>NC_056409.1:7505000-8755000 GCF_905147365.1 Aricia agestis | reverse complement strand
TCAGCTGAGCTCAGACTGGCCGTGTAGCATTGTCTAATAGTATCTTAGATTCAATAAAAAAAAACTATAATCCATTTTCAATTTGTCAACTTGTTGTCAACAGACTTCAACCATAAATAAAAGAGTACAATTTGTCACTCAAAAATCTGTCATTTCTCATGTAGGTGTGTTGTAGTTTGTGTAATGTTTTATTTGTTAAAAAAATGTATGATAAAAGCATAATTTCAAAATAATATTAGTTCGATGCACTCCTTCACCATATAAACTATAACTGTGCAAAATTTCATGCACCTACGTATCCCCATTTTTCGTAAAAAGGGTTATAAAGTTTTTCGTTCGCGTATTAATATTATGATGATGATATTTTTGGCTTAGCATTTGAGACTAGAAAGACTTATAAATTTTACGCTTGAGATGCACACGTTAGCTAGCATACCTACTTTGTAAATGGTTAATATAAAAGCAGTTATTTCTTCAACGAAAAGGAACATAGTAGTTTCTGATACTTAATAATAATAATATCTATGGACGCTTCACACCGTCAGTCTGGCCCCGTGCTAAGTACCTGAAGGACTTGTGTTATAGGTAAGACAACGGAAATATATTTAATACTTTTATACTATACATATATTTAAGATTTTTATTATATCATACACATATTTAATACACATGCATGACCCAGGAACATTGAAAAACTTTTTGTTCCGTCGTCGGGATTCGAACCCGCGACCCCCGGCTTGAGTTGCCACACACTCTAACCATTGAGCCACGGAGGTGGTCGTACTTAAAGAGTACTTTCTTAACAAAAGGACATATTAAAAATAATCCTTTAATATCAATAAATAAGAAGACCGAGTGAAAGTTGATTAATTCTCTTGATCTTCGTTGGAGGGAAGCACTAGTCTTTCTACTTTTATATTATAATATATTATTATGAAGGGAAGTTGATCAAAGTTTAAAATTATAGAAACCATACTTCTCTATTCTATTCATCATAGTAAATTTTGAAAATATCGTGAGAACGTAGTGTATTAAAATTTCCTCATATCCTCTGCGACTCAATATTGATGTTTCCTGTTGTTTCTCTTTCAACTTTTTATTTTCAACATTTTCCTTATCCCGGAGTCGGGAGTCAACCCATGTAAGATGATCTCTCAACTTTTAATGTACCATCGAGGAAATTGATTCCTAGGCAGTTGACAGACCAACGTCAATTGATCGGATCATGTCAATTTAATGTAAATTGTGATCTGTCGGCTGGGTTCAAGATGTAACACGACCAAAATACGTAGGTCCCCCATCTGCCTAGGAATTAACTTCTTTGATACACAATAAATTCTAATCTAAGCCGTAAATCATGCTATGTAAGAATATATTACTTAGATTTTAGAAACATTCAGAAACGATTTACCGCATTTCTTTTTATTTTTCTGAGCTTTCTGAGCTTTTTTATGATTTTGGTTTCATTCTGAGCTTGGAGTATACATAATAACATAGGTGCAGGCTAAATTTCGACTACAAAAAGATTTCAAACTGTAAGTAACATCATTGTAATAATTTCAGGCTTAACCCTCCGTGTACTAGGTGGCTAATCTCACCATGCTGTACTAGGTGGGGTATGACATACCCCAACAATGAAAGGCAGTTAAATTCGAAAAATTGTTCCTTGTGATTGTAACATAATAAGTAATATATTTAAATATTTAATAATGAATTGGTTTAAGTAAATTAAATTCAATTTTACATTATAAAATACATTTTATAAGCAAAAGTCCAAAAACTTGACTTTTTCTTCAAACTGTAAACTATGAAATCTTTTCTTCAGTACAAAAATTGAATGGAACCTATTACAATCAAATTCTTCTCAATTTCTAAGACTACAGTATATCTAGTTTTAACCTATTTATAATATCAATTTAAAATAAACAATATGAAATAGATCTTGGTCTCTTCGGTTTCCGTAATATTGACAGTTATTTAGACAGAAAAATTAGTATGTAAAATACATAATATGGACATATTATATTTTTTGCAAATGTGCCCAGTATTCCTATATATTAGTATAGGCCATATCCGGTATCCCTGATTTGATCTTCATTACCAGCCGATTCTTGTTCGAAACTCATTAGCTCAGCGTCACAGTCATCATCTACTTCAGTCAGTGCTCGTAAAATAATTTTTTTCGATAACCGAGACATTTTTAGCAAAAGTTATACCAGAAAATAATGTTTCATCAAGTTAAACACCAAATTAAACATATAAACAAATAAAAACAAAAGAAGTTACACTTACTTTTTTAGCTACGTGCTGTACTAGGTGGGGTATGTGATACCCCAGCGCACTTTAATCACATTTAACAGAATTGGTGATAAACATAGGACTGAATATTTGGTAGGAATTAAAACAGCAACGTCTTATTTGCAGCTATTGAGTAAACCAACTCGCATACTTTTTTCGTTTAAAAATGCTATCATTTTTTTTAGCGCTGGGGTATGTCATACCCCACCTCGTACACGGAGGGTTAAAATCGAAACATTATAATTATCAGAAGTCAGTGATTCACTCAAATTATCGAAATCAATTGCTCTTTGTTACTCTGTGACTTTATTGAATTTTAATAACGTTAAATAATTCAGTCGGCCGTTGCGGTGTAACCCAGACCCGATATAAATAACTGCCAACCTGGTTGAGCTCGTGGAAATCATTTCCGCAGCCGCCATGCTAAAATTAAATCACTTCAAAGTTGTTAAGAACATAATCTTAAGCCACGATAACCGAGTCAGTTTACACAGAAATTAATATCAATAAGCAATTAATATTAACAACAAATGTGAATAATAATAATTACTCATTGAACAACATATACCTACTTCGCATGAGCTTCAAGGAATTTTGTTTAAACAATACGCGATAATTTCAACGCAACGAAGTTAGCTACATCTTTCAGCAATCGCTTAACGCGTAGACAACGTGTATTTTATAGTATAAAAACTATCCTGTTTCATTCCTAGGCATTTACAATATTAGTGGTAAAAATTAGTTAGGCAGTTTTAGTGTTATAGGGTGGGTTGCACCCATGGAGCTATATTAGCCATGGAGCTAATATAGAGCTCTATATTAGCTCCGTGGTTGCACCAGAGCTGAGGCGTAGTTAAGGTTAAGGTTATCGTCAAATATGGCGTCCATTATGGTCTTTTATTAGGGATTTGACAGTTCATATTTTGACATTTTGTTAAGCTTAGAACAAACCTACGCGTCAGTGACATGGGACGCGGTACGCGATACGGGAGCGTCTGCAACGCGAAACTGGGCGTGCACACCTGCGCGACTACTGCGCAAAGTGCAAACCGTCAAACTTCATTTGTTAATGAACAGTCACTGAAGACGCGCGATTTTATCTGGTGTATGCTAACTGTTGTGGTAATGACATCCTCATATTTAACATCAGAGTCCGATACGTTGGACGGACATACATGAAGGTTGCGAGGTGCTAAGCTTGCTTTTGATTTAGAAGGTGCAGAGGAATAAAACACGTCTGTGTCCACAATGGTCAAACCAAATTAATTTAGGCGCCTACCACACGTGCATGCTTGACTACAAATTTACTTGCGCATGCCGGCTAGAACACTGAACATTGTGCATGTAGTTGGTAAAACAGTAGTACGCGCAAGCCCCAAAGTTTGGCTTGATGGTTTTTAAACTTGCTTGAAATTCAGGCATGCGCAAGCCTTCGTGTAGAACTTTGTCTGAGCGTGTGGTTGGAAGTTCAGTGTTCAAGCCGCTCTTTGTCAGTCAAATGGTGTTAAAATGCGCGCACGCTGCTATAAAATGCCAGATTTACGAACATATGTATAATCGTCAGTTTGCAACTGAATTCATTGAATTACAAAAATCTCTGCTCGCTCCGTGGAAGAACAAATCAAAAGATTATTCTGACAGGAATAAAAAAATACACATATGAAAAAAATATTTAATTTATGCATTATCAATTTTGTCACTAGCTGGAACTGGAAAAATAAAAGGAGAAGAAATAGTTCTTCATTGAGAAACATTGTTTATACGCCGACGATCTCGGCAAGAATGTGGCTTGCGCATGCATGTGGTAGATTAGTCAGTCTTACGTCTTTTCATGCAAGAAGTATGCGCTAGCAAAACTGTGTTCAAGCATACACATGTGATAGACGCCTTAATATCATGACACAATTTATCAAAACGTAAACAAATCAAAAAATCATAAACTAAGGAGTTGTAGAAAATAATATATTATATATATAAACATGTCTAGTTATGTACACTTCAAAACACGCGTTTCGCTTTGCTGACGCGAACATCTCGCGTCGCGGTCGCGTAGGTGTGCACGGCGCCATAAGATTACATGGGCAGCGTCCGCCGCGCGGTAGACGCTACCGCTTCGCAGTCGCTTTGGTCGCGTAGGTTTGGCCTAAGCTTTATGGTTAAATTTATAGTTAAAGTTAATTGGTTCGACCCACCCTAAAAGTAATAGATGGACAGATATATCTTAATGTAATATTAGTATAGATCCATACTTTAAACTTATTGCCAAAAACTTTACCGAATGTTAGTTTACAATGTTACTAATAACAAACAATATTTAGGTACCATCTTACTGATCTAATATAGTTTCGCCCACGTTGCAAGTTACCAAGTAGGGTGGCTTGTAACGTTATTTTAACTCCAGTTGTAACTTTCTTAAAGCTGGATTTCTTGTAGATTCTAGACCAGATACAGATATCGATCTTGTTTCGGTCCATAATATAATTTGTTTATAGAAAGGGAAGGAGAAAAAAAAGTATTTTTTATTTTCTAGCTGAAGTCTGATTCTTTTAGTATATAAAGGATAATTCTGTTAAGTTAAGCCAATAGATACCTTATATTATTCTCTAAACTTAAACAAATAAAAGCAGAAAAGTTTTAAAATTTTATTAATATTCAGCCCCATTCAGATCAGAAAGCTTTGAGAGTAAGTACATCTTTTACTACATATAAAATAAAAATCTATTCCATCCTATTACCTCCAAACATAAATCGAAGGAATGTTCACATATGAGCATAAATAACTGAAAAATTCATGATGCAGAGTGCATTTTCACATCAAGTGCTATTCGATTTAATGGTTGAAGTCCGATTCGTTAGCCGATTTATAGCGTTTATAATTTGCATCTACAGTGAATGCTCTTTTAGCTCCACACACTTATACGGCTTATAAAAGCGAATGATTTTATTACCCTTCCACCGTTTGGAATGTATAAATGGGCTCTTTTAGCATTGAAATTTTATTGATTTAAATATGATGTTGCTTTCTGTAAACATGAAAATTAACAAAATCCATTTTAACGAATAATAATAGTATTAAAGCAAGTAGAGATTATAGTAACAGTCCTATCCAGGAAGCCGTCGCCTAACGTAAGCATTATATTACGTGTAATTACAATGTAAGAGTTTATATTATGTTTACGTTATTAGGCTTCATTTTTCAGCTGAAGCCTCATACATCAAATGACGTCTGTAATTGGCCTTAATCAACATGGCCGACACGAATCCGTCGGACACACGTGCTCGCGGGTGCTTTAAATTATTTCATAATGTGAGTTAATTCTGAACGACTCTTATGGGGCTATAATTGACCAATTAAAATTTTACATTAAAATTAACGCTGTGTCATGTTAATTCACTATAAAACCGTTCAGTTGAGCGAACATTGTTTGAGCAATATCGAGCACTACGGCAATTTAAAATATTGAATATTAATAAGGTGAGGTAAATAGCATATATATTTAAACTGTATTGATCATGCGAAAATTAGTTGAGTGGATTATTTCTTTCCATTTTGACGATACCGATCTGTTTGACCCATCAAACACCTCAAGGGTTAAGAAAATTTACACTTGCGCCAAAAAGAGCCAATTATTAATTTGTTAAGTTCATGGTTATTGATATGTAAAGTAAAGAAACTTAATAATATCCTTAATTAATAATTATCTGCCTGTTGCTTCTATTTGTAACTACATTTATCCATTGTCATTAAGTTTAAAATTATTAATTATTCATTATTATCAATGTAAATTAAAACAAGTATCACTTAAAATAAAAATAAAAACAATACGATTTTTTGAATAAAACATAAAATTATGTTAATGGGGTTGTGGGTGATAAATTGCGAAAGTTTGCGCTGACACTGGGGTCTCATGTCAGAACTCAGAAGCTTCACTAATAAAATAAAATTAAGAAATTTAAAAAACCCCCGCCAAACAACTTTAAAAAGTAATGAAATAATTTTTACTGCCTTTAAGTTCAAATAATTCCTAACTTGTGTAAAGTAATATTTTAGTCTATAATTGTTGTCACGGTGTGTCGGGGGACCGCCAAGTAAACTACAACCCACAACCTCCAAGTCGCTGATTATCTCCATTCGGTTCGCTGTGAACTGATCCTTAAACTATAATGTTATGTGAAATCTCAAATCAAACATCTACATCAGCGGTCCGACACACCTTGACAACAATTATGGACTAAAAAATTACTTTACACAAGTTAGGAATTATTTGAACTTAAGAGGAGTCCACACCGCCCTTTTTTCCATACAAACGCTGTCCCCTGTTTCCTCCCTGGATAATGCTAGTAGAGTTATAATTTTTTTCCTGAATATCTATGGCCACTAATACAATGTCCCTATGTTTTCTTTTTTTTCATAATTTAATTATTAAATAAGATGTGAACGTTCAAAAACCCCAAAAAAATGGCCAGATGTTCCGCTGTGTTTAAACGTCCAGAAAACAGATTTGGCTAGATTATACAAAAAAAGCAAAACATAGGAATACAGCTCAAGCCTTTCTTTAATCTTTAGTGAAAAAAGTTCTTAAATCGGTTAAGTTTTGGAGAAGGAATCAGGGGACAACGAATCGTTGATTTTCTTCAGTTGTCTCTATCGTTTTCTGCGGTATAGGCTTGAGGTAAGGGAGACAGCTATAGATATTACACGTACTTTTTTTTCATTTCTCTAGCCCCTGGTGTATCCTTTTAAAGGCAGTAAATATTATTTCATTACTTTTGAAAGTTGTTTGGCGGGGTTTTTTTTAATTTCTTAATTTAATTTTATTTCATACTTTTCAAAACTTGTGTTGTTTATAGTGCAGAATAATTCCTATCAACTTATGTTGAAGAGAATATACTTATGAGAATATGATTATTCATATTCTCATGATTACCAACTATCAATATCCTTTTCGATGAGGCCGTTAATATGAGACCAAACACGAAACCTCCTCTTTGGGTTCATACGAAGCTCGGTTCCTATGGAATCCAGGTGATGCTCCAGCAGCAGCATGTAAATATTTACTGTCTATCTACTTCTTACTGGTTGTCGCAATTAAAATGAGCCCAAACACGAAATTTCTGCTCTAAGTTGGCGAAGAGTTGGATATCCTATTGATTACCAGGTGATGCTGCAGCACCAGGTCAACTTTCCATTGATATGTGTATACGTATATAGTATACTCACAAATGTCACGAACTAGAATGAAATATACACATCAAACGACTACAAGTTGCTAACGGCCTTTCATGAACCAGATAAACTCTGATTGTCCAGCACTGAGCAGGCTGATGATGATGAATTATAGCTAAGAACACTCTCGATTATGTCAGCTTTCAAACAAAAAAACTAGATCAAAATCGGTCCATCCGATTGGATGCTACGATGCCACGGACAGATACACACACAGACAGACAAACAGACAGACAGACGCGTCAAACTTATAACACCCCTCTTTTTTGTCGGGAGTTAAAAAGTAATTATTTTATTCTTCTCCCAAACTGTTTCTCTTGAAACATGCTAATGGGATTTGTTTGCTTTTACTTTTGATCTTTATTGGGCATACATTGGCAATTGTCAAGGTATGCTCCATTGGAAGTTACTAGTTACCAATCGGTACAACATTATACAGGTACCTTTATAAGTACAACTCGGTACCAGGGTATCAACGAGTGAATAAACAAACAAACATTTAAAACAGAGACAACTTTAAATACCGGCCATGGAACAAACAGTATCTAAAGTGCTTCAGGGTTGTCTGCCTGGTAACATAGACAAGTCGCATAATTATATTAAGGGTAGGTATATATTATTACCTACGATTCATCAATATGGAGGCCAAATACTGGGTATTGGCGGTTTTAGTGGTTATGTGACAATCTACGACACTAGTTGTAGTATAAATAGTTCCTTTAAATCGTTTGACTTTTGGCTTTAATTAATAGTTCCTCCTATACGTAAAATCTAACCTAAAAATATTTTAGTGTTGTAACCTTGACACTAAAACGTTTTCAAAGAAACAAATTATTACTGTTCAATAAAAGATTAATAAAACCGACATAAAAGTTTTACGATGTTCAAATCCACAAATCTTCCTTTACGGCCGGTGTTCCGATTTATAAACTTAGGGTTGATTCAGACCGCAACGCGACGCGTAGATGCATTTCTAAATTTACATGGATTGACTGGAGATTCGCAAGACGTTTCACGCAATTGAAATCTGTCAAATCCATACAAATTTATGCCGCACCGCACCTCGCCTCGACTCGTCGCGTAGCGGTCTGAATCAACCCTTAAGGTTAGTTTATTTGAAGAAAATGGGTACACTTTTGAAATGAAATATTGGTAAAGGTAAATAAGGGGTAACTTTGTTGTTGCAATTTAATAAGAATAATTTTATCGCTTCATAAAAATATCGGCAAATCAATAGTACCTATGTACTATATGCCGTGGGTTTTAGAGTCTATTACACAAATAGCGGCAAATCAATAGTACCTATGTATGTACTATATACCGTGGGTTGTAGAGCCTATTAACATAGGTACTAGGTACATTTGTTAATAGACTCTAAAACCCAGGTTGTAAAAAATGCCTTAGATATCAACCCCAATGTTCTTTCTATCGTAAATAAGAAGCTGATAGTCACTATACTCCACTCGGGCTAACTTGTCGCTAGCGGTCATTGACTCCCTGTCAAAAACTTGTCATTTTCCATATAAAACCACGATTGACAATATCATATAATATAGTGGAGTATAGCTATGTCCACACTGTGCACTTTCACCATAGAGTAAACATTATAGCAAGACTTTCACCTTCAATTTTCGTCATCGACTTTCATATTGGCGCATTCAATAATTGAATGCGTCAAAGAACGCAACGCCAATATTGTCATTTTTGAAGTTTTGGATACGGTCAGAGGGCATGCGTCGCGGGCATGCCTCACGTTCGCTGTTGACTGCGCTATAATGCGTGCCCTTGACGAACAGAAGAAGGCACAGTGTGGACAAAGCTAATGTCGGCGAAAACTGAAAAGAGACATCGAAATACAACATTATTGTGTTGCCTATAAGAGTACGTTTGCTGTCATTCGCTTAAGAAATTGCTCGAGATTAAAAATGCCTCCGATGTTTTGAAAACTTCCTTTTTTCGGTCTGAGGAATTTAATATCTTATGCCGGTAACTTTGAATAGGTAAAATTTTTCAACAATTTTCCACCGGAGTTTCGAACGTCTCGTAAAAATAATTTATAGTTTTTTATCACAGAATTTATGTGTGATTCTGTAGTATTTTACTGGTAGCGCCTCTTGCGGTGGAATCTTGCTTTGTTATTAATTGTTAATAAAAGATTTGTTTCGGAATATTATATTCCAGATTTATAAAAATTATATAACGCAGAGACTACGAGTATGGAGCCTAGCAAAAAATATTGTACCTATCCATTTCAATTTCTGATCTCGGAAATTATTAACTGGGAAAATATTTGTGCCGACGTCGAAAAAATCCCGCGGTAAAACTTTCCATTGAGTCGTGAATTTCAGATACATATTCCACATCCACGACAGAATAAGTGAGAAATATTTTTTCACGCCTATAATAAAATATTCATAAAAGTTACTACCTAAGCTCTAAGACGTATAAGTACTTACACATAATACATACATTATAGAGCCAAATAATTTTTAAGTTACGCGCTAATCTCACGAAACACTAAACTAATTTTTATGTAATTTGGCACAGACATAGAAAAGACCATGGGGAAGAGCATACTAGAAAGCTATATTTTTGAGGGAAAAATGTAAGTTTCCGGGAAATGTTTTTTTTATGCGGGCGGAGCTGCGAGGAACTTCTATAGTTATATTATATAATCAATACTAGCTATTTGACCGAGCTTTGCTCGGTATTCGATAAAACACGAATAAAATGACATTTTCTAAAAATGATTCCTAGCTAGATCGATTTATCCCTCTATACCTATACTAAATTTCATGAAAATCGTTGGAGCCGATTCCGAGATTCCAATTATATATATGTACAAGAATTGCTCGTTTAAAGATATAAGATACAATGGTATAAGATATAAGATACCCGAACAGGTTCATTTATAAATTCATTAGGTTAAAATATCCGCCAAAGCCTATGAATAAACTTAACATCAAGCATATTGAATTTTAGTAGTGAAGTGTTCACAGTTATTGTTAATGTAAATTATTAAATTATTCCTATTTATGCACAGCTATTGGCAAAATTTAAATACAAAGCGAACATAGTTACAAACAAATAGCGTAATGGCATTATAATAAAATGAACAAGTAAATTTTATGTACCAGTTCATTTATTGTGCCAAATAAAAGTTTATTTATTTATTATTATAATGTACATTACATATTAGGTTGGGGAAAAAGTTTCTTCGTTATATAAAAATTAAAAAGGTTTTTTTTATAAAGTTTATTTACAATTGACTAAAGTATATAGGTGCCATTTTGTTCGATAACTTTTTGCCATCTTGTTGGTAGGGACATGATCCCATTATAAAAATTTTGGGACTTCTGATGAAAAAATTGCGACAAGTGGGTTTGTAATGTCAACCTGACACTGCCTAAGGTATTCTGCAGGGATCTAAACAGGTGGAAATCTGAAGTTGCAAGGTCAGGACTATACGGCGGATGCATTAACATCTCCCAGCCAAACACCCGTTATCATGGTGAAAAACCACACCCCTTGTGATGATTAATTCCGGGCGCTTTCTCTCAACTTCTTGCTTTAATCCCATCGGTTGTTCGCAGTACAGTTCAGTATCGATGGTCCTGCCTGGCGGTAACAACTCATAACGAATAATGCCCTACCAATCCCACCACACACACAGCATCACATTGTTGCGAGTTAACCCGGTTTTCGCCACAGTCTGTGAAGCCTGACCGGCCTTTGACCACAATCTTTTTCGCACGTTCTTGTCGTGATCCACTTTTCGTAATAAAGAATCACAAATGTGTACACGGTCCATTAGGTTACTTTCAGTGAGCTCATGAGGCACAGAAATATCAAGAGTTTTTGTGTACCCAGCTTTTTTCAAATTAATTTTTACCTTTTTTACTATCTTTTTTATATAATAAGAAAAACAAATGAAAATCTCACATTTACCTAAGTAATTTGAATTTGGAATTGTCTTCTTTAAAATTAAAACTTTTTAATGATACCAAAATCAGCCAGATACAATTGGTAAAGCCCACAGATTTTAGACTTATTTTCCTGTTCTGAGGTAAAGCCCAAGAGATTTTATGACAAGTTCATATTATGTACTATAATGCGAAAAGACTTTTTCCCCAACCTATTATATTAACAGCCAGTACTGCTGATTAGTATCTTAAGTTACGAATTCGCAGTGCAAAATATTTGCAAGATCAGCTGTTGAAGATAAGAAATCGACTCTAAAAAGTTTCGCTTCAAGCATTCTTATGCTACTTTGAGAAAAAGTAATCGATATTCAGATAGTAAAAACTTTCAGTATCAAGTTGATACCTTGTCTTAAAACCTTTATTGCAATATATTTTAAAACGCTATTATTTGAAAAAGAAAAACTTTCTAGAGTATTTCTTCATTTAATACAGTAATTAGAATTCATAACGTTCATGAGGTTAAATATTTTATGAAAAATGAATATTTTTTTAAAAAGAATTGAAGTGTCGTGTTAAGCTCGCAATCTGCGACATTTTAAAATTAAATTGACACTTGAGAGCTACTATAAGCTGTTATGGATGACAATGATACCCTATCATCATGAAATTATTGTCATCCATTAATTTTGAGTGACAACCGCTTTGTGACAATGTATCGACGTTCTAAAACATCTTTGCACTTCTAAACAACAGTTGAAACACTGTGTAGCGTCATTGAATACGCGTTAAAATATTAAGCAAACAAAGGCGCGGGCATTTGTTTTCTCTATCTGTTTTTCTTCACTTTTAATGTGAACAATAGTTCTAAAATAAAGCGGAAACGGGTCACGGTTGCGTTTGACGTGCGAACAGTTACAAGAAAACAACCAAGGATTAATCACTCCAGGTGTGCTCCAGAAAACAAATTATTATAGACGTCTCATGCGTTGCTAGACGGTTTCTACAAAACGATTCATTGTAGAATTTGTTTTCAAGTTTTGCTTTACACTAATTAGCCAATTTGAAAGTTTTGAATCTTATCTATGAACACTTAAGAGAAGATTTTTATTAAGAGAGCTTGTTCTATTTTTTGATGTTTTTTTTTTAATGAAATAAGGGGGCAAACGAGCAAACAGCTCACCTGATGGAAAGCAACTACCGTTGCCCATGGACACTCGTAACATCAGAAGAGCTGCAGGTGCGTTGCTGGCCTTTTATGAGAGAATACGCTCTCTTCTTGAAGGTTTACAGGTCGTATAGGTCCGGAAATACTGCTGGGGACAGTTCGTTCCAGAGTTTTAGAGTGCGCGGCAGAGAGTTACGCGAGAAACGCACGGTGGAAGACTGCCACTCATCAAGGTGATGAGGATAGTATATTTTTCGCGTGGGACGATGGCGAAAAGTTGCAGGTGGTATGATTCCGAACAATTCGACGACAAACGAAATTTGATATACTTTTTACAAATCCTAAAAAAAGAAAGAAACAGAGCATTATATTGTGGTAAAACATCAGGTCAGTTGCCTAGCAAATCTTTGACCGAGTCCGCAAAAACTCGTTTGCGGTTATTTTGCGCCCATCTCTGTCAACCTAACGACATACGTTTTTACTCGACTGAGCCTAAGCAAAAAGGAAGGGATGCTTTAGGGATGAAGGGTTTTGTAATGTTTACGAAAACCTAACACATAATATTATTTAAGTTGAAAATAGGTACACTTTATTTTATTTACACAATCATTACTTATCTAATTTACTTTATAACACAATCACATTACAATTCACATAACACTAATATTCAGCATGTTCTTGTTCTTGTTCTGTTTTTCTAAATTGTTCCTAAAATACTAAATAATTGTAACCATTGTCTATCGCTGCTTTGTTTTATTAGCATTTTTCTATCTGTGGAAACTTTTAATGGATACTTGATAAATAATAATATTATAATTACTTGATAAATTATAATATTATAATTACTTGATAAATTATAATTACTGATAAGTGATACAAGTACGTGCCAATTAGTATAAACATTAAACACACCTACTTAGGTCATAATTCCGAAAACCAGTTTCCTCGTGCAGTACCATTTTACCAGAACACTATACAGAATACAGTTTGTACTTTTGCTGCTATGTAGCGTGTAAAAGCAGGACAAAAACTGTAAAGTACATACTTTGTTCTCAGATTGAAGATAGCATGAGCTGCATTTACGATCGGCTTTAGTCAGCTAATGCAGCTTGTTAAATGTACAGGTGAGATCAGGTCTATCGGAAAACTGGCTTGTATGCAATAACAGTTAACATTAACTAACCTCCATCATAGGTGCTAAATTAACATATTTTGATATATATCCGAAACGGCTTAAGAGATTTTTATCAAACCTTGCAGGTGTATTCGGATAGATTATTTAAGTTAGATTGCAATAAGAAAACAGACATTCTCAAACCTATAAATAGCGAATGAGCTCATAAGAAGCGCAAGTAAACGAAGCTTAAGTCGATAGCTGCCGAATACGGATCCAATAAATAGATGTCTTTCAGATATCCTTTGAAGTTCTATGAATATTGAATATGCTATTTTTATTATAATATTGAAATATTGTCAAAATGAAATAAAAGATTATATTTTGTAATGTTACCTACATTTCAAAGCTTGACTAAAAATAAAAATCGTACGTTTATTTTAGGCCTGATATTCATAATTAAGTATTTCTATTTAGTAAAAAAGTCTAGTGGGTGTGGGCTCGGGCGAAATTAAATAAAAAAGTTGTTAGCGACAAACCTACTAGTATTTCATATATTTTATATGCAAATTTTATAATAAATATCACGAAAACTTTGCTCCGATTTTGTAGAGTGCCACTTGGAAGTTTTAAGCACAAATAAAATTCTTAATGCTACTTCAATTATTTTTAAATTTCGTAAAAGTGCTTTCGGTTTAACAACTCACCAAAATACCATATTAATAAAACATAAAAATAAGGCTGTCGCAATCGTTGTGAATGATTAATACATATTATTCTCCTAGCGAAGTATTTATTCTGGAAATACTGAAGTGCCTGAATTTTTCTAAATATCCATAATGATTGCATTAAGCACTTATATGATTCTCTTAACATGCTGGGCCAGTGGCCAGCATGCTTAGCATAACAATTAACAACATTAGAAACGGAGATGTATGAATATACAGACAGATTTTAGTGTTAAAATAGCGGATTTCCGTAGTCAATCTGTCACTTTGTCTACTCTTCCGTAGAAAAAAACCGTTTCTATGGAGACTATGCTAAGCCTGCTGGTCACCTGGTCAACTATGTATGTGCACAAATTTGATCAGGTGGACGAGGCCATTGGCTGAGCCGTGTTTCATCTGTTTATTGATACGCGCTACTACCTGGGATCGAACCTGCACGCTCTCAAGAAAAATACAATTACTGGGCTACGCTTTTAAATAAAACATGATATAATATGATTTCTGTCTGACATGTCTGTCTGCCTGTTACTATTACACGCCTAAATAATTGATCTAACTCACTTTACTGCAACTAACTCACAAAATTTATGCACACAACATCTTATGTATCAGATAAATAAACAAATAAAACTTATATTTGAAAAGTCTGGCTCTATACCAATTGATCTTATCTTAAGTTTGACAAGTTTAGGATAAGGTTGCAAACTGTAAAATATTCCTGTACTGAAGTTAGGCACTTTATGCATGCTGCTTAGGTTTCTCTATCTCAGTAGTTTTATGCAAACATATTATGCGGTTATACTTTTGAGAAAATATATTGTTTTATTAAGAACATACTTTGTTTTTTTTACTGCCAAGCTTTAATACTGTATACTGTATAGTTTAAATTTCTTATTATACAACTAGCTGTTACCCGCGACTTCGTCCGCGTCAAAAAAATGTGATAAGTTGATAACAAAGAATGAACATTATGAACATGGTATCTAATTTGAATCATTATGAACATGGTATCTAATTTGGACCACTTTTTAATCTTATGCAACAACAAAATAATTTTGAAAATCAGTCCACAAACGGCGGAGTAAAATACATACGTAAAACATAAAAAAGTAAAAAATATCCTACTCCTTTTGTGAAGTCGGTTAAAAAGTAGCTTAAGCTACTCCTTATTACATCAGCTATCTGCCAATAAAAGTCCCGTAAAATCAGTCCAGCCATTTCGGAGATTAGCTGGAACAAACAGACACAAAAATTCTAAAAATTGTTATTTTGGTGTATGTAGGTACCGTCTAAACATTCATATACAAACAGACACTCCAATTTATTTATATGTATAGATTATATAGTAACGATTTTAAAAGTTAAAACCATTAAAGAAGCGTAGATGTTAACATTCAACCTCATATTTATAGTTCATATTATTTGCATATAAAAATTACGAGGGAATGAAATGCGCTTAAAACACAAAGAAACAATATGATCATAATGTTATTTGCTAACGAAACTTTAAAAGCCATAAAAATGAGCGCATCACACGGTTCTGAAGTAATTTTCCTTGAAACTGATGAGTTTTATGTTCGAAAATGAGTTTTTTTACGCCCCTTTTAAGATGAAATATAATGGTTGTTTTACAATCTTTTCGTTAGAATTTTAATTTTAATGAAATTCCTAACTTGAGTACCGTATCAAGTTCTGAAGAGTTTTATTTTATTTACAAGTGTAATCAGCAATCAGTGTAAGATCTTTTAAGAGTATTACCTGTTACTTTTTGTTGTTCTGGATACATATTCTAACTCTATCTATAATAATCAAAGTTTACTGTTTAGTACTTATATCTCTACAAAAGCTGTGTATTGTGTAAGTTTAAGAAATTTAAGCAGACCAGATAAAACAGTTCATTTTATAATTCTAGGTTTACTTTTCTCCAATAAAGCTCAAAGTATAATGCATTCTTTAGCACTTTTTAATTATGCAATCTTGTGAAAGTGTCTCACAAAGACTAGCTCTGCTTAATTCTAGAACTTTAGCATTGAGTAAATTGTGGACTCCTTCTTACTAATGTGTTATTGAGTAGTTATTGACTACTTGACTATTTAGTATAATTATGTTTTTTGTTTAAAAAAATAAGTTATATCAAAACTAAGAGAAACACGATGAAACCAAATAAGAAATAATTTACGAGTCTCATACGATAATATTACATTTTAGTAGGTGTCACCGCAGACTTACAATTTCAAGTTGACCGACTAAATCGTATAGTATGACTGCTAGCTATGGCGGCTTATGAGAGCTCGCACATTGCATCCAACTAAATTGATACTATACGATTTAGTCGGTCAACTTGAAATTGTAAGTCTGCGATCGCTCTAACAGTTATTTTTAGAAAATTATGAAGTAAATATATTATTGTTATTTTGAATATTTAACCTCTTCGGTAGCTTAACTCACGCAAGCTTTGCTTCACAGTGATCGCTTAAAAGACTCCAATCTGAAAGATCTGACTCAAAGTAAAATTTCGTAGAAAATCTTTCTTTAGATTTTAGACCCTAAAGGAAAAACTTTTAAGAAAGATCTAATTTTAGATATAATCCTCTATAAAATCTTTTATGTGTACTTCTATCAACTTTAATAAAAAATATATTGGCCAAATCTGACGGAATGAACACCTTTTCCAGCGAACAATATGAATATTTATTCAATTAAAATTAAAGCTATTGTAAAATGTATCAAACAAAGCTGATGGAAGCCGCGCCGTGTGTTATCTGCCGTGTGTAAATCTCTTAACGTTTGATTCGTTTTCATTTTTAAAGCTAATTTCGCCTTTATAGATTAACCGAATATTTTAAGGCTTACAATTGTTACAATTACTACTCGATAACATTTATTTTGCTTTTAATTAATGCTTTTGATATTAATTTAAACGACTGACGTGTTGAAAATATATACACGAAAGGTAGCTAAGCATCCTAGGAGGATAAATATACGTGGGAGAGCCATGCTTCTGCACGAATGGGCCGGCTCGACCGGAGAAATACCACGTTCTCACAGAAAACCGGCGTGAAACAGCGCTTGCGCTGAGTTTCGCCGAGTGAGTGAGTTTACCGGAGGCCCAATCCCCTACCCTATTCCCTTCCCTACCCTCCCCTATTCCCTTCCCTTTCCTCCCCATACCTACCCTCCCCTATTACCCTATTCCCTCTTAAAAGGCCGGCAACGCACCTGCAGCTCTTCTGATGCTGCGAGTGTCCATGGGCGACGGAAGTTGCTTTCCATCAGGTGACCCGTTTGCTCGTTTGCCCACTTATTTCATTTAAAAAAATCGACGTTGTTTAATTCTACTGATACCTGCCTCCATGAGATTGTTCAAAAGGAAATCTGCCTCCATGAGATTCTTCAGATATGTATATAATATTATATTTAAATCCATTTGTTCGTTAATAATTCTAAAAAGTGCGGAACATTCTACGAATGTAAAGAATTCAGCTGTTAAAGTCCCGACTGATCGTCTTCAGTCGGAACTCGGATTGATCGAAGACGCTAACGTAACTTCAATTCCAACAATTTCACTAATATCTGCTCTATTTTAATAAATTAAGCTTTAAAAAAAGCATTAAAAAGAAAAGTTGCATTTTCGGATATTTTATTGTTAATAAATATGAAATACGAGTTCCCTTTGATGCACAAATAGAAATAATTGCTACATTAATAGAAAGAATTTGTGACAAAAAATATTGTGATTTTATTTTACATTTTAATATAGTAAATTAAAAAAATATATTCAGAACAAATATAAATTAATTAAAGATATTGATGATTAAAGATGTATGGAAAACATAAAAACTACAGTATGCATAATATTATAATAGTATCGAGGAAAGAAAATTTTTCCCCCTGTCGAACGAGCTCCCGAATACTTTGACACATCACTCTCTTTGACAGTATCTCCGAGGGTGTGGATGATAAGGAACTCAATTTCCATTACATCAATAGTCGCTATATAATAATATATCAGATGATGTTGAAACAATGTAAGAATGTAACGAAAATTCTTAGTCGGAAGGTTTGGTATTTAAGGACGTGACTGTCGTATTATAGCGGTTTTTTTTTTAAATATTAAGTAGTGTCTAAGGCTATTTTTAATAAAGCTACTAAACTTAAAATAGAAAATGTAAAATAAACTTAAATATATCAGAAACGAAAAAAATACATTACATGACATAATCTGATTTAAAATTGTTTTGTTTCATTTTAGAAAGCATTAAAATATAATTTACGTCATAAACAGTTTGTAGGTGCAAATAAATTCTTGTTTTGTGGACGTGTAACACCGACGCCGTCCGTTCCTATTAAATTCGTCTATGCCCGGAGCTTTGGCTTCATGAAATATTTGTAAGCATTTGTTTCCAACCTTTGAAAACATAGCAGAAGCCCGTTTTTCGTTTGTTTGTTTGAACTACGAGACGTGTACAGAAAGGAAATCTATTATTATTTGCTGCAAGCGAAAACTTATTTCCTCATTTTTGTTGTTTGGATAAACAAAAGCGTCCATTTCTAAAGTTGTTTAGTCATGTTGATCTTCAAAATATTTGTTTTTGACTTGGAACTACCTTAAAAACATTTATTTTTGGTTTTGACCTGTCAACTTTTTGAAAATTCGTATGTTTTATAAAATGTATTGTATCCTCAGCTATATATATATATCGACGGGTGCAAAGTAAAAAGAGTCATCTACAAAACAGCAACTTTTCAGGAGAGCGCATAATAGGAAAAAATGCTCCCATTTTGTCAATTTCCGATCAAATTTATTGAAATTTTCATCATTGTTTCATTATTTATTAATGAATCCACATGTATATTTAATTTCTTCTAATTATGTTTAATTTACGAGATATTGTAGTTGTCTGCATCTACATTGCGCTTGAAAATATGACAACTGAGTTAACTACCACTTGGTCGTTTCTACGTGGGAATTAAAAATTATATTTATTGATGTATTTTTACCGATTACTAGTACGATTATCAGTAACTACGTAAAGTGTAACACTTTATATTATTAAAATTATTATTAAAAGTAAGTTATATTATTAAAATATTTAGTTAAACGTTTTACATCTTAAACACACCAAGTTCAGAACATAATTGCGTAGATATCTTTTTCTACGTTGTCGATTCGGTGCAAGGTACACGATTTAGAAGGGAGTTAAAATATGAAATACTAGCTTTTGCTCGCGGCTTCGCTCGCGTGGAATTTGAAAATCGCGTAAATTGCAAATATTCCCGTAAGCTCCCTTAGAAACATGATGTTTTTCCAAGACCAAAAGTAGCCTATGTTATTTTTCATCCTTTCAATTAAGTTTATGCCAAAAAACAATACGATTTGTTTCTTCGTTAGAGCGTGAAGGAAGGACAAACAAACAAATAAATAAATAAACATATTTTCCCATTTATAATATTAGTATGGATATACTTAGGAATCATTCATTTACTTTCGTAAAAATCGTATTTTCTCACAACAAAAATGAAATTCTGTGTCAATACTTTAATTATTTTAAACTAATTTAAAAATTATTCAGTATCATTATCAGTACAGGAACTATGTTGTAAATGATTATAATTTAGGCAGAGGCTTATTAAGTCTTTGTACTTGGCACTTGTAAGCATGATGGGTTCATTATAACATCATAAGCATCGCCGGACGTTTTACACCATCGGAGGGGTACATACGATTTTTTAGAACACAAAATGAAATTTTATTTCAACGATTTCTCAATTGCTTCTCGTGATCACAGAGATCCCAAAACCGGTCAAAGATAAGTTAATAGAAAAACTTCGCGAGAACTTGCAAATGCCGGGATATGATGTTACGCAGGTTGCAATTTACCATTTCTGGACTGATGTAATTGTTTACCTAAATTTCGTCGTAATTTACGTCTCGTATCAATACACGTGTCTTTATTTCTCAATCGCCTTTTCTTTAGATCAATATTTAACTGACGTCTTTTTCTACCGTTTAACGAGGAAGGCGTAGAACATTCACTTGATGCCTCCACTGCCGAAGAAGCATCAATGGTGTTGTCTATAGAAGATTTAAAGTTTGAGAGGGACAATATACTCGATGGCCTGCTTGAGTTAATAAACTCAAGCAGGTCATAGATTATATGAGATCAAAGTATCTGTTTAATAAAAAAGAATATATAATATTTTGATCTAATACTGATAATGGACGCGGCGGACTTGAAGTGATGAACTGTATTCTGAGGGTGTTGGCGTATTTGTTAATTTGCTGAGATCGACAAATTTTCAAAATCATTTTATATTTCAGACTGAGAGTGAACTGGTGTGACTGGCCTAGAGTATTCAGATCATGGGGACTTATCTTACAAAGTTAACTTATATTCATTTGTCTTCATCGGTGACACATCAAGGTTTTCTATAAGATGTTCAATAATTTAATCGGGCAACACAGTATTTTGCTCGATAAATCTATCACTTATGTTCTGGAAACTTTCAACTTCTTTAAAAAGTCGTTTTGGACTTTCTGAACATGAAAAAACAGTAAAAAATAACAGTAACAAATTAGAAGTCAATTAATATAGCTAACAATAAGAATTAACATAAATAGGTACTCATAAACATAATAAACAATACTAATTTGCAAAAGTAAATTGAGACATCTAAATCACAATCACAACGTAGAAAAAGCTATATGGCAGATAGCCGCTTATGCCGCATAACATGACCCCCGCGCGTCCCGCGTATAGACGACCAGCAGTAGTTATCCGCATTTACATCGTGCAATTTCACAAAACAAGAGTAGATGTCTTCTTTTACGTGACAAAAGTACCAAAAATAAGGTGATATTTGAATTTTTGTTTTTGGTATGTTGTAGAACATGATATTTTAAGCTAGTTTCTACAAAAAAACGAAAAACTCAAAATTGCAGATGACTTTTTTTACTTTGCACCCGTCGATATAAGTATTTCATGAGTAATTAATTATTATAATGTATTATAATGGCTTATTAATATTAGTATTTCCGGACTTATACGACATGCAAAGCATGTTGCGAGTGTCCATGGACGACGGTAGTTGCTTTCCATCAGGCGACCCGTTTGCTCGTTTGCCCCTTATTTTATAAAAAATAGCATTCGAAACATTTTTCTGATATTCTTCATGTGAGAGTTCCGAGAAATCGTGGTTTCAAGAGATGCAAGCGAGCAAGGAGGTGGGTAGTATTATATTTTTATTTTTTAACAAATCCTTGGAACTCGTCCGCGGGGTATAAAGAAAGTCAATGTAGATTTTTCTAGACGCAGTCTTGTTGGGGTACATCCATACTAATATTATAAATGCGAAAGTGTGTCTGTCTGTATGTTACCTCTTCACGCCCAAACCGCTGAACGGATTTTTCTGAAATTTGGTAAGGAGATAATTTGAATCTCGGGAAAGGACCTATGTCCTATCAAAGTATCCTATGATACTTTTCATCACGGAAAAATATAGACGTACGATTCTTGCGCGATAAACGAATTTGAGCGCAACGGAGTTGCGGACGTCATATTATTCTATTATAGATATTATAATCGTCTCCGTGTTCCAGTGGTTAAGAGTGTGGCTCTTGACTCGGAGGTTGTGGGTTCGATTCTCGCGTTGGAAACATGTTATTTCCAAGTTTGGTTAGGACAATGCCGGCTGATCACCTGATTGTCTGACAAGTAAGATGATCCATGCGTCGGATGGGCATGTAAAAAGTCAGTCCTGCGCCTGATCTCTCGCCAGTCGTGTCGGTCGTCCGTCCCACTGGGTTATGAGAGTAAAGGAATAGAGAGTGCCCTTGTGTACTGCGCACACACTTGGGCACTATAAAATTACTCCTGCGTCAGGTACGCCTGGTTTCAATGAAACCGGCCACCGTCACCGAAACCGGTGGGGGGGAGTGGTATTATTATTATGTGTTTTATAAAATATCAAAGAACAAAGCCAACCCCCACGCATAACGTAATTTAGGAATATAAAGGAATATCAGATCGCGAACATTTCAATGTTGTAAGTTATTATATTATTGTTTTGCGTAACCGAAACGTCTGAGACGTTTTCAGCAATATTAGTGCAAAATTGCTAACAATATTGCTAAACTTAAATGTTGTCATAAAAGCTTTGTGAAGCTTCGAATACAAACCCTGAATTTGAAAAGAAATATAATTTTTGTTTGGTATTTATAAACGTATCTTGTATGATAAAAATATATTTAATTTTACGCTGTATTCAACAGTTCGCTTCGACCGAATATGTCGATTAATATGAGTACAAACCTCTAGGGTCCCTTCAGACCGCAACGCGACGCGTAGATGCTAAATTTGTATAGATTTGACAGATTTGCATGACGTCTCAGGCTCACTAAATCTGTCAATTCAGTACAAATTTAGAAATGCATCTACGCGTCGCGTCAACATTGCGGTCTAAATATTGACCCTTAGACTGTTTTCATAACTACCGCTAGCACAACATTATAAATATCACTTGAGCTATAGCTAGGTCAAAATGGTACATGTTTTACTTTGGATGACATTTTCATCCAAGTTTCAATTTTACATGTGGTCAAATTCACTTCTCTTTGATTTCCACGCCCCTGACAATGTCATCCAAGCGACAAAACATACATGGTTGTTTTTTATGGAGTCACCGTCAACTTCCGTCGTCGTTTGAATTTATATAACGCGTGACAAATTATGATAGATGTATATCCATCATCCACAACACAGATGGCACTCTAAATGCAAATCCTCCTCAGTTTTTCGATACGGTATCACCTAAAACCCAATGGCCCCACCATTACAAATCACGTCATACGTATGAGAGAAATTTATTATGAAATACATTTTATCCGCAATTTCGTTTGTGTGGAAATTCGCCGTAGGTACCTGTACAGTGTACATTCTAAATTGACTAAAAGTACAAAGTAAGTATAAAAAAAAGAAAAACCACAGCCGAACATATAACCTCCTCCTTTTTGGAAGTCGGTTAAAAATACATTAAATGCTACTCAAAAACCATATAAAAATTCCTATTTCGATTACTGGTAGGACAGACTTTCGCATTTGTAATATTAGTATGCATAGTTCGGACTTCGGATTGAAGTTGGGAAAATGCTGGTTTCATTAAAATTTCGTATTTCGTTCGAGATTGACTATTTTGAAATCTCATCTATTTGTTCATCAACCAGAGGCAAATAATCAATAAGGTCACCGGCTACCAACAATAGCGGCTCGGTACTATTACAGTACCCTCGGGCATTCAAAGAATTTATAGCCTTCGGAGAGTATTAATGATTTGTTGTTATTGACCGAGTATAACTACTTCACGATATTGGACCAGTCATAAATTTGTAATAATCTTGTGATATAGCAGAAGATAACTTTATTACAAAGTGGAATCAGAGTAGGAAAACATAGAGAGTATTTAGAAAATAGATACGAGTAATATTACTATGAAAATATACATAATATTATACAAAATATCTCCTTCAAATAAATTATTATGAACTAGCTGTTGCCCGCGACTTCCACGTGGACTTCAATATCCATGCTAAACATCAAAATAGATTAAATAGTTTAGGCGATAATCATAAAAGTTTATTGTGCGGGAACCGTACATTTTCCGGGACAAAATTAGTATTCCTTGTCCTTTCCCGAGACTCAAAGTATCTCCATACCAAATTCCATCAAAATAGATTGAATAGTTTACGCGCAAATCATAAAAGTATATTGTGCAGTAACCGTACATTTTTCCGGGACAAAATGTATTCTATGTTCTTTTTCGGGACTCAAAGTATCTTTATACCAAATTTCAGCAAAATGGGTCCAGCCGTTTACGCGTGATGTCGTGACCACGTGAAATATAACGTTCCTTGCAGCTATAAGCCCTTTCAATTAATTTCCCCCATTTTTTCCACATTTTCCTCTATTTCTTCGCTCCCATTAGCTTTAGCGTGATAAAATATAGCCTATAGCCTTTCTCGATAAATGAGCTATCTAACACTTAAAGAATTTTTCAAATCGGACAAGTAGTTCCTGAGATTAGCGCGTTCAAACAAACAAACTAACAAACTCTGCAGAATATAGATTATAATATTATAAGTAAATAAGTAATAAGTATAGATATAGATACAGAAACAACTATCTATTGTTAAATTAAGAAAACAATATTATATTCTTCTTAAAGATGTCCATTTTAGAGTAAGGCTGCTTTTCCACCAGATACATGTTGCGAGGAATGTGTTTTTAAGATCCAATAGAATCGCTGGGCTGAGCGAGGTCACGTCAATGAAGCGATTCTATTGGTTCTCAAAAACACACTCCTTGGAACACATCTCTGGTGGAAACGCAGCCTTATGCTCAGGGCCCCCGCTACCATATGTGCAATGTGTGCAATGCACACGGGCGTCATCCTCTAGGGGCGCCAAATTGTCATCTTTAGGGGCGCCAAGGTCCCAAAAAATTAGCCTAAAGGAGCGCCAAAATCCTTTTTTTGCACACAGGTGCCAGTAGCCCTTACGGGGGCCCGCCCTGCTTATGCTGAAGATAAGAAACGCGTACGAACAATGATAGAATTAGTGATTACATTGAAGACATTGTTCTACTAACCAACGTTTTTATTACTTCTGTAGCAATATTACATATTTAGATCAGCTTGTCTGTCAAGAACTGCTGTTGTTTGAAAGGAAAGAAAAGAAAGGTTTTAAGGGCCATAAATCATATTTTTTTTATTATATAACATATTGTGGTAAAATTAACTGCGGAATTGTAATACTAAAAGCAAATTATAATAATTAATTCATCTTATGTAATGGGCGACTCTACTTAACGCAAACTCGGCCGTAAAAACTTTTGTTTTCGAGAGTTATTTTTCTGCGTCTCTTTGAGCCCTTGATCATCATAATTCATAATATACCACACCTTATATTCAGCTGAATATAAAATTAAAAAAAAACTCATAATTATCGCAAATGTTTCAAACCGGTACAATTTGCATTAAGTTTTGCGCTGAGTTTCGTTTCGCATGCATTGTTTTCGTTCAGCGAAACTACAAAAGAGGTCGACGGCCGGAATAGACCGCGAGATGGCAGCCTGCCAGGATCTAATTCCGTGCGCATTAGATTGCGCAATTCACGCACATGCGGTATGCGGAAATGCCGAATCCTGTTAGATTTGGTCAGACAATTGCCAATCTCCTCAATATACACGAAATTTAATTGGAGATAAATGCTCGTACGGTATAAATGTCTCATTTATCGAGAGCTTAAGCTTTTAGAATAGTATTTTCCTATCACTAATAACACTTATTGCAATAATATTAATATTTAATTCTGAAAAATATTGCTGCGAGGTATTGTGACAGAATACTTAGCTTATCCTTTTTTTTCAAGGAATATACATATAAAATTAAATAAATCTATTCCCTTCATGGTCATACGAAAACCTTGTCCCAAATCTAACGACGTAGGAGGTGTGAAAAATGGGGCTAAAAATAACAAGTCCAAAATACGAAGTATAAATACTTTCACACCAAACAGAAATATATTTTTACGCGAAAAGGTAGGCCGCGAACGTATATCGAATATTTTGAGCTACATTAGTAAACAGCCTAAGCAAATAAATCAGGGTTGACCCCATCCACTTTATCACTGGTGTGCATGTGACGTCTCGTGACAAAAGGCATGCATACACAAGTTTAGAGTCCAAACACGCCAGTTCTTTATGATTATAGTCTATGTTGCTTCTAACACTCGATGACAGACATATTTATGGTTAGTCCTAGTTTGGGGAAACCTTGAACTAAAAAGAAATATAACACAAGGGAGCTCCAAATGTAGCTTCGAGTGCCGAGTAATATAACGACTGCTTAAAGCGACTCTTTTGTTCAAACGATCGTCCTTATTTTAGAAAAGTAAAGGACACAGCTGTAAGCAGACATTAATATTATGTACCCAAAAATTGTTTATGACTTTTGAGTACCTTATGAGAGCCTTTGGTACCTTCAATCAAGTGGTCGATAAAGACTTAAATGAGTATACGTATTGTTTACGGAAAAGTGAAACCACTTTGGTTAGTACTTTTCTTTTCAAATACTTTGAAATGTATTTACAGGAGAACCAGGGAAAACTTCAAGAATGTTGTTTGAACTTTGAACCAATGGAGTTTTTGTATTGGCTTCATTTTCACCCAGATTTAGCTTGTTCGCTTTTCAAATGCTTTCCAAGTTAAATAATATTTAAAGTATCTACTACGGTATTTCCATTTTCTCTGCTTTTAATTTTGCAGATTTAAATAGTAATTAGGATAATATTATTTATCTGTCACTAAAATATACCAACAAAAAATAAAACGAGATGGACAAAATTTCTGTTTGATATATCACAAAATATTACGAAGCTACAAAATATAATACCAACTAAAAACACTAATGAGTAATCTTACTATTATTGGATAACTTGAAAATAAAAAAATCCCACAAAAGAAAAACTCAATTATAGAAATAATACATTTCGTTATATTGCTACTGGCGTTTTAATAATGAGGTCCACCGAGCACTGAATGAGCTTTGTAAAGTATCAATTTATTTCGTTCATCGATACCTGACAAAAAATACCGAAGTCCATTTTATTTTTAACCAGAAGTGGCAAAATTGAAAATTTTTGCATTTGAATTACAATATGGGATGCACTTTGGCGGTTTAAATTGCGTTAATGCTTCTTTTAGGAAAATTTTAGGAACAGTAATTTTAAACTAGTATAATATATTTAAGAGTACACAATATGACGTGTTAACTGATAAGTTTTATGACTTGCAATACATCATAATATTAACATCTAATCTTGTAGCTTTGAAATTTATCCACTATCCTGGGGTATACGATATGGACAATATTGTAGGCCTCCTATAATAATCTTTCAAAATATCCTGTTCTTTTAAATAATTCAAGTAAGAAGATTCGCGTTACAAGTGGTGGGTGATCAATCGATAAATATTTATTTATTACTAATTTTTTATTTAACGATTGGTTATATTTTGTAAGGACTGCTGATTTTTCTCGTTTTTAGTTGGTATGTATAGTAATTAAAGAATCAGGATTTTCAAAAACGTATAATTACATTTTAAAGAAAAGTCCTAAATAAATACAAGTAACTATGTAAACGCCAGAAACAAAAAAAGATAAAGATATCTCACGAAATAAAAACTTAAAAGCAATTTCATCTGACAGAAACAAGATTAAAGTATCATCGCCCTAGAGCAGTGTTTTTCAACATGTGGGTCACGACCCCTTGGGGGTCGCGAAGCTTCTGCTGGGCCAGGTCTGTTCTGGTCACCAGGGTCGAGAGAACTGACTTAGCAAAAACCATAAAAATTAAAAAAATATTAAGTAGGTATGTTAAGCTGGTAAATTTCGACAAAATAATATTTTCATAAACTGTAAACATAATACTCTTTTGACAAAAAACGAAATGGGGACGCGAGTTGGTATGAAATATTTTTTTTTATACCAAAGTCATACAAAGGTAAGGTCGCGTCATAAAAAAGGTTGAAAAACACTGCCCTAGAGTGTAGAGACGCGCAATATGATAGCATTTATTGCTGTGAATTATGTATGACTGAACACTATTCCACATGGAGCCCACCGGCTTATTGAAATATTACAAGCACACAAATTATAATATGCCATGTTTGATTGCCTCAAGCATAAAATATATTACTTACATCAAAGTCGTAATATCGTTGAATTAACTCCTTTTAAGTAAGAAAAAATATTTTATTTACATATATAAACTTTCTAGAATAGCGTATTTTTATTTTATAGTTAGATATAGTTAGAAAAACTAATTTATATATTACTTATACATTATGTGATAAGTATGTGCTGAAAACGGTACGTCTGATGAATTTTCACCAAGTTAGCTCGACTTTGTTTATTCCAGAAGTTTTCGTACCTACCTGCATTGCGCCGCAAATTCTAGAAGTTTAAATAGTCAAGTGTTTGTGCGGAAAGTGCTTAAGGCAATTCTCGGAGACGGCGTAGAACGCGTTATATCATTCTTGAGTTACAGCATTACGAGTACGCTGCCTTACCGACTTAGTGATTTATGTAATAAAGTACTTTGTTACTATAGCATTTAGATAGGTATTGATTTAAATATAATAACATTATGTGAATACTATGTTTAAACTAAGGTGCTTTTACTAACGGTATTTGAACATTTAATGCCAACTGAGCAGACTGCTTCAATTGAGATATGCTCACTATATTTTATCCTACTTTATTATTCTCGATCTTAGATAAAGTTGTAAATGGCCGCCCTTAGATAATGCGATTAATCATTGCAATCTATCGAAAATGAATTCGTATGAACTGGTTTTTAGGGTTCCGTACCCAAAAGGTAAAAACGGGACCCTATTACTAAGACTTCATTGTATGTCCGTCTGTATATCTCCAGTCACACTGTAACTCAAGAATGGTAATAGCTAAAGAGTTTAAACTTTCACACATTGTGTAGGTATATCCGTTGCCGCTATAACAACAAATACTATAAACAAAATAAAATTAATATTTAAGGGGGGCTCCCATACAACAAACGTGATTTTTTTGGCCTTTTTTACTCTATATATCAATAATAGCAACAGGTAGGTACTTGAATTTTTCACACAATCCTTAGTTTTATGTGTACTTTAATAATTATTTAATAATAATACTAATATTAAATAAAAAATTAAGAGGGGCTCAAAACACAAATTTTGGCCTAACTTTGCTTTATAATTTTACGGAACCCTTCTTGCGCGAGTCCGACTCGCACTTGGCCGATTATTTATACCAAATTTTCCATTATAAAACCCTGAAAACACACTTTGTTTAAGATATATCGATATTAAAGTCGAATAAATGAAATCGAATAAGACGGTTTATTATTATTAGGAATAATTATTTACATTCACTGACTTCTGAGCGGAATCTCACACATTTCATTACATTTGCCACCAGTAAGTGACGTCACATCACTATAATGTAGCTTGTAGTTGTAGCCCATTACACGTTTATTCCCATTCCTTTAGTAATTATTATAGTTATGATCGTCCTATATTATGTTCTCTTTTGTGTTCGCTCGTAATCTTAATGAAAGCCATAAACCTTCGTCAAACTAATGTTTATTAGACTAAAACTTTTCCGAAAGCACCTTCACATTCTCTGAGTATTCTACATTGTTTGTTAAAGTTTAACGATGATATGATACTTGTTCTTAATTTAAATTTAAATTTATTTTGTTTTCAATTAGTGACTAAAAATTAAATTAAATTTCTTAAATAAAAAACGCGCACATGTCCACAAAACATTCGAAATTCTAGAGAATACATTTAATATTGAGCTATTTATACAATTAAAATACGTCATGTTAATTAAGCTTTTATATAATTAAAATTAAATACGAGCACGGTTCAGAAAGTCTTACCAATTTTTCTGCCGGCCGAATATAAATTAAGCTTACATTATTGTTTCAGTGTTAATTAATTTTATACTAGCTATTTGACCGAGCTTTGCTCGGTATTCGGAGAAAATGATATTTTCTAAAAATAATTCCTAGCTAGATCGATTTATCGCCCCCGAAAGCCCCTGGAAAGGCAATAGCGTGTAAATAGCTAAATTGCCTTCGGGATAATACAAAGTTCTCAAAAAAAAACACTCCGGAATCCGTATCATGCCCGACTAACCTGTTCCATAGTCAGCAGGGGTGCTCCTCAGGCAATTGCAGTAGCAGCAACCCCGTTGGATCTTGTAGGAGCAAGATGACTGTCTTCTGTAGCGCGTGGTCCGCTCCGGAGCGTAGCTGAAGTACTCTTGAATTTTGATGCACTTTGGTCGGCCGACCACACAAAAAGTTCACAGCGATTATATTGAAAAACCAAAAGGGAATGAAACTTGAAATTCCAGCTGGATTAAGCCTTTTCAAGGAAAAATTATCAGAACAAAATTTTCTCGTATGCCATCAAGCCCGGTCCGCGGCAAAAAGGGCCCAGCAAACACTTGTCATCAGTCAAAGAGATGTATTCTTCGTCTTCTTCCGACAGTGGTGAATTGCCATATTATGTTAAAGGTTCATCCAACGGTTGATGAACAGAAACTCCCAAACTGAGCTACATCCTAACAGTGGAAATCAAACACAACACAAACCCAGAGTGTAATTTGAAAACTTATTATTTAATTATTAAGGAAATATAACAAAATTTATAACAAAATTAAGTGCACAACCAGCCCCTATATACTAAATTTCATGAGAATTGTTGGAGCCGATTCCCAGATTCCAATTATATATATATATATTATATATATATATATATATATATATATATATATATATATATATATATATATATATATATATATATATATATATATATATATATATATATATATATATATATATATATATATATATATATATATTTATTTTTTATTTATTTATTAAAGTTAATTAAAACGGGTTACCCCAATTACAATAATTAACTACAATCTTGACTTAAAATTAAAACTTAAAATTAATTATGACATTGTTACAATACATAAACAAATTAGATTAAATAGTAATAGAAGAAACCCTTTCGTACTTACTTTCACAAAATCCTACACATGCTCTCTTCACATCCAACCACTTATCAACAAACACATCACATTCAGGATTAGCCGACAGAAGGGCGTTGAGCAAGTTTAGTGCTCGGTACAGCGGGGACTCAGCTCTCGCGACAGTCCGACATGTCGGCAGTGCGAATAATTTTGGCCGACGGCTAGGACGGTGCTTTAGATAGTTGTCAGGCACAAACAAGCGGCACATTAAGGCATGGAGTTCAGGGCAATCGATTATATTGCGAAGGATTTTTAAGGCAACCAATAGTAGGTCAACGCCTCGTCGGACCTCTAGAGATTGGTAACCTAAGGTACCCAAGAGATAGCCAGTTGGGTACATGTAAGGGTAGTATCCGTACACTTTCTTAAATAAAAATCTGAGAAACGCCTTTTGGATTTTTTCCAGCATCAGAATTGATGTAGCTGTGTAGGGAGCCCAGACACACGCATTTGTTTCTAGCTTGCTGCGTACTAGTGCGTTGTATAGCAATTTTATAACGGCGGGATTTTTAAAGTCCTTAACGTTGCGGAGTACAAAACCTAGACGTTTGAAACTGTCTTGAGCCGTCTCATATATGTGGTCCCTAAACGTAAGAGTTTTGTCAAAGTACACCCCTAAGTCCTTGATACTATGGACACGGGAAATAATATGACCATCCATAGAATAATTAAAGATGATCGGGTGTAACTTCCGCCCATAAGTCATTACGCTACACTTATTCATATTAAACAAAAGGTTGTTGGAAATACTCCAGTATTGTACAGCATCCAAGTCTTTTTGCAGAAGAAGACAGTCATAAATAGATTTTATGATCATAATAATCTTGAGGTCGTCGGCATACAGTAAACACTTAGCAAACTTATGAATGGTTGTAAGATCGTTAATAAATATAAGAAATAAGAGTGGGCCCAACACTGACCCTTGGCTAACACCAGAGCGTGTATGATAAGGGGCACTCTCAAAACATCCATACCTCACAAATTGTTTCCGATCACGAAGATAATCTGCGAAAAAATGAACAAGACTAGGAGAGAACCCAAGAGCGCTCAACTTTTTGAGGAGGACATCATTATCGACTCTATCAAAGGCTTTGCAGAAATCAAAGTATAGAACGTCCACTTGATAGCCTGCGTCAAGAGCCTTAGAAATTATGTCAACGTGAGCTAGAAGATTCGTACTGACAGAGCGACCAGGACGGAAACCATGCTGGTTGTCAGAAAGAATTCCACGGATCTGTTTCATTAATATATTATGAAGTACAAGCTCAAAAACTTTGGCAACAGAAGGCAATACAGCTATAGGTCTGTGGTTTTCTACAGACAGTCGATCGCTCGTTTTGGGAATAGGTATGACCCTCGATAATTTCCATTGTTCAGGATATATTCCGGCTTTGAGTGATGTGTTGAACAGGTGACATAACGGAACGGTAAATATGTCTTTGCACGCTTTTAGGACATATGGGGGTACACTATCAGTGCCTATCGAGCTGTGTGCTTTTAGCTTGTCGATAGCCTTTTCTACGTCACCATAGATTAAAGACGGAAGAATTATATTAGTTCCCACTGCATTTACAGACTCCAAATTGGGATCTAGTTTAGGTACATCAGGGAGAAAAACGCTAGAGAAGTATCGAGCAAATGCTTCTGCACTTTTAGTTCCAGAATAGAAAGAACCGTTAAATGATACAGTTGGTTCAAACCCACCCTTAGATTTTAAATTGGAAATGTGCTGCCAAAATTGCTTTGGATATTTGAACAATCTGCTTTCGATGGCAGAGCAATGGGAGCTATACTCGGCCTTTACTTTCATTTTCAGTTCCGAACGCAGGTTCTTAAATTGAGTGTAGATTAGCTCAGAACGAGTACGTTTCCATTTATTATGCAGTCGTTTCTTTTGTTTTAGACCACTAAGTATATCTGCAGTGAACCAGACAGGATACCGCCTGTTGCCCGAGGATTGTCTTTTTTTCATGGGAACAGAAGTGTCGAAAGCGTTATACAAGATGTTATAAAATGTATCGGTAGCAGAATGGGTATCAGTATTATCTAGAACATTGTGCCAAGGGGCAGTTTTCAGAGTATGGTATAATTGCACAAAATCAGCTCTGGTAAAATTATAATCATGCCGCTTGTTGACGTTACTAGGTTCCATAGCCTCAGTGGGCTTACACGACACGATGAAGACAGTAACGTCAAGAGGAGGATGATATAGGTCAATCGGGACCAGTTCCATTCCCGGTACATAGTCACAACTAGCGACAGCGCCCTTCCGCGTCAAAACAACATCCAACTTACTCCCATGCATATTCATCACATCATTTACATCATACATATTACAATAACTTAAGAAATAACAATAATAATTTTTTATGGTAACAGATGCACTATTCATATTAAGATCTCCCAAAATTATGAAATGTCCCTTCAAGTTAGAAATTATTTCTTCGACCTTGTAGAACCATGACATATACTCATCATCTGCTGCAGTTGGCTTGAGGTAAACAACGCAGACGTAAATTAAGGAGCCCAGATAGGAGAAAGAGGCCCATAAATCCTCCCCATGATCAGTTTCGAGTTGACGACATCGGTTCAATGATATGCCTGGGCGAGATGCAAGCAAAACTCCGCCTCCAAAAGATAATCTATCTCTGCGTAATATGCTCCAGTTGCCTGCAGAGATTTCATTATCATCAATCGAAGTGTCTAAGAACGATTCGGTCACTGCTATAAGGTCATGTTCAGTAATCATCATATTAGATCGCCACGTAGAAAGTTTTGTTTTGATACCTCTTACATTTTGGTACAGGATATGAACGTTTGTATTTCGGACTTTGGGAGTGGGCGTGATGGTAGGTATTTTGAATTCGGGGTGAGCTACTGGGCCTTTGTGTGTAAAAAATTTCTGCGCCAGTACTTAATACAAATATTTTCTGTCCAATTTTGGGGTGCCATAACTTTATCCACTAATCTAGTTGGTACCCCCAACTTGAAAGAAGCGTAATTGCCACGAGAATTGAGAGCATCTACAGTGCATGTGTTCTTTTCACCAATGATATTGTCAAGGTGTGCACGTATCTCTTCATCCGACGTCCCTTTTCTGACATAGTAGAGATGCAAATATTTCCATTTCTCACTAGCTCGTAGGTTGGTTGTTCCAGGCGCTGCCGTCCCTCGTAAGATGGAACTGGACGATGACCGAGTTCGCCTACCTTGAACTTCTGTCCAGCCAGTTTCTTCCAAGGAGGTAGTGTTTTGGGCAGTTGCTGGGGGCAGAGAGGAAGTGTCTTGCCAAGCGGATGGTATATCGTTTCTTTTGTCATCAATAGTATTGCCGGACAGAGCGACTGGCTGCGTTGCATGGGTGCTAGGCTGCAAAGTGACAGCATTTCGCTTAGAAGGATATGCATCTGGTCTTGGTCGGGCATTTTTAGACGATTTAGCACGAGATGTTATGGTATCGGAATCAGCTTGGCCTTTCTTTGCAGCTTTGGGGCATGTAGACGGCTGGGTTTCTGAGAGCTTCTTCGCGGAGGTCTCCATAGCTCTTGCACTGGAGGATGGAGTACAGTTAGCTTTATACCCTGACGACTGCAGTTGTTTTTGGAGACTATCTATTTTTTGATTTAATACATTCACTGTCTGTATAAATTTAGTATTAAAAGGCTCAAGAATACGAGTGATCATTTCGGGCACCTTTTGTTCGAAAATTTTCACTAGCTCTTCGTTAATGATTTCTCGCATTATGTTATGGTCGTTAGGGACATTTACAGCTTCAACATGAGCTCGACGAGATCCACGAACAGTTGTAACATTTTCAATAGACATTGGCGAAGAAAAAATACCTGGAGTCCCAATGGAAGGCTCGCTATGATGGGTAGTGCGAGAACGTATTGGGGTTTCAGAGTTATCCCCTCTAGGAATTTTGCACCGGCATTCCTGGCACGTCCAGTTCGAGGTGAACTCAGGGGTCAGTGTCGCCTCGCCTGAGATGCCTGCGCACACGGTGTCGTAGAAACGTCGGCACTTTGAGCATTTGATTTTCCCTTCGGTTATGTAGTTATTACATCCTGAGCAGTGAAAAGATAACTTTTGTGACATTCTGCACAACTTGGATTTCTTGTGGCAAAAAAAGCCTGTTTAAAAGAAGAAGAAGAAGTATGGCTGGCAACACCGCTGCAATATAGTCTATGTGAGGTGACAGTACTCAAGGTGCGTAGTCACCTGTCAGACGTCAATCAGTTCAAATAATTCAGGCGGTATAAACAAAGTATGACAGCTGTTTTTACAAATTTAATAACGAAAAAATAGTTTATTTCGTTAAAATCTTTGCTGATTGGATAATTTTCAAAACGTCTTCTATGTGTGAGTAAGCCGATCAAGTACAAAACTGAAAATCTGTACCTTTTCAGCCAAAAAAAGTGTCTTGAAGATTGTGTTTCAGCTTCACCTGCACGCTACTTTAGCTCTTCAAGGTGTTGTTTAGGATATCCATTGAAGTATTAGTGTATACGGCAGCCGAGGACTAGGAATTCTTTAAAAAACTCGAGGAGCAAATCAAACACAGTGTTTACTTTTAGGCTCTCAACACACACCCTCATGGAAATAAGATATTTTCCCACATCAAAATGTAGCCTATGTCCTATATATATATATATATATATATATATATATATATATATATATATATATATATATATATATATATATATATATATATATATATATATATATATATATATATATATATATATATATATAGGACATAGGCTACATTTTGATGTGGGAAAATATCTTATTTCCATGAAAATATCGACGAAAATTAATTCGTATTGCGCGTGGCCAGCGCTCATCCCGGGAGTCCTGGGTTCGAGTCCCGCAGGCGGAACAAAAAGTTTTCAATGTTCCTGGGTCTTAGATGTGTATTAACATAATATTTCAAAAATCTTAAATATATTTTATGTATAATATTATAAAAAATCCAGAAATATATCGATGCAATGAACATTTTAGTTCTAATACGATTCAACAGATGGCGTTTTATTTTTTACTTCATTGTAACATAGAACTAATCATACTTATTAGTTATTATGTTTTTGTTTATAGTTTTTAATACGTTAGAATATTATGTTTAATAATATTATCACTTGGTATAATAATAATCAATCTATCTTATCTTATAGAACTCCTACTGCATTTCTAAGGAGTTCGGGTGTACCGTGTTGGCCTATATTCCATCCAGAAAATATATCAATGCAATCAACATTTTAATTCTAATATATGAAAACAGATGGCGTTTTATTTTTTACTTCATTATTGTAACAGAACTAATCATACTTACTTTATTATATATTATTGTTTTTATTCATAACTAGCTGTTGCCCGCGACTTCGTCCGCGTGGACTTTAGTTTATAGCGCGCGGTGTCAACAAAATTTGTGTCAAATTTAAAAACTTTTTAAAACCCTGGTAAGTGGTACCCCTCTTAGGGCCGCGCTACACCGGAATGGCAGCGCTGAAAGTGCTCGCCTCGCCGCTGCCATTCCGGTGTAGCGCGGCCCTTAATTAATCAAAATACCCAAAAACAGCTGTGCAGTGTGCACATAATCTATACTAATATTATAAATGCGAAAGTATCTCTGTCTGTCTGTCTGTCTGTCAGTCTCGCTTTCACGCCAAACGCCAAAACTACCGAACCGATTGTAATGAAATTTTGTATACAGATAGTCTAAAGCCTGAGAAAGGACATAGGCTACTTTTTTACTGGAAAAAATGGTTGTAAGGGTCGTAAATTTGTTCAAAAAATTCATAATAGATGGCGCCGTGCGTCTTCTACATCGCGCTGACGCTTGCTCAAAAGTCTTTCTATAAGAGGTGGTATCATCTTACATTTAAGTCTCGATTTTTTTCGATTGTTATATCTATTCTACGGTATTAAATAACTCAGTACTTTATCTGTGCAGGCAGTGACGTAACCTTAAGACCAAATTTCACCAACGACTGTTAAAGTTAATGCTCAAATTAGTATCACGTTAGCTGTTTCGTTTTTCATATGAATGAAAGAGAAGACAGGACATTTTAACAAGCTGTTAACACTAACAGACGTTGGTGAAATTGGGGCTAAACCTATCAATGATAAATAGTTTATGGGTAAAGTTGTGTAATTGGGGGGCTAAATAAGCTTTAAAATTTGGCATAAAATATAAAGTTTAATATAAAAAAATTAAGTACTTATTGTGTGCACACTGCACAGTTGTATTGATTTAAGGGGTACCAGGTTTTTTTTTATAAAAGCTTTTGACACCAATTTTGTTGACATCGCGCGCTATAAACTGAAGTCCACGCGGACGAAGTCGCGTGCAACAGCTAGTCATTTATAAATGCGAAAGTGTGTCTGTCTGCCTATCTGTCTGTCTGTCTGTCTGTTACCTCTTCACGTCCAAACCGCTGAACCGATTCTGCTGAGCATAGATATATTTTGAGTCCCGGGAAAGGGCATAGGATACTTTTTGTTCCGAAAAAATGTTCGGTCCCCGCGCGATAAACGAGTTTTGGCGCAACGGAGTTGCGGGCGTCATCTAGTCATAGAATAAAAAGATCTACTATAGCGTACGCTACTATATTATGCTTTATAAAAGTGGCTTATAAAACAAGCTGACTAGTCTTTATAATAACTATTATACAAACAAGGACTAAACTTTATGATAATAATAATTGTAATTATAACTTTGTACCTACAAAGACAATATTGATTTTATAAGCTCCTGACATTATTAGTCCATTGAAATGTTACATGAGCTTTGCATTTATTAGAGGACGCTATTTTATTTTTTGGGACATGTAGGGAGGGTCAATAGAAGCTTAACCTCAAGTTTGTGGGGCCGCCGCTCTTGTGCCCCAGCCGTCATCTTGGAAATAGGGGTGACAACAGTATTTTCGCAATTAAATACCTTGGAAACTATACGTTTTACGAAAAAATTGTAAAATAATAATTTGCTGCAAATTATTTTACCTACAAATAATATGTTTATATAATTTTTTGCCCTAAATTAAAAATGTTAAAAGTTATAAGCAAAAAAGTTTCAAGATGGTGGCCGGGGGACAAGAGTGGCGATCCTACAAACTTGAGGTTAAGCTTCTATTGACCCCTCCTACATGTCCCAAAAATAAAATTGCGTCCTCTAATGCAATATTCCGTCTTTAATTTGTAAAATTTCAATGGACTATATTATTCGGGTTTTGAGCCGACAATAACAAGCTGATATTGTAAAGCAATATATTTTAAGTACGCAGAAAAGCTCAGCTTTCAGCAATTCATTCTATGGGGTTCCTCATTTCTGAGAAGGAACTATTTTCAGTTATAGTATTCTGTAGGGAAAGTACTCTATTATATCCGCCTCTGGAACAAAACGACCGGGCAAATATCTCTCTTGACCATTAATCCTTCTAATCTAGACAGAAAACCTCCGGGCCGGAAGACTGAAGACATTTATCAAAACAATATCGATGTTATGTTATATGACAGCGTGTATCCGGAACATATTAATAACTATGTGTTCACGGATGGGGTTGTAATATTATTTACACACACATACAAATTGGTTTTAACACCACTGAGTTTAGTTATAATTGTGTGAGTAAAGCTTGTCTACAAGTTAAGGAAAAAGTCAATGTTGCTTGTCTTCGTTGAAAAACGTTGAAATGGATACTTAATGCATAAGTTACCTATTCCTATAAAATAATAATTTTCTTGATCTTGCTTTAATATGTTTAATATTCTGTCGGGCTACGACTTAATTCCAAAATAATTGAGACAATGTTTCGCATCATAAACTTCCTCAGACCCGAATTCTAATATCCAATGCATTTCTAACAAGACAATCTAATAAGATAATCTTATGATAAATTATTATATTGTTAGTAAAGAAACTTATCGCTATGTTAATATTCTATTCTAAAAAGGGATTTAGTCCTATTTATCACAAAGCCGATCAGAGGACAATCCCCGCTGTCGACTATATCTCTCAGGACACTGTGGCTGCTGCCGCCGACCCTGGCCAAATAGACAGTAAAAAGATATATAATATATCAAGGTTGTCTGGAAGAAATCGCTTTTAGCGATAAGATCGCCTTTGCCCACATACCTAGTTTTAATATATTATCTAAAAGCGTGTGTTTAGTATAATTATTTTTGGTATTGGTATTTGTGAGCAAGTGTTTTATTGTTATTATTATTATTATTATTATATCAACCTATACTCTGTATAATTAACGAACACGCAACATAGGTGTTAATTGTCACGCCGCGCCGATTAGATCTATTAATTATTATTATTATTATTACTGTATAATACATACAGTGTATATAGTGCTAATTGGTATACATTCAATATAACCAATTAAATATAAACCTATGTTTAATTTTGTGTTTCACAAAGTATAAACTTATGTTTCATTTTGTGTTTCACAAAATGTTTTCATAAAATATGTAGGGAATGTTAAAAAAAAACAATAATCAAATCAAACAAGTACCTATATTGTTGTTATCACGCTCAGTTTTTAATTGATATTATTTCCTTGTTGCAGGCATACGGCCGGTGTAAATACAAATCCGAAATGAGATGAGTATGCGCGTGTCGTGGGCCAGGTGGTATTGGATAGTAATCTTCACGACTTGTACCGCGAGGACGGCTAGCGACTGGCTGGACTGCGCCCACATCGCGACCTGCCGCTGCAAGTGGTCCTCCGGGAAGAAAACCGCCACTTGTGCCTCCAGCGACCTGCGCCGCCCGCCATCTCTATCATCCGATATACAAGTTCTAGATCTTCATGACAATCCACTGAGGAATCTCCCTCAGGAAGTATTTTCTAATATCGGCCTACTCAATTTACAAAGGTTAAACCTGCGCGCAACGAAACTTAGATCTATACACGCAGATGCTTTTTTAGAATTAAGAATACTTGTGGAAGTCGATTTGGCAGACAACGACCTCGCGATTCTACCGAGAGACATATTCAGAGGCAACGAAAGGTTACGCATGGTTATACTGAGTAATAATCCCCTGACGACCCTAATTGCCGATCAGTTTCCGCCGCTTCCGCATCTCCGGATACTCCAGTTAGATGGCTGCAGAATACGAACGATACACACGAACGCGCTAAGGAATTTAAAATCATTAGAAAATATAGATCTAAGAAGAAACCAACTCACATTCCTTCGTTTGATTACATTCTCTCTGCCGGCTTTAAAAACTATGTCCTTGTCTGGTAACCCGTGGCGATGTGACTGTCGTTTGCGGGAATTTAAGGATTGGTTTTTGGACAGTACACTGGGTACGGAGGAATTGGTCTGCGTGGAGCCCGCCAATCACTCCGGATTCAAATGGCGTAATATTCCCAGCGAATCGATGGCCTGTCAACCTGAAGTAAAATCGAGCACGTTGGTAGTGAGAGCTGAAGTCGGCGCTCCAGCTACGTTTGGATGCTGGGTCCACGGGATCCCGAAACCCCAGGTGACGTGGTTACTGGACGGTGTTGAAATACACAACAGTACAATAGATTGTGATATGGAGGAATCCGATACGGTCGTCGATGATGACGATTCAGAAAATAGAGTACCCGGTAGCGTGAGGTGGGTAAATATTACGTTGTTGAATGTTACTTCGAGTGCTGCAGGAGAATGGACTTGCGTTGCTAAAAGCATGGCAGGTGAAGCGAGAGCGGTAATAAGCCTAGTCCTACCACGATCTCAGACAGCTACAGCACGAACCGCCCCAGGTATTCCTCAATTACTGGGTGTAGTGTTCGGTGCCCTAGGGGCACTGGCAACTTTGGGATTTATAGGAGCTGTAGCGTGTTGGCAGTTAAGAAGGAGAACGATGCCTCCTAGTAGAAGTTTTACCGATCAAGAAAAAAGGTTAATCGATGCGTCGGTAGTGGTGAGCTGCGACAGATCTATTGCGGATATGGCTTCCCCGTGTGATTTCGAGCTCACGGAAAGATCTCTGTCGATAGACGAGCAGCCTCGAGGTTGCGGTTTCGATCCCGTGCATATAACGATAGAAGGTACGCCTGGGGCATTCCCTCCGCCGCCCGCCGAGTTCGCGGTTCCCGTTCCGTATGGAAATATTTTTATATCAGTTCAAGTAGCCGGGAGAGGAGAATCTTCAAAGTATCCAGACTTACTTAGTGGTGGTGCCACTTTACCAAGAAGAAGTCGAACTTGTTGCACGGCTCCCGCGTATGACAACATGGGCCCGAGAGTAACAGCTACGGGAAGTTCTACTTGGTCATTACCGGGAGCTAGTTCTGAAAACTTGGAACCATCTGAGACTCCGGTCTTATCCCTGCCCCCGCCACCGCCCGAGTTCGTTTCCCTCTAGCCTCGGCCTCTGGTACTGGATGCTTCGAGTCTGAGGTGACCTGGTACCGCGCAGTTAAGAGTCAATTAGACTATTTCCAAATTGTAATGTAATTATAGTTAGTAGGCTATGTGGAAAATTTTTAATTGTAAATATGTAGTGTGTGCGATTGACGCGAACGATACAAGATATTATGTTGTAAGATATAATAATGTAAGGTTGTTATCATTATTAAGGTGTACGAGTACTTGAACTTTTTAAAAGAAATGTTACCGATATGGGACTTTGGAATTACATTAAGTATCTAATTATTTCTTTAATAGTTATTTCCTTTTATGACTTCGCATAAGTGTCTTCCCAACTTTTGTAAATATTATTTAGTCGTGTTTACAAACTTCCCAAATATAAGACTGACCCCTTTGTCTTATTTTCGTCTCTCTTTATGACTTAATATTGTACGACTGTATAAAGCTGTATACTACAAGCAAAAGATAGGCTTCTAAACATTTTATTTAAAAGCAAAATTAATATGAATTAAATCTATTACAGCTAATTTATTTGTTTTATTTCTTAACTTATAATAATTACTATGCTATGGTCTAGTTACAAGACGTTGACACGTTAGTTTTTAGGCGTTTGGTACAGGATAAATTTGACGTGGTGTTAAACCACACAACTTATTATTATACTCGTATATTAAAAATATACGAAATTATTTGTAATTAGTGTTTAATGTTTCATTAAAACATACATAATATTATGCACAATACAGACCGAATATTATCTTTAGTAAAGAAATTTCCTATGTACCTAAAAACAAGTAATTTTCAACTTTATTAAAATGTTCTTTACAAGGGTACAAGTACATGAGGTTGAGCTGCGAACGTTTACCCTGAAGAATGTCAAAAGTCCATTGCATTAGCTTTATCAGAGTAAGTAGGCGCTCAGTACTTCCATAAAGATTCAGGCTAACAAGTAAGCACTAAAGATTCCACGAGAACAGAATAATAAGAAGCCAATATAACAACAATATGCGTACAGAAGAAACGATACATAATTTTGTGCCTTACCAGAAATTTTTGGCGTGGAATCGACGTGATTCTATGAAATAAGGCAATCGTTAAACTGCCAAAACAATTCGTTACGAACATTCTCATAATATCTTTGGCCTACTTTGCGTTTACAAATTTTATCAATTAATTATCGCGGTAAATCAATTCCGATTGGTATCGGATATTATTGTTTCCGCGATTCAATTTGGAGACGCGTCAACGTTGCGACGAAAAAAGTGTCGAAATGAATTAATATTGTGGTTCTGGAATGGAGATGAAATTTTGTGATTGCATTTTCTGCTCGTTTCATGTGTCACTCGTGGTTTTTTCATTATTCACATACATAGTATTATTATTTATAATATTACAAATACAATGCAGCAATTGAAAAATAACCATTTCAAGTAGAATGTTAGGTAATGACGTATTCTACGCTTCCATTAATTCCAAAAATTATTTGTCATTCCAGGATTATACTTACAGGTAATTAGTTTCAGAAGTCTTTAAAACTCGACTCTTTCTTGCTTACTGGTATGAAAAATTATTAATATTTAACATCATAATAATATTTCTGCTAGCAAACACGACAGTCCTATTTGTAATTTTCCTACGTGTTGTATGAATGTCAGTGTAAAATGACCTGAAACTTTTGGCTGCTGGCCAGGTGTTGTGGTTTTCGTCCTCATAGAGGTAACAAATGTTTAGCAATGAAAGATAACGATGAAGCACTACCTAAAAATGATGTGCAATATCTTTTTGTCTGTCCGAATATATTTTTGCCTATTATCGATTACCTGCTACATGCTGCTTGTCGATCGACAATCTGTAATTGTATTGATATTATTGAGCAACTTACTCATGCGGCAAACGTTGTTTTGCCTTATATATACTGTGTGGAAATAGCATGGGAAAATAATTAAAAGATTCAAAGATTTTATTTGCAAACTAAGTAGGTAATTAATATACAAACAATTGTAACTAAAGATTGGGCCCTCTGTTGTCATTTCAGAAGATCGTTATGGAGATATCGCCATTGATCTCAGAAAATTGGATAGGCATCATTCTGGACTGTGTACTGCTTGAGATACAACGATATTTCGAAAATGAAAAAAGATGGTAATGGCCGTGACTTACAACCACAGGATAAGCGCACTCAATTTCAACAATCTACCAACTAACCTGAGTAACTCCACTTATGACCAAAGTATCAAGAACAGCTATCAGATATTTACGAGACACATCGGCAACATCAGCACTTATAAACTGTCCAACCCAACTTGTGTTGTATATCCATACTAATATTATAAATGAGAAAGTGTGTCTGTCTGTCTAACTGTTTGCCTGCCTGTTACCTCTTTACGCCCAATAACCGTAGAACCGATTTTGCTGTTTGTTATGGAGATAGACACATTGAGTCCCGGGAAAGGATATAGGATACTTCTCACCCGGAAAAAGTGTACGGTCAAAAAACGAATTTTGGCGTTTTGAAGTTGCAATTTACCGTACAAAACGAGTTGAAGGTATTAAAACGGAGTGAAATCATTTATTTTTAAGCCTCCATTTATTGCCTAATGGGGAGACGATCTGAATAGATCGAGGTAGCTAAAAATTTTCGGTGAAAGTCTAATAATAATTTAGGGTGCCCTATATCACTGGAATAGGGATTAAAATAAAAGGTTTATATTAGGTAACGAAGTGCGGAGATCGGGGTCGTAAAATAACGTAGCCTGAAAATAATAGACGCTAGCCCTAATACGCCCTATTTTATTATATGTTCTCTAGCGCTTTTTCTGGCTAACGTTAAAACACAGACCAATTAACAACGAACCAATTCAATAGGGAAGAAAACCAGAAAGGAAGAGTCTCCTAGCTCCTGCAAGAGCCTCAGAAACTGGGCTTAGTAGTGATTAGTAAAGAAATGGTGTAAAGCCGCACTGATCGATATTCGAAAGTAAGATGTAATGTAACAAAATATCCCAGTAGAGGAGTTTCAGGAAAATAATGAAGTTCCCCGTCCTCGCACATTTAATCATCGTAAGCATCGTAATCTGCTATTCCAACCTTATTTTCGACGTGTGCTTATTGCGAAAACACCTATTTCCATGGATAGGAGTGTCTTCATTATACGGAGAGGGGAATATATGCGACAAGCTCCAGTCAACACTACTTCACCCAGTTTACATATCTCTCAAAAGGGGCGTAAAGCAAACACATCTTGCCCGTACCGAAATATTTTGTAAACAAATTTCGATCTTACGACCCTAAAAATAAAGGCGATAATGCGTAACTATGATAACTAATATGCGTTAACGAATTTAGGTTAGTACATTGCTTTCGTGGACATATTTATTGTTCATTTCCTAACAGTAACATAACTCGATGGGAGAATTGTAACGTATTTTGTGCAAAGTAGGCACTTGATGTTTTTGCTAGTTTGCTCTATTTTGCAATTATTATTTGAGTAAAGATGTAAATCAAACTTTGATATTGGCTATTCATAAAGATTTCATTAATTGAAGTTTAGAACAATGCTACTTCGGGGAGTATTAAAAACGCTTTGAAAAGATTTTTCGGCGTAGTCAAATTCGAATTGAAGAAATAAAAGAGTTTTCATTTTAATGGAACCAATTTGACGAGTTTAAATTGTTGCCTGTTGGAGTCTTATTACTTTATACATTTGGGTTGTTTTGCTTTTCGTTTCGCCATGTTGATACTCACACGTATCATTTGTGCATAAGTGTAACGAACCAGAGCAAAATATAAAACCCATTAAACGACTGCAAGTTGCTAATCGCGACCTATCACGAACCAGATAAAACGTGATTTTCCAGCAATGAGCAGGCTGATGATGATGAACTATAGCTCAGAACACTCTCGATCATGTCAGCTTTCAAAAAAAAAATAGATCAAAATCGGACCACCCAAACGGGTGCATCGTACAGACAGACAGACAGACAGACACATCAAACTTATAACACCCCTCTTTCGGGGGTCGGGGGTTAAAAAAGACTCTCTTATAAGAAACTACTAATAGTGCAACTTACCGTCTTATAAACCTATAAAACGAAACGTATCCGTACAATAGACTAACTATCGTAAGTGGTCTGTTAAATAAATAAGATTAAACGAAACAGGCTCACAGTAAACGATATCTGTTGTACGTTCACAGCGAGTTCTAATATTTCCGCCCGTCAGGACTCCATTCCAACCCTTACTACACACACTTTTCCTTATTGGGTTTGTTTCTTTCACTGAGTTGTTACAATTTTTATGTGATCGATTGCTTTATGGTTAAATAAATACCCCTTTATGTTGCTATTGACAGAGATAGAAGGAAAATCATATGTTAGTTATGTGGTTCCGGAAATTTTACTAACCATTAAATTACATAATTGTTTGAGATATATTATTACTAAATCGCTACTAATGAACACAAACTGCTTAGCTTGCTACTCTACCTGTGCTTACACAGATGGATATCTGCTTCAGTCTATGGTATTATATTATAAATAATCGGCCAAGTGCAAGTCGGACTCGCGCGCGAAGGGTTCCGTACCTTTAAGGAGTGAACACACTGAGACGGGCCGTGCAAATTTGTATGGAAGCGGATGCGCGAATCGCACACTGTGTCGGGGCGCAGCGGATTTTTGCCTCCATACAAATTGTATTGAGGCGGATTTTTGCGATGAGCCCCGGCATGCTGAGCCCCGGCACGGCCCGTCTCAGCGTGCTCACTCCTTATTAGAGCAAAGTCAGGCCAAAAGTTGTGTTTTTTGTATGGGAGCACCCCTTTTTTTTATTTTATTTTAATATTATTATTATAATATATTAAAGTACACATATAAGAGATCGCAGATAACAGACTTTTTGTGTGATCGCCCTATAAGTAAGGACTTTGAGAAAAAATCAAGTACCTCCTGTTGCCATTATTGATATAGAGCAAAAAAAGCCAAAAAATCACGTTTGTTGTATGGGAGCCCCTTAAATGTATTTTGTTTTTAGTATTTGTTGCTATAGCGGCAACAGATATTCATAATCTATGAAATTTTCAACCGACGGACGGACGGACGGACGGACGGACGGACGGACGGACGGACGGACGGACGGACAGACAGACAGACAGACAGACAGACGGACGGACGGACGGACAGACGGACGGACAGACGGACAGACAACGAAGTCCCGTAATAGGGTCCCGTTTTTACCCCTTGGGTACGGAACTCTAAAAAGGGCTTCAGTCCTAAAACACATTTTTTTTATTTAACAATAATCTTTATAAAACATCCTTGGAGCGCGGGAACAACGTTGACTCGTATCAGATAACTGTAGATAAGCATCGTTTATCTCACAGGCCCTTAGGGCACAGACGACGCCCTAACTACTACCGGGAAGGCGTCAAATAGGTCACTATAAAGCTTTCGCACGCCCCGGCTTGAAATTATTTTTAAAAGGTTTTCAAGCTAAAGGAAGCGCAAAATCCTCAACATTTTTAAATACATAGACGGATGAAAGGAGGTTTTATTCAACCAGAAAAATAGTCTGATACTGGCTGACCAGAAAACATTTGAGTGTCCGTATAAAGTTTGAATTTGGAGCGTGACAAAAAAGGTTGAATTTATTTCGAACAAAGTAAATACAGCTGCCTGAAGACGCTACTTTTATGAACATTACCAACGCCAAAGGCCTTTACTTACACAAAAGACTTGGCACGGCACCGATTTGTTGTGGTATTCGCCCAGGAATTTTATGACAGCCGTGTGGGGAATTGCATCTACTATGTTCTTATAAAAATATTTCAACATCTTGGGGCGGCTTAAAAGAAATTCCGTTCGGAATGTACGGCCGCGAAAATTTTACGTTTAGCAGATTATTTGTTTTTGCCCGTCATGTTTATGCTGGTAAAGCAACTGCAGTAACAATACAGTGATTACAATACCAAATACCAATGCTGGTAAAGTTTGGTGCAAACTCTGTTTCCCTTATTGACTGATATGAAGGTTTTAAGACTATTGTGCAATCATTGAGGCATTACCTATTATAATATTTGTCCGTTCTGTTTGTTTAGTAATTGTAGTTGGTGGAATAATTTATGATTTCTTAGAGTTACACAAGTATTACACATTTGTATTATGTATATATTTTTTTAATTATTAAAAAAATAATTTATACTTATCTTATAATTTTTAATATTAATTTAAACTTGAATGCTGCCAAGGGACACCCTGATAGAACGAAGTTATTTCTTATGTACAAAAAACCTGTAAGTATACACTCAACAAAAAAAAAAACAAAAAAAAACGTCGCTACACCACATTGTTCAATGCGAAATAGAAAGACGAAACGAAAATATCTTGCTTTCTATGAGAGAGAGACAGAGAGCTACCGCGCTTACTACTATAGCAAAAAGCACAGACATAGATAAAGATAGATACCGTATGTCATGACAAGCGGTTTCTATCTTCTAACTGTTGAAAAAAGTGTCGTTACATCTTTTCGTATGAATTTTTTCCGTCTAGCCCACAGTATAGCAATATGACATACTAATATTGCTATACTGTGGTCTAGCCCCCTTTCGCAACGCGCGATTAGGAACTTCGTTCCAAAAACGGGAATAATTAGATAAGTGTTCCGCGACAAAATCCGTAAGTGATTAAAAATTGAAATATAATATTATTATTTTTTATTTTCTCAAACTAGATTACATAGGGGCTTCATTGCTTGCATAAAAACTGGTAAGTGCAATATCCTACTGGAACAGTCTTTTTACAGGGTGAAACGAATGCTCTTAAGTTAATCCAGAGCCTTATAGTACAGGTTCCCTTTGGGTTCCCTAGAACAATTTTTTTATTAGGATTTAATATGTTGATTCGATGGTCCTAAAATATGGATTATTCTATTTGTAGGACAATGTAACTCTAAATTATTTAACTATTATCCTTTCAATATACTTACAAAAAATCAGATTAATAGTTATATAATTTAAGACTAAACATTGTCCTACAAATAGAATAATCCATATTATTTTAGGACCATCAAATCGAAATATTAAATCCATTCTATCTCTGTTAGCTACCACTTTCGAGAATTTTAGCTTGATAGTAATAAAAAAATGTTTTAGGCAACCTGTACTATAACGCTTGTACCATACAAATATGGACAAAATACGCTCGTTCGAATTTTTGCGTGTGTTTCAGAGCTTTAGTATATATAGCTAATTGTAATGATGTAAACATTACTTGAGGCCAGGTGCTCTCCTGTAGTCGATATCGGCGACATCGCAATTTGCAACCAAACGGACGACCACTGGCACTCTGCCCGCCGCAACACGGCCGCTGTATCTTTTGGGGCTGCTTTAAAGTGCCATTATATTTTACGTATCGTACACCATCAAATTGTACATATTCGAAGCGAGGATAAATCCTGGGACTACACTTAAAGTTTATTAACTGGTTGAACTACTTTTAGTGAATTTTCTACTTTTTAACCGACTTCCAAAAAACGAGTTTTTTGTATGTTCGACCACTACTCCGCCGTATGTGAACCGATTTTCAAAATTTTTGTTTTGTCATAATAGGTTTTACTCTAATTTGGTCCCATTTTCACAAAAGTGGTGATCGGATGATGGGAACCATGAGTAATCGAGGGAACTCCTCAAAATTTATATGGAAACATAATATGGTGATTTTGGTTTTATGAGAAGCATCCTAAGCATATGCTACCAAAACGCAAGATTTTACACCAAGCTATACTATGGTTCCGAAGATACTAAGAGAACTCCGGATTCCTTATAGATACAAGTTTGGGGGCTTAGGCGTTGTTTTAAGAACTGAAAGCATATGCTACTATGCAAATTACATTCATCATCCTCGTCATCATCATCATCACTACCATGTCAGGGTCACCAATGTCACAACTCACATGGTTGTATATGGATACAATATACAGACAACACCATAAAATATCATCAGTCATCACGTTATGTCCTTATTTATTTGGTACATTTCAAAGCGATTTTAATACAAAAAAATATAAGTACCTACTTAATGTTGTTTCAAAATACATAATATTTCAAGTACCACAAAATTGAACATAAGTAACAAATTCAACCTTTACTCCAGAGCGTTTGGTTGGACACATTTGGTTTGGACTGAAGGAAACGGGTGCCCCGTTTCCTTCCGTGTGGAAAAAAGACTTAGAAAATTTTTTCGTAAAAATTTTAACCTCTTATAACCACCCTTTTTGAATATACCAATTGATAGGGGGGCGAAGAGGTTGAATTTTTTCGTCCAAATTTTTTTAAGTATTTTCGGCATACTAACGAGGGTCACATTTCAGCCTGTCATTCGACAGGGGTTGTTTTTTGAGAAAAGTTTATCTCAGCTTTTTTGCTTCCCTTGGCGCCCCCTATAGATTGGTATAATAAAAAGGTGTGGTCATTGGGGGTTGTATTTTTTCGTCAAAATTTTTTAAGTCTTTTTCTCATAGGGCCACGTTTCCTTCAGGCCAACCGAACAAAAAAAAATTACAATGTTGGCGTTGCGTTCTTTGACGCATTCAATTATTGAATGCGCCAATACGAAAGTTGAATGAAAGAAGATGACGAAAATTGAAGATGAAAGTGCACAGTGTGGACATACATGATAGCTAATCTATATCGTAATAGGAATAAGAAACACAATCGCAATTAGTTTAAAAAATACTTCGTTTATACGGTTTATATTTACACGATTTTGATACATATACAGATCGAAATCCTATGCAAGTTTATAGGTACAGTAATTGCCTAGCGGCTAGCACGTGTTTACTGTTCACTTCGATTTTTTTAAATGTATTTTTTAAAATTATCTACCTGATATTTGTGAGCACGACGTCTGACTCTTAACAAATTGTAATAAGAATTAAGTAAATATACTTACGCGATGGTTAGTAGGTAACTAAACTAGGGTACAGAAATAGTTGAGGTTTAGCCGAATTCGGAAAAAGGCACTATTAGATAGGAAAAATTATTTAATACTTTTTAGTTCATATTATAAGAATGTTATTATTGTTTTTACCTTGGAAGTCGGTTTTAATTTTTTGTTAATAGTGGAAAATTTTCGTCTAAAAAATCCACTAGCATGTTAAGACATAATTAGAAAAAAATTCAAATGTGTAGATATCATTGTTAATCTAGGTCTACAGAAAATGTAATAACGAATATATTATATTATTTTGCGCGTTTTTGAAGCCAATTGGTCGTTACGGCATGCAAAGTGCTTTTTACATGCGACGAATATAAAAGTGTTAACATTGTAACAATAAGCATTGTATGGCCTAAAAACAAAAATCGTAGGAGCGACAATTAAGGGGTGTTTTATAAAGCTATTTTTCATTTAATATTACTCGCGAACACGCATTGCGGGCGCTTGCGGCCATAGAGTTGGTCGCTTTAAAAATGAAATCATTTCTGCCAATCGTACATGATACATGTCGTGTTAGTAACTACGTCATATTGTTACAAAATATTATTATTCATGAGTAATTCAGATATTGTTACGGCCTCATAAATCATTATTTTACGGCCTGTTAGCCTAAAAATGGACAGAAATTACAGCTTTGGTCAGTCCACCTTCCTAACTATATAACATAAGTTACTCTACGGTTTAGTCACAATAGACATAACGACCAGTAGTTCAACTGCAAAGAGACGGCTGGAGACGGACAGGTTTCAATACCTGTCAAATTCGTCGGGTTTCACTAGGATTATGAACTGAATGTGCCTCGCGCTGGCTGATATAATTTATTTTTAAATATTTAAAATAAAGATTTTTAGATTCAAAATTAGTTTCTGTCAATTTTAATCGCATGTGCCAAAATATAAACAACAATACGACCAAAGAGGAACACGTCCAGCGAATATGTCATAGTTTTAAATTCGTAGGTGACAAGTTAAAAACCCTAGCGACGATTTTCGTCATAATACGTCAAATTTAAAAATTTCAACATCAGTTCTAAGACGGCATACTCTATCATTCTGTCTACTCTGGTTTAGTTCTCGCAAAGTTTGAGTATACGTACCTATATAATGCTAAGTACTCACATACAGTTTTGCTCGATAGTTTTACTCCGAATCGAAGGAAATGTCATATTTGACATATTTAATTCCATTGAGGCCGGCTCGAAGCGAGCCTTCGAGCTGTCAGTTTTGCGGTCCACACGGTGGTTATTGCTCGATTTGGAGTAAAACTATCGAGCAAAACCGTATGTGAGTACTTAGCATTATGATCATGCCATAATCATGAAATGTCACTGTCATTGTCACGAGCAATATAGACGCACCAAGAAGGATATATGATAAAAAAATTATCGAATGTTTTGCCTATTAAAACACACGTAACGTCGGGTTCAATCTGACCCACGTCAGCCGCGACACACGACGTGACGTAACGTGAACGACTTTCTTTGTGTAACAATTTGCATGTAATCCCGTGATGGTGACAATTTTACTACTATACAATATCTCAGCGCTATTATCATTATTATGTTGCCTTTACCCGCGATATAGCCCGCCTAAAATATTCGTATGTTGTACTTAAAAGTTAGAACTTACTTAAAAGTTTGTCAGTATGTGACGTTGTAAGAGGTAACATGGATCTTTGCACTGAACCAATTTTAGAAATTCAGTCACCAACAGCAAGCTATGTTACTAAAGTGTCGGAGGCTATAAAAAATAACTTAAAAAATATAAAAGATCATGTCCGCCCAGGCGCGGTCCGAAGGGGGGGGGGGGGTCACAGGGGACATGACCCCCCCCCCCAAATCTAAGGTAAAATTGAAAATAAAATAAAACCCAGAACCGTCCGAGGGCGCAGATAAAAAAAATTGTGTAGTGACTACTGAGTGACCCTCTCCAAAATTTCAGGCTGCGACCGCGCCTGTGTCCGCCAATAATAACTGAAGTATTGATAATAATATTATAGCAATTTTCTCAGGATTGATACAGATGCGCGTGTAAAAAATATAACAAAATCAAACAGCAAAATAAAGAGTAAAACACAAAGTAGTGAAATATGTTTTTTTATTATAACGAAGCGACTTGTTAATCAGGTCTTGTTGAAGTGTAGCTCAGGTGCGTATTTGAATATACAGGTTGTTATGTCGTTCCCGAGCTGACATTTTGATTCGTTGACCGGGATCTGAAAGAATACTTTGTGTAACACTTCGGTTTTAATTATTACCGAGGTCTAGTGGATGGAGTGCAGTGAGTGGGAGTCAGCTAATTCATCGGTTCACAATAACTAGAAATCGTCGACCTCTGTGGCTCAGTTTTGGGTTGTTGGTAGCTTAAGCCGGGAGTCGCGGGTTCGAATCCCGCCGACGGAACAAAGAGTTTTCAAAGTTCCTGGGTCATGGATGTGTATTAAATATGTGTATCATAATATCACAATGCTAGGCAACATCTGTCAAATCAATGCTGTGGATCGCAACAACGGATATCAGAAGTCAGATTGCGGTCTGCAAATATTGCAAACGAAAGTCCAAGGAGTTACAAGTCACAACAATAATTCACTAGCAATAATCGCGCGAGTGATTGCTGGGTATATATAATTGATTGTAATGTCGGTTCTTGGTGGAAATTCATTTTAAACACAAATAAAACACAATATTACTTGCACTTGACGTTAAGTACACCTGATGATGATTTATATCGAAACCTGTCGTATTTAAGTTAAATTTGTAGTAATTAATGAATATAGTGGAAAAAGTGCAAGTAATATTGTGTTTTATTTGTGATTGCTGGGTGTCATGAATGTCACAAACAATGGTGTCAAAATATATAGTGATTAGTAGGTATTGAGTATTGTTTTGGCTGATACGTGATACGAAATTGCGATTTTGGAGCAATTATCGCGCAATAATTGCTATCGCATTGCTCTCTCAAGATACGTGATACGGGGACTCGTCTATTATTAAACATTTTTTGACGTTTGCAGTGTATAGTAATTGCAAACGCTAATGTATCATCAAAGTAATAGATTAATGAGCAATTCGCTATTCAATTAATATAGCCAGATTAAGTTACGAAGGTCCGCCTTCCACCTGCTTTTTATCTCTACCAATTTGTCTGTTAGAATAGTAAACCTACCTCTTTGTCACAATTTTCAGCAACGGTCTTCATGTGTTTCATCTTTTCTTCGCTATGCATCACCAGCGGTGCGACCACAGTTATGAATCCAACTTTGGAGTACTTTTGATTCTTCACGATGCCAATCTGTAGATACGTTGATTGATGATGATAAATTTTAATTTTGAGAAGGGTATATCGATAATATTAATCCCCTGACAGATATTAATTAATAGTTATTTCAATGATAAGTTGGTAACAAACTAATTAATTTCTAATTGGTCTGTCTATCTGTCAATATTCAAAGAAAGGATTTTAAAAACTCTAGGGATTGCTCAGGTCTGTATTCTAATTTATCCCCAATTTTTTCTGATTTCCAAAAGTATAAAGATGTGTAAGTATGTTCGGCTGTATATTTAAATTAAAAACGTACCCTTTCCAGTAGACAAGTAACAATACAGGCTGATTTCTCCGGAAAAGGCGGGTCTTCTATCAAATACTCTAGATCTGCTTCTGTCGCGTTGATCTTGGACATACAAGCTCGGGCCGTAGCCCTAAGTGTCTTTTGTACTATTGACTTTATTGGACTCTCTGTAACAAATGTAATAAGTAAACATTAGTAATAGCCAGTGACAGCCAGACTTTCATCATTTTACAAAACCTAAAAGTTTTCCTATATAATATGACCCCTATTAGAGGTAAGAACAATCAGCAACTATGGAGTTTCGGTCGCGTTACTTTAGGATCCAGTTCTGAACGTCTACCTAGCCTTCGAGAAACTGTAAACATCAATATTCCACCTTATTTTCTTTGGGATAACTGTAGGAATCTCGTCTCCCACTGCCGGTCATTTTTAACAGTTGCTTCCCACTGCCAGACACCCCTAAAGTATTAAAATTTTTGACTTTGATGTGGTCTCGCAATGGATTAGGTGGTATCCGGAAAAGGATAAAAGGGCGAGGAGATGTAGCAACTTAATTTACAAAAAAAATTGTATGGTCTCAGTGATAATTCACTTTCCGCGTATAAGATGGCGGGAAACATAGTACAATAAACATTATTAAAATCTACTAAGTTAACAAAGTAATTATTCACTATTGTTTGCTTCATGATGGTTCTTATCATAATATAGTTACAATATAGCCTAAGAAAATTAAGCCGAAAATGGACGATCAGCGGAAATAATTCGTGTAGTTTTGAAAATCGCTACAGTTATTCCTTGAGATATCCAGATAAACATATCGAAAATCCCCAAGGGTGGGGGGTGAGCTAAAGGTGTAGGGGGGGGGTCAAAGGACCCTTTTTTTAGATTTTAGCTCATAAGTCTAAAACCTGCACAAATAGCGTAACGGTTACTTCTAGGAAAACATTCTACATAAAATTTCCTTTAAATTTGATCCTATAATTTTTTTTGTATGGTCGACACTTTAGAAGTTACAGAGTGTTCAACTTTATATAGGTATAAAAAATGAGACGGTTTTATAAATAAAATAAAATTGGTATGTTTTCAAAATGTATTCAAAACTAGAAAATAATAATTAGACAGTCTTAATTAAATCAATAATTTTCTTCTACTACATCATCATCATCTTCACCTTCTATATCTACCAAATCTACAGGTACGCCATTTGTACACGAACCCAAGCAGCCGTTGCATACTAGACTGCACGTGATACCAGCTTTTCGGCATCCACAATTACCAGTGCAATCACTTTTGCAGCGACAAAATATTGACTTCAGCACGGTGTCAGGAGCTGGAGGATCATGAGTGGTAACAGACTCGAGGTTTCCATCAGCTCCTCGCTTCCATCCCCACATTTCAGGAGGCAGTGCGTTACCTAACCACTCTTGTACTTGGTGGAACACTCGGAATGAGTGAAATTTTGCTGATCCTTTTGTAGGTGGGAGAGAGGAAAGATCTGGTTTGGATTTGGTGCTGGATTTGACAAAAACTGAGTATCGATGTCTGTTAAGATCAAGCTGATCAGTGGCTGCACGATACATCGTCAAAAACATCCTTTCTCCTGACTCTGCTATTTCTTCAGATGTTGATGTTGGATTGTAGAAGATGGCGGCAATATCCTTGATTTTTGGTTTTTGATCAAATAGCTTAACAACTGACACTTTGCCTTTCCTGTAAATAGCTGAAGTTGTGTCGCGCCAGGTAAGAAAGGAAAGAGAAGCATTTGCACTGCTTACGTATAGCGTCGTCCTTATCGCTCGTAGCTCTTCGATATTAGGCACACATACAAAACGTGTGGAAAGAGTGACTAGCATGGAATTAGTAAGAACTTCGTACAGCTGGAAAGCTTACTGTGCATTAAGCATGCGACGAGCGAGAGGTCATTAATCTTGGTCTGTCCCTTTCAAACTAGTGTAACCATGCTTCTTGCCTATGTGTAAATCTTAAGACATTTTAAAAGAAAATCGCACAACTGAGAAGCTCAGTTTAGTAACAATTATTGAAATTAAATAATATTAAACTGAAGCAGGAAAGCGCAGTATTAAAACATGTCGTTTATATAATATTTATGCCTTATTTTATCGTTTTCTACGAAAAATGCTTTTTTCAATTTACTACCAATGTATTATCGTATATTTTACATGGCAATTGTGCGAAAGGGACAAACCAAGAAAATCGATTTCTCGCTCGTGCTCGCTACTATAAGGAGATATTAGTTAATAAAAATAATACTTTAGCACATGGAAGTAAGGTTCATTTTAATATTTCAAAATGATGAAGTAAGCTTTCCAGCTGTATAGTATATAATATGGTACTTCCTAATTCCATGGTGACTAGTCTAACGTTTTGTAATAATAGCAGCTAGGACAAATAATAATTATCTGTGAATAGCAGGTATTTGAATCAGAATAAGTTGTTTTCTTAGTCTCGGACGTTCGATGCGTGTTATTTTCGAGATTCGCACTTTTGAGGAATTTGACCCCCCCTGTAGTTCCTAAAGTATCGACCGTACAAAAAAATTTATAGGACATAATTTAGAGGAAATTTTATGTAGAAAATTTTCCTAGAAGTAACCGTAATGCTATTTGTGCAGGTTTTTTACTTATGAGCAAAAACCTAAAAAAAGGGTCCTTTGACCCCCCCCTACACTCTTAGCTCACCCCCCACCCTTGAGGACTTTTGACATGTTCATCTGGATATCACAAGGAATAACTGTAGCGATTTTCAAAACTACACGAAATATTTCCGCTGATTTTATTAATTTGATCGTACTATACATTATTAAAACAATCTGATATGAAATTAGGTTATCCTGATTACCTTGTAATACAATAAAATGAAAGCTTGAGGATCATGTAAACGAATAATGGAAATAAAATTATCTCATTCATTAATATCGCCAATACTGCGAATATAAATAAATCAATTGTAATAAGAACTTTTAATTAAAAACAAAAGCCTCTTACCATGCTCCAATTCTGCGGATGTCGCGTAAATAAAGAGGAGATACAAAGGAATATACGATCTGTACATTTTCCACGTTGTGTCATACAAAAAGTGTACGGAGTAATGACGGAATAATTTGGTCCGCCGCGGATATGATCGATACAATCTTTTTGGCCGGATAATTTCACGGATCTCGGTGGTACATAATTAAGGGTCAGATTGTTTGAGTGATTTTTAATAACTTCATTCAAAGGTGCCGTATCTGATCTTTGTACCACATTCAGGTAGGTGGCCCACTTAAGGTACTGCCTACTACAGACCCCCAGCACCCCCGCCCCCTCCCCCCTACAATACTAATCCATGAAACTTGTTACGCTGTGCTATTCAACAAATTATCCGCCTATGCCAGGGATGGCGAACCAACGGCACGCGACACACAATTTTGAGCACGCAAAATTAATGTAAACACAACAATATCTAATCACAAAGCTATAGCCTATTATAATATCATTTGGTGGCACTATGACATCACTTTAGTGATTATTCAGAAAAGCGGCACGTTGATAAGGTAAGGCATCGAGATCACTAGCCTATGCTATGTAATAAGAGAAATCAAGCCAATACGAAAGTTATTTACTGCTAACCAAATTAATTTGCCCTACAATTATTGCGGACCCCCATTTTCTGTCAGGGCAAACGTAGACCGTCGTCTAATCTCGCGTGGACCTCTCGGGCAAAGAGAATTTAATCACTACGTTTTACTCTCGGGGTCACCTGGACCACTTTGAGAATTTCTGCTCCATAGTATCAATCAGTCTTTAAAACTCAAGTAGCACCTTATTTTAAATTAAATATGTCTTTTTTTTTAAAGTTAATTTTGAAATCCGAAATTCTACGAATAATAAAAATAATAAGGAAAAGTAACTCCGTCAAAAAACATGCTCCATGACAATACTTGTCAAAAAAGTGTACCTTATTTACGCCAAAAGAAGAATAAGAAGGTACACATTTCAATACATTTGCAATATTTAGGTGACCTTGAGCGATACTAGGCTGACGTTACATGACAGATCAAAAGGAACCAAATTCAAAACGATAATAGTATGGGAGTTACGATTCCTTAGTTTTTATATATTCGTAGCCGAAATTATAAGGTTTTTAACCGACTTATATTTTTTAATTTCTAAACTCTAATCAAGTATACAGTTTTTATACGATATGATTTAAGCTTGTCCTATTTAAATCTATCGAGTTTAATAATATTTAAAATTCAAGGGACCATATTGCAACATGAACGATCGCTTTCCCTACAGCCTTTACGACGTGAGTTTATAAGCGTGAAGAATTATTCGATATTAAATCACAGAGCGAGTGAACGGCTTTCAATAAATTTACCTGAAACTCGACTATTAAACTGTACGCCCATTCGACGCGCCGTCTGCTCTACTCGCATTTATTTCAATGAAAAATACTATTGTATGAACCAAACTAAATTTTAATGTTATTGTTAAAGTTTCTTGTTTCGATTATCACATTTAATTAGCTTTATATAATTTTTGGATTTTACCAAACAAAATTTAAAAAATCGGCCAAGTTATTGAGTAAAAATATGGGACAATGGAGTATTAGGGTGGGTTGCAAGTTGCACCAGAGGCATTTAATATGGCATTCATTATGGAATTTCACTAGGGATTTGACAGTTCAGTTGACATTTTGTTATAGTTAAAGTTATAGTTAAAGTAAGTTGGTGCAGTAAGTTGGTGGTGAAATTAAAAAATTAAATAAACCGTTAAATTTGATCTTATTTTATATTAATTTTTAAAGCACACATAATATGATTGAAGATTGTGTGAATATTTTATGTGTGTGTAGCCATTATCGATATCGAGGAACAAAAGCCAAAAAATTACGATTGTTATAAAGTGCTACAAGGCTTTAAATGAACGTGGACGGGGCGCTGCTGGTAAAGGATAACTGTCAAAAATGGCGTTTTTGTATGATCGCAGCGTTAGTTCCTTTTTTTCACCACGTTCATTTAAAGCCTTGTCGAGCTCTATGGGATATAATATTGAATATACAATATACATATATATTTTTTTGTACCTGTTGTTATAGTGGCAACAGAAATATCTATAATCTTGAGAGACAGCCTGGAGACAGACAGGCAGACAGACAAACAGACAGATGGACAGACGAATAGATGGATAGACAACGAAGTTTTAGTGATAGGATCCAGTTTTTACCCTTTGGGTATGGAATAAATGAGCATCATTTTTTGCTGAAAATACGATTTATATTATCAAAATTTTCCTGGTTTGTTTGAAGTCTGGCTAAAAATAAATTGTACTAGTAAATAAAATCAAAATTATGCGATGCTTACCTTCTCTTATAAAGCGTGAACGTATATTTTTATTTCAGTTGTTCCTTGGGGTCAATAATTTGGGTTAATGTCTATTTCCCCAGTATACTTTGGGAATCGCAACAACTTTTCATAAAGTAACATAAACATTTCTTACTTCTTAACATCTGTTTGAATATCTTGTTCGCCTAGAGAATTGATATCACTACATATAGTATATATGTAGTGATATCGAACAAAGATCGAGATATAAAACAAAGTCGCTTAAATCTTTAAAACTATGCAACGGATTTTAATGCGTTTTTTGTTATTATATATATTATATTTTGCGATTTGTAAATAAACAAGTACCAATTTAAGTGAGTAATATATTTTTATTTTTATTTTATTAAGTAAGTACTGAAAGATTGTTAAGTCTTGCGAGTCGCGACAAGCTTTTATTATCATGCAAATTGTTTAAAATATTGAGGATTAAAACTTATACTTAAGTAAAAATTTTAAGGAGATTTTCTTCTTTTTAGACTTTTTAAATTAAAGCTTTTTTTTTAAGCTTTTCTGTTTTAAATAATTTATTAGACTTCAAAATATATTACATTTCATAATAATTTACGTCAAAAAACTTAATAAGAAAAAAAAAATTAGTCAAGTCATATTAATAATTTATTATCATAATATTTTGACAATTATTGGGTATAATATAATTTTGGGTACCTACCACTTACCAGACAGAATTTACTATCACGAAAATAAATACTAGATAAACATATTTTCTAGATATACTAGATAACCATAACGAGCTTATTTCTTAGAAAAACTGAGCGGCAGGTTTTTCAGCGAAACACTTCAAGGTCTCGTCGTTATGTATTTATCACTTAAAATAATTTTGGCTCACTTAAAAGTATGGAGGTACATTTAGTTTCAAAGAAACGAAGTTTTAGCCTTCTAATTATTTATTCAAAATAAGTCAAAATCTTATTTAATCGGTAAAAATTAGAGGTAAAGTAAGTAGGTACTTGTGAAATATGCTAAAGTAAAGATTTTATTTCAAAACACAAAAAGTGTCTTATTTAAATAACGTTAAAATGTAATTCCTTTTTGACTATTTTGTGGGTACGAACTATATACTTAATTTTTATTTTTTTAATACGGCCCCTTATATGGGACCTCTTGTTCCCCCTTCCGAAGGGAAGAGCAAATTTTTACATGGTTCGTTTTATCTGTACAATATACTTAATATTGTAATATATAATATTTATTTAAACTATGAATCACAACAATTACAGGAGCAATATAAATTGTATGATGGCCGCCCAGATAAAAATGTCATTACGTAAATAAGTGTAGGTAATAGGTATATTATGTATTGTATCAGATAAACTAATATTATGGACACAGAACACACAGGGGACAACAGAAATGTTTATTTATTAGCGCGCAAATAATTTATCAAGGCCACCTAAATATTGCAAATGTATTGAAAATGTGTACCTACTGTAGGTACACATTTTTGACAAGTTTTGTAGAACATGTTTTTTGACTGAGTTACTTTTTCTTAGTTTTTATTATTCGTAGATCATCAGCTGTCTGTAATCTCTTCACGAAACTATACGCTTAAAATTATTTTTCTCACCTCCGGGTGGAAAACGTTAACTTTCTTCCCGCTGCGCTCACCGATATTGTTCCCGTTTTCCTCCGTCGATGAGAAAAATAGTATACGCAGTACGTACCATGGGTAGTAAACAAGAAAGCCTCAGATCACAATATTATGTTTGTTGACCTCGGCTTCGCCTCGGCTAACAATTACGTGTGATCTGAGACATTTTTTATTTTCCTGCCCTAGGTGCATACTGTACTATTACTGAAATTCGATATGGATTGTAGAGTTACTTTGAGTTGGTAAAGAACAAAGTATCCATTCTTATTCAGGAATATCCATACTAACATTATAAATATGAAAATGTGTCTGTTGTCTCTTTACGCCCAAACCGCTCAATGTTTTATCCTGGAAAAATGTAACGTTCCCGCGCAATAAACGATATTGCGCAACGGAGCTGCGGCCGTCATCTAGCTACCATAATATAAACGACTAGATGTCCCGCGCGGCTTCGCCCGCGTAAATTAGGAATTTTACAGAAACCGTACATTTTCCTATAAAAAAATATTTCTCCCGTTTTTCCCACATTTTCCTGAGTTTCTTCGGTCGTATTAGTCTTAGCGTGATAATATAATATAGCCTATACTCTTACTCGATAAATGATCTATCTAACACTGAGATAAGTTTTTAAATCGGACCTGTAGTTCCTGAGATTGACGCGTTCAAGCAAACATACTCTTCAGGTTTATAATATTAGGTATAGATTTTTTTAATTATCGCTTGACAAACTCGAGTCTCGATCTAAAAGACTATGAAATGGTATAATATGGTAGTGATGATGATGATGATGAATGTAATTTGCATAGTAGCATATGCTTTCTGTTCTTAAAACAACGCCGAAACTCCCAAACTTGTATCTATAAAGAATCAGGAGTTCTCTCAGCACCTTCTGAACCACGGTATACCAGGTATATCTCGGTGCAAAATCTTACTTGTTGGTAGCATATGCTTAGAATACTTCTCACGAAACCAAAGTCACCACATGTTTCCCTATAAGTTTTGAGGAATTCCCTCGATTACTTACGGATCCTTCATCAGATCACCACTTTTGTGAATATAATACCAAATTGGGATGATACCCTATATACCAAAAGAAAAATTTTGAAAATCGGTTAACAAACGGCGGAGTAATCGTTGAATATAAGAAAACGAACATAACACCTCCCCCATTTTGAAAGTCGGTTAAAATTGTAGCCTATGTGTTATTCTGATGTATAAGCTATATTATTGTAAAGTTTCATTAAAATCCGTTCAGTAGTTTTTGCGTGAAAGAGTAACAAACATCCATACATCCACACATCCACACATCCATACATCCAAACAAACTTTCGCCTTTCTAATATTAGTAGGATAAACAAATTTTCCATCAAGGAAGTTATTATTAACAATAATATTATGTAGTATTATAAATTATAATATAATAATAGTCATAGCATATAACTATAATTATTTGCTATTCAAAATACAAAACGCGCCTAAACATCACACGTCATAAATTACAACAAAATGTCATAAATTATTTTTATTAATTAGCGTTTCCGCGTAGAAATCCTAACCGCACGCGGAATCACGATTGATTAAATTAATTGTAATATAATGAGCTGTAATAAGCATAATTGTTTGTCACGGGAATACTGTTTTACCATTGTTTTATGTTTTGTTTAATGTTATTCACTGAGTTTACATCATCTACACTCTACAGGGAAACGGATTTAAATAATAGAATTATCTTTGAGTTTTATGTTTTTTTTTTTTTATATCTATGGACGCTTCACACCTCGTCAGTCTGACCCCGTGGTAAGTACTTGAAGGATTTGTGTTACGGGTACCAGACATCAGACAACGGAAATATATTTTATACTATTATAATACTACTTATACATATATTAAGATTTTTATTACATGATACACATATTTAATACACATCCAAGTGTGACCCAGAAACTTGAAAACTTTTTGTTCCCTCAGCGGGATTCGAACCCGCGACCCCCGGCTTGAGCTACCTTCAGCTCACCAACTGAGCCACAGAGGTCGTGAAACATAAATTGTATTTTAATAACTCAGATGAGCCAAATCGTTAAATATCTGACGAAATGTGAGTTTCTTTTGAGATGGAAAGAAAAGAAAAGTAGTACATTTATTATCTTGAATACTCTTCTACCTACCCCCTAATCTTGTTTTTAAGTACTTAGGTATATGATCTGATACATAAACCCTTTCAATGATGTTATATTTTTTATGATGTCCGGGGCGTGCGAAAATCGTTATTAACCGTATCAAACCAGTTTCCACTTTTGATCCCGAATATGATGGGAACACTTTTTAATAATTTACACGAAATTTTACCATGCAAAATTCAGAGCCCATTAAAAAGTTTATTAATCGCGGTAACAAAGTCGGGATACATAAAGAAAGTTTTAATAGAGTACCTCGCCGACAGGTACAAAATGAATCCGCATGAGGCAACTTCGGCGTAAGCGCTCCACGTATACCAATTTGGGGGACTAACTTGGGGTGCTGATGACACGACGTTGCTGGTGGAAGTTATGAATCGTGTAAAGACCTTAATGCGATTACCATATCAATAGGGCTTAGATTGCCGCTAACCGGTGAAACCTTCTCGTATATTAGCTGTGTCAAAAGAGATATTTGTAGCAAACGATAGGATAAAAAGCCGGATTATAGTATCAATATTACTAACTCAAAAGTGTCCCTCTGTCTTTCTGTTACCCTTTGACACCTAGTCACAGCTGGATCGTCGATACTCTGAAATGAAAACTCGTATGCTATCTTGTATCTTGGAAAAGGACACATCACACAGCATAGTTTTGATGCAAGGTTAAAGTATTTTACAACCAAGTTACGGGCTACGTCTAATCGTGAAATAGACGTCGGTACAAACATTGCGCTATCATAAAGAATTTCGGACACATTTGAGCTCATGCTACATAGTGTTACAGCCATTCACTTTGTTCTAGTGCCTATTGTCGGAGGGAAGACGGCTCGGGATATTTTTTGTTGTCTCAACCCTCACACAATGGAGTCTTGACTTTTGTCGAGCTCACCAGAACTGAACTCACTTTGCGTACTTATTACTGTTTTATAAAGCAAATTACTCTTACATTGTTTCATTCGAACATTTGTCTTTGTTTGTTAAGTCGAAACAATTTAGTAGGAAGATAAATAAAGTTTTTAATAGTTCAATATGAAAAGTTTCGAACAAAGGGAATATCAAGATGAAAAGAATGTTTAATAAAAGCTTTGAAGTTTAACTTTATGATAAAGAATCACTTACAGCTTTTGTGAATAAATTAATGATAATAATTTCGATTTTTTTAAAGCAGTTCGTCGGCCTATTTGACTCTAAAGGGGCCACTAAAACAGCTTGTTATTAGCAAATTCCTGTTGCCAACAACTAAAATAAAGCCATAAGAAAGTGCAGCCTTTAAATTACTTTGTAAGATGGGTGATAATAGCAGTTTAAAAGTTGTGTGTGTGATCGGTCCACAAGTGGCAGTTTACAAAGAGCCCATATTAGCGTTCCATTTCATGTCTCATTAATTACGTTTCATTTGTTCAGGTCTAACTACAAATTAGAACGTCGAAAGCGATGCGTTTAACACTAAAGCTGGAAATTTGACGTACTTTATTAGCTGAAGATATTTTTTATAATAGAAGCTGTTTAAAAGGGATTTTAAATGCAGGTAATAATTATAGTATCTAAAGATTTAGACGCCTTGCTGGTATGAAGAGCTATAATTCACCGGGACACCAACGCGACGTAGCCAGTGATGTTACCATGGCAACGTTCGCGAAGACTCTTCTGGCTTATCTACGTCGCCGCAAAGCAAGGTTTTTATTAAAGTTAAGGCTACGTCGCGATGCATTTCTTTTGTATGGATTTGACAGACTTGTATGGATCTGACAGTTGCGAGAGACGTCATGCAAATCTGTCAAATCCATAAAAAAAATTGAAATGTAAGTATCTACGCGTCTCGTTGGGGTTTGAATTGACCCTAAGTATACAATTCTAGACGTTCCTCGTAGCACTGCCCGCGTGAAAAGTTAGTATGTGAATATACAGCGTACTTTTAAAAAAGTAGCCTGCCTTTCCTATGGCCCACTCTATCGCTGAGCCAAATTACATTAAAATTGGTCTCCTCGTGAGATTAGGGCATTCAAGCAAACAATACTCAGCGTTATAATATTATTATCTACAACATTTTATGATAACTGTAGAAAGTAAAGTAATGAACATAATCTAGACTAGCCTCACAAGAAGGTTTACCGGTCGCCACAGCTCAAAATGCATGCTCTCAGGACATAGCGGTCACTTTTGGTCAGTGTACGCCAGCTTTATATAAACTAGAATAATATGAGGATTTTCTAGACGAGACTCAAGATATACACGTAGACCTTTTAGGTTTTTGCCCGTTTGAACACAACATTCGGCCGCGACGGAAAGGATATAATAGTGAGCCCCGTATGCTCGAGTAAATATAAAAGTTTCCAAGTATATTGTATTTTCCAGCCACATTATTACAAGCCTTAGAATATTACAGACCTAGAAACGTAAGCAGCGTATCCTTTGTTCCGGGGAAAGGCAATTTCATCGCTGAATTATATCGGATTAATACGTTGGGATTACAATAATCTCTGTAAAATTACTACACATGTTTATATTGTAAATTGTTATTCTGATAATATAAGTAAATTATTTAATTAGTAATATTCTGATAATATAAGTAAGATAAGTCTGATAATAATATTTATAACGAAGGCTATAGAAGCCTGCACACGAGATGAAGAAGTTTTAAAAAATATTAAGTTTTAATCAGTAAAGGATTTTGTCGGGAAACAAGTTTTTCTTATTCCCGACGTTTCGGCTGCTTTCCAGCCGGCCGGCCGTGGTCACGGTGAAGGTGATAGAAGTAACAGACGTCCGACTCGCTGAAGTTGTTAAACTACTCAAATCTACCTTTTTTTACGTTGGGGAAATGCGTTTACGCATCCCTGGCAGTCTCGGGAGGGCTGCCGGGGTATGTGGGACTCCCTGGGGGCGGAGGGCCGTGCCCTACCCACTAAAACCCCAACGGCGTTCCTGCTCTTCCGCTTAAGGCAGAGCCATCATGGGATACGCGGAATACACAACCACGAATACCCAAAATCTACCTACAAAAAGATTAATTTTGAAAGTTATTTACTGTAAATAAGAACATTTAACACAGTACAAAGACTTGGACAAAATGAAACCATAGTTCATTAATGACGTTATGAATATTTTAACAAATTACTGCTCGGACAACACACACTCTTTAATATGCAAATTGTTATGGGCTAGTCCGTACCTTATTGTATTGATCAGGACCTAAGAGGATTCTGTAAGATTAATACTTGTATCAACCTATTAAAATTGCTAAACACGAATCAATATATAACAAATTTTAAATTAGTAGTGTTTAGTTAAGCGTGATAACCGTAAACTTTGCTCCAATAAAGATAATTGGATGCTTTCCCTGGTGCCGAATTATAACATCCAAATAAAATTTCGTCTCAAATAATATTAAGAAGTAGGTAATTATTAGAAAGATATCCGAAAATAAATAAAGAAAAACACATTTTGACATTTAATTCATATTACATAATATTTTATTTTTTTTCACAATTAAATCACTTTGATAAACGTTTCAATAGCCCGTGTTTAAAATAGATATGTATTTTCATACTCTACGCGTACAAATCTTCAAACGCAAAACAAAAATAAATTTTGTAAGGCATCAACTGTAGAAAACTCCAGTAGTGGCAATCAATATGGTATGGCAAGTATCCAAGTGTAATGCGAGTGACTATAATTCAGCGGATATCACGCCTGTGCGCTGAGTTATGTGGCCTGCTTAAATTGAAACTTTACCTTCCATTGCCTTGATTTATCACTGGTACTTAGATCTAGCTATGCGTGTTTATAATTAGTTGAAGATCGGCTTTATAAACCTATAGATAGCGTAATATTTAAGATCGTATGATACGAGTAATAAATACTATTTTAATTCGCTGTTTGTAAGGATTACGAGTAGGAAAATTTCAACCGACTTCCAAGGTCAATATTTTTTAAAATATGATGTAAAAAGTATGAAATTATTCTTATTCTTCATTAGTGTCTTTTTCGAAATTCGACTTAACATCAACCAATTCTGTACTCAATTTTCATTCGTTTGAAGTCGGTACCAGCCCAGTACCAACATCATCAGATCACCACTTTTGTGAACATGGTACCAAATTCGTTAACTCGAATCAACGAAACCTTATACAACACAAAAAGAATTTTGAAAATCATACAAACAAACGGCTGAGTAATCGTTGAACATACAAAAAAAGTTACATATAGTCGAACGTATTACCTCCTCCTTCTTGGAAGTCGGTCAAAAACATTTACACCGAAACGAAACGACTAACGAGACAATGCGCGCTTAGTGATGAAAAAAACAATAAATTCAAAGCTGCATCTTGCAGATTAGCGATTCCCCCCGGTTTCTGAAAGGCCTGTCAAATCACTGATCAACTAACACTGCTGTTAATTTAGCATGGATGTCAAATCAGTTTGAGTTTCTGATACAATGATCAGCCGAAAATTAACTAATCTATGATCATTTTTAATTTGACTAGCGATTTGTTTGTTTTCGTTCATTGCTTCATTGTTAAGTATTAAAAATGCAAATTAAATGTCAAAAGAAGGAATTGCAGACTGTCATAGCTTTCAAAAATGTTCTGGGAATTTCAAATCTGATACTTTTTGAAACATTGATCAGACGAAAACTAACTAACCCATAGACATAATATATACTGTCGTAAAGACCACCTGACAACTCGAAAATGCGTGACCATTTTTGATCTGTCAATGTGTGCGTGTGCTAGTGATGTATATTTTACTATCGATAGTATAGTATTTTGCTATCAATAGTTTAGTCCGTTCGACTTATTTTACCTGAGTTTCTATAAGAAATAAATAATATGCAACTTTGATAGATTTGTATTTCAAATTAGGTATCATAAATTTTAATTGGCAAAAAAAGGTGACGATTGAAAAGTAGATACACATTTTCTTTTGGAATGATTTTTCAATCGTCGGATATGTTATGACATGAGGTTCTTATAGGGGTTTACACTTAACACATTATAAAGTTACTTATTTATTACTCAGGTAAAATCTATCTGGTAAATCAGTCCTTACATTGAAAGTAAACGTTGAAAGTAAACAACACACATAGTATATTATATTTTATTCTTAAATTAAATACATATTATAAAATATCATAATATTTCATTACAATTATTTTGAACCGACTTCCAAACAGGAGGAGCCTAGACGTTCGCCTGTGGATATATTTTTATGTATGTTCAAAGATTACTCCGCCGTTTACGAACCGATTTTCAAATTTTTTCTTTTGCTGTACATTGTATTGTTCCGAGTAGGTATCATGTTCACAAAAGTGGTGGTCTGGTGATGGAAACAATGAGAAATCGAAGTGACTCCTTGATATTCAAATGGGAACATATGGTCCCAGAAAACGTTCAAAATCTTTCGATTAATAAATTTAAAAAAGTAGTCAAAGAACGTTTTGTGCCAAAGCCAAAATGATTTCATAATTGATGGCACATCTTGGGAGTAGAATGCTGAATGACTGCTTGCAAGGCTACTTCTACATGACTTACAATTATTATGTATCTATCTATGTTTACATTGTATAATTTTTAGTTACAGCATTGTAAATTTTGTTTTAAAAGATTATTTTTTTTCTCACTTTTTTTGGTAAAAAGTGGGCGTGCGAGTTTCTTACGCCGGTTCTTCTCGTCGGCTTAGTTACCAAACCGGTGGTAGGCACCATGTATTCTGAAAATATATTTTATTTTAGATTTGTTCAGAAATAAAGCAATTTTGATTTTGATTTTTTAAAACACCAACTGTAAGTATAGAAAACGTTAAGGACAGCTAAAATTAGTAAAATTGTTATTTTTAAACAAAAAATTAAAACCGACTTCCAAGGCAATGACAATAGTAATATTATACTTAAATGAACTAAAAAGTATTAAATAATTCTTATTCTGTACTCAGTATTAATTCTGTTCTCAATCTTCATTATTTTGCAATCGGTACCAGCTAACCTAATCGCCAGTTCTCTGATAGAATAGGTATAACAGCAACTTATACACTTAGGACTAGTACCGACTTCAAAATTATGAAGATTGAGTACAGAATAAGGATTATTTAATACTTTTTAGTTCATATAAGTATAATCTTAAATGAACTAAAAAGCATTAATTGCTTATAATTGCTTATTTTTAATAATTGCTTCAGTAACAAGTGCAACAGTATGTCAAACTTACTGGCACAAATAAAGTTGGGATAGCTCCTTTAACCAAAATAGAATTTATTCTAATTTTTCTTTAAAAATTTTCAATGAAATGTTTGCCTACATATTGTTGAATTTTTCTTGGGATTCCAACCAACACGCCCAATTAATTTCAGCCATTTTCCTCTTATTAGAGGATCTTGAGGGAATCTGTAAAACAAATGATTATGATATATAAATATAAACCTTCCTCTAGCTTTAGAGTCACTCTATAGTAGTTATATTATATTAGCTATATTATACTATACTATATTATATTAGTTAAAATAAGATAATATGTCCTTTTTAGTCCGGCCGCACATTTTCCGAATTTCTGATCACAAAAATTCGGACGCCCCGCCCCACTCATACATTTTGACACGTCAGAAATTCTTTTAGTATGATGGGTCTACAACAAAATGTATGAACAGAGTGCGTTCCGCCGGGCGTCCGAATTTTTCTGATCAGAAATTTCGGATAATGTGCGGCCGCACATTATCCGACATTAAATCCGGCTTAAGGTGATAAATATAAAGGTAAATGATTTTTATTTTAGATTTATGTTATTGTAAAATATCGATAAGCATATCGATAAATTTGATTCAAGCACTAGCGTATATGTAAGAAATTTTGATGAAAAATTTTTCTTCAAAATTTGTGTAATATAGGAATAATAGTACCTTTAGTTACGCAAAATATGAAAGTAAAAGGGAGGATTCACAATATTTTATTTGAAATAGAGAACTAAAGACCAGAATATAGCAAAAATAAACACATCGTAGCAATTAGGACATGAAGATTAATTACGGGTGAAATATATATTTTTCAGGATTATTCCTATGATTTACACTGCAATCACTCACAGCACAAGTTATTATTGTTATATATAATAGTATTTGTTGAAAATAACATACGGTTTAAATAATAAATTGCAAATACCGAAAGGGCATAAAAACGATTGACGACTTTTGACGACCTGTCAAATAAAAGTTGTTACAATTTTCATTAGACTGCCTCTCTCTTTTCATCTTGTTATAATTCCATAAAGGATTTTCTTCTCTCTCGCACTCTTTGTTGGTCTTTAGCATAATATTATGTCTATGAACTAACCTGTGATCATGATTTTGATTTGACATGCGATTTGTTTATTTTCGTTCATTTGTCAGAATTCTGAATTTCAATTTTTCAGACGTTATCGAATCCTAAATTCTATTTCACTATAGAAATGAAATTGATTATAAAATACATTTTTTGCAAATAAAACGAGTATTGCAAATAAAACAGTTTATTTGCATACTCGACGTATTTCTTACGAATTTTTATAAAAACTTCATAATAAATGTGTTTACGAACGTAGGTTCAAAGAGAAAATGTAGATTCACATAAAAAATCAATTGAATTCATAAGTTAATTCACCCACAATTACCGATTAGTTGACACAGCTTTTGACAAACCTTTAATCTATGATCACGGCTTGACAAGCGTTTCGGAAACCCAAAATGGCGGTTGACATATCATTCTCGAGTCAAATTGAACATCTACCGTCAACTGACGCGCTGATCAAATTAAACTAACTAACCGTGCTTCTAGCAACCCAATTGTTACTTGACAAGAGATTTAACAGGCGATTAGATAATTTTAGTGTTGATCTGCCTTTCAGAAACCGGGTGTCAATAACTCGTGATATCTCGCCCTTTACTGTGATAAAAAAAATAGCACAAATATCTGATAAGCCTATTATGAAACCATGAGAACAATAGAACCTACAAAAAACCTACTTTACCCACCAACGTATACGTAGAACACATATTATATTATGTGGGAGAGCCATGCTTCGGCACGAATGGGCCGGCTCAACCAGAGGAATACCACGTTCTCACAGAAAACCGGCGTGAAACAGCGCTTGTGCTATGTTTCGCCTTGTGAGTGAGTTTACCGGAGGCCCAACCCCCTACCCTATTCCCTTCCCTACCCTCCCCTATTCCCTTCCCTTCCCGACCCTCCCCTATTACCCTATTCCCTCTTAAAAGGCCGGCAACGCACTTGCAGCTCTTCTGATGCTGCGAGTGTCCATGGGCGACGGCAGTTGCTTTCCATCAGGTGAAAAAACCAACTTCATACTAAGCAAAATTTGTAATTTTCATTTTATTTATCTAATGCTAATGCACTGGTAACATGAAATAAACTTTTAAATTAGGCATGGGCTTATCATATCAACTTAACCGTGTGATAGTCAGTTTCATTTAGATTAGGGCGATAACTGTATAGGGCTAAAACTAATTATACTGTGATGGCGAGTTAGTCCGTAATTATGTTGATGGAGGGTTGCCATATTTGCACGACGGAACATCAATTTTGTATCACCTGTGCTAGCTCCGGCCAGCGCCATTAGTCAGGGAGCTGGATAGAATTTGAATTCTTTTTAATACTGTAAGATTAAAATATTCCTCCTCTGGAATGTTTTAGACCGCAAAGCGCAGTTTGGAAGTAAGACTTTGTTTTGTTTTATGTTTGTAGATGTAAAACTTAGCATATTATATTGGATGGAAAATATAAAATATTTAAATAATTTAATGCTATAAAATTTAGATTTTGTAATCAATTTAAAATATAGATACTTTGAATATTGTACTAAAGTGTACATACTCTATATAGCATGAAATAAATATTTAATAAATCTATATACCTACTTTCTTATTTTTACGTTTATATGTAATGAAGAAATAGGTACACTTTAGCATTTGTACTAGATATTAGCTTTAGTACTAGATAATAATATTATAATATAATGCGTCTGTTTCTGTGTTCAAAGCGCACGGAAGTGCGCAGGCCAAGTTCCAGCAGGCCGCACGCTTGCCGTGCACTATTTACACGAAGCGTTTCGACGCACGACGACACACGCACCCTCCTATAGCTCTGTGTCTATTGTGAGTGCAAAGATAAAATTACACCTACGAAATTATATACTAGTACTTAAGCAATATACCCAATTTCATAGATATAGCTTCGGTAGATCCTGAAATACGTCCCTGTAAAAGTAGCTAATTTTGGCACTGACTCACTCACTCACTGACCGGTAATCAAAACCTCTAGGCCACTTCCAATTGTCCTAGCGTTGTGAAATTTGGCACACTGGTCGTGTGTTATAATATGTAGATTAACAACAAATTGAGAAATTTAAGAAATCGGTCAAGCGTGAGTCGGTTCATCTACGAACTTTAGAGGCCACTTCCAATTGTCGTAGCGTTATGAAATTGGCACACAGGTCGTGTGTTATATATTTATGTAGATTAACAAAAAATCTCATTTTTTAGGCCAACCCGATAGGAACTTGGCCCCATTTTACCAGGTTTGTTTTTGGTGAGATGACTTTTTACGTATAAGCCTGTGAATTCTCCTTAAAGACAGAACAGTTTTTATCACGGAAAATGAATATACTACTCCCTCGCTATAAACGAATTTCATTGTGAGCGGATTTGCAACTTGCGGGCAACATCCAGTTAATATTAAAATGAAGGCTATAGGTATGAAACACACATGGTCATAAATAATGACATCAGATTATATTTACTCCCAGATCATTTAACATCATAAGTGTCGAATCACGGCGACTGAAATCAATTTCCTGCCAGCGATCTACAACGAGTCTAGTTTACTGAAAGTGATTGTGATTTTAAAGTGTTTATATACAGGGTGTAACAAAAATAAGTGATAATACTTTAGGGTGTGTACGTGTTCCTTGTAGAGAGTTCACTGTGAAAGTAGCAGCTCTGAAAGACGAATTTTTTTTTTCACTTTTGTATGGGCAAGGGCCCGAGCGTCACGAGTTTCCCCATACAAAAGTGAAAAAAATTTTTGGTCTTTCAGCGCTGCTACTTTCACAGTGAACTCTCTACAAGGAACACGTACACACCCTAAAGTATTATCACTTATTTTTGTTACACCCTGTATATATACAGTGTCGATTTTGTTTATTTGATATTTGATACTATTGATACTAATATTGTAAATGATACTTATGATACTTGATAATAATATTATAATAAATGCGAAAGTTTGTCAGTTTGTCCGTCTATCTGTCTGTCTGTCTGTTACCTCTTCACACGCAAGCTGAACTGATTTTGCTGAAATTTGGCATGAAGACTTGGAAGCTTTGGAGAGAGATTTTGCGTCCCGGGAAAATGTACGGTTCCCCGCAATAAACGAATTTTGGCGCAACGGAGTTGCGGGCTTCATCTAGTTTGATATAATTAAGGTTTACATTTCAGTAAACCTTAATTATATCAAACGATAAAAACTTATCTCTATTTCAGTTAACAATCATAGTAACAAAAAGGTAATCATCGTCATTATTTTGATAGCTTTGTCCACAATGTGCCTTTTTCTGTTCGTCAAGGGCATGCGTTATAGCGCAGTCAACAGCGAACTAATGGGTTTTTAGGGTCTGTTCAGAATGTTAGGAGACTTTCATAGAAGCAATACAAAATTGGAATGTCAAACTTGACTTAATATTAATCTCGCATCGCTTTTTACCTATCGTCGCGATTTGGTGTGCTCCTTTCGGTTGATTATTGTTTTTTTTTTAATTCAAGTTAGAAATTATTAGTAGGTAAACTTAAAATACAAACATGATATTAATATTTCGAATAGTAACACAATGTTTCATATAGTTTTATTTGCCAATGAAAAAGCCGCATGCAAGTTTAAATCATATTCCAAGAACCGATAAGCAGTTAAAACTTGAAAATATAAAACGAATTAGAAGAAAATTGTGCTCATAATTTTCGTATTTAAATATCTGTGTAAAATATACTTCTAAGGAAACAAAAAATACTCCTATTTTAGGGTTCCGTAAAGGGCAAAATACGGAACCCTTATTCGTCATGTCTGTCTGTCTGTTCGTCCGTATGTCACAGCCACTTTTCTCCGAGACTATAAGAGCTACACTATTGAAACTTGGTAAGTAGATGTAGTCTGTGAACCGCATTAAGATTTTGATACAAAAATGGAAAAATTATTTAAAAAATTTGGGGCTCCAAGTAAAACAAAAAAAAATCATCTAACCTATGCGTGTGGAGTATATGGATAGGTCTTCAAAAATCAGATTGAGGTTTCTAATATTATAATTTTTTTCTAACCTGAATAGTTTGCAATAGAGACTCTCAAAGTGGTAAAATGTAAGTGTGTCCCCCTCTAACTTCTGAAGTAGGGGCATGATAAGTCTAAAAAAATATATGATGTACATAACTATAAAAACTACCAACGAAAACTGGTTTAAACAAGATCTAGCAAGTTGTTTGTTTTATACGTCATAAATGGTAAACCTTAATTTAACTTTCATTAAATCAACTGAGATATAAAAATAAATCAAAAACCTTTTAATTTCATAAAAATAAACGTAATTTCTGCGGCGGAACCCTTCATGGGCGAGTCCAACACGCACTTGGCCGACTTTTGTAAACTGCGCGCTCCATTTGAAATATATCTGTGTGGGTTTCGGGATAGTTTTCATTTCCTGATTGAAATCCAATGTTTCTCAACACATGTTTTAATGTTTATTGGCCGTTTATCGCTTATCTAAACTGCTCGGTTAATATTTGTTGGGTTATATATTTTATAGGTTATATTTTTAATCGCAAAACTGAATTTATGTGAGCTGCATGATTGTTATTGCTTGTTAATATTGTAGGTGTTTTATAAATTATCTCTAATCCATCAGTCACATTTGTAACACTTGATACTAGCTTGATACCAACAACTTAGTCTGTAGCACAGAGAAACATTTATTTTTTACACCTTTTTACCTATAAAATATATTATAAACGTGAAAAAGTATATAATTTTATTTGATGCCGAAACCTAATTTTAATATTAAATTATGTGTAAAGGTAAATGTGGAAAAACGAGCGAAATTTATTAAGTAATTTTTGCATGAAAAACCAGTCCCGGAATATACCATAAACCTACAAAATTACCGAATTTCCCACGGGAACTCTTTCCGCACAGTATTTGCTCACATTTACGGGTAACAAATATTATCAGAATATTTGTTTGAGTCATCCCTCTGCCGATAAGGTACATATTTTACTAAAGCTAACACAACGACGACCTTGTTACGAGGTAACAAAGATATTATACTCTCTTACTCTACCATACTTTTAAAAAGATTTTGTATAATACATGAAGTAAAAATATATTTTTTTTTAAATGTGAAAACGAGAAACTGTATGTAACAGGGTACGAATTCATATAAATTTCAACATAATCAATCAAAGCAGGTATAAAAATTAATAAGATAAAACTTTTTGAACAATAAAATAAAATCTTACGGCGTACACAAGGAACGATTAAGTGAAATTGACAGGCCCTCACAGTGGGCATCAAATATTCAATATTATATCGCCCAAGTTTAATCCGACAGTCGCGGATGTCCTATCGCGGATCCTAATAGCCCACAGAATAAAATATGTACACAAGGTACAATGACGGTCACACAAATCCTTTTTTATCGTGCCAAATTGAAAATCAATATGGCTTTCAAATGTATTTTGTATTTATGGCTTTCTTTACGTTCTTTATATTATATCTTAAAAAGAAATAAGCTTTTTGCCAGAAATGTTGTCATAATGTAAAAATACTTTAATACTTTTATTTACTTTTTTCCTGTTTGTATTTATGGTGGCTTGTAAAAGTTTGGGACACGTTTCTGCAAATGAAACCCACTTATCTTATATTGACTATAAACAAAACAAAAACAATAAATGCCATCCACCGCTCCGATAATTACCACGAATTTCGTAACAACTTACATTTACTAAGTCAATGTAATAATAATGGCACCCAGAGACACCTGGAGCCACTTTAGGTTATTAATTGCAAGAGTTTACTAATAAAAGGGATTAATTATACTTCATTTACTCCAAACTTTGGGAAATGTTGTCATAAAACTCTTGACTTGACCATAACATGCTCCGCGAGATTCAAACTTCGGAAAGAATACCCGCTCATAATAACTTGATGTATTTAAGGAAACGTGGAATACTACTTGGCTTTTCCCACAGTTTGTAATGGTCCAGGAAGAGGAAAAAAACGATTTTTGTCCTGTTCCTGGTTCCTGTTCAAAGTATCTTCAAAGTGAAACTATACCAGAATCGGTTCTGCAGTTTCACCCGTCGATCGTGGAAAAACGAGACACAATAGAATTACTATTGTATCCGAGAATCACCTGCGACCGTATGTTGAATTAATCTGTAACATGATAATAACAGGTACGCGAAATAAATATATTATATTCAGATAGGCAGACTTGTATGAGAAGGGATGGAAGTGTCGATTTTAAGGCATTATAATTTGAGAAATGATAACTTATTCGATTAACTCCTAGGCGCTAGCTAATGAGTAGCTTATCAGCCAATATCTAAACCGACAGGGAAGCAAATCTAAATAGCAAAAGTTGGATCAGTATCCATTTCGGGTAATTGGAGCTGGAGGCAAATAACCTGTTTGCGCCAATCTGTCTCCATCATGAAAAACAATGATGAAGTTGACACACCGGTAAACATATTTCCCTTCCAATCCTGGACTAGTGCCAGGGTTTATTGATTTTAGTATGAACGTCGCGCCCTCTTGAACTTACACGGGAACGGTTTTCGAAGACACAAAGTCTGTAATTATCGCATTTTCACAAGTTCGTTGCACTGCGCTGGCTGGTTCTTTTATAGTTTTATATTCTTTGATGTCATGATGATCCAAAACTTTTAGGGTTTCTGCCTACGTGCAATATCTAAATAAAAGAGCCTGAATAAAGGGGACTTTAGTTGCCAGTTAGAATTTAAACGGCACAGTCCCAAGTTTTTTAACTTGGATATCGAAATTTATATCATAGCATAACGATTTTCATGAAACGTCTACTGCAGTCTACACTACACCAGGTAACCTAACACAAAACAAAAACAATTGTGCTTTTTTATAATATGATTGTTCTTTCATTTTACTTTCGAGGTACACAAATTGTCCCGAGAGTTTTAAAAGAAAAATAACAAAAACAAATAGTGGTGGAAGAAATTTGCATCTTCTTCAAATTACTCCAAGTTACAGCAATAGCCGACCCCTTGAATATTCCGTGGTCCCTGCATATTCAGCAGGTAGCTGTTCACTGTAAAACGGTTTTCATTTGTGAATAAAATCTGTACACAAATGCACTGTATTAACTCTCAGTGCTCACTAATAATTTAATTAGTGTATAACGGCGAGTGGTTATGTTCAAGACAATGAGCAAGCTCATTGGTATTATGTTATATCAATTTGCGTTTTGAATAGAATAGAATAAAACAGAATTTATTTTTTCCAAGATTTTTGTTACAAGGTGGTACAATTATTGTTTTTTGTGGTACAAAATGTCTGCCTGTCAGGCGTGGAAATAGTGTCAGATTTGCAAATTTAGCCCGGCCGCACATTGTCCGAATTCTGATCAGAAACAGTTGAATTTCGCCGGACCGCCACCCCGCACACTATCCGAAATATCCTTCCGGCGAGTTCGAGCTCACTAAACTGTTTCTGATCAGAAATTTCGGACAATGTGCGGCCGGGCTTAAAATCGATATTCAGCTAACAGTCATTATTATTTTTGATGCAAATTCATAATGTCAGGCAATTACAATTTACAAAATAATAATATTAATGTCAAGATTATAATTAAAAAAAATGTTTAGACCACAATACAAAATGAATAGTTAAAAATCTAGAATATAATTTTGTCATGTCTGTCTATACGTGGGAGAGCCATGCTTCGGCACGAATGGGCCGGCTCGACCGGAGAAATACCATGTTCTCACAGAAAACCGGCGTGAAACAGCACTTGCGCTGTGTTTCGCTGAGTGAATGAGTTTACCGGAGGCTCAATCCCCTACCCTATTCCCTTCCCTTCCCTACCTTCCCCTATTCCCTGCCCTTCCCCTATTCCCTGCCCTTCCCTACCCTCCCCTATTACCCTATTCCCTCTTAAAAGGCAGGCAACGCACTTGCAGCTCTTCTGATGCTGCGAGTGTCCATTGGCGACGGATGTTGCTTTCCATCAGGTGATCCGTTTGCTCGTTGGCCCCCTTATTTCATTTAAAAAAAATGACCATATATCATAAAATACAAATTAATATTAAAACGAAACATAATAAATTATTAGTACAAGCCAATATAGCCGGAATACAATTTTTAAAATCTTATTTAAATACTGTTTAAAACGGAAACTTGCGTACCTACTTTATGTTTACTGATGATTATTATTGTTCGTAGGTATGTTTTGGTTTGGTTTATTTATAAAATTATTACTCAATGTCACCTCTAGCAAATTTCATATTCTACAATCTACAGTGCATCAGTGAAAATAAACGAAGAGTCCTATTATATTACAAAGGTTCTATTTAAATTATTAAATATACCTTTTTAATGTAATAGGACTCTTAAATCATTGCAAAAAAACCGTTCATTTATAGGTTTTATACATTTAGGGCCGCGCTATTATCGCCTCGGGCGCCGCTGCCATTCCGGTGTAGCGCGGCCCATAGACGAATCACAATACGCTTCGTAGCACGCTACGAGACGTAGCGAGCTACGCTCGTAGAACCACTGTGGCTTAAGGCCTGTATTCCCAAAAACGGACGATTTTCAAGATTTAAAAGTGACAGTAGATACAAAAATATAGTAATTTAAATTCTGAAAAAAATATATGTGTGACTGAAAGCGTACCAGCCGAACCTTTGCGCCTGCTATTTTATAGTTTTTTGATCGTCGTTTTTTATACATCAATTAAATCGAGTCAAAAAAACGAATTGCAATAGATATATTCTTTGTCTTTAATTCAGTGCAAAAAGTATCTGAAAATTCCAAATAATTTGGACATAGTACGGAAAATTCGTTAAAAGAAGAGGTAAGTTTGGGATTTTTTTCTATCGAGTGAAGTTCATGATATTGTGTAATGGAATATAAATTCCACTGTGCTAAATCCTTAACTAGCACATATATTTTTTTCAGAATTTAAATTACTATATTTTTGTGTCTACTGTCACTTTTAAATCTTGAAAATCGTCCGTTTTTGGGAATACAGAGGCTTAAGAGGAGTCCACACCGCCCTTTTCTCCATACAAACGTTGTCCCCTGTTTCTTCCCTGGATAATGCTAGTAGACTTATAATTTTTTTCCTGAATATCTACGGCCACTAATACAATGTCCTTATGTTTTCTTTTTTTTTTATTATTTAATTATTAAATAAGATATGAACGTTGAAAAACCCAAAAAAATGGCCAGATTTCCGCTGTGTTCAAACATCCAAAAAACAGATTTGGCTAGATTTTACAAAAATAAATAAAACATAGGAACACAGATCAAGCCTTTCTTTAATCTTTAATGAAAAAAGTGCTTAAATCGGTTAAGTTTTGGAGAAGGAATCAGGGGACAACGAATCGTTGATTTTCTGCAGTTGTCTCTATCGCATTCTGCGTTATAGGCTTGAGGTAAGGGAAACAGGTATAGATATTACACGTACTTTTTTTTCATTTCTCTAGCCCCTGGTGTATCCTCTTAATTGCAACATTTTAATGAATTCATAATATGTAATTTGTACCGCAATGTGGGCAGAAAATGTAAGGAATTAATTATACAGGCCCAAACATAAGTAAATGAAAGCTAAATTCACCATTACCTGTTACGGCGGTGGAGGAGCCGCAGAATGTTGATAAGATTCATACGCAGGGCTGTCCCTCGCCGCTCGCGTCGTTTCGGATATAGCTGGACATAACCGCGCACCATCAAGCCACCTCTCACACCGTACACCATTTATGAGATTAAAGATATTTTTATCTTTTTCGAAGCGTTTTGCTAAACGTTCAAAAATATGTCTTTGCAGAGCTCTCAAAATTATTATCATATAATATGCTGTACTTGTATGTTTAATTGAGTGTTCTGCAGCTGATGATCATGAATAAAATTGTTATATAACCATGATTATAACTGAATTATTGTAATAAGAATTACAATAATTTAGTTACAATTGATATTATATGCCAGCTACTTCTACGTAATGCTGAAGAACATTTATCTAATATCCAAAGAAACTGTAGTAACTGTTACCGCGCCAAAGTTCATAAAATTACAATTTCACAGATTAAGTGATATCGGTGTACAGAGGTGCCGTCTTGTATGTTTGATACAACAAAATGGCAACACCCTTCTATTACAGTGGGCACTGTGATGACGTCATTACAGCGGTTGAAAATAGCTATGGCCCATTTGCCCCGTGTATTTGCTTAGCCAAAGATTACAATGCCCGAGCGGAAAATTGAGCGGTTTTACACACGACACAAACGAAAATAAAACGCAATTGAAATTTTTGAATATGCCAGTGATAGTTATGAAACCGATTTCGCGATGACGAGTGGTCGGTTGGACTATAACAATTCGAATTTCGATTATCATATTCGATTCTTTTACCTACAAAAATTATTGTAAACAAAAACAATTGTTTCGTGTTTTTTTATCTGTTCACTCTAGCCTAATGAGTGGTAAATACAAAAACTGTTCATCGTTGTTCCATTAAATAACAAAAATATCTAGTTCTAGCCTTACATCTAATTTTACATCCAAACTATGTAAAAGTATAAAGAATTTAGATTTATCTGTTACACTCGAGCGAATTAAACCGTAAGAAAGAATTAATACGTCTATTAAAGTTAATGTTCGGAGCGCGTAATGGACTGGGTTAGATATACCGGCTCGCCTCGATTCACACATTTTGTCTACATACCACACTCAAACATGTTGCTACAAATGTTTGTTTTAATTACTCATATTTAGAAATAAGTGTTCTCATTTTGTCAGTCGTCAGTATCCCTTGAGCTTTTGGTAAAAAAGTGCAGGCACTCGTAGCATGTGGGCAGGAAAATTAAGTAGGTGGTAGTTTAAGGTTTTATGTTAAGTTCAAGTTTTAGTAGACTTATAACTTCTCTTATTTTCTGTTTTTTTTTTTTCAATCGATAAAAATTGCTAAATAAAATATATAAAAAAAAAGTTCAAGCAACTTGTGTTTTGCTTAAACAAGAATTTCCATCAAGAACCTACGGTACAATCAATTACATATTACATAATATTACACTTCTCTTTCTGTCACTAGGCTCTGCGAATTTCTATTGCCACTTATACATAAAATATGTAATTTAGAGTACATGATTTCTAGGTGTTTAGTTACAATCTTTCATATGCAAGTAAGAAATGAAATAAACCTAAAACCACATCGTTTACTGCTTTTACAGCTGTTTAAATTGTGTATGCCAACATTACCTTACAAATATGCCACTTTTATTATTTCCTAGCATAATATCATAAAAAGCAACGGCTTAATAATACAAGGTTAAAACCCCGGGATATTGTATTGTCTCGGCATCAATATAAATTCGAATATGAAATGTACACAATCCATCTTTCACCAAACAATAATTACCGCTTCAAACAAACGCCTATAATAATCTGAAAGCTAAAGAAAAGAGCAAAAGCAATAATATGCTTAGACGCGGGCAACTTAGGTCGCTAGTCCAATGGACACAGAGGTTATATTGCACTAGCGGATTTGTTCAATTTGTTGGAGTAAATATTGATTTGCCACATCTCTACCTTCTCGATAAATATCACGTCACTTGTGGTTCGAGACAAACATGTGCGATGTAATTTAGTTGCACGATAAATACCAAATAATACGATTACAACATAATACTGGATTAATTTCCCAATATACCCCAACAAATACGAAAGCGATTAACCTGGCTTATATTTTATTGACAGGGGAAATAGGTACAAGGAGCCATTAGTAAAAGCGCTAATCACGCGTAGGTTCGTATGCGGCACTAATTTTGAACCTTGTACTTAGAATGTGAATGTAATTATTATATCTACAGTATAAAATTTGCCTAAATCATACCTTCTATGAAAATTATAATGAAACGTGGGTCTTTATAAATTTTGCAGCGTACTGGGTGGAACAAAATCTCGGATATTGTAATGTCGCTGCAAACTAAGTGTAGCCTAGCTACCGGGAGCCAATTACAGGCAAAATGTGCTTATTGGAAATCCTAGCTAAGCTTTTATGAACGTCGAGTTTCACCGCAAAAGCAAAAGGGACAGTTATAATCTGTGTGAAAAATAAAACGCTAAGCACTTAATTTGCTTTTTAAATAAAATTCTATGAGCCGAGTGTGCCAACGGAATAAAAGCGTTACTATGCCCGGCGGAAAGTCGAGAATGCCATAAATCTTACTAACAAGCAAAATCCACGTAAAGCGGTAATATGATAATATAAGTCAATTTGATTTATCTTTGGGCTCTAGCAAATCGGAAAATATTTTTCATCGTCTTCTTGTAGTCGGGTTGAATAGATTCGGAGGTCGCCATTACTTAAAAAAACCACGAGCATGGGGAATAATATAGAGAGGACTATTTGCTTTGGGATAGGCGTAAAGTTATTTAATATTTATAGGTTTTGCTCGTTTCAAATTTAAGTTTTAAGCTTTAAATATTGTAACGTTTCCAAAGTCCATGTAAGCAATAAAATACTTGAAACAAGCTTAAAATACGGGCAATAAAGTTAATCTTAATATAATATTTGGTTAACCAAAGGTAATCCAAGAGGCTAGTTCGAACAAATAACCACGTAGGTACAAGAGGGACGCATAAATAATACAATATGCGGCGAGACAGAAGGAAAATAAATTCCTTATAAGTAAATTCGGGTAAGTGATGAAAGTTGATAGAAACAAAGTAAATTGTACAATTTACTCAGGCTTAACTCAGTTTCGGAAAATAACATACTGTCAGTATAAATTTCCTTTATGTCAGAAGTAAGGCCTCGGATAAACTGACTGCCGAGTATTTCTGAATATTATTGATTCCTTATTTTGTATTATTTAGTTTATTGTTATTGCGTGCTACTTTTTTAAAGTCAATAAAAACTCTCAAGGACACGAATGCTAGAAAATACAGAAAAAAATTATACGTTATTTAGCATTTTTCTCGATGTTATTTTATTAAAAAAAGCTACATATTAAATATAGAAACCTTTTTAACGAGCCAATCAGTTTCAGAAACCTAACCTTAGCCCTTGAGGCCTAATTACACCGACCTAGTGGAGCGGCGAGTCAGTAAAATGCTCGACCGAGACAGTGCTGTAGCTGAGTGAGTTTAGGCACTTATTTTTTATTATTGTGGCGACTGGCGAGACAGTATTATTATTAGTAGTAACGGGAACGGGGCCTGAGTGACTGTCTCGGCCTGTCGCTAGGCCGAGCGCGTGGCCTATTACTCGGTACTATCTAGCCAATCTACTCGGTAGGTGCAATCAGGCCTTAGTTAAAAAATACATCGTGTAGGCATAGGGTGCTACAATATGGACTGCATACAGCGATTTAAAGTCATACTGTTGACACGTAAGTATTTTTCATTCGGGACTACAACTGAGGGTTCATTAATCATTATATTTTTCAGATGGTGTATAATATTATAATGTTTATAACCATCCTAAGATAAAACATATCAGTTGAATAATAAACTGAGTACAAACACGTACCACATTTTATTAATTGTTTAATATCTCTACTCGGGGGTAGTATCAATTCATAAGTCAACTTCAGCAATTCAGTTGCCTTAATCGCGGCGCGGCAGCATGCGCACAAAACGAAACTCGAAAATGTTTTCCTTTGTTACAAATACACATGAAAAGATGTGAAAGCTTTAAAACGAGTGAGTGTATTTCCATTATTTCTACTGTAGTCAATTAGCAGCGTTTTTATGAATGTAAAGTTTATCCCCGGAGCTTATTGTAAGCTCGTGTGGAGCTCGCAGTGTTTACATAGAAAACGTATGCAGTTAGCTTTTACCGGCGAGCTTTTATGTAATAATCCCGCAGATGAACCGTACGTAAATCATATTGTCTCCGTTATTACCTCTATAATTTATTCGGATTTAACTTTTAATAAAGTTATGTTACGAAAAGCTTCAAGCTCTTCTTTTATTTTATTTCAATCGAGCTGGGTAAATAATGTCCTCTAAAATCACATATAAGTCATATTCTAAAGAGATTTCTTGGGCCGCAAAAAAGTTTGAACAAATAACTTTTTCCACATTACAGATCAAAGTACAAACCGAGGCCGACAAGTAAACGAAAGTTTCCAATGGTCTCAACCCACAATTCTACAATTCTTAAGACGGTCTTTGTGCCCGCGTAATTTTATTGCCCAGCCAATAGAAGTAGAAAAACAACTCCAAATTGGAAGTGTATCATCGCCTCAAAAAATTCTGTAGATAAAACTCGATTCACTTAAAAATATTAGAAAATCATCAAGCTGATAATAAAATATTGCATAGACATTCTTTAGATTACTTTGAGAGAAAAAAGAATATTCTCAAGTCGTAGAGCGCAATCAAACGGAAATGTGCATTGTGTACGTGGCTCGCATAAATTTACGTTTTACGCTGTTGCCAATATTCCAAATAATTTATCGATTCGAAATCCTCACGAAATAAGGCTAGCTACGAGTTTTTTGAACAAACAATAAGATCTTTAAAATAAGGTTAATAAAATACACACGTCTAATGATTCTTTAATATTAATATTGTGACTGAGATAATTATAAAGGATGTAACAAATCCAAGTGATAATATTTTAAGGCATCAATGTGTTCCTAAAGTTCACTGAGAAAGTATCCACGTTAAAGGAGCATTTTTTGTGATTTCTATTTGCAAGCGCCCAGCGTCCAGGAATTTGAACATACAAAAGCTTATTAAAAGGTTTACTCCTTCAGCACTTTGACAGTGAACTCAATACAGGATACCCATACACACCTTTAAATATTATCACTTAGTTTTGTTACATTCTGTATAAAGCTTAGGCCAAACCTACGCGACCAAGCGACTGCGAAGCGGGAGCGTCAAGTTGCGTCAAGTTGTCAAATGAATAGACTTCTTTTTTTAAGCCATTTGACAACTTGACTCTCCCGCTTCGCAGTCGCTTGGTCGCGTAGGTTTGGCCTAAGCTTAATACTACTGCAGTTACAGTTATAATCACACTTCAACTAGTGTATCATCAAACTTTAAGACTTAAAGTAATGTTAGATGCCTCCAAAATTTTTAATCGGTCAACTCGATAATTATCTAACCGAAGCTATTAACGGTAAACAATACATTCCAGAATAGGATTAATTTAAGATACATTTAAACAAAAATACACAAAACAAAGCATATCCATTTGCTGAGCCTCTCAGCTGCTCCAGATACGAGCATTGTCTTCGGGCAATCGTAGTCTCGGATCCGACTGCAATATTCTATGAATTCTCCCCGGAAACTATTTCACTCGCAAAATATAAAATGTAATACCCCAAGAATTGTCATAGTGGATTTGTTGTGAGATATTTTTGATATTACCTTTGGGGCTACGTAGATAACGCTTCGAAACAATTCGTACCACGTACAGAACGCTATGATTAATGGTAACGGGTTGCGAGGTAAAACAGTGCTTAATGTTCCAGCTAGAAATGGCACAAAAGTCAAAAAACTTTTTAATTATTGTAATATCAATATTATTTAGGTGTAAACGTGTAAAGGAAAAAAGTGACTTTTCTATAATGGATTATTGTTTTTTCCTTATAAAATGCACTCATTTTGACGTATAGTAATGCTACTAAGTAATGCCTTTCGATCGCGGAAAAACGGGACACAATAGATTATCTATTGTTATCGCGGCCGGATGTGGCCGCTTGGGGCTTCATGAATTAAGGATTCAATTTTGAGAAACCTCTTCGTGCGTAAGTTTTGACTGAGCAAAAAAACTCCGCGAGAAAAAGCTGAAAATAAAGATAAAACCTTATCAAGTTTCTCAATAAAGCATTTATTTTCGAGGTGTCTCATTTAAATGATATGCTAAATTTATTCAGTCACAAAGAAGATAGAAAAAGTTTGTAAAATAAACAGATTTTATCACTTCATTAACATTAAACAGCGTTAGACCTGATATCAAGCTCTACTGAAAAGTGAACCGAACCTTGATATAAAATAGGCCCTAGATATAGATATTATGAATAAAGTAAAAATAAATTACTTGAAAGTAGTCAAGGAACACCCGGATGGAACAAAGTTCCAGTTTACTATTTATTTTGTACAAAAACCTGTCTACACTCTAAAAAGAGACAGAGAGAGAAACACGCACTACCGCACTTACAACAGCTATAGCATTTTTGCTATAGTTGTAAGCCGTGCTTTTCGTCTTAATTTTTTCTGTCTAGCCCCCTTTCGCAACGCGCGATAAGGAAATCCGTTACAAAAATAAACAGTTGAATGCTTAGGGCCTGCTTCACCACTTCCTGATAAGGCTATCCACCAATTAACTTGACAGATCAAATATGGAGAATCTGTCAAAAAAGTTGCGAATAGCCTATTAGGCACTTTATCAGAAAGTGGTGAAACAGGCCCTTAGTCTTATTACTCCAAGCCTCCTTCCTCGTGGTCGACTCTATATTTTATGTTCGTCAAAGTTGACCTATAGATTAAATCACTGTAATTACAATTCTAGTATTAGGTAACATAAATAAGTATCTACCTATCTTATGAATTACTCTAGAATTACTCTAGAAAGAAAAATAACAATCGGCCAAGTGCGAGTCGGACTCGCGCACGAAGGGCTCCGTACCGTTTTAGAGGAAAAATAGGCCAAACATTTTGTTTTTGTATTAATTTTATTTTATTTATATACTAGCTAAAAGCCGAGCTTTGTGAGGGCTCGCGTCGTCAAACCTTGACTGACTGATGAATGATGATTTAAACACATCTACATATAAATAACAATTACTATGTTAAAGCACAAATCAATAGGCGTGATAGTTTTTCCATAAAGTGTACCACAAAATGTGAACGGAACCCTAAAAAAATTATTTTAAACCGATTTGTATTTTGTAACAATACTATTGTGCGATTTTATAGCCTGATTTTATTTTTAAATTATACTTTTATTTTGCAAGACATTAACTTGCTATTGAATTTAATTTATCTACACTTTACAGTATATCGCAGGCTATAGTTAGGCAAAGCGAACACTGCAGGAGTTAATTAAGTTTTTTTCACGAGCTCAGGCACCTTCGCGATCGGATTACTGCCTAGTTTACATATGCGGCGTCTTCTTTATAGTTTTAAAACATTTTGTTTAAATTTTCAACTCCTTTTTAAAAGTACCTCGTTTTTTTTGTTATAAGATAAATTGATACATAATCATAAATTACTATACTGTTTCACTAGATGACGCCCGCAACTCCGTTGCGCCAAAAATCGTTTATCGCGCGGGAACCGTACATTTTCCCGGGATAAAAACTATCCTATGTCCTTTCCCGGGTCTCAAAGTATCTGCATACCAAATTTCAGCGAAATCGGTTCAGCGGTTTGGGTGTGAAGAAGTAACAGACAGACAGACAAACGGACAGATAGACAGACATACTTTCGCATTTATAATATTAGTAAAGTATGGATTTGGCTATGTTAATCCGACAGATTATTTACTAACATTTTATTATTCGGTTATTTTAAGTCATCTTAAAATAACCGAATAACATAGCTCTACCTAGTTCAGTCTTGAACCAATTGCTTGGATGGTAAGAATCATTTTAACTTTTCAGTTAAAAATATACCAAATGGTTGGTTTAATACAACAAATTCAGATTCAATTTGGCTCAACAAAATAAACATCACCGGTGGTCTTCGCAACACATAACAAATAACGACGAAGATACAATAAAACAGAAATAACAAGCAGTAAACTAGCGCAGTAGTAAACTCCAAGCAAGTATTATACTGTATAGCCTAATTTCAAAGTTTTTTATTCAACTATCCTACATGGTTAGAAATAAACTTAGCTATTTTATGTTGATTCAAATTCGTGACGGCGTCACGAGTAGTGAAATTTTTTTACTACTTATTTTATAGTATAATACTTCAACAAAACCAGTAATCAGTATTACGAGTATGTAGTATTTTTAATACCTGCTATAAAAAATAATGTATTTGACTAAGTTCATAAAATAAATCCTATCTAGGAACTATTTTGATTAGATTATTTTGACGACCTCTGTGACTCAACATATTATATGGGATAGGCGCGATGGAAGCTTAAGGAGCAAAAAAGCTTTCAAAGTTCCTGGGTCAAGGATTTGTATTAAAATATAATATGTGTAGTGTGTATCATATAATAAATCTTAAATATATGTATAGGACAAAAGTATTAATGTATCTCCGTTGTCTGGTAATTGTAACACAAGTTCTTCAGGTACTTACCACGGGGCCAGACTGACGTGGTGTGAAGCGTCCATAGATATTAAATAGATAATTCAAAAGGCAAGCATATTATATGATACGAAAACGGTATCAAAATAGAAGGAGTTTTATGAAAATTACAATTTAACCTCTACGCATTTTTAAGAGCCTATGCTGTCTCACTGCTGGGCAAAGGCTCCCCGAAGTCCTTCTATTCATCCCGATCCATCGCCACCATCGGCCAACCTGGCTTGTATACAGTGTCAAGTTCATCGTTCTACGCATACACCATCTATATTCCGCAAGTAAAAAGCACTTATATTTCCGCGTACTTTCCGCGTACTTTATAGCCAAGCAATTACGATTATTCTAATCAGAACAAACAAGTTCTGATTAGAATAATCGTAATTACTTATACAAGCTCAAGTCGTTCGTTTGATGAGTTTAATTCGAACTCTCAACTCACATAGTTCAGCTGAGTCGAGCACGTTCAGCGCTGTATTAAATACACATTCATTACAGCTTGAACGTTTTATGTACAGCTTGTCATTCTACATACAATTATTATATTGTATGTAACTATTTATATTATTGGTGTACAGGTAGATGATAAATTATCTATGACAAAAGTTATCAACAAGGTAAATGACAGTAAATACTACTCATGTAAATAAAATATAATTATATTAATAAAAAGTATGTATTTTTTATTATATTCATAAAATACTTCTGTTATAATCATAAAACACAAACGCTTAAATTTGTGCCATCTCAAGAATTGAGATTTGTTCACCAATAGGTGTACCATAAAGTTTTGATAGGAGAATGTTTTCTACTCGCACTAAAGTAGGCAAGGCGATGACATTCAATCTTAAGATTCCCTCGGGCTCCGGCGAAGTTTATCCGCAATAAAAAATTAATGAAATCTGTCGGGAACAGTAAAAGAAACCAACTTAAATTAACACTGCATTAAGAAAGAACCGAGGAAGCAGGTACTTTGATTTTTCATCATAATTAAATAATGCTTTAAGCGGTTTGTACATTTTTGTAAAAACACTACATTGTGCAGTTCAGAAAACACACTATCTGATGATATTTGTTTGTAATTTTATGTTTTAAACTGTAAGTATTATAACTGTAGTACAAAATAACGGTCATAACATAATAAGGACCCTGAGCCATGTAAGGCCACTCTAACGGGAAAATGCTTGTTATTCGTTTATTAACTAAATAAATTAAGAAAACTAATTAACAAGTAATGCTCTGTTTTACAAGGTATCATATTATAAATCTCTTTTTAACCTAGCTTCAATAGCCATTTAATAAACTTAAGTTTTGTTAAGCTCTTCAAATGGTCTTGCAAGGAACACAGCTCCAAATAAGGCCAATATTATACATCAGTCGTTAAACTTAAAAACCCCCGCCAAAACAACTTTAAAAAGTAATGAAATAATATTTACTGCCTTTAAGTTCAAATGATTCCTAACTTGTGTAAAGTAATAATTATTTTAGTCCATAGTTGTTGTCACGGTGTAAACTACAACCTACAACCGCCAAGTCGCTGATTACCTATCTCGATTCAGATCGCTGTGAATTGATCCTTAAACTTGTTAAGTGAAATTAAACATCTACATTAGCGGTCCCCCGACACACCTTGACAACAATTATGGACTAAAATAATGATTACTTTACACAAGTTAGGAATCATTTGAACTTAAAGGCAGTAAATATTATTTCATTACTTTTTAAAGTTGTTTTGGCGGGGGTTTTTTTAAATTTCTTAATTTTATTTTATTTCATACTTTTTAAACTAACACAAGTTTAGATGCTGCAGCACCATTCATGAACCAGATAAACCCTGATTGTCCAGGACTGAGCAAGCTGATGATGATGAATTATAGCTAAGAACACTCTCGATCATGTCAGCTTTCAAACAAAAAAAACTAGATCAAAATCGGTCCACCCGTTTGGATGCTACGATGCCACGGAAAGATACACACACAGACAAACAGACAGACAGACAGACAGACAGACACGTCAAACTTATAACACCCCTCTTTTATGTCGGGGGTTAAAAATAGAGTTACAAGTATTTATTTATTTGCTTTTACTAAAACGACATTATAATTTCTTTCAATTAAGCAACACATTAAATCTATACTATAATATTAATATTATAAATGCCAAAGTATCTCTGTCTGTCTGTCTCGCTTTCACGCCAAAACTACCGAACCGATTGTAATGAAATTTTGTATACAGATAGTCTAAAGCCTGAGAAAGGACATAGGCTACTTTTTTACTGGAAAAAGGGTTGTAAGGGGGTGAAAATACGAAAATTTGTTCAAATTAAGTTAGTTCCAAAAATTCATACTAGATGGCGCCGTGCGTCTCTTACATCGCGCTAACGCTTGCCCAACATCTTTCTATAAGAGGTGGTATCATCATACGTTCGAGTTTCGATTGTTATTAATTGTTTTTTACGTTATTTAGTAAGTCAGTACTTTATATTATATACAGTGACGTAACCTTAATGATAAATAGTTTATGGGTAAAGTTGTGTAGGTAATTGGGGGGCTAAATAAGCTTTAAAATTTGGCATAAAATATAAAGTTTAATTTAAAAAAAATGAAATATTATGTGCACACTGCACAGCTGTTTTGATTTAAGGGGTACCAGGGTTTTTTTTATAAAAGCTTTTGACACCAATTTTGTTGACATCGCGCGCTATAAACTGAAGTCCACGCGGACGAAGTCGCGGGCAACAGCTAGTGCTCTATATGTTTATATCATCTGAAAAAACTATAACGAATATTGCTTGAACATCATCTTTTAACTAAGAGTATATTAATGGAAATTCTTAAAAAATAGTAGTAATGAGTATCACATTCACACCTTATAACTAATTGCCAATGCGTTTTATAATGCAATCAAATTTTTTTTTATCTTAAATGGCCTTCTTATGGGCCCGTTCTTAGTAAGGCCAAAATGTTCAATATTCGTGTATAAGTTTAATAATCTTAAAAAATAAAGATGTTATAAAAACAACATTATTTTAATTCATACGGTACGCATTTATAACTAAATAACTGTTTATATGTTAATGATTTTTAGATGTTCCTTGTAAAGTTCATGTTCTCTAGCAAGGCCAACTATCAAATCTTTGGTTGGGCCTTATAAGGAACCACCGGCCTTCCTAGGAACATTACCAATATTTTAACTTAAATCGAGGCATAAGTAGATTTTCTTTTATTAGTACTATACATATATCCCTATACGACAATGCCCAGTAATTAAATTTGATTTTTAGATATAGGTTATGTAACTAAAAAAGAAAGTTTTTCAGGGTGCGGAAATTACAATCATTGTAGCCTCGACAACCAAAGTCTACAAACAGTGAGTTATCACTGCCACAATTGCAGCGCGATTGACTCGCGGCCGCGTTTGTGGCCTTAAGTTTGATGGATCTAAGTGTGTAGTAGAAAGAATATGTCTTACCATGACGATAACTACGACTTTTTAACAGTTGGCCTTCAAAGGAACATGGCATTACATGGCTCAGGGTCCTTATTATATTAAGCAATATTTTTAAACTTACAGTAACTATCCTAATGTCTACCTGTTGAATATCGGTCGTAAATTTTTCCATACTATTCTTAATAGACTAATTAAATTAGCGAGTGGCAAGTAAGGCAATTTTTAAATCTTCAAAGAAAATTTATGCTACGTAAAAACAGCAGCTGCAGCGCGACATCGTTATTCGTTATCAGTGTACAAAGTCCTTTAAGATTCCCCGAGCTCGCTTATTACTGCAAATTAAATTTTCTGTTTTTATTTATTCTTTGATGTTTTTTGCAATTTTGCCAGTAATGTAAATTATAGCAAAACAAGAGAATTTGCAAAAGTTTCTGTGTAAAAACAAGAAAATAATGTTATTTTTACTCAATTTTGTATCTAAAATATTGGTAACATTTTTAGTCGGCGCAGGTTTTTATAGAAATGTTGTTTAATATCATGTGTACAAGAATTCTCCAGATAATTACAAAAACTAAGGCTTTGAAGCTTAAACTACGCAGTATCTATACTAATATTATAAATGCGAAAGTATCTCTGTCTGTCTGTCTGTCTGTCTCGCTTTCACGCCAAAACTACCGAACCGATTGTAATGAAATTTTGTATACATATAGTCTAAAGCCTGAGAAAGGACATAGACTTTTTACTGGAAAAAAGCGTTGTAAGGGGGTGAAAATGCGTAAATTTGTTCAAATTAAGTTAGTTCCAAAAATTCATAATAGATGGCGCCGTGCGTCTCCTACATCGCGCTAACGCTTGCCCAAAAGTCTTTCTATAAGAGGTGGTATTATCTTGCTTTTCGTTTTTTTTTCGATTGTTATTAATTCTTTTTTAAATTATTTCATAAATCAGTACTTTATCTATGCAGTGACGTAACCTTAAACCTATCAATGATAATTAGTTTATGGGTAAAGTTGTGTTATTGGGGGGCTAAATAAGCTTAAAAATTTGGCATAAAATATAAAGTTTAATTAAAAAAATTGAAATATTATGTGCACACTGCACAGCTGTTTGATGAGGGGTACCAGGGTTTTTTTTTTATTAAAGCTTTTGACACCAATTTTGTTGACATCGCGCGCTATAAACTGAAGTCCACGCGGACGAAGTCGCGGGCAACAGCTAGTACCAAATATTATCTTGTTGAGTTTAATCTGCAGAATATTTTACTTCGCTCATAACCAGCAAGTGGGAGCAACAAGTTGTTTAGATTTTATCGCAATAGCCGACTTAACAGCACTTTCAATAAATAAAACACAACCTCAAATTATACTAGAGCTAGTTGGCAAATTATGTTTGAAAAAAAAATTGGCAAAAACTTTTTTTGTGTTACAAGGATATAATAGTAATATTGTGTAGTTAAAAGCTTTCGATGGTAAAACAAACATTTTAGTATATCATCAGCCAAAAGGGACACCCATGGGGGACATTAGTAGAATGTAAAATATTTACGGTTTATCAAACCATTAGCCTGGGCTGCCAAAAACCGACAAAAAACCTTCAAGAGATTAAGGACGGGGAACTCTAAACCTTCCGGTGAGGACCTGAGTCGACGGAACGTGAGGTTGCGGCGCTACGTGACGGAGGGATAGTCGAGTAATCTCACATATCACACCCTCTGTTCACTCATAAAGGGCGATTGAAACCTCTCGAAACGGGAGCCCTTTGATTTATGCCCTATCGGATATTTACAGCACTTTTAAGACCCGATGTAATGAGAGATTTTCGGGTACTGCGAATTTTTAATTAAGAAAATCAATAGTGCATGTGTTATATTTTATCCTCGGGAAATAAGGAACGTGCCCTCATTGAGTGTATGCTCGTAACCTTTTCAGCTCTATTGGTAGATAATAATGCCAAAAGAATTAATTAATTATCCGATCCGCATTAAAAGAGATAAGAGAACATAAACTAATAACGCTGAAAACTTAATGCATCGAAAGAGGATTATCCCAGAAAATCTTGTTTACATTTTGTAAAATATTCAGGAAAAATATAAGCAAAATGCGTACACGTGTATGACGTATATTACAATTATTAAAAAGCTTACTCTTTAGTAGTAAGTCGTCTATATACAAAATTGAGACGAACCGCATTTTTCCTTCAGATATTTCTGGTAAGGACCAACATCAGGCAAGATAAGAGGAAACAACATGTGTAAAAATATTATATCTCAAATAGAAGCAATAAAATAATCGAAAATCCACAAATATTTCCAATAGATGGCTACCTACTATTTTAAAAAATCCGAAAAAACTTGTCCAACATTATTTACACGTTTGGCAACCCTACATGTGCTGATGTCTCCATCAACGTATCACATACTTCTACCTACGTACCTATATGCAAATACTACTTAATTAAAGTTTACTCCTATTACGTCCTTCAGTTATTTTAGAGAGCTTGTAATTTTCGTTTTCAATGTAAACTCTGCTATTTCAGTTTTAACGTTTGGTGGACGAAACAGTAAATAAGGTAAGGTAAAAGGTATGCATTCAAACAATTTTCACGGTCCTTTCAGTCCGTGTGACAGGCTCACGTGCTCTCAATGTAAAGGCGCATTACATTTCCGACTAACTCTGCGACCACACTAGCTTTTAAGTAAACCGGTACTTGTATTAGTCCAAGTTTAGCATTGCCGTCGCACGTAATGGATTACCTGCAGTATTCATTTTCTCAAAGGCGGTGTTGGTTTTGATTAATATTGTCACATTCGTATTTCAATGAAAACGTTAATAATTGATTAAATTTTAAAATTATTGTAATTGTTTTATAATCATTTTAATTGATTTTAGATTAGGTATTCAATTATCAAACATAATTAAACAATATGTCCTTTTTAAAGGAGATTGTCCCTAAATGATACATAATAAATAATTTATTATAATAGGGATGATGACAAGGTGAAATATTAGCGAATTTTGTTAATAAAATAAAGAAATCACGGTAAAAAATAAGTGTTCCCAAAATTTCAGCTCGATAGCATTTGTATTTTTTTTGTTACGCGCCTTCAAAGTTGTATAATCAAGTCGATTTTTTTTTCAATTATATTTCTTAATATTTGTATACCATCCGATAACTTATGTAATTAAAAGAAACTTTTGTTATAAAACCACTTTCATAAACGCAATATTTAATATACCTATCGAACAAAGTTTTCTCCCGATGCATACGAACTACGAAAGAGTGACGTCAGTCTTTCGCAGCACTTTGTATGGAGCGTTTCGGGCAGGTCTATTATATGAGATATTTGAATTGTCATATCTTGGTGAATTTTTAAGCTATCGGAGTCATTCTTTCAGCGATGTTTCTATTTTTTAAGGGTCGTTCAATTACCAATAAGAAAAAAAAAAGTCATCAAGCCTATTGTACCTGTCATTCAAAGTCAATCTTCTTTTTACTTGACAAATTACAAGTTATCCGATGTGGTTGGGTGTTTTTTTCAATTTGCCCCCGAAACAGCTGGTTGGTTCTTAAATAGAAATACTTATAGAAGCACACATATGGATTACTAGTGCTCCAAGAGCTGATTTTGATGAGCTGGGTAGGCATTTGAGGCAATAGCCCAACACAAAACTGCAGACCTGGCTGGTGAGTAGCATAGCATAGTATAAAAGGAGAGGTACAGGAGAAGATTTCAGCTTGCCTCAAAGACCTACCCGAAATTTGTTACCAGCTATCCTACTATAGAGAGTCCCCATTAGTCCACGACACGGCTGTTTACTTTTAAAGCTTCTAAAACATCTTATTTACTCAACACCAACCTAGATGGAAAATTAAAAACACTCAAGCTGAAACTTACAATTTATTTATCACAAAATGAAGATTAGTTCTCCTCAAAGCTCTTATCATTGTAATTATTTCCTAATTACAAAATGTTTTTTCCTTAACAATTCCTTTTCTAAATTTAATACTAACGGGCGAGTTATAAAAAGTTAGTTAATAAATATTTCCTTAAATAAGTAGAATTTTTTTTAATATCTCTGTTTTATTTCACGACAAACTCTACGGATGTATATGTAACGGGAGTTAAGCTAAGAACACACCTTAAAGATCTTTAATGCTTCAAATCCATACTGATACTATGAAAAGTGAAAGAAAATGTGTATGTCTATTAATTTCTCTATCTGTAACCTCTTTACGCTTAAACTGCTGAACCTATTAGGAACAGAGTTAGAATATAACAAGGAACCCTTATAGTTTTGGTCTATCCGTCCGTCTGTCCGCCTGTCCATCTGTAAATCTGTCCGTCTGTCCGTCTGTCTGTCTGTCCGTCTGTCCGTCTGTCCGTCTGTCTGTCAGTCTGTCTATCTGTCTGTCTGTCTGTCTATCTGTCTGTCTGTCTGTCTGTCTGTCTGTCTGTCTGTCTGTCTGTCTGTCCGCCGTTTTGCTCAGAGACTATAGGACCTACAAAGCTGTAATTTGGCATGAATGCACATATCAATGATGCCGACACGATGGAACATGAAATCTTAAAAATATATTTTTTTATGGTAGTATCTTCCCTACGTATAAAGCGGCCGGGGATGAATTTTTTTTTCGCGTCCATCCCATCGTGTGGGGTGTCATTGGATAGGTTTTTTAATAGTATTATGAATATTCATAGATCATTTTCCGATTTAGGGATCCGTTTGTGAAATATTAAGTTTTTAAAGTGGAAAAAATCGTTAGAGTTCAGTGTCACCCCCTTCTACCAGCTAAAGTCTAAACGGTTGCTTCTGGAAATGTAAAAAAAATCATGGGAGTAGGAAATATTATGCTGAATTTAAAAGAAAAACTTTCACGGCTAAGAAGACTTCATATTATGTTTTTTTTTTTATGAAATAAGGGGGCAAACGAGCAAACGGGTAACCTGATGGAAAGCAACTTCCGTCGCCCATGGACACTCGCAGCATCAGAAGAGCTGCAGGCGCGTTGCCGGCCTTTTAAGAGGGAATAGGGTAATAGGGGAGAGTAGGGATGGGATGGGAAGGGAAGGGAATAGGGTAGGGGATTGGGCCTCCGGTAAACTCACTCACTCGGCGAAACACAGCGCAAGCGCTATTTCACGCTGGTTTTCTGTGAGAACGTGGTATTTCTCCGGTCATGCCGCCCCATTCGTGCCGAAGCATGGCTCTCCCACGTAGAGTCTCATTACTGAGTAATAGTCGATCAACTAAAAAAAAATGTATTCGGCGAAGTACTTATAAAGGAACTTTTCGTTGAAATTCCTTTGAAAATAAGTGAGAGGATGTTGTTAGTTAATTGTACTCGTACGGAAGGTGATTGACGTTTGAAACTAATAAAACACAACCTTCTTACTGTATTTCCACTATATTTACTAATTAATATAATATAAGCGTAAGTACAGTTTACTCTAGTACTATGTCTTTTCTTTCTTTGCAATGAAATGTGTCCTCAGCTTTACCGCTAAGACGAGACAAGTCGTTCCATGCCGGAAAATTAAGAATTGTGTTATGTCCACCCGCAATTTTAAGTCTGTTTTATTGTTAGTTTTAATGGCCGCCGTCGTGTCGTCGGAATTTGAGAGCGATTGCCCCTGCTAATAACTACATTTTACAACACATATCTTCAACGACAATGTCAGAAGTTTTCAGTTAAAATTTAACAACACATTAAAGAGCAGTGTACTAAAAACTTTCGGTCTTTATAATTATACGTACAAAGAAAAGTGCCCTCTCGCTTTCTTCTTTACAATTGAGCGGATTAGACGGAGCCTTATATAAAATTCATCATCTCGAATTGAATAGTTTTGTAACCCCTCAACTTTTAAAAATTTTGTTCTTGATTACATTTGATAACAGTATTACAATAGAGCCATTACTGTGCACAATCAATCAAAATGATTTATTGAATCTTTATAAAACTTCCAACTGTGATTTCGTGTCTTATCTTCACCGAGAAAATCACTCGAGTGAATCAAAGGCCTATTCTGCTCCTGAATAGGGAGGTAGGTGTAATAAGTATTATATCGATATTTTATCTTTTCTTATTTGTATCTATTTATTTCAGCACTCTGTAAAGATTTCCAAAGAAAAGTTTTTTTTTTCGAAAATTAACTAAAAGTTGTGAAAATCAAGTTGTACTGTAAATTGTAATATACCGAACATTTTTATCATTTCCAATGATTTTAAGTACGTAACAGTACCTTAACTACCTAGTCAGAGAAGTCGATTAAAATCGTGTTAGGTCCCGCACGTTCATCGTTGCGTATAAGTTGATTACCTCAGGATGACGCCGCAGGCAATTGCTACGATAAAATAACTACAGTTTGTTACCTGCAGGTGGAACCAGAGAAACACAACGTCGTATAATTTTTTTTATTTTTATAGTGTTAAGGTTAAAACTTACATAATGTAGTCTCTACCATCACATTTAATGAAATAACTAGCTGATCCGGCAAATGTTGTTTTGCCATACAAATTATTTATAGTATCAACATAAAAAGTAGATAAAAACCTATTCTCCTGCCTAACGAATGTACACACAAAATTTCATTAAAATCGGTTGAGCCGTTTTGCAGAAGCTCGCGCACAAACACTGTGACACGAGACTATTAGATAACAATATCTGACACTTCATTGTCAATCGCGGTTTATATGGAAAATGACAAGTTTTTGACAGTCAATGACCGCTAGCGACAAGTTAGCCCGAGTGGAGTATAGTCTAACTCTAATATAATATTATGATCTAATAGTCTGTTAACAGCTGTTCCGGCAAAGTTGTTTTGCCATATAAAGTATTTCGCCTATATTGTTTTGTTGAAGTGACTAAATAAGTATGACACCATGGCAACGTTCATCGCTATCCCGTCGAACAAACAATGATCGCCGTCAGTCTCGAGTTGTAATAATTTACTATTATATATTCAACAAATGCACTTATCAATATAGAAAGTAGATGTGCGATTCTCCACCCTAGCGGATATGCTCGCTAAGATTCACGAAAATCGGTCGAGCCGTTTCAGAGAAGTTCAACCACGCACCCCGTGACACGAGAATTATATTTATTGTGTATTAGATGATATTATGTTAGAATTAACTAGGTAAAAGGCAGTTTAATTGTAACAGTTTGGTCATTTAAATCTTCTTTATAAATGAATACCAACCATAATTTGTACTCTAAGCAGTCGAAACCGAAAATACGAGCCCATATAAATAGCTGCGAACTAAGAAGCCGCTTCATACGCAGGGTGAGAAGTTTTCGTTCCTAAGGTAATTAAAGGCCACTTAGTGACAAGGGTGCGATGTAAGGATCCCTTGAGGTTTTTGCTTCGTTTAGCGAGTGAGAGCACATTATAATGTTGTTAGAGAAAAGGTAAAAGAAATAGAAACACCATTTTCTGCTGTGCCAGACGTTGCTCTATATTTCTGATGTGGAGCCGGCGCTTTTATTTTATTTTGAGCTGGCTCTTTAGTTCAAGACTTTTTTTACCACGTCTTCTTTATAGAATCGCCAATCAAAATGTATGGAATTGACATAAGCGTTTGATAATTTTTGTCAATTCCATACATTTATGTAAACGATTCTATAAAAACTGATAAAGAAAACGGCATCATCATACATTTTGATAACGAATTTAACAAAAGGGAATTAGTCCAAGGGGCCTGGTGCTTACCGGTGAGTTACTTGATTCCAGGAACTCGAATCTCGATACGACCCTAGGGTGCTTGGTGTCTTACTCCACGTTTAGACTAGCGATCGGGAAGGAGAGTTGTCAATTCCATACATTTATATCAACGATTCTATAAAAACTGATAAAGAAAACGGCATCATCATAAATTTTGATAACGAATTTAACAAAAGGAAATTAGTCCAAGGGGCCTGGTGCTTACCGGTGAGTTACTTGATTCCAGGAACTCGAATCTCGATACGACCCTTAGGTGCTTGGTGTCTTACTCCACGTTTAGACTAGGGATCGCCCACGTGCTGGGAGGTAGCGGCTGCATAGCAGCGGCCAAAAAGCTGCCCTCCGGCGCGAGGAGGAAGAGGAAGGCTCCCTCTAATCCGACGAGCCGACGAGGCAGGGGCGAGTCAGAACGCCCCCGCCATGGAGGTGGAATCCTAGGCCTGTGGGCGGCTGACCCCCGATCAGCCGCCCACAACAAAGGCCCGAGGAGAAAGGCTCCTCCGATGCTCGGGGAGTCTCTCGGCAGGCGGCGGCATAGGCTGCTGCATTGATGTGGTGCCAGATGCGGCAAGCACTGCGGAGGACGCGGTGCGATAACGATCCCGCTATCGCACCGTGTAACGGGGGGGTTTTAGGGCGGATTCGACCAAACTGGAGTAAAATTTTACTCGAGTATAACTGTCTCCTAATCTAAGAGTAAGCTGGTTTTGCGTTTTTCCAACTTCTAATCCAAGAATAAGGTAATAAATACACGGGAGTAAATATTTAGACGGGCTATTTTGGTGGAGTAAATATTAAACTGAGAATAGTAGCACAACAGGGTGTCAACTGTCACGGTCGGTGTCATTGTGAACTATAATTGACATTTTATTTCATACTCTTTGAGTAACTTGGTAAAATGCAAACGATAATATCCTAGAGTAAATTAAAGGAGTAAAATTATTCTCATGATAGTTATACTCGTGTAACTTCAAGTTTGGTCGAATCGGGCCTTAGTCGGTAAACCTCCGGCGCACTGAGCCGGAGGGAGTCCGACATATCCCGATATTTCAATTAAATAAAAGCTGCCGTATACTGTTAAATATCAAATAAAAAAACTTTTAAAAATAAGGTTTAATAATAATTTATAAAGTTAATGGATGTTCCAAATTTAGATTTTCCGCAAAAAAAGAATATACACATTTATTTTTTTATTACCTACGCGAAATTATCATTATAACCTTTTATTATTCGTAGATTACAACAAATCAAATCGGCCGTTATAATTCAATACTGAATTTTTCGTGACCAATAAAGTCTTCTATGAATTTGCTGTGATCGACAAATTAAATTCAATATTAAAATATAAAATCTGGGTTTCGTGCTAAATACTATCAAACGTATAAAATGTTTTGTTAACCCGGCGTCATGGGGGTTGGGTCTGTGAGACCCATCACTTTTTATTTCACTTGTAATTCAGTTACCATGCGTTCAGCGTTGCCAAATTTCTCAATAGCTGGAGCTGTTGAGTTGGTCTATGAGTCACAGGTAACGCGTTAGTCCTGCGACGGCCGCAGCGGTAGTAACAGGGGCCCAAAGTTGCATAAGGTATGTGAGATCCATCCCCGCAGTCAGTGTTACAATTTCGGGACATCTTACACAGACATTATTTTAATGATTATCAGTGTTTTTAACATTTATTTTTGTATTTTTGTTGTGTTTTACAATAAAATTAGATGATTTATAGTAAAATGTATTTTATTTTTTGTAGGTACTTACTTAATTACTTTGCGTTTTTTGTAGGTAAGTACTTGAAGTACTTTAATCTTTCGATCGTGGATTCTTGGAAATCTATTGTTATTCTATTGTTGTCGCGATCACCGGTGATCTTATGGATCTCAAAATGGATTGAGAAGAGGAAGAACGACAACCCATTCTTTCAATTTTACAAGAGTCGGAACTCGGACTCTGATCCTACCTCGTCAGACCAGGAAATATGCAAAGAAGAAGATCTCTTGAGTAAACGTAGTAATCCTAGTGACGCAGAGCAAGATATCTCTGGCGATTATGACATTCCACTGTCTTCGCGTGCAGATAGAAATCGATTGTCGGAAGAGCATTGTACTGTATCTGAATCGGCTAGTTCGTGACAAAGACGGTACAATTTGGTACAAGACGCCTATTGAAAAATTTCTTGGTGAATCTTCAGGGGAACCTCCGGCAAAGAAGCCGAATATTCGCAAAAGATGCCAAGACTGTTCAGCCAAAAAAGACCGTAAATCGAACTATTTCATTTGCGAAAGTTGCAACTTACACCAAACACATTTGCTTAGAACATGTTGTACCTTTCTGTGCTGATTGCACCAAAGATAATGATTAGATGTGATTATTTGTTAATTTGTTTATAAAAATATTTTATTATTCTTTAAAAAAGTGCCATTAAAAATTAAAACTGATTGTTAATTAGTAATAGACTAACATTTAAGTAGAGGAGAAATATTTTGTTGACTTTTGTCGTCCTTTTTTTAAAGCTCTATTAAATATGGTTAAGAATTATATAGTATATTTATGTTTCATTAAGTCATATAAATACACATTGAATTTAATATAAACATATAAAATAAATTGATTATTATAAAAGGTTGGACTAATTTTGATATCTAACATACGGGTATGTGAGACCCACTCCAACGTCCGTGTAACACTTTTCTGCCCCCATGACGCCGGGTTAAATTTAAACTGCATACGTGCTTAGTTAAATTCTAATTGACTGTTAGTTACTTCATATAATTTTGTAGTTATTTTCATATTTAGGCAATTGGGCCACCAAATTGTGAAACTGTACGGTATTTTATTGTGTTTGTGTATGACTGGCAAAGTAACGTAGGTACCTAATACGAGTTACGATTTAATGCGACATTTTAAAAACGCTTCGCACTACTAACTATACATTACCTATTTACTGGCAGGTTCCCCATAATTTCGTTTACTTTTTGCTACGTGTTGCTAATGTTGTCAGTGGAAACTTTAATCTTGTGAGTTTAAAATAAAAATAGCGCAGTAATTTCGCACCCTATTTTTAAACCAGAATGTTTACGAGAAAAGAAAAAATATAGAACAAGTAGTAATTTACCATAAAACTAAAGATAATAACAAAATATGTTGTAATGTTTTTGTACGCTACAATAGCTAATTAGAGGACCGGAAAATAATTCCAGGAAAATGATAAAGGAACAGCACTACACAGCAAAAGAATAACAAAAGAGAGGTTAATTGGGTTATTTAGTTGTGGTAACACCGAGAGCACCAGTGTTCTGTAGTTTATGCTAATTACTTACAAAATAATTAAATTTTCCTCGAGGAGATTCGCTAATTTTAACGACGATATCTGTACAGACTGTTTTAGCACTGTAGTTAAAAGCTTCTTCACACTTTGATGCGTAGTTTGGATACAGTCAAATCTTCACATTAAGTATTATTATAGCTTCTTTATGATGGCTAATGATGGACAAATACCTGTTTTTAAGTACGTGTAGAAGATGTTTTCTTCTTAATTGACCATTATAGTTTTACGTGACGATTGTCATATTTCACATACAAGGAAGTCAATATTGTCTTTTTAGGGTTCCATAGTCAACAAGGAACCCTTATAGTTTCGGTCTGTCCGTCCGTCTGTCTGGCCGCGGTTTTGCTCAGACACTATAGGACCTACACAGCTGTAATTCGATATGAATGCAGATATTAATGATGTCGACAAAATGGTATATAAATTCTTAAAAAATATATTTTTTAAGGTAGGTACTAGTTCCCGTACAAATCAAGCGGGGATGATTTTTTTTTCGCGTCCACCCGACCGTGTGGGGAGTCGTTGGATAGGTTTTTTTTTAAATATTTATAGAGTATTATAATATAGAGTATTATAATATAATGAATTCCTTTTAACTTAACTGGGATGATGTTGTTAGTAGTGTAAAACACGTTCTAAATGTACATTAATTGACCATACAAATATTATCAAAAATAGCGGTTCTACGGATTACGGAACCCTTCATTGCGCGTGGCCCGACACGCACTTCTTTACTTAAAAATATTTGTGCCGTTCGCACTTAAAATTGCAATTCTTTGAATTATTGAATGTACAATTTTGTACATCTGGACATTTGCAGCATAAATTAAGCTGTTAAGTAATTCAAGATAACAGTAAATTACGTTTAGCGTCGCAATTTCTAGCTCCCTGCCGCCTGCGTCTGCAAATGGGTTGTTCAGCTGTAAGTGTCGAAAGCGAGATTAGCACCGCTGCGGGATAATGCAGCTAAATATACTTGACAGACCTTGTTTTTATACGTAAAAAACAAGCATGCGCGTAGCCAGGATTCTATATGGGGGGGCGCATAGGTATTGGAGGGGCGGATTAAGAAAGTCCTAAACGCGTTTTTAACAAAATATGTGCGAATGAACTTGGACTGAATGCCTCCCCTCTCACCCCGCAACTTGATCCACTCCACGTTTAGGCATGAAACTCGTGACTCGTGAGCATTAACAACCGATCGCTCTTGTAGGGGGGGAGGGGGGGCGTACCTCGCTACGCCCATGAAAACAAGTTCAAAGAACTGTGCACTTTCCCGCGATAAAAAAGCGTATGCCTTTCCACTTGATGGTGGTGTATTATCAAAATTCAAACAACAAAATTTAGGTATTCCTTTTTATACACGTAGATTATTCCACATCTGTTCTAGCAATATTCATCTACCAAAGTTCGTTTTAAATATGTTCGTTTATAATACAACACACAATTTTTGGGATAAAACATATTGGACCTGGATCCCAGAAGGATAAGACATAACTTACTTTCTGATGGATGAAACCATAGGTTCTTAGTAGCCTCGTTATTATTTGCCAAACGAATTCCTGGCACAGGTACGTCCGATTCAAGAACATAATAATTGTTGCATTGTTAATTAAATCTTCTACATTAACAACGTAATTAAATTATGTACTTTATTTTGTTGTTAAGAGCTACTGGACAGCCATAATATCGATACGAAACATAATTATACAAATTAATTAAATAGACAATATACGAACTTTTCGTGCCACAGATAAGGTTTTTGCTACTTAGGATCAACTTACTCTGTTTCCTGAAACAAGAGGCGCCCAAATACATAGCCACTTCTTAAGCCTAATTTAACTAAAACCTTAATCTACCTTAAGTTCTTCTCATTAACCTTTCACAAGAATTAAGGAGAGAAAAAAAAACAATATTATGATGATCCATATATTTTATAGACTAGCTGTTGCCCGCGACTTCGTCCGCGTGGACTTCAGTTTATAGCACGCGATGTCAACAAAATTGGTGTCAAAAGCTTTTATAAAAAAAACCCTGGTACCCCTTAAATCAAAACAGCTGTGCAGTGTGCACATAATATTTCATTTTTTAAATTAAACTTTATATTTTATGCCAAATTTTAAAGCTTATTTAGCCCCCCAATTTTACCCATAAACTATTTATCATTGATAGGTTTAAGGTAACGTCACTGTATATAATATAAAGTAATGACTTATTAATAACGTATAAAGAAATAACAATCGAAAAAAAATCGAAACTCAAATGTGCGATGATACCACCTCTTACAGAAAGATGTTGGGCAAGCGTTAGCGCGATGTAAGAGACGCACGGCGCCATCTAGTATGAATTTTTGGAACTAACTTAATTTGAACAAATTTTCGTATTTTCACCCCCTTACAACCCTTTTTTCCAGTAAAAAAAGTAGCCTATGTCCTTTCTCAGGCTTTAGACTATCTGTATACAAAATTTCATTACAATCGATTCGGTAGTTTTGGCGTGAAAGCGAGACAGACAGACAGACAGACAGACAGAGATACTTTCGCATTTATAATATTAGTATAGATTTCCGCCCGTTAGCTGAAACTTGCCGATATGTAGGGTGACAATAATTCTTAAATTAATAATATATTCTATCAATATAAAACAATAGTTCCCCACTAAAAATTATTACTACCTTTTTTTAAGTTTTGTGGCACCCTAAAAAGTTCATATTAATAATATTATACATAAGCCTCGAACCTGCACTATATAAACTTGTGTAATACTACATTACCAATAAAATTGCGTATCATTTATATTTATCCCGACGTATTGCTTCGACAGCGTGGTAACCCCGAAGACAAATCCTCTTTTCTTAATTAACTTCGTTAATTACGTAAGTTTAGTTCGACCCGAGACTCGAGTGTTTTGCTTTGTATTTCTTTGTTAATTTAAAAATTATTGCTTTCAGTCCGCCCCTCGACTGCGCAATAAACTTTTTACTGACACATTTTCCGTACAGACATGACGCAGGATGAAGCGTCAATAAAGCAACAATGTAAAATTCAAAGAAAACATTACGTATTCCCAAAGACACGATGAAAAGTAAAAGGGCGTAAAAGGGCTTTTATACACGAGTAGTAGAAATACAAAGCTCTTTAATATAGGTAATTTGTTGGATTGTTCCTTTTGGAAACGTGTGTGGAGTGTAATTTCTTTGAATCTTTTGAGGCGGAATAAGAAAGCGTTTTCTTGTGAGACGGAATCGCCGGGCGTTTTAAGACATGAACGTTATACTGAGTATATTATAAAAAGGAAATCTTTATAAATAGTATCTTTTTGCCTCAAAACCATCAAAGGACTTTGCTTCCTGAGAATTGCTTTTGTTAGCAAAGAGCAGATATACTGAAGCGTGTGTCATCGTAATTTTATTTAATGTAAGGGTTCTTTATCCCCGTATTTGCTAAAAATATAGAAGGCGGAAAATGTACAGCTAATATTCCACCTCAGTTGGTTGCAAGTTATTTAAATGTATGGTAACTACGTAGCTACGTACTACTCTTTTCACCGGCATTACTAAAATATTCTCAGGAAATTTTATCTAAGGCTGATATGTCGCGTATGTATTTAAAACCCATTTTAATAATTTTAAAACCTAATTATAATATTAATGTAATTTGCGTAATAAAGTTGGTGTAATAATCACACACGCGAACACACTCGAACACACACACACACGAACACACACTCGCGAGCGCGCGAACGTAACACCTTTTACTGTATCTGCGGGTGGAACCTGGAGTCCTGAAATACAGGGTCACCTAGTTTAGGCTCCAAGTTCACACAAAAATTTAGCTATTGAGTATAATATCTCATGTACCTAATATCTTGTAAGTTCCTGTTGTGTGAAGAATAAAACATTTTTTTTTTAATAATAGCTACAAAAGGCTAAAACTTGTGGTGTAAAGTACTCTACAATTTCAGCGTCAACAACATCCCAGGAGAACTTCCTTGAATTTTAATGTTCGGTTAAACCATATTTTGTGAACTGGGGAAATACAATTAGCTTGACTGGACGTTGGAAGTTGGGACTGTAAAATGAAAATGGTTTCTAAGTAATTTTTCTACATTGTTCCTGTGTAAAGAAGTCACTTAAATATTTAAATACGCGATATAAAATATTATGACTTTCGAACTCTTTAATTTATTCTGTGCCGGGATAAAATAAAAAAATACTCACATCCATATCCATACATTAAAAAAATTATAAACAAAAAACTTTTTGAAAAAAAGCTTTTATTTAAACACTCTAAAATGAAGAAAATAAATTTCTTCTTAAAATGTTTAACTATTAAGTTATAACTTATAACCTCAATATATTATACAATTTGCATGATAGTAAAAGCTTGTCGCGCGATTTGTGAATAAATTAGTACCAATTTAACTAGGAGTAAATTGATAATATTAATATAATTTTTTTATTTTAATAAAATTAAATACTGACAGTAAGTCTCGCGACAAGCTTTTACTATCATGCAAATTGTATAATATATTGAGGTTATAAGTTATAACTTAATAGTTAAACATTTTAAAGAGAAATTTATTTTCTTCATTTTAGAGTGTTTAAATAAGAGTTTTTTTCAAAAAGTTTTTTGTTTATAATTTATTTTTTGTTTTTTAGTTATTCTCTGGCTAGATTTCTTAGCCTGTTTGATTATACTATACTTACATAGTTTGTTTTGTTTCAAGAATTTGTTAAAATCTGATTAACTTAAGTCCAAGAAATCGTACTTGATCTTGATCAGTGAAAAACCGTGTCTATATTTAGCGAGTTCCATTTAGTACCATTTATTTCTGCGTGACTAAAAAATTAAATGTCACTTGACAAAAGTGACCGAATTTAACCGGGCATGACGCGACACGACACGACACGACACGACACGACATGACACGACGCGACGCGACGCGACGCGACGCGACACGACACGACACGACACGACACGACACGACACGACACGACACGACACGACACGACACGACACGACACGACACGACACGACACGACACGACACGACACGACACGACACGACACGACACGACACGACACGACACGACACGACACTACACGATACGACACGACGCGACGCGACGCGACGCGACGCGACGCGACGCGACGCGACGCGACGCGACGCGACGCGACGCGACACGACACGACACGACACGACACGACACGACACGACACGACACGACACGACACGACACGACACGACACGACACGACACGACACGACACGACACGACACGACACGACACGACACGACACGACACGACACGACACGACACGACACGACACGACACGACACGACACTACACGACACGACACGACACGACACGACACGACACGACACGACACGATACGACACGACATTGCATTCGCAAAATTGCAAAAGTGCATTAACAATAACTATTCCCGTGTCTTGGATGAGCCGCCATATTGGATGTAGAGTGACATTACATTCCCTTTTCATGTTACTCTCAATGAGCCCTTGCATTTGATACCCATATTGCAGTAGTGCATTAACAATAACTATTCCCGTGTCTTGGATGAGCCGCCATATTGGATGTAGAGTGACATTACATTCCGTTTTCATGTTATTCTCAATGAGCCCTTTCATTTGATATCCATATTGCAGTAGTGCATTAAAAACAACTATTCCCCTATCTTGGATGAGCCGCCAAATTGGATGTAGAATGACATTACATTAGATTTCGAGTTACTCTCAAAAAGCCCTTTCATTTAATATCCATATTGTAGAACTGCATAGAAAATAACTATTTCGCCATTTTGGATGGTCGGCCATATTGGATTTAGAGTAATGTCACATACCATATCGTGCATTGTCATCCAAACTAAACGTGTATGCAAAATTTCAGCTCAATCGGTTAAATATAATTATCTACTTCAAAATTGAGTTGCAAAATTTCACCCGAACATACTTACATACATACAGAGCAAGTTAAATAAAAGCTTTTAAAAACCAATATGGGTACATAGATTTATATCTATTTTGCACTATATTGGACCGAATAACACTTCCCTTTAACGCATTTAATTTATTTCAGTGTCCAGATAATATTTTATTATCTGTCTTTGTTAACTTCTAGACGTGGGAGAGCCATGCTTCGGCACGAATGGGCTGGCTCGACACGTTCTCACAGAAAACCAGCGTGATACAGCGCTTGCGCTGTGTTTCGCCGAGTGAGTGAGTTTACCGGAGGCCCAATCCCCTCCTATTCCCTTCCCTACTCTTCCCTATTCCCTTCCCTTCCCATACCTACACTCCCCTATTACCCTATTCCCTCTTAAAAAGCCGGCAACGCACCTGCAGCCATTCTGATCCTGCGAGTGTCCATTGGCGACCGAAGTTGCTTTCCATCAGGTGACCCGTTTGCTCGTTTGCCCCCTTATTTCATAAAAAAAACTACTATAAAGCTCTTAGGCAACTAAACCACTAGTATTCCGAAACAATAAAGTGTATAATAAAATCACTAATGTAAATTCCTGCCACGCCTACTGCGTTTACAAACTAATAACAGTAACTTTTGTTCGAGCTAGAGAAACAAAAACTGCATTCTACACTATTTATAGCGAAGATATGCCTAGCTAAAATGCGGAAACTGGGGGAATTTTTGGATTTCACTTTAATTTGTTTACAGAAACATAATCAGTAACAGAGACTAAAATATCTGAGTTATTTTCAATGTCTGGATTCCTTTAAAAAGGATTCAAATTCAATGATCACGATGATTTTGGTGGAACTAAAAATATTATTATCAGAGAAAATTATCTAATCCATACATTTTAAACGAGCCATTTGAAAAACTTTAAGATTTTGGTAATTTTTCCTAATTATACAACTATCGAATTGTAACGAAAGATTTTAAATGATAATATTTAATATTGAAATTTGTTCGTTAAAATTATTGATTTTAAATAATAAACACGGTGTGTACTAAGAAATACCTGTCATGTCGGCAACGTCCTCATATCTAGGTCCTCATATCCACTTGCTGATCATAGGACATAATATGAACTATACAGTAAATTATATGTATCATATTAATGAAGGCATCTTGCATTGTCATCAACGTAACCATTAGTCAGCAATTCCGATTACCTTATTACCGTTTAGAACTATTATAGTTTCGGGGTATAATTATAAACAAACCATCGGAATTTGCAAAATAATCCCTTTATTTTTCGTCTACAGCGATAGGAAAGGCAATTATAACGGTATGGTTTTTTCCAAGATATCGCCTAACCTACAGCTGAATGATGATACGGATTTCAACGAATGAGTTGTCTATAGATCCGTACTATACTTATATAAAAAATACTATAATATAGTATAATATTATAAATGCGAAAGTGTGTCTGTCTGTTACCTCTTCACGCTCAAACCGCTGAACAGATTAAAAGATAAAGTTAGATTTACCACCTAAAACCTTCAAGTAGACGTATTTGGAAACAATCTTGAAAATTATTTTTTCGAGGAAAAATGGGCTTCTATAATAAAATATTAAGATAGAATAAATTATAAGATAAATAATGTGAAAAAGAAGTTGGAAAATTCTGATCATTTATCCGTAGTCTAAATCGTACTTAAATTGGCTTTCGAAGTAAAACGTGCGTGGAATTTATCACGGGCCGCCCTTATGAGATCTGAGCTGTCTATTCGAGTTAGAAGAAGTTGATATCGTTACAAATCAACTTCAAGCTAAGTAGAGTTTGCTGTGAAGAAGAATTAGGACTAAACTGAAAAACATACATGTTTTTCAGTTTAGTCCTAATTCTTCTAAATATCATTTATAATAATGCTTGTACCTATACCTTGCTTCTTTAATGAATTGGTTCATTTCTTGGAGGTTACTTCGGGGCCTTAGATTTGTTTTAAATATCAAAGAGGCGTCTATAAAATATTAATACGCGAGCGAAAAACTTTGGATCCCTTTTGACGAATAATGCGAAAACGTAGGTGATTGAAATTTTGCACAGTTATAGTTTATATGGTGAAGGAGTGCATCGAGCTAATATTATTTTGAAATTATGCTTTTATCATACATTTTTTTAACAAACAAATATTTTTTAAAGAAATGATTAACGAATCAACAAATAAAATAATTTCCGAACTTAATTCGGCGACAACTTTCCCACCGTACACTTCATATTGCCGCCCGCATATAAATATTGTATTCGGATTAATTATTGTGGTAATAAATAAATGCACGTGTCGCGCTGCCGCACTTTCGGTCGCAGCGATTTGTCACCGCGCCGCACTGCGACCGCGCGTGACACATGATGGCCCCGTATTAACCAGACGAATGTGGCTATTGAATTATGGCAAATATTTAATTTGCCCTCACATATTGATTATATGAATGCCCTGAGTGGTTTTCGTTATGGTGAACATTCAATTGATAGGTAAATAAAAGTAGAGTCGTAATTTCAGATTAAGAAAATCCTAAACTTCAAATCTCACAATAGTATTGAAGGTAATATAGCCCGTACCTCGCTACGCCCGTGTAACTGGTATAAAACAAGCTCTATAGATGCAGTAGGCGACCGGAAAAACGTCTCACCTACTTTTATCAGACTTCAAGACATAACCGAACCCATCCAACCATTAGGAAAGAGAAAAGCATGATGGCTAAGTACACTTTTATAAACTATAACACTTAGTATAAAATATGTTGAGAGCTACAAGCGTCTGCACTGTAGCAATGTTTGTAAATACGTAATACACTAGCCGTGTAGTAAGAGACGTAATTCATCTTAGCGCTATGGCATCAGGCCGGTATTTCACACAACTTTTCCATTACCTACGCGTATATTATAATTTAAGTTCAAACGTAATACACATAATTCTTAAAAAGTAATTTTATTTTTCTATCTCCACTCGGGCTAACTTGTCGCTAGCGGTCGTTCACTCCCTGCCAAAAACTTGTCATTTTCCATATAAACCGCGATTGACAATGAAGTGTCAGATATTGTGGAGTATACACAATGTATACAGCATGACTGGTGAGACGTGATCAATACTTAAGGGGAGTACTCGGTGCTCGATTCTCATTATAATTATGTATTAAAATTAGGTACTTAATTTTTGTCCAAATTTCATTTCCCTTTTAATAAATGAATCATGGACACTTAGTAAATTACTATGCGGCCGGCGCGGTGGCGTGCGCCCCGCGCCGGCCGCATAGTTTAAGCTACATTTAAGCTACATTTACTCAGTGATCAATTGATATTTTTTTTTTTGTCAAATTATATAATAGCCAAATATCACGTCCTCGAGTATTGAACATGTCTCACTGTATAACATAATAATGACTATAATAAGTTTAAAAATTGACTACAAGATGTTACTATACAATACACAGCCTGAAATCTCAAACATTCATAATATCTTTCATAAACACTTGCAAATTAATATTTTTGCACTACAGTTAAATTTTTCATTTTAATATATATTATATTGATAAAAATTAATCATTTAACACGTTATACTTATTTTATAGTTCATGTTAGCTGCCAAAAAACAATATTTTCCAAGTAATAGATTTTCTTCGACTTATTAAAAGTTTAAATCCGGCCCTGTCACAGCTTAAGCTTTCCTGCTACACATGCCGTAGCAGGCGTGAAAATGAAGTTTGTATAAACGTCTTTTATAAAGAACTTTCTCAGGAATTGTGGAGATTTTTATTAAAAATGGCAAAATGTGCCTTCGTTCCAAGTAATAAAAACAAGCCTAGGACGAGTCGAAACCGCAGACGAAGTGTTCCGCAAAAATGTTCTAAATTCGCCCTTTTTTTTTAATTTATTGCAAATAGAGGCAATAGAAGCACAAAATTATTCGTTACAATTTCTATCACTAGTTACAAGATATAGCGACAAACGAATTGAAAGATGGAGTGTGGAGTGGACGCACTGCAGTGACATGATGATAGAATCTCTTCCTACCATTTTGCACGGTTACGGAAACATAAACATAAAAGTGTAAAATAAAAACTTTTTATATGACTGAAAGCTATTCATTATATTATTCAATAATTACATTAATACACGGAAAACATAAAGTAAGTCCGAAAAACATAAAGTATAGCACTCAGAAATAGTAAAATTAAAAATATAATAAAATCAACTATATTTTAAAACTCCTCCACAAATATTATACACGTTTCAATACCCATTAACAAAGTTACCTGAACCCTTAAATAATTATTATTGTACAGCTTAAACTAAAATAATAATTAATAAACTTTTATAATTACTTTTAAAAGCAAAATTAACTTCAGAACTTCACAATTTCTGAAGTCTGCGGGAAGCAGAATATTTTAATATAATAATATTTAAATAATATTCAATTTAGTACACGGTGTTAAAAACTGCAGGTTTTTTAAATGTTTGAAAATGTGTCTAAAATTAATGTTACATTTTGAAAGCAATAAGTCACACTGTACAATGTACCATCGAGGAAATTGAGTCCTAGGCAGTTGACGGACCTACGTCATGTGGTCGGTTTATGTCAATTCAATGTTAGTTGTGATCAGTCGGATGGGTTTGACTTAACGCGATCAAATTACTAACATCCGCGATCTGCCTAGGGATCAACTTCTCTGATAATACATTGTACTACATTTAAAAAAATCGATCAGCTAACGTCAAAACCAATCAGAACGCCGTTGAATAGGAAAAATTCTGTCAAAAAAACTCAGAAACTGGTCTGTATTAAAAGTTAAATTTAAAAATATATAAACTTGAAAACCCAGCATTGTTTTCGGATTCAACGAGGCTTAGAATTTTTCAATTATACGCAACTTTCATTTTACGCCTTATTACGGTTGGGGTTTGTAATAAAAAAATCGCATTAACATAATAATACGACGTGAGCAGGTTCGTATTAACTAGGCGGCTGAAACCGTGCTGAAAGTTGTATTGTATTGTATGTATACTCGCCGGGAGTCCAGACAGGCGCTAGCGAGCGGCGCGCCTGCACGCGTAACGAACGCCCGATCTGTATCGCGACAGATCGACCGACAAATCCGTGGTTTAGTTTAGTGTATGAACTAGTGACTGTTTAGTGAATGGATGAAAGTAAGTACGTTTCACCTACTCGGTTTGCTTTTGTGAAGATGTAGGTGGATTGGTTTGACACGTTTTCACTTTAAGCAGCTTTTTCGGTTATTCATTTACTGTTATTGTTTGTAGCTAATTAATTATCATTTGATGAGCATGGGATTAGCCTGTTAATACCGTGTTGTTTGTTTATCCCCTTACCTAAATGACTAGGATGATGTTATTAATAATAAACTCCTAGCTAATTAATTTTACCATTAGCTTATTTTTTTAAGTCGATGTGTTTTAATTATTATTTATTTTGCCGTAATAAAATTTTGTATTTATTCTTTAATACAACTTTTTAAATTAAAATAATCTATCTTCTATCTATATATATAAAACTCAAAGGTGACTGACTGATTGACATAGTGATCTATCAACGCACAGCCCAAACCACTGGACGGATCGAGCTGAAATTTGGCATGCAGGTAGATGTTATGACGCAGGCATCCGCTAAGAAAGGATTTTGATCAATTCTACCCCCAAGGGTTTAAAATAGGGCATGCAAGTTAGTATATAATAATACTCCATAACGCGAGCGAAGCCGCGGCCAAAAGCTCGTATACTTATACATATGTAATAAATAATAAAATTAACATTGCTAATGCAAATAACTTCTACAAATAATTTGAAAGAATGTTTTTTTTTTCATAGTCAGTATTTGTAGAACATTCGTAGCGCGGCGTAGCACTTCAGCGGTCATGACTTTATGTCGTGTAGTCAATTCATTTATAGCCTGTTCGCGTAAAGAAAGCAGTGTAGTATAACAAAACGGATTACTTTCATTGGCTAGCGCGAACACAGCTTATAATATTATCCTCTCATTAGTCAATATCATTTTGTACGCATTACGCATTTTTACCGCCAACACAATGTAGTGCCCCTTATAGCTCAGTTGAGTCTGTTGAGGCGGGTTTGAGGCTCCAGAGGAAAGAGTCCGAATTTCATTGTGGTACCGATGCGTTGCTACGAGATAATAAAATCTTACTATACTGTACTCGGCGAAACATGGCGGTAGCGGTCATTGACACTCTGTCAAAAACTTGTCATTTTCTATACAAAGCCGCGATTGACAACATCTGCCACTTCATTGTCAATCGCGGTTTATATAGAAAATGACAAGTTTTTGACAGGGAGTCAATGACCGCTACCGCCATGTTTCGCCGAGTACATAGTCCGTTAAAACGTTACTATGTAACACAATAGCGTACTTGTACGTTACATAGTAGCAGACATAATTGAGGTTCATTTCCTTAATATGCATGTTAAGGAAATGAACCTGGGTTTAGTTAGAAATATCTCCCGATGAAAATCCGCATAGAAATAAGTATTATGTCCTTCATAAGAGTTTCCGTGCCAAGGAAGGCTAAGTGTCATTACGCTTGCTTAACTAATTTAAGTAATAACGGCCGGAGGGTAAATTTACAGGCGGGAATCCGACACGCTGCGCATTTTTTTTAAATAACGATAACACGGTCCCTCATTTACATGATGTTAATATTATAATCTTCGGCTTAGTGTTAATCTGGGCGAGCACAGGCCTCGGAGTGCTCGGTCACAATAACTTAAGATAAGTGCCAAAGCTTTTAACGATGTAAAAAAGTAAACAAGTAACTTCAAGTTATGTTTATTGGAACGAAGTTCCTTATCGCGCGTTCGGCGTAAAGGAGGCTAGACAGAACGATATATTTTGACCTCGACACTTTTTATTAGACTACCTGCATAGTAGGGGCAGACCACATTTTTTTCATTCGTTTGAAGTAAAAGTACCAATAATTGGGTCATAATGTGTAATTATGGTTGCGATGATAATGATCAATCAAATAGTTGTATGGGCTTATGCTTTCACTTGTTTAAACAACGCCGAAATCCCCGAACCTGTATCTATAAGGATTCAAAAGTTCTGTTCAGTACCTTCGGATCCAGGGTATAACCTGGTGCGAAGTCTTACTTTTTGGTAGCATTTACCTCAAATGCTTCAGAAAAAATTGAAATCACTATATGTTTTTATACAAATTTCAAGGAGTCCTCTCGATTCCTCATGGATCCCATCATCAGATCACCACTTTTGTGAATATGGTACCAAATTAGAATTCAAACCTGTACAACGACAAAAGAATCATGAAAATCGGTCAACAAACGGCGAAGTTATAAATAACCTCCTCCTTTTTGGAAGTCGGTTAAAAAGAATGTTTTACGTATGGGCAACTTTACTTTGCCCTATTGAGTCGGGGCTCCCGACCATCAGTATATTTTTTGACGAAAATAACTAAACGTCAATTAATGTTGTTTATAGAGAAGCTCTACAATAATCGCTTTAGTTATCTATCCTAAACCAACGGGTTGTTGCAGTCCGAGACTAGCGTCAGAAGTGAAAACTTATTATTAATTACATTTAAATATTCTCGTCATTAACAACAGTACTTTAACATCCACAGAAAGATAATCTTACAGCCTGCGGATAATAACTGCGTCGTCGATGTTAATGTCGGTGTTTGTGAATTGACCTGGGAATTATTTTGCTGACCGTGTCTTTCCTGGGTAGGCTTTTTGCAAATTGCAGCGGTAACCGACATTCACGCGAGCGGAGCCGCGGGCGATCGCTAGTAATATAATATAATCTCTGTGGAGATAAACTGAAGGTACCGTTCCGATCTTAACCGCGGCTAGCCGCAACCGACAAAAATTCAATAAAAATGCCACTTTATGACATAGACTAACTCTTTGTCATAAAGTAGGATTTTATTCGAATTTTTAGGACTATAGTATATGTCACAAAATGGCATTAAATATTTTAACTAGACGTTCCGCGCGGCTTCGCCCGCGTAAATTAGATATTTCACAGACAAATTAGTCCACAAAAATAGCCTATGATCCTTCACGTGGTCTACTTCTTATCTGTGCCAAATAACTGAAAAATTTCTCCAGCAGTTCGTGAGATAAGCCCTTTCAAATAAATTTCCCCCGTTTTTCCTTATTTTCCTCTATTTCTTCGCTCCTATTAGTCATAGCTTCATAAAATATAGCCCATATCCTTCCTCGATAAATGGGCTATCTAACACTGAAAGAATTTTTTCAAATCAGACCAGCAGTTCTTGAGATTAGCGCGTTCAAATAAGTCCATTCAAATAATTTCCCCCCGTTTTTTCCACATTTTCCTCTATTTCTTCGCTCCTATTAGTCTTGGTATAATAAAATATAGCCTATAGCCTTCCTCGATAAATGGGCTAACTAACACTGAAAGAATTTTTCAAATCGAACTAGTAGTTCCTGTGATTAGCACGTTCAAACAAACAAACAAACTCTTCCGCTTATTAATATTAGTATAGATTTTTTGTCTGTCGCGGTTAGCCGCGGTAAAGATCGGAACGGTACGAGTACCTACAGCTAACTTCAGTTTATCTTCACAGTTTTTCTATACTTTTGCATTTCTGCAGTGGTCATTCTAGGTTCGCTGGAGTAGTTACTCTATTTCATATACCTATTGATCCTATTCTATGTCCCGACAGATTGCAATAGCATCCCGTATTCATCAGTCTAACTGTGAAATTAATTCATAAATGTCTACAGCTCGGACCAGCTGAACTCAATCCGAACACGAATTTAAGTGAACTCAGTATTAGCAATGTGCTGCTTATCAGATTAGAGGAATTGAAATGCTATTCAAAACCAAACTTCCACCGAAGATATGTGAGCTCTCCAAGGAGATTATTGTTTGGGAATCGCTAACAAGAAACTCTACCTATATAATATGTTGTAATAGTAAATAGATTGTTATAGTGTATGAAATAGTTCGTTTATAATTATTATATCTAGAACTTTTGTTGCAGTGATGCGGCCTACCCATACTTAAAACAACAACATTAAGTGTAGACGCACACGAGGCGAAACGCGTCAGCGACAGCTCGACGACTAGACGCGACGACGGCCGTAGCCGACAATTTTCATATATTTTTTTCGAGGCTCCGCACACTTGGCGTCAGAGTCGCCGAGTCGCGACGACAAGCTAGGGGAGCCGCGCGCGCTCGCGTCTAGTCGCTGCGTCTGGAAGCGCTGTGCACGCGCACACATGACGACAGTCGCGCGACAATCTCGCTGTGAGCGCTAGGAAGGTGCACGTCTTTGTTAGTGTAGGCGCACACTAGACGACACGCGTCAGCGACAGCTCGGCGACAAGATGCTAGATGCAAACGATAACGCCGCGTCTGACGCAACGACTAGACGCGACGACAAGTCGCCCTGTTTGCGATGGCTCATACTTTACCAACGTTACCGCCATTCCATTAGTTAGAAGTGTTTCTTGAAATTCAATTATGATGATTTTGGAATTATTCCAATTATGGAAAGAGAGAAACTTTTTAACCATTTTTACATTTGGCTTGTACAAAATTCCTAATTATAACAGTAAAACCGGTATAGCTTGACTTTCTTGAATATATTTGAGTTGGTTAATGCAGGATGACTAATAAAAATTTCATTATAATTTTTGTAATGAAATAAACAGAAAACAATGTCAACTACTTTTCTGCAACAAAATTGGTATTGCAAAATTTTCTCAAAAAAATCAAGTTTTTCTTCCCGACATTTTTTTTATGAAATAAGGGGGCAAACTAGCAAACGGGTCACCTGATGGAAAGCAACTTCCGGCGCCCATGGACACTCGCAGCATCAGAAGAGCTGCAGGTGCGTTGCCGGCCTTTTAAGATTAAATAGGGTAATAGGGGAGGGTAGGGATGGGAAGGGAAGGGAATAGGAGAGGATAGGGAAGGGAAGGGAATAGGAGAGGATAGGGAAGGGAATAGGGTAGGGGATTGCGCCTCCGGTAAACTCACTCACTCAGCGAAACACAGCGCAAGCGCTGTTTCACGCCGGTTTTCTGTGAGAACGTGGTATTCCTCCGGTCGAGCCACCACATTCGTGCCGAAGCATGGCTCTCCCACGTATAGATATCCATTAGATTAGATAGACATTAGATAGATAGATAGACATTAGATTACACATTAGAAACATTCAATTCAATCAATTCATACTTTTTCTATTTTCCATACTTTTACCGCTTTGCAGCTCCGTTTCAGTGTCAGTTTCATGATTTCAGCGGTATGACGGCGCGTCTTCTAAACAACTCTAAAATTGTGCAATGGAATGCCATAAATCTTAGTACTCATAAGTCTTTTAGAAAGTTAGCAACTAATTTGTTACATAAAAAATACTCATATTATGGCCTCAGTTATATAAATATAGACAAAACGATTTTTTTGGACAGTAAAAAAAACTACATACTACATCGTGGGGTAAAAACTTACCCAATAGGTCTGCACAGCTCAAACGGATTACTTTTCCACTACCCACTACACTAGTCCACTACCCCTTCAAAATGTGCGCTTTACTGAGAATACTTAAAAGGAATTAAATGTACCTACTTTCAGTAGAAAAAAAAATAGCAGTTTTTATGCCAGTGGGGTAGAAATTTACCCCACGATGTTACTTAAGGGTTAAATTACCGATGACACAACATGCCGAAATTCCGACGCGTTATATTGTATGCGTTTGACATTGCTGACGAAATCAAGCGGAATTTCCGCCGCGGAACTTCGGCATAGTGTGTTTAGACACTTAAATATACATAAACAAGCAAAAACTAAACGTATGAAATTTTCAATTAAAACTTTTCAGGACCATGATCGATGTTTAAATTTGAGCTTACATTTTAGTTCGCTAGAGTTAGCGACACATTTTGTTGTGTGAAAGCATTTCATCATTAATTTTGTTCCCGTAAAGTTTTCACCAATTTTTCTATTTTTTATTACGAAGACATACCCCAAATACGTGGTCTGATTTAACATGATCGTAACAGTTTTGTAGCGATTTTATTACGCTTTTATTGAGATTCATAAACGACTTCAAAAGTGAATTAATGTTGTAGTTTGCGGTTTATAACTTCATTAGAAAATGTGTATTAATAGCTCCCTTCCAAAACATGTTGTTCTAAAACAGGGGCTCCCAAACTTATTTTGTCTACTGTCCACTTTGAGAACACATTATATTTTAGCGCCCCAATTGTTTTAATTTAGAATGCATCCAGGTGAAATTAATCAACCCCCAAGTCTCTACACAACTCCCCCATGTTTTTTCTGGGTTCCACACCGCCCCCCTTTAGACCTTTAGCGCCCACAAGGGGGCGTTATCTCCCACTTTGAGAAAGGCTGTTCTAAAATGACGGTTTTTATGAATACTAAGCCCGGCCGCACATTGTCCGAAATTTCTGATCAGAAACAGTTGAACGTCCGCGCTGTCTCTTACATTTTGTACTGAGCCGAGTGAGCTCGAACTCGCCGGAAGGATATTTCGGATAGTGTGCGGGGTGGCGGTCCGGCGAAATTAAACTGTTTCTGATCAGAATTCGGACAATGTGCGGCCGGGCTTATAATTAGTAATGACGTTAACCAATAATACATAATGGCCACTACTATTAATACTTCAATCGTGGGAATGGCAGTCATAATAGATAAATGTATTGATTTCCTTATGTTTCTCTCTGTCATAAACAATACTTTGGAATTATTAGATAACATTAATCCGGCCTCAGTGACCTAAAGAGATTAGCAAATTTTAAGCTTGGTTAACTAAAATCGTTGAAGCCGTGCAAGTTCTATACGTAGATTAAGAATTGAGGTTTCTGGCGTATCGATTGTGAGCACAAATAATTAATTATTATATAATAATATCCTACTTCCTACTAGTCCTACTATCCTTCCTACTTCCTACTAATATTATAAAGGCGAAAGTTTGTTTGGATGTATGGATGTATAGATGTATGGATGTATGGATGTGTGGATGTATGGATGTTTGTTACTCTTTCACGCAAAAACTACTGAACGGATTTTAATGAAACATTTCAATAATATAGCATAAACATCAGAATAACCTTTGAAAAATTATGAGCCTTTTCATAGTCCTTTAGATCGAGGCTCGAGTTCGTCAAGCGATAATTTAAAAAAAATCTATACTTAATATTATAAACCTGAAGAGTATGTACAGGTCCGATTTAAAAACTTATTTTAGTGTTAGATATCTCATTTATCGATTAAGGCTATAGGCTATATTATATTATACTATCACGCTAAGACTAATACGACCGAAGAAACTCAGGAAACTGTGGTAAAAACGGGGAAAATATTAGAAAGGGTTTATCTCACGAACTACTGGAGCAATTTTTATAGCAATATTAGGCACTTGTATAGAGTAGACCACGTGAGAGGAGTATTTATAGCTATTTTTATTCGAAAATGTACGGTTTCTGTGAAATTCCTAATTTACGCGGGCAAAGCCGCGCGGGACATCTAGTTTGTCGATACATTTAACTTTTTAGCTCTTAGTTCAACAAATTAAAACTCATCATTTCTCTAAAAATATAATACCCACAATAAGTGCGTGTGACACGGTACACTTTTCGGTATCACCCTGGAATCCGACCAAACCCTTTTTAAATCTTGGTTACGCTTACGACGAGCGTTAATCTCTAAATAATTTCCAAAATTTTATAGTTTTATTTAGCTTAGCAAAGCAAACTTTCTTTTTTAAAAATTGTGTTTTTGGTTAATTTTCAATGTAAGCAATCGGATACGAGTCATTAAATAACAGGAACAAGAAAAAACTCTTGACTGGTTTTATATGGTGAAATATTAATTTTTAATTAAATAACTAAAAAACTAAAAGTACAAAACAAAATTGGTAAACTGAAAGTTTGTAAAAAAAATTGACAACTCAAAAACAAATGATTTTTGTTTTTGACTTGCATGCGCTTGGAATTAAGGCCCGTTCCTAAAGCCCCATGTCCTGTTAAGGACAAAGTTGTGGAATTTTCGAGATACATGAGTTGAAGTCCCATGAACGGAAATTTTGGTAATTAGCCTATCCCTACGAAGTTGTAAAGTGCGTATCCACATCTTGCAACAGACATAAGGAAAGTTTCAATCACTTGTCCCCCGCACCACAGGCACTACGGCTCGTCCCCCATCGAAACGGGAAAACTTTTATGTTATCCTTTAATGTAACACAAATTTTCTTTACAAAATGAGCAAAACCTTTTAGGCTGCATTGTGGAGACGGAAAAATGTTCTAAGCAATTTCAAACTTATTAATGTCAAAACTCATAATTGATATGAACAGACCCAAAATATACATTTCGCCGGAAAAAACACGAAAACCTTTTACGCCGAAATGACAATTTGTGTGTTTAAGAAGTTTCGAGTAAGCAAACTTGAAATATAAAATCCTTGTAAATTACGAAATATTTATTATTAACAAAATTTTTTTTTTATAATTAGACATATTATAATAGAATGGTTTAAAAAACTTATCTACGATCTAGAAATAACGGCATTATTTATGAAGAACTTTATTCTAAAAAATAGTATTTTAAAAAGATACAAGGCGGAAGCAGGAAATAATTGCGTTAACGTCAAGTGTACAAACGTCGAGGTTCCAATCCTCGTGTTAATGGTTTCCGATGCTCTAATAGGCTTTTGTTTGTAATTTCTAAGGTCCCAAAGTACGCATCTGTTACAAATTGTGTCCGATCTCCCCGTTCGGCTGCAAAGTTGATTTTAATTAAAATTGTCGCCCGGCCGACCTTAATTTACGAATAGGGGGTTAGATAATTTTGCAAAGACAAATATTTGTTTCGGTAAATGGCGTTGACTCCTGATCTTTAATCGGAATTTCGTACCGCCGTTCATTATGATTATTAAATTATGTTTGCACGTTCACCCGTTATTTGCGTTGCTTTGACGACTTTTCTAGTCTAATTAGGAGTTAATGTAGTTCAGTCTTTACCAGAAGAAACACCTAGATGATTTACTCTAATATTTTATGAGTATACGAATCGAAATAACAATATTATGTTGGTATGTTCATCCTCTAAGCACGTTGAACTTTTATTGGACCCCAACTTTAAGTAACATCACTACTTCACAGATGCCATGACAGGTTAAGATTATTTAAAATTATCTTGCGGTTTTATTTTCATTTTAAAAATAAATAGTTACAAGAAACCTCCTTTTAAGTGATTTATCTGTACTTCTGATATTCTAAAGAAAAAGAATAAATTGAAATAAATTTTAAATAAAATATATTTTATAAATTAAGAATTCATCAATCAGCAGCCCGATTTACTTTTTAATTTTTATTTCATTAGAGTTACAATTCTGGATTAAAATATCCATAATATTTTAAATAAACAAAAATCTATGAACATTTTCGTATAAAAGATTCCGTTGTATTCGACAAACGCGTGTTCACTCAACCTTAAAATTGAAAGTTGTCGAAACATTGAGATAAACCAATTGTTTTTTAATTGCAGCGAGATTGACGCTTCGATTAACGAATATATTTCATTGGCAGATCAAAAATAGCTTCGGTAAACTTGCGAAATATTGTTCCCGAAAATAGAAGATTTTTAAACGAATTATTTACATTCTAATAGAACCAAAATTATAAAAAAAAGTACCGACGGTCGATTCTGACTGTTTAATATTAACTTACACTACAGAGGTAACACTTTGAACTTCGGTGCAATACTCGTCAAATAATTTGTACTACTCGAAGATATTTTAGATTTCCACTTCTCTTTACCAGGAAAATTCCACAGTTGGTCAGTTTACTTACGAACAACTTCTAAGACAATAAAAGCCAACAGTAAATGCTTTCTAAGTCCAACTTAAATGGAGGGCAATTCCAAATTAGGTGCACTAGCCAAATGCAGCCTTTGAACGCGTTAGAAACAGTGTAAGCACGACCGAGCAATGCTTGCAAGTCGTTGGTTCAACTTAAAATGTACATTAATGGCTACATTTTGTTTTAAACTTCTGTTTTGGTTGCAGCGTTCTAAGTTAATTGCCATACAACTATGTAGGCTGTTTAGGAGCGGTATTCGGGTGCTTTATATTTCCCTTAACATTTTTAGTTGCGATTCTGCATTAGCTTATCTAAATAAAAAATTACAAACTATAAACACATTATCAGACATAACATTATAATAATATTATAAAATAATATTATAATACATGAATATAATGTACGAAAAATTTGTTGTACGGACTTATGTGGATTTTTGAGAACCGTAAAGAGAAAATTTATTTACTTTAGTTTTGAACTTGACATTTTATACTTATCAGTAGGTACCCTAATTCTACTATTTTAGAGCAACATTGTTGCAGCTTTGCTAATGTTGAAACTAAAATCCCCTATTCTATTCAATGCGGTGGTACGACCGATGTTTATTGAACTAGTAAATAAGTGAATTGAAATAGAATTGAGTTGAAGACGCGTCGTCAGGCGCAGGGCGCAATATCCTGACCTCTGACCTCCGTGACAGATCTCCAACTGGACCGTGACGCGACCTCCCTAATTAATGGCTTTTCCTTACGCCTTTGTATTTCACTTTTCATGATACTTTTTGTGTTAACAAACCATCTTTTATATTCTGTTATTGTTTATGTTTGGCCTTTTCTTCTCTTTTTGATATTCGAAATATTTTTGTATAATATATTTTTTGTATAAAATTTATTGACTGTAAATTACATATTTTAGACCAGTACAAATCAATTAAATAAGTACATTGTAATCTACGACTGATTTCAACACAATTAGTAGTCTATACAATAATATATTGTTATTCAATTTTAAACAATACATTTTTTTTATTAGCCATAACTACATTATAACATAATATGAATACAGGAAATAAAAAAGGGTGTAAGTGCCAAAATTTTCGAAACGTATTTTTAGCAGAAATGTATTCTATGTGCCATCGCCAATAACCTAAAATAAGCATTATATGACTAGCGTAGGTTTATGCTTGGTATTTATATCTTTAAAGAAAGGCGGAGGAGCGGGACGCATAGCACATTGTTATATAAAAGGGTTAAAAATATTTTATTGCTTTCATTATTTTTACTTGGTATTTCAATATGTTGACTCAAAAACTTGGTAACTTTGTTGTTTTTGGTTATTTACTTATATAATATCACGTCACTAGTATTTGTGTGTCTAAAACTTTAATTGTCCAAAGTGCCAATTTACCGAAACAAACGAACGAACTCAGATCTTTATTTAAAACATAATGAATGGCACTTAGAGCCTTATTTAAGTTAGTTAAAATTGGACTTAAGGTTTTCTATATATTGTCAATTAAAATGTAATTTTGCTGTAGTAAGTAATTGATAAGTAAAATACTTTGTTTTTTCTACACAAATAGATTTTATTGTAATATAAGTATATCCCTTAAAAAAATTAACAAAATTGATTACGAAGATGAGCTACTATTTTAATCAACAATTCCTCCACATTTTGTTTTATGGCACAAACACCATTTTTTTATTTCCGGTATTCATATTATGTACTTAATAACTAATATCCCAACAGTTAGAATGTTTAAAACATTATTCAGTTATAGTATTTGTGCATTACAAGTTTTCAAGCAAATTTACATACCGTACGTTGCGAAACGTTCATGTACTAACCGCATTTAAAAGTAAAATGCTCAAAACATTTTACAAGAACATTTCACAAGTCAGTACAGATTTCCGTAACACTGTCGATGGAGCGTTGTAATAATGCGTCTTCAAAATGTCCGTTAGCTGGAACTGCATCGCCTCGTGTAAACAATTTCTTATTTTGGATCACTGTTGTTTGTACACGCTTGTTCTCTAAGCTTTGAACTTTGTCAACAAATGTTCGTTTACTATACTACGAGCTGTACTAGTAACTCGTGCAACGTTTTCAAAGAATACGAATTCGGAGGTATACGACTTCAGTACGAAGTCAAACCTCGTTTTAAAGTTTTGAAAGGGACAGCACATACAAGTTTGACATCAAATAAGCTGTCTACTCGAATTTTCAAGTTTTGTTTCGCTCAGTAAACAAAGTGGGTTTTTGTTTTCCGTAAAACTATATTTTTTACTTAAGTTTTAATTTGATGGTTCACATTATTTTAGCTTCATAAGCATTTCAACGTTAATACATTTTAATAAACATTAAATAAAAATTCAAATGTATATTTACTTCAGCACCAAAATTTTCGTAGGTTTTTAACAGTAGATTAAATATCGCTTAGCCCTTATTCTCTGAAGAGTTCGGAAACATTTCTTTTTCTTACCGATCTGCGTGGAGTTTTATTTGACGTCAACTGTATTTTATCTTCGACGTTTCTCCTATTTCTTATGGCATGATATCAATTTTTCCTAACTCCCACTATAAAATATCATATAATATTATCTATTACTAAGGAACATTTATAGAAATTTATAAGTTCAGTTGGATGCTACAAACTTTGTACTACCTTTTCTCTTTTCAACTTCCGTGCAGGAAGTTGTTGGGCACGTTTTTAATCATTTTCGTTTACAGTTAATTGAACCTTGATTCATCATTGAATAAGAGATCTGAGTCAAAGACTATTTGTATTTAAGCCGGCATTAGCTCAATAGGAAGGCAGACTGCAAGCTGTAAGACGAGCCGTGTATCTTAAGCCGAATTTATCGCAGGAGCCATTGAGTGGAACATAATTGTACACCCGAGAGTTGTCCCTTATCGAGCGTGACCCAGAACTTACACCCGGGTTGGGTCTACCGTCCACCGATGTAGATTACCCCGAGGTAAAATGTTTTTCATTTTCTGTACCTGTTTCTGATAAACAAAGATGGTGGTATACAATAATAAAGAATTTTACATCGATGAATATTTAAAATATTTCAGAAATTAAATCGCAATTCTTCTTGAGTAACTGCAGAGACTGTTGATAATAATAGTTATTTCTCAAATTATGCGTAACCTGAAATAATAAAAAAGATTTTACAAAAAGTTTTAGTGAAATCAAAAATAGAATCGATCGATAACAAAGTTTGTAGTCTAAGGTATTTCCATAAAAGAAAATATTTTAAAATGAATCGAGAACCAGAGACCATAATTACTTTACCTCAATTTTCGCTCCCATTTCTCTCTTCATTTTATTACTTTATAGATGTAGTCTTTAACAAAATCATATTCCTTTTACCGGCTTATTCCTTCTAAATCCTGATATAATTTAACTTTAAAATAATTAATCCATCGATCATCATCGATGGAATTTAAAAGTAAGAACCTGTGCACGTAGCTAATATCTCTCAATCTCATACGAAAACGTGAAAACAATCTTCTCAAAATTGGAATATGGAATCCGTGCCCCAATTGTGAAAAGATCACAAAGAACAGATACCTCTCAGAGAAATATAGTAGCAGTGACATTATCTGGAAGCTTTATGCATCCATGAAGTAGAGTGTCAAAGATTTCAGACTTAGATAATGATAACGGATATCCAAAACTGGTGTCTTTAAAGCTCTATTTATTGCGCTACCTCGTTGTATACAAAATCGGTTTTGGACGTCGAAATTTAATTTACGCTTTGCTGTTGCTCTCATAAACTTGGCTCCATTACTAACTTAATATTTTGTTTAAATTATTAAATATTTTAGATCTTAGAACTATGGGAAATAACGTACCTAAAATATAATATAATATTATTGAGAAGGCTAATTATATATAATCTTGAAATTGCCTTTCGATGTCGTAAAATTCAAAGATCGATTGACTTTTAGCCCCTGCGGTACCTACTCTGACTCCTAGAATAATAAAAGTAATGGCTTCTATAACCATTATTGTTGGGCTCCGGTAAAGTGGCCAACAAACCCATCATTTATTTAGGTTAAGCACCCACTTTTATAGAGCCTTAGAATTGGGGCAAACCGGAGCCATAGCGGAGGTCTACAGTTTTTACTAAAAACACTCGCTCCCTTTGTAAATATTCACGATCAAATTAAAACCAATCGAGGCGAGCTTTAAAAATCTCCGTGAGCCCACTTTTTTAAGAATGCCTCTATGCTGTGCGAAGTTCGAGCATATCCATTGAAAATCTTTTCAAGCCCGAAAAAACATGAAACATGCTATTACTGTATTCAACCCAAAAATGCCATCATTTTACCGGAGCTTCCGATCGATAGTGACAGAACTCACTCAGGATTATGGAGCAAATTAATCTCGGTCCACGTAATCAGAAGCCAAAGTCCGATGGGCAGAAGGACTGAAACAATATTAATGTAGAACCACGGATCACGCTTGGCGCCTGGCCAGCCGCACTGCTGTATCACTTGATTTAATTTAACTACGAAACCACGGAGCTCGGGAGTGCCTCAATTAAATGACCAGGACGCTGAGGAATCTTAGATTGGCCACAAGTAACGTCTGCCCAGGAACAAACCTGAAGTTACTTATTTAGTTTGACTAATTTACGTGAAACTACGTATGTACCACGTATATTTCATTCTGTTTATTTAGGTATAAGAAAAAATATTTCGAATTACGAAGGTAAAATTTTATATTCTTGCCCTAAAATAAATAGAAATCAAACAAGCAAGCGTGTCACGAGAATCGTGAAAGAATGACATAACCGTCGCCAAAAAATTCCCGCAATATGGGAGATAGACCCGAGTTTCATCATGTAAAAAAAATATTCCAACATAATAATTTTGGGCTAATTTCTTATAAGTTGTAATTAATAACATCAACACGTGAGTTAGCGCTAAAACCATGAAGTTTGCCCACGAAACTAGAGAGTAATGGAACAAGAGAAGGTAGCGCTAAGTTTGTACTTTGTACATATTAAGTAATAACTTTTCATATTGCTGGTTTCGCTCAACCGAGAGCTTGTTATTCAAATTATAGCAATTTTAATAAATATCTAGAGTATACTGTCCAAAAGTTTAGAATAGAATTATAAGGGGGCTATAAGCTATCATACGTAGCTAATACGGTTCGGGAACTAACCCGCGAGAAAAACCGGCGTAAGAAATTCGCACGAGGCCTCTTTTTAGCGAAAGTATGGAAAATCAGTAAGAAAGTATGGAAAAAATAAGGAAAGCCTTAAAAACTAAAATTCCTTTCCTACTGATTTTCTTTATAAACAAAAATAACAATTTAAGGAAGATTTTGACAGATGTCCCTTAAGCTATGTCCACACTATGCAATTTCATCTTAAATTTTCGTCATAATTTTTTATTCAACTTTCGTTTGGTATATTCAATAACTATTGAATGCGTCAAAATCCACCCGCGTTGGAAAGAAAAGTGTCGTAGCATCGCGGGCATGCCTCACGTGCGATGTTGACTGCGCTATAACGCATGTCCCTGATGAACAAAAAAGGCACAGTGTTGACAAAGCTTTTCGCTTATGTAGTTTAATGAAAGTTAAGTTATAAATACTTGTCTCTGAGAGCGGCAGTTAGTTTAACTTGTGTTATGGCTAGAGATGCGCACTTAAATGAATATTATGAAAAAATAATTAAAGCTTATTTTATAATTGATTAATAAAATAATAATTCGTGGAAATCTAAATTGAGGTTCAAGCGGCAAATTGGAAAATCTATTGGCGTATTACAGGAAAATAATCTTTTGGGAATACTATGATAGTGCTGTTGATCTAATAACTGAATCGCAGTCAATATAATTACGTGTGGAAAGCTTAACAGTACTTAAACGCAATCGCAATTAGTAGAACCACAATTTTGTAAATGAGTTACTCCACATCCCCACGCATACCCAACAAGGTAAACAGAACTGACATTTGATTAGCATTCTACCAATTGTCAATTATAGCAATATTTTGTTTTCAAATACGTTGTCTGTCATAAATAACACACTCGACGGTACTTATTATGTATTTTATGTAAATGTACCAGTGCTATTTGCGAAAATTTAAACTTTCTTGTATCAATCAATTGGCTGCAGTTTGCTGAAATCATTTTCTTTTAGCTTTTATATAATTTATTGATTACACGTTAATTAATAGCATGTTACACGATTATTGCATACATATTCACTTTTTCACACAGAGTTTTTTAACTTCAGAATTATTTCGTGAAAGTAATGTATTGGGTTTGGTTTTCAATGTTCGGTCAGTAAGGAATATCCGCTGCTACGCTGGTCTCACAGGTGCTAAATAACTCCGTCGTGATTTATATTTTCTTCCTGATAGAACAGATAAACGTCAATACTTATTTACTAAAGATAAATGACTACATACGAGTACACACCTCATACATATTGTATAAAATTCAGCATCCCAACTGGGCCGGGCTATCAGAATTATTTATGTCGCGTTTTCACCTGTGAGACGGAAGCTTTGCAGTTACTTTAGCAGAGATTTGAGGAAAATATAAAAATTGGGTATGTTTATCAATTTACGCAAAACGCCGGCTCCCTAAGTAAGGTTTATCCCAGTGTAAGTGTTTAGGGACAAAGTAAAAAGGGCTGTATCATATTTTGTAAGATTATAGCACTTGTGTTTATTTTTAGAGAGCAATTAACTACGCTTTAATATTATATTATTCAGATATTGTATTTTAATTTGTATTCGACTTCAAGTACGTGATAGACCACGCGTTTTGAGTATTTTCGTGAAGAAATAACATGAACTAAACTCTTGACCGTCTTTAAGTAAGAGCCTCTTCAGTGATTTAGCCATATTATAATTATTAACAAGTGGTTGCACAGATATTCCCGTTATTATAATAATTGTAAGTGAAATTATGTAGAGATGGCGGACCGCGGTACCCACAATTAGCGCCACATTCCTGCGTCGCGCTATCGAAGTTTTCTAAGTGCGTCGGTATAATATTATATAGTACGACAGCTGAAATTATTCACGTCGGCTTCGGCCTGACCGAGCATACCACCTCGCTCAGTCGGAAAATCTTTCATTGCGGCCACCACGCACATATCCCGTCATATACTTTAGGTGTGTATTAATTGAATAGAAAAGACAATTTCTGAACTTTTTTTTACTTACGTAACATATTATGTAAGTACATTTTACACACCATCTGTTTCATGTTGCTACGTGGCTACTAAAGTTGTTCTTACATACTGTTAAAATTGTTCTTACATGCTGTATCTGTAGTATAATATTCTGAAATGTAAGCATTTATGTGCAACCTTTTCGTGTGCAGCGTCGAGCACAATATCTCACGTGGATCCTGTGTCCTGACGTCCGCAGGCCGCACATTTGTTCCGCGCTCCGCAGCGCCGCGCCGCGTACACGACCGTGTCAGGAAATCAACGCCTGCTATTACAGCACTGGTATTCGTCAGCACATGTGTTGTACAAACATTTTATTCTGCTCTGTTTTGATTTTTGTGTTACCGCATACGGAATGCGGGCAAACATTCGAATCTACGGCGGGGCTAAAATGGTCGCTTTGGAGAATCATATTACGAATTATTTTTAGGGTTCTATAGTCAAAGGGTAAAAACGGGACCCTATTACTGAGACTTCGATATATTCTGTCCGTCTGTGACTCTGTCTGTCCGTCTGTCTGTGTGTCTCCAGGCTGTATCTCAAGAACCGCTATAGCTAGACTTTTGAAATTTTCAGAGATTATGTATTTCTGGTGTCGCTAATCGTAAAATGGTCACTCTGCTTGCAATTTATGTCTCTTAATTCGTACTAATTTGACATTCGTGAGTTCGACAGTTTAGACAATTCGTTTGCTGAATTGATTGAGAAGAATTGCTAAATGTGACCATTTTAGCCCCGCTGTTCTTATTTTTTTCATGAAATTATCTTGAATTGCGATGTTGACATGTATGTCATGTCGCCACCCCCGTTTCCGTATAAAAGACCGTTTAACCCGATTAAATGATAATTGTATTAAATCTTTAAAGTAGGTACAGACGGCGGGAGTAGGGCATATCGGGCGATATCGTGTTTCATGAAGGTGCCATGGCTAATTGGATAGAATGAGCCATCAATTCGAGCAGAAACATCATTGTGGCCGCCCGCCACGTCATAAACTCCCCCGTTTATGACTCTTTATGGTCCTAGATACGCAGCTCTCATCAAATATTGCTGTCTCTTATTTTCGATGACAACATACTTTGTTTTGAATGGGACGAAAAGATTAGACATAATATTTTGCTTTAGAGTTTCTTTTATTTGTAGAATACAACGTACGACTTTTGAAATATAAAAGGTATATTCCGTCAAACTACTAGAGACAAAATGCTTAAAAATTTTTAAACATGTTACACAAGTAGTTTGTATAACTTCTAGAGTAGCCTACAACCTACTACCTACAGCCTACACGCCGCATATAGCCTGTACAAAATATAATATTGTCCGGAAGGCACGTTCCATATTACATGATTTAGAGGCGAGCCTGAAAGTGCGAAAAATATTTGCACGGACTGTTCTATAAATTATAGACTATACGCACATCAATTTTTAGAATTATTGTCAATCGTATAAATTATTGACATTGGCATGAAATATTCTCGTAATTTTTAGGGTTCCGTACCCAAAGGGTAACAACGGGACCCTATTACTGAGACTTCGATGTCTTTGGATTTTATGAATATTTCAAGGTAGGCATTTGAAATATTCATAAAATCCTTAATTATATTCGTACTTTAATATTTAATAATAAAATAATTAAGGGGGGCTCCCATACAAAAAATCAATATTTATTTGCTCTACAGGGGTACGGAACCCTTCGTGCGCGAGTCCGACTTGCACTTGGCCGATTTTTTACATAATATTATGGCCTGTGGTCATCTATATTCTATAGAACCAGTTGTAAAATAAAATAAAATAAAAATGAAATATATTTTTATTCAAAATGGGTATCATGATACACTTTAAAAGTCGTAGAAAGAACTAAGAAACTACGTTGCCTACCACCGGTTCGGAAACTACCCTGCCCGCGCCCAGAGCTTTTACAAAAAAAGATGGAAAATTACAATTTTAAAATAATAATATACATAACAATGTTATGGCTTACAGCTATGTAACAGAAATAAAAGTAAGGTAACCTGCATGGAGCCACCCTATTCCCAAGGTGTGATGTCCTCGGCGAAATCATTGACTTTATAATATGCTTTAGCACACAAACGTCCTTTAACTGCTTTTTTAAATTTGTTTAAATGTAGATTTTGAGCATTTTCTGGGATTTTATTGTATAGGCGTATACATTAAAGGATTTGCCTTTAAAGGATTTGCTTACTTTGGCTAGTCTGAACCATAAAGTTAATATACAGGCTATTAACTATATGGTCTGAACATTGGTACTGCTAAATTGTTTTTATTTTTGGTATTTACATTATGATTATCGCTTTTCTTTTTGAAAATATTTATGTTTTTTCTATCATAAGAGATTTCGATATACGATCGAAATAGGGTCAGAATTCTTATTTCCTTACATTTTTCTCTTAGAGATTCAAAAGACGACATCTTATATACGTGGGAGAGCCATGCTTTACGTGGGAGAGCCATGCTTCGGGACGAATGGGCCGGCTCGACCGGAGAAATACCACGTTCTCACAGAAAACCGGCGTGAAACAGCGCTTGCGCTGTGTTTCGCCGAGCGAGTGAGTTTACCGGAGGCCCAATCCCCTACCCTATTCCCTTTCCTACCCTCCCCTATTCCCTTCCCTTCCCATCCCTACCCTCCCCTATTACCCTATTCCCTCTTCAAAGGCCGGCAACGCACCTGCAGCTCTTCTGATGCTGCGAGTGTCCATGGGCGACGGAAGTTGCTTTCCATCAGGTGACCCGTTTGCTCGTTTGCCCCCTTATTATATAAAAAATAAAAAAAATAAAACTCTTATAAATAGAACGAATAGCTCGCCTGTGCAGCACAAATATTGTATTAATGTCGGCCGCGTTTCCCCACAAGAGGATGCCGTAAGACAATGAAAGTAGCTAAAGTAAACCAATCGCGCGGTCTCTACATCAGTGATTTCACGAATTTTTTTAACGGCATATGTTGCAGAACTGAGATTATCTGACAGTTTTACAATATTGTAGCTTATAATCCAGTGTTATGCCAATTAAATTCATAGGTGAATCAACTCTCCGCCAACTTTTCAAAATACCAAATTAAATAGAAGGACCTATTCCAAATACATTTTTTGTTTATGTTTGTAATGTACATAATATTTTATTTTTTTTGCGGCCCCTGCTATGGGAACTTTTTATAAATACAACTCACTCCACTTTATTTCAGTAATGTATTTGCATTGCAATGTTGAATTACATTGCACTCGCGAAAAAGTTAACAATAGCCAAATCATTGTTTGAAATAGAGCTGAAATTATTGTTTGTTTAAACTTAAAAATTATTTAGTATAGGAAATGTTGTATACGCCAGGGAAATTCAAAGTTCGTTAGGTTTTGCGGCGGGAGTGCCTTGTATGTGAAAAGTTTAGTTTTCTGGGCCATTTGAGAGTCAACATCGTGTATATTATTAACCCATACGAGGAGATGAAATTTCGAGAACATAGGTATTTTAAGCGCACTTAATTAGCCAATAATAATCTTATATGGGACAAGTTACATCCTTTTATTGTTTAGTTTAACCTGATCGGAGTTACTGTAAAGTACAACAACATAATTAATAGCCAAACAGTCTAATTACATGATTCAATCGAGCTTAATTATAATACGTTTGTTCAAGAGATATCACTCATACTGTCACTCATATAATAATATTATTATAATGCCTAAATATAACGCAGAGCATACAGTTTTACTAAACTATCAATTATAAGTATATTTTTCTAGTCCGTGATAATAACGTAATTTTCTCACAGTTTTTATTCACAAGAAAAATTAGGTAACGTCAGACGTAAATTTAAGAACCTTTCTCTCTCTTACGAGGATAAAAGTAGGTTAATTTGGTAAGATTCGCATAAACCCCCTAAAATCCTCATGTAATTTATCGACGCCCTTACTATTAGTTATAACACCGCTGCAACGCTCAATCAAGGTTAAAAAGGAACAAAGGAACATAATATAATTAGTCGGCTCATTTACGAATTGTGTTCTCTAGTTTCTTAAGAGCTTTAGCTTCATGAATATATTCCCTCAGTGCGCCACTAATAGTTCCTTAGCAACACGTCTCACGCGCGATACAAGATGGTTAATTGCCGGGGTACATTATTAACGAAATGGCGATGTCCTTAAACATCTTGGCTAAGCTGTCATTCATTATTGATGTAGCCATATTACAGAGTCTTGTTACCGTGACAATAGGTAAGATAATATAACAACAAATATATAAATCCATACTATATATTTGTGTGTCTATCTGCCTGTTACCTCTTCACACCCAAACCACTGAACCGATTTTATTGTTTGGTATAAAGATACTTTGAGTCTCGGGAAAAAACATAGGACATAGCCCGGCCAAATGACGCAGGTCCGTCATCTGCCTATGAATCAATTACTTCGACGGTATAATTATATATTTTTAACCCCCGACAAAAAAGAGGGGTGTTATAAGTTTGACGTGTCTGTCTGTCTGTCTGTCTGTCTGTCTGTCTGTTTGTCTGTGTGTGTATCTGTCCGTGGCATCGTATCATGCAAACGGATGGACCGATTTTGATCTAGTTTTTTTTGTTTGAAAACTGACAAGATCGAGAGTGTTCTTAGCTATAATTCATCATCATCAGCCTGCTCAGTGCTGGACAATCAGGGTTTTTTTTTTATGAAATAAGGGGGCATACGAGCATACGGGTCACCTGATGGAAAGCAACTTCCGTCGCCCATGGACACTCGCAGCATCAGAAGAGCTGCATGTGCGTTGCCGGCCTTTTAAGAGGGAATAGGGTAATAGGGGAGGGTAGGGAAGGGAAGGGAATAGGTTTATCTAGTTCATGAAAGGCCGTTAGCAACTTGTATTCGTTTGATGGGTTTTATATTTCATTCTATTTAAAATGTATGTTTATTGTTACAGGTAATATTGCCGGAAGCTGATATGAGATGGGCATTCGGGCATGCTGCGCACTACTACTCCTTGTACTAGTCCACCGCTCGGGGAGCGACTGGTTGAGCTGCGGTCACATCGCCGAATGCCACTGCAAATGGTCGTCCGGAAAGAAAACAGCGTCATGCATCACAGCAGGTCTGACGCAGATACCGTACTTGGCCTCGGACATACAAGTACTGGATTTAAACGGAAATCCTTTGAAAGAGTTGCACCAGGACGCCTTCGCCAAAATAGAATTATTGAACTTGCAACGCTTAAATCTCAGCTCGACCAATTTGCGCTTCCTACATCAAGATGCATTCAGAGAGCTCCGAATTTTAATAGAACTAGATATTTCAAGAAACGAGCTCACGGAACTTTCTCCTGACACGTTTAATGGTAACGACCGACTCCGACTTTTGATCATTAATGACAACCCTTTAAGCAACTTAGTTTCGGAGCAATTTCCGAGTCTGCAACATTTGAAGAAATTAGAGCTTTCGAGGTGCCATCTGAGGAACGTCCATCCGTACGCCTTTGTCAACCTACGAGCACTAGAAACGGTGTATCTGCATCAAAATATGTTATCGTTCTTACATTCGAACACATTTAACTTGCCGGTGCTGAAAACTCTCACTCTATCGGACAATCCGTGGTACTGCGATTGTAGATTGAAAGAATTTCACGAGTGGTTTTTGCATAGCAACCTAGGGAGTGAGGAAGTTTTTTGTTCCGGACCAGAGAACAAGCGCCACCTCTCGTGGCGAGATATGAAATCAAACAGTATGGTCTGCCCGCCGACCGCACTGACGAGCCCCTCCGTTATAAGGTCCGAGGTGGGTGCGGATTTGCAATTCGGATGTTTCGTGCAGGGCGACCCGAAACCACAAGTATCGTGGCTGTTTCGTCACTTAGAAATATTAAACAACACGAGCTTCGATAGCGACATTTCGATTCATAGGTACTCCTTGAGTTACTTTAACGAGAACGAGGATGATTATATTAATAAGAGCTCACAATGGGTAAACATTACTATCAAAAATGTCACCAACGAACTTTCAGGGCAATGGACGTGCACGGCGAGGAGCATAGCCGGCGAGGCCAAGGCATATTCCACCATATTCTTACCGAAAGCGAGGGCGGCTACCGCTCGCAGGGCGCCCGAGTACTCGACATTTTTTATCGCACTCGGCTCTGTATTCGTCATGGCGGCTACGGGCTTCATAGCCGCATGCGTATGCTGGAAAATACGGCGCCGAAGAGTCCCGCCCAGCAGAAGTTTCACCGACCAAGAAAAAAAACTTTTAGATACTTCTTTAGCGGTAAGTTGCGATAGAACTAGCGTCGATTTAGGATCGTCCTATGGATTTGAAATGTTCGACAGATCTATGTCTACAGATAGTCAAGACACGCAGCGCTGCTTAGACCCGGTTCAAATCACTATAGAGGGACCTTCAGGGCCATTCCCGCCGCCACCCGCGGAGTTCGCGCTCCCCGGGCCCTATGGAAACATTTTCATATCGGTGCAAGTGACGGGCCATAGCAAAGAATATCCGGATTTATTAAACGGCGGAGGAACGCTACCGAGGCGGAGCCGAACGTGCTTTATTAAGTCAGATTACGATAATATGGGCCCCAGAGTTACGGCGACCGGGAGCTCTACTTGGTCTCTACCTGGTTCTAAATTGGGCGATAAAACAAACAAAGAAATCCCAGCGACGCCTTTATCAACATTTTCCACAGAATTTACTGCTTTATAAAATTAATATTGTTCCCATACTTTATACGCTACGTTTTTACATTGTATGAAAGCAACTGCCTAATGAAGCTTTGAAATTGTACTCTTGTCAAGAATTTTATTTCATTATTTTATGAGCATTTTTTTCTTTTATGTGTATATTCTGACGTAGCTTTTGATCAGCCTTTATTTTTTGAAATGCTTTGTAATACCTAATCGTGATACAGATGAAATTATAAGGCCTACTACTTATTAATTTATGTTTATTTAAACTAAGTTGCTATTATACCTAAGTGTTGTAAAATATTTCAATAACTTCCAACTAATGCTTAAAATAACAATGATTTAGAAAACAGGTTTGAACTAATCTGAAATTATTTTTAATTTTCATTTAAAATGTTTTGAAATTTATTTTGCGATTATTACAATAATATAAAGTCTGCGCTAAAGGACCATGCGGGATTTTGTATGGACCCTGTCCCCACCCTTCAACAGTGATGGGAAGCGTCTCGATTTGTTCACTGGGACCCAGAAAAGTCTTAAGTACCTGTGTCAGTTTCAAAATCAATTGGGTTTATTTAAAAAAAACTTTTCTCCAAAAAAAAGGTGTTCGGCATGTATGCATGTGATGCCGATAAAATGGTATATAAAATCTTTAATTTTTTTTTGGTACCTCCCCATACACATCAAGCGGGGGTGATTTTTTTTCCGCGTCCATCATATCGTGTGGGGTGTCGTTGGGTACGTTTTTAAAAAATATTATTCAAAGTATTCAAAAGTCATTTTTCGATTTAGGAATCCACTTGTGAAATATGAAGTTTAAAAGTGGAAAAAAGTTAGAGTCCAGTGTCCCCCCTTCCACTAGCTCAAATTGTTTTAGCTCAGGTTTCAGACTCAGGTTTAGCTGTTTAGTTTAGGTTGCTTCTGGAAATCTGGAGAAATTCGCGGGATTAGGAGATATGATGCTGACTTTAAAGGAAAACTATCACGGCTAAAAAAACTTCATAGGTAAGTAATTGAGTAATAGTCGATGAACTAAAAAAATGGATTCGAAGAAGTATAAAGAAACTTTTCGTTCAAATTCTTTTAAACATAACTGAGATAGTATTGTTAGTAGTGTAAAACACGTTATAAAATATGTACATTCATTGACCATACAAAAATTATCTAAACCTAGCGGTACTGCAGAGTACAGAGCCCTATATTGCGATTTGCGCGTGACCCGATACGCACTGTGCCGATTTTTAATTTCATGTAAAAACGAATGAAGATTTAATTGAAGACAATATTATAATATTAATATGATTTCCATATTTTAACACTATTTATTTGCACACTAAGGAAATGCGTATGTAAAAGATAAAAAATAAAATAAAAACAATATATCTAAAACCTAAGGCGGTGGCGGCGTCGTATCGTGCCATGATACGACGCCGCCACTGTGACACGTGACGCGTGTTCCGACTTCCGTTGCCACGAACAGTGCGCCGCCCCGTGGCCCATTTAGTTTGATTGAAATCTGACAATATTTCCACTACGCGAATTTGTTTGATAGGTATTTCACATGCCTCGTTTAAGTTTGGAACGCCATTTTTCAGAAGTTTTACCCTGAATAGGGGCGCGCGGTGCACCGTTCGTGTCACCGGGACACTGTGCGTCTCACCGTGTCAGAGTGACGGCATCGTGTCGTGGCACGATGACGACGCCGCGCCAAGTTTGATGGAATTGCACTGTAACCCCACGTATTTGACAGATGTCGCCATAGTAAAAACATCTCTATTCTAGTAGATCTTTCGAATGACACCTGTTTCTGCTCTGTTGGTTGGTGGGTACGTTTCTTCTCATATAATATAATTAATGTTGCAGCTAGGTTGTCTAGTCCAGTGTTCCGCAAACTTTTTGTGTTTAAGATACTTACATCTAGAAAAATGACATTTTTTGGAGGTACACCAGAAATTATCAACGTGTACGGGAGTTCTTCATTTCCAATTTCTATTATTTTCGTCGATCGGTCTGAAATTTTGCTTTTTTGGTTCTTATAAACTAGGGATATTATGTAGATAAAATGCAATTTTTTGAGGCACACCAACTACTGCAGGCTCCAGTAGTTGGTGTGCCTTAAAAAATTGGATTTTATCTAGCGCCGTAAGTCGGTACACCAGTGTGCCGTTGCACACCTTTTGCGGAAATCTGGTCTAGTCTATAGTATAAATTACACTTTTTATTACTATGTAGAGGTAATTACAAATTACGTTCTTAATTTTGACTTTTTCTGTGTATATTGTTACCACATTCGCTTTTGCGGATATCAAAAGGTTACATATCTTGTATACGACTTTTTCTTATTAAACTTAGGATCAGGTCACACTGAAAGGTGATAAGCGCAGCGAGGCGATGCTATTATAGTGATACACTATTATTAGTATCAAGTGATGCCACGCGTTGTAATAATTCAACTTTTTATTGCTATTTTATCTCGTTTTGGTGTGACCTTATCCTAAAGTTTATTAGAGTTATTGACTATTGTTAACATATCTTAAAATATTCTGTTGTGAGCATCTAATGGTTGTACGTTTGTAATTAGATCGCGACGAATTATTCGAATAATATTAGTATCATCATTTTTGGTCGCTTATATGATCGGTTGTATCATTAAAAAATACAATAAAATGATAGGTTGTTATATTATACTATTATTATAATGTTATTATCACTTAATCCTTTCATACCTAACGTATTTTTTCCTGCTAACGTCGCGTTGCCACAAAATATATGTTAGTAGTACCAAGCGTTGCTAAGGTCACAATACCGCGTAAGTAACATTTGAAAAGTTTTTAGTAGAGAGTAGAGACAAAAACTTCGTATTTCATAAGAAATCATTAATTGATATTTCATTTAAAACGATTTCTTAAGGAATAAGAAGTTTTTTTTGTCTCTCCCGAAAACTTTTTTAACTTGACTACGCGGTATTGTTACATGCGACGTTATGCATTGTTGCAATAGTACTTCACTGATAAACCTCTCAACCCCCATAAGGTCACCGGTGACCGCGATAACAATAGAAAACTGTTGTCTCATTTTTTCACGATTGAGAGATTAATTTAAGAAATTTTATAAAATGTTTTCAATTATGTTTATTGAAGAATATCCTTAAATTTTATACACAACAACTTATTACCTTAAAGGGCTTTATGAGATAATTTTGCATTAGTTATAGCGATAGTAATATTAAACGTTTGCTTGTATTGATACACAAACGAGAAACCATAGATTTTATACTTTCAAAATAGGAAAAAGTAAGCCTAGATTAGAAATAAATCTACAAACCCTTAGTTTTAAATTATTGTAATTTATCTTATTCCTATTAATTAATGTTAACAAGATAGAGCAAGATTTTATTGTTGTTTTTATTAATTAATTATCAATTATATGGCTTTAAAAGACGAAACAGTAAATGAATCTTCATGAAATTGTTTTATTTTTCAAACCCATCGCAGCAGTGATTTTACCCTTATAAATTTAATCTCAATAATAAAATGTTTGTCTCGCTAATACTCGAGAACGCCTAAACCGATTTGGCTAATTTAAGTGTTGTTAGTTCTAATGTTTTAATTTTTTTTTCAAAAATTTTAATAAAATTTGGTAAAATCGATATAGGCCTGTAATTTGTGGGATCGGATTTAATTCCCGCTTTAAATAATGGTCCAATCTTACAATGCTTCATTAAGTCAGGAAAAATACCACTCTTTGTGCAGTCATTGAAAATCATTGCAAGATGAGGAGCTATGATGAGGAGCTATGATGTCAATTACAGATTTAATATTTTTTGTAGACATTCCCCAGATATCAGTCACTTAAAATTGACATCACATTCCCTTACATTATCTCTGAGTAGCTTTTCAGCAGCTTCACTTGAGGAATTTAGTATGGGCTAGTTCCCGAACCGGTGGTAGGCACCAGTGGTATCAAGATACTGAAAGTATTTGTTACAAATCTATTGAGAAATAAAACATTTTTTTATTAAAATATTTTTATGCTTATATTAGGAGAGAGGTGATACAAAGTTCACTTGGTTATCTAGTAGATCAATAATACCTACAGTTTTGGTGAAGTTACTTAGATTCATTGTAACCAACTCCTTCATATCCGTGAAGTACAAAACCCGCATTTTACATGTACGCATGACATAGTCACATCCATGTGACCACACCAAGGAGGTGGTGGTCCACCACCTCCTTGTCAGTCAACCAGGTGATCAGCTGCATTGTTGTAACCCAATTGAAACAACAAGTTTTTTAGTTTTTATATATAATTACATTAATATTGAATATTAATCAGTTTAACAAATCTAGCTAGTCATATTTATTTATAACGTCCTCATTCACTCAGTCCATAACACAAACAAGAAATTTAAAGAACTATTTTAACACTTTTTTTTTGTGATAGGTAATTTGTAAGTGGTAAAACATAGACAGACAGACACACTTACCCGTTTATAATATTATTAGTATTAGTGTTGACTTATTCACATATTTTTACTATTAATTATTATGGCAATAGGCATGACGATTTTTTTTTCTTGTTGGGAAGTGAAAGACCATTCAAAAATATAAATATCTATATATATAGCTTAAAAACTCTCCAAGATATCACAATTCAAAACTCACATAAAATAGATCTTCCCAAAACGCTCCAATCTCCATACAAAATGTCAGCTAACTGTGACGTCACGCCTAGCTAGTTTTTTCGATAGCTATGTTAAATATTGCGTTTATGAAAGTGGTAGCTATGTTAAATATTGCGTTTAAAAAAATGTTATAAACTGCATAACTTATCGAATGGTATACAAAAATTAAGGAATTTTATTAAAATAATTCGACTTGACTAGCCAACTCTGAAGGCTCATAAAAATACATAAGTTATGAAGCTGAAATTTTAGGAATACGTATTTTTTACCGCTATGTCTTTTTTATTTAAAAAATCAGCTAATTTTTGACCTTGTCGTCATCCCTATTGCATATAAAGTACTTCTAACGTAGTACTCGGACGTTAAAGAGATTAAAAAACTTGATAAAACATAATTTTAAGTTTACTCATTAAATTAAATGAAAAGAATTTTATATCCACGGGTAGCAAATGTTGGGCACTTCCACTAAATGTAGATAAAAATTCATTTAAAATTCCAACATGCCGAACAAAAAGGAAGGAAACATTTTATATGAATTCAGCTTGCAGTGTCTTAAAACAAAATGCCACGAAATAAATTGGACGGTCGGAAAATGGAACAGAAATACAACGCATTTTAATGGAAAAACTGGGCGTTCGCGCGTTCAGCGAAAAATCGTCAGCCAGATACGCGCCAGTCACGTAGGTGTATCAGATTTTGTTACGGAATAACTTATACCGCTACGGCATTTTAGCTTCCTGCAGGTCTTTCACACTGATACAGTGGGCCGCTTCTCTGAGTATAATATTTTGTGGAATATTATAAGATTTACTTTTTTACAATGAAATCTGTACTTGTTTACTTAAAAATTATGAAATGTATATTATTGGTAAATAATTACCTTAATAGATAAATAAGGTAATAATAAGTAGACACAAAAGAATGTCGGTTCAGTCCCGCATCATTTTTCAATCTGAATGCTATATTTTTCACAATCATAATTATGTAATCATCACAATAGGCTTGATCACTATTTTTTTTTTCTTATTGGTAATTGAACGACCCTTAAAAATAGAAACATCGCTGAAAGAATGACTCTGATAGCTTAAAAATTCAAGAAGATATGACAATTCAAATATCTCATAAAATAGACCTGCCCGAAACGCTCCATGCAAAGTGCTACGAAAGACTGACGTCACTCTTTCGTAGTTTGTATGCATCGGGAGAGAACTTTGTTCGATAGGTATATTAAATATTGCGTTTATGAAAGTTGCTTTTAATTGCATAAGTTATCGAATGGTATACAAATATTAAGAAATATAATTGAAAAAAAAAATCGACTTGATTATCCAACTTTGAAGGCGCATAACAAAAAAAATACAAATGCTATCGAGCTGAAATTTCGGGAACACTTATTTTTTACCGTGATTTCTTTATTTTATTAACTAAATTCGCTAATCTTTGACCTTGTCATCATCCCTATTAGTGCAAGTAAAAAACCTTGCGAAGTAGACACGGTTTATAATAAAGAATAGAATGACTTACTTTCCCCGATACCTATACTTAACACAAATTAAAATTATTTTACTGCAGCGTTGCGGTAGAATGACGCAGTGTGAAAACAAATGCGACTCTTTCTTTTCCAACTTATATCCCGACGTTTCTTTTAACTTTAAAATTTCATTGAAGTCAGAGTTTTTGCTGGTGCATACAACGTACGCCATACAACATATCGCGATTCGCGTACGAGACGCAATCTGGCGCAACTTTAAATGCGCTAGTCCCTAGGCAGTGCCACCGGTATTAATATGCAAATAAGTTGTACTCGCATTTTTTATAATATTACGTAAAATATAATATTGCCTTTTATGATAATATAACATTACTTGCTATCAAAATGTAATTTTAAGTAACTTTCTTTGATCTAGAATAATAAGCGGTTATAGCCGGGAAGTTTAACAAAACTTTAATATTTTGCAAAGTTTTTACATTGTTATTAAAATGTTTGATTTATTATTTGAATAATAATAACTATAGTTAATGGAATCAGGCGTTACTTTGCGGAAATCCATAGTTTAAATTTAGTTTGTTATTATTTTTAACAATATTCCGCGAAAACAACTTCCACCTTTAACCTATGCGTACAGCACCTCCCTCCTCCCATACTGCCTATGCGTACACTCGCATGCAAAAACTTGCAAACACCACCACTCTACGAACTGACTCTACGAACAACGTCCGTTAAGTCACTTAACGGACGTTGTTCGTAGAGTCCACATCCTGAGGATGCTCCGGTGTTGGGGCGAAACGCGCGTCGAGGTTTTCAACCTGCATGGTGGTGAGGGGCCTTGCACGGATTTGCCAACATTATTGCTTGTGTGGTGGTGGTGTTTGCAAGTTTTTGCATGCGAGTGTACGCATAGGCAGTGTGGGAGGAGGGAGGTGCTGTACGCATGCCTATGCGTACACTCACTCATTTACTTAAAGGTGGAAGTTGTTTTCGCGGAATATTGCTAAAAATAATAACAAACTAAATTTAAATAATAACTATATTATATTAGACGCCGAAAGCTTTTGTGTTACTTATAGGTAAGTAATATATGTTTGAAAAAATATTTCTCAACAAGCAAAATATTACATACGAGAGCATTGAACATTCAAAATTGACATAATAATATCTGAACCACACAACACGACGCATTTCAGAACATAACCAGACATATACGCTGCGTTGCAACTTTGCTGCATGACAGTTGGGAAGTACCATTGCGTTAATTTTCGCAACTGCTAACAAAAAACACACATACAGACTACAAAGCTCTTTTGGCGCGTAGCTTAAATCAGTCCATTGGTCCACTGGTGATTATTTCAATGAGTAATACTTGGTACTCATATACGTCACGAGTCACGACTCTTCTAGTGCAACAAGATCCTTGTAGGTATAATATAAGTATATTAAACAGGGCCCCCGTAAGGGCTACTGGCGTCTGTTTGCAAAAAAAGGATTTTGGCGCCCCTTTAGGCAAATTTTTTGGGACCTTGGTTTTGGCGCCCCTAAAGATGGCAATTTGGCGCCCCTAGAGGATGGCGCCCGTGTGCATTGCACACATTGCATATATGGTAGCGGGGGCCCTGATAACAACGCACAATTACTATGTACGTTACTTACCTTCCGCGAACTTCACAACTTCGTTACTACTTATTTTACGAAACGCAGATTGTTACTTGGCTAGATTAGTTGGTGTTTTGATATTCGCATATTATTTCATAGTTACACCGTACATTTACAATGCTCCATGTATGAAATGTGTACGAATCGTACTGTAAACTATGTGGGAAGTATTCTGATACGGTGTCAAACAGCGGAGAAGCGCTAGGAATGTTCTGTGTGCACCGCGGATTCACGCCGCTATGCAGGCACTGCTCCAAGTATTCCTAGATGTACAAATAACCTCTGCAAATATAATATCTTGCCTCGTATATTAAATAATAACAAAACGGTTTCTCACTACGTTTGAGCCGACGACGTCGTCTAGAAAGTGCGTATTTACTCGTGCGTTAAGAATTGCGTAAGTCGAGATCTTAAGAGGAGTCCACACCGCCCCTTTTTCCATACAAACGTTGTCCCCTGTTTCCTCCCTGGATAATGCTAGTAGAGTTATAATTTTTTTCCTGAATATCTACGGCCACTAATACGATGTCCCTATGTTTTCTTTTTTTTCATAATTTAATTATTAAATAAGATATGAACGTTCAAAAACCCAAAAAAATGGCCAGATTTTCCGCTGTGTTCAAACGTCCAGAAAACAGATTTGGCTAGATTATACAAAAAAAAGCAAAACATAGGAACACAGATCAAGCCTTTTTTTAATCTTTAATGAAAAAAGTACTTAAATCGGTTAAGTTTTGGAGAAGGAATCAGGGGACAACGAATCGTTGATTTTCTGGATTTTCTGCAGTTGTCTCTATCGCGTTCTGCGGTATAGGCTTGAGGTAAGGGAGACAGCTATAGATATTACACGTGCTTTTTTTTCATTTCTCTAGCCCCTGGTGTATTCTCTTAAGCCCACGCTTTGTCCAAAAGCTGTATTAAGGGGGCGACTAACCCTAAAGAGTCGATTTTATAATTCATTTTTATACTTGAAAATAAGCCCCGAATTGTTTCATTTTCTAAAATTAGATACTACATTATGTTTCCGATAATTCGATCTGAGCAAAAACACGATATCTTAAAATTTTCTTGATAGAAAAAAATCACAAAGATGCATCTAATTTTCACGAATTTTTCATTTATTGCCATAGCCGTGCATTGAACTAAGTTAATATTTTAACACATTTTATAAAATTCTATCATTGAGAGATCGACCTAGCGGATTTTTAAAATGTTGTATATTTATCGAGTTATTGAGAAAAAACTAATTTGGCGATGAATCCGCGTCGTCCTTTTTCACCTGGCATATGAAAGACGGGAGTGTGAAGAGAGAAGGACGATGTTTGATTTTTTGAGTTAGTCGCCCCCTTAATTCAGTCAGTCGATGATTTTTAATTTATAAATAACAGGTAGGTACGTCTACTAATTTCTATATAACACTTTACCTCTAAAACAATATTATTATGAATAAATATATTATACAGATCATTATGCATATTTTTGCCAAGCTTACAGAAAAAAATTATAGGCAAAGGTTTTATATACTCTAAAAAGAAGAAAATAAATTTCTTCTTAAAAATTTTAACTATTAAGTTATAACTAAGTAGTACCAATTTAACTGAGTAAATAGATATCATATTTTTTGTTTTAATAAATTTATTAAATAAGTACTGACAGATTTATTATCCTATTTATTTATTGTTGTCTCGCGACAAGCTCTTATTATCATGCATATTGTATAATATTATTATATTGAGGTTATAACTTAGTTTTACCTTAAATTTTAAATAAGTATATTTAAAATTTAAGGAGATTTTATTATTTTCAGAGTATTATTTATTAAAAGCTTTTTTCAAAAAGTTTTTTTGCATATACTTAATCTATTTTTTGTTTTTTAGCTATCTCTGGCTAAACTTATTAACTCTATTTGATTGTAGTTTGTTTTGATTAAAATCTGATTAACTTAAGTCCTTAAGAAATTGATTTAATCAGTGAAAAAACATTGTCTATGTTTAGCGAGTTATTTATTCCGTTTATGACTAAAAAGTTAAATTTCGCGTATCAAAAGTGACCGGATTCAATGGGGCATTTTCTTAAGCCCGACTGGATTTAACTTGACATAGATTGACATGACACGACACGACACGACACGAGACGTCACGGCACGTCACGTCACGTCACGTCACGTCACGTCACGTCACGTCACGTCATGTCACGTCAAGTCACGTCACGTCACGTCATGTCACGACACGACACGTCACGTCACAATTCACATCACGTCTCGTCATGATACTTCACGATACGACACGACACGACGCGACGTGACATGTACACGGCACGACTTGACTTTTCAATTTACTCTCAATGAACCCATTAATTATTTGATACCCGTATTGCAGAAATGCTTTAAAATTAACTATTACCGTATCTAAGATGAGCCGCCATATTGGATGTAGAATGACATTACATTCGCTTTCGAGTTACTCGCAAAAAGCCCTTTCATTTAATATCCATATTGTAGGACTGCATAGAAAATAACTATTTCGCCATCTTGGATGGTTGGCCATATTGGATTTAGAGTGATGCCACTACTCACATACCGTGCATTGTCATCCAAACTAAACATATTGTATGCAAAATTTCAGTTCAATCGGTTGAAGATATCTACTTGTAGCACAGAATATATATTATGTAGTTTGTATATTATAGTAAGATAAATATCTACTCCAAAATTTCACCTGAACATACCTACATAGTACATAGTACATAGTACATACTTAGTTACCTAAATTACGATACAATTTCGAGACGGTTGATCAAAATTACATTAACTATATAGCGACTCTTTGTTCGTTGTTCCCATTGTTTTTCGCTAGAAGGAAAAAAATATCTCGGCCTATTACAATAGAGAATCCTTATTTATTTCTCCAAAGAAATGAAAATGGATGAAAGTTCATATAAATAGGTATATTTTATTCACGGTATTACATAGCTACGTGTTTATCAAACATACGGCCCGACTCCTGAGTAACTCGAGGTAGAACAAAAACCATCCAACTTATATAGAAAAATATGTTTCGGGTTAAAGCCCGGATAACTTTGGGGACTAAGCGAAAATATTGTTCCTGTGCAAGCTATACTTTTAGTTTTCAATGCTATCTTACTTGTTTTTTTAAACTTACTGAGTGTCTTTCGATAATTTTTAAACAATTTGGTGAAATACTTTTGTTCGGTATTTAAATATTATAGAGGAAATTGTTTCCTAAATTCTAGGCAGTTGACTGACCAACGTCATTTGGTCGGATCATCTGTTAATTGTGATCTGTCGGCTAGGTTTGACTACGTATTTCCCCCATCTGCCTAGGAATCAACTTCTCTGATAGTAAACAATACATAATATATTATAATATTATAATTACTTAAAATGATAAAACTAAGCATCGTATCCGACGTAGGCAGATACTTCTTACAAGCTCAGTGGTTAGATGTTACTTTAAAAAGACAGTTGAAATAGTTTTATTTTACAGTAGGTACGCTGGAAAATTGTTGAATCAAAACTACAAAAATGACCGAGAAACTTTACATGGGCCACTTCATCCAAATCTTATAGCATAAGATACAACAGAAGCATTATCGCATTGGAATCGGTGACATTTCAATTTGGGCAAAATAATGGGTGATATTGTGAGGCGCAAGGCGTCCAGGCCGTGACGCGCATACCAAGCGGAGAGCAAACGAATTTGCGTCCCGACGTCAGCCAGATTGGCGTGTATTGAATAAATCCCAATTTACCCGTGCAATGATGTCCTTGTTTACCTTTTGGTAATGGAATTAATGGAAACCATTGTAAACCATCCATCAGACTAATTGATGGAACGAGTCGTCTACTTTTTTTACACGATTGATAAGTTTATAGTGGCACTGATAGTTTTCAGCTTGTTGATACCAATAGAGATTGTAATTTGTTCAGGATTTTATGTAGTTTGCACGTGATATTTTAGAATTATTGTTATGTCAAGATGGAAAGACTATGTTGAAACTTGAACCCTTAATATTATTACAAAAACGTAATACTTTTGCCGGAATAGCGACTACAGTGGACGCAAAACTGTATGAAAAATATGAAACACGTTTTTCCACTTACGACGATAGCTGCGACATGCAGGTAAAATACCACGAACCGACAATCTGGCGAGTCTCTGAAAACATTACTGCTACTATAATGTTCCTGAAGAACGTAAAGACATTTGATGTAAAGTTAAATAATATGAAATTAAGTAACTTTGTGAAGTACATAGCGAGGTTTTCCCCGCATCTTTTGGCTCCAGCCATAGAGATATTGTTTCTGATATATACGGCTCCAGCCTTGTCGTTATAGAGGCGCAGCTCCATATGGTGTAGGCAAGATATTCTGACTTGATGAAAAAGTCATCTTTTATGTAGTGATTAAAGAAATTTCGGTGATTGCAGCATCTCAACCACTGCAGACGGCGACTACGGTGCACACTGACCTCCATTATACAAGTTGTATAATGGAGGTCAAAGACGGTGCAGCACAATCAACTTTAATATTTTAAAGGATGTATAGAAAATGCTATGCAGCAAACAGAAATCTATAATGTCCACCTTAGTCGTCTAACCGCGTCCAATGACCAACGTGTACGGTTAGAACACTAGTAGCTGCAGTAAGCCGGAGTATGACATTGGTAGCAATTCACCCTTATGAGGTTGGGAACGATTGTCGCTGTTGACACTGTCTGAATACGATCAAAGCGCCCATTCTCCGGAGTTAACACTCCACTAACTGCGCAACCGACCACTGTCCCTGTGCCACACAAATATGTACGGTCCGGTTCAATTGTCAATTTGGAATAGCCATAGGTAGTCAAAAGTAGCCTACAGACGAAATTTTACTGCTTGTAAGTCCTGAGTGACTTTTTAAAATTTTAAAAATTTCTCATACCCGTAATGAATACAATAATATTTATAACTTATAAGTATGTAATACTTTTATGTTGAAATGAAATAAAGTTTCCTCTCACTAATTAAAATAACCACACTATATAATAGTTTTGTCCTTGCCTCATATGTTATAAAATTCGCCTGATAAACAAGGACAAAACATAATATAATGTCTATATAAAAGGTACCTAAGCATATATATTTAATTTACAAAGAGGCTAATGTATAGGAAGTGGTAATAAATAATCGATAACTATATTTAATTTCTAGCAATTCAAACTAAAACCCTATACCAAACTTTATCAGGAAAAATGTATGTTAAGAGTTACATTAAAAGAATTTTCTTTTTCCAATAGAGGCTTTTTGTCTACCTCGATCTATCGGGATCTAGGACATTTATGCAAATGCTACCTTATCGTGTAACTATCTTAGTGGAACCGAACGGAATCCAATATCAGGCCACGATCAGACGGCTGCAAATTGAAATAACGTCTCTCAAGTACTCCGACGCTGGATAAATCACTTCAGAATTGTCTCTTTATTTGAATTACGATTTATTCATTTTTTCTCTCAAATGTTTACGTTTGTTACCTGTAGTGGCATACTATCTTTCACGAATTATTATTAAAGGATTTAAAGTGCCTAGACGTCACAACTCACAGTTATACATTTTTTGATACGTTAGAAAAGCTAGGTTCAAATAAAGGTTTTTACTATTGTTATGAAAAAATAGGTATATAGGCTTTCCCTCTCCTTCTCTTACCTTCCACATTCAAATATTATTTAATATTAAGTCATCACGTGCATTATTGTAAAGGTTAGAGCAAGTTGGCCGGCGAAGCTCCGACGTCGATTCGTTCGACAACGACTTTCATTTCTTCAGTTCTTACCTTTCCAGGTGAGTGTTTGCACTGTTCTATCACTAGGGAGTCTAAAAGTATTATAGGGTAAGCGCAATCTTCATGGAAAATGCAGTTGCCTCTCTAGGATAATACAAAAGACGATGCTCATTAGAGCATTTTAACCATGCACTGGAATCTATCGCGCCTGACCCGCTGAACCGATTTTACTGCGGTATGGGGATAATGCGAGTCCCACGAAAAGATTAAATAACACTTTTATTTCGAAAAATTGTACGCTTCTTGCGCAATAAATGAATTTTGGTGCAACGGAGTTGCGGGCTCCATCTAGTAGAAAATAAAAAATCATTGTAAAAAAGCCTTGTTGTAAAAAATCATTGTAAAAAAGCGAACCTACATGTATGTAGGTTCGCCTCGATGGCTTGCTTCAATTACAAAGTAATAAGAGATTGCATTCAACCTATTTATAGCTCCCCCTGTCCCGGGGGACACGTGCTTGAAAGGAGTTTACGATGACTTTATGATTCAAATTCTGTGGACCGTAAGCCCACAACAGCGACTTGCTCCTTACAAATCTCATCATCATCAAACGTACGTATTTGCTTATATTGGTATACTAAAATTCAAAGAATGGACGGGTAGGTAGAACATATAGCAATAGGAACACCATGTTTGTAGCAAATCATAATCATAATCATAATATCTTTATTTGCTCGAAATGTGGTTACAAAGGATGACAAAAAGTGACACAGTACCAGCACACTTCGCTAATAAATTGTTAGCATGCAAATGTTCATTTCTTAAAAAGAATAAGACAACATTAAATATAAACATTCAGACAAAATAACAAAATCAAATTTAAATAAGTAATACAACAAATTACATTATGTACTTAGCACAGACTTGAGTTTTATGGTTTTACCCTTATTCAAACTTATATTATACGCTGGTTCTATACCAGCGTATAATATAATTTAAAAATATTTGCCTGTTTAACATACTAAAAAGTCTGTTAGTGCTACACAAAATTGTGCTAAGCTCGGTAATCAATTTTAACTTGACTTCACAAATAAATTTATAAAACAGTAGCACTAAATGAAATTCACTAAATGCATTCAGAGTTGAAATTTAGTTGCATAAATTTAACATAAACTCGTGCAGTTTAAAACTACCTTTTTGAGTAAAAATTTCTGAGGAGCGGAGTCTCGCCATACCCCAGGAAGAGGCGTTATATCATAGCTTAAGAAGATTCATAGGAACATAGTAATTTCGTGAAAGAATATCTCATTCTGAAATATTAGTAGACTTAACTAATTTTTTTTCTTTTGGAGTATCAACAGAAGTGATATACTAGGCATTATGTTATCTACATTTGAATGTAGATAATATAATGCCTAGTAAAACCAAGATGGTTGACCAAATATTTCTTTTTTGCTATAAATATCATCAATAATATTCACTACAAGTTCTATTATTTATTTTTTACTAAAGTATGAGACTACGTTTATTTAGAATACGTATTTAGTTAATTCTCCGACTTTAAAGTTTATTCTAAAAGAACTCTAATCACTTATGTATTTCCTGTTACAATCCAATGAAAATTCATTGTGATTAAATAGACTCTGGCAATTAAAGTTGAGATTGAATTACTTCGTTTGTTTTTCTGCTACTATCTTCCACTGGTAGTAATTAGTGGTTAGTTAAATATCTTTTTAATAAAAATACTTTTATTCTTAGGATGGGTTGCACCAGAGGCGTGGTAAAAGTTAAAGTTATGGTTATAGGTAAAGCTAACTTTAACCTTAACTTTGACCACAGAATTTGACAGATGACAGCTGGTCCGATGAGGCTTGAAATGGACGTGGGCGGGGGCGCTGCTGGTAAAGGAGAACGTATCGAAAGTTTTTGACAAAATGGCATTTTTGTTCCTTTTTTCGTCACGTTCATTCAAAGCCTTGTCGAGCTCAAGGTTATGGTTAAATATGGCGTCCATTTTTTACTTTAACCAAAGATTTGACATTTTGCATTGTAGTTAGAGCTGGCGCGCACTACGACTTTTTGCCGCGCGATTTTTTTACCGACCGACGAAAATTCAAATAAAATGTCACTTTATGACATAGGCTATAGCTTTCATTTTCTACCGACATTGATCTAGCAACCCATGCCGCCGATGCTTTTAAGTGGTGTAGAGTAAAATGAAGCCTATAGCGTATGTCGTAAAGTCACATTTTAGTTGAATTTTTGTAGGTCGGTAAATTAATCGCGCGGCAAAAAGTCGTAGTGCGCGCCAGCTCTTAAAGTTACAGTTATAGCTAAAGTGCAACCCACCCTTAGTAGTTAGTCTCGTGGTATTTGAATAATCATTATATAAGTTAGGAAAAATTACTATATACTAGAGATCGCCCAATGGTCGAAATTCGACCTTAATAGCAACGACATTAGGACTACTACCTATATTTTGTATTAAATATTGACTTCATCGTAGTTTTTTTTCAATTCTTGTCTCTGGGACTCAGATGATCTCAGACTGGCCGTTTAAGCAGTCTTATAGTATCTAAAATTAAATTAAAAAAACAATAATCCATTTTTAATTTGTCAACTTGTTGTCAGCAGACTTCAACCATTAATAAAATGCGTATGTATAGGCTTGTCACTCAAAAATCTGTCATTTTTCCTAGTAGTAGTGTCGTAGTGTGTGTAACGTTTTATTTGTTAAAAATATATACGATAAAAGCATAATTTTAAAATAATATTAGCTCGATGCACTCCTTCACCATATAAACTATAACTGTGCGGAATTTCATGCCCCTACGTTTCGCCATTTTTCGTAAAAAGGGTTACAAAGTTTTTCTCTCACGTATTAATATATAGATATATAAATAAAATGTAATTTTAAATTTTATTAGTCTTGCTTAAACTCAAGAACGGCTAAACCAATTTGACTTATTTGGTTTTCAAGAATTCGTTTAAGTCCATGGAAGGTTTATATAAGGAGAAAAGTGATACGAAGTTCACCAGATCATCTAGTTTTGTATAAATTACAAAAAGATTTTCCCAAGGATTAAGTATCGCCCAAATTACCTAATTTATTAGTGAGTAAGTATAATTCGTTCAAAAAATATTGAATTTGGTCAATGGTAGGGCTGTAGGCAAAGGCTGCGTGGGCGACGTGGGCGACCGCTCACGGCCTGGTGGTCCAAGGGGCACGAGGCCCCTTTTTAAAGGATTTACTAGTTTTGATACTTACTAAATTTATTTAAATAAAAAATATATACTTAAATAAAAGTTTGAGTACAAATATTAATCAGTAAATCTTTCTCTCAACAAAATCCGACTCCTTGCGTGGAAGACGCAATCAGGGGGCCTCGCAAAATTATATATCTTGCCCACATCAAGTTTAAGTCTTGCCCCGCCACTGGGTGTAGAATCATCGACCCTCGTCTTAAATGTTGAATTTTCAACCGACTATGTTATACTTTTTAAGCTCTTTTCACTTTTAGTACAGTTATTTTTCATATTATATTTTTCTCATAATCTAGGACGAATTTCCATAAAACAACTGCAGTGGAAACACTATCTTTGAATGAAAAAAATGCGAACCACATTATGGCAAAAACGGGAAAATAAAATTAAAAAGTATTCGTTACAAAACCTAAAGCAATGTCGCACGCCTACAGCAGAATTACATTCTGGCTTTTTATGCCAGAGGCCTGATATATTTACAGCGTTATTTCGCTCATAAATTCATATTTCTTTCTATACTTTTTCGGTTCCTACTTACTAAGGCTCTTTTCGCGTGTGCTACTTTTTAAACGTGATTAAATATTTTCCTTTTTATGCAGATACAGGTTAAAAACGGAAAAGCTTAAAAAATTGGGCCAGTCATAAAAAATGTTATTTTTGATTAGAGTTACTACTGCATACTTATATAACATTATACCTAGAGATTTGTCTAAAGACCTTGTCGCGACCGTACATTTTTCCGCAATAAGAATGTCCTCTCCTCATAGCATATAAGTAAGTCACACCTCTAGGCCACATTTTATGAAGTTAGTTTGGTCTTAAAACACTATAAAACAAAGAAACTGTAAACAGTTTGTGTAATAAAGAACTGTAAAAAAGGTAAAATACTAAAATTTCTGGGATTATAATGAAAAAATAGTAATCATAATTTGGCGAAATTGTTATTAATAGATGATATACAATATTAAAATAATGCAATATAAACATAGCCATGAAAATCGATCGATAGAAAGATTTCCTATACAATGGCATATGATAATATGAATAATTCAAGATAATTTCGAACCCAATATCGACTTCCTTTGTATTGGCACAATATCGTTAAGATATGAGATAAAGCTGGGAATTAGTGACCCAAAATAGCATATTGTTTGCAAGATTCCAAGGGGCTTAAAATTTTAGTAGAGATAATCCCATCTTCTTGGTCTACATTTCTTTGTCTTATCTAAAATAAGTATCTTCAACTAGATAATGCCCGCAACTCCGTTGCGCCAAAATTAGTTTATCGCGCGGGAACCGTACATTTTTCCGGGATAAAAAGTATCATATGTCCTTTCCCGGGACTCAAAGTATCTCCATGCCAAATTTCAGCAAAATCGGTTCAGCGGTTTGAGCGTGAAGAGGTAACAGACAGACTGACACACTTTCGCATTTATAATATTAGTATGGATAGATAATATAGTCTGAGCGATAAGTTGACAATGGTGAAATATAGAGATAAGGGTCTTAAAAATACGTGAGATAGCTCATTAGATTCGAGAAGACGTCTAGAAAAATGTATAGGAAGTGTGTAAGCACGTAGGTAAGCACACAAAAAATTACAAAAGTTATAAGCAAATTAGGTTGTAAAAAAGTATTACGTTTTTTGTTAAAAACTCCGAAACTATTAACATTTTTAACCCATCGATCGTGGAATAACGAGACACAATAGCTTATCTATTGTTATCGCGGCCGGATGCGGCCTCAGGCTTCATGAATTAAAAAAAAAGATTCTTACAGAGGAGGAAATTTCCATAAAAAAACTCCCGACTCCCGGAATTTTCTCGGAAAATTCTCTCCCGGAAATCTAACAAATATTAATAATGAAACAAACTTAATTTAGGAGTACAAGTTTGCAATTAAGACTATAAACTGCATAATAATAATTATTGTGGCAAAAATCAAGAGAATTTGTAAGTATGATTGAAAATAGTAGAAAAATTATTGACATTTTATAATTTAAGTAGGCTTTCATAGTAAAGGGCAGGAGCTCTTGAATTCTAATATTACTTCAGATAAAACATCGGATACTTTGTAATTTCAATTTAATGGAAGCTAAAGTAGAAATGTAATACCAATTTAAACAAGACAATCAAATTTCAGATAACGAAAACAATTTTATACGAAATCTGAAAGAACTTGAGGGCGTTAATTCAATTTGCCCGGTCTGATCGCGGCCAACTTCCTGATATTGGATTTCGATTAAAAAAATACTTTCAAAGAACATTTTTTACAGTTTCTGCATACCTGATTCTATAATTTTAAAATGTTATGAATGCTATTCATTCTGATAAACAATATGTAACTTGATTTTAAATTTTAGAAATAAGTATTAAATGCCTTGTTACTATTATTTATTTCATCACAAAATAAAATATTAAGCACATTAAAAACTTTTATAAAATACGCTCTAACAAAGATCTGAAATACAAACTACACAACACGTCATCGTGTAGTACAGAGCTCGAGCTAACAAAACTCATTTGGCCAAAACCAGGTGTTAAATATTTAAAGCAGCGGCCAGACACAACGGCGACTACTTTACACAAGAAATGAAACAAGCATTCATGGACATAATGCGCCTAATATTCTCGTATGAATTGGACTATATTTTTTGTGTTCCAAGTGTAATAACTAGGTTAGATACCGCTGTTCAGTGACTATACACGGCCTGTCTACGTCCTTCGTTGGTCCACATGCCACGGTGGACCAGTACAAGCGGAAGCCAAGGTAGGGTATTCGTTTATTATTGGGGTATATACGATCACCGTTGACCTATAGACAACTTTGCTATCATGTTATCCATCATGGTCCAACGTGGAAAGGTTCCTTTATTTTTTTAGACTGCTATTAAAAACCTTTTTCAAGCAGCTAAGTAGGATATAGTTACATCGATTACAAGAGGACTTTCCTTACTACTTATACAATGTGTAATAAAACTAAGTGATAATACTTAGAGTTTGTATAATATGTGTCTCATTAATATAAGATTATCAGAATTAATATATTAATAATTATAAAATAATCTAAGAAATAATATAGGAAAAAACAGTATTTTGTGATTTGTATGGGCAAGCGCGGGAGCGTCCATGAATTTTCCCATACAAAAGTTTTAAAAAAAGCTACTATTTCTGCGCTGCTACTTTCACAGTGAACCCTATATTATAGGGGACCTACAAATACACTAAAGTATTTTCACTTAGTTTTAAGTTTTGTTACACCCTGTAAGTATATTTTTCTACGTTTTTGATGTACTTAAATTTATAATAAAATACTAACAATCCGTAGATTATACCATTATTTTATCAAGCCCGAGAAAAGAATAGCCGTTAAGTTGGAGATAAATGTATTGTGACAAAAAGCTCGCGAGGCGTGGGCGAGCGTGAAGCAGAAAAGTTCGGTAATGAAGTGTGCACCTCGGGGGAAATCATTGTGGCTTATTAGATCCTAGACGCCACTCAATTCGCCCAATTAAAATTGTCATTCGACAAATTGCCGAATATTAGAATAATTTTGCATGAAAATATAATCTAAATTCTGTGTATAGGTACTCTCTGATTCCAGTAACGTGTCACCTGTGGTTAGAGTTTTGGTTCAATAAACTTAAGTTTACTTGTTGTAGTTGTTTACTTTCAGGAGAAACATATTCTACAATTAAATATAACAAAACTCGATGCTTCCAATTCCAGAATTTGCCCTTAACTCAGAACAAAATTGACGTCTATTTATTCATTCCCTAGCCCGTCGCAAGGGAAGCGAAGTGCAATCTCGTAAAGACTGGGTGCCCAGATAATTTTAATATTTTCCAAGAAGCGCAATCAGAGACTATTGAAGAAAATAAAGTTTTACCAGAGATTCCTCCAAGTTCTCAAAGAGCAAAAGTGAGCTGGATTGGTTAACCAGTCTTGCCAATTTTACGAATTTACTTCGATGTAATCAAATGGCATAATATAAAGTAACGGAAACACATATTATTTTATGCATTTGTTTTATTTGAGGTATTAAGTTTGTTATTTAATAATTTAAATACTGTGCACTCAATTGTGCCATGGCTCTATGTAGAATAACTGAGATGATTAATGCAACTAAAATAAATTTCTATATTAACGTGCATAATATTACAGCATTTACTCATACAATGATGTTGACTTATTTATTATGTGCTGATAATGTATTCCACGTTCTATCACTTTATTGTCCTACCAAATATAATTCTAAACATAAAATAAATACATCAAATTTTTGAACAACAAGAAAACAGTGTTAGAATTCTAATTAACATCATTGCACAAGAAGTGCGACACAGAAGCGTCGATACACGCAGTATCGTGAACACTCAGTGAAATGGAGGCTTTGATCGCGACTGAAGCCTGTGTCAACAGCCGCAGACCTCATAAGGCTCTGGTGTACAACTTGTCTATTGTTTCATCTTTAACGTTTGACGCAGCTGGGTTTTCTGCTAGCTATTTACTTTAAATGTAACGGGTGTTTTCTATTTATTTGTTCAAAATACAGTACAATTTTGTACTTAAATAAACGGATGTGAATATTATTTTCTTAATCGTTGAACATAAGTTTTGACGAGTTTCGATATAGGACATAGGTACGTGGAACGTACCATCGAGAAAGTGGTTTTCTATGCAATTGACAGACCAACGTTATTTGGTCGAATTCAATTTTCATTGTGATCTGTCAGCTGGGTTTGACGTAACACAACCAAACTACTTAGGTCCCCGATGTGCATAGGAATCAACTTCTCTGATAGTACAGTACTTAGTCATTTCACGTATCCGAAATATTGTCGCTCCCGTATTACCTCTGTAATTTATCAACAACGTCGCCGAGCGTTTAGCAAGCTCATGCAATTTCTATTTCGGGATAAAGAGTTGGTCCCAACAATAAACGTCTCACAATAACGCCTATCAAAAAGTTAGCACAAAAACTTGAAAGATTGCTCTATTGTGTAAGTTTTGCCGATAATAAATGACAGCCTCCTTTATCAATGATAACTTTTGACTCGAGATTAATAACCACAACAAAGGTGTGAGATTTATGCTTCATACGGGCGCTATTTTCAAGATTTTTTTGCTTTTGTACAAGAATAGAACGGACGTCTGGGGTCTGATGATTGAGAGCTTTCTCTTTACACCTCGGAGCACCGCAATCAAAGAGGTGAGGCGTTTTATATTGCCGTTTCAATCCTTGCAGGTAATTCCCGCTTTAGAAAAACAAAATATTGTACGTTTTCATCAGGATTGGAAGCTATTTTCTGCAATTCAAAGTCCATAGCGTCGTTGAAGTTTTAACACCACGTAAGTCAAAAATAGCAACTATTCTATATTTTTTATTCTATTATTTTTTAATTTTGTATTTAAGACATCATACTTTAGTGTAGATTTACTATTTATTTTTCTAATAATTTGTGTTGCCCGATACGTGTTCCTTTTGGCTAAAACGATGCGTCTTCCGATTTTCTAGCTTCAATGACGATGGGCAGTGGCTACACAAGTTTATATGAAAGGAAGATAAATTAAGTGAATATTACTGAATCCAAAATTATTAATATTTACAAACAGTGCTGTAAAAACTTCTTACATAAACAAAAAAGTAGTCGCCATAAAAATATTTCCTTTATGCGATCGGTATGGACTTCTGCTAGAAAAAAATATCCAAGTCAAAGTTTTCAATTCTTAAGAAATACTTCCTTTGATAGGACAGAATCGATGGCTGGGATTTTAATTAATTAGCAAGTCTGCCTTCGGCAAAGAGACGTCCGTATTTACGTTAGCGGTTAATTTAGTTTCGTTTTTTTTACTTTTAGCTAAGAAATTCATATTTTCATTACTATTCACGATAGCTGTAGTATTTCAATAAACGACTTCTTGACTGTACAAAATGAATGCTTACCCTCACAAAATTATATTGATTTTTATTAAGTACTAGATGTCCCGCGCGGCTTCGCCCGCGTAAATTAGAAATTTTACAGAATCCGTAGGTACATTTTCCCATAAAAAATATTTCCCCCGTTTTTCCCACATTTTCCTGAGTTTCTTCTGTCGTATTAGTCTTAGAGTAATAATATAATATAACCTTCTCGATAAATGATGAGTCTTACTCGATAAATGATCTATCTAACACTGAGATAAGTTTTTAAATCGGACCTGTAGTTTCTGAGATTGACGCGTTCAAGCAAACATACTCTTCAGGTTTATAATATTAGGTAGATATAGATTTTTTTTAATTATCGCTTGACAAACTCGAGTCTCGATCTAAAAGACTATGATATGGTAGTGATGATGATGATGATGATGATGAAGAATGTAATTTGCATAGTAGCATATGCTTTCTGTTCTTAAAACAACGCCGAAACTCCCAAACTTGTATCTATAAAGAATCAGGAATTCTCTCAGCACCTTCCGAACCACAGTATACCAGGTATATCTCGGTGCAAAATCTTACTTGTTGGTAGCATATGCTTAGAATACTTCTCACGAAACCGAAGTCACCATATGTTTCCCTATAAGTTTTGAGGAGTTCCCTCGATTACTTATGGATCCTTCATCAGATCATCACTTTTCTGAATATAATACCAAATTGGGATGATACCCTATATACCAAAAGAAAAATTTTGAAAATCGGTTAACCAACGGCGGAGTAATCGTTGAATATAAGAAAACGAACATAACACCTCCCCCATTTTGAAAGTCGGTTAAAATTGTAGCCTATGTGTTATTTATTTAATATTTTAATCAGCACATGAATTGAATAACAAAATTTTTTTCAAATTAATCGTAGCACCATCTGTCAGGACAAACTAAAATTGAAATAGAATAATATTGAATGCGATGATAGCGCCGTCCGCCGGATCTAATGTAAAACATTCCAAAATCAACAACTCCTTATAAATAAGAAATTAATTGAAAAAACATTTTCCAGTAGACCAAACTGTAAATCTAAACCATTCTCGAATCTCCACGAACACACACAAAAAATTTCATCAAAATTGGCCAAGATAAGATAAATCCGTTCAGCCGTTCTCGAGTTTTAGCGAGACTAACGAACAGCAATTGATTTTTATATATATAGATTTATCTTTCGATTTCTATATAGTCTTATTAAAAAAATAATCGGACAGAGTAACAACTTAAGTTAGCTAAAATAAAAAAATAATCGGACAGAGTAACAACTGAAGTTAGCTAAAATTGTGTTTATTTATGTACTATGTATTTTGAGACTATGCAATTTTGTCGCGTTCGCGATTCACTTTCACTTTTGTTGAGTTTCAGAACGCGATATTAGGTCCTCCAACGCGCACGCGAATTTGAACTTTATGCAGCGGTAATAAATTACAAATTGACTCTCCATTTTATTTAGAAAACGTTTGTATGGGAAATAGAAAAATGCTATTTTGAGGATTTTCCTTGAGGATTTTTCTCACCTTTTAAACCTTCCCTAGACCTCCACGAATAATTCAAGACCAAGATAAGATAAATCCGTTCAGCCGTTCTCGAGTTTTAGCGAGACTAACGAACAGCAATTGATTTATATATATATAGATTTAAAAAAAGTTATAGGTACATTGTAATATCTGCATGGGCGTACCCAGAACTTTAGCTAGGGGGAGGGGGGGCAACATACCTGTTTGACTTTTATTAATTTGACTGAAAAGATATTTTTTTTCCAACACTTCATTTTGCGCAGAGTAGGCATGTTTTTGATTCCCACTGTATACTTTGCTACGATTTCCCAAAATATTTTTCGTCTAATATAATTAAATATGTAATAATAATGATTATTTTTCCGACCCAAATATCGACCAATAGAATTGCACCATTCGACGTCACGTGGTACAACCTACATGGTATTATACTGATAATTTTTTGAAAATTTTCTCTGGTAGTTGCTATATATAAAAGACAAACACGTCAAACTGACAGGTTGAATTCAATTGTGTCTCATGGTGCAATTATATTGGCCGACATTTGGGACGGAAAAATAATCCCCCGAATACCACACGAGCTTCAAAATTATCTGGCATTTCCCTCAAGGTTCCCTGCAAACAAATAAAGTCGTCAAGTTTTTCAGGAAAAATCACTCGCGCTTCGCGCTCGTGATTTTTTAACCTGAAAAACTTGAATCCTTCATTTGTTTGCAACGAACCTATCGGGAAATATCCGATAATTTTGAAGCTCTTGTGGTATTATAAGTGATAAAAATGTTGGTAATATGAAAAAAAACTATTATTGTCATTATTTTTTTTCATATTACCAACAGGTGTTTTTTATTTTAATTTCATATCTATATTATACATAACTAAAACAGTTCTAAACCTAGCTAGTTCTATGGCACAAAATGTTATTATAACTATTCAGAAAGTTTAATTACTTTTGTTAGCAACTGTTTAAAACATATTTTCAGCTGAGTCGATTTTGAACTGAGCAATACTTTAGTTAGCACTCGGGGGTAACATAAACTAAGCTGCTGGCGTAACAGGACTCACTAGTTATGCGACGTGCACATTCATATTTAGGAGTTACCTAAATTCGGTCAGGATTGGGGTAAGTTTTTTATTCAACTACTTAAGTTGCACTTTTAACTCTTCAGGATATACTGCTTAAGGGAAATAATACACCAAAACACTTTCCCTATGAGTATTAGTATACAAGTAAATGCATGTATTTTTATTATTTAACATATTATAATAATAAATATATTAGTCATTTCAGAAACTATCATAGAACTTAGACAATTGGAACTTTTATTAATTCGTTTTTGTTGTCGCATTTTTCAGGTGCTTCTTTTATTTCTTTGTGCAATTGATCCATGTAGCTCTTGAAAACGTAAATGTAGTAAGTGGTAATACCTGGAAAAATACAATTAAACATTAAGAACCTAATCAATATAATTGAATAAATATATTCCATCCTATTTTTTCTACTATTCTGCTAAACCAGATTCGACACAATCTTCAGTTTGATTTTGATATAATTAGGGCCTGTTTTACCACTTCCTGATAAGTGCCTGATAGGCTATCCACCACTTAACTGGACAGATAGAGTATGGAGAATATGTCAAAAAAGTTGTGGATAGCCTATCAGGCACTTATCAGGAAGTGGTGAAACAGGTCCCAAGTCACATTTATTTATCATGTCTCTACTTTGTTAATAATTTAAAAACTCAAAAGACGTCAGGTTAACTCGTCCGACTACCCTACAGACAATTACTTATATTGTAAACTCAGACCAAATTAACTGTGTAAAAGCAACACTGTAAAAGCCGTTAGTATACGCCGTCTCTTCTCGTCTCGTCTCCCGACGCCGCGCCTTAGCAAGGAAATTTCAGGAAAAGTGTCAATGTTATAAAGGTACAGTCTCGCGGTTTGGCTTCATATTATGATTATGAATATACGTACCAATATCTGTCAGTTGCCCTACCAGCAGGCCGAAGTTGAGCCCAGCTAGTAGGTTGTACCCCAACGTCGCTACTGTGATCAACATTCGCGTCGCCGTGAACGAGATGTGCCACATCATCAGCCGCGGTCGCCTCTGTAATACAAATTAATATTAAGTTTAGGGACTGTTACACCACTTCCTGATAAGTGCCGAATAGGCTATTCACCACTTAACTTGAGATCAAGTATGGAGAATTTGTCAAAAAAGTTGTGAATAGCCTATTCGGCACTTTATCAGAAAGTGGTGAAACAGACCTTTAATCTAGTAGTCTTAAGACGCCAACTCCATGTTAGGCTACGATGGATAACTATATGATTGCCTCCGACCGACATTGCTACAGACATTGTAGCGTGTACAAGCGACACCGATCATGGGCTATCTCAGACTTTTATGGCCCCCAGATCGTAATCACTTGTACTATGTACTTATTAAGTCCATGATGAGGCAAGGTGAAGAAGACGCTCAACAATTTTAGAGTGCAGCAAGTACTATGTTGATTCAGCCCCGAATTTATAAATAGGCCGTTATAGGCACGGCCTAGGGGTGGCAGCGTCCATACGCCCTACAGATTGCGTACATGGGGCGGCAGAAATTAGATGGCCTACTCTCAAAATATAAATTCAGCACTGTGCTGATAAAAATTAATACAGTAACTGTCTAAACACACCATGCCGAAGTTCCGCGACGGAAGTCAAACGCTTACAATATTGACGTGGTTTCGGCATGGTGTGTCGGTAATTAAAAATACATTGCAGGCGGAATCATGCCCAACTTCCGGAGCGGAATTTCGGCATGGTGTGTTTAGACACTAACAGGCACCAGATACTGGATGGTGGACTGGATTGGAACATGTTTACATACATCTACTGAATGCTGAACATCTCTATGTAAACAACTAAACATATTCGGCATTCAGTAACAATGTTAGTCCAGTGTCGGGAACCAGTGATGCTAGCGCCCGCTCCTGTATCAATGTAATTCAACAATCCATACTCATAAGTAATAATATTAATCTCTAAATAGTATAAAACAAAGTCGCTTTCCGTTGTCTGTATGTATGTGTGTATGTATGCTTAGATCTTTAAAACTACTCAACTGATTTTGATGCGGTTTTTTTTAATAGATTGAGTGTTTCAAGAGGAAGGTTTATATGTATAACATATGCATAATATCTTAGAGAAACACTGATAATTTTAGAGGTTTCTAATGTTATGTCGTAAATAAATTCATTTTTTTGCGTTTATATTGCAAACGCTGGCTAAACCCTACGAGATAGATCAAAATAATGTACTACAGTATTGTACACCTTAATAAGGTAAACAAAAAAGTCCGCGATGGTATATGTGTATTTCTTAGGGATAACTCACAATAGCCATTTTTGTTCTTTACTTTTTACGAAAAATAATGGCTTATTTACGAAGCGATTTTAACAATTTACAACATTAACCCTTATCCAAATAAACATGTTTGCAAGCTAAGACATTAAATGTAGATTATAATTGTCTTTTACACTATACAATTTCGATCAATACTTTAGAAGTTTTCAAACGTATAAACTTACGCGGAATCAAAAAATATGTCGCGCGGCGGCGGCCGAGGGACATAGCGGTTACGGCGGAACCGGCCGGGGGCTCTCATAAGCTTCGGGCTTATGTTATTGTAGTACATAGTGTATTTCGTCATTGTGTGGTTGTGCAGACGGTAACGCAGAGGAGCAACCACAGCGCTTTCTTTCAGATATTCATTGTTTCTGGTTCTTTGGTTTCTGAATTGTCGATAAAAATATATTTGACTTGGTTAGAAAAACGGACTTTTGTTTTTGCTTTGCGATTGGGTTATTTGTTGCTTTGTGGGTATTACTATACGATCATGCCTGGAAGACGTCGTCGTTCGAACATAGGTCGTAGTACAGTGAATGCCAAAAGAGCACGTTCAGCAAGAGATGAAGAATCGTCAACGGAACGTGAGACTCGCCTCAGCCAGAATAGTGATAGAAATCGGATACAGAGAGAAAGAGAATCGTCTGTAGAGCGTGAGGCTCGCCTCAGTCGGAAAAATGATAGAATTCGGATACAGAGAGAAAAAGAATCGTCTGTAGAGCATGAGGCTCGCCTCAGTCGGAAAAATGATAGAATTCGGATACAGAGAGAAAGAGAATCGTCTGTAGAGCGTGAGGCTCGGCTCAGCCAGAATAGTGATAGAAATTGAATACAGAGAGAAAGAGAATCGTCTGTAGAGCGTGAGGCTCGCCTCAGCCAGAATAGTGATAGAAATCGAATACAGAGAGAAAGAGAATCATATGTAGAGCGTGAGGCTCGCCTCAGCCAGGATAGGGATAGGCATCGAATACAGAGAGCAAGAAAATCATCCGCAGACATCATCATCATCACTACCATATTATACCATTTCATAGTCTTTTAGATCGAGACTCGAGTTTGTCAAGCGATAATTAAAAAAAATCTTTATTTTATTTCTAAAAATAGATTGACGACCTCTGTGGCTCAGTGGTGAGCGCGTTGGAAGCTCAAGCCGGAGGTTGCGGGTTCAAATCCCGCCGACGGAACAAAAAGTTTTCAAAGTTCCTGGGTCATGGATGTGTATTAAATATGTGTATCATATAATAAAAATCTTAAATATATGTATAGTATATAAGTATTAAATATATTTCCGTTGTCTGGTACCTGTAACACAAGTCCATCAGGTACTTACCACGGGGCCAGACTGACGTGGTGTGAAGCGTCCATAGATAAAAAAAATCTATACCTACCTAATATAATAACATTGAAGAGTATGTTTGCTTGAACGCGTCAATCTCAGCAACTACAGGTCCGATTTAAAAACTTATCTCAGTGTTAGATTGATCATTTATCGAGTAAGACTATAGGCTATATTATATAATATATTATCACGCTAAGACTAATACGACCGAAGAAACTCAGGAAAATGCGGGAAAAATGGGGAAAATATTTTTTATGGGAAAATGTACGGTTTCTGTAAAATTCCTAATTTACGCGGGCGAAGCCGCGCGGGACATCTAGTATTATATAAAAATGGATATCTAATTGTGTCAGTAACGCTATACCTCGATAACGTCTTAAAATAATCCTTGAAGTCCAGGCAAGGTTTTAAAATGACACGAATGTACGGCGCCATAAACAAATTTCTACGGAGTTGCAGGCGTCAAATAGTTTCATCATAAATCACAAATGTGAAAAGACTCGGTATGAATAATAAAAATATACCTTTAAATTTCTCTTAATTTAAGATCAATTCAGTAGCTAATTTCAAAGATAATAACTTAAACAGGAAAAATTTTATATCAAATCTCACACATAAAAACCCGGAAATGTTAGAAGCTTTCTTTCTGGTTTTCCTCCCGTATTATACGTGTTACAGTTGTTCTAATGCTACCTCTTTGCGAAATGGCTCATGATATTTGTACATGAGATGATAGAGTAAATTAATAATAGAGACTTAGTTTAATTTTCGAAGGGTTCTTACGTGATTTTTTTAAAATGCTCAAGAAACAAGTTGAATGATATACTGATTGGGATGTTGCACTAATTTTAAATATCAGCTGATAGCACTATCAGAGAAGTCGATTCATTGGCTGTTGGCGGACCTACGTAATTTGGTCGCGTTAGGTCAAACCAGGCCATCAGATCACCACTAATGTTGTTTTTTTAATGAAATAAGGGGGCAAACGAGCAAACGGGTCACCTGATGGAAAGTAACTTCCGTCGCCCATGGACACTCGCAGCATCAGCAGAGCTGCAAGTGCGTTGCCAGCCTTTTAAGAGGGAATAGGGTAATAGGGGAGGGGAGGGTAGGGAAGGGAAGGGAAGGGAAGGGAAGGGAATAGTTGAGGGTAGGGAAGGGAATAGGGTAGGGGTTAGGGGATTGGGCCTCCGGTAAACTCACTCACTCGGCGAAACACAGCGCAAGCGCTGTTTCACGTCGATTTTCTGTGAGAACGTGGTATTTATCCGGTCGAGCCGGCCCATTCGTGCCGAAGCATGGCTCTCCCACGTATTGTCATATTCCGACCAAATGACGTAGGTCCGTCAACTGCCTATGAATCAATGTCTTCGATGGTACATTTGAAGACGTGAGTTGAAGAACACGATAACTAACAGTAAAATAAATCCATTTTTTTAGGTTTTTTTGCATAAATGGAGGCTTTAGGGTCAGAAAAAATTTAATCCAAAAAATCTGTGCATTTTATGACGTGTAAATATAATATCATTAGCCAGGTGATATAGTACATAAAATACATTTTTTTGAACGAAAAGTTCCTTCATACTTCGCCGAATACATTTTTTTAGTTGATCGACTATGACTCAAAAACTTATGAAGTCTTCTTAACCGTGATAGGTTTCCTTTTAAATTCATCATATACTCTCGTGAATTTTTTCACATTTCCAGAAGCAATCGTTTAGCTGGTAGAAGGGGGGAACACTGGACTCTAACGATTTTTTCCACTTTAAAACTTAATATTTCACAAATGGATCCCTAAATTGGAAAATAATCTATGAATAATTATAATATTTTTAAAAAACCTATTCAACGACACCCCACACGGTGGGGTGGACGCGAAGAAAAATGATGTGTAGGAGAGGTACCATAAAAAAAATAAGATTTTATATACCATTTTGTCAGCATCATTAATAATATGTGTATTCATGCCGAATGACAGCTTTGTAGGTCCTATAGTCTCTGAGCAAAACCGCGGATAGACAGACGGACAGACGGACGTAGGGACGGAACGAACGAAAGGGTTATAGGGTAATATAATATACATAAGGATTCCTTGTTAACTACGGAACCCTAAAAATTAGTAAATGTCTGTATGTTATGAAATGTATAGTTATCATGTTCATCCACTCACATCTTCATTTGTGATAACTCACCTGGTGAATACCGACCAAGCAGACAATGGTCAGAACCAATGCGAAAATATTAAGGAGCATTACGAAGATTGTGATGGATATCATGTGGCCTATTAAGAAGTCCCCGAGCAGAAATTCGCCAGACTTTAAATCAAAGACGCCCACTTCCGTGATAAGCCATACTAGGAACCCCAGGAGGCAAATACTTATCAGTGACGTATAAAACTGAAAAAAAAAACAGATTTTAAAAAAGGCACATTGAAATCAACCACTGACGTTATATCCGGTTTACATAATTCCAATCCAGTGATCCGATTCAGCGCTAAAATAATGTAAACGAGCACTGAACTGCATAAACCAGCGCTGAATTGGATTTGGGAAAATGTAAACCCTACTTTGTCATCAACTTTGTTATTTAAAGGACAAATAAAAGAGAATGATTATTTTTATGTTTCTCACGTGATAAAAAAATACATAATATTTGAAGGTAATGTAATAATAATAACCTTACCAAAGTCATGTATCCCATGATGAAACAGGCAATCCTAAGTGGCATACAGGGACACGGTTTGAAGGAGGGCTCAATCTGCTTAATCTGTTGTTTAGGTTTCATGCTAAAAGTTGTATTGAAATGATTAAAAAAAAACAGAAAAGAAGTTTTGTAAAACGGTGCTGCTTAAAATTACGTTTCTTGTGTTTAAGAGCCCCGTTAAATGGTTATTTTACCTACATAGTCCGTGAACATTTCAACTAAGTATCACGGCTTAATCTGTGCATTAAGAATTAATTAAAATTATTCAATCGTCACATAAATACTGGTAAAATAATTTTAATATGTACTGGCAGATTTTTTATTTCTTAATTTACAACCATTTTGTTTCTCAAGTAAAAGTTATTCGACGATAAAAAATCAACCCAAAATTCGTAATAATCCAACTGACGATTAAGTTGTTGAGACAGTTCATTGACATTAAGAGGCTTTTTGCTCAACTCAAAGATAAAACGTGTAGAAACAACAATTGTCATCATTTTAATTTACATTTACAATAGTAAAAATAAACACTTACTTTGAATATGGGGCAGTCATTTTAAAAAAAAATATCATTAAACGTATACGCGTGCACACTGATCAGTTTCACCTTAACATTGGCACACTGGTTGTTGATATTTTGAAAGCCGAATGCCGCTAAAACCAGTTCTCCGTAACACTTATTCTTGTATCACATAACATAACGATATTGCAACAATATGATATCACTTCATCAGTAAGTGCTCAAAAAGCTCAGCTACACTAATTAAAAGAATAAATTTAATATGAGTAAGTTGTACAGTTTGCTAAGTCCTAGCTAATAAAATAATTAGTTAACATATTTTTTGCAAATTTTGCAAGTGGTAAATAATTACTATATTTTGCGAATTTCACAATAAAAGATGTTTATTGTTTACTCATAAAATGTTTATTATAAATACCTTTGTAAATATGCTGTATAGTAAAATTATATTACTGTATTTAGATTTATGAAAGTAAGTTCTGGAAATACACACTTTACCTTAATTGTGTATTTTCTTATTTTTTGTTTTTAAATTATTGATTTAATACTGCAAATATAATCCCTAAATTATGCGTGTGATGTAATAGTAAATAGACAATAATAATAATTGTAAGTCATCGATGTAATTCTTAATTGTTTTTTATAATAATTCTAGTTTATAGATTATTTTAAGCAGTTGAAAGTTGACAACGATTCCAAATTGTTCTAAATTCTCTTGCAGTAAACTTGTAAATCTGATGGGGAAAGCAAAAAGTAGAATATAAGTTTAAAGTTAAAACTGACTGAGCTCTACTTTTTTAAATGAACATTTCAATGTCAAAATTTAAAAATGTCATGTTAATTATGTTAACATAGTTAACAATAATAATTTATTTAAATAGTATGTAAAAAAATTATATAAATATTATGTAATATTATGTAGAAAAAATAATAAATATGTTTTTTTAAGTTAAGTACATTTTAAATGCCGTGATTTCTTTTACAGAGCATTCAATATGATTATGTTACAATCAAGGCTTTCAAACCTGTTCGTGTACCACATACTGGAATGACCCCACTGGGTTTTACCAATGCGCCAAACTAAATACGGTTTCCTCAAGATGCCACTAAAATTGATAGCCGGGTTCCCTCGAAATATAATATAAAAATAACGTTTAATGTACCGAAAATTGAGCATGCTTGATCAAAAGTGTGTTACGTACAAAGTAAATGTATCATAGTAAGTAAATAAAATATGTAATTACTTAATGGCAAATTTTCATTGGTCGTTAACTCGTTCGTTATACAGCATGCGGGCAGTCCCCGCAGCCGAGATAACGACCAATGAAAGTTACAAGTCGATACGTGTTCGTTACCCGCATTGATTTTTGATTGCCCGCATGCTTTATACCGACCGTGATATCGACCAATGAAATTCATCGGTCGATATACGGCTTGCGGGACGCGAGTTGCCACGTTTCCGACAGTTCCCAAAGGCCGCCATACTACTTGCAAAAGAGATTTTTTTTATTTCTACCACCCTGAAACTTTTTTTAACAGTTCCCTGTATGATCATAAATAGAAGTCTGATAATGCCATACCTGTGAGAGGTCGTGAATGTGAACAATATTTTTTCAAAATCCTATGATTTCATTCATAATTCGAACGATTTGTAACAGTATGGCACTAATTTTTCTGTAAGTTTGAGGTTTAACAAAATATATAAATACAAAGTTTCAAACACCTAGGTGGCGGCAATCTTGTCAAAGCAGATGTTATGTTGTATAATATTCTGCGGCTCCCCCGCTCGAAAGATTTCTCAAGATGTCTTTCACCCCATAGTTATAGTATGGTTACATACTTTTTTAAAGTTGAATTTTATCCAAATGAACCAAATACAATGATGCCTAAGGGTCTAAACACACTAGGCTGAATAACGCCGGCGTAATTTACGTGGCCGAAATTACGTTCAGCCGCTTACGCCTGATGCGACACACTATTATAAATTACGCGAAGAGCCGAAATTTCGCGGCGTAATTTTCGTTGCGGAACGCGCGCGAAAGTGAGTATTTAAAATTTTCAGATGTAATGTGTGCGTTAACGATTTGGAGTTAAGGTTTGATTTGCTATGTTCGGTTTTGATAATTTCGTCGCGTATCTAAGTGTGTTGCTATACAAAACATTACCGCCGAATCGTTGCCGAACTTTACGCTCGACTCGGCTCGACGGAAATTCGGCTGGCGACGGAATTTCGGCATAGTCTGTCGCGTTACGTCCGTCCGTAAAAATTATCATGATCTTCTACTGTATCACACTCCAAATGCAATTGTAACTCCTTACACAATGTTTCTGACGCGCCATGCCTGTTTCTATTTTTCAGTAAAGTTCGCACCCGAAATCTTTTTCTCTTCTCCTTCAGTGACGCCAATAGTTTTTTCTTCAATAAATCACAGACAGTCAAAATTGCTCCGCGTAACATCAATTGTTGTTCCATGGCAAGAACGTCTGTAACTGGCGACGAACACAGAGGTTCTTCCCAGCCCTGCGGGCCCTATCGACTAATGAAAACGGTTCCCCGAATGCGGGCCCTGTGGCATGCGTTTCAGAAATCTCCCGCACCCCGCATGCGGACCCTATCGACCAATGAAAATGAGCCATAAGGTCAATTCATACCAAAATGAAACAAGGCGTAACGCAGCCACGCAAACATAATACAGGGTGTAATGAAACAAAGACGTACGTGATAATAATATATTATTATGTGTCCATTATGTAGAGTTCACAGTGAAAGAGATTTTTTTAATAATTTGTGTAGGCAAGCACCCCAACATCATGCATTTACCAATACAAAAATGAAAAAATTTACTCTTTCAGACCTGCTACTTTCTCAGTAAACACCTGTGTAATAGGAGACTCATAGACCCCCTAAAGTATGACCACTTTGTTTTGTTGCACCCTGTATAAATAATTTCAAGCTGCACCACTTTATCATGTGACATTTGATTTTTTTTATTATTTTATACCTTGTCAATTCGCCCCTCGTTTCCTATCGTCTCCTTTAGATAGCTCGCTACCTTTATTTAGATAGTTTTCATAAAATTATCGACGTATTTGTAACCACTTACAACTTAAATTTTAGTTGTAGTTTACCATAGTATTAGTATCTAAAAGATAGTCCATATGATTTTATTGGCTCGGTCCCTTATCGTAACAAAGTAGCTCGGAACTACCCCACACAGTGCGCGATAAATTTTTGTGTGATTTTTACGGCAACACGTAAAAGTGCAGTGCGACGGTTTTCATGTGAATGGACCTGGTAGCGTCGCTTAACGACACCGCTGATAAATAAAACGTCCATGATTTCCCTACTACATTGACACACTTTTGTGTTTATGCGACGAGTATTATATACCGAACTCAGGTGCACTTCTTGCATGATAAGCACCAAGCAGGCAGCACAATATTAAGTAGGTACTGAAAACATTTTAAATTCCGTCTTTATTTACCTTACACTCAGGGCACCCATTAAAGAAAACTACTATGGAATAATAAATTTATGTCTAACGTATAAGTTAGTCACAAATTAGCTATGATGCATCTATTCGACCATGATGAGCTATAGATCATCATATTCGAATAGATGTAACTATCGTCTACGCTGTAGATGAGTATGCGGATTTAGGGTCAATTCAGACCGCAACGCGACGCGTAGATGCATTTCTAAATTAGTATGGATTTGACAGATTCGCAAGACGTCTCACGCTGACGACATCTGTCAAATCCATACAAATTTAGGTCGCGTCGCGTCGCGCCTCGCCTCGTCACGTTGCGGTCTGAATTGACCCTTAGTGTGCGGTCTACACAGACTAAAAGTCAAACTAATATATAATTAAAAGTTCAAAGGTCTCTGATGAAGTCGCTTACTATTACCAGCTACGTCGCATGCGCTGATTGGCACCCTGCAGGCTGCACTCTAATTGTCGGCCTCACATTAAGACTAATCTGAATCAAATACCGCAGAGTTACTGCTGAATTTCGTACTTTCGACATTTAAAGCTTTGAAGCTTTACATTACTTACTTGCTCTTGTGTTTCAACAAATAATTATTGATTCTCGCAACGGAAGTGTGGATCTGTGTAAGCGGATTAATAATTTTTATGCACACCGTATATGAGCCATACGTATAAAGCAAGCAGGTTGCTATGTAATGCAATGCAATTATGTAATGCAATTGCAAAAATGCAAAAATAATGGTCAGTAATGCAATACTGTTAAAAGATGATTCGGTTCGATTCAAATAAAATCTAGACACGTAATGAATAATTGACCCTATGTAGCTTGTATTATCTTAGTAATATGTGTAGCTAGCTTTATAATTTTATTATTATAATAAATCCACAGAATATTTTTCAACCTATTATTATAGCTCATTTCACGCCATCATCAAATATTGGACAAATTATATCAGCCGTATGACCTGTGGCTAGTCACGCCAGAAGCCGTAAATAACTAAACTCATACATAGTAAAACATTGCCATTTATTTAGAAAACCTCGTGGCCTCAAACAAGAGTGGCCATAATAAAAATTTATAGGCAATTTGCGGGAGAAATACAGCCTCCTGTTTCGTAATCTTTCGTGTTTTACTAATGAAAGAATTCCGTTAAGGCTCATTTAGATATCTGCTTTTTTCAAACAATTATATTTTTAACTACATTTTTCCGGGATAAAAAGTATCCTATGTCCTTCTCCGAGAATTAAAGCATCTACATACCAAAATTCAGCAAAATCGATTCAGCGGTTTGAGCGTGAAGAGGTAACAGACAAACAGACAGACTTTCGCTTTTATAATATTAGTATGGATACATTGCTCAAAAACTGTAAACGTAGTTGATGTAAGAAAATGTAAAAAAAAATTTAATAAGTACTTAATAATTTCTATTCGAAATTCTAAGAATATTTTTTTAGTTAAATTCTAAGAATAGTTTTAAAACAGATTTTATACAATGGTGTGCTAAGTGATTATCTTTCAGAGAGATCTCAGCTGCCGGGAAACCTAATTAGGTATGTGTGCACAGAGAACAGTTTGAGAAACAGATAAAGTACGATAAGAAGCAGAAGTTTCACGTGTCTTGTTTAAAAAACTAAAATCAGTTTTGAAAGCAAAAATTTACAAACGTGAAATATTATGTCAATAAGGTTTTGTTTTTATCTGAATCGGAAGTAGCTGGTGCAAGATAGCATTTAGTCAGCTACTTCAAAAGTGTTTTGTGCAGAACGCGGCTCTTTACGTTGGTCCCTCTTCAAAATATAATATACAGATTATTAATCAATCGATTGCGTGTAATGTGGACAGCTGCGCTATAATTTGCCGGCAATCATTATTATCTATCATAGCCCAACGTAAGAAACAGACAGAGGATACACCAGGGGCGAGAGAAATTGAAAATAGGTATTTGAAAATGTATTGCTGTCTCACCAATCTCAAGTCTCCCACCGCAGAGCGCGATAGAGACAATACGACAAAAGTTCTAATATAAGAACAGAAAATCTTCGATTCGTTGTCCGCTAATTCCTTCTCCAAAACTTAACCGATTTAAGTACTTTTTTCATTAGGAATTAAAGCAAGGCTTGAGCTGTGTTCCTATGTTTTATTTTTTTTTGTATATTTTAGCCAGTTTTGTTTTCTGGGTGTTTAAACACAGAGGAAAATCTTGCCATTTTTTTGGGTTTTTGGACGTTCTTATCTTTTTTAATAATAAAATTATGAAAAAAAAGAAAACATTGGGACATGCTAATAGTGGCCATAGATATTCAGGAAAAAAATTATAACTCTACCGGCATTATCCAGGGAGGAAACAGGGGACAGCGTTTGTATGGAAAAACGGCGGTGTGAAATCCTCTTAACGGTGAGAAATAACCACTTAAAAAGTTATAAAAAATTCTTATAATATGAAACGTTGTGGTAATTTCCCGACTAATAAAGATCACTTACCATAAAACGGCCAAGTTAGTGAAACCAATCGCGTATATAATCCAGGTGTCGCGTAAGTTGCGCAGTTTGTCCAAAACTTTACTCGTTTGGTGTTGGTCATCTCTTGGGCGCCATTCGTTATATTAATATATAAAGTTATTACAGCTTTATAACTTATTTGTAAGTTATATACGTTATTAGAAATCGTTACCGAGTTCAATCGAAGACATCGGTGGCCAAACAATTAATATTATTTAACAATATCAGAGCGACCAATAAATAAAGATATTTAATACACAAGTGTATTTTAAAAAGATAAAACCGACTTCAAAATTTTATGTAATTGAGAATTAAAATTGCCTTATCTCAAAAACTACTGAACCGGTTTTGATGAAACTTGTAGTGTTCCCTAAGTTGAACAATACCTAATACAACCGAAAAAGAATTACATAAATCGGACTTGAAGTTTTGGAGATACGCACAAACATAAAACATACATTCATACAATATACATACATACACTTTTGAAATTTGGCACATTTGTTCAGGCACTGAAATATCCTAACGTTTTATGTATAGCAGTTTTGAAAATATTACATACATACGCGTCGAATTGATAACGTCCTTTTTTGAAGTCGGTTAATAAAAATGTATTCAATGTAAATGGTATGTCGACGCGAGCGAACCGATTCACCACACACAGATTCCCGATCGAAAAAAATCAATGACCCTTTAAAAATTCCTGTCACAAAATAATCAACTGTGGAACCGGAGATAGAATGAAATGAGCTAGAAACTTTTGAGATTCATCCCGTCCCGTCCTGGGACCGATTGATTACAATTCACACGTCATTAAGCACCCATTTCGCCTCAATACATTAACACTATCTGCAATGGAACTAAATGAAAAAGGGACAAAGGTCCTCACAATTTCACTGAGTGTAGCCGAAGGGAAAACGTTTAGCGTCGATATTCCATGCGAGCCTATTTCAAATTAGTTGAGTATAATATAGGTTTAGTAAAAATCTTTCTGTTCTCGTCATTTGATACAAATTACCTATTTAGAAATAGTGAAAAAACGATAAAAAACCATTATTTATTTGGGGCTCTTTATTGAGAATTAATGTTATTTTCTGACTACATTTAAAAAAAATTAAGCAAAAAATCGGCAAAGTGCGAGTTGTACTTTCGCACGAAGTGCGCAAATTTGTGTTTTTGATTATTTATTTTATTTAAGTTTTAATATTATTTATATAAGTATAAATACAATTAGGTATTTTGTGAACATTTCAGGTGCCTACTTGTTGCCATCATTGACATCGAGCAAAAAATGGCAAAAAATCACGTTTATTGTACGGGAGCGCCCCTTTCATATTTTATTTATTTTATTTTTAGTATTTGTTTTATTTAGGCAACAGAAATACATAATTTGTGAAAATTTCCACTCTCTAGGTATTACCGTTCTTGAGTTTCAGCCTGGAGACGGACAAACAGACGGACAGACATCGAAGTCTTACGGCCCAGCCGCACGTCTGCGTCTATCGTCACGAAGCTTCGTTCTATGAGACGATACTATTGGACGATACACGCAGATCGTCCAATGGTATCGTTTTTAGCGCGAAGCACTATGCATATGCGGCTGCAGCATTAGCAATAGGGTCCTGTTTTTACTCTTAGGGTACGGAACCCTAAAAATCATCTAAATAATTTAAAAAATAAATACTTTTTATAGTAGTTGTTTGTACATAGTACTGTAGTGTAAATTGAATTAATATTTTAAAAGCTTGTAATAGGCTACTTGACCTAATTTTTTTTTCATGCTAATCGCTTCATAATCATTCATTTTTACAAAATAAACTAATATTTTAATATTTTACATAGTAGAAACCAATAGTAACATAGAATATCATTGGTAGAAACCCATAAAAATGTTGATTGATAAATATGCCTTATAAATGGCGCCGAAAACACTGTCCGCCATAGTGTGACGTCATACGTTTTGTATTTTAGACTCTTTTTATTGAACATTTTTTATATGCTAAATGTACGCGTCTAAAAGTACCCAAAAATTGGAGAAAAGTTTTGGCCATTTCATTTCCCGTCTACAATAAAAGGAGATAATATATAAAACTGATGTTTTAATTTAATTATTCAAGAAAATATATTTTACAAATCTTTCTTGGCTTATTCTTACTATTTATGTACAAATAAACTTACATAACGAGCGCGATAAATAAAAGATATTAAATTACGAGTACGATGACGTCACATCCAAATCGGAAGTACCGCAAAAGCGATTTCGTCAGTACAAATCCTATTTTCATAAAATCATATTTTTAAATCGACTTTATTTATCAATCATAAGCTTTTATTTGATGATAAGGGTGAAATACGGTTTCCTAGGCCAAGTTCTACTAGAAATATGTATTTGTTCAATGAAATTGAATATAGGTCAAGTACCCTATTATGTTATTAAAATACTTCCTTCTTTGCGGATTTTAATATAGTAGTTTTTAGATTAGCTTACGCTTACGCAATAATTATGATTTTTATAAACCTTGAATTTTTCTGTATTGCTTTTTTTTAAGGATATAAATAAAAATGTCGTATAAAAGTAATAAAGGTCAAGGCAGATTTGGTGGGTAGTTTTATATTTCTAAAATTACCATAATACACCCTGTTTACTATTCCACTGTTTTAAACATTACAATTCAAAGGCTGAGCTAGGCTTAAGGTGGCGGAAAGATTTATGGCCTTTTATGTGTTTTTACATAATAGCTCTAATTTATATGCAGGATAAAGCGAATACATATTTATAAGAAAAGATTTCAAAATAAACAATCTGAAAATATTCTTCACACCTTCCTTGGAAGGTGTGTGGACTATAATAAAGTATGATATGATAATATTATAGCCAAAGATGCTGACTAACTTGCAACTGAGCTTTTAATCCGTGTAAGTTTTATGATTTTGCCACAGGGTTCTAGACTTTTAGTGGTATCCTCAAAATCTTTATTTAGCTCTTGTTATAATTAGAAGTGGTATTTTATAATATTACTAGCTGTCCCGGCAAACGTTTCTTTGCCATATAAAGTATTTCGCCCGTATTATTTTATTGAAATGACTAAATAAGTATGTCACCATGTCAACGTCCATCGCTATCCCGTCGCACAAACGATGGTGGTCTCGAGTTGTAATAATTTACTATTATTTATTCAACAAATGCACTTATCAATATAATAAGTACCCAGTAGCCGATTCTCAGACTCACTGAATATGCCTATAAAATTTGGTTAAAATCAATAAAGCCGTTTCGGAGGAGTACGCGGCCTAACATTGTGACACGAAAATTTTATATATAAGATATCACATGATTTTTTTACTTTTTTCACACAAAATATAAAAACAAACTAGACAGCCAACATTTACCAATGTAACTCTCAATTTGGATCGACGAGTCTTGAGAATATTTATTCATAATATTTTATTATTTATTTTCGGGTATTCATATATTTTGCAAATTGGCCTGTATTTTTTCTTCAGTCGTCTCGAGCCTCGACTTTTGTATGAATATAAATCGACGTTGTATATGAACCGATCGGCTCCCAGACCGTAAAGTGGATTTGCCAACAGTCCACACTCCACACTCCACAGTATACAATATAACGTAACTTGGTAAATATTGGCATATTCGGTGGAGATATAAAATTATTTGTTTAGTCGAATTTTTATGAATACTCGTCCTTCAACATTGATACTATTATTTAATATTCTTAGTCAAAAAATAGTGAAGAGTAGAAGAAGCATGTTTGCAATGGTGCTGTTAATTTTTTTTTGTAGTAGCCGAGCCTCAAGCGAAGGCTCCACCACATCAAATCAAGTAAATACGAAGGTGTAGTCCGCTAACTATTTACTCTTAAACCGCTGAACCGGCTATGAAATTTGGTACCGATACCTACTTTGATTCCCCGCGTGATAAAGTAAAATTTCATCTTAATATCGTTTATCGCGTTTGTCTAGTGAGGTAGTAAAACATATTTGTAAAATAATATTGTACATATCGGAGTCGCGGCTGTAATTTACTGATATCGTAGGTATTCGGGCTCAGCTCGGCTATTTCCTGTGATATCTCTGTGGGTAATGACGCACAAAACTTGTAAACTTCACTGAAGCGTTCATGAAAACAAGCCATGAGATTACGGTGTACTCTAATCATTTACTTTCTTATATTTTACGGATAACGTATATCCTTTATTTATTATAGGTACAAGAAATTTTTAACAGGTTATAAGTACTTACTTCTTTTTACCCCTGACAAATTCAGAGCGCGATAAAAATTTAATATCTCTGAATGTGTATTGTGTCATCGTAGAGATCAACCGGTTTTTTCTCAACTGTTCTGTGAATCTTAAGGGTTGTTTTAAATTTCTTGAACATTGAAAGTTTTTAGTACATAAGTACAATAGAAATATTTCAAGTAAAAATGAAAAAAAAATATATTACGTAGGAATTTCCAAATGCATATTATTAAATACAAAAGTATCATTTGCTTGTTATCTCTTTGCGTTGGACCGATTTTAATGAATTTATTATAATCTTCTTAGATATAAAAATGGATTTTCAAATTTGTTAGTCGCGCTAAAACTCGAAAACGGCTGAACGGATTGGGCTGACAGCTAGTCCTACTAATATTATAAAGGCGAAAGTTTGTTTGGATGTATAGATGTATGGATGTATGGATGTGTGGATGTGTGGATGTGTGGATGTATGGATGTTTGTTACTCTTTCACGCAAAAACTACTGAACGGATTTTAATGAAACTTTACAATAATATAGCTTATACATCAGAATAACACACAGGCTACAATTTTAACCGACTTTCAAAATGGGGGAGGTGTTATGTTCGTTTTCTTATGTTCAACGATTACTCCGCCGTTTGTTAACCGATTTTCAAAATTTTTCTTTTGGTATATAGGGTATCATCCACACCTCCGTGGTCTAGTGGTATAGAGCGCGGCTCTTGACTCGGAGGTCGTGGGTTCGATTCCCGCGTTGGAAACATGTTATTTCCAAGTTTGGTTAGGACAATGCAGGCTGATCACCTGATTGTCTGACAAGTAAGATGATCCATGCGTCGGATGGGCATGTAAAAAGTCGGTCCTGCGCCTGATCTCTCGCCAGTCGTGTCGGTTGTCCGTCCCACTAGGGTTATGAGAGTAAAGGAATAGAGAGTGCTCTTGTGTACTGCGCACACACTTGGGCACTATAAAATTACTCCTGCGTAGCTGGCCTGGTTTCAATGAAACCGGCCACCGTCACCGAAACCGGTGTGGGAGCTATTATTATTATTATCATCCACAGAAATGGATATAGTTAGAACTGCCATGTGTATGTACTTCGCGTGCCATCGCGTTCCCAAACGTTGTACAATGTCAAAACTTCGAAAGTCTGTTCTTTAGTCTGCGCTCCACCGTTATCGGAATCGGACGTCAATCGGAATTCTAAAAATGTCTAATTGTGCCGTATTGGGCTGTGGAAATTCGACTAGAAACGTTGGTCTAAATAGTGGATACGTTTCTTTTCATCGGTAAGTAATTTTATTATTAAAATATCATGTACCCTTTATTTTAAAATCAATTATTTAATGTTGTAACTGCGTGTGTACCGCATGATTCATAATACATTGCCGCTTTAGTTAGAAAATTATAGAGCCCGTCCTGTTTGTCCGCTATTGAACGCGCAATGGAAATAAAACAATCGATACTTTCACTCATCGCTTAGTTTCGAGGTACAGTCAATATTCTCATTTTTCTGTCAAATGAAGCAAATAGTGTTGTACATATTCTCGATTCTAATTAATCGATTTTTGAAACAGACATGAAACAGAGGAATGATAATGTTCGCTTTGGGATATTTTGTGACTCGATAATTTTATTTTATGTAACACTAGCTGTTGCCCGTAACTTTGTCCGCGTTAGCAAAATGCGATAAAAAAAGAAAATGAAATATCTACCTTAAAATTGAGTTCCAAAATTCAACCGTAACATACATACTCACATACATACAGAGCAAGTTAAATAAAAGCTTTAAAAAAGAAACAAATTTTCCCCTTCCTTACTGAAATAGTAAAAACCGGCCAAGTACGAGTTGGACTCGCCCATGAAGGGTTTTGCAGCAGGTATAAGGTTTCACATTTTACCTTTTTTTCAGTTGTACCATTGGGGACCCCTAAAATTTTTAATATTTTTTGCATTTTTGTATCAAAATCTTAATGCGGTTCACACATTACATCTACTTACCAAGTTTCAATAGTATAGCTCTAATAGTTTCGGAGAATACGGATGGACGGACAGACAGACAGACATGACGAATCTATAAGGGTTCCTTTTTTTGCCATTTGGCTACGGAACCCTAAAAATCAGTCAAACGGTGGAACAATAATATAATCAAAGGCAAGATTTTTGATAATTAGACTAGTATTATTGACACGTTGACATAATAATATGCTTTTAGTTGCTGAAACAACGCCAAAATTGCCGAACATTTATCTATAAGGATTCAAGAGTTCTGTACAGCATCTTCGGAACCAGGGTGTACTTCAGCGCAAATTTTTGTTTTTTGGTAGTTTAAGCTTAGAATCCTTCAGGAAAACGTAAAATCACTATAATATGTTTCCATATAAATTTTAAGAAGGCCTGTCGATTTCCTATGGATTGCATGATCAGATCATCACTTTTGTGATCATGTTACTAAATTCGGGCTACATCTCACACAACAACAAAATAATTTTGGAAATCGGTCTACATCGGAAGTCGGTTAAAAAGTAGCCAGAAGTTATGCCCTAAAAAAAAGTCCCGTCAAAATCGCTCCAGCCATTTCAGAGATTAGCCGAAACAAACTGACAGACAGACAGACATACAGACAAAAATTGTAAAAAATGTTGTTTTGGTGTATAAACATTCATATGCATCTAGTAAAAAACGGTTCTTTCAATATTACAAACAGATACTCCAATTTGATTTATATGTAAGATATAGATGTATAGATGTATTTATGTTCCTGTTTAGTCATTTAGTTTAGAATAATATAATATATTACTAGCTGTCCTGGCAAGCACGTATCTTTAGATTTATCATTCCTCTGTATATTAACTCGAATAATAATCGATTAAAAAATCGATATACCTATTAAAGTGGCAAAAGAGACGGGGCGCGGCGATGCCTTCGAATCGATTCCGCGCGTACGGGTTTTCCCATCACTAAAGCGCTCTTGTGAGGTCACAGTACGAGTAGGTATGAAAAAAGTGACACGCTCGTGTTCATACAAATTGGAGCGACATGGCGGTTCTAACTAGATCCATTTTCTATGGTATCATCCCAATTTGGTATTATATTCACAAAAGTGGTGATCTGATGAAGGATCCATAAGTAATCGAGGGAACTCCTCAAAATTTATAGAGAAACATGTGGTGACTTCGGTTTCGTGAAAAGTATTCTAAGCATATGCTACCAACAAGTAAGATTTTGCACCGAGGTATACCTGGTGTACCGTGGTTAGGAAGGTGCTGAGAGAACTCCTGATTCTTTATAGATACAAGTTTGGGAGTTTCGGCGTTGTTTTAAGAACGGAAAGCATATGCTACTATATAAATTACATTCATCATCATCGTCATCATCACTACCATATTATACCATGCCTCGTCCCATGGTTATGACTTATGAGCCTGTTATTGGTACTTTTCATAGTCTTTTAGATCGAGACTCAAGTTTGTCAAGAGATAATTAAAAAAAATCTATACCTACCTAATATTATAAACCTGAAGAGTATGTTTGCTTGAACGCGTAAATCTCAGAAACTACAGGTCCGATTTAAAAACTTATTTCAGTGTTAGATAGCTCATTTATCGATTAAGACTATAGGCTAAATGTTATCACGCTAAGACTAATACGACCGAAGAAACTCAGGAAAATGTGGGAAAAACGGAGGAAATATAAGAAATTACCAACGACTGGAGCAATTTTTATGGCAATATTAAGCACAGATATAGAGTAGACCAAGTAAAGGGAGTAGGGACATAAGCTATTTTTATGGGAAAATGTACGGTTTCTGTAAAATTCCTAATTTACGCGGGCGAAACCGCGCGGGACATCTAGTTATAGATAATTTGAATAGTGAAAAGGACATGGGATAGTTTCACTCGGAAAACTCTACGGTTTTTCATAAACGATAATATGATTATTGCACAACGCAGTTTGAGGCAACATCTAGTCTGAAATCGTATAATGAAGTACACGTAAGTATGACGTCATACTTGTAGGTGTTAAACGAAACATGGGGATGGCCGTGAAAGTTTGAAAGCGATCTCTTGTCTCCGTAACTTGGGCCACACCGGGGTGTAACTTTACAATCCGAATTAGTTCCATTACATTCAAAAGTAAAGACCCAGAAACGGAGCGAAGTTAGAAAATTATTTTAATTCCATCATTAATGTTTTGAATTGCTAATGTATTCGTTATATTAGGCTCATGCTCGATGCAGATTTCATTAATTTGTGTGTGATTTACATACATATTTGATAGGCTATTATTTCATTGTAATTAAATACAATTACAGTCGAGTTATATTAACAGTTATGCCTCCGCTGCCGGCGCCGGCTCTATACCGGCCGTAAGTATACTGCCGGCAGCCGAGATATAAAACAACCGGTAAAAATTCGTAAAACGCTAGGTTCCAGTGCCGGCAATTAAATTTAAAAAGGAAATAACTAGCTAGGAATCATTTTTAGAAAATGTCATTTTATGCGTGTTTTATCGAATACCGAGCTAGGCTCGGTCAAATAGCTAGTAACTATACCTAATATAACGATTGGAAGACTCCGTCGATCCACTAGCTTAGAGCTTTACCGAGAAAAAATCCAAACGAGCCAAGTGCGAGTAAGACTCACGCACGAAAGGTTGCGTACCGTTATAAAGCAAAAATAGACCAAAAATTGTATTTTTGTATTGGAGTCCCCCTTAGATTTTTATTTTATTTTAACATTATTATTAGCTATGTAGTGTGAATATCAAGTGCCTACTTGTTTCCATTATTGATATCGAGCAAAATAGACCAAAAAAATCAAGTTTGTTGTATAGGAGCCCCCGTTAAATATTAATTTTATTTTGTTTTTAGTATTTGTTGTTATAGCAGCAACAGATATTCACAATTTGTGAAAATTTCAGAAGTCTAGCTATAGCGGTTTTTGAGATACAGCCTGGTGACAGACAGACGGACAGACATCGAAGTCTCAGTAATAGTGTCCCGTTTTTACCCTTTGGGTACGGAACCCTAAATTCTTTGATCTTTTTTAATTGATTCATTTTAAATTGTTAATTTACAAATTAATTGCCTGCGCCCCCAAAATGAATCATTAAAATGTTATTTGTGGAAGAAACTAATTATTTAAAACGAGTTTAATACAATAAACAGCAATCACAATAATATTTGCTTATATCGATTCAAAGGCGGGAAACGTGATTTGGAAGCAGTTTCTTGGATTATATAAGACCAAGAGAGAGATTTATTAAGCGCCCTGTTTGTACTATGACTACGTTTTCTACTTGACTGGCCTTGTAACTGGTTGGTGAGTTCATAATATTATTAAACCACTCGCAAAACCGCGTCTTTTCGTTATTGTTATTTTCAACTTATCTAAACTTCTTTGATTTTTTTTTATAACATTAGGCTAACAGTACTTATATCATTATAAATATTTTGTGTACTTACACAAGATATTTTAAGTGCTTCGCAAAGACTTTAAAAGCCACTTGCCTTAATCAGATAAGCAAACACTGTCTTATTTTTGGTCGTAAATAGAAAAATCAATTACTCAGTGAAAGCATTTTCCTATTTACTAGTTGAGTGATCTAGATTCTAGACGTTTCTAGAACACGCTTCACGATCTCTATTATAAGAAAATCCGCGGTAAAGTCGACACGTTGTATCTATTTTACGACATGATCAAACGCGGTGCAATTCGAATTTAGAATTCAAATACGCTATTTCTCTGTTCTCAGCGCTGATTGGTTGTTAGCTGGTAACGCATCCATGTTGCATATGCAATAAGGTGTTGCCACATTCGCGATAAGATTCAAATTGAATTGTAAAATGGCTACTTCCTATCTGCAACGAACTCCTCCTGACTTAGAGAAGACTTTAAGAATTTTAACATAGGAATTTAAAAATGGTTTGATTAGTAAGTATATTGTGTACATTTTATAACACTGAAATGGGAAGTTTTGCCGGGAATGTGAGTGTGTGCTGTTGTGTTTTTGTACTATTTTACTAAAATTGTGTTAACTGAGATTTAACTTGTAATATTGGTAGAATATTAACCATTAGGTATTCGTTATCGTGCACAAGTGTAGGCAAATGCTGCAATGCTGTAACTTCCAGAAACGTGCTTTTTTGTTTTCTCTCCAAAACTACGTCAAAAGTTTCAATAAAGCGTCTACCACTTTACTGAATTGACCGACTTGACTCCTTGACTCATGACTGTTTTGACTTTTACTTAGACTTTGACTAGGCTTTAAACATGGCGATATAGTAAAACGATGATGAAAAATATTGTAAAAAGAATATTACCCTTTTATGTGGCAAAGTACACCCCCGGCGTCAGTGCTAAAAGCCGACAAAAAAAACACTGAAATGTATGTACCATGTATGTACCTACATAAGTCTTTTTTTTTTTAATTAAAATTAAAAGTTCAACGACTGGGTTAAACTAGTTAACAAATAATGTTGTAATAAAATTAAAGACGGTTCTTAATTCGTATTTTTCTGTTGCATAATTGGCAATCGCTGTCCTAAAAAGTTTTAGAATCACGACTCACAATAAACTCATCAACTAAAAAATATCGCGAGTAACCGACACCCAACCGAATAACAAACTACGAATGGCGATTTTTACGCCGCGTATTTCATAGCTAAGTGAAAAATATTGCTTATCGAAATAGCTATGTAAATCTAAATCCCATACGATGAAAGTATTGCCAGGGTAATATAAGATCATTGCTTTATTTTTTATCTCGCCAAGCTGGCGTCGAGATGAGGGATCATGAATTATTACATTTCATAGAGACGTCGTCGTAGTGTATAAATCTAGTATTCTTAGTTTTGCTCATTATAGTAGCAATTTTTTTAACTTGTTTTGTACATAATATTATGTGTCAATTTTTTAAGACAAAATTCAGCTATCGAGTTAAAAAAGTTGATCGTTCAATTGATTCAAAATCTTTAAAAATATAATATAAAAATAATGGCATAATAATTTAAAATCAATTTACGCAATGTCAAGAATCAGAGATAGGTTAATTCCAATTTAAGTTGGTGCTCTAAACGAAAACAGATTCGTCTGCGGAGCTCATCGTGCGCGTCTCGTTACAACAAACCAAGTCATGAGAGTAAGCGGTTTCGGATACAAGCGGTAACAAGAGCTTGGCACTAGACAACATCAAAATTCAATTTCTGGAGTTGACAACAGCTGTACCATAATTCTGTTATGTATATTATTTGTTTTATTTTATTCTTCTTATTAAATTTGTTTATTGATGTTGCACATAAATTAAATATTTAAGGAGGGCTCCCATACAACAAACGTGATATTTTACGTATTCAATGCTCGTAATCAATAACGGCAATACAATAGGCACTTGAAATATTGACGAAATACTCTATTTTATTCGCATTTTAATAATTTATACTAAAATTTACATAAATGAAATAATTAATCCTATACAAAAAACACAATTTTCAGTCTTTTTTTGCTCTATTGTGGTACGGAACCCTTCGTGCACGAGTTCAACTCGCACTTGGCCGATTTTTTTTGTTAATCTAGGTAGACGGTTAAGAAATACACTATGTCGACAAGTACATCTACTTGGGCCAGCTAGTCTCTTTTGATAACAGACAAGGGATGAAAGTCGATCGACGAATCGAAAACTCCTAGAAGAGCTACTGGTCCATGAAGACACTGATGTCTTCCAGACTTACCAATCTCCCTGAAACGCAGACTCGTCGACATGTTTATTTTGCCCATCCTAACTTACGGCGCTCAGACCTGGTCATTGACCGAGTCGCAACGGCCCCAGCTCGGGGTTTGGCAAAGAGCGATGGAGCGCAGCATATTAGGGGTCAGACTAGCGGACCGAATAAGAAATAGTACACTGCGCTCCGAAACTGGTACTAAAGACGTCGGCATAAGAGCTGCCTAGCTAAAATGGGACTGGGCGGGCCACACAATGTCGCATGCATCCTGACCGCTGGGCAAAGATCACCACAGAATGGGTACCAGATGATGGAGAACGCCGCCGAGGCCGGCCTCGAAAAAGATGGCGCGATGAGCTACACAAATACGAGCCAGGCTGGCCTACAGCTGCGTTGGATCGAGAGGATTGGAAGACTTTGGAAGAGGCCTTTGCCTAGCAGGAGTACAGCATAGGCTCTTGAAAAAAAACTATAAAACTGATAAGTATAGAATGAAACGTTATTTCAAATACACAATATTTAGTACCCTTCTGCTTTAAATCTTAAATAACTTTCTTGGTAATTGCTATTCCCTCATAAATTATACCACCCCCATGTCTTCAAGTTAAAACTCTCTTATTCTAACTTTAACTTTCGGCGAATGATTCACTTCCAGTGAGTTCTTTCGGTAATGAAGAGTTGAACTTCTAGAACATACCAACCTTCACAAATCCGATTCTCTTGGAATGTTAAGTTTATCTTTAATTTGAGTATCTAACTGCTGCACTCAGCGACGAATATTAATCACTTAATTGTAATTAAATAAAGATTTTGGCAACTAATCCCCATGCATTATCTGTCAAACTCTTTATTAAATTCAATTTTAATCATCATTAAAATATGTCACTGAGGTGTTGGAGGTGAGGTGAGTATGTTGGACTTGAATTGTTTATTCGTACAATGTAGCTTTTGTATTGGATGACTAAAAATCAGCTTACAGGTTTTATTGTGTATCGAAAATAACATTTATAAAATATAATGGTACTTTTGGTTTTGAAATGTTCAAATAAAACTCTTAAATAAAGCAATTTGCAATATGAATATCTCAGGCTGAGATATTAGTAAAATAAGATTTAGGTTCTCAGCTCAAAGAGTTAAACCTACAATCTCAATTAAAATAATAGTACAATGTTTATTTTTTTTTCCAAATCAACTTTACATTATTCAACCAAATCGGTCTTTAGTCGTGCGAATAAAAAATTGAACGTTTCGGGGCTGAGCTTATCAGCGGTCGGTCTCAAAAACTCCACTTGAGTGAGGTCGACACGAGAATCTAATCTCCGAGTGGAATGCGCTTTGCGTCTGTATATTGCAATGAGGGAGCCGATAAAAAGGCTTTCGGTTGAATCCAATTAGAATTTGTTTCAAGTACTTTAGCTAAGCAAGCGACAAGCCGGTTTTTTCGACATTATGGGCGATTGGTGGATATGCTTTGTTGTTTTAGGGTCTTTATTTTTTTTTGGTTCATTATAATATTATATTTTTAGTAATAGTGCCTTTGCCTCATAAAATATTAAGTATTCATAGAGGTAAGTATACTGATGATCGATTGTTGTACATATTTGAAATTAAAACTGGAATTAATTAATCATACAGTGCTCCCAAAGTGATAATGCGCAAAGAAATTTTCGTAATTTTTCGGCAACGGTCGTAGTTATTTCCCAAAGCGTTGGAACTTGGAAGACGTCGCTGCAAAGCGCTGTTTTGAAAGTTAACTTTAAGAAAAACACCGCTTTGCGGCGACGTAGAGGCGCCAGACCTTGCTTGGAAGTTACCATGGTAACGTCACTGTCCACGTCGCGATGGCTTCCCGATGAGAAGATTTGCATTCGCATTATTAATTTGAAAGTACTGTAGCTTACTTTTGACAAATATTTTTACGTCTACAGTTATAAGTATGATTACCAAACACAAAGCCACTACAAACACTGGTGTTTTTTAGTGGTTTTGTGTTCGGTTTGGTGTCCAGCTGCTGGTGCAGGATAATAAAGATTCTTGTGTTAATTATGCAATCTACAGCAATCTACAGTTTGTTATAAACTTATTGCTGAGTCTGGCATTTGAAAAACGTCAAGACCGCCTACCTACTAACTTTGCAACTTCCTACATTACCTGCCTATGACGTTTGATTGATCAACGCCCGAAAATTTTTGCCCTGACTGATCTCAACCTTGTTACCTTGTCATAAGTTATAAATTCAGTCCCTCGATTATAGAAAAAGCACAGGTTATTACTTGTTTGTACTCAATACACAAAAATGTTTATGACATAGAGATTAATTTCTTGCCTATTTTGCTTCGAACTGTTAAAGCGTGTGTACAAACAAACTATCAATATAATATGTATATAGTTTATTTATGATACGACATATGAACCTATGACCGAAACCAGGAGACGAGACCAGAAAATATTTTAAACGAGGCTTTGATCTGTGGTCAAACTGACCACAAATTAAAGTATTGTCAAGTTATGTAGGTACATGGTTGGCCTTCAAATAAACACGTTGCTTAAATCAACACCTCTTTAAAAATATTCAATTTGTACCTCATTAACATCAAAACATTTCATATAAATGTTTAGATTTATTGTTTGAAACATAAATCACTTTTTTATTTTCAGCCGTAAATAAATAAGAATACTGGTTACTGCGGGCAATTTTTCATCTTTATCTCTGTAATCAACAAAAGATATCCGGAAATAAATTATTCCAGCTCAAATAAATCGTGAAATAATTAGCCGCTTCCAGTATATCATTTAGATAAGTAAAAATCCGCTTTGCCCAGTTTTTATTTTCCAAGAATCAGGCGCGGTCGCAGCCTGAAATTTTGGGGGGTCACTCAGAAGTCACCGGACTATTTTTTTTATCTGCGCCCTCGGACGGTTCTGGGTTCACAGCAGCTGTCTAAGGTCGGACGAAGTGGTGGTTAGGGGATAGCTAGAAATTTCCTTTTATTATTTAGCAAGATTTTGAGATTTTTCAATTTTACCTTAGATTTTGGGGGGGGTCATGTACCCTGAGACCGCGCCTGCAAAGAATGGGGATTGTCATTTATTTTTTTATTTTGCTCATTACAAAAACATTTCGAGGAATTAGGTCAGTGATCGTTTTTCTGTATATAAACGAAAAAAATACTTATTAGTTACATATATTTTTGAACAAATGTGTTTAACCTTTGTTTGACCTTCAATGGCGTTAAATTAGCAATAAATTCGACCAACATTACGTTTCGAACTTTTGGTAAGCTTCTCGTATCAGCTTTCACATAATGAGAACTTGCATTTGACGAACCAGCCCTTATAAATAAGATTGAAAGGAAAAAAACATACTGCAGAGGTCAATTATTGGCCGCCGATGATGACATCGGCGGCCAATAATTGACCTCTGTCAGAGTCGTCGTCAGAGCGAAACTTTAAAAATTGATTGAGATAAAACTAGCCAATGAATTTAAAAATTATTTAATTTATATTCTTAAAATACCCTATTTTAACGAAAAAAAAGATTTGGTGAGTAACAATTTTCAAGGCCAGAATTTTTCAACCTTGGGTCACGACCCCCTTAAAGGTCGTAAAGCTTCTATAGGGGAATCTCCAGAGGTCAAAAAATAAAAAGATTGATATATTAAATAGGAGAATTTTAACAAACCGAGGAGGTGAGCCAAGATCCTTTCTTTGTCGCTTCGTTATAGAATCGCCGATCAAAATGTATGGAACTGGACGAGTCGAACGTCAACGTCATGTTAACTAATACTTACGTCAATTCCATACAAATCGATCGGCGATTCTAAAACGAAGTGATAACGAAAGAGTCTTGGCCAAATGGCCTGTTCATTAATAGACATACATGATACATCACAAAAAATCAAAGGGTACCTACTACTTACGGAACATTTTTTCGTACCAAGGGGGTCGTATCAAAAGTTTGAGGAACACTGTTCTAGACCTTTTCCGCGCGAAGCTGGCGACTTATGTAGGAGCGTTATTATTTAAATGTCGTACGATTTGCTGGCCGTGTTGGATCGGTCTCATTTCTTCTAAAGACTTTTGACAAATGAATAAGCGTCCTCTGATTTGTGGAGTGCGATTTGTTTTCGGAGGCCATTTAATCCGGTGATTCCCTCCGACTTTAAAATATGGCGTATGATTGTAGTAGTAATGGCACAAGAATTGAGATTCTACGACGAGAATGGTGCCTAATCTTTCCTTAAATTCTTCTTTGTAGTCTAAAAAATCATTTCAGTCTCTAACAAAAATTATAACTGAGAAAGCGGTAATAGAAAATATTAATACCGCTGCTGCACGTCGTCAAAGCTCTGCAGAATCTCAGCGAACTGTGATTCATAGCGCTGGAGCAACTAAGCATAACAAAATGTTTCACATGTCATACGCCGGGCACAATGCTATAAAGTTTTCAACAGTTAAACAGATATCCGATTATAGCGTTTGTTGCGGGGACGATACGATATTTTTATTTTATTAAGTTCACCTAAAATAATGCACCTAGAAAAAATATTGAGCCCACAGATATAAATAATAATAAGATATAGTAAAAAAAACAATTAAACAGTATTTTTTTACTGTTTATTTTTTCAATCAAAAGGAAAAATTATTACTTAAATTTAATAGCGCTCCTAAATAATTTCTTCTCTAATCTAATTCTAATCTGCTCTTGCTTGTTTTGCCAATTTTATTTTTTAAACTAAGAATTTAGTTTAATAAAATATGAACTTATTATTATTATTATATATATTAATACGTGAGCCAAAAACTTTGTATCCCTTTTGACGAAAAATAGGGAAACGTAGGTGAATGAAATTTTCCACAATTATAGTTTATATGGTGAAGGAGTGCATCGAGCTAATATTATTTTGAAATTAATAATTATGCTTTTATCATACATTTTTTAACAAATAAAATATTACACACACAACAACACACACACTAGGAAAAATGACAGATTTTTGAGTGACAAGCCTATACATACGAATTATACTCTTTTATTTATGGTTGAAGTCCGTTGACAACGTTGACAACAAGGTGACAAATTCATAATGAATTATAGTTTTTTTTTAAATCTTAGATACTATTAGACAATGCTTACACGGCCAGTCTGAGATCAGCTGAGTCCCAGAGACAAGAGTTGAAAAAAATATGATAAAGTCAATATTTTTAAATGTCTTTGAAAATAAGGTCGAATTTCGACCATTGGGCGATCTCTAGTATTATATTAACAGTCGTACGATAACTGTTATCGTCTGCTGTAAGCGCATCAGAAGTTAAACACAACTCGCTAATTCACAGCGGCCAGTTATACTATTGTATTTGACATTCGGGCATTCGAAAACAGTAAATAATTAATAATAATGATCATATTAAGTACATATTAAGTAGAATGTAGATAATATTTAGAGCAATGCGTATTCATATTTCATAAACCTAACATTAGTAGCTCACAGGTTTTATATGAAGTCGATAAAGCGATCCATCAGCATTAAGTTAACCGAGGTTTAAAGTTAACCATAGAATAACTAATGGACTACTAGCGCATACGTCATTTTAGAATAATAGAACAAGACTAGTTTATTTGACGAACGATTACTATACCTTCAACATTAGCGTCATAATATTTCCTAGTATCGTGCTATTAGTTGTCATTCGACTATGATGAATGCTCTCTATCAATTTTAACTGAAATCCCTATGAAACCCGATACAATATGTGATGTATTTTCAAACGAGAAATAAGATAAATACCGAAATATGAGCAGGAAATAATTTTGCTCATGTTGATTTATAGTAGGTACTTAAGTTGCCATAGTGCGGTTAATGAAAATGAAAATATTGACTTGAAATATTGACGAAATACTCTATTTTATTCGCATTTTAATAATTTATACTTAAATTTACATAAATGAAATAATTAATCCTATACAAAAAACACAATTTTCAGTATTTTTTTGCTCTATTGTGGTACGGAACCCTTCGTGCACGAGTTCATCTCGCACTTGGCCGATTTTTTTTGTTAATCTAGGTAGACGGGCAAGAAATACACTATGTCGACAAGTACATCTACTTGGGCCAGTTAGTCTCTTTTGATAACAGACAAGGGAAGAAAGTCGATCGACGAATCGAAAACTCCTAGAAGAGCTACTGGTCCATGAAGACACTGATGTCTTCCAGACTTACCAATCTCCCTGAAACGCAGACTCGTCGACATGTTTATTTTGCCCATCCTAACTTACGGCGCGCAGACCTGGTCATTGACCGAGTCGCAACGGCCCCAGCTCGGGGTTTGGCAAAGAGCGATGGAGCGCAGCATATTAGGGGTCAGACTAGCGGACCGAATAAGAAATAGCACACTGCGCTCCGAAACTGGTACTGCAGACGTCGGCATAAGAGCTGCCTAGCTAAAATGGGACTGGGCGGGCCACACAATGTCGCATGCATCCTGACCGCTGGGCAAAGATCACCACAGAATGGGTACCAGATGATGGAGAACGCCGCCGAGGCCGGCCTCGAAAAAGATGGCGCGATGAGCTACACAAATACGAGCCAGGCTGGCCTACAGCTGCGTTGGATCGAGAGGATTGGAAGACTTTGGAAGAGGCCTTTGCCTAGCAGGAGTACAGCATAGGCTCTTGAAAAAAAACTATAAAACTGATAAGTATAGAATGAAACGTTATTTCAAATACACAATATTTAGTACCCTTCTGCTTTAAATCTTAAATAACTTTCTTGGTAATTGCTATTCCCTCATAAATTATACCACCCCCATGTCTTCAAGTTAAAACTCTCTTATTCTAACTTTAACTTTCGGCGAATGATTCACTTCCAGTGAGTTCTTTCGGTAATGAAGAGTTGAACTTCTAGAACATACCAACCTTCACAAATCCGATTCTCTTGGAATGTTAAGTTTATCTTTAATTTGAGTATCTAACTGCTGCACTCAGCGACGAATATTAATCACTTAATTGTAATTAAATAAAGATTTTGGCAACTAATCCCCATGCATTATCTGTCAAACTCTTTATTAAATTCAATTTTAATCATCATTAAAATATGTCACTGAGGTGTTGGAGGTGAGGTGAGTATGTTGGACTTGAATTGTTTATTCGTACAATGTAGCTTTTGTATTGGATGACTAAAAATCAGCTTACAGGTTTTATTGTGTATCGAAAATAACATTTATAAAATATAATGGTACTTTTGGTTTTGAAATGTTCAAATAAAACTCTTAAATAAAGCAATTTGCAATATGAATATCTCAGGCTGAGATATTAGTAAAATAAGATTTAGGTTCTCAGCTCAAAGAGTTAAACCTACAATCTCAATTAAAATAATAGTACAATGTTTATTTTTTTTTCCAAATCAACTTTACATTATTCAACCAAATCGGTCTTTAGTCGTGCGAATAAAAAATTGAACGTTTCGGGGCTGAGCTTATCAGCGGTCGGTCTCAAAAACTCCACTTGAGTGAGGTCGACACGAGAATCTAATCTCCGAGTGGAATGCGCTTTGCGTCTGTATATTGCAATGAGGGAGCCGATAAAAAGGCTTTCGGTTGAATCCAATTAGAATTTGTTTCAAGTACTTTAGCTAAGCAAGCGACAAGCCGGTTTTTTCGACATTATGGGCGATTGGTGGATATGCTTTGTTGTTTTAGGGTCTTTATTTTTTTTGGTTCATTATAATATTATATTTTTAGTAATAGTGCCTTTGCCTCATAAAATATTAAGTATTCATAGAGGTAAGTATACTGATGATCGATTGTTGTACATATTTGAAATTAAAACTGGAATTAATTAATCATACAGTGCTCCCAAAGTGATAATGCGCAAAGAAATTTTCGTAATTTTTCGGCAACGGTCGTAGTTATTTCCCAAAGCGTTGGAACTTGGAAGACGTCGCTGCAAAGCGCTGTTTTGAAAGTTAACTTTAAGAAAAACACCGCTTTGCGGCGACGTAGAGGCGCCAGACCTTGCTTGGAAGTTACCATGGTAACGTCACTGTCCACGTCGCGATGGCTTCCCGATGAGAAGATTTGCATTCGCATTATTAATTTGAAAGTACTGTAGCTTACTTTTGACAAATATTTTTACGTCTACAGTTATAAGTATGATTACCAAACACAAAGCCACTACAAACACTGGTGTTTTTTAGTGGTTTTGTGTTCGGTTTGGTGTCCAGCTGCTGGTGCAGGATAATAAAGATTCTTGTGTTAATTATGCAATCTACAGCAATCTACAGTTTGTTATAAACTTATTGCTGAGTCTGGCATTTGAAAAACGTCAAGACCGCCTACCTACTAACTTTGCAACTTCCTACATTACCTGCCTATGACGTTTGATTGATCAACGCCCGAAAATTTTTGCCCTGACTGATCTCAACCTTGCTACCTTGTCATAAGTTATAAATTCAGTCCCTCGATTATAGAAAAAGCACAGGTTATTACTTGTTTGTACTCAATACACAAAAATGTTTATGACATAGAGATTAATTTCTTGCCTATTTTGCTTCGAACTGTTAAAGCGTGTGTACAAACAAACTATCAATATAATATGTATATAGTTTATTTATGATACGACATATGAACCTATGACCGAAACCAGGAGACGAGACCAGAAAATATTTTAAACGAGGCTTTGATCTGTGGTCAAACTGACCACAAATTAAAGTATTGTCAAGTTATGTAGGTACATGGTTGGCCTTCAAATAAACACGTTGCTTAAATCAACACCTCTTTAAAAATATTCAATTTGTACCTCATTAACATCAAAACATTTCATATAAATGTTTAGATTTATTGTTTGAAACATAAATCACTTTTTTATTTTCAGCCGTAAATAAATAAGAATACTGGTTACTGCGGGCAATTTTTCATCTTTATCTCTGTAATCAACAAAAGATATCCGGAAATAAATTATTCCAGCTCAAATAAATCGTGAAATAATTAGCCGCTTCCAGTATATCATTTAGATAAGTAAAAATCCGCTTTGCCCAGTTTTTATTTTCCAAGAATCAGGCGCGGTCGCAGCCTGAAATTTTGGGGGGTCACTCAGAAGTCACCGGACTATTTTTTTTATCTGCGCCCTCGGACGGTTCTGGGTTCACAGCAGCTGTCTAAGGTCGGACGAAGTGGTGGTTAGGGGATAGCTAGAAATTTCCTTTTATTATTTAGCAAGATTTTGAGATTTTTCAATTTTACCTTAGATTTTGGGGGGGGTCATGTACCCTGAGACCGCGCCTGCAAAGAATGGGGATTGTCATTTATTTTTTTATTTTGCTCATTACAAAAACATTTCGAGGAATTAGGTCAGTGATCGTTTTTCTGTATATAAACGAAAAAAATACTTATTAGTTACATATATTTTTGAACAAATGTGTTTAACCTTTGTTTGACCTTCAATGGCGTTAAATTAGCAATAAATTCGACCAACATTACGTTTCGAACTTTTGGTAAGCTTCTCGTATCAGCTTTCACATAATGAGAACTTGCATTTGACGAACCAGCCCTCATAAATAAGATTGAAAGGAAAAAAACATACTGCAGAGGTCAATTATTGGCCGCCGATGATGACATCGGCGGCCAATAATTGACCTCTGTCAGAGTCGTCGTCAGAGCGAAACTTTAAAAATTGATTGAGATAAAACTAGCCAATGAATTTAAAAATTATTTAATTTATATTCTTAAAATACCCTATTTTAACGAAAAAAAAGATTTGGTGAGTAACAATTTTCAAGGCCAGAATTTTTCAACCTTGGGTCACGACCCCCTTAAAGGTCGTAAAGCTTCTATAGGGGAATCTCCAGAGGTCAAAAAATAAAAAGATTGATATATTAAATAGGAGAATTTTAACAAACCGAGGAGGTGAGCCAAGATCCTTTCTTTGTCGCTTCGTTATAGAATCGCCGATCAAAATGTATGGAACTGGACGAGTCGAACGTCAACGTCATGTTAACTAATACTTACGTCAATTCCATACAAATCGATCGGCGATTCTAAAACGAAGTGATAACGAAAGAGTCTTGGCCAAATGGCCTGTTCATTAATAGACATACATGATACATCACAAAAAATCAAAGGGTACCTACTACTTACGGAACATTTTTTCGTACCAAGGGGGTCGTATCAAAAGTTTGAGGAACACTGTTCTAGACCTTTTCCGCGCGAAGCTGGCGACTTATGTAGGAGCGTTATTATTTAAATGTCGTACGATTTGCTGGCCGTGTTGGATCGGTCTCATTTCTTCTAAAGACTTTTGACAAATGAATAAGCGTCCTCTGATTTGTGGAGTGCGATTTGTTTTCGGAGGCCATTTAATCCGGTGATTCCCTCCGACTTTAAAATATGGCGTATGATTGTAGTAGTAATGGCACAAGAATTGAGATTCTACGACGAGAATGGTGCCTAATCTTTCCTTAAATTCTTCTTTGTAGTCTAAAAAATCATTTCAGTCTCTAACAAAAATTATAACTGAGAAAGCGGTAATAGAAAATATTAATACCGCTGCTGCACGTCGTCAAAGCTCTGCAGAATCTCAGCGAACTGTGATTCATAGCGCTGGAGCAACTAAGCATAACAAAATGTTTCACATGTCATACGCCGGGCACAATGCTATAAAGTTTTCAACAGTTAAACAGATATCCGATTATAGCGTTTGTTGCGGGGACGATACGATATTTTTATTTTATTAAGTTCACCTAAAATAATGCACCTAGAAAAAATATTGAGCCCACAGATATAAATAATAATAAGATATAGTAAAAAAAACAATTAAACAGTATTTTTTTACTGTTTATTTTTTCAATCAAAAGGAAAAATTATTACTTAAATTTAATAGCGCTCCTAAATAATTTCTTCTCTAATCTAATTCTAATCTGCTCTTGCTTGTTTTGCCAATTTTATTTTTTAAACTAAGAATTTAGTTTAATAAAATATGAACTTATTATTATTATTATATATATTAATACGTGAGCCAAAAACTTTGTATCCCTTTTGACGAAAAATAGGGAAACGTAGGTGAATGAAATTTTCCACAATTATAGTTTATATGGTGAAGGAGTGCATCGAGCTAATATTATTTTGAAATTAATAATTATGCTTTTATCATACATTTTTTAACAAATAAAATATTACACACACAACAACACACACACTAGGAAAAATGACAGATTTTTGAGTGACAAGCCTATACATACGAATTATACTCTTTTATTTATGGTTGAAGTCCGTTGACAACGTTGACAACAAGGTGACAAATTCATAATGAATTATAGTTTTTTTTTAAATCTTAGATACTATTAGACAATGCTTACACGGCCAGTCTGAGATCAGCTGAGTCCCAGAGACAAGAGTTGAAAAAAATATGATAAAGTCAATATTTTTAAATGTCTTTGAAAATAAGGTCGAATTTCGACCATTGGGCGATCTCTAGTATTATATTAACAGTCGTACGATAACTGTTATCGTCTGCTGTAAGCGCATCAGAAGTTAAACACAACTCGCTAATTCACAGCGGCCAGTTATACTATTGTATTTGACATTCGGGCATTCGAAAACAGTAAATAATTAATAATAATGATCATATTAAGTACATATTAAGTAGAATGTAGATAATATTTAGAGCAATGCGTATTCATATTTCATAAACCTAACATTAGTAGCTCACAGGTTTTATATGAAGTCGATAAAGCGATCCATCAGCATTAAGTTAACCGAGGTTTAAAGTTAACCATAGAATAACTAATGGACTACTAGCGCATACGTCATTTTAGAATAATAGAACAAGACTAGTTTATTTGACGAACGATTACTATACCTTCAACATTAGCGTCATAATATTTCCTAGTATCGTGCTATTAGTTGTCATTCGACTATGATGAATGCTCTCTATCAATTTTAACTGAAATCCCTATGAAACCCGATACAATATGTGATGTATTTTCAAACGAGAAATAAGATAAATACCGAAATATGAGCAGGAAATAATTTTGCTCATGTTGATTTATAGTAGGTACTTAAGTTGCCATAGTGCGGTTAATGAAAATGAAAATGATGCATCTCTATTAACTTAAAATCGACTTCCGCAGTATATTTACGTATAAATGAACCTCTCCGTGCTGTTTTACGAAGAATAATTAGAGTAGCAACACCATATATTTATTTCGTTTGAGTCAGGTCAGTCAGTCAGGCGCGGGCGGCCCAGACAGCGTACTCTAGCTGTTTACAGTCGTAAGTTTACAGAATCTTCGTAGCAGCTGCTACGAAACTATTTAGACATCAAGAGTTTTAGAAATTTCAATGTCTTCTCACTAGTTTATCTACTAATCATTATTTAAACTTCTACTAAAATAAAACAAAATCGTAAACTAGGTTAAAAATAAATATTTTTTAACAATTCTATCACAAAAGAGGCTTTTGTTGGGCGGCGTTAAGCGGCAGGATGTGGGTGACACCCTCGATACATATCGATGCATATTCATACCTCAACAATACAAAACCTTTTTTCATTGTCCCTTCGCCATAAAAGGGACTGCTTAATAACTGCGACACAAAATGTCAAGCTCGTCTCACCCGGAAGCGCGCTTGATCGATTTTATAGTTGTAAATATTTATATAATATTTATATATAAATATAATATTTTTAACATCATGTCTAATTAAATAATAATATCTATGGACGCTTCACGCCGCGTCAGTCTGGCCCCGTGCTAAGTTAAGTACTTGAAGGACTTGATGTTAGAGGTATTAGACAACGTTAATATATTTAATACTAATAAAAATCTTAAATATAATATATGTATATTATAAATATACATATATTATATTTAAGATTTTTATTATATGATCGGATATTTAATATACATCCATGACCCAGGAACATTAAAAATGTTTGTTCCGTCGGAGGGATTCAAACCCGCGACCCCCGGCTTGAGCGCTGACCACGCGCTCAACCACTGAGCCACAGAGGCCGTCAAATAAGTCGTCAATAAGTAGTCATTCTCAAACTATTCTACTTAACGCGTATGATATAATCTTAATTTACTAAAGAGCTTACTTTAATTTATAAAATGCATGTATTGCCAATTTGTACTGAGTAAAAACTTTGTTTTGATATCAATACTACATAATTTACAGCATTCTATGGTTAGTATCAGTTTTCCTAACTTTTTCATCCCATTTCACCGTGTTGATGCAATAAATACTATCTAAAACTTGTCAAGCTGAGCGGCAATGTGTCATGGAGTAACAGGCCGTGCAAAAACAAGACAAATTGCACTATTTGTTCGCGTTTTGGTGATACTGTACTGTCTAGAAAATGGACACAAAAACTTCTAGATAAATTATATTTGATTCTATACGTGGGAGAGCCATGCTTCGGCACGAATGGGCTGGCTCGTCCGGAGAAATACCACGTTCTCACAGAAAACCGGCGTGAAACAGCGCTTGCGCTGTGTTTCACCGAGTGAGTAAGTTTACTGGAGGCCCAATTCCCTACCCTATTCCCTTCCCTACCCTCCCCTATTCCCTTCCCTTCCCTTCCCTTCCCTACCCTCCCCTATTACCCTATTCCCTCTTAAAAGGCCGGCAACGCACCTGCAGCTCTTCTGAAGCTGCGAGTGTTCATGGGAGACGGAAGTTGCTTTCCATCAGGTAACCCGTTTGCCCCCTTATTTCATTAAAAAAAAAACCTTTTCGTGATTACAGAGAAGTAACGGCAGATATAACACGAAACTGTTTTTTAACAGTTGTGGTGCTTAAAAAATATGGTGAGAATTTCAGCACACTCAGTGGTAAGTTTATTATTAGATTTGCACTATTAAATGAACATTTAAAATTCTGCGACAACTTATTATTAAGCTTCGCCGAAGTTCGAGAGTAGAAAAGTTCTCTACAAAATTAAACATAACTTCGATAAAAATAAACTTTAAAAGCACGTAGCACTTCGGTGAGTATTCAGCGTAAAGATGAATTTTATAATTCGAATAACTTAATTTAATTTTAGCATGTAAAAAATTCACACTCATTATCCTAGCAGAAACACCCATCACAATCTGAAGTATGCTGAAATTTAGAGTCGTAACGACCGGGGTGTGTGTTGCCGTGATATTTTAATTATTGTACGGCATTCCTCAAATTGTAGTGGCGTGCCGTACTAGAATTAATACAGCGTAAATTTAAAATATCATGAACTTACAAGGACTTCGTTATTTCAACACTACGCTGTTATTTAAAAAAATGTAGGTATATTTTCGTGTTAACCTAGTATTTTTCAATAGATATAATATTAAATCGCTTATAAATTAATAGTATTTTTCAATAGATATAATAGTAAATCGCTTATAAATAAAAAATAATTTTATACCTTAAACGGAAGGTTTTCAGGGTTTCAACAAGGTATGGCAAAATATTGGTAAGAAAAATAGCTCTGGGGATGGATTGCAAGGCAGCAAATGTATCATCGGTGAATTCATGAGCAGCGAAGCAAATCGAATTATTGAGATGACAGTGCAGTCCGGCGGTCACACGACATACATCAGCATTCAGCAGTAACGTAACATAATAAATATATCATGCGTGTAATATTTGATGTTATAATATTATAATAATTCGTTATCTTTTCATATTTTTACTCATACATTCTTAAAAAAACAAAAAAATGATAATAATTAGAACATAGCTCATCTCATTTATTCTGCTTAAAGATTTCCTGCATAAAAATATTAAAACTTGAGAGGTGTCAAGGGATACCCGGAAGGAACGAAGTTATAAAATAAAAAATAAAAAAAAATTAAGACTACCGCCACCCCACCCAGCTAAAAAAACAAATTTCCCGCCATTGAATAATGGTAGGATTTTAAATTTCCCGCCAGTTAACATCAACGCCCTCTGCCCCTAGGTACTAAAAAAGTGTCGTTACAACTTTTTCCGTCTAGTCCCCTTTCGCAACGCGCGATAAGGAACTTTGTTCCGATAAATATTTTATTTTTTATGAAAGGGGTTTGAGTAATATTGGCGTCATTTTTAAATCTCGCGGCCACACACCAAACCAGCATATTATGAAAGAACATATCAAGGGGAGTAAACTTTATTATGGGGGACATATAGCTAAACTATATCGGAGCCGAGATATTAGGCATTTTAAGTTCGTATTTTCAACTAAACGTAAATTCAATCATAACATGAATATTCAGGAAAATACAAAAAAACGGCGTTATTTATTAGCTTAAAGCCTTCCTCGATAAACGGCCTATCCAACACAAAAATATTTTTTCAAATCGAACAAGCAGTTCCTGAGATTAGCACTTTCAAACACACATACACTTCAACTTAATAATATTAGTATACAGGGTATAACAATACTAAGTGATAATACTTTAGGGTGTGTATTGTGTATGAGTCCCGTGTATTAGAGTTTACTGTGAAAGTAGTAGCGCTGAAAGAGATTTTTTTTTCACTTTTGTATGGGGAAACTCTTTACGCCAGGGCGCGCAAATCACAAAAAAATTTTTTTGGTCTTTCAGCCCTGCTCTTTTCAGAGTGAACTTTATACAAGGGACATAATATGATGTACTACTAAAGTATTTTTATCACTTATGTTACAACCTGTAGATATAGATACAAGAACAATTAATTATTATTTATCTCATCATTTATTTTTAATTTTAGTTATTCGTACATTTTAGAGAAGACTTAACCATATAACATACAATCTACGCGCCGCGCCGTCATTTAATGAGTTTTTTAACTATTTATTTTAATGCAAATCCATTTTTTCTCGAATTTCTTAAAGAGGGCCGTTTTGATTTTTTCATGTTTTTTGTGTAAGTATATAGTTAATCTTCTCATACTTATGAGAAGATTAACTATTTACTTACATATCTTATATTTAAAAATGAATTTTCAATTGTGTTAGTTGCGCTAAAACTCGAAAACGGCTGAACGGATTGGGCTGATTTTAGTCTTAAAATATTCGTAGAAGTCCAGGGAAGGTTTTAAAGTGACACGAAGTTCACCGGGACAGCTAGTCTTATATATAAAAATGGATTTACAAATGTGTTAGTCGCGATAAAACTCGAATACGGCTGAACCGATTGGGCTGATTTTAGTCTTAAAATATTCGTAGAAGTCCAGGGAAGGTTTTAAAGTGACACGAAGTTCACCGGGACAGCTAGTCTTATATATAAAAATGGATTTTAAAATGTGTTAGTCGCGCTAAAACTCGAAAACGGCTGAACGGATTGGGCTGATTTTAGTTTTAAAATATTCCTAGAAGTCCAGGGAAGGTTTTAAAGTGACACGAAGTTCACCGGGACAGCTAGTAAAAAATAAAAATGGATTTTCAAATGTGTTAGTCGCTCTAAAACACGAAAACGGCTGAACGGATTGGGCTGATTTTAGTCTTAAAATATTTGTTGAAGTCCAGGAAGGATTTTAAAGTGACACGAAGTTCACCGGGACAGCTAGTATTCTATAAAACATTCCTGCAGCTGTACTTCTACGAGTATAATGAGTCGGGAAATAGATTAAAAGCTGGACTGAAAATTCTGCCGAAAGCTGGTGGCGTCGGGCATCATACTTTTTTGCATACTGCAAAATTCACTAAATAGTGGAAATAATCGACATTATATTATGAGAACAACACCCTAGAGTCGTTTCACCCACAACACATTAATACACAAGAACAATAGTTATAATTGCCTAATATTGCATCCGGCCCTTTGAAAACCACTGTCTAATGAAATATAGTCTCAAGTCTGGCTATATTTTAGTCGGACGAGAGTTAAACCTAGTGTGAAAATATGTATGAAAAATTATTCATATTTAGCGCGGACGAAGTCGTGGGCAATAGTTAGTGAGAAATATATATCCAACAGATTAATATACCCTTTCTACGCTTGTTTGTTAAGGATAGCTCCATAAAGTAACGTTAATTACTTTTGATTTTGTGAACATAAGATGCAAAAATAAAAATACTAAAATAATCGTAGCTCAGCTCCGATATTACTTAGAACAATTTTTATTACTAATATATGTTTCTCTAATATAGTGCTACAAAATAGTAATGGTTTTATCCCTGGCAGCTGGAAAAAAAATGACGCCACAGGTCCATACAAAGTTACCCAATGCCCTTTGGATACAAAATCTATCCGAAGCAGAATGTTTCGTATGTCACAATATTAGCATCAACAAAATATACTCTTAAACGTTGCCAAACTGAAATAATATTATCTTTAGGGTTCGCAGGAAATCCTTTTTCGGCGAAATTTTCATAAGCATATCCTTAACGGCTTATCAGAGGAAACATAAAAAGTGATAGGCTTTAGTGTTCAATGTCCACGTCGTGCCTCCATTCGGGATACTTAGTGGGGACAATAAATCTTCCTATATAAGGGTTGAGCGTTCACCACGAGTTTTGTACAGACAGGATATCCGCACCGCGTCACGGGAAAAACGAGTGCGCATATTGAGACGTTGCGTTCAAAATTAGAATATTTTTTTTATCAATACAATTTCAGTCGTTCATGCCTTTTTGCCAGTAGGTATGCTTTTTTCTCTCGTTTATAAATAATTGTTCGAACCAATTTATTACATTTCATCTTTAATCTTGTTACTTTTATTGTTGTTTGTCCTATGACCTATACTATGTTACTATCGTATTTCATATCGTATTATGTAAGCGTAAATTGCGATATTATTTGATAATTTCCTTTTAGATAAGGATAAAGTATTTACGTATAACTTCACAAGGTTTCAACATGTCGATGCCTATTTACGAATATTTTGAAATTATTTTGCAAAGTTAAATTGGCTAATCATCGTGCCAGGGTCGGGGTAACGCTGAACGTTCTGCGTCTATTATCAAAGGCATTACAGCGTGTGATAATAATCGCGCCATAATAATTCATCGCGACAAGATTAATTTAGAATGTGATTAAGACGTGCGCTTAACGCGCGTTTCTTGTCTACGTGGATAATCAAGTATTAACTTGTCGAAAATTTATGAACATCACAAATACGTAAACTGTTCGTACCTTTGGTATAATTTAGAAGAAAACAAACAAATTTAATACTTACTATTTATTTAGCTATGTTCACTATGCACTTCATTCACACACATCTTCAATTTTCGTCATCTTCTTTAAATTCTAAAAATATTCATCAAGTGCCATTAGTGTTGAATGTTGATGGAAATAATTATAATTGGACCTTCGATCACTAATATACAAGATACAAGTCCGCGGCAAAAAACGACCTCACTAAAAGAGCACTAAATGCAACATTCTGGTGGACTTTCGATTTAGTAGTGCTTGAACGCTCCGCTGGGAAACATGTCCCAGTGCTCGTTCAACAATTGTAAAAATCATACGTTAAAAAACGCAAAAAAAAAAAGGTTGGAATTTCATATTTCCGGTAAGTATTAATTTTATCCTAATATATTTCATACAATTGTATTATAAATATTGGTATTTTGTTAAGAAATCAACAAAAAACAGTTTTAAAATTAAGTTGTAAATAAATCAACACGAGGTATAAACCATCTCAATTGCGAATACTCATACTAAAGGTACTTATCGTAGTTTATCATGCCCACTTGAAATGTTCGGGTTATACACTGTGTTTCTGTTCCATTTGGTGGAGTCGCTATTAATTATTATTTATTTTATTGAGGAATATATATTTTTTCTTATTTCTGTCCGAGATCGAGGATTTCTATAGCCGCTTGTATGCTTCACATGCTTCGCAACCTGATCCTCGTGATGACGACCCGCGTGCCAAACTCACCCGGTATCTTTCTGGCGAGCTTCCTGACGTGAGTATAGGCAAAATCGGATTGGCTCTGAAATAACTTAAAGGAGGAAAGGCCCCGGGGAGGGACGGAATTACGATCGAACTTCTCAGAGCGGGAGGCGAACCCGTCTTGAGAGAGCTTCGTAAAGTCTTTAATTTTGTCCTTCAACGGGGAGTTTTCCCCGAAGAGTGGCTTAAAAGCGAGGTGGTTCTCTTTTTTCAGAAGGGCGATACACCCTTCTCAAAAATTATAGACCCATCTCGCTTTTGAGTCACATATATAAGTTGTTTTCTAGGATCATTACGAATCGCCTATCCAATAAACTTGACGAATGCCAGCCACCGGAGCAGGCTGGGTTTCGCAGAGGCTTTAGCACCATAGACCATATTCACACCTTAAGGCAAGTTGTACAAAAGTCACATGAGTACAGGCAGCCATAGTGCCTTGCCTTTGTGGACTATGAGAAGGCTTTTGACTCTGTTGAGACCTGGGCTGTTCTGGAAGCCCTGCAACGATGTCAAGTCGATTGGCGTTACGTCGAAGTTTTGAAAGGTCTATATAATGCCGCGTCTATGTCCGTCCGAGTACAGGGGGCTACAACAAGGCCAATCTATTTGCATCGAGGAGTGAGACAGGGGGATATTATTTCCCCGAAACTGTTCACAAATGCGTTAGAGGACGCCTTCAAGACCCTAAACTGGAAAGGACGTGGCATAAACGTTAATGGCAAGTACCTCTCACACCTTCGTTTCGCTGACGATATCGTCATATTGGCAGAATCGTTGGAGGACTTGCAGGAAATGTTGAACGACCTAAATTAATCTTCGCGGCGGATCGGTCTCGGGATGAACTTGGACAAGACGAAAGTCATGTTCAACGAACATGTTCTCCCGAGACCGGTTGCAGTTAACGGTGTCTTTCTCGAAGTCGTAACGGAATATGTCTATTTGGGGCACATACTGCAGGTAGGTAGACATAACTTCGAGAGAGAAACCGAGAGGAGGATACAGTTGGGTTGGGCAGCATTCAGGAAGCTAAGCCACATTCTCACGTCGCATATTCCGCAGAGCTTGAAGACGAAAGTCTTCGATCAATGCGTGCTTCCCGTTATGACCTACGGGGCGGAAACCTGGCCTTTTACAGCGGGGCTAGCTCGTAAGTTTTCCGTCGCTCAGCGTGCTATGGAACGCGCTATGCTCGGAGTTTCTTTGGCGGATAAGCTTCGAAATGAAACAATTCGTCAAAGAACTAAAGTCACCGACATAGTGCAGAGAATCAGTACGCTGAAGTGGAACTGGGCTGGTCACGTAGCTCGAAGAACAGACGATCGCTGGAGTAAACTTACTCTGGAATGGAGACCAAGGCTGGGAAATCGGGGTGTAGGTCGACCTCCAACTAGGTGGGACGACGATCTCCGCTTAGTTGCAGGCCCATGTTGGATGCGAGTAGCAGGAGATCGGTCATCTTGGCCTATGTCCAGCAGTGGACGACTATAGGCTGATATGATGATGATGATATATTTTTTTAGGTTTCCTCGAGATCCAGTTAGATGTGGAGATTGGATATCAATTATAGCGCGGCAAAGATGCGAACAATTTTTCAAGCCGACTTTAGCTAGCGTTGTATGTTCTAAGCATTTATATTCAATGTATACACGTATATTTTAGTTAACTATAAAATTAAACATATTAGAACAACATAATATTACAAGTAAAAATAATTACTCCACACTTTATACATTAAACTTTGGAAAAATAAAAAATGGACTATTAAAATTATTACAATCAACAAAAAATGTTTAACAGTTCGACTCCACTCATACTTCACTTTACCCTGTTCCAGCGGCGACGTGCGGCCGTAAAATTATTGAAGTGCTTTTTTGGAATTGTAATAATTTAAACTTTAAGACATATGGACGATGGTTGAATTTAGTTTGAAGCGTGCGTCGTTCGTAAAAATTTATTGCTTTGTAAACACACATTGTACATTGTTTTATAAAAAGATCTTTAATAACTATTATTAAGGTTGATTTTAGATAAATGTATACTTTTTTAAACACTTTTACTCGGCGACAGATTTTCGAGAGGTTTTGTATGGGACTGTGTATCTTGTATTTATATTAGTGATCGAAGAATTGGACGCTGTTAAGCACCCACAAAAAAATACGTATTGACTTATGAATGCAGTTATGCTCTTTAGATAATTTAAAACAAGACTGCATTCAAAATTTTACAACAAAAAACTTGTGATGACTTGTGGGTCTCTCGTTAAACTCCCACTTAGGACAGTAATGCTTAACAGCGATCATATCGTAATTAAATGCCTAATAGAATACATTCATAAATGTCTTTTTCTGCGTTCAAACGTTAAAAAAGTCAAATGGAAAATTTACACGAGCAAAAAGTTGTTTCGATTGTCACTTAAATTTAACAAGCTCTAATTATTAAGCTCCCATCGCATCGCATCTTAATCGCACATAAACCCTCGCTAAGAGTTTTATCGCCAAAAGGAGTTTATCGCCAATCAGCAAACGAAAAAGTCAAATATATGGAAATCTTCTGAAAAATTGATGAGCTCAGAATTAATATTGATAAAAAGATAAATTTATCGTTTTTATAAAATCGTATTTTCTTTTAGGTAGACAAAGATGTTACATATTATATGATAGGTATCAGAGATGCCGTGTCTTTTCGTATCAACGTGATATTTTTCTGATGAAATATGTAATGAAATTAAGGATTTACCATCAAATAACATTATTTTACTTTCTCATTCAGATGCGTATTTAAAGATTTTGTGACTCAGTGACCCAGTGCCTCTTGACTAATTGAGCAGTTGCAGATCTTCAATTTTTAAAATTTATGTCGTTGAAACTTGATATTGTGTCTTGTGACAATAGTGGCACGTGTGCCTACGATATCCTTGAACCTTTTTTACTAGTAAAATGTATAGGTGTGACTTAGCTTAAGTGAATAGTATCGCTACAATAACTAGTAAGTTAATATACCTAATACATAACAATGTTGAAGAGAAATAATAATAATATTAGTCCTATACGCGTATTACAATGTGCTAACAACATCTTGAGCTGCATAATGCACACGACACGGAGATATTTGCAGTAATTGTGTCGTATTATGCGCGACAGATATTAATTCAATTAACTGCAGACCAACCTTAATTGCCTGACCATGCTTACACACAAGTGTATTCTCCACCTTATCCATAATGTAGAAGATATTTTCTAACTACACCTAGCGAGAGTTTAGACTGATTTTAAGCCAACTAATAAAAATACAGTATTTTATACATTAGGAATTAGGATTAACAAAGTTTTTTGTAAAAACATGAATCAAATTTTACCTGGCAAGTAGAATTTAAGCATAAGAAACATATTATTATGCTGTCCGTTCACATTTTAAGTTTTGTTAAATAGAGTATTAATTTAAAGCAAACGTTGTTTATGAAATGTAATGAAAATCAAATTTCTACAATATAATTTGTGACCGCACAAGTTAAGGCAGGGACACAATAGTACATTAGTAATAAGGTTTTCCACAGTAATGCCGCAACATTGTATGGCTTAGTTTGATTGATGGTCGGCCATCAGGGAAGAAAAAGTGAAAAAATGGTCCCGCTCGAGACCGCATTGTGCTCCTTCGCGAATCTAAATGCAATGTGCTTTACCAATTGTTTTTCAATTTGTATTCTTTTAAAAGTGAGCACAAATTAATAATCTATGGCGATTAATTTAATTTAATTTAATTTAATTTATTTAAATCAGGCAACTTAGGCCCATACAATATATACCTTAATGACTAACATACATAAAAATTATATAAACTTAACAACTACACATTATCACGAATTAACGGCGACGTGACGCGCGCTTCATTCCGGAGTCTCCCCCGGAACCTTCGGTAAACCACATCAGTCGGCCAGAATTCCTCCGCTTCAAAGGTCGGGAGAAGATGCGTCGGTACTCTCACCACAAAGGAACTGAAGTTGACCTTGTGACGAGACTGCAGACGCTCGACCCTCAAGTGGAGGGATGTCTTCTTACTGATGTAGTCCACGACGTCTTCGACCTCCATGGACCAGTGCAGGCGGGATATGTACAGGGGCGTCGCGGGGACCTCGCTCCGCAGACGCAGCTCAGGTACATGGCGGCGGCGTTCGTTGACCCGTCCGATAATGCTGACGGGCTAAACGTGATCGCTTGTGCGCCTTGGCGATGAGTGACGAATGCGGCGTCAGCTGGTGACCTACATAATGAATTATTACTTTTTAGTTGTAATAATTCATTACGTAGATCACTAATGATAGCTTCTGACGCCTGCAATCTACCCCGAACTCCGGTCAGCTCCTCCTTCAGGAACCTGATGTCCTTCAGTAGGCTGACGACGTCGACGTGGTCCAACGTGACGAGCGGACTATTGTGCAATATTTATTAATTCGAATGATTAACATATTTTGATCAATTTAAAAGTTAATATCAATTAATGCAGTGAAGAAAATAGTATTTGTGTATGTACAACACAAAAGGTTTCTGTCAAGTCAAAGTCACCCTTTCATAACATTTTAAATGCATCGTCCTACCTACATACTAAGTTTTAACTTACTAGACGTTCCGCGTGGCTTCGCCTGCGTAAATTAGATATTTCACAGAAAAATTAGTCCACAAAAAATAGCCTATGATCCTTCATGTGGTCTACTTCTTGTCTGTGCCAAATAACATTAAAATTGCTCCAGTAGTTCATTAGATAAGCTCTTTCAAATAATTTCCCCCGTTTTTTCCACATTTTCCTCTATTTCTTCGCTCCTATTATTCTTAGCGTGATAAAATATAGCTTTTACGGCGGTTCCCAATATTTGATCTATCTCTGGTTTGGCCCTACTAGAGATAGGAATAACTCACATTAGACATTAGAGACATATATTTTATGTCAATTGTGAGCTATTCCTATCTCTAGTAGGGCAAAACCAGAGATAGATCAAATATTGGGAACGGCCGTTAGCCTTCCTCGATCAACGGGCTATCTAACACTGGAAGAATTTTTCAAATCGGACCAGTAGTTCCTGAGATTAGCGAGTTCGAACAAACAAACTCTTCCGCTTTTTCGGGTTCCGTAGCCAAATGGCAAAAACGGAACCCTTATAGATTCGTCATGTCTGTCTGTCTGTTTGTCTGTCCGTCCGTATGTCACAGCCACTTTTCTCCGAAACTATAAGAGCTATACTATTGAAACTTGGTAAGTAGATGTAGTCTATGAACCGCATTAAGATTTTGATACAAAAATGGGAAAAATATTAAAAATTTTAGGGGTCCCCATAGGTACAACTGAAACAAAAAAAATTTTTTTCATCCAACCTGTGCGTGTGCGTGCTGTGGGATATCTATGGATAGGTCTTACAAAATCATATTAAGGTTAAGTACTAATATCATTTTTTTTATTACCTGAATAGTTTACGAGAGAGACTCTTCCAAAGTGGTAAAATGTGTGTCCCTCTAACTTCTAAAGTTTCATGATAATTCTAAAAAAAATATAAACTACTATAAAAACTAGAAACGAAAATTGGTTTAAACGAGATCTAGCAAGTAGTTTTTTTTCTACGTCAAAAAAGGTAAACTTTAATTTAACTTTCATTAAAGCAACTGAAGTATAAAAATAAACCAAAAACCTTTTAATTTCATAGAAATAAACCTTATTGCTGCTACGGAACCCTTCATGGGCGAGTCCAACTCGCACTTGGCTGGTTTTTAATATTAGTATAGATAACACATATTATATTCTAATAACGAAGCTAAATAATAAATTACTCAATTTAATACCTGGAATCCAGATAAAGCTGTCACGGCCTGACCAGAGCATCACTTAAGTCGTTCCTGCAGCGGAGCGTTTCACACCTGCTTTCTCACTGAAATGCTACCGCGGCTAAATTGAATGTCAGGAAGATGAATACAACCAGAAATATGAGGGAATTAATAACCAAACACGGGTTTCGTTGATTAAATTCTTCAGACTCCTGGATGTGAACGGTACTTTGCGTATGCAATGCACGAAAACCAATTTGAACTTTAAGAAAAATCAACACCTCGTTTTATTATGTTTACTGTTAATCGGATGCCAATGTTGTTTTTCACTGAAATATAAAACCTTAATGTATCTGGAGGTTGTCACAACTTAACCTCAAACTAGATAGAACGGGATAAAAGTTTGTTTTCGATGTATTTTTCACGTGGGCGAAGCGTATTGAGCTCCGCTGTAACCTCGAGAAATGACAATTAAAAGTTTAATATAGCCGCCGCTCCGTCTGATTCCCGCCGCAAATACTTTAGTCGAATTGTGCTATTAAACTATCTTTTGTTTTTACCGCCCCAACAGCTGTCGAACTATCTGCAAATTCCGAACAATCCTGATTCCTGAGTATTTTATCTTTTCAAGTTATGAAATTACGCTGTCCTCTTAAACCAAGTTATTTTGCAATCACCAAGAATTAGCTGTTGAATTTACCTAATATTTGTGAAGAATTAAACATATTATTTGTTTAAAGTTTGATATCAACATTGTGTCGCCAGAAAATACCTTAAACGAATAACTAGAAGCCAGTACATGGAATATACATTATAAATAAAGCAATAAAGCGTTGGCGTTGTCTAGATTATTTTTTAATCTATTTACTTTGAAAAGGGACCTTTGCTCTAAAGATTTATTTATTTTCTAGTCTAGAGTAAATAGAAGAGGTAGCGGAGCTTAAGAATAAGTTAATTTACCCGTCGAGCGGGGTCGGTCGTCTGATTAATTAATTCGAACGATCCTTAACATAATATAATCTCGGGACGATCGGCCATTTTAATTAATCCAGCTGGAATTAGCGGATCAATCGATGCCCGCAGCCTCATGGTAATTGGCCGCGGCCAGGGCGAGGTAGACGGAAGCGCGGTGCGGACAATATGCCATAAATGTGCCATTCAACACCTGATAAAGGCACGAGAAATTGAGGTTGCGAAACATTTGACATCGCAGTACTCGGCTTCCCGTTTAGAAATTAATTTTATTTTCAATAACTTATAATACATACAATCGTTTTGAAAATATCATTATATTATTGCCATTACTACAAATTGATGTATACTAAGTCTGAGGTTAAATCAATTAGAAATTCGCTTAATGAAAGCATTTATTTTTGTAGAACTATAGTTCAGAAAGAAGTATTCCGCTGTAGGCTTCTATCTTAGGTACGCCGCCTTGTATGAAATCAACTATGGTGATATAGTACTTGTTGTATTACCGTTAACTATTCCGGATATAATCAAACTCTGTTTGAATTACTGTAATTGCGTCCATCCAACTGCGGCCCGCGTCTTCTATAATTAGTGTATTATCTTGTACCATCAATGTATGCCTATTGCATCAGTCTACGAGATCCTGTTACGCGGATTCTGAATCCAGGTGAATCCTTTCTAGGAGAAGCGCGATTTATACCAGCTTTTGTATTGTTCTAAGGTAAATTTTAAAATATATTATTTTTTAGGATTCTGTTAGTCTACAAGGTGTATCTCAAGAATCGCTATAGCTAGACTTCTGAAATTTTAACAGATTGTGTATAATGTATATATTACTAGCTGTCCCGGCAAACGTTGTTTTGCCATATAAATAATTTTTGGTATGAAAAATAGATGATGGCCGATTCTCAGATCTACTCAATATGCTCACAAAATTTCATGAGAATCGGTCAAGCCGTTTCGGAGGAGTATGGCAACGAAAACTGTGACACGAGAATTTTATATATTAGATGTTGCTGCTATATTAACTAATACTAAAAACAAAATAAATTAAATATTTAAGTGGGCTCCCATACAGCAACGGGGATTTTTTTGCTATTTTTGCTCGATATCATTAATGGCAACAGCAAGGCACTTGAAGTATTCACAAAACACTCAGTTGTATTTATACTGTAATAATTAATAATAAAATCAAAATAATCGAGGATGGCCATATCACACAAAACATTTTTGGCTCTATAGAGCAAAAAGTGTTTTTGTACCATTATAATGTTAGGGGGTTCCCTAACATTATAATGGTACAAAAACACACACTCGTGCGCGAGTCCAGCTCGCATTTGGTCGATGTATTTTCTTTTTTTAAAGATGGATGTTACGTTTTGATGTTTGATATCACTTAAAAATTCGAAATAAAAAATATGCACTGAGTTTAAAGTTGCTTCGGACGTACATAGAGTGAATAAAAGTTATAGAAATAGAAACTTGTACATTACATGAAATTCGGCGCAAGCCATCGCTCCAGACCACGGTCTAAATAGACGGCGTCCGCTGGGATTTGGAACACAGCACTACAAGCCATATATTACCGCCAATTTTCCGTGAGTGCCTTCGTATTTCAGCTGTGGGACCCACTTTTGGCGATAGTTCGCTACCAATTCCATCCCCTCCGACCCTGGTGATTGGTTCTCTGTGTGTATTATATCAAGAAGTAGAGTTCCATCCAGAATATTTGAGTAAATGATCAATATTGCGATGACGGTATTAACAGCTATCAACACAATAATGCATAATAAGGAAATCACTTAACGCAAAAACCAACCTCTTTCAGGCTTAATAAAATTTCATCCCCATTCATTTTTGGAGTTGAGCACACAAATTTTCAGTACATTAAAAATGTTGGGAACTTGTTTACATCTTACATCATCCATCAAGGGAAGTGGGATGATTAATTACGTATACACATTATCGACAGCTCCGATCGCTATTCAAAACTCCATTAAAGTGTAAGAAGGCACACCAACAAAAAATCCCCCCTTCCCCATTATTGGGGAGATATCTGATCGGTGCTAATGAACGCTCGTAAATTGCTTCCTTTGATAACACAATGATTGTTTCTTTTTTGTCTTAATTTTTTTCTTAATGAGCTGTATTTTATGAAATATTTTTAGGCGTACATAAAATCGTTATGTAATTTCATTAAAAACATCGAGATATTTCTTTTATACCTCGGTTTCAATATCTTTAATCTCGTTACACATTAGTAAACTGTGTATTTTTTATTCTGTTTTAAAAAATGGCTACGTGAAGTCTAGAACATGTCTCTTATCCACAAAAAAATATTTTCTCGAAAGTTCTGTCCACTATCGTATACAATATTTAATATAGGAGCTAATATTATATCCTTAATAAACGCCAGAGCGTCGTAAAGTGTTCTTAGCTTATCGCACTAAGCTCGTTAATTTATTTAATAGGCTAACGTCCTGGTGGGCGTTATGATAATTCCCCACAATTTATAGACATCGCAAATAAATTCTGTAGCATACAAATTACATATCTACGGTTTAAATGTACCTTAAAATGAATTTAACCTCTGTTAGCTTTATTGGTTGTTCTCTACAATAGTTATTAACGCTCGTACTCAGAGTAGAGACATTTAATGATGATTAATATTCAATTTAATGGAGAGTTTGACAGAATATAATGTATGAGACTTATGTCAAAATCTTCATTTCATTACAATTATTATTAAGTAATTAATGTTCTTTTCTGAGTGCGGAAGTTACATAGTTTGATATATTATCATTTTCAGAATAGATTTTTCATTATATAGGTATTAGGTTTATAATATGTGAAATTGTCAGCCTGTTAAAAACTTCTGCTGAAATTTCGAATGAAGTAGCTTTAAGACCCGGAAAAGGTCATTGTATTCTTATAATTTAACAAAAAATAATGTACGGTTCTACCTAAAATGAACATGGACGGAAAAAGATTTTCAGAAACTAAGCGAAGAGATAGTTTCACACTTTTTCTCAGCAATTCCATAAAAATGTCTACAATAGGGATGATGACAAGGTCAAAGATTAGCGAATTTTGTTAATAAAATAAAGAAATCACGGTGAAAAATAAGTGTTCCCAAAATTTCAGCTTGATAGCATTTGTATTTTTTTTGTTATGCGCCTTTAAAGTTGGATATTCAAGTCGAATTTTTTTTCAATTAAATTTCTTAATATTTGTATACAATTCGATAACTTATGCAATTAAAAGCAACTTTTGTTATGAAACCACTTTCATAAACGCAATATTTAATATACCTGTCGAACAAAGTTGTCTCCCGATGCGTACAAACTACGAAAGACTGACGTCAGTCTATCGTAGCACTTTGTATGGAGCGTTTCGGGCAGGTCTTTTTATGGGATATTTGAATTGTCATATCTTGGTGAATTTTTAAGCTATCAGAGTCATTCTTTCAACGATGTTTCTATTTTTTAAGTGTCCTTCAATTACCGATAAGAAAAAAAATAGTCATCATGCCTATTCCGAGGGTGTTAAGGAAAAGGACGACATATTTTTTCAAATTATTCCACATTCACATACTCGTATCATAAAATTTGTATAAAATTGAATAAGTATTTTAGGTACAATAATAATTATTGTGCAAAAGTTGTACCAGCGCCTGTATTTTATATTATGTAATTCTATAGTTAGTAAGTATTTTTATAACACCACTAGATATTGCCTGCAACTCCGTTGCTTCAAAGTTTCAAACAGGCATTCGTTTATCGTGCAGGAACCGTCCATTTTTTCGAGATAAAAAGCATCCTATTTCCTTTCCCGGGACCCAAAGCATCTTCATACCTTGACGACCTCTGTGGCTCAGTTGGTGGTGCAAGCCGGGGGTCACGGGTTCAAATCCCGCCAACGGAACAAATTTTCAATATCCCTGGGTCTTGGATGTGTATTAAAATATATATGTTGATATAATAAAAGTCTTAAATATATGTATCATATAAAAGTATTAAATATATTACCGTTGTCTGGTACCCGTAACACAAGTCCTTCAACTTACCACGGGGCCAGACCATAAAGTTAATATACCTAGCGGAATAGAGAAACAAAGGCCTGAGCAAGCGAGATGTCACTATCAGTAACACTGCGTGGTAAAATGAGACGTGTGATACATGACAGCAGCACTCTTTTTTTGACGTCCAGTCGGCACGTGCCGCACGTTGACAATTTAATCTCATAGAATTCATGTTCAATCATGCTTGTGTAAGTGTCAAATCCCGCCAACGGAACAAATTTTCAATATCCCTGGGTCTTGGATGTGTATTAAAATATATATGTTGATATAATAAAAGTCTTAAATATATGTATCATATAAAAGTATTAAATATATTACCGTTGTCTGGTACCCGTAACACAAGTCCTTCAACTTACCACGGGGCCAGACCATAAAGTTAATATACCTAGCGGAATAGAGAAACAAAGGCCTGAGCAAGCGAGATGTCACTATCAGTAACACTGCGTGGTAAAATGAGACGTGTGATACATGACAGCAGCACTCTTTTTTTGACGTCCAGTCGGCACGTGCCGCACGTTGACAATTTAATCTCATAGAATTCATGTTCAATCATGCTTGTGTAAGTGTATACGTAGGTACACATATTTTTCACACAGATGAAAACCAATTTTCGTTACGTTTGACAGCTCGAGATTATTGCTCTATTCCGATAGGTATATTAACTTTATGGGACAGACTGACGTGGTATGAAGCGTCCATAGATATTATTATTAAAATATTATTAAGTACTTATACCAAATTTCACCATAATCGGTTCAGTGTCATAATAATATCAGTATGGATGACATTACGAGTATGTTAATGCCATAAACTCTTTAATAGTTAATCAAGCGCAATAATATTGTCAATAAATAACATTGACGGATATTTTACTTTAATCGAAGTATTCTAATTGGTACAAGTTCGGAGCCGAAGGAAAGGCTTTTAGCGAATTGAATAGTCAAGAAGGCATTCCCTTACGCTATCTAATAGCTACTCATTGCGACAACTGACCAGTTTCATTAGGGCACGCATAATTATTTATTTTAAAGGTATTAAACCAAGGAAAACTAAGATACATACACGTTACCAACTAGTAGATGGTAGATTAATAAAGTATACCTACTGTAAATCTTTACTTATATTATAAACATGCGAAAATGTGTCAGTCGTTCTGTCTGTAACTTTTTTAATTTAAAAAAAAAGGTTTCCAGTGTCGGAAACTGACATAGAAAAATTATTAACCCGGAAAAATGTATGGTTCCCACGCAACGAAGTTGTGAGTTGTGACCGATATCGTAATACCCATATATTGGCTAACCGATAATAATTTAGAACGAAATAATATACACTGATTGAATAACTTAACTTATTCTATAATTTATAAGCCCCCGTAGACAAGTGGCAAAACGCTAACGCTAGGCTACAAAATGTATGCGATTTGACATAAGTCATCGCTTCGCTAGCGAATACTAATGTCAAATCCATACATTTTGTAGCGCTAGCGTTAGCGTTAGCGCTTTGCCACTTGTCTACAGGCCCTGGAGTTTTAGAAAATATTTCGAAATAATCATGGAATTTCAATATTTAAAATGAATATTGTCCTGTTCCGGGCCCGGTAAAAGCTTTCGAGGAGCTTCAGCCAAATTACGTGACCAATTTCATCGTTACTCTAAATCAATTGATGTCTCCGTCACATTGGACATTCAAAAATATATTTTCAAAAATATTTTCAACTAGCTTTTGCCCGCGGCTTCACTCGCGTGGAATTCGAAAATCGTCTACAATACGAATATTCTTGCAAATCTCCTTTAGAAGCATGATGTTTTTCCAAGACCAAAAGTAGCCTATGTTACTCTCCATTATTTCAACTAAGTCGATGCCAAAAATCAAGTCAATTGGTTGCTTCGTTAGGCTGCGAAGAAAGGACAAACAAACAAACAAACAAAAACACTTTCGCATTTATAATATTAGTATGGATAGTTGTTTCCCGTGACTTCGTAGGCGTTAGCATAGTATAATAACGGAAATGGATAATAGGGATGATGACAAGGACAAAGATTAGCGAATTTTGTTAATAAAATAAAGAAATCACGGTAAAAAATAAGTGTTCCCAAAATTTCAGCTTGATAGCATTTGTATTTTTTTTGTTATGCGCCTTTAAAGTTGGGTATTCAAGTCGAATTTTTATTCAATTAAATTGAATAATATTTGTATACAATTCAAGAACTTATGCAAGTTCTTGAATTGTATACAAATTTGGGGGGGGGGGTTTGGGGGGGGGGGCGCAGCCACCCCAAGTAGGGTCCGGGGCAAAATCACCCGCATATTAATCCAATGACACTTGAAAACTGTATCTTTAGTTTATGATAGAATAATTCACTTTACACAACAAATAGCAAAATTACCAGAAGGGGGGGGATTGGGGCAGCACAGATGCTAAGTTTGAATAAGGCATATATATATCTGCAAAAACCGTATTCAAATCGGATCAGTAGTTTTCGTGTTAAAGAAAAAAGTTTTATACAAAATCTTGCCCCCTCTTTTGTCCCCTTAGAGGGGTGAGGGGAATCTTTTTTTAAACCAGATATTTAATTGGAAAATACAGTTTATAATATGATGTAACTTTATTAAAGAAAACAGTTTGATACAAAATCCCTCTTTAGTCCCCTTTGAGGGGTGGGGGGGGGGATTTTATACACCAGATATGAAGTTGGAAGAAGACAAATATATTTGCGAAAACCATATTCAAATCGGATCAGTAGTTTTTATGTTACAAAAAAAAGTTTGATACAATATCTGACCCCCTCTTTGGCCCCCATAAAGGGGTGGGGGAAAAATTTTATACACCAGATGTTAAATTGGAAAATACAGTTAATAAAATGAAGTTAATCCTTTGAAGAAAAAAGTTTGATACAAAATTTGACCCCCTCTTTGGTCCCCTTATAGGGGTGAGGGGGGAAAAATTTATACACCAGATGTTAAGTTGGAAGAAGATAAATATATCTGCGAAAACCGTATTCAAATCGGATCAGTACTTTTCGTGTTAAAGAAAAAAGTTTGTTACAAAATCTTACCCCCTCTTTTGACCCCTTAGAGAGGTGTGGGGAAAAAATTTTGTACACCAGATGTTAAGTTGGAAGAAGACAAATATATCTGTGAAAACCGCATTCAAATCGGATCAGTAGTTTTCGTGTGATGCTGGAACAAATATACAGACAGACAGACAGACAGACAGACAAAAAACTAACCACAGTTTTGGCTTCTATAGCGATGTAGTAACAGCCCCCGCTTATTATTTTTTGGATATCTTTAATGTACAGAATTGTCATTTCTACAGTTTTATTATATTATGTATAGATAAAGCGTCTCTCTAAAAATAATAATTTCTAATAAAAAAAACATGACCAAAATAATATTTTCCAAGAAGGAAATCCCTTTGTAACACTCAAAAAGCTATTATGATGTTATACTCGACAACATAAAAGGACATATTGCGAATAATAGTATTTAAAAAGTTTTCTAAACACGGCTTTAATATAACGCTATAAATTATATTTTGGAATACCGCCGGCCGTATGCAACATTGATAAATGAGTCGGGGGATAAAAAGACAAATTTAATATCGTATCTCCGAGGAAACCATTAATTCAATGCAGTTTTTATTAAATTCCAACACGAGAAAAATTATAGTGATAATACATACAAAGGTCGTGGCCTATTTACTTTGAAAGACCATTCCGACTGACAGATGAAGGACAGCCTCAGACAGAGTGCTAAATTAATTAATTTCAACGTACTTTACAAGCTTGTATTTTTTGTATTCTAAAGAAAAATTATATCTCCGTATTATTATTAAGTTATTTTATGTTGTAGCAGTAACATGTGTTTTAATTATCGAATAACCTTAACTACTAAGACTGGGTTGCACCAGAGGCGTGGGTAAAGTTAAATTTAAAGTTAAATTTATGGTTATAGTTAAGGTAAATTTAACTTTAACTTTATCCTTAACTTTGCCCGGAGAAATTGACAGATGACAGCAAGGTTATAAATGCGCGTGGGCGGGGGCGCTGCTGGTAAAGGAGAACTGTCAAAAATGGCGTTTTTGTATGATGCCAGCGTTAGTTCCTTTTTTCGCCACGTGCATTTAAAACCTTGTCGAGCTCTATGGTTATGGTTAAATATGGCGTCTTGATGGCGTCCATTTTTAACTTTACCCAAGGATTTGACATTTTGCACTGTAGTCAAAGTTAAAGTTAAAGTTACAGTTAAAGTTAAAGTTAGTTGGTGCAACCCAGTCTTAGTTAACTTAAAATCAATTAAAGATTAAGCAGCTAACTGCCGTACTCAGAGACATTTAATTACGATTAACCTTCAATTTAATGGAGAGTTTGACAGATAATGTACGGGGCTTATGTCAAAATTTTGAATTAATTACATTTAACTAATTAATGTTCCACTCTGAGTGCGACAGTAAGTCTAATAAAATGTAATTTTGTTATGAAAAATAAACTTTCTACGATTCTAATCCGATACTTAAACGAATAGTCTAAACTCTAAATCATAGTGCGGTGAAGTAAATTTCGATTTTGGCGGAATCCTACGGCGTGAGGTATGTGGTTCCCGATAATATATTATAGCGCCCTACGTCTGGAATGACGACGTGTTCTAGCAATATGGGCTATTACCGGACAAAACCCCTTTTATGGCTTAATAACAATAGATCAAAGGTTAAAGCGAAATCAGTCATACACTTGCTACATGACCTGAGAGGTAAATGTTGTGTTATTTGTGTGTTTATTTAAATATTAGACTTAAATTGGTGAATAGGAATTATTATAATATTATATATTTTTATTATTAAAGAGACCATTTTATATAATAGCTAAATAAAATGGTCTCTTTGAAGAATCATGATATGAATCATAATATGATTCATTTTTCTAAAATCGAAAAATGCAACTCTGCTTGCAATTCATTTCTGTATAAAAATACACAATATTTGTCAAACTGACAAATTAATGTCAAATCAGTACAAAAGTACTATAATAATTTGACAATTCATTGGCTTCAGCCAATGAATTGTCAAATTATTATAATAGCAATTGCAAATGTGACCATTTTAGCCCCGCAGAAATTATTCTGTAAACTTAAAATTGTATTTTTCACCAAAAACTGGGCTATTGCGAAAAAATATGTCAAAACGATTGACGATACTTTTGCATGATTATTCGGGTATACTTTCACACACTTCCACTTTCACACTCCTTCCACATATATTTTATATTATGATTTATATTATGATTCATATTATGAATTATATTATGATTCATATTATGAATCTCAATATGATTTATTATATGATTCACAATATGAATCATAATATGAATCACAATATGATTCACAATATGAATCGCAAAATGACTCACAATATGAATCATAATATGAATCACAATATGAATCATAATATGAATCACAATATGATTCACAATATGATCATAATATGAATCACAATATGATTCACAATATGATTCACAATACGAATCACAATATGATTCATAATGAGTCACAATAATGAAACACAATATGTTTCATAATGTGATTCACAATATGAATCATAATATGAATCATAATATGATTCACAATATGAATCACAAAATGAATCACAATATGATTCACAATAGGAATCATAATTTGAATCATTTTTTCAAATCGCATAATGCAACTCTGCTTGCAATTCATGTCGTTCGTGCAATTCATTCGTACTAATTTGACATAATTATTTTGTCAGTTTGACAGTTTTTCACTCGCGTATAACTTATTTTTGTTACAGTGTGTAACAAAAATAAGTGATAATACTTTAGGGTATGCACGTGTGCCTTGTAGAGAGTTCACTGTGAAAGTAGCAGCTCTAAAAGACGAAAAATATTTTTCACTTTTGTATGGGCAAGGGCCAGAGCGTCACGAGTTTCCCCATACAAAAGTGAAAAAAAAATTTGGTCTTTCAGCGCTGCTACTTTCACAGTGAAATAATTTGAATATTTTAAAGCCTATTTATGTTTTATTCTCATTTATAAAGATATAAATGACTACTTAAAGTCATAAAAAAAATTAATGCATATTCCCTATTGGAATCTCGGAATCGGCTCCAACGATTTTCATGAAATTTAGTATATAGGGGATTTCGGAGGCGATAAATCGATCTAGCTAGGAATCATTTTTATAAAATGTCATTTTATTCGTGTTTTATCGAATACCGAGCAAAGCTCGGTCGAATAGCTAGTTATTATTAAATATTAAAGTACACATATATAACAAAAGAATTTAAGAGAAATTCAAGTGTCTACCTCTTGCCATTATTGACATAGAACCAAAAAGGCCGAAAAAATCACGTTTGTTGTATGGGAGCACCCTTATAAATATATTAATTTTATTTTGTTTTCAGTATTTGTTGTTATAGCGGCAAAAAATATACATAAATCTGTGTAAATTTCTGAAGTCTAGCTAAAGTGGTTCTTGACATACAGCCTGGAGATAGACAGACGGACAGACAACGAAGCCTTAGTAATAGGGTTTAGTTTTTACCCTTTGGGAACAGAACCCTAAAAAAACGAAAAAGAGAAACGTAACAAAATATTTTCACAAAGTGAAATGAGAAGACATTTTGACTATGTACAAAGTGAAATGAGAAGACTCAAATAATATTGCCAATAGAGGCACTTAGCTAATATAATGCTTTTTTCATGGATAACATTTATTAGGAAAAGAATAGGTTATACCTTACTGGGCTCTATTGTTCGCTTTTTCCACCAAAATAAATCATTGTTCCCTAAAGACGATTTTATTCGGCCCTCGGTAAGAAAAAATACTTGTTTTAAGTGAATTGCGGACCCTTTGAGACTAATCGAACTAGGTTTAGGGATTAAGCCATCGATATGAAATAAAAATAGTTCAAAGTAAAATTGTTCATAAGTCTTATAACAAAACAGTGCAATTATAAGGTTATTATATTATATTATTTTAACGCCTCCGTGGTCTAGTGGTACAGAGCGCGGCTCTTGACTCGGAGGTTGTGGGTTCGATTCCCGCGTTGGAAACATGTTATTTCCAAGTTTGGGTAGGACAATGCAGGCTGATCACCTGATTGTCTAAATAATTGTAAGTCTGAATAATTGTAGGCCTGAACATTTGTCATATACAAAAGTGATGGCAACCCCAGTTTGCGGCTATCGTGCAACTGGCAACCATGGATATTCACGTACAAGATGCATAAAACTTTAATTTGGTATCAAAAATATTAAAAAAATCGATGCTTCAATTTTGATGATGAACTATGTCTGTTTACGGGCTGGCAACCCAAGGTTGCGGCCGACTTAAAGCTGGCAACCATTTATACCTTATTTTCTCACGTTATTTTCTTTCAAATGATGTAAAATTTACTGAAAAAAATATACATGCAAATTATGCATTTATCTGATGAACATTCAACTTAATTAGAGGTAATTTTAAAATATTTTTGATCGAAAAAAACGATTCCTGCAGGATTTTACGGTCGGATCCAATACTATTATGCTTATTACTTATTAGCTTTGTCCACACTGTGCCTTTTTCTGTTCGTCAAGGGCATGCGTTATAGCGCAGTCAACAGCGAACGTGAGACATGCCCGCGACGTATGCCCTCTGACCGTATCCAAAACTTCAAAAATGACAATATTGGCGTTGCGTTCCTTGACGCATTCAATTATTGAATGCGCCAATATGAAAGTCGATGACGAAAATTGAAGATGAAAGTGCACAGTGTGGACATAGCTATTGGTCAGTAAATGTCTGACAAATAACATCTAACTTTTATTATTATTATAGAATATATAGACGTATACGTCATGTTTTATAACCCATTCCACTAAACTGGTTGTTATTTTAAGGCAATCACTCACAAAACAAAATACTCTCACTATTTATTTGTTTGAGTCAAATTATACTTGAGAGATAGAACGAGTTAACGAAGATGACATTACAGCAAAGTAAAATAAATAATGATAATAGTAAAAACATTTAAAATGCTGACTCTTCTATATCGACGTTACTATTAAAATAAAACAGATTTATCGTTCGCCGGTCCCTGCTTAATCGTTTGGATTTATTTCTTTTAACGACCTCGCTAAATTGATACGTTTTAGGAGTACTAGGAATAGAAACACCTCATTGTACCGTATCTACGAGTACGTCAAGTAACATAAGAATAAAGTTACTACGACTTTTTTTTATGAAATAAGGGGGCAAACGGGCAAACGGGTCACCTGATGGAAAGCAACTTCCGTCGCCCATGGACAATCGCAGCATCAGAAGAGCTGTAGGTGCGTTGCCAGCCTTTTAAGAGGGAATAGAGTAATAGGGGAGGGTAGGGATGGGAAGGGAAGGGAATGGGGGAGGGTAGGGAAGGGAATAGGGTAGGGGATTGGGCATCCGGTAAACTCACTCACTCGACGAAACACAGCGCAAGCGCTGTTTCACGCCGGTTTTCTGTGCGAACGTGGTATTTCTCCGGTCGAGCCAGCCCATTCGTGCCGAATCATGGCTCTCCCACGTGTTAGAACCCTCCTAGAACTCATTAATCATTTAATCAAATATAGAAGCATGAATAATTTAATTATAATCAAATACTATTATTTATTAAACCCATGTAAAGTAAACTTAGATAAATCTTTAAAGAGTTAATGGAACATAAAGTTTAATTTGGATTAAAGGATTTAACCCTTTAGCTTTATACGCGTCATGTTTGTTTTTTTAGGACTATTTTCCTCGAAGAATTATTAAATTGATATAAATATTCTTTATCGAACTGTCCAGCCGGGAGACCCCTTTTCCCAGGAAATGAGTTATGCAAATAAGCTAGAAGAGGGCTCTAAATATCAAATTGAATTAATTAATCTAAGCTTCAAGGATTAAATTAAAAAGACAATTTTGGAACTTGTAGGTTTAGGCAGAATATATTTTTATATATGATAAAATAGCCCCAATGTTTAACCATATTTTATATAAATTATACAAATATTCATCCTGGATCTAAATTCTAAAAACGTTTATCCGTTTCGACACCATTTGTTGTTATTTTTTGTTATTATAATATTTTTAGTGAAAGTCTTAACAGTGTGATAAAATATTATATAAACTGAGTTAACAACGATTATCTTAACATTTTTAAGCTCCAATACAAATGAACAATTTAAACAGTGTTGAGTTAGGACAACGAAATGAATGGCCAATCGTAAATTCAGCAGACAGGTTTTAGCTAAGGTTTAAATTTAACTAATTTGAAAATTTAAATCCCTGCGGTCGGTAAAAACTTTAATGAAGAGAAACGGGACCAAAAAATTATATTATTATAGTGAAGTTGCGGTGTAAGGAACAAACTAGTGGGTGATATTAAAATATGCTTGGAATCTATTTAGTTAGTACATTTTTGAGTAGAGAAAAACAAATGAGTATTCCTCATCTAATCATCATTAGCTCTGTTTGCTTGATAGGAGATGCATGCGATCAACTTACTTTCGAGTTACACTGACTCTTAAGATATTTGTCTTAGTCTTAAGAATGGTACTAGGTGTAACCAGCGCACCGGCTACAAAGAAATAATTGTAAAGGATTGGATCACCTTGACATGAAATGTGTAAAAATCCAGGACGAAAACTCTAGGATGGAATGACAGTTTGTAGCTAACACTCGGTCTAAAGGTAGCTTTCCAAACTTTGTCGCGAGCGATCGTGACCGACAAAAATTCAAATAAAATGCCAATTTATGACCTAGAGCCTTTTTTACATGGGGAAATGCTTTGCGCATTCCCGGCAGTTGGGGACATCGGCCGGGGTATGTGGGACTCTCCGAGGAACTACCCACTAAAACCCCATGGCGCTCCACTCCCCGCTTAGGCACGATTAACCCACCGCAACCCTACCAGCGGTGACCTAGAGCCTACTGCCTAGGTCATATGGTGGCTAGCGGGTAGCCTAGGTCCTAGGCTACCCGCTTATGAAGGGTAAAACTATAGACTGTACTTAATTGGACCAAGCACTATAAACTCTAGGGGATAAGTTAAAAGCTAGCCGGAGAACATTTGAAACGACGCGTTACGAAAACGAAATTGTCCTCGTTATTCAGTAACCGCTCTCTGCTGGCTTCAAAGGTTAAACGCGATTTAGTCTAAAAAGGTCAAGGTTATTTAGTCTAAAAGACTAATTTAGATTAGTCTTTTAAAGTACGTAGTTTGCGATCATCTTTATCTCTATTTTGGAAATATTTTGGTATTTTTCAAACTATTATTTAAGATTTTGAGCTACTTTATTCGTCTGCAGCCAGGTCTCCTAGTCTGCCACTAACCCTTACTCATTTAATTGAAAAAATCCGTATCTACTTTTCGTTGTTTCTCATTATAATATACTTAACAAAAATTACCAAGTTTTCGTCATATTTCGTCATTTAAATACAACTGTAACTGCCGCACTCAGAGTGGAACATTAATTACTTAAATGTAATTAATTCAAAATTTTGACATAAGCCGTACATTATCTGTCAAACTCTCCATTAAATTGAAGGTTAATCGTAATTAAATGTCTCTGAGTACGGCGGTAAGTACCTACACTTTATAATTCTTTTATCCAGTCATGTTAATCAAGGTAATTAAGGCTTTAAATAATAGATTGCTGAGTACATTAGTACTTTCAAGATATTAAGATCCGACTTATGTGGAACAAAAACCTTTCTGTACGTTAAGACTCTTGTGTCGTATTAGATATAAGATACTTTTGGGTGTATTTTCCATGCTTTCTAACTTACCCAACCATGAACTTCGGGTAAGGTAATGCATTTTGACGCAATATACCTTTTCTGTGTACATTTACTTGATTACAATTACTATAATATTGTACTTATGTAGTATGTTTCGGGGTTTATTTGCGTCAGAACTAACACTTACATACGCGCAAAAGGTTTGATTAAGCGATTAATACACTCTAATGTTATAATGTCTCCTGCGATTCCGTTAGCGCTACAGAATCCCACGGTACTAGGGACATTTATATCTTTTCCCGTGATTCTTCCTCTGTATCTGTTACAAATATTATCAACGGTCCAATTTAGGAAATAATGTATTCTTATTATATTAGCATAGAAGTGTAAATAAACAAAAATATGAAACATGTGTTAAATACTACTTTTTCTGACTGTACAGTGTACACTCAGCAAAGCAATACTGGGTGCACAGTAGTAATTTGACAATAAATTATTTCCGCAACAAGTAATAAAGCAAGCGCTGACAGGCTGTAGATACAACGTGAAGTGAAAGCTCCGATGTTAGGGCGTGTTTACAATATTGCTCATTAGATGAAATATTTTGTTTTTTGCTGATGAAATATTTTCGATTTTTTAAAACTGAAATCTACTAACCTCAACAAACAACCTAACATCTTGAATTTATCAAATATAATTTTTATACAATACTAAAATTAATGTTATGGTTTAATATTCTAAATAAATAAAAAATATTTTTAAATTTTGTTAGTCTCGCTAAAACTCGAGAATGGCTGAGCCCATTTGGCTTATTTAAGTCTTGAAATATTTGTGGAAGTCCAAGGAAAATTATGATAATGATAGAAGGGGCATAATTGTGATACAATATTTACTGGGTCATAATTTATTCTAGTACATAATATCAAAATAATAGAACATTTTTGGAGTGCGGAAGTTACCTAACCAAAGAAAAACGTGTTTTTTAAACATATTATATACTAGATGACGCTCGCAACTCCACTGCGCCAAAATTCGTTTATCGCGACAGAACCGTACATTTTACCGGGATAAAAAGTATTCTATGTCCTTTCACGGGACTCAAAGTATCTCCATGCCAAATTTCAGCAAAATCGGTTCAGCGGTTTGGGCGTGAAGAGGTAACAGATAGACAGACAGACACACTTTCGCATTTACTTATTTTATATATTATAATATATAATAAGTATGGATTTAATAACAATTTATTTTGTTATTTTGTTATACAATTTATATAATTTTATTGTATTGTTTCTCACACCGGTTCGGCGCAAAGAATTCAATAGAAATTTTTGGTTCGGCGACGGTGCCCGGTTTTATTGAAACCAGGCCAGCTGCGCAGAAGTGATTTTATAATGCCTAAATGTGTGCACAATTTAAATAACTTAGTAGGTATGTCTATATACTTACTACTACCTAGTGGACGTCAAGTGGCAGAAGACGAATTTATTACTATTACCATTAATAATTATAACAAGACCTTTAGTTTGTTGTGAAACCACCTTTATGCAATCGCAGTTTGTGAATTTTAACTGAACTTCATAAAGAGCATTTATTTTATCATACTAACAATAGTTAACGTCTGGTTTTTCGAGGACTACGCAGTGGGCTAAACTACAGACTAAAGCGGTAAACATTTTGGCGTAGTTTTTTTGGAACGATCTGGGAATGTGTTGTAACTTGTACTCGCATCGCTTCTTTATCTTTGAGAATTTGTATCGTAGGGCCTGTATTCACATTGATTAGTGCGAGTGATGGTGATTAGTTAAGGTAACTAGTGATAAGGAGAAATTAGGGGACATGCACTAATCAGTCGCTGTCCGCACTTACTTTCTCCTGATTACTGATCACCTGCATAATCACCATGCACTTATCACTAATCAAGTGAATACAGGCCCTTACTCAAATAATAATGTCAATATATCGAATAATCTCAGTTGCAATATTTTAATGCCCTACCGTTAGCCCGATCATGTAACACACGCTACTAATTCGGCTTCTGTCGTAGAGTTCTCTTTTCTTTATGCGCGTGGACATCATATTTTTTCTATTTTGTTTTCACATGGATAAGAGCACGATAGCTATTTGCGTATGAATGAGACAAGAGATACATCAATAGTCGAATTTCTACGTATCTGGGCTAGACCTCGTTAATGTAGCTTGGTGGTGTAATACGCGTGATAAACAAGCGTCCGCCTCGTGTAATGGGAAGTGTATGTCGCAGTCGGGGAGCAGACCTTTATGGTCATTTAACCTGTACTTAACGACCATGCCAGGGCTCGCCTAGGCCACTTTACGTTAAACATTCACTTAGTGCTTGTCAACTGTATTTTAAAATTTAAAAAGTAGGAGATGACTTTCAAAAGATAAATCTAAAAACCTAAAAATAGTCTAGAGCAGGGGTTCTCAAACTGTGCGCTGCGGGTCCCTGGTGCGCCGTGGAAAAGTAAGAGGGGCGCTGTTAGACGATCCTCCATCATTATCCGAATAAACAAATATTATAAAATAAAATTACAATATGAATTTTTCAAAGCAGATGATTAAAATATATTTGTTTATTATTATTTACCTGCTTAACCTAACTATAATCATTAGAGGTGTTTATTTCTGTATCTTTTTGTTATAGTTAGGTAAAGTAGGGCGCCGTGCCAAAATATTGAGACGTGCCGTTGTAAACTGAGCCGCAGGCTGAAAAAATTGGGAACCCCTGCCCTAGAGTATCTATGTGGCCTATATTTGTAAGTAAATCATTGTGATTCGATTTGAATAGTAATAAAAAAATTGTTTGTTATTATTTTTAGCAATATTCCGCGAAATAAACTTCCACCTTTAAGTAAATGAGTGAGTGTACGCATTTTGCCTTGCACGGATTTGCCAACATTATTGCTTGTATGGTGGTGGTGCTTGCACGGTCCTGAATGCGAGTGTACGCATAGGCAGTGTGGGAAGAGGGAGATGCTGTACGCGTACTCATTTACTTGAAGGTGGAAGTTTACTTCGCGGAATATTGCTAAAAATAATAACAAACTAAATTTTAAGCTATGGATTTCCGCAAAGTAACGCCTGATTCCATTAACTATTCAATAATCTCGTTAAATATAGAATTAACTATTGTGATGCAATAATTCGATTTTAAATCGCAGACATTGAAACAATAATTTGCTGTTAAATTAAGCAGGTAAACAGATGGTATCCTTACACCACACTGCCGTCCAGACCGCTAACCAAGTCAAGTCTAGCTCTTAAATTAATTCCTGCTCTGCATTCCGGGAGCGAGGGTTCAAATAAAACTAGTTACAAATAAAATATGGTAGGAAGTTCCCGTAGATTAAGTTCAACATCTTTATTAGTCCAAGACCTCTCGAATAACATTCCTCTTTGTTAAATGTTGAACTTTAATTATAATTAAAGACAATTGTATTTCTTAAATGCAAATAACATCCTTTGCACTGTTGCTTTGTGAAATACAACGTTTCCCGATGCCAAATATTTCACAGCATTTCAAATATTATATTGTTATTTACCTACTTAGTATTAATATGAATACATTGATGTACTTTACCGTTGTAGAATCTTTTGATTATTTAAAATTATTAGGTATGCTGTTGTACCTGAAAAAGGATCAAAGCAATTGCTACTATCAAGCGAAGTATCGTGTTTTTGTAGGTTTATAAAATCTGTGTGTTAATACCATAAAGTTAATATACCTAGCGTATATTAACTTTATGGTTAATACTCAATATTTCTGTTTTTTCATACAATTTTAAACATCATGCGAATACATGTACTTGTACTTGTCGGTTACGACCGACAAGTGTGACCAACAACATTCGTAGCCATGCTACGGCATGCTACGAACACTGCTACGCCGGTGCTACGAGATAAGACATACCTGACGTACAATTTAACTATTTATTAGGGTTCCGTACCCAAAGGGTAAAAACGGGATCCTATTACTAAGACTTCGTTGTCTGTCCGTCTGTCCGCCTGTCTGTATGTCTGTCTGTCTTTTATTACTATCTCTAAATCAACTTCTATATGAAACAGTCAATATAGAGGTAAACCTTCATTATTGAAGTTTTGAAATAATTTTAATATTCATTGTAGCTTATAGACAATTTTAAACAAAATTTATTACTGAGAGTCGAGATTAAGATTATAAACCTTCGGCTTCGGCTTCGGCCGAATGTTGTGGCGATTGCCGATTAATCGGCTTCAGCTTCGGCTTCGGCCAAAAATAGACCTTCGGTCGGACACTACCAGGGTGTAACTTAAGAATGGCTATAGTTAGACTTCTGATTTTTTTACAGATTATGTATGTCTGTTGCCGCTATAACATCGTAATAAAGTTAATATTTAAGGGGGGCTCCAAGTACAGGAAAAGTGTTTTTTGGCCTTGTTTGCTCGTAATCAATAATGGTAACAGTTAGGCACATGAAATTTTCACAAATTCCTTAATAATATTTTTACTTTAATAATTAATAATAATATTAAAATAAAGTAAATATTTAAGGGGGGCTCCCATACAAAAAAACAGAATTTTTTGTCTACTTTCGCTCTATACCGGTACGGAACCCTTCGTGCGCGAGTCCGACTCGCACTTGGCCGATTTTATAATTTGTAGTGCATTTTTGTTATATATAGTGTACTATTGTCATGTATACAATTTATTTACAACACACGTATTAAAATATATCTTTTTCGTTTGATAAAACATACAAACACCGTATTTTACAAACAAATGTCTGAATTTATAAACTTAATATTTCCTACTATAAAGACCACTAAAAATACATTTCAGCCGTGAACAACGAATTGTTCGTTGTGTTTATTCGTTGTTCAGTAAACGGAGTTTGTTAATCGGTAAAGTTATTAAAAATTATATTAACGCTGAAACGGTGACGACAGTGCTAGCTTACATATAGGGATGATGTCACAAAAGGAATTTGTGGTGTATTGACGTGTCGAGTCGGCCCTGTTGAGTGAATTTGAATACGTTAAGTCCCTAAGGTCCACCTGCAGTAAGTCAACGGTTTTAAGATTAACTGATTCTGGCAACTGACTATAGGATCATTACGAGTAACTATCGAGTATGTCAGCTAAAGTAAGGCGGTATACCACTATACAATATATACAATATTACACTATACAATATAATATATAATATTTTTAAATATTATATTATATATTATAATATTTAAAAATATATTATATTATGTGTCATAATGAATCTGATCCGTTTTAAAACCTTTAATTATTTCCTACTACGATAGCCTTAAAAATTGAAGATTGTTTTCTTTTCATATCCAAAACAAACGAGGTCCGAGGCAAACAGAGTCGTTAGCTTTGAACGTATTTATACAACTTTACTTACCCCAAGAAATGTAGCGAGAAAAACTTATAGGATAGTTTTATTTGTACCTCGTTGAAAACGTTTAAATGAAAATTCTTAACGTTCCTTTAGGTCTCTTTGAAGCGTTTCATACTTAGATTAACTTTGACTACTTTTATCTTCACTTGGTCAAAGCTAAGACTTAAAAAATAAATATTTTTAAAATTCATTATTTCACTTAACGATTCATGTGTATTAACACATGAATCGTTAACACATATACATTAACTACCACTAAAATATGTAAAACAGCTTTTAAGATGAAAAAAAAAGAGAAAAAGTATAAAATATCTACTTGGAAGCAAAAACGCGAATAACGTAATAACAGCTCTATTAATTCCATAGAAAAGATAAGATTGTCTAACGCTCTGATCAGAAAAGCTAAAATATAATATAATCTGCGTTTATACAAGGTCGCAGTCATGGTGTGTCTTTACCAGGCACAACCTTACCTGTTCTAAAAAACACATACAAAAAAAACAGTACAAGAAATTTTGGTATTTTCTTAGTTCGAATAAGAATAATAACATATTTTTCTTACGATACTTAAATATTGATACAGTCTGAATCCAGGTGATGAGAAATTTCAAACAATATGCAGAAACAAGCGATGCGTTCCAGCAGCTTTGAAGTTAAACGGTTGCAGCCTCAAAGGCGGAGTTTGCCTTTAATATAGGGAAAAATGAGGTTTACTCACCACTATCAGATAGTTGAGTATTTTAAACGGTTGTCTTACCGCTACCGTTTGTTTATCATAGTTTTATTCAGTCTCTGTGTTATACTTCCTGAGATACAAGATACCATTCACAGTAGCGGTTTTAGGGGGTACGACGCGACCAGGGCACCGGATAAAAAGGGGCGCCGAAGGCAGTCAAAAAGGGCACCGCGAAAGTCGAAATTTTGCTTAGGGCACTGGTAGTACTAAAACCGGCACTGATAGTTCGTTTTGTAAGAAAAAGATTTGTTCCTCTATCTCTCTATAAATTGGTACATGATGACTTCAAGAATTTTTTATTTTAAAAAATATTAAATTCATCAAATTATTATAACTTTATTTCGCGTTAGCCACTTTGTTACAGTTTTAAAAAAATACCGCGAAGAGCCAGCGGTAATTTGTATAGCCAGTTTAGATTTATTTTACTTCGAAGTTGTTATGAAAATGATCTTTATAATCTTAGCCACAAAGATCTTTTTAGAGGTAAGAAAAATCAGAATGGTGTGTAGAGGGCGGTAATGTCCCGGATTTGCGTGGCGCGGGTGCCGCTTATTACGAGACTCTCAACTGGTTGTATATAATGTTGGGTTAACTTTGCAACTGGACACTTTTTCTTTCCGCTTCGTGTTTTCTTTATATAAAAGAAGTGTACAAGGCAAAATTAAAGCTTGGCTCATGATAATAGTACCAAAATTTTTGGTAAACAACCTTAATCTATACATATAATAAAACTGTAGAAATGACAATTCTGTACATTAAAGATATCCAAAAAATAATAAGCGGAGGCTATTACTACATCGCTATAGAAGCCAAAACTGTGGTTAGTTTTTTGTCTGTCAGTCTGTATGTCTGTATGTTTGTTCCAGCATCACACGAAAACTACTGATCCGATTTGAATGCGGTTTTCGCAGATATATTTGTCTTCTCCCAACTTAACATCTGGTATACAAAAATTTTTCCCCCCACCTCTCCAAGGGGTCAAAAGAGGGGGTAAGATTTTGTACCAAACTTTTTTCTTTAACACGAAAACTACTGATCCGATTTGAATACGGTTTTCGCAGATATATTTATCTTCTTCCAATTTAACATCGAGTGTATAAATTTTTCCCCCCTTACCCCTCTAAGGGGACCAAAGAGGGGGTCAAATTTTGTATCAAACTATTTTCTTCAATGGACTAACTTCATATTATTAACTGTATTTTTCAATTTAACATCTAGTGTATAAAATTTTTCCCCCACCCCTTTAAGGGGGCCCAAGAGGGGGTCAGATATTGTATCAAACTTTTTTTTAACATGAAAACTACTGATCCGATTTGAATATGGTTTTCGCAGATATATTTGTCTTCTTCCAACTTCATATCTGGGGCTGCGGCCCCCCAAACCCCCCCCCCTCGTGGTAATGTTGCTAAGCAAAATGGTGTTGCGTCGTTAGTGTTGAGTTTAACTTCTCCTTCTTTAGAATCAAAGTAAGTTATTTATTAAAAGTGAAATTAATCTAACCAAAACTAAACATGCAGATTTTGCGTGTCGTTTGGTTAACATGCGGGAGGCTTTGTCCCCGGACGGTACTTGGCTACGCCCCCCCAAACCCCCCCCCCCCCCCCCCTCCTGATAATGTTGCTAAGCAAAATGGTGTTGCGTCGTTAGTGTTGAGTTTAACTTCTCCTTCTTTAGAATCAAAGTAAGTTATTTATTAAAAGTGAAATTAATCTAACCAAAACTAAACATGCAGATTTTGCGTGTCGTTTGATTAACATGCGGGAGGCTTTGCCCCCGGCCGGTACTCCCCCCTCCTGGTAATGTTGCTTTGCAAGAATATTCGTATTGTACACGATTTTCGAATTCCACGCGAGTGAAGCCGCGGGCAAAAGCTAGTGTTAAAATACGGATAATATAATAATAATTATTGAAAGGTTTCGACAAAACAGAATATTGCCATAGTTTTTATTCTGCATTTTAAGTACAAATTAATTAAATTATAAGTAAACCTCTATAATAAATATTGAAAACAGTTGACATTGTTAATAAAAAAATATACCCAAAAATTTTTGGCATCGATGCTAAATTTATGCCGAAACTATTACGCGTTCACAATACAAATGTGCCTAAAGAACTCAATTTTCTCATATTTTCATGAATACTAATATTTTTTTTTAGGTAAAAATAAGAAATTCAATCTTAAAATTGTGCTCCGACTACTCGTTAAGTTATAAGCGTTGAGTGTTCGAGCTTACTTTATTAAAGAGATATTTAATTGAAGTGTAGCTTTCGTGAGACGTTTCCTTCGGATTGAAATGTTTTACGAAAAACAATTTAAACCTTTTCGCTCTAATGATAGTTTGTTCAAATGTCTCGCGGAAACTCCGAACAATATTTACCATAAAGTTTACCTAGCGGAATAGAGAAACAAAGGCCTGAGCAAGAGAGATGTCACTATCAGTAACACTGCGTGGTAAAAAGAGACGTGTGATACATGTCAGCAGCACTCTTTTTTGACGTCCAGTCGACACGTGCCGCACGTTGACAATTTAATCTCATAGAATTCATGTTCAATCATGCTTGTGTAAGTGTATACGTACACATATTTTTCACACAGAAGAAAATCAATTTTGGTTACGTTTAACAGCTCGAGATTCCGCTAGGTATATTAACTTTATTATATTTACCGAATTATTTTATTATGACACTCACACTTCTTGTATTTAAGATGAATCCGTGTAGAAATTGACAATGTCCATTGTAAGATCTGTATAGTCTGTATACGAGTAGAGTGCTAGGACGTATAAGAAGTAATTGTGTGTATAGCTGGGATCACTTAAAATAATGATTTTATTAAAATTAAAAAAAGTACCGAAGTCTTTCATTTGAAATAATTTATTGTGTATAGATATACCCCAAATATCCTTATTTCAGTTGGATATAAACAAATACCAAAATTAGGTATTTAATTCTTCAAAAATGTATATTTGAGGGTTTATTTTTTAGAATGTTTATTTTATTCAAAATATACATGACACGAGTACCAAGTGCTCTCCAATAAATGCTAAATTTATTGGAGAGCACTTGTTTAGATGCTCAAACGAGTAAACACCTAAATATACAAACAGATCAAATGCTAGCAAAAAAACATACGCATATAATAAAATACCTGATATTATATATATATTTTTTTTTAATGAAATAAGGGGGCAAACGAGCAAACGGGTCACCTGATGGTAAGCAACTTCCGTCGCCCATGGACACTCGCAGCATCAGAAGAGCTGCAGGTGCGTTGCCGGCCTTTTAAGAGGGAATAGGGTAATAGGGGGGGTAGGGATGGGAAGGAATTAGGGGAGGGTAGGGAAGGGAATAAAGTAGGGAATTGGGCCTCCGGTAAACTCACTCACTCGGCGAAACACAGCGCTAGCGCTGTTTCACGCCGGTTTTCTGTGAGAACGTGGTATTTCTCCGGTCGAGCCGGCCCATTCGTGCCGAAGCATGGCTCTCCCACGTATAAATGCGAAATATATAAATGCAAAAGTGTGTCTGTTTGTCTGTTACCTCTTCACGCCCAAACGCTGAACCGATTTTATTAAAATTTGGTATGGAGATACTTTGAGTCCCGGGAAAGGATTTAGGATACTTTTTATCCCGGAAAAACGTTCGGTTCCCGAGCGAAACATGCATTTTGGCGCAACGGAGTTGCGGGTGTCATCTAGAGTTCAATAATCGGTCACTATTCTGATATTATTAAACATCATAATTATTTTTTAGGGTTCCGTACCCAAAGGGTAAAAACGGAACCCTATTACTAAGACTTCGTTGTCTGTCTGTCTGTCTGTATGTCTCCAGGCTGTAACTCAAGAACAATAATAGCTAGAGAGTTTCAATTTTTTACAGACTATATATATAGGTGGCCGCTATAACAACAAATTCTAAAAACAAAATAAAATTAATATTTAAGGGGGGCTCCCATACAACAAACGTGATTTTTTTAACCTTTTTTGCTCTATATCAATAACGGCAACAGGTAGGTACTTGATTTTTTCTCAAAGTTCTTAGTTATATTATGTGTACTTTAATATATATTTTTTTATAATAAACTAATAAAAACGATGAATTAGTTTTAAGAAAATATTATTATATAATTAGTTTAAACTTTTATTTCACATGCCCATTAATAAAATTTTCTGATCGTACAGAAGCATTGATTGCGTCTGTCACATTTGTAGCCACAAGGGAATATACAAATTAATATGTACATTTATCTCCCTAAGGTTTTGCTGAGGTACAATTAATTATTCCATGCACAACATGATTTTCTAGATTAATCCGGTAAGGGCTCTGCCCCACTCGCTTTGACGTCAGCAGCTTAGTACGTTGTGAAATCCCGACGTTATTCTATTAAGGTTTTTAAACCCTAACCAAGAACATTTACTAAGCTAGCTATTCTTAGCACACAGACCCGAGAGAGCATCATATTCAAATACCAACGAATATAATATTATGTTCCCCTCTCCGAATATACCTAATGCTAAGTACTCACATGCGGTTTTGCTTGATAGTTTTACTCCAAATCGTGTAATGATTACTTTGTGGACCCCAAAACTGACAGCTCGAGGGCTCGCATCGAGCCGGTTTGATGGAAATATATATATTGATTTAGAAAAAAAACTATCGAGCAATGCCGAATGTGTGAACGAAAGCCCGAACCGCGGGTTTTGCTCGACGTTATTGCTCGATCGAACAAAACCGTATGTGAGTACTTAGCATTACAAATACATGAGTGTACTTACTCAAATCTATGCTAATACTAGATGACGCCCGCAACTCCATTGCGTCAAAATTCGTCAATCGAGCGGGAACCGTACATTTCCTTGGGATACAAACTACTACTACTACGGGTCCTTTCCTGGGACTCAAAGTATCTTTATACCAAATTTCAGCAAAATCGGTTCAGCGGTTTGGGTGTAAAGAGGTTACAGACTGACAGAGTGTCTGACGTCTGTCTATCGTTTTCGCATTAATAATATTAAAGTATGGATTCAGTAAGACACATACTTTTCGTCTTTACTCAATATCTACTGTCTTTTGACGGATTTTTAGAGAAACATGAAAAATTAAGTATAATAATATTATTAATTACTTGCTTAAATAAAGAAAATATCGTACATAAAAATATAGTAAATACCCAATGCTAAAGTGCTTTTCGAAATTAAATAGAGAAACCAATTTTACTAAAACATTCTCAAAATGCATTTAAAGTCAATGACACATACTTAGACTTATATGTGTGCAATAAAATGTTATGAGGAGAGTTGAAACGATATAGTAACGTGAATTCGTAATTCCAAACGAAATTTCCAAGTTCATTTAAATATATTACTGATGTGGCCACAGTTGAGGAAATTTGGCTTAGCTGGCAGTATTATAAGCCACCGAGTTCAATTATATGCACAATTGTATCTGACTTTAATAAACTAGAATCATCTTACAATATTTCCAAGCTAAAAACCCATTAACACATAATGAATCAGAAACCAAAAGCAATTTCGTGTGATACAAAACCGCACCGCCTATTTTCCTTAATCTTGTATATCTGTCGCAGCGGAGGCGAACATAGCGGTGCTACCTGCATGTATTTACAAATGTAAATGCGACTGTAATATTAATATCAGTCGCAGGGAGCCTTTGCCGGGCCGGTGTCGTGTAATTCTGAAGTGTATCTCATATTTGCATGTAAATAAGATGCTCGCTCGGTTTTCGCCTCGGACGCAGCCGGCTTTAATTACTGATGCGGACAGCATTATATGCGTTTTGCTCAGGGTTGCCATGCACAAACAAAATTTTTTTATACATCAGTCTGAGGAAGAGATGGGGATAAGACCATTTCCTCATACTGATAAATTAAATTTTGGTACAAAAATGTCCATAAATGCCCAAAACGTCAGGGCATTTTTACGTCCAAGTAGAAAGATACACTCCCATAAATGTTTAATGTTAATTAATGTGCCTAGGTCCCCATCCCGCATAGGTACCCATTTATAGTCTTGTCATTATTGATAATACTTTGACATGAAGAACATACGCAATGTATTTTAATAATATTAATTTGGATTATGTTTATTCCTGATTTCATAATGTTCATACATACCTAGGAATGTTACAACTATACATAATATAATATTGGAATACAATGACAGTTTATAGTTACAACTATTTTCTAGTACCTATTATTATTATGCGATTACTTTCAAAATCGTCAACTATAATTTTAATATTAATTATAAAGTTTGTATTAGCTTTTAGCAGCAACCCTAGACATGGTTATCAACTCTACTGTTTCTGCCTCACTTTGAATTTTAAACAAAATTTTCTTTATGACTTTGTTACATTTATTATGAACTTGGAAAAATATTATGTTGAATAAAGAGGATGAAATTATCTCTGAGCAGGTATTAAAATATAAAGCTGCAGACACACTGTTTTGCATAATGCAGTCAAGTATGAACTTCACTGTCAGTACGGTATGAACTTTTTCTTTTTATTGGTATAAATATTAATACTTTGGGGTCCTATTTAATTTATAAGTCACTTTTTTTTCTTTTCGTTATTCTTTTCTAACGATCTGGTAAGTGGGCTTAGTATTTGGAACGGGCGTGAAATTGAGGCGTAGTCGTTTCGGTTAAAATTACCCATTAATTTTTTGGAATTAATCGAAATTTAATTAGACGTGTCCATTAACCAATTTAGGCTTACAAAAAATATATTTTTAGAATCAATTTATTCCGTTAATACTTTTATATAGTACTCGTATCACTATAAGGAATTTTTATTGCCGTCATATCGTGGAAGTCAAAAAGCAGGGAATAAAAGAACTCAAATTGTTACCAATCCGTGAAATAAATATGTCGAAAATAAAGCGATGGACCCCTGGGGCTACCGGCGAAACTTCACATAAATTTGTAGGCCCTTCCACGACGCTCGAGGAAAGTACTATCAAGCTATTTCTATTGAAAATAATGTAAGGGCGGCGTTCGATAGCGTGAGGTCATTGATATCATTGAGACTGTAATGGGGATTACAATTTATCCTTTTGATTGAAAACATAATGCTTTCAAAACCATTAATTGTCTATCGTGATAATTTAAGCCAAATCATTTTTTTATAATATCTATGGACGCTTCACACCACGTCTGTCTGGCCCCGTGCTAAGTACCTACCTGAAGGACTTGTGTTACTTTTATACTAGGTATATTTAAGATTTTTATTATGTCATACACGTATTTAATACACATCCAGACCCGGGAACATTGAAAACAATCATTGTGACTTATCCTTGATTGTCGCTAGGTAAACAAATATTTCAATCACACATTAATACACAGATATAAAACATAAGATAATAGAGTCTGAATAAAACATAAAAAGGATAGAATAATTTGAACCGTAGTAATCAATAGTCTCCAAACTTAATACCGCCGCTCGGGGTGAAATTAGGTTACCGCTCCGATATCCGGATCTACGGAATTTGCAGTTCAAAGAAAAAGTAGTTTGAAAGCAAAGGCTTGTGAGATTGTTTTAAATAAACCAAAGCGCAACTTAGCCCTCACTTCATCCCAAAGCTCGCAGGGAGTTGACTTGCAAAATTTTTCAATGAATTTGTATTTCCATTGACGTTAATTTACTCCGCTTTGATGAATCGTGCGGTTATTTTTGATTTATAGAAACACGGCCGGATAACGGAATAAATGATGGATGCTTTACATTCGATACTTGGCTGCGCGATTCATCGACCTGGCTTTCAACCGGGTACCATTTCTATAAATAGGGTGGGATACGGTATTATAAAGTCTCACGAGTACCACCAATACTAACTAATGCCAACGAATCTCGTGTTATTTTGGGGCTAAATATACTGAACTACTAAATACACGGTACGCATAATATATTTAGCCGGTATTCTGTGCGCAATCCCGAACTCCGAGCCAACTTACGCGTATGTCCCGACTGTACCAGGTTAGATTGGACAGGCGAACAATTAAATAAGCTACACACGCAAACAATTTCGCACAATTTTGGAGACAAAACCTACACTGCTGTTTGCTTATCGAGTCGCAATTCAATAAACTCCTAGTGGGGGGTCAGTGAAGGGTGGGGGGTACGTAAACACACCTTCGACGTAATGTCCGAATAATGGTACAAAGTAGCTCTGTACGATCTGTTAATACTACCCAATAAATGCTCTTCGATCTAAATTTAGACTCCTACTATTGGAAAACGAAATTGACACTTTAAAATTACTACATTACTTCAATTTTATTTTACTAGTAGTGTTATTACTTTTTAGGATTCAAAATATTCCTTTATGATAGCAAAATCAAATCGATGGCCCCAACGAATAAACGTGCAAGAGCTTACTTACCTTACCCAAAAAATTTTTTTGAATTTTTTTCACTTAAAATAACGATTTTATAGCAATGTAAACCTTTACTGTACGGAAAAAATAATAACATATATCACATTAAAATTAAAACATGCGCTTATTGCAGATTATTTGTTTATTTGAGTTCACGAGAATAAACGTGTTAAAACAATTTGGCGCTCGTGTCTATCTTTTCCTTTGGGTTATAACTCTTGCACGATTATTCGTGTAAAAATGCAAGCGACTTCTATCACTAATGCCTCATTGCAGATGGCGAAACTTTGAATATAATAATCACAGCTATTCTATTATCTTTAACTAACTTCTCTTGTCTTTTCTGCTTTTGTAAAGGTTATTAGAAGAGCTATTGTAAAGTTTATCACAAGAGCTGCTGGTGAGTTGCTGGTCTTTTTAAGAGGTAATACGCTCTTTTCCTGAAGATTTGCAGGTCGTATAGGTCCGGAAATACTGCTGGTGACAGTTTATTCCAAATTTTACGGTGTGCGGCAGAAAGTTACGCGAAAAAAGCATGGTGGAAGACTGCCACTCATCAAGGTTATGAGATGGTATATTTTTAACGTGGAACGATGGCGAAAAGTTGCAGGAGGTACTTATGATTCCGAACAATTCCTCAGAGCACTACCCGTGATACAACCGATTGAGGATGCAGAGTGAAGCTATTTACATCTCGGCGTAATTCCAAGGGGTCCAGCCTGTTTGGGTGCAGTCATTATGGCAGTCAACAATTCGAGCGGTCCTTCGTTGGATACGATCCAAAGGGATTTGTTGGTATTTTGGGGTCCCTGCCCTACATTTTATACGTGGGAGAGCCATGTTTCGGCACGAATGGACCGGCTCGACCGGAGAAATACCACGTTCTCACAGAAAACCGGCGTGAAACAGCGCTTGCGCTGTGTTTCGCCGAGTAAGTGAGTTTACCGGAGGCCCAATCCCCTATCCCTTCCCTACCCTCCCCTATTCTCTTCCCATCCCTACCCTCCCCTATTACCCTATTCCCTCTTAAAAGGTCGGCAACGCACCTGCAGCTCTCCTGATGCTGCGAGTGTCCATGGGCGACGGATGTGGCTTTCCATCAAGTGACCCGTTTGCTCGTTTGCCAACTTATGAGGCCGAACCTTCGGCCTCATATGGAATACTGTTCTCATATTTATTTTATTTTTTATTTATAAAATAAGTTGGCAAACGAGCAAACGGTTGTTGACGGTTCAGTAAAAATATTGTTGACCTATTGTTTTTGTTGATAAACATTGACCTACCTCGCGTCTATGCGTGGACACATACATATAAAATGGAGTACAACCTTGTCTATAGATCCTTCAAGAGAGAGATCAATCGGGCAAATACGGGTCAATAGTATTGGTGAGAGACTCGAGTGCCTTCCTTTGGGAACCCGTGAAATCTGGTCTCTGGCCTAAGCTATTCAAGGGTATTTTTGAAAGCCATCCTGCCATCTCTACAAGTAGGAAATGGATCGTTGGCCCACGACGTAAAATACAAAGACGATCTTCTGGGTAGCTCCTTGCGTCAAACTCGACCCTTGATGACATTGGGATAAAAACCGCCGACCATACCACGATGCAGGGGCATCACGTCGGATATAAGGTTACGTTAGGGCTCAGTGTGAATAGCCCTGCATGTCCTTGATATCCAAAAGTCGAGTGGGCCTGACGGGATCCCTCCTATTGTATTGAAAAAGTGTGCTCCAGAGTTTTATCCGGTCTTAACGCGTCGTTTTTGGTTCTCCTACTCTTCTGGCATTGTCCCGGCTTCTTAGAAGACAGCCTTAGTGTACTCGATCCCCAAAAAAAAAGGTGACCGCTCAAATCCTTCCAACTACAGACCAATTGCTAAAACCTCCGTCATCTCGAAAATAATGGAATCCATTATCAGTTCTTTCGGTTCCGAAAGGGTCGCTTGGATGGTTATCTCTTGGCGTACCAAATTCATCGTTGGGCTCAGGTGATTGTGTGGAGAGGAGAGGCATTGGCTGATAGTTTGGACATTGCGAAGGCCTTTGATCGGGTTTGGCTCAAAGCGCTACTATCAAAGCTTCCATCATAATATGGGCTTCCCGAGAATTTATGCAAATAGGTCACAAGTTTTTTGGCAGATCAATGACATGTTACATTCCAATGGCATTTATTGCTATGCGGATGATAGTACAGGTAATGCCCTATCTACCGGCTTTCACCATATTTATTTATTTATTTATTTATTTATAGGTAGACTATACTTTTCTGATTCTGTTCTTAACACGACGAGACAGTATTTCAGTCTGAACCAATGCCTACAACTCTACAAGGTGCTATCATGAGCTCTTATAGCAGTATTACTTTAATATTACTTTCAGATTTAGAATATTAAAGTAATACTGCTATAAGAGCTCATGATAGGGGAGCAGCTGTACGCCAAGAGATAACCATCCAAGCGACCCTTTCGGAACCGAAAGAACTGATAATGGATTCCATTATTTTCGAGATGACGGAGGTTTTAGCAATTGGTCTGTAGTTGGAAGGATTTGAGCGGTCACCTTTTTTTTTGGGGATCGAGTACACTAAGGCTGTCTTCTAAGAAGCCGGGACAATGCCAGAAGCGTAGGAGAACCAAAAACGACGCGTTAAGACCGGATAAAACTCTGGAGCACACTTTTTCAATACAATAGGAGGGATTCCGTCAGGCCCACTCGACTTTTGGATATCAAGGACATGCAGGGCTATTCACACTGAGCCCTAACGTAACCTTATATCCGACGTGATGCCCCTGCATCGTGGTATGGTCGGCGGTTTTTATCTCAATGTCATCAAGGGTCGAGTTTGACGCAAGGAGCTACCCAGAAGATCGTCTTTGTATTTTACGTCGTGGGCCAACGATCCATTTCCTACTTGTAGGGATGGCAGGATGGCTTTCAAAAATACCCTTGAATAGCTTAGGCCAGAGACCAGATTTCACGGGTTCCCAAAGGAAGGCACTCGAGTCTCTCACCAATACTATTGACCCGTATTTGCCCGATTGATCTCTCTCTTGAAGGATCTATAGACAAGGTTGTACTCCATTTTATATGTATGTGTCCACGCATAGACGCGAGGTAGGTCAATATTTATCAACAAAAACAATAGGTCAACAATATTTTTACTGAACCGTCAACAAGAAAATATTAGCTAACTAGACGTTCCACGCGGCCTCGTCCGCATAAATGAGAAATTTTACGGATACCGTACATTTTCCCGCAAAAAATAGCCTATGTTCTTTCACATCATGTTCTATTCTACATCTGTGCCAAATAACTTAAAAATTCATCCAGTGATTCGCGAGATAAGCGCCCTAAAATAATTTTCCCGATTTTTTCTACATTTTCCTATGTTTCTTTGCTTTTATTCGTCTTAGAGTGGTAATTTATAGTTTATAGCCTTTCTCGATAAATGAACCATCTTACAACAAAATAATTTTTTTAATCGGACCAGTAGTTCCTGAGATTGTCGTGTTCAAACAAACAAACTCTTCTACTTTATAATATTAGTATAGATTTACATTTTATACCATACACTAATAAGGTCGTATTACATAAATAATGAACCAACTTCTTAACACTAATATACGGGATTTTATCTTTACAAACATGTAAAAGCAACAAAATATACAAGAATAAGCGTGTAAATGACCAGATCATGGCTCAGGAGGAAAAAAATATACGTGGAATAACCATGCAACATTTCACTGCACTTGTTAAAACTTCATTTATGTGCATTAAACATATTTACGTGCATTGATACAATAGTGTTAACAAGTCACATATTATTCAGTAGAATAATAATTTAATGTGGTTTTTCTTAAATATGTAGTAAACCGTTAATATTTGAAATAAATATGTAAAGAACGCAGAAACTGCATAATGGGGAAAATATTTTCAAGATATACTGTAAGAAGTTCCCTCACTTACTCGTTATGGACAACGTAAGTTGGCCGTTGTATAGCTCTCAACTTGGTTAATATTGGCATATTGCTTGAAGCTGCAAGTTCAACACAAAGTGTATTAAATTGAGCGCAGATAATACTGTCAGATGGTAATAGTCAAGTTTGTGTAAGTAATTTAGTAGACAGTCCAACGTGTTATCAAAATGAACAATGAAGGCGATCGAAAAACTTCAACAAAACATCGTGTAACACGGAACAAGAAATCGGATGGCAGTGGCCAGTGGCATATAACTTTCTGAAAAATCCTTCTGTTAGCCGTTTTTGTAACGATTGTACCTACAAGACGAGCACTCAAATGAATAAAAAATACTGGATAGACCCTTGACGAAAGATTATTATTACTACTCGTTATATTATGTTATTTTTGAGACGAAGGGATCATGAAAAGATATCTCTTGTAAGTACTTGTTGTTTACCGATATATAGTATGTTCCAGGGTTAGCTTTTAACGCACAAAGTCATAGAATTTAATTGGCCATACAACCGAAATGATTCACATTCTATATACATCAAATATTGTTCACTTAATCTCCGAACATAATATGTTTGTCTGTGTGTCAGCCACAGGAGCATGTAATAGAACAATCGGATCTGCAGTAAACGGTCGTCGCATGTCGTGTTCAATATTCACTTGTCCTTTGTGGACGGCGATGTGTATTGAATCGACAAAGGGCATCGCTAACTACTTAAAGTGCTAGGCTTATACTCCAGCGACATCAGTTAAAGCTATTAAATGCTAAACGCTCATACGCTACATGTAATCGGCTTCGACAGCAAATCGTTCTGAAAGCTACGCCAAAATTACACCCACATATGTTCCATGATTGTTGACCGATTTTGATTTTGGTAAAAAAAAAATATTAGCTACTAAATACATATCTGTTACTATATTTTAATGATAAGCCTAATAACTTGTTCTAACCCATCAAGCCCCATAAGCTCACCGGTGAGCGAGACACAATAGAATAACATTAGATTTCCAAGAATCCACGATCGAATTATTAGCCCGTCTATCGTGGGTAAACGAGACACAATAGATATTCTATTGTGTCTCGGTCACCGGTGAGCGTATGGGACTTGATGAATTAAAACCAGAGGCAGCATTTTGTCTTGTTTTTATTATGGACTACATAAAGTCTACAACGTAGCATATGCTACGAAGATGCGCTACGCGCAATGCGCATGCTGCAAGTCCGCTCGTTTGTTGTAAATTGTAAAATAATAATGTTGTATTACAACAAACGTACTTTCATTGAAACGAAATGGGTTTTGTTACAAAGAAATATATTTTATTAATATTTAAGGGTACCTATCCAATATCTATGTGGCTTATGTAATCTATTTTAAAAATAAAAAATGGATATCACTAAATAAGGATAAGTATATATTGCAATTTTTATGCCACTTGATAATATATTTTATTCAAAAATATTTATGTCCAACCAAAAAATACACTATAGGCAATTTGAAAAGCCGTAGTTTTCAATGACTCTATATAGCGAACTTGCATAAATCAATAGCTACCTACAAAGTTGGAATGCGGACCGCGGTTCCAAATTATTTACCGCTCAAACCTCAAAAATAGCCTAACTCCATATTTTGTTTCAAACTGGCACAAATATGAAACCGACGACCTTATTTAAACCATTTATGAATTTAAGTAGTAGCTGTTATTGAATTGCCTTTGTCGCTTGGTAACAAAAATGTAAAGGTGAAACCACACTAGGCGTTAGTCGTTACTAGTCTGTGGAGTGACGCGACACTTCACTTTCCATTTATGAAAGAAATTATCTCAGACAATACATTCATTACAAAAGTTTGACTTAGTCCCTTACGGCTGAATACTAATTGGTTAGAGAAATTAATAAAATTAGAGTACTGTTGCTATTGAATAAATAACGAACTAATTAATTGTTCTTTGTAAGATTTATTTGTTTAGTAGTAGTCCCGCACTTGCTAGGCGAATCAAACCGAGGATTCGATAGAATTAGTACCATGAACTTGAATATGTTATAACTTATAAGAATATCTTTAGAAAATAATCCTTGTTTTGTTATGCTTGTCCTTTAAGAGTTTTGGGCATAGACCGTCTCACAAGTCAAAGCTAAGGTAAATTCCAATCTAAGTTTTCATTACATCCGTCCATAACATAATGAACCCGTCAAATATCAGTCGAAACGCACAAACAGTCAACGTCAATAAATATAAATTGTCGATTACCGCTAGTATTTACAATTAACGAATAAAACAATTTGCTTAAAACTTTAATGCAGTGGCGACCCGCGCTCCATGAACACGAATGTTAACGATAAAATCCGTTGTAACGTGAATAATTTACCGATTAAACCGATATACAATAATAAAATCCCTATAATTTATTATTATATCATGCGATAGGTTGAATGTTTTAAACGATTTTACATAATTTACCCTTTATTTATAATTTAATCCAATTTGCCGGGTCGGGGCGCTCATTAGCATGAGCCATGTTTGATACACGTGGTCAGTGGTTTCCACTTGATCGAGCGCCGCTCTTTTTGTTAGCTCCCTTTTAAATACCTAACGGGTGCCAAAATTACAAATATTATTCGTAAATAATATGATTATGGCTGAAAGTATGCAAATTTCTCCACGATGAATGTGGCTCTTAAGCTGGATCTTTAGTGGGTACTCGTATAAAGAATCATACGCCCTGTAAGCAATAAACCTGAAAATCTGTCTCTTAAAAAATACAAGAATCATATTTTCCGTTATAGTAATGTTACGTGCTATGGTTCGAGGATTTGGAGAGAAAAACCTGGTGACTCTCTTGAAGACTTTATTAACACTGCACTAAACACTAGGTCACAACACTTATCACTAAGTCCAAACACTAATCACTAGGTCCAATTACTAAGCACTATCACTGTCCTAGGTCGTAGCCAAGTCGCAGGTTTCACTGGTTCACTCACTATTGATCACTTGTTGTCGCCTCGAAGATCGCTCAGATCCAACTGACTCGCCGGGCCTGCCTGCGGCTTTTTATATGGCGAGACGAATTCCAGAAAGTACCCGATTCACGTAAACAAGTAAACAACCGTGGGAACTTTCTAGGAGGCTCGAGCATGTACCACAATAAAAGTAAACAATTAAACACGAAACACGCAAACAAAAAAGGGGTAAACACGTAAACAAACATTGGACCTTTCTAGAAGGTTCGAGTATGTACTTGCGCACCTCATGCTATCTAGTATTGAGTAGGGGATTTATGTTGCCTGTGCTCCCTCGGTAAGTTTCGCTGGTTTGTCGCTAGATGGCACCACGTGTTCGTATACCATGTACCGTAACACTAATAACATACTTATAAACTGAAATAACTTAATTCATAAATAGGAATGGAGTATATTCCGTAGTCAGTAACCAACTACTAAATGTACTAAATGTTTAAACATGTTACGTAAATTATTCAACAAATCGAATAGCTTTTTTCTCGTGCGACCACATACTTCTGATAGATTAAAAAACGCAGATGTATTTGCGACCTTTATTCTACGAGTACTAGATAAGCTTTATCTTAAAAAAAAGTTGATCCGACAAGAAATAATTAAAGAAAGAGGTAATTACACCTGTGATTCATAGTCCAGTGTTGCTGGTTGACTTGTGGGTTCTTAAACCCTCTGTTCTTGGGCAGAGGCCCAAAAACAGAGGCTTTTGGCATGTATACCAAGAGGTAACCAAGAGTGATTACCTCTTGGTGTACATGCCGAAACACAACATAAACCTCTTTTCACGCCAATTTTTTGAGCCTGTCGTATTGCTTCTTTAGAATATGTCCACTTCCGCCGAAACATGAATCTTCGCATTATTTGTTACATTTTCATCACCTTACTTATTTTTACACTAGCTATTAAGCATTCTAGTTAAGCTCACCTCCTTGTACCGATTGAACAAGTTGCTTAGAAGCAAAAATCTATTTATCAATGTATCGGCCTGCATCAGGACCCATTTCTCAGCCGAGATTAATTACACACGACAAGTTCCAAACGGCACGCCTTTAATTATCCACTGCGACCTTAACTTTACTTTGCATTTTTACTTTGCTTCCTAATGAAGCGATTTGTAACCTAAAATACGTGTACAGTTGTCAGTTTGTATGCTTTTACCCAACGGAATAGAAAATAGACCGAGATGATATACTTTTTCCATGTGATATCGTCTTACACCAAGTGTAACAGAAGACTTAGGCTAAAATATGAAACGAAACGGTGCAAAAAGTATAAAAATGTAAACATATTACGATGCTTTATACAAATAATATTTTTGCGTTACTTTTTCAAGTTAAGAGTTATCCTCGAGCCTCGGAAACTACCACTTTTTCTCATTATATTATTTTTTGTATTCCTCAGCGACCTTTTTATAAATCGACGCATTTCATCATGCGAACGTGATCTTTTTAAACGGACATAATGAAATAAAGAAATACTTTTTCCAGCAAACGGGGTTTGTTTTTTAATTTTCTTTTTAAATTAAATATTTAGAAAAGAACGGGGTGCCAACGTAAAACTCATTTTCGCTGGCTTTTAGACACGTCTTTACCATACTGATTTACTAGATATCTTTGGTCCATCATACGAGTGTATTCATTTTTGTTAGAAAAATATGTAATCACTAATAAGCGTAATGCTTAGAACAACAACAAGGCAACTGTACTGTAAAAAACAAAGCAACAGTTACAGAGATGGCTCCTGTTCATTCTAGTTTAGTTCTAGTCATTCGTTTACAATTTTTCTATTAAGCTAATGCAGTGTGTTAGAAAAAAGGGCTTTATATCCTTTGTAGTATTATGCCATTTTTTTTTCATAACAACCATTATTAATTAGTCCTTATTTTCAAAGGAAAATAAGGACTAATTAATAATGGTTGTTATGTGTACATCGCTCAAAGGAGCGATGTACACGCTTTTTAAAAAGAGTACTTATTTAATTTTTTAATTTGCTTTAGAAAATAATTTTATAATAATTATTATATCTATAAATTAATACGTGAGCCAAAATCATTGTATCCCTTTTGACGAAAAATGGGGAAACGTAGGTGAATGAAATTTTGCACAGTTATAGTTTATATGATGAAGGAGTGCATCGAGCTAATATTATTTTGAAATTATGCTTTTATGATTTATACCACCATTGGGCGATCTCTAGTCCTGATTATTTTGTGCCATGATAGGCGATTGTTACCAGCAATAAAAGAAAATTAAATAGGTAATATTTGTTATAAAATTCGCATTAAAGCAAAAGTTAACTGTAATAACTTATCGTCACATGACTTATTTAACAGAGGTATCAATTTGGAGGTTAATTTGATTTTGTATGATGTCTACGAAAACTGTACAAACTAAAATTATATAAATGTTTTCTGATTCCCGTGACACAAAACCATTGAGTACTTAGTATGCCAGGGCCAGATGAAAGATGTGTGGAGCGACCAAAGATATTATAGTAACAAAATACACCCTAATATAAGTTCAGTTCGAGACTACAGTGTGCATGATGTTCTCACGAGAGTGAAGCTGTGGGATAAAGCTAGTTAGGGCGAGTGAAGCGAGCCCTAGTATATCCCACAATCTGAACATTTTGTGGTACACTTTACATAATAACTATCACGCATGTTGATTTGTGCTTTAACACAGTAATTTCTATTTATAATATGTAGATGTGTTATCATCTTCACTCACGGTGTGACGACGCGAAAAATATTTGAAGCTTAAGATTACTGCATTAAGCAGTAAATTTTTCACATTTTTATTTATTTTATTTCTTTCAATTAAATATTACACCACCTTCTCAAACACTAACCTATTCCGAAAATGTTAGATATTTTATCGAACATCTATCCTACTAATATTATAAAGGTGAAAGTTTGTTTGGATGTATGGATGTTTGTTACTCTTTCACGCAAAAACTACTGAACGGATTTTAATGAAACTTTACAATAATATAGCTTATACATCAGAATAACACATAGGCTACAATTTTAACCGACTTTCAAAATGGGAGAGGTGTTATGTTCGTTTTCTTATGTTCAACGATTACTCCGCCGTTTGTTAACCGATTTTCAAAATTTTTCTTTTGGTATATAAGGTATCATCCTAATTTGGTATTATATTCACAAAAGTGGTGATCTGATGAAGGATCCGAGGGAACTCCTCAAAATTTATAGGGAAACATGTGGTGACTTCGGTTTCGTGAAAAGTATTCTAAGCATATGCTACCACCAAGTAAGATTTTGCACCGAGGTATACCTGGTATACCGTGGTTCGGAAGGTGTTGAGAGAACTCCTGATTCTTTATAGATACAAGTTTGGGAGTTTCGGCGTTGTTTTAAGAACGGGAAGCAAATTACATTTATCATCATCATCATCATCACTACCATAATATTGTACCATGCATTGTCCCATGACTTATGAGCTTATAATGACCCTGTTATTGGTACTTTTCATAGTATTTTAGATCGAGACTCGAGTTTGTCAAGCGATAATTAAAAAAAATCTATACCTACCTAATATTATAAACCTGAAGAGTATGTTTGCTTGAATGCGTTAATCTCAGGAACTACAGGTCCGATTTAAAAACTTATTTCAGTGTTAGATAGCTCATTTATCGAGTAAGATTATAGGCTATATAATATTATCACGCTAAGACTAATACGACCGAAGAAACGCAGGAAAATGTGGGAAAAACGGGGGAAATATTAGAAATTACGAACTACTGGAGCAATTTTTATGGTAATATTAAGCACAGATGTAGAGTAGGGAAGGGAGTAGGGACATAAGCTATTTTTTATTTTTCTGTTTCTGTAAAATTCCCAATTTACGCGGGCGAAGCCGCGCGGGACATCTAGTATTCTATATATATAAAAATGGATTTTCAATCGTGTTAGTAACGCTAAAATTCAAAAACGACTGGACGGATTGGACTAATTTTAGTCTTAAAATATTCGTAGAAGTCAAGGGAAGGTTTTGAAGTGACACGAAGTTCACCGGGTCAGCTAGTAATATTATATTTTTAAGGCATCTTAAAACTTTTTTAACTTCGTCGTTTGCTTATAAATAGTCAATAAATAAGCAAAGGTATGCGTCGTGTTGTGTGCCTATATATAAAATATTTTTTCTAAGTAAACTGAATTATATTTCAATTTAATAAGATTGAATAATGTTATTGTGTTCTTAAATAATAAATGCCCACAAAAACGTGTAGGGAATGGGCGTGGGTTGTATTTCTTGTTGATTTATTGCATTACACGTTGGGATGACACATTTCATTACCTTTCTACGAATGTTAGACTAACTTATGATTTATTTTTATTTTTTATTTAAGGTGGTCAAATTATTGTAATTGTAAACGTTTCCTATGTATGTTTACATAAGAAAAAACTAAAAAGTTTAATGTTTTGATCACTACTAAGTTTACTCTCTTGAAAGTTAATATTTCTAAAATTCAATAATAATTTATTTATTTTATTGATTTTATACTTTTTTTGACGATGTACAACGGCGGACTTAATGCCATAGGGCATTTTCTACCAGTCAACTATTGGATGGGAGCAGAAACAAAACTTTAAACACTAAATTTAGTTGTTGTTTAATAAAACAGTTGAATACGCTTTGTCAAAGATTAATTGGAACAGAAAATTCTGTAGCTGCAAAAATATAATACAACGAGCACAGAAATTCATTACAAAATTATTATATAAGATATAATGAATGCCGTCATAATTTGTGAATTGCCATGAGTTTCCCATTTAATAACGAAAATTTTACAAAACGCTGTGTAAAAGTTAGTATTTAATATAAGCGAAAACCCAAACAGGCTATACGCGAAAGCCCAACGATCCCTCAAATCTGGGTTCCATTAATCCTACCTTTAATATATTCGTGTTTAACGTGAGCCCTCCCAGAGCGTTCGCAAAATTTTGCATAAACAAAAATTAATTCGGCGCGCTTTCACCTTATTGTACAGAATTACACCGTAGGTTGGCATTTGTTGCAATAAACACGCTCTTCAAGCTATTTTACGTTGATCATTATTATTATTGTCTCATTATTTTACTCATATGTCATAATTCATAAATAAAATTACTTCAGAATAACTTTATAACATCAATATACGCGAAACCTAGCAATATTCTATCAACTTTTATCCCGTATAATTTTTCAGCTAAAAATTTGAACACAAATAATTAATATTGACATATATTATATTATATTTTCCATAGCTTAACAAATATTTTAAGGTTCTTTTCATGTCGTTGATTCCGGTACGTTTATCCTTTTGATTATTATCCTTGACAAAATATAACAAAATCTGGTAAATTTCGTTTCATTTACTTATATTTGGATATTTTCCCGCTTCAATATCAGGTGATCAAATATGTATATCTCCTTTATAACGAAATTGAAAAATGCCTCGTCCTCAAAGGAAATATTCCAAGTTCGGTAAAATATGGAACAATGTTCGAATCAAAGCAACCTTTCCCCACCTCACCTATTGACTTCGTATCAAACGTCTCGCAAAATATGCTGTAAATTTCGGTGCTCCTTTCGAAAATTAGAACCGAAAAAGTCTCCTTAGTAAATATGAATTTCTCTTTCATTGTTTTTATCCCAGCGGGTTTTGACTTACAAACAAACCTCCGCGTGTCTTAAAAAGTTAGTCTAAACCGTTTTAAGTGAATAAAAAAAGCATCGAAGGCATCTAAATAATTTATACAACACTTAATCAGGGGCGCGAGCTGTCGCCGTGATGAGGGTTGGCTTACGCTATAGGTACACCAAGAAATATTCATAATCCCCGACGATACAACCGCGGCCTTTTCAATATGACACAATATGAGACAAGTCACCATGGAATTATGTAGAGCAAAATTATAGCATGTGCTAGAATAGAACTTAACCTGAAAATGAAACTTACATAAATTCTTTTTTTTTTTCAAATTTTTAAATGCAGTAAATATTTAGCTATAAAATAAAACCGGTAAAGGCAAGCTCTCAATGAGGCGCCGGTAGCTAATCCACTCCAAACAAACTCGAAGGTTTTCCGCCTCTGCCTGAAAACACACGTGAGAGGATGTAAGCGCACTACGAACATAATTTGTAACATAGATAAAAGATATAATTTACTATAAGTCTAGGGTGTATATGGGTCCCTCGTATAGAGTTAGTTATTTTTTAGGATGCCGTACCCAAAGGGTAAAAACGGGACCCTATTACTGAGACTTTGATGTCTGTCCGTCTGTCTCCAGGCTGTAACTCAAGAACGGTAATAGCTAGAGAGTTGAAATTTTAAGCTATAAGTTACTAAAAACAAAATAAATGTAATATTTAAAGGGGGCTCCCATATAAACAAACGTGATTTTTTTACATTTTTTGCTCGTTATTAATGATGACAATAGCCACCAGAAATATTCACAATTACTCAGTTTTATTTGTGCTTGAATAATTAATAATAAAATTTAAATAAAATTAATAATTAAGGGGAGCCTCCCATACAAAAACACTCATATTTTTCTTATTTTTGCTCTATAGTGGTACTGAACCTTTCGTGCTCGAGTCCAACTCACACTTGGCCGATTATTTTAACTATTTTCGTTAACTTTAAACAAGTTAAGGGGTATTTATTGAGTTAGTCCACTGTGAAACTAGCAGCGCTAAAATAGTTACTTTTAACTACTATTTTTCTACAAAATTACCTTAACTACATCAATTTGCCTATATAATAATTTAAATTTTATTTAACGCTTGATGAAAAAACCGTTGACAAACTAAAAATAATTTTAATTTTGAAAATGGTGAAAATCTATTAACGCTTAAATAATTTTCACCATTCACCATAGATAAATTCAATATCAAATAAATAGGTGAAAACATTTATTTTACGTCAAATCTAATTGTGTCACAATATAGTAGAATAGAAAGTAGAGGTAATTTAGTAAAATCTCCAAGTGTTTCTAAATTTGATTTGAATGGCGGCGTCAATGACATTAGCAAGTGCTGCGAAGGGCCTCATCAAATTTAATTACAGCCATGAGCTCTGCCGGCGATCATTTCGCGGAAGATTTGCCCTATATACATAAACTTATAGCTGTACAAATTACTGTTTGAAAGACACAACATTTTGTTAGAAAGTCAGGCACTTTCTAAATAGGCTAATTGTGTTGGATAACAAATATTATGTTATTAAAAGTAGGGGGGGGGGGGGGCAAATTACCCAGGTTCAGGGCCAGGGGGGGGCAAATCAGATATTTTATAAGCTAGGTGTTTATAAAGAATAAAAAATTAATAATTTTTAGTTGTAAAAATATTTTATTACAAACAAATGGCAAGAATTCGGTTTCTTAATTTTTATTTTTATAGATAAAAGTACTAGATAATATACTTAGTAGGGACGTCATCATGATATAGGGGGGGGGGGGGGGGGGGTCCTCGGTACGCCCATGGAAACTAATATTAAGTCGGTCTGTCTGATACTTTAAACCGGTGAATTGATATTTGATTTGTAGATATTATAGATTAATCGAGAAAAAAAAGAAACGTTTAAAGTAATTACTAGCTGTCCCGGCAAACGTTTCTTTGCCATATAAAGTATTTCGCCCGTATTATTTTATTGAAGTGACTAAATAAGTATGTCACCATGGCAACGTCCATCGATATCCCGTCGCACAAACAATGGTCGCCGTCAGTCTCGAGTTGTAATAATTTACTAATAATAATACTCCCCACACCGGTTTCGGTGACGGTGGCCGGTTTCATTGTAGCCAGACCAGGTACGCAGGAGTAATTTTATAGTGCCCAAGTGTGTGCGCAGTACACAAGAGCACTCTCTATTCCTTTACTCTCATAACCCAGTGGGACGGAAGACCGACACGACTGGCGAGAGATCAGGCGCAGGACCGACTTTTTACATGCCCATCCGACGCATGGATCATCTTACTTGTCAGACAATCAGGTGATCAGCCTACATTTTCCTAACCAAACTTGGAAATAACATGTTTCCAACGCGGGATTCGAACCCACGACCTCCGGAGTCGAGAGCGACGCTCTTACCACTAGACCACGGAGACGTCATCAATAATTTACTATTATTTATTCAACAAATGCACTTATCAATATAAAAAGTATCCAGTAGCCGATTCTCAGACCCACTGAATATGCATATAAAATTTAGTTAAAATCAGTAAAGCCGTTTCGGAGGAGTACGCGGCCTAACATTGTGACATGATAATTTTATATATAAGAGATTAAAGTAAGATTCTCGTGAATTATAGGTGTGAAGCATACCTATTTACATTAAATTCAATTCAATATTATTTGTATAAACCATGTTATAGCAATCACGTAGAAAATAATTTGTCTTTGGTACCAGAAAGAAAGTTCGATAATATCATTGATATAATATGTCAAAAGTTAAATACTAATTTTTAAAACGAAAACTTCATTACTTAGGGCATCGTTTTGATTAAGTAATTATTTGATAAAAATAATTACTTAATCCCTTTTCAACTTACACATTTAATTTAAACATAGTGCCTGTATTTTAAAACTATACGTCACTTTTAAAATAAATAATACTTAATGTAAAAGCTACTTTACCTACTGTTAGATGAACCGTTCTAATTTTACAATAATTATTTGGAGTTTAAGTAAACTATGAACTGTTGAAATAGGGTTAACATCCGGCAAGTACGACTGTAGCCGGTCGCGGTGTCAACAGCTCGATACGAACAACTGCGCTCTATTTTATCGCCTAATAAATTGCCAACTTTAACTCTATTGCTTAATAAAATAAAACTTAAAGTATTAATTTCGTTTTCCAATTTTAATAGTTTGTTAACTTTGCTCGCTTGATTTTAAAATGTCGCTTTTTCCATTCAGCGATTTACCGTAAAATTATATTTTTACAAAATAAACTGTAATTCTTATATATTGTACACCAAACAAAGGGAAAAGTAATATACTAGCAATTGGCAATAAAAAGAAAAGTACAAAGAACGACCCAAAACAACCGTTTACGTAATTAAATTACTCGTACGTCTAAATTTACTATGCAATCAAAATCAGTTGCAAATAAAAATGAACCGACCAGTTAAAAACCCTAACAAAAACAGTCGATGCAGCAACATTCGGAATTCTTTTAGTAGCTAGAACGTTAAATGTCCGCAGGTCCGAATTAATTGAATTTTAAATGTGACCAACTTAAAAAATAAATAGTGCAACAGGACGGCGTGGGATTTATCTCAGGATCAATAAATCTGGCTATCTACGCCCGACCAAACACATTTGTCTTTATAATGGACATTCAAAACGCACGGTATTTATTGCTTTATTCTTTCGGTTTCATCATCATCAGCATCAAGTACCTAGTCTATCAAGAATGAGTAGACGATAAAATCAATTTTCTAAACTTAATCATGACCTTTTCAGAGCCGTTACACCTATGGCCTGTTAGTGTCTAAACACACTAGGCCGAAGTTACGCGGCGTAAATTCCGCATGATTATGTCAACGCATACAAAATACGGACGGAACGCGACGGAATAGTGTGTCATCGGTAATGTAAAATACTTTGCGGGCGTAATCATGCGGAATTTACGCCGCGTAACTTTGGCGTAGTGTGTTTAGATACTTAGAGAAACTTATTTTAAACCCCCCCCCCCACCTCCCCCCTCCCATAAAAATATTTCAAGAAAACAATACAGGAATTAAAAATAAATTTATCTCACTTCCCGCTTGACCGCGATTTTATGAACGCGACAGATCGCCATGCGGCGTACCTACCTACTATTATTTTATTTTAAACACAAAAACATTTTTTTTTCTGCCTATTCATCTATTTTAGGTACCACCCCCTGTTACCCCTATAGAATAGCTGTTTTACCCCCGTGGGGTAATTACCCCCAGGTTCGGAACAACTGGAATAGTGGTTTTTTCATTTCGTATTTTCACCATAAAATTAATATACCTATTGGAATAGAGCAACAATCTCGAGCTGTCAAACGAAACCAAAATTGGTTTTCATCTGTGTGAAAAATATGTGTACGTATACACTTACACAAGCATGATTGAACATGAATTCTATGAGATTAAATTGTCAACGTGCGGCACGTGCCGACTGGGCGTCAAAAAAAGAGTGCTGCTGACATGTATCACACGTCTCTTTTTACCACGCAGTGTTACTGATAGTGACATCTCTCTTGCTCAGGCCTTTATTTCTCTATTCCGCTAGGTATATTAACTTTATGATTTCCACACACGACCAGGGGCGTAGCGTACCTTGGCGGGGCCCCGTATAAAAATTTGTTTGGGGGCCCTTAGGAAGGGTATAGATTTCTCAAAAAAGAAAAAATGTTTGCATAAAATTAAAATTAATATTTATTAATCATAATTATTATCTATTTGTCACATTTTTAAAAACAATTCAAATTAAATAATATATTAACACTCCAGTCCTTGCCTTTTTTCGGCAAAGATTAATATCACTCATAGCTGATGATGACTTTAGTTTTTATTAAGTTTCTGCCTCTATGGACATTAGACAATAGTGACAGGTCTGACAGGCCCATAGAAGTTCTTAAAATTTGAACGCACGCTTTACGCAAGCAACTAGTTGCTCGGCGATTTATTTGTCTCTGAGCCCGCGACGCAACTGTCTCCTTCTCTATTGGTTTCTATGCAAGTGCGCGCACGGGCAACAAAAAAGTTGCCGATAGGCCAGTTGCCAGCGCTGCGTGAGTTTGTGTGTACTTGCAGCAATGAGTTTCTAAAATACTAGAGTAGCAATAGCAACGTCTTACAAAATATTCTCAGAAATGCGTAACCACTTGATAGCTCAAAAGACAATGTCAATTCATAACATTGTTATTGTGTCATTATGTAGGTCAGATATGCCTGCAGACATCTTCGAAGTGGCAACGCGTTGCTGCCGTAAACTGCCAATCTAGTAAGATTCTGCACAGTTCATCGAAACTTTCGACACTCAGTCTAAAGTAACTAAAAATTTTTTGTGGGTATGCTCTCAATTTCATAAAACTAGTATAAAATTTCCCGAGAGTCAGCCGATCGCTCCATAGTGGATGCACCCATTATTCTATTTTTCGACGCTTTCTTCGGTTTTTTATAGCGAGTGCAACGACCACTGCAGCCGTCTCGACCAAATCTATGTTGATGACATTTATACTATATGTTGACGCGGACGAAGTCGCGGTCAACAGCTAGTATTTAATATTATCACCCATGAGTCTTGACACTTCTATCACATGACAGAAATATAATATGATCGAAGCTCTCAATTATTTGTTTTAATAAGGTTTTCATACGTCTACTCTTTTTCGACAAAGTGTACAAGAAAAGTGCATCTAATTGCGTTTTAACTTCAGATATATTTTTGTTAATTGCTTTGGTGGTTAACAAATACTAGCTATTTGATCGAGCTTTGTTCGGTATTCGATAAAACACGAATAAAATGACATTTTCTAAAAATGATTCCTAGCTAGATAAATTTATCACCCCCGAAACCCCCTGTATACTAAATTTCATGAAAATTGTTGAAGCCGATTCCGAGATTCCAATTATATATATACATAATATATACAAGAATTGCTCGTTTAAAGATATAAGATAAAGAACGTTCTTTCAATGTATTAACCCATCAAAGCCCCATAATCTCACCGGTGAGCGAGACACAATAGAATAACAAATAGATTTCCAAGAATCCACGATCAAAGGTTAAGTTACTTTCATATTGTAACAATATAATAGAAGCTTGTCACAGATCAAAGAAACAATAATAATAATCAATGTTCTCTATGAGCTGCGACATCAGTAGGGACTTGTAGGAAATCCATTTCATTTTTCCATCACTATCAAACATTTCTGACTGGCACCACACAATTTATAAACACAGGACAAATATAAAGATTCATTTATTAAGAACGCATAGATGTTTAAATTATTTAAGTAAGTACCTAAGCTAAGAAATTTGAGAAATAATAAACACACTAGAAAATATTATGTTGTCTACTCGAATCTTTGAAAAATAGCTTAGTTGTTTGCTATGCCTTAAATAGGTTTTATTATATAAAATTATCTATCTCTAAGCTATTTCACGTCATGTGTGATTATCTTCGTAAATTATGAAAATGATGTGTAACCCACTTCCTAGTTCCTACCACCATCGGTTACAGCGCGGCGCGAAACATCCGTTCACACGAATAAAACATTCAAATGTATGGGGAACCACGCTAGTGAATATTCCCGATTTGCATACACCTATTGACACTGTCGCGACGAAAACTTATTACAAATATTGAATATTTTATACTTACAGCTATAACTCGATCACACCTAGGTATTCGACCATCAATCAATCCTAATAGCCTAGTTTTAAGTTGGGGGCAAACGAGCAAACGGGTCACCTGATGCAAAGCAACTTCCGTCGCCCATGGACACTCGCAGCATCAGAAGAGCTGCAGGTGCGTTGCCGGCCTTTTAAGAGGGAATAAGGCAAAAGGGGAGGGTAGGGATGAGAAGGGAATGGAATAGGGGAGGATAGGGAAGGAAATTGGGCCTCCGGTAAACTCACTCACTCGGCGAAACACAGCGCAAGCGCTGTTTCACGCCGGTTTTCTGTGAGAACGTGGTATTTCTCCGGTCGAGCCGGCCCATTCGTGCTGAAGCATGGCTCTCCCACGTATAAGTGTTGCTAATAATTATGTGTAGGTTACACTTAAAAAACTAATAGCATACAGTAAATAAAAGAGGTCATGTTAGATAAATATTATACTTAATTTGAATATGATAGCAATTTTCTGCTAAATATATTTAGCTTAACTGATGTTCTAATTTAAACCCTTTTGGGCATTTTGCGTTTTGCAAAATTACTTTTGAATAATGTACCGCCGGAGATGCAGGAAATGAGTTTTTGATGAATATGGGTAATATGAATAAATGGGCACTAAATACATAATATGGTGGACGAAGCAAAGCTTTTATTAATTATTCTAATGCTTCAGTTTTTTTGGAACAAAAACTTAGAAAAATGAACCAAGTTTTAATAGCGTCTAGCAATATTACAAAGCCAAAAATTACGTGTAAAACGTGTAAAAAAATTCATGCAAAAATGAAAATGACTTTTTTCTATAACTGTACCCAATTCCCGGTACGAACACAACTTCTTGTACATATGTGACAGATGAGTGGGAACGGATATTGGAACCAGAAAGCAGGTCGTTCTGATATTTTAAATATTATATATATCCTCGTTTCCAAATATCAATGTGAGCGACAGTACTGCTACAAAACGTCGTATTTACATCGACAGATTCATAGCAAATTTTAACTTGTTAGCTGATAATCTTCTTCTTATCCTATATATAAAAATGGATTTTCAAATGTGTTAGTCGCGCTAAAACTCGAAAACGGCTGAACGGATTGGGCTGATTTTAGTCTTAAAATATTCGTAGAAGTCCAGGGAAGGTTTTAAAGTGGCACGAAGTTCACCGGGACAGCTAGTCTATATAAATAAAAATGAATTCTTAATTTTGGTACTCTCACTAAAGCGGATTTTGCTGATTTTAGTCTCAAATTAATCGTGAAAGTCCAAGGAAGGTTCGTAAGTGACACGAAGTTCACCAGGACATCTAATTATGTAATTAAACTTAAAATTGCATGTAGATTTTTTTCAGACACTGGTTTTATGTAACTTGAAAAATAGTCTATATTCAACTAGAATAATACTCATTTTATAGACACCAAAATATAGAAGTTAATTACGGACTTGGCTCTCATACTGGAGCGGTAACACAAAATATAGGGTTTATTAAATCCGGCCTGAATACGAATTGCGGTTACCGAAGCATAAACGAAGCAAAATCCGATCCGGAGTCAGCCGAACTAGTCCCAAGTACTTTGACTCGAACGAAGCTACCAAAACATTACGATTAATTGAATAATAAAACTGTAAGCCGGCGCCGTTAAAAGTGAAAGCCCATAAAATTTGACTGGTCTTGTTCGAGTAAAATCGGCACTTTCTTGCTCAATCTTTGCACCAAACACTTATTCCGTATTGACTTCAGTCGCATCTCAATCACAATCTATCTATATATATAAAACTCAAAGGTGACTGACTGACATCTATCAACGCACAGCCCAAACCACTGGACCGATCGGGCTGAAATTTGGCATGTAGGTAGATGATATGACGTAGGCATCCGCTAAGAAAGGATTTTGATCAATTCTACCTCCAAGGGGTTAAAATAAGGGATGAAAGTTTGTATATAATAATAATTCTTTAACGCGGGCGAAGCTGCGGGCAAATTAAGCTCGTGATAAATAAATTAGTCTTATAATATCACTTACAAATTTTGTAGTTTTTTTTAATATTTTTATTTTACATAGTTACATTAGCGCAAGAAGAATGATGCTCAACTTAATAAAAAAAACCTGACCTTGAACTTTATTACTTACTTAAAATAATAATTTACATATTCTTATAATCTTCACCAAAATAAAAATGTTGGTGCTTAAAATTTTATATAAGTACTCTGTATAATAAAATGTTTTCATACTAACAATAATGTCGTTACATACTTTTATTAGATCATAACTTACAAAGTTTATAGACTGTAAAAAATGTACGGCAACATGTCAATAATAATATGAAGGTAACCGTTACGATTACTGGATCGCTTGTCGTTCGCGTAACGGCACCAGAATACGCCTGTTGCAATAAAACGAGTAATAATGAGTATTTTAGTGCAACATATAAAACGTCTTTATTATTGAACCTACACGAGCAAGCGTAAATATACTTATAAGAGTCAATAATATTTTCACGATAGTATCATTTATAAACTCTTTAAATTTTAAGGAGCCTCCAAAATTTTTTTTTGTTACAACGACTGATACTATATTCTAACATTATTATTCTCTCAGTAATATAATAATACAATTTGCCTTTCCTAACTATGTTTACTAAACTAGCAATCAATTTATAAATAATTTATCCATCTCGGGCGTAGCTCGTAGCCCCTCTACGAATTTCGTAGACGCAGCTACGATGTTTTGCTTGCGCAAAGCTTTACGAGGTCGTTCTCTAAAACGACTCCAGCATAGTATCAATTTAGAGGATATACATAAAGCTTGTTTGTTTACATATATTATGCTGATAAAAAGAGAGAAATTTGGAAGACTTTTGCGACCGAGCTTTTATAAAAATATAGAATTCAGGCGTAAATACGAAAACCTATAATATATATAGGAATAAAATAAAAAGTCATTATTAACTTTTGAAATCACCATTGGGTTCAATAAATTAAGCGAATAATTTTACGAAAATTCTGCTGCAAAAATTGTATGAGATTCAGTTATTTAATTTCAGTGGACACTAAAATTAAATTTCCTTACAAACGTGTCGGTGAAATGACGCGCAGGGTTTTTATCAGCGTCTCTATAGACTGAAATAAACTGCGGCCATTAATTATAATAAATATTACACAAGACAGAAGGCTGGGTAACTCTTCGGAGGCCAGGTATATTTAATAAAACAGAATTTACATTCGGAGGCCGTTCAAGAACATTTTAATTAAGGCATCTGGGTCACTATTTCACTTAAATTATCTTATCTATACATATAATAAAACTGTAGAAATGATAATTCTGTACATGAAAGATATCCAAAAAATAATAAGCGGGGCCTGTTACTACATCGCTATAGAAGCCAAAACTGTGGTTAGTTTTTTGTCTGTCTGTCTGTCTGTCTGTTATGTTTGTTCCAGCATCACGCGAAAACTACTGATCCGATTTGAATGCGGTTTTCACAGATATATTTTTCTTCTCCCAACTTAACATCTGGTGTACAAAAATTTTTCCCCCCACCTCTGCAAGGGGTCAAAAGTGGGGGTAAGATTTTGTACCAAACTTTTTTCTTTAACACGAAAACTACTGATCCGATTTGAATACGGTTTTCGCAGATATATTTATCTTCTTCCAACTTAACATCTGGTGTATAAATCTTTCCCCCCTCACCCCTCTAAGGGGACCAAAGAGGGGGTCAAATTTTGTATCAAACTATTTTCTTCAATGGACTAACTTCATATTATTAACTGTATTTTTCAATTTAACATCTGGTGTATAAAATTTTTCCCCCACCCCTTTAAGGGGGCCCAAGAGGGGGTCAGATATTGTATCAAACTTTTTTTAACATGAAAACTACTGATCCGATTTGAATATGATTTTCGCAGATATATTTGTCTTCTTCCAACTTCATATCTGGTGTATAAAATTTTTCCCTCCCAACCCTCAAAGGGGACCAAAGAGGGGGCAGATTTTGTATCATACTTTTTTCTTGAATAAACTTACATCATATTATAAACTGTATTTTCCAATTTAATATCTGGTGTATAAAATTTTTCCCCTCACCCCTCTAAGGGGACAAGAGAGGGGGCAAGATTTTGTATAAAACTTTTTTCTTTAACACGAAAACTACTGATCCGATTTGAATACGGTTTTTGCAGATATATATGCCTTATTCAAACTTAGCATCTGCGCCGCCCCAATCCCCCCCCCCCCCATGTGGCGTCGTTAGTGTTGAGTTTTAATTCTCCGGACTTTGCCCCCGGCCGGTACTTGGCCGGTACTACGCCCCCCCGAACCCCCCCTCCTGATAATGTTGCTAAGCAAAATGGTGTTGCGTCGTTAGTGATGAGTTTTACTCTTTCTTTAGAATCAAAGTAAGTTATTTATTAAAAGTGAAATGAATCTAACCAAAACTAAACATGCAGATTTTGCGTGTCGTTTGATTAATATGCGGGAGGCTTTGCCCCTGCCCATACTTGGGGGGGTTGCGCCCCCCCAAACTTCCCCCCCCCCCCCCCCTCCTGGTAATGTTGCTAAGCTAAATGGTGTTGCGTCGTTAGTGTTGAGTTTTACTTCTCCCTCTTTAGAATCAAAGTAAGTTATTTATTAAAAGTGAAATTAATCTAACCAAAACTAAACATGCAGATTTTGCGTGTCGTTTGATTAATATGCGGGAGGCTTTGCCCCTGCCCTTACTTGGGAGGGCTGCGCCCCCCCAAACCCCTCCCTCCTGGTAATGTTGCTAAGCAAAATGGTGTTGCGTCGTTAGTGTTGAGTTTTACTCCTTCTTTAGAATCAAAGTAAGTTATTTATTAAAAGTGGAATTAATCTAACCAAAACTAAACATGCAGATTTTGAGTGTCGTTTGATTAACATGCGGGAGGCTTTGCCTCCGGCAGGTACTTGGGGGGGCTACGCCCCCTTATACCCCCCCCCCCTCCTGGTAATGTTGCCAAGCAAAAACATGTTGCGTCGTTAGTTAGAAACAAACTAAGTTATTAATTAATAGTGAAACATGTGAAACATAGAGATTTCGAGTGTCATTTGATTAATATGAGGGAGGCTTTGCCTGGATATGGACAGACGGACAGGCTGACAGGCTGATATTATATCTTTGTAATCGGGTTCCGTTTTTTACCATTTGAGTAAGGGACCATAAAAAGGAGAGAATTATCCATTTCCGTTATTATACTATGGTAACGCCTACGGGAAACAGCTATCCATACTAATATTATATAATGCGAAAGTGTATTTGTTTGTTTGTCTTTTCTTCGCAGCCTAACGAAGCAACCAATTGACTTGATTTTTGGCATTGACTTAGTTGAAAGGATAGAGGTAACATAGGCTGCTTTTGGTCTTGGAAAAACATCATGTTTCTAAAGGAGATTTGCAAGAATATTCGTATTGTACACGATTTTCGATTTCCACGCGAGCGAAGCTGCGGGCAAAAGCTAGTAATAAATAAACCTAGTTAGTGTTGCCATAATTTAATTATTATTTCGGAATAAACAACGAAGTGCTCGTAATTTTATGAAAACAATTTCTGGTAACGTATTCGCTTCGTCAAGGCCAAAAATAACAACAGAGGAGCAATTTTGCTTTATAACATACCGAATTTTCTTTATTATTTTCTTAACGCTATCATGACTATCATGTTCGCGAAACATTTTTGTGCTGAATATGTAGGTACGCTTGGTTTTGGTCTATGAATACAGGTAAGATTATTTCTGTATTTAGTTTTAATAACTTAAATATTGATGGAATAGAACTTTAATTGAGTAAATCAGTCAACATATCATAACCAAACCACTTCCGATATGTTAAATGATTTACTTCTGATTATTATATCTATAAAAATACACAACGCAACATTTCATTCAAATGAATAAGTGAACAGAAATTAACAATTAATTTTAATGTAAAACTTTCACAGCACTAGTGACAGTTGGTATTCTCTACGGACAAGACGTGTGTCAGATCTAATTAGCATTCGCTATATTATCTTACCCAAAAGGTCAAAACATTAAATGGTTTGTTTGATGAGTGAAACTAGAGACCAATTTATGTGCTTCAAATTGAGATGATATGGAAATAAGTATTACATATTATTAATTTAACTATTAAAAAGACAATATACAAACACTATGTTGTAATATTTTGGTGCAAGTACCAACATTTCCGACCCTGTTCACAAAAAAATCCTGTCGTTTCCCGGTCATGAGAAGTTTAATCCTACCGTCGTTTCACGTTCTTTATTATTTTAATAGAAGATTTTACAGTCGTACGTCCCGTCGCAGGGGACTGATATGTTAAAATGTATGTGAGTCGTAAACGTGACGTCCCCGTATCGTACGCGGAGGACCACGTACATCCTTATCATGTACGAATAAAAAGGCGGAACATGCTGCCTAATGCCCGCTCCAGTCCCTTTGATCCGAAAGGGATGGAAATGATTATATGTTTATTTGATTATGAATATTTATATTCTTACATTTTTCCTCGAAGATGACAATGCTTTTTAAGGTGGCTGTTGCTTTAAAGATGTAAATGTCGTTTGATAAAATGTGTTATGTGCACTCTAGGGTTGCAAATTAAATTTAATCTTTCAAATAAAATTTAAGTATATTGCATTATATTTTCTTAATTCAAAGCCGACAATATGTAAAGGGCAATAACAGTCATTTAGGCAAACGGTAAATTTTCGGACAGCGCTCGGACCAGCCTTATTACGTAGAGCGATGAAATCAAATTCTAAAAGCTTAAAAGCATCAATCATACTTAGCGTTCTGCAGAATCATTTCCAAGAATCTACCGTAGTAACAGATATAACAGTGAATACTTACTGAAATTATTTTTATCATCATCAAATGGCCACTTCAATTTTCTTGTCTCAAAAATTAATTGATACATTTTTTTTTATATAATAAATTTAAAAAGAAAGTAAAAGCATATATATATAATTTCTTCACTTTTTTGACAGACTATATCATTTGACATCAAAATCAGTCCTGCAATTCTTTAGGAACTAACAAGCGAGCAAACAAACGCCTTTAAGTCTAGATAAGGTAATGATAAAAACTTGATAATAATATAGTTCCTAAAGCATGATACCGATGATACTATGATAGTATAGCTTTAAACTAATAAATGACATAGTTTAAAATATACAAACGCAACTTGTTCGTGCGACATGTCAGTAAATTTAGCTCAAAGGCAATTGTGGTATTATATTCACATTTTGCCCTAAGCTATTTACTATGACATAAAAAGGCACAAAGTTTTCCGCAAACATTATAAAAATAAAGAGTGAAGCTTTGTGTTTAGCTGCAAACGCTTTATGCGAAACACAAAAAAAAGCTTTTGAGAGGAGACAAGTTCAAATACATGGTTTATTATATAGGGCTGCCTCTAATCTTATATCTTTAAACGAGCAATTCTTGTATATATATATAATTGGAATCTCGGAATCCGCTCCAACGATTTTCATGAAATTTAGTATATATACTATATATAGCCCCCTATATATATACTAAATTTCGGGGGTGATAAATCGATCTAGCTAGGAATCATTTTTAAAAAATGTAATTTTATTCGTGTTTCATCGAATACCGAGCAAAGCTCGGTCAAATAGCTAGTTATCTTTATGTGATATAATATAATAATTTATTAATTACGTTAATTAAATTAAATTTGAATCATTGCAAAAATTTCAAATTTTTAATTAATCTTTGCACAGTGCTACGCCATCCTTTCATTGGAATCATCTTAAAATATTTTTGATTTAAGCCTAACCGCGCGGCACGTTTTAGTATGCTGCTATGTCGCCGCACAACTCGCGACTTACGGTCAACTCAGACCGCAACGCGACGCGTAGATGCATTTCTAAATTAGTATGGATTTGACAGATTCGCAAGACGTCTCACGCTGACGACATCTGTTAAATCCATACAAATTTAAGTCGCGTCGCGCCTCGCCTCGTCACGTTGCGGTCTGAACTGACCCTTAGGGTCAATTCAGACTGCAACGCGACGCGTAGATGCATTTCTAAATTAGTATGGATTTGACAGATTCGCCAGACGTCTCACGCTGACGACATCTGTTAAATCCATACAAATTTAAGTCGCGTCGCGCCTCGCCTCGTCACGTTGCGGTCTGAACTGACCCTTAGGGTCAATTCAGACTGCAACGCGACGCGTAGATGCATTTCTAAATTAGTATGGATTTGACAGATTCGCCAGACGTCTCACGCTGACGACATCTGTTAAATCCATACAAATTTAAGTCGCGTCGCGCCTCGCCTCGTCACGTTGCGGTCTGAACTGACCCTTAGGGTCAATTCAGACTGCAACGCGACGCGTAGATGCATTTCTAAATTAGTATGGATTTGACAGATTCGCAAGACGTCTCACACTGATGACATCTGTCAAATCCATACTAATTTAGGTCACGCCTCGCCTCGTCACGTTGCGGTCTGAAATGACCCTTAATGTGAAGGCAGCCTTAGGGTTCCGTAGTCAACAGGGAACCCTTATAGTTTCGGTCTGTCCGCCCGTCTGTCTGTTCGCGGTTTTGCTCAGAGACTATAGAACCTACAAAGCTGTAATTTGGCATGAATGCACATATTAATGATGCCAACAAAATGGTACATAAAATCTTAAAAAAATATTTTTTTTTCGCGGCCACCCCATCGTGTGGGATGTAGTCGAATAACTAAAAAAATGTATTCGGCGAAGTATAAACGAACATTTCATTTAAATTCCTTTGAAAGTAACTGAGATGATGTTGTTAGCAATGTAAAACACGTTATAAATGTACATTCATTGACCATACAAAATTTTTCAATAACTAGCGGTACTACGGAAGTCGGAACCCTATATTGCGCGTGGCCCAACACGCACTTGGCCGGTTTTTAAAACAATATGTATATATAGTAGAGTATTCCTTTTATTAACCCTATCAAAAGAAAGTTTTCAAGTTTGTTTGATCCTTTGTGATTTAACAATTACCAAAATTGCTGTGCGCTCCAAGATTTGGCTACGTGCTTGAAGTATAATAACATAATATGTATATCCCATTTAGAGGCAATGACCGGAAAAGTGCCTTTTCTTGTCACATGGCCCCCACAAAAGTATGCCATTTACAAAGTTCTTCACAAAGAGCATTATCAGCGTTTTAAGTGACGAACGTGATTCCTGTGAATAGAACTTTTTATAGTTTATATAGGTCGATAATATTGGTGTTTATTTTTTTTTTTCACACTTTCCTATCTACATTTAGTTTGTTATCGACACATACGAGTACCTATTATGGAACTTCCATCCCCAAGATTCGCTTCAATTTTGTTTAAAAACTTTAAGTTTACTAACTATGAAATTCAAATATGTGACATTATTTCAGTCAACAGTTTCCTTGTTTCCTTTCCACTCGATGCAAATATTCATTTTCATATAAAATATGAAGATTTCCATGATGTGTTATAATATATACTTACGGGATTCTCAAAAACATCATGTGACCCCTGTCCAGTTTGAAATATAAAGGGCATAAAATAAAGTAGCAATCACAGAACATATGAAAGCTTTATAATACAAGGACGGTATAAATTATTCAACAGGCCCTTGGTTCCTTTGCCTTTTTGCGACATCGCAGGCATATTGTTACTTATACCTCGTATACCTGCCTTATATATTGTATTATAATATTAAGTGAGCTAATTATTTTTAACAGATTTTCTTTGCATTAGAAAAATAATCTTCAAATTTCAAATTGCGTAAGTAATGTTTAACGTATAGCTTCGCTCCAGTGGCGGCCTGGGGGTGGCAACAATAGCCCGAGGCCTCGCTCTTGCAGGGGCCTATCGTCAAGCAAATTAAATAATATTTTTAACTATGTATTTTTAATTGAAAAACTTTTGATTTGTAATTCTTTATTATATTTTATTAAGGTTATAAAAAAACTAGGCCTTTGCATCCGTTGTGGATGATTTATACAGTATTTTCAGAGCGAAGTAACCACTCATCAAATGCTGTAGTGCCTGGAACAAGATTTAAATGTCCGTATGGTTGCCCAAGCACATACAACATTCTCGCAACATAGTCGGCCTAGTGCAGAGGAAAGAACTAGTCAATACGTCTCGGACCGACTATGTGCGGGTTTCTTCACGATGTTTTACTTCACCGTACGAGCGCGGCGTCCATATTATGTAATTTAGATCAGAAAATGTATCATTGGTACACTCCTCCACCCGGGATCGAACCTGCACTCTCTACGAGTGCGAACCAAAGGTCTACCCATTAGGCCACGGACGCTCACATCAAGGTTATAAAATAACGGTAAATTAAAAAAAAAGTTATTCATCAAATCATATTGTCAGCTGCAACCTGTCCAATCCTGGGTACGCCCATGGGTACCTATATTATATTCGTCGTCGTCGTTATAGTCGGACTCGGGACATAATGTTCTGCTCATCTATCGCTCGGGGAATCCCCGTCGCTGCAGGAATTCCCTTGTTTCATTTTGTTCGTCAACTTTTGTCACCTTGGAATTATTTTGCTTTCAGTATGAGTTACAAAATCGTTGCTCTACCGTACATATCTTTCATCATAGTAGGTACTCGATATTGAATTCGATGACACAGTATGAATATTAAATATATGTATATCTTTAACATTTCTCGTCATACATAACGAATACCTACTAAACAACAGGTCTCATCGCATAGGTATTTTTCGTAAAACAAAGGGCATCGCAATAGGTAAGGCAGCCACTGCGTCGCTCTTTCTTTGTTTTAGATTAGCCTTTTTAGGTATATATTATGACTTTCACTGAGATGTTTTATAGAAAAGTGAGTCTTCAATTAAACATTTCATACATAAAGCTACTGAAAGTGGCTTTTGAAACAACTTGTCATTTAACCTAAGCCTTTATTGGAAATCTGATTGCATTTAAGTCAAAACAAAAACATTACCTGGTAATCGTTATATTCAATTTTTAATACGGCATCGAAATACAAATCAAATTTTGTAACAAACTGTTGATTTAAAGCCCGCTGCGCCATTGTCTGTGTAAAACCCCGGGAAATGGGGCTCTAACAATTGTTAGAATATTCTTTGTGATTTACGCGTACCCTCTTAAGGCTAGTCAAAGAAATGTAGGTTGTTTTGTACGCGGTTGCAAATATTAAACGCTCTTTATCTTGCATGTGCTTCTATTTTCCTTTAAACAGCTTGAAAAAACACTGGTTGACTTATTGCGGGCTGGGAACACAAAGAAAAGGATGCCTTATAAATACGTATTTTCTGATTATCGCGCGCTCATTCAAGTGAGTACAACAATAAAAGTGTAGTAGCAAATACGTTATTATTCTTATAAAATTGCAGACATAGTTTTCTTAGCCCTAATTGTTGTCACTGTTGAAGCGATGCACAATTTAATCTATTCTTTTACACTACCATAAAAATATCAGCCAACACAAAGATTGTAATATGGGTAAATCGTGTCAGTTCCATCTTGCAAGTTAACCAATAAACCACTATTGTCATGCCATATTTGGCAGTACATGGTTCTTAACTCAGGCTACTGACCATTATTATATGTCTGTTATAGGACAGCAGTAATTGGGGACAAGACAAACGTGCCATTATATGTAGATTCAATGAGTGGGTGCGGTAAATCACGTTCGAGCTGTTTCGCGGCATACATTGACTGCACGTAAATCAGCGCGCAGACAGCTTGGCCTGCGCTTGAGAAATGTACTAGCATGCTAGTAGGGCTGTGCCGAATGTAATATCACCTTCTTATTTATTAATTAATGTTCTAGCATGCCAGTAGGGCTGTGCCGAATGTAATATCACCTTCTTATTTATTAATTAACTAGCTGTTGCCCGCGACTTCATCCGCGTGAACTTTAGTTAAATTTTGAAGATCGGTCCACAAATGGCGCAGTTGTCCGAGAACAAATACAAAAAAAGTAAAATATATCCTCCTCCTTTTCGGAAGTCGGTTAAAAAGTAGCCTAAGTTATTCCTTACTACATCAGCTATCTGCCAAAACAGTCCCGTCAAAATCGCTCCAGCCATTTCAGAGATTAGCCGGAACAAACAGACAGACAGACAGACATACAGACAAAAATTGTAAAAAAGGTTGTTTTGGTGTCTGTACCCTATATACATTTCTTTCAATATTACAAACAGACACTCCAGTTTTATTTATATGTATGTATGTATGTATGTATGTATTAGATGTTTATTCTTTTCAACTACACTCAACTCGATATTCAAATATCGAGTCGATCAGAGTAAAGACTCTTTTCGAAGATTGAGCCAATATCTATGTTCAACCCAATAATTTAAAATTAAACATTGATTAATATAATATGCTCCAATAGAAATTTCACCTTCATTACATAAACCTACGAATAATAAAAACTAAGGAAAAGTAACTCCGTCAAAAAACATGCTCCACAATACTTGTCAAAAAAGTGTACCTTAGGTACATATTTCAATACATTTGCAATATTTAGGTGACCTTGGGTGGTACTAGGCTGAAGTTACATGACAGATCAAAAGGAACCAAATTTAAAACGGTAATAGTATGGGAGTTACGATTCCTTAGTTTTTATTATTCGTAGACATAAACCTTAAAAATAGAGCCTGATAAGGTAATACTAGAGGACATATCCAATAATTAAAAATGACATTTAATGTGGCAACCCTTATCACTTCTCCCAAAGCGGAAATCAGAAAGCATTTAAAACTAACGTTCATTCCACGCAAATAAACAGCTCCAAGTTATTTTCAGAAATCTAGCCACTGTTCATTTTCACGCTTAAGGCGAGGATAAACCCCAATTGGTTATTCCGTGACTCCCGGTTTACCTAGTTCCAATATAATAACGAAGTGTTAAAAAATATCAGATATAAAGCACAATATTTAAAATACTTTAAACCATAAACATTTTAATAAAACGTAATACTTTGGCTGTAATTAATTTACAAACTCGCCTCCGAAAAAAATCTATTTCATCGAAATATAAGTATTAACTAGGATAATTATACATTTTATTTGAATAAATTGTTAGTAAATCTATATTAAAATCTCTTTAACCGAACAATTTTGTTTCTTAATATTTATTTCCAAAGATATTAAAAAAAAACATGAAAAATAGAGAAGATCCGCCAAAGTAGTTACAGTTTTATGCTAAGCGATCTTATTGCGATGCGTATACGCTTAGTCTTTGGTTGTGTGCAAGGTTATCGTTTTTGATTGAGATTAAAAAGTAATGTATTATCATAAGACTAACAGAAGCTCATGATTTCGTAATAACAAGCATTAATAATAACTGTTTAAAAAAAAGAAAATTTAATAAGTATACTCTTTCTAAAAGGCCATAATATTGATGCTGGGCTTTAATTAGTAAAATTGCTATAAGTAGTGGGCGGGCGGCTCGGGCGGTGTAACAAATCCGTATGCAGGTGTTACGTGAAACCGGATCAGGGCGAAGTTGGGCCGATAAATTGTATTCACCGGGGTCCCCCAAATAACCTCGCTAGTCGGAGCGTTTTATTAATTGCACCTGCAGCTAGTGATGCGAATCGTTTTATCGACGAACTGCATACAAAGTTTGCTTAGAAAAGATCTGTGCGGCATTTTTAATGTAGTTAATTTGATTTAATAATCAATATAATTTCATATTCATGTTTTCATTACAGAGACTTTTATTTATTGTTGTTTATGAATTGTTATAATAAATTGCTGATGGAAGTGGTGCCTGAACTAGGCAGTAAGCAGTTTGTTGAGTGAGAGACCTTTTCAAAAGCTAACTTGCTCTGAATGTATGTAAAAAAAATGTTTTATTTCTGAATTGAAATAAATGTTCTCAGAAAGTCTACATGGTGCCTACCACCGGTTCGGGAACTAACCCGGCGAGAAGAACTGGCATAAGAAACTCGTACGGGGCCACCTTTTACCAAAAAAGTGGAAAATAACAATAATAGCTTAAGCTTATTTACACTAGGTATGTAAAAAAAAGGTATGTAAAAAAGTTTTTTGTTTATAATTTTTCCTTTTTTTTGTAGATTTTTTGGTATGTGCCTAATTAAACATGCATAACATAATTATTATTTAGATGCTCCACATTATGATCATAATATTAAATATCTTTATACTCATACGTTTAGCGTATTACAGAGCAGAGTTTTCTAAAGAACTGAGGAATTTAAAAAAGAAAGTATTGGTAGTCTGGAATAAAACATAATTTGAAAGTATTTTTTTAATTTAGTTTAAATTTAATACCTCGATCGTGTCGCAATGGCAGACACCATAGATTTTCAATTGTTATGCGACAGCCGGGTGCTACTTGGGGATTGATTAAAAGTAAAAAATTGTTTTTAAGTCGATAGTCACCTACTCACAACACTGTTAATACAAATCTATCGGACATTTCTGATTTCAAAGTTTAAAGCGCAAGTTCTTATTTCTGGTGCACTAAGGCTGATATTTCAATCAAATAATTGAATCCTTTCAATCCTGCACTGCAGGTGATTTAGGGCCTTTGGAAAAGGATTAATGACACCTTTGGATTGCCAAAATCGTTTATTGTTTCAATATATGAATAGGCTGGATAAGTGACTTGTAAATTCAGTACTTATATTACAATAATTAATTATTATTATGATAAGACTTTGGTATTCGTATTTAAGATGAATCTATGAAACACTTATTTAAAATTTTATGTTATCGATATTGGGTAAAGAAACTATAAAAATTGGTTATAAAAATACTTAACAAGAATCAAATGATCGGATAAAGTTAAGTGAAACTTTGAAACCGCTATAGGTAAAGACTACGAAGTTTTGGCGAGTGATCGCTGAAGCTTTGCTTAGTGATTAATGATTATTATCATCCCATTCTCAAATCATCTGCAAAGAGCCGATTCTTTATTTTGAACTTGGTTTTTTCTTTACCTTGAACTTCGTTGTAGACATTATTTTTCCAATACTTTTATTGGGCACAATCCATTGAGTTTAAAACATTTTTATTTAGATTTTAGAAGTAAAATGTAAGCAATAAGTTGAACATATTTAATGATTAACTTGCAATTCTACGAAAACATTGTCTGGCAGAAAACAATCACCCAAACCTGAAACAACTGTGTAAGATTTATACGCTCCCTTTTTACGAAAGAAAACATACAAATTATTTCCAAAGCCGTTGCAGATCTTGAATAAAGCAAAGCAGTAAATAATCCTCAATGTACCGACACCATTAAACATCTTGGAGGCGAGTTTCGTTGTTTTTTCTCCGAGCCGCCTCTCGCCGCTTCTCGCCCGCGCCGCGCCGCCTCGCGCCGCCCCGAGCCTGCAGCGTCTGAGCCGCGGTAATTGTGATGGATGTAGCACTCGCAACCCCACTGCCGTTTAGACGCTGCGAGTGCGCTCTATTTGTCCAAATTAATCTCTCTTATTCATTTGGGCACATCTGCCGTAGAAATGCTCAAATTTTCAGTCAATGTTTTTAATACGTGGAAGGGTGTGAATTCGTGATTTAATTTAACGGCGCTACACATAAATATATAAAATGTAATAGTGGATCAGTCATGTTTTTGGAAATACTTTTGCAGACGCCGATTTAATTTTTTATCTGGAAAAGTTTTTACATAATCCAAAAACTTGCATTATATTATGGCCAAGGATACCTCGTAACTATAATCGTGTCGTGAGCTCTAAAGGCGACAATATAAACCAAGACACAGGCGTGTGAATTAAAGATTCTTTTCGGTAATTTATATGGCAATTAAGTATTTACTCTCGCGGCGGCATTAAGCTGTTACTTAGCTTCAACTAAATGAATATCATCAGTTACACTGGAGAAACGCTTAAGTTGTGTTATAATTGCTCGCCGACTGAACAATGTGTGCATACATTACTGAATAAATACTAATTGAAAGTTCGCTGTTTCAATTAAAAGTTGTGTGGAAAAGTACAATTTCAATCGTAGAAGCTACGTAACTGCTACGAAAGCTACATATAGCTACGTACCTAACTCTACGCGTCAGGCATAAAGCTAAATACTTCTTGTTATACGTTAATATTTTGGATTTTGATTTGGATACAAAAATAATTAAAATGTATTCAAGCATAATATTAATATTACGTATGATTTTATAATCTTGTCCTTCAAGCTTCAATAAATTTAACTAAACATTTTATGTAAATTAACATCTCTGTGATAAACTACAAAAATTAATTAAGACGTAATATTGCAAAATCTCGAGCGAAGAACAATACAAACAAGGAATAATTACATCAATCGAAATCTTATTTAACAAGTTGTCGAGCAAATGGTTCAAAATTACGCGACAGCAAATATCGTTATGAAAACAGGCGACTCGGTGTCTCAAATTATATTCCGTAGGCTCCGTATATTAGGAAAGTTGGCGAATTCATTAAAACTTAAAGAATAATTACGAATTCTGTCTCAAATTAGATCTTTGCATTTGACACCTAATGATAAGTAATTTAAACGCCAGATGTGAAGTATATTTACTTACAGGCCGCAGCGTTGTTAGGTTATGCTTAAAATTAGAAGGATGTAATGTGATGTAAGTTTGTACGTTAATGAGCTGTGAGTCCCTGGTAATTTAATAAATTCTATACATATTCTAGCCAAATAATTTCAAAATAACGATACGAAACTAGAGATCCATTAAGAAAACGATATTAACATGAAACTATAAATTCCCGTGGCAAATACAACAATCCGGCTAAAGCCCGTATCAGCTGGAGCTAATAGGTGCAAATTTTACGGATCCGCGGCCATACCGACATAAGCCCCGGCTTCCCCTACATCCATATAATCCTTTTGATGATGGATAATCTGTTTCCTAACTTATTGGCTTTGATTTTGTTAACCATTAGTCAATAGTAGTTTTAATCGTTGGGAGTTGGGTTTAATCGGAAAAAAACATTTAAAAAAATGTTTTTTTCCGATGGTGATGGGCCAAGGTGGCAATCATTACAAGCTTTTATAAAAACAAAAAAAAATATATGCATTTATGTAAAAAGCAAAGCTGATTGAAGCAATGTATAGAGTATAGACTTAAGAGAGCTTTAAACTTTTTACACATGCTCCTCTGCTAATGGCTACATTAGCAGATACTATACCATAGATCTACTGAGAAAGGATTTTTCAAAATTCCACCATTAAGAAGGTTAAATATAGAATGAAAGTTTGCATGCTAGAAATTATTTTGTAAGTTCTGAATTAAAATCTGAGTTCATAAAATGTTGTGTAGTACGTCGTATATTTCTATGCATCAGTCTATAAATTGTACACATTTTAAATTCAATCTCATAAGGGCATAAACAAGAAACTGCAGCGCGTGTTGTGTACTCGCCTCACGTCGGGTACGTGAGGTGCCTGCCGAACACTCTTCTCCCGAAATCATAATAAAATCACCAAATCTTCCATAATCAATTCTATTGTATTTGAGGAATCATGCCCGAAGATAATAAATACGTCCGAAAATCGTAAACCGAGCCAGGTAGCTCGGCAGAGAATATTTCGGTAGCCATTAGTATAATAATATTATGTAATACAATTTTCTTTCTGAAGTACGAGCAGAATTTTATGTTTTTGCTGTAAGATTAAGCTGAGAGGATTTTTCATAAAGAGAGTATGCCTCGGCCCCTCAAAGTTAACTTTTTAAACGGTGCAAATAGAAATATTCACTTGAACCTTTGATTCCACGCTGCAGTCTTATAAATAATTCAGCACCTCATCCACTTATTTTTTGGGAGATTTCTCACTTTTTATTAGCTACAATTTTTTTCATCATTCTTATTTTGAAAACCTAGTAAATTGAATATTTATCAAAAGTTTATTTTCAACACTTACCGAAGACATGTGAACTTATTCGGTACTCCATGACCAGTACCAGACCTCTATACCAAATATTACGCATTATCAGCGAACGAACTCTGAGGAATCTGTGGCGAGTAGGAAGATGGTAAAAGGGACGAGGGACGGCAACATTCCTTGCAGTTCGAGCCAAGCCACACGATGCGGTGCGGCGCCGTCCGGTGCGCTCCGGCGCTGCACCGCACGCGCATCGTTATCGAAACGAGGCGGGGAGGGGTGTATGTATCGGAGTGTTGGCGTAGAAATAACAGCAGCAACACACGTCTTTCTCAATCCATTTTTTATACAGATTGTCGTCAGAATGCAGTGCTGGAGCTCGAGTCCGTCGCTGCTACGGTACCGCAAAACGTTGCGGCGCCACACTCACCATGTGCACGTGTGGTCGGTAGTCCGGCGAGATGACCTGCGGTGCGGCGCCGCACTGCGTCGTGTGGCATGGCTCTTCCTTAAGTGCCTGACACACGTACGACCTTAAAGTACGCGGGTTTTAAGTTCGCGAACTTACTCAGCTCGCGTCGGTGATATACGTACGAACTTTAAATACGCGGGTTTTAAGTCCGCGACCTTACTCGGCTCGCGTCGGTGACACACGAGTACACTGGGTTACCATGTTGTCGACGGAAGAAGCTTTGTGTTATTTGAGAATAATATCATATTACGTTTTTAAGAAAAAACTAAATCGAAAAGTTTAAGTGTAATACGTACGTACATATTTTTCACACAGATGAAAACCAATTTCGGTTTCGTTTGACAGCTCGAAATTGTTGCTGTATTCCGCTAGGTATATTAACTTTATGGTACCAAGGAGATTTATAGTTTGGACAATGAATTTTCTACGTCTACATGTAGGTACATCAGCAGCATCAGCTATCGATGAACACCAATAAATTAATATTTTGTTTGATAACATAAAATAAATTGAGATTTTGTTGATTATTAAAGATTTAAAATTAAAAAACGTTTTATTTGACTGAAAAATGTTAGCATAATTTTTAGCATTAATTACAGTAAATTTTATTAGTAGCTTAGCAAATTTTGTATCAGTCGTGTTGGCAACACTGCCTGACAGCTCGCGGCTCGCGGCTCGCGACTCGCAGTGCTGCCAGACGTACGAGCTACGAGTAAAATTCTAAGACGGCGAACTTACGCGGCAATCTTTAAGTACGCGAACTTTAGGTGACACACAGGCGAGTAAGGTCGTCGAGCCATAAGTCCGCGTACTTACTCGCGTGTCTGTCACCCCCTTTAGAGCTTGTGAACTGAGTTTCTGTGCAACTTATATTTAAGTTCTCTCGCTCATTGAGACAATAGTCAACACAGAGTAGTAGAATACAATTTATTTGATTGTGTGTATGTATTTCCATGTTTTTGTATATCAGCTATTATCTGTATCGTGTCTCAACTGTGCGAAAGCCATAAGAGTTCTGAAAACTCGAAGCACCAGGAGCATGTAAGTTGCGAGCATTTGACATGTTATAACGTTATTCGCATTAAAATCGCATTATACTAATGATGTCTATCGAGTCCCGAGTGCAGCGAATGGACCTGCATAAATATACCAACAAATTGCTTTTCACAGGAGCAGAGTTCGAATGATTGCCAACATCTTCATGTAATTGAGTTGCGACTCCGTTATTCACAAAATGTTTTCGCGTTAATGAACGTTTTGGAAATCGCGTAAATCACGCTGCGATTATTTACATAACTTTTGGAGTTTTGAGCGTTCTTGAAGTAAAAATAAGCAATCAAGCGTACATTTTTAACCGACTTTCAAGAAGGGGGAGGAGATTTATGTTTACCGTGGATGTTTTTAAGTATATAAGGACTAAAGCGTTGTTTAGAGCCAAATTAAATGATCATGCAGATAACTGATTAATCGAAAAAAGCAGCGATAGCAGCTGTGCGAATATCGAAGATACAAGATGTTTTAATAATCATTTGGAAATACTAAATTAAGGGCCTGTTTCACCACTTTCTGATAAAATGCGGAATAGGCTATTCACAACTTTTTTGACAGATTCTCCATACTTGATCTGTCAAGTAAATTGTTGGATAGCCTATTCGTCACCATATTAAAGTTAATATACCTAGCGGAATAGAGCAACAATCTCGAGCTGTCAAACGAAACCGAAATTGATTTACGTCTGTGTGAAAAATTTTTCTACATATACACTTACACAAGCATCCTTCTAAGATATTAAATTGTCAACGTGCCGATAAGTGCCGACTGGACGTCAAACAGATGAAAAAAATTGGTTCTGCTGTCATGTATCACACGTCTCTTTTTACCACGCAGTGTTACTGGATAGTGACATCTCGCTTGCTCAGGCCTTTGTTGCTCTATTCCGCTAGGTATATTAACTTTAATATGGTGACGAATAGGCTATCCAACAATTAACTTGACAGATCAAGTATGGAGAATCTGTCAAAAAAGTTGTGGATAGCCTATCCGGCACCTTATCAGGAAGTGGTGAAACAGGCCCTAAGCCTACTAAATTTCCTCCTGACAACTTTTATGTTACGCTATACAGACAGTAAGTGTTAAGTACACTTACTATCTAAATAGCGTGTTCATCTGAACTTGTATTTTTTTCAATAAAACTGATAGAATTCTGTAATTCAAAAATAATGTCTTCAACCGATCGTCACGGTCGCGTCGCAATTTCCTGCGAAATGTGAAGTGATATCTCCGTCGACACCCCGAACTTTATTCTTAAAAATCAATTTATTGCTATGCGCTTTCCGACAAAGCTCGTCCTTAAAATTCACCCAAAGTCCAAGTCCTGGTAAATTGAGAAAGTTTCTCTCTCTCAACGCCTGATTATCCTCGGTCTACTGATTCCGAGGCTTTTAAAGTACCCATAGGCTCGGGGAAAAGTCCACTAAAGATACATAAAAGTTCTGATAAACAATGAAATCCGCGCTCGAATGGGCTTTGAAATTTTGCTATCAATACGAACCTAAATGGTCAAAAACAAAAACAGCTCGCAACTTTTTGTGCTCACTTTACGTATTGTTTTTCAGGTGTTAGAACTTGTTGAATAAAAATGTCGGTTGTTTCTATTTGGAAAGTCTAACAATTATATTTTTATTTGTATTGGAATCTGAACTAAATTATTATATTATAAGAAAGTGACTTGCCTCTTTTGCCTTACATATTTAATGGAATTTAATGCATAATTAAAAGTCGACATTTTACTTTCGAATTGTTCATGAAGTAAGTCCTTTCGACAATTACGCGACGGCCCGTGGCGAACAAAAAGATTATAAAGCTCAAAACGACTTTTTACATATCCAAAGCTCTCCGTTATAAACAAAAATGGATTCATAAAACCCGCCATTTATTAACACACCATAATTTACAAAATAATGGGGCGGTCATGTGAATATAAATCAGAGTATATAAAGCGCTCGACCCGAGTGCGATCCTGTGCCGATGACATTCACAAAATGGCAGATGCCAAACAAAATGGCCGCGGCTTCGACATTGTTAAACGATCAAAATATTATAGCAAAAAATCTTGCGTGGAAACATTTTTGGGTGGAGGCTCCCGAGTACCGACCCAATTTATGATGGACTTCGTTTTACATTTTTATAAGTAGCTTTTTATTCAGATATAATATCTATAACATTGCCAGCTCATTAAGTTCGAAAATAGACGCTCGCGATAAACAAAAATCAGCTGTAAATAATCTATCAATCTTTCGATACATTTTGTGTTAAGTATACTTAATATTATTATGATTTAAAAATAATAAACAACGAAACAAGGTAACAAACTTTGTAATTAACGAAGAAGTGAAGTGTGAGGGGCTCATAACTTATTAGATAGATATTATTATATAAACAATGAGGGTGTGCCGTGTGATCTTTGGCTAGATTTATAGCTCCAATTTACTTGGACCTGCAAACGCAGACCCTTGCTATGCGAAATATTAAATTAACATTAAATTTATGAAAATTATGCTCCTGGAGCAATATATTGCACCGAACGTAGAGAGTTTGATAAAGCGTATCGGGATATATTCTTAAAATACTTACCGTATCTCGTGGGGTCTTAAAATTAGTTTTAAGTACGTAATAGAAACTTTGCTGGAAATGACACTAGGCGAAAGTTTGAACGGCTCCGGTTATGGCGTCCTCGAACGTTCGCCTCGAGGGTTAGAAAAAACGGTGACATATCCAGGTACCCTACGGGAGCTTCGCAATCACGGCATGACTTGAATAATGGCGGCCATTCGCGGCCATCAGTCAGCCTTCCATCTCCCGCCGGCGATATGTCCCGACTCCCCGTGTGTCGCCTCTGCTCGTTACATCATTCATTACCAGTGACTCTACCTGCTTTATAGGAATTTTTGTATCGTTTTATGCTTTATTGTTCTATGCATTTTATGCTGATGAAAAAATATAATCCGAATAATGTTGGAGAAGCAAAATCTTTAAAGTAACTGTAGAACAAATAATAAGATGGCAATAGTCTCGTATGTTATGTAGAGTCTAGAGAGTCTCATAACCAAAGTCGAGGTATCGCATTTAAAATGTTTGGGTATCGCGCTTAGTCTGTTCGTCGATAAAATAACTGCCATCTTTTTGAAACCAATATAAAAGAGATGTAACCTGCACGGTATATTATCGGGGAAACGTTTGGTACCCGCTGTAAGGGGACAAGTTTTTCTCGCTTTATACTAAATTCCTTTCTAGTTCGCGCGTGACTGGCATCGGGTGATCCAGCACTCCATTGTCGAGTTGGGACCCAACAATATTACCTCTAACTAAGCATTGTGCTACTGATTCTTTGTTGTAGTAACTGCTATTTTGCTACGTTCTATTTTTATTTCTTACACTTAGATTTATTCAAAAATGTAGAACGCAATAGGGAATTTTATTTTAAGATCGGAAACGCATTTCAACTACTGATGGATGGAATTTAACAAACTTTTTAATTTTGTTACTGGAAAGCGTCGAGTGTCGACTGACATCCACGACAACTGAGACATTTTATAACTAACCAATTCATTATCATGGTGCGATTTAATCAATAAAAACTGCGTAGGCTTATTTCTTAAATCATAAACGAAAATGAACAGCTGCAGTCCACCAGGCGATTTCGGTAAAGAGATAAACGGCCAAGGGCGTTCTGAATATTTTATAACTTTTTCGTGGAAAATGTACCAAGATGATTACTAAGGATGAAGCTATGGCGGGAAAGTATCCTTTCTTTTCGTTCCCTCGTTATTCTTAAATTGATAGGAACATATTTTTATATAAAGTCGCGTGTGTTGGATGTTGTTCCAATTTGTAGAAGATTGTGAATCTCAATGTTAGGGGGCAACGTAATTTATTCATTTTATTTCTTCTTTGGCTTATCCTAATAATTCTTTGCTTACAAACGTTTTTCTATCTGCTAATCAGACAATTGTATCTAGCTGATTGAACGCTACGATGCCGTTCGTTCGGTACTGTGTACTGTAAGTTTTCGTGCACTCTAGTGAAGCCCCAACGTTTCATTGTTGAAAATCGAACCTCGCTCGAGTGACGCTGGGAATAAAGAATGTTTGATGTGGACCGTTTAGCTCCAACTCTTCACTCGATGGTCCTCCACTTTACTATATTTATTTAGTCCACTGCCCGACGTTTTAATGTTATATTCGATTCAAGAAACTCGAGTTCCACGCGATTAAAGCCTACAATGGACGTTATATTTTACAGCTTAATAAACTCATTTTAAATGTACGCGCCCATTTTTTGCCCTTTATGATTTTGACGTGCCTCGAAGAGAAATTAAACGTATTTGCTTTTCGAATATTATACTTACTGGATTTTAGGTCGTCTCTGATAGCGAATTTAAATCCAAAGTTCTTTCAAATGTTTTTCATGACTCGTGGCAATTAGGTACCTGTGTTTCAATAGAATTTGTAATGAGTGGCTACAGGCGTTCGTTTTTTTAAACTGTTAATTTTTTATGTTAATTTCGACTAAATTTTTAGGTGCCGACTGCCGCGGCGACATTAATCATCATAAAATACATCACGACTTTATGAAATATAATAAAAGGTCCAGTGACAACGAGAAAAGACCTCGACTCGACGATCATTTTCCGCGCTTGAGCATGACAATATAATGACAGATCGTGTTATGGCCGCTGAGTCCGCTGACATCAGCTGACATGCGTGATAACTATGTACAGAAACTGACATTGATATGCTTTAACTACTGAGTACTGACGCAGCTGACCGACTACAATATTTCAATGTGTACAATTACGGTAAAGTTAGACATTAAATTTTGTAGGTAATGTACTCGTATGATAATTAATTCGTGTAGAAGATGGTTTTCGCAAAAAGGAATCGAAAAAGCTCACAATTTTTAAACTCATATAGACAATGAAGATAAATTGAGTAGGTAAGTTGCTATGCAAGCGATAGTTCGCTTGCGTAGCAACTTGTCTAGCCCACAATTTTTTTTATTACACCCATGGATGTTTGCATATTATCTGCTTAGGTTAAACTTAGGCCTACGCTCCTAGTACGCCTTTAAGTAGCAAGGCGTACTAGTAGCGTAGGCTTAAGTTTAAGTACAAATGCAAAAATGTGGTAGGAAGCAGCTCACCCTTGGCTAAATGACGCTAACTAAGGGCAAGGCCGAGGAAGCGTCCATTACGGCCCACTCACGTCGGTCCTCATCACGTCGAACATGACACTGTCCTATTATTAACACTTAGTCCTAAATTGAAAGGTACAGGCCAACCGGGAATCGCTTTTTGCCTCTCACAGGATTTTTGCTGTTAACAAAAGCTATGTCGTTAGTCAACGTTGTAAGCTAAGTAAATAAGTCATGCAACAATGGTAGCTATAATGCTATAAAAACATTAAAAAACATATATAACACTAAAATAATTTTATTTGTACTGTACAATAAGCACCCTTAACTAATATGCGCGTGAACAGGATTTTACTAAAATGTACGTTTTACATCGTAAAATTTGTATGTTTAAACATTTCATAAAGTTAATCACTTGTTTATTTTTTACTTACCAAGTAATATTTAAGTAATAACATTGTGTAAGCGTAGTTTATATAGAAATGAACACAACAGTATAAAAATATAGTATCCCCCTACGAATCGGGGGAATTGAATTCGTAGGTATCCCCAAAATCTTCTGTAATTCGGATCTTACGTATACCAACACGCAATTCGCAAATACATTATTAAATCATTAAATAAGTAGTTTACTTTTATGGCTTACTAAAGAATATCCTAACAATAAGTAGCGTTACTTTCAGTTAGCCTAAACAAACTTTTTCCCGAAGTGAACATGATGTTATTGTCGTTGTCAAACGTTACCGCACCGATGTCCGGAATCAGAGCTACTTTGGTGATCTTGGAGCGCGCAATATTAGCGCCTACGTCTATCTTGTATATGCCGTCCACCCACCAGGCATACACCGTACCGTACATATCAATAGTTAGACCCCTAAAGAACGGATTGTTGGACAGCCACACCGTCTCCTTGTGCTTGGAAGCGAACAGCCCGTACGTGCACACGTAAACGATAACGTTGTACTTGTTTATAACGAAGTTCCTTATCATCATGTGCTCTAACAGTACGTCAAAGTTGTCCCCCTTCTTCCTCACGACTTTGAACTCCTCGTCCCTCACGAAGTAGATGTGCCCCTTGTAGAATACACTCAGCACCCTGTCCCCTCGGGAGCTGTAAGGCATTATGGTGTTTATTTTGGAATCGAGCACGTAAATCCCGTCGCTGCCTCCCAGGTAAACCATTCCATTGTCCTGGTCTATGTCGAACGTGCCGAAATTCAGGAGCTGCTTCTCGCTAGATATGATGCTCGCGTTCCCGGGGTTGTCGAGGTGGACGAAGCCGACCTTTTGGTACTCGGCGTCGGTGATTTTGGGCTCGAAGCTGAAATAAAGGATGTTCGATGATTTAAGGATTCCGAGCTTGGAGATGACGATTCGTTCTCTGTACGGCGCTTCGAGGTCGAAGAGGTAGTTGACGTCGTAGCAGGTCTGGTTGACCCTGACGCAGGTGTCGCAGGGGATGACGGGCTCGGTGGTAGTGGGGATGGGGGTGGTGTCGTCAGATATCACGAGCGCGACCAAACTGGCGATGATCCACACACGCATTATGGCTTCTGAAAAGTTGCAAATTAGATGATTAGTAACTTAGATATTGGTACGTTCCAAACCGTTGACAAGCTTGATAAGGGTTTGCGTATCTAAATATTTGAATTCAGTGATTTCAAATTATAGTAGATACTTTTGATATCTCGGTTTCACCCTTAACTTTTAATAGTTAGTGGTTAAAAAAGTTATAACGAGAACGTAATAATAGGCGATAGTCTATTTAAGTACAATCAATAAAATAACAATATGATCAAAATACCTATTTGATCATAATATTAATGAGCTGACCGTTGTTTTGCCATATAAATTATTTTTAGTATCAATATAAATAGTAGATAAAAACCTATTCCCAGGCCTAATGAATGTCCATACGTCATTAAAATCGGTTGAGCCGTTTTGGAGGAGTTCGCGTACAGACACTGTGACACGAGAATTTTATATATTAGAAGATTATGATCAAAAGGTTGAAGAATCATATTGTTATTACTTATTATAGGTATGTTATACCTAATTAAGTTGATTAATATTTCATATCTGCCTAAGTTACTTTAAAATATAAGTTATAACACCATTATAATATTAGGAATTTAGTTATAATATTATCAATAACGCGTGTAAAGGCAACGTAGTTATTTCCTGTATTCACGGCTTTACTTAGATAAACTCATATAAACAATAGCAACATCGACTTCATAAATCCGACGAAAAATGGGAAATCAAATGGAGAATCAACAGAAACAACACACAAACATCTCAACGAGGAAATATGAACATTTTTACCCTGTGGTGGGATGAAACGCTTTAAGCCCGCAAAGGAATTTCATAGAACGCGGACAAATAAGATTTATCCCGGTATAGGATGCGATATTGTGCCGGACTATATCGGGATACGTCGAACAACCGTATCCAGCGAATCGGTGCCTAGACCGGCTGAAGTATAAAATAGGATGAAATAGCTTTTATGGCTGATTGCAAAGCATATGCAGTAAAGATAGCCACGATCTTGTATGATATCGTTCATAATGCCAAGCTATCTAACCCTAACCGAGCTTTAGAGATTGAATGGAGCGACAAACAGTGATGTTAAATAATATAATAATATTAAGAGTTTGTTTTATATTTGTACCGAATAGTCTGTGAATTTTGATGGAATTTGTTACAGGCATAGAGTTATGTAATTACAGGAAAGAACCGCTATTTTTACTAGAAGTTTTTTTTTTGCGTTTTTAGGGGAATTTTCTTTTGCAGGCATGCAGTAGAAAGAAAAATCTTGTATAAAAAAATAAAATTACCAGCGACTATTATATAACTAAGAGTTCTCTAATCTCTTGATACATATATTTGTTATTAACCAAACATACATTATTTTGTTCAAAATATAACATATCATTAATTATATCAGCCGTGAAAACAACCAAAACATACTAATAAAATAAACAAAACAAGCAAAACTATCTAATTACGTACCTACTTTACAATAAACGCATATAATTAGATATGACGTAATATAATTAGATATGATATAATTAGAAAACACGATTACATACCGCGATTATAGTCCATGATTACGGGGCATTTTTTTCCAGCACAACACCATAGTACCACGTCCTATTACCACAATTGTGTAACTATTACTAGCACGCCGTCGGTGGGGCTCGCTGTTTTACACCACTGTGCCATTAGTGACAATTGCTTAATTATTTGTGGGGCAAATAGATCGGTTTTTCTAGTGTCCGTCTTCAATTAGTTTAATTCCCTTTTAGTCTATTGGCGTAATTGGTAACATCATCATAATTAGCGCTCGATCTACAATGTTGTGATAACGGCAGTAAAATATCGTTATTCTTGAGATACATATTTGATAGACAAACAGACAGACAGATATTTTTGCTCTTTAGTTACGGAATCCTAAAAAATGAATAAAATCCGCTTTCAGGCGAGCTCATGTAAGCAGCTTACCTTTACCTCGTAGGGCACTGCGTAGGCACCGTAGCCTGTTGTAACCATAGCCGACTCTACCTTGTTTACATGTACATGCTACACATACAAGTGCAGTACCTATACAAACTACTTGTTCTGCTCCCATATTATATTGAAACGGTACGAAAAATAGACTTAAAAATATATTTTATATACTTTATTAAGTAGAAGTATGTAAATATATTTTTGTTATTATAGTGTATCAAAATAATATGTGGTAATGTTCAAATGCTTGGGTTAGTGCCTATTTAATGTGGTAGTATGTTCTTTTTGATAGTGTTTACCTTATTTTGATAAGTAGGGGTGTTATTATAGTGTATCAAAATAATATGTGGTAATGTTCAATTGATACTGCTAGCGCCATCTATTTTACACAATGTGCAACTATGTGTCTTAACTCATTATTATTGATTTGTTATCTGTGTACATTCCATAGTGATTGTGGTTTATATTGTCTATGTATCTCTGTTCCTCCATTTTTTTGGTATAAAAAAATGGAGGAACAGAGATACATAAAACTTGTCTGTTGCGAACCGTCACGACTTTTACTAAAAATTTTATTACGCGATGAAAAGCAACGGCTCATAAAAATACATATAGATTAATTATTATCATACTGATAAATAACATGATATTTAAAGTAAGTTTTCCAAATAAAGCCGCCGATCCGATTTCACATAATATGGGCTAGCTCGTAAAGCTTAAAAATCTCTCTAAATTTACTTAAATATACATAATTTTATTCACAACTGAATAATTTTTCGTTTGATAAAAAAGGATCACATATTTTATATACGGAGGTACTCTTGAGTACTTTTGATCTCAAAAGATGCTTTCATTATGAAAATTTCTGGAGAATTCAACTTCCAGAGCTGTACAGAAGTCGAGCGCCCGTAAATGGTTCAAGTAATTGACTTATGCGACGGTACAACGGTGACCTTTTCGCTATTTCATTTCTTTATCTTGTTAAAAGATATTTAAACTTGCCGTTGCAACACAGGTAGAGTTTGTAAGTTGGATACATTTAACAACGAAAATGCTAAACGGCTTTCGATTAAATTTGACACGGCAGCTTAGACCTTAAAATTACTGCAGTAAACCTTGGGGCTAATAAATGTATTTAAACAAATGGAAAAAACTTTAACGTTGTTATTTATTTATTACATTCAAACCTATCGTAACAAAAACATATACTCACTATTTCATCGCGAGTTACTAAGAACTAAGAAGTCTAGTATATTGCAATCATTTGTAAACCTGGTACAATGTACGTACTATATTCACTGACCGCGATTCTCACGAACCAGCCAAAACTATTGTAGAGCTGATAGCGCTCAGCTCCTACCAGTCCTACCCAACGAGCGCATTCCTTCTGCATTGCTGGAATTAGTTGAATAAGCTATTGACGTCAAACTGTTCATCTCCCAGTGACATCAGCAATCCATGTTCAAGGCATCCCACACGGTCGTGGGCGCAGTGGGACAACTAGTTGAATTATAGGATATTTTAAACGTGACTAACACATTGTGATCACGCATTAAGATACAAACTGTCCCTAATGCCTGTTTAGATATGAGCCGCAAAGGATGTGACACCTCATGCTAATAAGTAATCTCGAGGCATTCGGTGTCATTGCAGCTATAACTAGCTGTCCCGGTAAACGTTTCTTTGCCATATAAAGTATTTCGGCCGCATTATTTTATTGAAGTGACTAAATAAGCATGTCACCAGAGCAACCTCCATCGCTATCCCGTCGCACAAACAATGATCGCCGTCAGTCTCGAGTTGTAATAATTTACTATTATAACGCGGGGTTTTAAAAATCGGGTACATCCCTATTGCATCACCAGGATCCATCCCTATAACACCTCCCCTCCCGCGCCTCGAACGCCGCGGACCGCTCCGGCGCCCGCGCGGGGTCCGCTGGCCAGTCAGTGCGATTTTGACAATCAAGCGGCGCGCTGTGAAATTCGCACCTCTCCGATCACGCGATCCTCCGCGCCTCACTCAAACGGTCATACCAGCGATGTTTATGTTCCCGCTGGCCTCTTGTGATTGCTTATTTTTAATCGTTAACGTAAATGTGCTAATCTTGGTTAATGAATAAACGATTTTCAGTACAGAAGCGTTAAACTGGCGCCCATACTAGTGGCTCGAATCCCGCGGCTCGGACATTTTTACGTACATAATTACGAAAAATCGGGTAGGTAAATACCTAAACCGCTTGTGTGGCAGAAGCACGGACCTCCTACGTGATTATCCGTTCGCGTTTGGTTCGCGTACGATGACGAGAACACGGCAGGACGCGCTCCGGCATCGTCAACAAGATGGCGACGGCACGCCAACCGAGACCGGCGACGAAGACACTACCGGCGAGTTCGGCCGCGCTGAGCAACCTGCGGAAGGCACGAGACAACCGCAGGCACCAGCATACCAACTCCCCGAGCAATTTCTATCTACGCTGGTAGATAGCATCACACGCGCTCAAGCTGAAGCGAACAGAACCCTTATCAGCTCACTGATGACATCCGCCGGAGACTTCAGGGCTTCTACCCCGGTGGCGTCGACGTCATCAGCATGTGCGCCCGGCGGAAACTTCACGAAGTGCACCGCCAGATTCGACGGGTCATCCCATGACGGCGAAGTATTGGAGGCATTCCTCGACGCCGTCGAGATATTCAAGGACTGCGCAGCCGTCAGCGACGAGCATGCTCTCCGTGGATTACCAATGCTCCTGGAAGGCGACGCAGCGATATGGTGGAGAGGCGTCAAGTCGTCGGTCGCGACGTGGCACGACGCGCTCGCACGACTCCGCGCAATCTACGGCGTCGCTCAACCGGCATACAAAATATTTAGACAGATTTTCGCGTCCGAACAACAAGATAAGGAACGCGCCGAAGTTATGTTGTGTAAAGTGCGCGCTCTATTCGCTAAGTTGCCCTATAAAGTAGACGAAGTTATGCAAGTAGATATGTGTTACGGTTTGTTATGTAATAGACTTAAGAAAAGAGTGCCCCGCGAGTCTGTAAGTAGTTTAGATGAGTTACTGTGTAACACGAGGATCGCGGAGGATAACATGAAGGAATATCAAGTAAGTCCCGATATTATTAAAACACGTAAGTCGCAAACTATACCTACTTCTACTGGCCAGCACCCCGCGCGATCCAATTCGCCTTGCACGAGTACTGTCCCTACGCGTAATAAAAACAGGCCGCGTTGCAGCTATTGTAGAGCTTTCGGTCATATTAGTGATGAGTGTCGTAATCGCGAGAAAACTTCCCAAATAGGTAATAAGGGTAACGACCCCAGTTATAGTTCACCTAAAGTTGTCCGATGTTATGGTTGCGGTAAGACTGGTGTCGTGAGGGCGAAATGTGATGTTTGTAACCCGGGAACGTCGACTTCGATGCCGGCGAAAAAAGAGGGGACGGGGCTCAATAGTGCGACATTTAATTATACCGACTCGAATAGGGATGTTACGTCGAGTCGCGATTTTTGTTATTGTCCCGATAAAGGTAAAGGTAGTGACACACATGTACACTTAGGTAGTACAGTCGCGTGCGAAAATTCATCGCACCCTATGGTGAATATTCGTGTTATGGGTCGTAACGGTGTGGCAATAGTCGACACAGGTGCTACACATTGCATCGCGAGTCCTATGTTGCACCGAATTTTAGTCGACGCGGGAGTACAATTTATCGAATCCCGCCGCGCTGTACGTTTGGCTGACGGGTCTCAGATGTTGCGGGACTTGTTGTCAGCTGAGGTCACAGTCACGATTGAAGGTCATGAGGTAACGAGTGAGTTCCTGGTACTGCCCGGGGACGAGACTAGAACACTATTGGGTGTCGAGTTCTTATCCCGGGCCGGTATGGTACTGGATGTTGCTCGAGGTAAGTGGATGTTCGCGGATGATCCCGAACTTTTGTATGACTTTGTGTATACCTACTCCCTTAGCCCAGCTGACACGGAGCTGTTGCGCGCCGACACCGCGCAGCTCTCGTTGCGCGAAGATGAAGAAACGAAGTTGTCAGTGGAGGAAAGGCGCACTCTCAACGAATTCATCAGTGACAGAACGGCCCAATTTGCGCGCCACGGTCCTGCCACGGAGTTCGCCACCCACCGTATAAAGGTGAGTCCAGACCAGGAGCCCATTGCTAACCCGCCGTACAGGATGTCCCAGAAACGGAAGGAGGCGTTGCAGAGGGAACTAGACAAGTTGCTACGTGACGACGTAATCAAGGAATGCGAGTCTCCTTGGGCCTCGAATGTCGTCCTCGTGGCCAAGAAAGATGGAAGCTTGAGGATGTGTGTGGATTACCGGAGGCTCAACGCGGTAACCGAGCCAGACCGTTATCCACTCCCGCGCATTGAGGACATCCTGCACGCGGCCAAATCCAGTGAATACATGACAACCCTTGACCTGAGGTCAGGGTACCATCAGGTCAGCCTTTGCCCTGAGGATCAGGACAAGTCGGCGTTCACAACGCCGCTCGGAACCTTCAGATTCAAGCGGATGCCGATGGGCCTACGGAATTCCGGGGCCACTTTTCAAAGGTTGATGGACAGGTTCCGTTCAAACCTGAAGGGAGTAGAACTGCTGTCCTACTTGGATGACCTGGTCCTCCTGTCACCAGGTCCCTTCGAGAGGCACCTGGCGGACCTGAAGGCCGTCTTCGACCGGCTGGCCTTATTTAAGCTACGAGTCAATAGAGACAAGAGTCATTTCGCCCGAGAGTCGGTCAAGTTCCTGGGCCATGTTATCGCACCAGGCGGAATCCAGGTGGATCCGGACAAAACCGCGGCGGTAGATAATATGCTAGTGCCCACAAATGTGAAACACCTCAAGTGTTTTCTGCAAACGTCGAGTTGGTTCCGACGTTTTATACCGAATTACGCAGAGATTGCACGACCTCTCACTAACCTCCTGAAGAAGACGAACGTTTGGCGATGGGACGCCGAGCAACAGGAGGCGTTCGAGCGCATTAAATCTCTCCTCGTATCCGCTCCCATATTGCGTCAGGCAGATGAGGCAAGGCCATTCATTCTCTGCACTGACAGTAGTGGATATTGCCTCGGGGCCGTTCTCATGCAGGGGGAGGGCTCCGATGAGAGGCCGATCGAGTACGCAAGCCGACTTCTCACCAGTGCCGAGAGGAATTACTCGACGACTGAGCGGGAGGCTCTCGCTGTCGTGTGGGCTTTGTGTAAGTTCCGCGGTTATGTGGAAACCGCGAAGGTTATTGTTAGAACGGATCATCAGCCCTTGCGTTGGCTGATGAGTCAGAGGTCACCTAGCGGCCGACTGGCCAGGTGGGCCCTAACTCTGCAAGAGTTCGACCTAAGTATTGAATACACACCCGGACGTTCAAATGTGGTCGCAGACACGCTTTCGCGGCCCGTTTGTTCGCAGGACCCGGTATGCGACATATGTCTCACCGTTGCTGATCTGCCGAAACGGAGCAGTGGCGACGTCCGTGACAATCAACTGATGGACCCAGAGGTTCGCAAGATTATTGAGGACTTGGAGTCCGACGAACCCTCTAGGGGGAGACCATGGTCCGACCGCGGATATACACTTTCCGACGGAATCCTTTATAGGTACAGTTTGGAGTCCGACGACGGAGAAGACGCATGTTTGGTTGTGCCCGAGCACGAACGCAGGCAAGTGATGGCTGACCTCCATGATTCACCTACAGCAGGTCACTTCGGAGTGGAACGCACCTTGAGCCGCGTTCGGTCTCGCTACTATTGGCCTGGCATGCGCACGTTCGTGACTAATTATATTAAAGAATGTGTGCCTTGCCAGAGGTATAAGGCCGACAATCGGAAACCAGCGGGGCTGCTGCAAACCCCTGCCGTATCGAGAAGATTCGAAGTTGTCTCGGTGGACCTATTCGGTCCATTGGTTGAGACCCCAAGGAGAAACAGGTGGATCCTGATCGTGGAGGACGTCTGCTCGCGCTGGGTGGAATTGTTTCCACTCGAGAATGCCACCAGCGTCGAGTGTGCGCAGACGTTAGCCAACGAGGTTTTCCTCAGGTATGGTGTGCCACGCCGCCTCATCAGTGACAACGGCGTGCAATTTGTGAGCGAGGTCATGCAGCAGGTATGTCATGTTTTAGGGATCAGCCAGTCGCTCACGCCATTCTACCATCCGGAGGCCAACCCGATCGAGCGCAAGAACAGGGACCTCAAGGCTCAACTTGCTATTCTTGTGGGCCAGGATCATGACACCTGGGATTTACACCTCGCTGCGGTAAGGTTCGCGATGAATTCCGCCGTTACCAGCAGTACAGGGTACTCGCCGGCGCAATTAACTTTTGGAAGAGAGCTGCGAGCTCCTTATGACTCCGCCACGGACATGAGGGCTATCTTGGAGGTGGATAACTTCGTCCCAGGTATCACTCCCTACTTAAAGAAAATGGCCGCGACTCTGGATGACGCCAGAGACACTCACGAGAGGGCTCAGGCCGTCCAGAAGGATAATGCTGACAAGAAGCGCAGGACGCCTCCAGACTATCAGGTAGGGGATCTTGTCCTTCTGAAGACTCAGGGGCCAAACGATGCAGGGCGCGGACAATCCGCAAAGTTCATACCACGCCGTGACGGCCCATATCAAATCGGTAGTATTGCCAGCCCAACAACTTATATGTTGAAGAACGTTCAGACCGGGGGGGACGTGGGTAAATATCACGTTTCGCATCTCACGCCCTTCTCAGGCCAGGTAGAACCTCCCGTCCGGGAGAAACGTAAACGTGGAAGGCCACGTAGATACTTAGATAACTAGCCCAACGGCGAGGCGCCTAGTTAGGCTAGAGGGGGAGGATATAACGCGGGGTTTTAAAAATCGGGTACATCCCTATTGCATCACCAGGATCCATCCCTATAACACCTCCCCTCCCGCGCCTCGAACGCCGCGGACCGCTCCGGCGCCCGCGCGGGGTCCGCTGGCCAGTCAGTGCGATTTTGACAATCAAGCGGCGCGCTGTGAAATTCGCACCTCTCCGATCACGCGATCCTCCGCGCCTCACTCAAACGGTCATACCAGCGATGTTTATGTTCCCGCTGGCCTCTTGTGATTGCTTATTTTTAATCGTTAACGTAAATGTGCTAATCTTGGTTAATGAATAAACGATTTTCAGTACAGAAGCGTTAAACTATTATTTATTCAACAAATGCACTATCAATATAAAAAATACCCAGTAGCCGATTCTCAGACCCACTGAATATGCACCGTTTTTTCCACATTCTCCTATTAGTCTTAGCGTAATAAAATAAAGCCTAGCCTTCCTCGATAAATGGGCTATTTAACACTGAAAGAATCATCAAAATCCGTTGCGTTTTAAAGATTAAAGGGAACAAAGGGACATGAGGAAAAAAAAGCGACTTTGTTTTATAATATGTATAGATGTTTAAAAATATCCTTTAAACCTATCCCTTTCCTTTAAAACTTCCTACAACTTACAAGTAGCTGATCCAAGACTCTATAGTATAGTGTTTGCTTGTTTAGTGCGTTTAAGAAATAGATTCATAACATAGCCCCGTTACTTGTTACAACACTTACAAGTATACTCATAGTAAACATAATATGACCTACCATAACACCAATTGGATGTCGCAGACTATTGGAGCTAAAGTAATTTTTTTTTTATGAAATAAGGGGGCAAACGAGCAAACGGGTCACCTGATGGAAAGCAACTTCCGTCGCCCATGGACACTCGCAGCATCAGAAGAGCTGCAGGTGCGTTGCCGGCCTTTTAAGAGGGAATAGGGTAATAGGGGAGGGTAGGGAAGAGAAGGGAATAGGGGAGGGTAGGGAAGGGAATAGGGTAGGGGATTGGGCCTCCGGTAAACTCACTCACTCGGCGAAACACAGCGCAAGCGCTGTTTCACGCCGGTTTTCTGTGAGAACGTGGTATTTCTCCGGTCGAGCCGGCCCATTCGTGCCGAAGTATGGCTCTCCCACGTTTGATATTTTGTCATTAATAAGCAAACTTGAATTTGATTTATGAATACGTTATAGGAAGCGAACTTCACCCCTTATTATTCCAAGTTTAAATTATATATTTAGCTTTAAAGTCGTCTTCGAAGAATCTTAAAATAATTACTCGTTCGGGGCTCAGAGCTCTTAATTAACTCGCGCAACAAGCAGCAAAATTTCAAGTGATAAATACATGAAAGATTGAGGAAATTCTCTCCTTCCCGGAAATGTTGCTCGAGAATTGAAAAGATTATTTAATAATTTAATAATTATTATAACTTGCTAAACCAACTGATGGATGTCAGAACATACCTACATCAGGATTTTGGTCAGCAACATCTGTAATGGATTTAATTGTCATAAATCAATGATATTCTACTTATACAGATATGTTACGTCCATACTATTTTCCGGCTTAAATCTCTTCCGAACAATTTTCAAATTCAAAATTGCAAACATTGACAAATTTGACAGATAAGTGAAACAAAAGATACGAAAAACCATTTACATAAAAGAGACAATTCTATTTTTAAACGTCGAATCGTATCGCTGTCTCTTTCTTCGCCTGAGCTATAACGAAAATTCGATTTTTTCCAGAAAATGTAAATAATCGAGGTATTTATTGCAATCAAGACATGTGGTAAGAGATTCCATGTGTTTTGTTTACTTTCGAGTCATAATTGGTACATTTTCGAAACACGTACTACGTCATTTTCAATTTATTTAGGTACGACAAGACGTGACACGTTCGTGACTGCGCTCGATGCAGACTAAACAACAGACGGCCAAATTGGGCCGTATTTGAATTTTCACAACGCGCGCGGTAGTAACATATCTGCTTTGAGTTTTTCATCATTGACATAAATACTCAAATTAAGCCTTTTAATTTTTGTTCAACAAATGTATGTTTTTGTTCTAAAACAATTTAAATGTTTATCCCTTTCCTATACGATTTGAAAAGACAGCATCCTTCTACTACATGAAGCATCAGCATAATTAAATATCATTAGAGCGATTGTGTCTAGAACGTTTAGTTTTCGCACCTCAAGTCTCAACGTACATAAAATACGTTTTTAATCAAAAATAATAATTAAAGAAAATGTTACTTAGCTTAATTTTTTTACATTTCATTTACTTTTAGGTACTTAAGTATAACTAAATATGGTTAAAAATGTATTTGTTTATAAAAGTGGATGGGTTTTTAAATGTATGAAAAATTCGAGTCCAAAGGACCCACTTCCGTTTCGTACGTATCTACATTCTACACAATATAATGCGTTTCCCCCTCATTTACGCCGCGTGAATTCAAATAAAAGATACTCGCACAAAGCCCAGAATATCGTCATCGCAATCAGGAAGTTCTGCTACCGTGGCCAGAGACAATGACGTTCTATAATAGACACGCTCCACGAGAGAAAATATTTCTAATTCTATATTATTACAACCGATATGAAAAAGATTATACTGCGATCAAAGGAATCTATCTGTAAAATTAAGACTCGTAAAGACTTATATACCTTTGTGTAGCTAGTTCATAACCAGGGGGACAAGCCTCCCTAGATGGTCTTGAAAATATGGTTCTCAAGCTCAACTACAATATAGAGTTGGTATATATGTCGTAGGATGATTTGATAAATCCGTGTTTTCGCGAAATCCCTAGAATTTTCGCGCAAATATAGAGCAACGTATATCGCTAGAAAATCACAACAAAGCTTTTTATAAATTACTTATCCACTTGAAAGATAAAACGTTGGAAAATTTTATGAGAATTGAAACAATTTCAATGGAAAAACCTTGGAAATCATAATAAATAATTGCCATGGATTATGTAGAGATCATCGTAATGGCCCTTCTAAACGGTTGCCGGCTTTTTAATAGCTCAAATTAGGTTAAAGGGTCAAAAGAAGACATCAAAAGGATGAATTAAGCTCATATTTTTGGACGAATATTCCAGTTTGTAAATATTCTTGCCTTTACCTACATTACTTTTTTGCATAGGTACCTACTTACTTAGCCTACATACCTACCTATAGATATTATTTTACACTAATCGAAAAGTTTGTCAAATAAATAAGTATAAAAATAATAATAGGTAAATAAAATTCATAATAATATAATACAGGTTTGTTCTCTTTCCCTTCTTGGTAGCATTTCTTTATTTACATGCTTATAGGATCAGTTCAAGATTTACTTTATTAAGTAAGTAATAAATTATATCTCGCAACCTTTGGACAATAATTTCATCTGAGATAACATTATTTATTAACATTTTCAAGAAACACAAAAGTTGAACGCAAAAAGTTTTTTAACGATTTCTTATGTCGACCCCGTTTTCTGTTTACTTAGGTATAGCAAAAGAAAATAAGATTATTCATAAAAGAACAGGTAAACATTCGATATTAAATATACTCGAATAATACAAAGTGATATTTCATAAGGAAGGTGCGGTGCGGCAAAAAATGTAAAAACTTGAAAGTGGGTCGCCGCGCCAAACGACAATTTAAATGGCCTTGCCTTGTTGATGCGGGATCTTCACACTAGAAGTGGCTGGAGGACCCTACAGGACTAGGTAAGTTAATAGTCTGAACGAGGAATAGACCTTGATGAAACTACCTAGCTGGTGCAATGACATTTTGAATTAGGTACTTAGAGGAAAAGAAGACGTAACTATGTAATTTAGCTTTTTAATTAAATAATTAATGTTTATTGTCTTTATTTTGATGTTCAAGCGACTGTAGTACTGAAAAATGCTATTAATTTGATGCTGACGCCAAGCTGACGCATACAAGATACGCTAAATTATGTTGTACAAACGAACATAATATATAATACACTTGCGTGCAAAAAAATCGACCCACCCCGCGCATTTCTATTCAAGTCGCTATATCTTAAAAAGTTATAGTTATTTATTATTTCTTTTTATTATTAATGCGAGTTAATATGATAGGGAATGTGTACGTTTACTCTACATTTTCATTTCCAACATGCTTGACTACAAACGACACAAATCACTAAGCACCGCCATCACTCAGTTTTTTAATCGTTAATTGAACGGTTTTGTTCTGTATGAAAAATCGGTCAAATCTTATTGTTTTTGTTTTGTCTCCATTTTTATTGATTTATTCTTCATTTAACTTCATTTTAAACGTAATTTCTTTGTGGTGAAATGGATATTACTCCAAATAAAGCCTCTCAAGCAAGGGCTTTGCTAAGAGCTGAATTTAGACAACGAGTTGTGGCTAGAAGTCTTAATTTAAGTCGAACTTCGGTTACAAGAGTATACCGAAGTATTCTAGAGACTCTAAACTTTACCATGCGACCATGTTCAGGAAGACATTGGGCTACATATGAACGTGATGACCGTTTTAAGGTGTCAACGTCCTTGCGGAATCGACATCTCATTTCAGTTCAAGTGCAACGACGGCCAAGAGAAGTCGGATGAGTTACAGTAATTGAGTAGACTGTACGACGAAGACTTGCAGGCAGCTGTTTGACTTCACAAAAACTCGCTAACGGTCCAAAATTAGCCCCAGCACACAGTCAAGCGCTGCTTAGTTTCGCACGTTCTCATGTTGATTTTTCATTGGAGCAATGGCGGGTCGTGCTCTTTTCTGATGAAAGCTAAATCAGTCTTTATGGTAACGATGGTCGCAGAAAAGCATACCGTTGATAAGGAGAATGATTTGCGCAGGCGTGCATTGACGAAAGGCTTCCATTTGGTAGGTGTTCGGGGACTGTATGGGGCGAGATTTCTTTTGATGCATAAACCAATCTTGAGTTCGTAACCGGGCCACGCCTTGGCACTTTGAGTACCTATCGATACATTCAGGGCGTACTAGGACAACATGCGGTGCCATGTGCTGGTTTTGTTGATGAAGGTTTCATATTGATGTAGAACAATGCTCGACCGCACGTTGCTGCGAAAGTTCGTCAATATCTCTCCGACGTCGAAATTTCGGGTTTGGACTGGCCAGCAAGTCCTAACCTTAATCCTATTGAGCACCTATGGGGAGAACTCAAAAGGAGGGTCAGGGCCCAGACTCTTGCCGCAGATACCCTTCAGGACCTCCAGGTGGCTGTACAAGAAGATCGGCATGGTATCGCTCAGGAGTTCATCATAACTTTGATAAGGTCAAGGAAAACCCGGATGGAAACCTAAATTAGGATAATGGGTGGCACTATGAGCTATTGAAATCAATTTGTTAGTGTTTTTTATAAGAAAGATGTCATTAATCGCCTACTGAAATGTTATGCCAAACTGACCGGTTTTTGTTTTAAGGCTGTAGAATTAGTAAACAATTTACAATTACAATAACTATAGCAATAATTAAATCCTTATTGTACTACCTTTAAAACGATTCCAACATTTATTTAATACTAATTATATTTCTTGAGTTATTACCGTTTGAATCATAAGGTGAGAGGTGGGTCGATTTTTTTGCACGCAAGTTTAATTATAATACTGGAGATAATTTATCTAGTAGGTAATAAGTAATAATGAAGATATGAGTGAAAGAAGCAGCTAAGTAACAGTTAAAAAATTGCCAGTTTTTTTGGCACAAATGGAGCTCCATTTGCACGAAACGGCAATTATTGCGGCAATAAACGGCAGGGCTGGGAAAATTATTTAAAATAAAAAAAATAGATTGAAAGCACAGCCGGATATTAGACAGATGATGAAGAAGGTAAGTTACAAGGTTTGTTTAAATTATAAGGGAAAAATGAGTAATAATTGCCTTATGTTATAAAATGTAAGTTATTAGAGTATTATGTTATCCGCAACTGTGAAATTCACACTAGGCTTAGACCTTTACACTGACAGTAATTATTTACAAAAAAAGCAGTTATCGTATCAAGCATGAAGCGCTCTAATGTGTTGGAGGAAAGTAGAGGACAAAGGAATATACAAAGCATAATGAAAAAGTTTAATCTTCTAGCTCATAAAATTTTATCCATTAATCAAATCCCCTCGATGACAAAGTAGTTATAACGAAAGTTCCGTATCGACATTAGCACTTGGGTCATAGATCTGTAAACTAGTTATAATTATTATACAGATTGTCATTTCAACAGATTTTTATAGTTACAAAAATAAAAATACATGTAGCACTCGGGGACTGCCGCGGTAAAGCTATTGCATAGCATCTAGTCTACACGCTTACGTCTAGTCGCACGCACACAAACACCGCTCCGAAGCCTGCCGAAATAAAACAACGTTAGACGATGCGCGGCTTTCAACGCCGCATCGTTGTGCTGATCTGAGTAGGGGGGTGTTAGGTTTATTTTCGTTACAGATTTTTTGACTCGGTATCCGCGCTCAACGCCGGCGATTAAAACTATGCAATAGCTTCAAATTATACTTAGGTGGTTCCTACTGCCCATTACAGGTACTTATATCTTATGCCATGATATATTATAACATAACGCCTCCGTGGTCTAGTGGTATAGAGCGTGGCTCTTAACTCGGTGGTCGTGGGTTCGATTTCCGCGTTGGAAACATGTTATTTCCAAGTTTGGTTAGGACAATGCAGGCTGATCACATGATTGTCTGACAAGTAAGATGATCAATGCATCGGATGGGCAATGGGGCATGTAAAAAGTCGGTCCTGCGCCTGATGTCTCGCCGGTCGTGTCGGTCTTCCGTCCCACTGGGTTATGAGAGTAAAGGAATAGAGAGTGCTCTTGTGTACTGCGCACACACTTGGGCTCTATAAAAATACTCCTGCGTAGTAGGCCTGGTTTCAATGAAATCGACCACCGTCACCGAAACTGGTATGGGAGCTATTATTATTATTATATATTAGTATGCCATGATCACAATTCACACCTACCGAGAAGAGTGGCGAGACAGCTCTCTCTCTCGGCCGAGCACTCGGCATGTTTTGGGTGCATAGGATATATTAGCTTTATTCAACCCATGTTTCTAAAATTTAAATTTTTTCTCCTTTTATAAATTATATAACATCTGCTAAATATGTAAAATAAGCAAAATCTGCTTCATTACTCAAAATATCAGTAAAACCGCGTAGGTATAAAGCTTCATATTCACCTATTACTACGCGCTACGGTATCCACTTCGAGTTGTAGTCCTGAGACTTTTAATACACGAAATAGTTTTTATTATAATCCTCCTTCTGAGTACATCTGACTCATTATTTGTCCCATGCTTTAGCACGATCGCCCGCCTATATATAGGATATAAACCACGACCTCACAAACCTAAGTAAAAGTGGGTTGCACCAGAGGCGTGGTTAAAGTTGAAGTTATGGTCAAAGTTATGGTTATAGTTAAAGGCTAATTTAACTTTAACCTTAACTTTGACCACAGAATTTGCACGACACGTTGCTGGTCGGACAGGGCTTTGCGACAAGGCGCTGCTGGTAAAGGAGAACTGTCAAAAATTGCGTTTTTGTATGATGACAGCGTTAGTTCCTTTTTTCGCCACGTGCATTTAAAGCCTTGTCGAGCTCTATGGTTATGGTTAAATATGGCGTCTATTTTTGACTTTAACCAAAGATTTGACATTTTGCATTGTTGTTAAAGTTAATTAAATTTTGACATTATGAGACGAGTAGTTACTCGTCTCATAATGTCAAAATTTCGACATTATCCCAAAAACTCTATAAAAATGTGTTATTTCGATGGTAGATGTCATGCTAGGGTGAATAGAGATGAAGAGACAAACCATCAAACATCGAGAAAACATGTAGAGTGAGATATCTCGTTGGCGTATGCTAGGTAGGCTGGTTGCACTGGTCCACGACGGTCGAGCAGGTCGTGGACTACATCAGGAGCAAGACCCACTTCGTCTTGAGGGTCGAGCGTTTGGAGTCCCGCCACAAAGTCAATTTTAGCTCCTTTGTGGTGAGGGTCTCGACGCATCATCTACCGACCTTCGAGAAGAAGGAGTTCTGGCCGATTGGAGTCGTCTACAGGAGGTTCCGAGGACGACCTCCGAACACGTCGCGCCCCACTTCGCAGACAATACGTGTTTAGTGTTTAGTGCTTAGTGTTAGCTTTAGTTTATATGTTATGTATGTTAGACTATAAGGTATATATAATATGGACCAAGATGCCTGATTTAAATAAATAAATTAATTAATTAATACGTGGGAGAGCCATGCTTCGGCACGAACGGGCCGGCTCGACCGGAGAAATACCACGTTCTCACAGAAAACCGGCGTGAATGAGTAAGTTTACCGGAGGCCCAATCCCCTACCCTATTCCCTTCCTACCCTCCCCTATTAACCTATTCCCTCTTAAAAGGCCGGCAACGCACTTGTAGCTCTTCTGATGCTGCGAGTGTCCATGGGCGACGGAAGTTGCTTTCCATCAGGTGACCCGTTTGCTCGTTTGCCCCCCTTATTTCATTAAAAAAAATTAAAAAAATAATAATAAAGTAAGTTGGTGCAACCCTTTAGGGTGGATTGCACCAACTTACTTTTTTTTTTTTAATTAATTTATTAATACAATGAAAGATCACAATTGGAGACAATGTGAGTGGATCATATGAGTGAAGTGGTGGGTTGTAGCCTTAAGTCTTACCTAAGGCTTAAGTTATAACTACCTAAACTACTAAAGGTAATTAAGGGATATTATGGAACAGCTACATTTTGTTGTTCACAATATAATCACTACATATTATAAAACAAAGTCGATTTTTTCCCTCGTGTCCCTTTGTTCCCTTTAATCTTTAAAACTACGCAACGGATTTTGATGCGGTTTTCTTTTAAGATATAGTGATTAAAGAGGAAGGTTTATAAGTATAATAACATTCATTATATAGTGGAAAAATACTGTTAATTTTGGGGTTTCTAATGTGATATCGTAAATAATTACATTTTTTTTCCGCTTACTTTGCAAACGCAGGCTGAACCCAGGGGCGTCTTTCCCTTAGGGGCCGCGGTCTTAGGGGCGCCGAGCGCACTCGGCGCGCCGCCATTGCCCACGCTTTATTGACCAACGTAAAAAGAACCCTAGTTTGCAAACATTTTTCTGTAATATCCGAAGCTCTTCTTATATTTGTAGAATTACAGCAAAGCAAGGCGCGCCATGAGCGGCTCGGCTTTGGCAATATAAATATTATAATCTTTATTTTTCAACGTGAAATGATCCTTAAAACACATAAATGAAGATTGTATTATTTGATGCAATAGTGAGTGTTTTTTTTTTTGGATTTAGATACAAAAAAGCACAGTGTTCTAATTTAGAAAACAAACTGTGCCATGCAGGCTCTTCGGATGTAGAGAAGTTAGAGCTCTTCAATGAAATCGAATTAATACCGATGTTGTGATGATGTGATGTTTAATAAGTATAGAACATGAAATTTAAAGTAAAATTGAAGTACTTAAGCGACATAAAATTTACGTTTTGGGGTTAGGCTTGTTAGGATCAGTCCAGACTCAAGAGCACATCATGGTCAAACCGAAAAAAACTTCAATCTACAAACAAATAACAATAGAGTTTGTTGTCTATTTTATATTGGAGAAATTTGACAGTACCTATGTGGTAACTTGATGTGCTGTTATAGTTCGTCTGGTGAGTGGTGGAACGAAAGAAGCCACTGCTTAGAGTCCTCACCCTTAAGCGGCCGGACAAACTGTACGTTACTTAGTACCCATTTCATTTTGACTGCGCGCGCGCTTGTTAGGGGGCGCTAGGGTAATGTTTGCACACGGGCGCCACATGGGCTAGAGACGGCCCTGGCTGAACTCTACGAGATTTATCAAAATAATGTAAGTAGGTACCAAGGATTGTACACTATGAAAAGGTCTACAGAAAACTCCGCGATGGTATATGTCTATCTCTTACTAGCTGTTGCCCGCGACTTCGTCCGCGTGGACTTTAGTTTTAATAGTTGTTCCCGTACATCGATTGAAATTTGAATCGTTTACGCGCAAATCAGAAAAGTATATTGTGTGGGAACTGCACATTTTCCCGGGACAAAAAACATTCCTTGACCCAGATTCAAATTAGTATCTCCAATCTCCATGCCAAATTTCATCAAAATATATTAAATAGTTTAGGCGATAATCATAAAAGTTTATTGTGTGGGAACCGTACATTTTCCGGGACAAAATTAGTATTCCTTGTCCTTTCCCGAGACTCAAAGTATCTCCATACCAAATTCCATCAAAATAGATTGAATAGTTTACGCGCAAATCATAAAAGTATATTGTGCAGTAACCGTACATTTTTGCGGGACAAAATGTATCCTATGTTCTTTTTCGGGACTCAAAGTATATTTATACCAAATTTCAGCAAAATGGGTCCAGCCATTTACGCGTGATGTCGTGACCGCGCGGCTTCGCCCGCGTAAATTAGATATTTCACAGACAAATTAATCCACAAAAATAGCCTATGATCCTTCACGGGGTCTACTTACTCACAGATAAGTCTGTGAAAAATAACAGAAAAATTGCTCCAGTAGTTCGTGAGATGAGCCCTTTCAAATAATTTCCCCCGTTTTTTCCACATTTTCCTCTATTTCTTCGCCACTATTAGTCTTAGCGTGATAAAATATAGCCTATAGCCTTCTCTACAAATGGGCTATCTAACATTAGATTAGCGCGTTCAAATAAGCCCTTTCAAATAATTTCCCCCGTTTTTTCCACATTTTCCTCTATTTCTTTGCTCCTATTAGTCTTAGCGTGATAAAATGTAGCCTATTGCCTTTCTCGATAACTGAGCTATCTAACACTGAAAGAATTTTTCAAAACGGACCAGTAGTTCCTGAGATTAGCGCGTCCAAATAAGCCCTTTCAAATAATTTTCCCCCGTTTTTTCCACATTTTCCTCTATTTCCTCGCTCCTATTAGTGTTAGCTTGATAAAATATAGCCTATAGCCTTCCTCGATAAATACCAGTACCAGTAGTTCCTGAGATTAGCGCGTTCAAACAAAGAAACAAACAAACAAACTAACAAACTCTTCCGCTTTATAATATTAGTATAGATGGATATCCCACAATAACATTTTTTGTCATTTACTTTTAACTTCAAATACTTAATGGCTAATTTTCGAAGCGATTTAAACCAATACGGCAATAATCCTTATTCAATTAAATATTTTAAATACATTATTTATTTAATATAAATCTATAATATTATGGCCCTTTACAGCATACTTATCTATATGATTTAAATTAATATTTTCGAAGATATTAAGTAGGTACAGATTTAAAAATAGCGGGACGTAGCTTTTGCGGCAGTCCGCGGTACCGACCAATGCGGACCACGGGTAGTTATGAATATAAGTAGGTACTTAATTAAAAATTACTGAATCGATTATAATCATTTCTTCAGTGAGTGACATAGTTTATAATATTATATTAGTTTACAGATAAATTATAAAGTTGCTATTATGTAAGCGCTACCGATTTTTTTGGATTGCTTCATGACTCTCAGCCCCGGATTATATATAGGCCGTTATAGGCCACGGCCTAGGGGCGGCAGCGTCCTAGGGGGACGGCAGCGTCCTTTATAGAAGCCCTACAGTCTACAGGATACGTACTTACATGGGGCAGCGGAAATAAAGTGGCCTACTCTCTTAAAAATATAAATTTGGCACTAATGACTCTACTCTCAAGATATTGCAATTTTACACTTATAGGTACTTACTGCTTGATTTTAAAATTTTTGAAGTTTGCAGATATATAAAAATTCCCAGATTGTACCCGTGTACCTGACGATCGTACATCATGGTCACCGCAGCTCCACGTATGGTACATATTTCTTTAAAAAGAAGTTTGGATGTAAAGGCGGGGAGATGAATGAGTGTAATTTGTTGTGAACTGACACAAACTGCCGGCTGATTGCACCACCCCCGCGAAGCTCCCTCTGCCTGATATTTATAGGCATAATATTTTAATATCGAAACATGAAACAATTTTTTGATTTCGGCCATTACAAACCAAGGGTAATCAGATGGAGAAGGCGCGTTAGACTTAGAGGGTGCAGAAGTTATACCTAATGCATCGGTAATGGTAAAAACATTTAAGTCTACAAGTTTGAAATAATAAAATTATAAATAGGTAATCCTGCTTAGGTCTCACTTACACATTAATAAAAATAAGCTTATTAATCTGGCACCTGCGTAGTACTTGTAAACCTATTCTAAGTTGTGAGTGGATTCTTTGTTTTTTTATTTTCTGCTTTGTTTTACGAGAAAATTTTAGCGTAATTTTGTAATACGTAATCTTGTGTGGCAATTAATCGCAAGGTTGAAGAGGGTCCAGTGTACAAGGAGGTTAGACCGTCAAGCGACCGTGAGGCATTAATTAATCGTGGTGATCCCGTGAGAAATACTTTAAGCGATACGAGCACGCCACTCCATTCATTACGCCAAGGCCGATGTAACTGGATGAGACACCGAAAGCGACACGTAGACGAGATTCGAAATTCGAATCCCGATGATTGAGGAGTGAGGACCGACTTGAAGGCTTGCTGGTGCAGCAAGGGGTGTCCCCTTGCTGCACCAGCAAGGGGACACCCCTTGCTGCACTACAAGCTACGAAACGGTTTTGAGATTCAAACAATCGGATGAGAATGCCGCGTCCTGCTCTAACAACGTTATTTCTCATTCGTTAGAGTAGGACGCGGCATTCTCGTACGATTGTTTGAGTCTCAAAACGGTTTCGTGGTACAGCCCCTGACATCCGAATGCATGGAATCAGATCAGTGGAAAATACACTTTCGCTTTTTGCGCTAGTCTCACGGAACTCCAAATCAAAATTAGGAAATCGAATACGGAAAACGTGTGTATGCGACCAGCCTAACGTCAGTTAACTGTGATTACCAAACATAAAAGTTGAAGAATATCATATTAGTCATAATATTTTCATAATATTCAATATTCATTCATAATATTATTGAAAGGGATTAAATTAAGGATGATTTGAAAAATAAAAGACATCTTATATAGCAAGAGTTTAATAAAAAAATGCAAAATAATAAATATCTCCAAATATTGAAACTTATCTCTAGGAATATCTGCGGATCCAAAAATACACGCACACCGTTAACTAGCCCTGATTATATTCACAGATTGTATAAACATAATATTACAGTTACTGCTGACCAATTTATGGACCATAACGCCTAGCCTCTAGTACACCGACGCTGCAAAACGCGAAACTAATAGAGCGAGATGCAATATAACGCATTGTCGTGTGGCGGATGAGAGAGTAAATCGGTTCGTCACTGTTTCGCAGTTCGCAGCGTCGGTGGACTAGAGGCGTAAAGCTTAGGCCAAACCTACGCGAACAGGCGTCTGAGAAGCGGAGCGTCAAGTTGTCAAATGTGTTTTTTGTATACAAAACACACATTTGACAACTCGACGCTCCGCTTCGCAGATGCCTGTTCGCGTAGGTTTGACCTAAGCTTTAAGCCGCTGAAGTTTTTATTCATACTATTATGTCAAAGCTGAAATACATATTATAGTCATTAGTCATACATAATTGGTCTTCCTTCCATCTTTTGTTTGATGAAAAGCTTATATATTTTTAAATTCCTATTAAAGGAGTGTTTTACATTGTCCGATTCGATTCAAATTTTAAAAAGATATTACTTAATAAGGTTTGGCCATCTCATTATTTTATTACAATTATTATTGCTAATGTTTTGTTGTAATTCCGTTAACATTATTAAATTATCAAAAGGAGATACTATAAGTTGCAGCAAAATATGAGACGCTATAAATGATAACAAAATAAATAATCACAAAGCAATTATTGTCCTCTCACAACTTTGGTACATGTTTTCTTAGATGCACATGTTGGAGAAATATTTAAGCTAGGAAAAATATATTGTATCACTGAAAATTGATACTTAATACCATTTAAACATCAATTACATTTCTGGTTAAGTTGTATCAAATTGTATCATATATGAATAGAATTCATTTTATAGAACATTTCATTCAAAGCTGGTGCGTAATTCATTGGAAACATTCGCAGTTAACGGAATAAAAATTAAAGTTTAGTAAAATAGATGTCGAGAGAAAGGTATATTACTGTACAAATTATGAAACAGAATTTAAAATATATACTGACGAAAGACTTGCTATCGTTATATTACATACAAACGTACAAAATTGAGCTCCTAATGTATATGTAGTAGGTATAATATATGTTATCTATGTCGTAATGTACCAAAGGTGCGTAAATATAGGTCGCATAGAGCTTGAAGTGATATGAAGTATCGTGCGTCTATGTTTTATGTTAATATTTCAGTACAGTACTTTTCCACCACTCGTACAACACTGAAATATTAATATACGATCCGAGTTAACTTAAACGAGTATAAATCTTATTCGAACAAAATAACTATAAGTCATAATATAATGTATAACTTGACTAGTGAATAAAATTACATCTATAGTTACATAGTTTTAAGTAAGTTTTCGAAGCGTACGTAAGTTGTGTACAGAGATATTAAAGACTTTTGTCTTACGCCGGACTAAGAGGCATAATTTGCATTTTAAAGTTCATTCATTCACTACTCAAAGAAAAATTCAATAATAGAGTCTTTATTAGGGTTTCCTCTATACCTTTTACCTCCGTACTGAGTCATGTCGTGTACAATCAGTATACCAATGTAAAATATAATATTTTAACAGGCGCACAGAGTACGCAATACTCAATACATGGCTAAAATAAAGGAATGCAAGCAAAATCGAGATTGTATTGAGATGTAAGATAATACTTTCGTTAAATGTCCAGAAAAACTTACATAATCAAATACTTTATAAAGAGATCGAATAAAATCTTATATCGAGACGATAAAGTTTGTTTATATAGAAAATGCATAAATACTGAATAGAGATGAATAACTAAATGACTACAACAACTAAGAATGAAAGATGAAATATAATAAGGCTGAGAATAGGAGGGAAATAAAAATATTAAGTGGTTAGATAATCTTGAATGATTACTACGTATTCATAAACCGCCATTTTTTATATTTTAACCACAAATGCAATAAAAGAAATTTGTATTCATAATAAAGATTAGACACAATCGAAATTAAATATTTTGATAACTCGAATAGAGAGAAACATATATAGGGTGGGTGCACCCTAACTCAATAATCATACAGGAGTATTTTGGTGACAAAATAACATTTCTTTGGCGACTTGAGCAAAACGGTTATATGGCATCATCTAGCGACACTAACGCTCTACTTGCGTGTTACTCTGTGTACGGTCGCCGATAAACGCAATTTACCACCTTTTGAACCTTACTACCACGGTATACTACCACGGTAGTAACGTCGAAAAGTTATAAGCTACATTCGTCGGCGTCCGTACATACGACTATATTGTATAAAGATGACTATTACGACTACCTCAATTCCCTAATTATGAGTACCCTATCATTCATTATCTAAATATTGATTAATATAGTTGGGAGCTAGATCCAGTAATGAAACGGACACTTACAAAGTCGTCCATATTTAACTGACTTTTCACTTTTATTAACTACAAACTGCTTTTAATTTTCGAATACTTGTAGTTGGAAGGCAAAAATCTTTTAGCAGTGACAAACATGCGCGTAAGAAAAATATAAGATGAAAACCACGTAATGAATTTAAATGATTTCGATAGAATAACGTACTTAAAAAAGAGATTATTATTATGAAAGCATGTCGTGACAAAAAGTGTCAATAAAACGTGTGCTAAACATCGATACTAAACTAAATAATATCAAGCCTTGTCATATAAATATAAGTCTTTCTAGAAATAAATGTTAACGCTAGGTACCTAAATACAAAAAAGAAATATGTAAAATATGGCCAATATTATAGGAATGTCATAAGAAAATTATCTCACGTCTTAGTTAAATACACCTGGCACATGTAAAAGTAACTTGTTTTTATTTTTTGGTTGCAAAAGTTAATATAATTTAAGTAGATAAAGCAAAAAAAAACATTGAAGGTTCCCGTCACCTACAAAAATGTTTAAAACTAACAGTAAAGTAATATAACTAATACATATTCATATTTTGGGACTAGCCTACTGGAAGCCAAGCAAAATTACTCATAAGATTGTGAATGCACAATCTTATTTCCAAGACAAAATTTCAGTAAGAATGCTCAAATGAACAAAAAGGACGCGGGCAATTTAACACGTTTTACAATCGTAAATATTAAAAATGTTACGTACTTAAGTATTAACTTCCCTTACAAGTTCATAATATTTTGAGTACAACAAAGGGTACAAATTGAAATGAGCATTAGTGAGCATTAAATTGTCATGTTTGGTCATTTCACAGCACATCACAAACGGAAGCCTATAAATAAATTATTTATTGTGCGTATAAAAGATATTGGACGTATTCTTATTGATTTATATTCAGAAGAATTTTCAACTTATGCTTGATGTTCTTTGTTGGTTATTACTTAGAAAACCGTTGCTTTACATGCTTACTTATGTAAAAATAATGTCAATAAGAATTCGCCTACTTAATAAATTATTATGAAACTTATATAATTAGGTAGTACTGGCTCTTAATAATGCCTAAGTTGATAACGTTATTTATCCTCTCTAGAGGAGACAAACTTATATTAACACTTTAGTTTTAAGACGAGTATCAAGACTGTGTTGATAGAATGGAGTTGTGTTATTGTATATTGGGACGGTTTGAGGATTGCTTGGAAGGTCCTTTTGCAAAGGAATAAGGGTATAGGGTCAAAAATATTATTATCATAAAAAGATTTGTAAAGATACTTAAAAAATACAAAATTTGCTTAATGGCGGGAAAGCGTTTTTTTCTTTTGGCTTTAATTGGGGGCGTTTTGGATTTTCTGTGGAATCTGTATGGAAATTATGTGCTTATTTTTAAAATGTAATATATTATATTTCGAAGATATTATATAAGATCTTCTTGTCGTTTATAGTAAGTTCGAATATTTTTATGGAATACGTTATCCATTACAAAGTATACGTACCGTAAGCGGAAATACAAATAAGATTAAAATTTACAAAAACATTACGTAGACGCGCTATCTAAAACTTTTTTAACAAAGCGAAACTTTGGATACAGTCAAACTTGTTGCATTGATGATATTGAAAATCAGAGTAATTTTATATTAAACGTGCGACTTACGCGTATGGACTACACACAATATTTCTGAATCTTTTTTCCTTTAATATTATTCTACCGAGAACAACTGTTAAGACTGATCCGTCTTCTCCATGAATGCAACAAGCGACTGCAACCGTACAATCACTCCGGTTCATACAAACTGTTAGAGATCTACTCATAGTGACTCACGACTCACACTCATGAGTCACGACGACTCACTGGTCCCACTCCGACTCGTCGACGCCCTCCATGTTGTCTTGTTCCAATTTCAAGTTCATCGTCACTTTGGCACTCATGGCTTTCAGTATCTGAAATGTGTTCATTAAATATTTATTTAACTGTGTTAACAAAATGTATAAATTGTTTGCAAAGGAAGGGAAGTTTCGCTGGCTCGACCTTAGTCATACCAAAGCCTACATCTTTCAAATAATGCACGGAATGTTTCACTGACGTCTGGTTTCTGAGTATTTTTGACCGGAGTTTATCTATTCACAATTGCTTTTGATTAGTTAACGTAAAAAAATAACCAATCAACAACGCTAGTGAAAAGATAGAAGTGGAATTTTGCTGTCATTCTACTTACACTATCCTGTTTGTCTTTGGGATCTTGTGGAATGTGCGATTTGATGAGATCAGGTTTGGGTTTCTGCTGCGGCTTCTCGCGCGGAGTCACAGCCGCAGGCTGATTTTGGGTCACCTCAGACACTGAAATGGTAAAATAAATAGTTTATATACTCAACACTACCGCACTCGTATATTTAAACAATGCACCATTATGTTTATCGACAATGTATATGATAGAGAAGGCATGAAATTGAGAGGATCAAATATGTAAAACAAATTAAAGCCACGCTGAAGCGTGAGGGTTATAAAATCAAATAACTTAAAAGGAATAATAATAACGGAGTCCCTTTTTGGACAGCGTTGTATCATAAAATGGCCGTGTGTAATTGCTATTGAGGTACGCACAAGATGCATCATGTAGGATCCGTGCTAAGATTACACAAAAATTGTTTTTGGTTGTGATTAGCTAACTTTGTTTTCAAAAGTTTAAAGACGCTCAAACTATTTGAAACACAATTCGAAAATTCGTAAAATCAAACAGTTCCAACATCAGAATGTTGAACAAAAACTATGAAGAAGATTCGACAAAGTTGAACAACTCCAGATGGGTTAACACTAGACTGAAACACTCCGTTATTGGTTTAGGTAACGTTAAGTTATTTACCTGTGACATTTTAATTTGAAAGTACACTACGATGTTGCCAGTTTTTAATTTCTTCACTTACTTGACAGACTATAAATTTTATATTGTGACACTGTTTGTTGTGCCTAAAAAATAAAATAAAAATAGCACGTACGCGACTCCATGCCGGGAGGGCGCAGGCAGTGCGTGCGTGGCGTGGCGCGCTCGCCGCGGAACCACGCCCCCGCGGTCTGCCACGCCGACCACGTCACCAGCGTCGGCGGGAACAGGTCGTCTTGGAACAGCTCGCTCTACGGAACAGATTTTTTTTTGCCATTTTCATGTTGGTGGCCAAGGGGTCATATTTTTTATAATATCCAAGCTTGAGCGTTATATATCACTTATAAAAATTAATTAAATAAATTCCAAGTAATAACAGTAAAGCAAGTTACTGACCTTCTTTCTGGGCACGGTGAATGACAGGGGTTCGATGTTTCCGTTCGTTAGCCTCATGGCACGAGCAAATTCGACCTGCAAATATGTCATGATTTTAGTATGGTACAGAAACGCATTCGAAATTCGCTTACGCATACGTTTGGAGGTTCCTTAGGCACCTTCAAACGTGTGCGTAAGTAAACTCGTATTACACTCCTACAACAATATTCTGGCAAGCTTGATTGTTGCATTCAATTGCTACAAAATTATTTTAAGACTGTAATTGTCTCAATACAATTCAGTTTAATATTGCCAATAACATCATAAGGTGTATTATAATTAGGAGCCATACCTTATCAACAGCTAGGAGATTTTTGGATAGGAAGGCGATGCCCTGATGCAGGGAGGTGCAGCGGTGGTGGGACAGCGCGCACAGGTGCGGCGGGTCGCACGTCACCTCGTAGCAGTAGATCGTTGAGTCACCCTGAAATGGTTAATTGGTATTGGCTGCTCTCATTACGCATAATGGGCGCGCATAATGTCGATAATATCGCATGCGGTATTGCGATAATGCGTCCCGATTCCTTGCACACAGCTGCGTTTTTATCGTTCGATATTTCTTACGAGAGAGCTTCCATATTATCACAGGTGTATGTACGGTCGTTTGCATCCTGATAAAAAACATTCTAGAACTCATATCGGAAATCGGAATATCGCAGGACGAAGAAACGCAACGTCCTACTTCCATTGCGGCGTTATTATCACAGCAGTGTGTAACTATATGACCATTGACCACCCTAATACAAAATGTACTGAAAACAGATATCGCAATAACGCATGCGATATTATTGACCGATAATAACGCGCCTATGTCCTTCCTTCCTTCCTAGCCTTCAACCTCTGTGGCAGTATGGAACATATAAGGCCTTATCATACTGGCGGTTGTGCAGCAGTCACTAGCTCGGCAGTTTGACAGCAGTGGATTCACGATACTCGCTAATGTATGGGCGCCGCACGACCGCTCCGCCCCCACACCGCCAGTGTGATAAAGCCCTTAACTTCACTGTCACAGATTTTTGCCTACCTAGCATACGCCAACGAGATATCTCACTCTACATGTTTTCTCGATGTTTGATGGTTTGTCTCTTCATCTCTTTTGACCCTAGCATGACAAACATTTTTTCTCGCGTAGATCTATCATCGAAATAACACATTTTTATAGTTTGGTCGAGATAATGTCGAGATTTTGACATTATGAGACGAGTAACTACTCGTCTCATAATGTCAAAATTTAATTATCTCGAGAAGGAGATATCTCGTTGGCGTATGCTAGGTAGGCTGGTATCATTAACAGAAAGACAAAAAAATGAAAGCAAAATTTTGAAACAGAAGCAACAATATCATGCATACAGCATAACTAGCATGTCATGGTAAATGTCATCTTCAAATATTAGGGACATATTTTATAACGCAGTCATTTGAGTCCTAAATACTGAAACTTAGAACACTGACTTCGGTACAAATTTAACATTAATTTAGCAAATTGCTTCTAACATTACAATAACTAAGTTCAATCAAGACAGCGAGAAACTTACTCGTCCAGTGAGGAAGAGAGTGCCGGAATCATGATCGATGTGTATCTGCAGGATTGCGGGCGACACGTCCAGGCCGACCGTGCACACCGGCACGGACAGATCCGACGCCTTGTACAGCACTATCTGACGCTCCGACACCCTGAATATACGAATATGTCCATAAACTTCGTGTAAAGAAGATCCATTGAGTCACATGTGACTTGAGAATCCCGAAAAGAAGAGAAGAGTGTGACAAGGGGAGGGAGGGTCCAAAGTTTTGTGTTGTCACATTTTAAATAAAATAATGTATATTTAAAACTTGTGAGGGGTTTGGGGCATTGGTGGGGGGGGGGTGTCAAAGAGCAGGTACACGTTGGGCGTTTTGAGAACGCCGGATTCTATTTGTTGGAAGAATGTAGACATACTCTTTAGTCTTTTGTAACTTTATTTAAGAAATATAAAATGTTTTCCCTGTTCTCCGGTGGTGGCGCCTTTTTTGCCGCTCTCTCTTGTGTGTTCCGTCAAACAGGTCAGCCATGTCAATTTGCATAATTCATTGTAATTAATATTTCTAAATAATAAAACCGTGTTGTATTTCAAGCTAAATAGTTTCATTTCTACACTATTGAAGCGTACACATGCAAGCGCGCGTTGCTGGCGCGCTTTAAAACGCCCAATGTGCACCTGCTCTAAAAGTCAATCGTGTGAATTCGTTTGACGTACTTTATGGATGGTCCCTTACGTACCTACACATATCAGATGTAACTGACCTGTCAAATCCGGTGACGACTAGATGTGTATCACCGAGCGCCCACACGATGCGCGCGCCGCGGCTGCCCACCGGCCCTGCACCGCTGCGCAACGGTTCGCATGATTTGCGCGGCTCGTATATCTAGAACATTATAACACATTTATCAGATCTAAAATGGGGAAAAAATTTAGTTACTGTTTATTCACTAACATCCAAATTTCAATGTCGAATGATTAAAGAAAACAAGACACTCGATTTTATTAATCGAGGCGCAAAACTTCACTCCTACCATAACATCAAAAATTTAAGAAATTATGTTCTGTATTTTAAATATAGTACAAAATATTATATTACCCTTATAAGTCCGTCCTTGCAAATAGTTGCTAAATAATTTCCGCATGGCGACCAGTCCAACGCGAAGATCTGATCCGTGTGCCCGGTCAGAGTGATATGAGCAACGGGCGGGTCGCAGGCCAGGTCCCACAGTTTCACAGTGAGATCGTGAGCCGCAGTCGTCAGCAAGTCGGACGCGGTCGGGTGGAAGCGTATCACGTAGATCTTGTCCGGATGCGCCGAGAACGTTCTTAACGGCTCGTTGGTTGATTCTTGTAAACCTATTAAACAATTATTGGTTAAATACTTCAATTAAATTTAATTTTTTTTAGATCAACTTCTGCGATTGATTTTACCACACCTTATATCCCACCACTGTCATGGCATTTTTCTATCACTAAATACTATCGATAGTACTAAAACAAAATAAACTCACCACCCTCGGGTATGATCCACTCGCGCAGTATTCCATCGTCGCAGGCGACCAGCAGGCGCTCGTCTCGGAAGGGGTCGAAGGCCCAGTCGGTGAGGGGGGCGGGGTGGAGCAGCGAGGGGGGGTGTCCGGCCGCGCCCGCCGCGCCGCTCGACACCGGCGTCGCGCCGCGCGGTAACTCCACCACGCCTATACGCCCGCCGCTCCCGCCGGTTATGGGCACCGCAGCGCGGTAACCGTTCGCTGTAGATGTCATTTTAATTTAAATATTTACTATTCAAATTTTGAACTTCCGTTTTATTCTCCCTCAAACTGACGCATATAAGAATATGCCACTTTTAGTTAGTATAACATGGATTAAATATTATAATAATAATATCACCTCTCTCGTTTTTCGTATGTATAAAAAGAAAACATAATAACGAAAAAATTCAAAACGAAAACAACCTAAGATATGGCCCTAATCTATTTATGCTAACATAAACAAATAAAAAAGGATAATTAATGCTTACCATAAAACCCATTGCATTCTCCAGAGATCTGTCTGCTTATATTTTTAATACTTTCAATGTGGGTTGACTTGTGACCAGGTGTCCCCTTTAAGTGTCTAAACTTGGATACTTTACCTGAAAACGAACAAAGACAATATTAAATAAACTTACATATTTATTATTTTATGATACACATTTGAAAAGCGATAGAACAATAGTTACCGAACACTGTTGATGTTCTCTTGGGGGCTACATTGGGTATAATCGGTACCGACGATCGTTTGTCCTCGCGATCGGGACTCTTGCGTGACTTCAAGGAGTCTCTTCGCCTGCAAGAATTATTTTTTACCTCATCATATTCTATATTGTGTAAACCAAGCTATGCACACAAAGGATCTGAGTTTAAATCATCAAAAGAGATTGCAAATGAAGAAATTAACAATAAATTACATTTAACATTTTATTATTCTTATCTCAATATATTCAAGTACCTGAGCGGAGCGGGCGACGGCGGCGCGGGGGGATCGATCACGCTGACCGAGCGCGACTCGTACGCGCGTCGCCGTTCCGCTATGGACTGAGCACTGCTACAGATGCAAAATAACATTATTAATGAAAAATGGCTAAGAACTTTGGAATATAAATGGTATGTTGACATATTTTATCTGTATTTAAAATTATACAAGAATATGATAACGCCAAACATATCGATAATCTTAAAATTAACAAACACAAAACAATGCTACTCCATGCATTGTCTTATCCACAGTGTTACTGTACCACACTGTGACGTCAAAAACTTAAAAAAAAATTATGAGCACACTATCTAAAGTTAAGGTCATATACCACTTTAATGATATTTATTACAGATACTTACTCAGTGGTCTCAAACATCTTGCGTCTCTCGGCAGTGCTCGGCGTCTTGGGTCGATAGCCGGAGTCGGACGAGTTCACATCTTCCTCCAAACTCGTGTCCGACTTGCCGTTTGTGTACTCCTCTGTTGGAGCGAATATACAAGAGGTTATAAATATTTTTCTATAAACGAAAACCTTCACTCGAAAGAGAGGGATGGGATAGGTCTTTAACCGATGTTTGTATTTTTGAGAGTTCTTTTAAATACCAATAAAAAATAATCGGCCAAGTGCGAGTAGGACTCGCGCACGAAGGGTTCCGACTTCCGTACCGTTATACAGAAAAAATAGACCAAAAATTGTGTTTTTTGTATGGGAGCCTTAAATTTTTATTTTATTTTAATGTTATTATAAATTTTGTAAAAATATCAAGTGCCTACCTGTTGCCACTTGCCATTATTGATATCGAGCAAAAAAGAATTATGTTCGTTGTATGGGAGCCCCGCTCAACTTTTAGTTTTTGTGGTTATAGCGGCGACAGATATACACAATCTGTGAAAATTTCAGTAGTCTAGCTATAGCGTTTCTTGAGATAGAGCCTGGAGAAAGACAGACGGACAGACCCAGTAACAGAGTCCCGTTTTTACCCTTTGGGTACGGAACCCTAAACATAGGCTACTAGCTTATTAACATCTAACCTTTGTTCGGAGCTTCAACGTCACTCGTAGGTGACAGAGACTTCTCCTTCTCGTCGTCCTTGGTGATCGGCGTCGAAGTGACCGGAGTCATCGACGTTGGCGCCACCGGAGACGAAGCTGGACCACACAAAAACATAATACATAAATATATCTATAACCTATAGTAATGTATCGCGCAAGATAACGCGCCAATAAATTAATGCCCAAATGTTAATTTGAGAAGTAAGAATATTTGTTGATCTCTCAACACTGAGCAAAACGATTATCATCCGCTATCTAAACAATAATAAAAATCAATATATTGACCAATCGCTGCTTGTTTCTTTCACTCACACACAAACATTTTTATAGTGCGACGCAGCTGAAATTTTTCAAATATCAGATACGCCACCTTTGTATTTTTTTAAGCCTTTTGCTGGTACCAACGACAACAATATTACATTTGTATCACAGTAAAGTTAACGCGTCGTGTTAACTTTACTGAAAATACGCACCTGAGTCAGACTTGACGATTCCCGGCACGGCAGGCACTGAGAATACTTTATCGAAGGAAAATTCCTCGCTGCCCGTTGACGCCGAAAACGGCTTGGGTCCTAGGCGCGGCTGCCAACATAATATACTTAGTTAAAAATCAGTGATATTATAGTCTAAAGTCTAAGTTACAATCGAACATTCTTTATTTCAACATAATATAATATTTTAGTAATCACACAATAAAAAAATAACATTTCAATAATATATATAATATACAGAGGTACAGTGTTTTTGTGGCGTACTTACATAAATAAAAAAACCTATATGTATTTTAACTACATATACAAAAAAATAGACAAACCTAAAAATACGAACACAGAAACTGTACAGTGCATTGCAACAATAAGTAATAATTTTATTATGGACCAAAGAAAACCTAAAAAGCCACACTTCGTCTACCTTATAACCAGAAACGGGTGCGGATGTAGTCCTGGGTTTTGGTTTAGGCACCTCATGTTCCTCGGCCGAACCTGCTTCGGAAATGGAGGATCTAGGCAAGGGTTTGGGTACTTGGACACCGTTGATCATACTGTTACTTCGAGACAGGGACTCTGAAGAATCTGTGCTTTCAGTTTTGTCCAGACTCTTCTCTGATCGTTCCGTATCTACCTTTTCGTCCATATTTTCGTTATCATAAATTTTCTCGTGGCCATTGTCTGTAATTTTTTTGTCGAACCCGTTCGTCTCTTTCGGCGCCTCTTTCAGATCCGACTTTTGTCTTTCCATGCCTTTGATCAAATCTTTGACATTGACAAAGTCTATTCTATCTTCGTCTACTTTCTCCGGAGTTTGAGGTCTGGGTATAGGTTTTGTCGGTTCTTCTATGGTTGTCGTCGTAGCTACTGCCGATTTTGAATCTGTTTTCTTTGGTACAGGCATGGAAGATATTGCTTTCACCACTTGTTCCAAGCTGCCTCTATGTATCTGAAAAAAAAATTGATAGATAATAACCTAAAAACAACAAGCAGCAAATGAAACAAAAACCAAAACCAAAAGAAATTTTAAAAACCATTACTCACTGACTACATAACTCCCATACTAGAACCACTATCTACTATAACTACACAAAAATAAAACATCATTAAAAGTATAAACAACACATTAAAATATAAACACAACAACAAAAAAATAAAACAAAATACTTTCATATTCTTACAACAAACTATAATAGACTTATATAAAAATAAATGATTATATAAACCAATCAATGAATATATAAAATTGTTAAAACCATTATTTAGTTACACAGGGTATCCCAAAAGAGCAAAAAAACTTTTTTTATTACGTATAAATACAACACTTTCCTAAATAGCACAACAACAATTTTTGAATAAAATTATCACTTTTTTTATCAACTTTTGAATTGTTAAGAGCGGGCTGTAAAATTTGGCTTAGTTTTCTAATAAGTATTACGATCCCGGAAGGCGATTGACTTAAATGAAATTGAGATTTATTTAAGCATTGTATTTTTATCTGATATTTGCTTAACGGAAAACACGATTCATTTATTTTGACTCGATAGTTATATTTTTCGAAATTATGTATCTTTCTGGGCTTTTCAAACAAATATCTGCTACACTTATTGAGTTACTATCATTAAATAACTTGCACTACTACAATCACACACTTTATAAAATAATGGCTAAAGGAAATATTAGTATTTATTGTATTTAACTTTTAAGTAAGCATCAAAAACATTTTTTGGGACTTGCGACGGATGCGACTTTTATGCGTTATTGTTCACTATTAGCTGCAACGCAAAGCAAAATGCCCGGAGGAAGGATTTTGGAATTACTGAATGGTGTGTAGGCGGGTCTAGCGTGCTTTGATATTTCTGGCAGTCCGCTTATAAGGACGTAAAGGAAATATTAATCTTATAGAATTATTTTAGGTAAGATAAGTCTTATCTCAATTTGCCCTTGCTTTTGATATTAGCAGACTATTCAGTATTTACCCTTTATTCTAAACCTTCTACAGCAACAGCTTATAGCATGCACTGCTTGTCATACATTAGCAAACATATCACTTTCAAGACAAAGAGAAAAACCAGCCAAAAACACTATTTAATTATCAACAACTACCAAATAAGTAATTAATAATTCATAAATCATAAAGCCAGCCCAAGTATTTAATATTTTAATTTATTGTTATTTTCATTTTACATAAGTAAAAATTCTCTAGAGTCCCAAAACTAGATGGTGGGCGTCGCTTATCGCAATGACCTATAATAGTAGGGGAGGGGAGGGTGCTATTTGTGTAGTCACTAAAGTGTCATGGAGACCTCGTAGGTTTTTTACATTAGGTAAAGCTGATAAAAAAAGAATAAGAGCGTTTTTTTATTTGAGCGGTGGGTTCAGAAACTGCAGCCATTATAAAGTTTTGAAAAAGAAAATATATTCAGAAAATTGCTTATTTAGGTAAATTTTAAATATATTTTAGACAACAAGGACTAAATCATTAAGCTTAGTTAGGAAAATATAAAGCTCCATTTTTAATGTCACTACAGGCTTACCTAACCTTTGAATCGTCAGTGCTTTAAATGGAAGCTTCTTTGCGGTATACCAAACATCCCCTATCTTAATCTGACAGATCCGATGACATTTCAATATTTAAAAAAAAATTAACCCACCACGAAATCTGATTTCTATACCTTGGTAACTAGACACAATATGTCGGAAACCTATTACAATCTTAATCTGACACGCTCGAGCTTGTCCCGAAATCCCCACTTCCCCTCCCCAACTATAAGAAGTACAAAAAAAATCATGCGTATTTTATTAACTTTTTTAGAAACTAACTTGTGTGCAGTTGTTGGCGTCTGGATGTAGGGAGATGTTGGGCACGGCGTGATTGATGTTGTCGAGCCACATGGGAGCGCTGACGTACGTCACTGCGCCGCTTGTGTCCGGGTACAGATCGGCGTGGTATTCCCTGTAACTCTGTAATGATACATAATTTACGCTATATTATAATTTATACATAATATACCAAAGGATGTATGTACCATCAAATAAATTGATTTATAGGCAGTTAACGGACCTACATCCTTTTGTCGGCTTATGTCAATTCAATGTTAGCTGTGATTGGTCGGATGTGTTTTGGGTTTTGTCCTCCATCTGCCTAGGAATCAACTTCTCAAATATTACAAAAGTATTTGTCATTCTTTCTGCATTATTTTTTTTCATTAAATCAGAGTATTAATATAATTATTATTTCAAATCATTTAAAAAAAATTTGAATGACCTACCTTTCTTGGTACTTGATACATAATAGGGACAACAGTGCTGCTTGCCAATTGTAGAACACGATTGACTTCGCCCTCCATAACACGCAGAGCTCGTTTTGGCACCAAGCATGCACCCTTTGTCTGTTCTCCTACAAAAAGTAATAAAATTCGTACATGATGAACGGCCTACAAGACAGAAAGTTTGGAATATATATTGGGACAAAAATATTTATTTTTGACCATAGACGCAATAATACAAACAGTACAAGTATGATATTGAACTTAATGTTATAAAAATGGAAATATTTTTAAGAGAACATTATATATTATACCAAATTACCAGAATGTCTCAATCCTTCTACTAAATAAGGCTCCCGATCAGTCAGCTCCATGTAAAGGATAGTTGTATCGCCCTTCCCAGCCAGGAACAGCATATTGGTGTCAGCATCAAACAGTGGCATCAATACACCAGTTGAGCAGTCAAGTTCCAAAGTCTTCTGGGTTTGGGAAAGATTACGAATGTCACGGATCATTATTTGGCGAAGACGCGCAGGATCAAATCCTGAAATACAAAAAAGTATTTTAGATTTTCTATTGTGGCTAGAACAACATTATTTTAAAAAATTCAATTATAGTATTTTACATGAAAGACTGTTCTTATCATTAAAAAATTATGATAATTACCAGTAGTAAGAATGCGATCACTATCTCCGAGCCACACCAAACGGCTATCCTTGATATTTTGATGACTGTTAGTCACACCCAGTACGGATGAGCTGGCTCGAGGATCAATAATGCGAACTTTTTTGTCCTTGCATGATGTTGCCAACAGTTTTCCATCTTTTTTCCATGAAGTAGATTGGATTACTTCAGTGTGGTCTCTATTCACTGTAAGATAACAAAAGTATGTTGTTGTTGTGTAATGTCCTTTTGTTCTGACTTCAAGATAATATAACAATTGGCTTACCAAATGCTTCCTTCTGTTTGGTCAAGTCCCACAGGGCCAGCTCGTGGCCGGAAGCAACATGTATGAGACCATCGGCCACCGGATGGAAGCCCACATTTTCTACCCGACGTTGCTTATGTGACAAGCTACACTCCGGGGTAGAGAGGGATTCTTTCAGACCCTCTGGTGGTATATGCCACACTTTGACCTGAAATTTGAAACTAACTGTTTATATTTGGGTTCTGACAGCTCAGATTTAATTGATGGTAAGGCCATAATATCTGAAATATAGCACTTTCTAAACTCATTATTAATTCGTGCATTGTTCTAAATAGAATTTCAAAAGGTGAAAATAGAATCAATGCTCCAAAACACATTTGGGTCAATTTAGTTTATAACATTTTAAACAACATATTCTCATGTATAACTTATTGAATTAATTAGTACATGAATGTTAATATTAATTGCACAATTCAATACAATCATCACATCAACATGTTATATGTATGCAAATGATACCAAAATGTGTGAAGTTAATTCAGTGCCGTAAACAGTCTTTTTTGCGCCCTGTGCGAGCTTCTACAACTGCGCTCTTGCTTTTTTAGATATTATATTACCCAAAGCAATGTATAGGTCTATTTTACTGTTGGAATCGTGTTGTCTGAGTCTACGCCCTGTGCCTGGGCACTGGTGGCACCGCCCTATTTACGGCACTGAGTTAAATATCTGATACCATGTTTTTTTTAGATAGGTAATGATAACACTATAAAGATTTCTAATATTGATTGAAAAATATATTTGCAAGAGTAATTAACATTGAATCAATTAAACATATTAATTAACAGACTTATTTCAACTCCTTTTTAAAGGCTCATTATAATATTATAATGCAATCATAATAGTATAAGACATACCAGAGAATCCTGTGAACCAGTTAGCAAAAGTCCATCGTGAAAGGGTGAAAATTCCATATCCGTTATAGTATCTGAATGTGCATGAAGTAAAGGCATTGTTTTGCTTTTTCTTCCACAGTCGTCCAAAGGCAACACTGCCATGCTTGATCCAACATGCTCCCAATTGAATGCCATAAAGGCAGCAGATGCACAAATATTATTGCCATATGTCTGGTAAGATCCTACACAGATATCTCGAATACAAGCTTCTGGCTTTGGCACAATTGGTGCTGCATTTTTATATTTAGAGGCTTTAAAACGCCAGGCCATAGTGAGACAAATTCTTCAAAATCAGTCTTATAAACCAGGAATGTAAAGATACAATATCTGAAAAAAATATTTATGTGTTACCAAAAACCCACTCAAAGGAAGTCGGTTAAAAAACTTAGACAATATGTAAGTAGTAAAAAGTATACGTACAGAAAAACTGTATAAGTATACAATCAAACATAGTTTTTCTGTAAAATTACCAAAATTTTATGATTTTTAATCAGCTAAAACTGAGTTCAAAATTTCTATGTATCAGCATTCAGCAAGTAGAATAACAAGTTTTTTTTTTGTGATAACTAAACTAAAAGTAATAAGGAGGCAAATATTTACAGTGATATTAAAGCATTACGTCTTTTAAAAAAGTGGTTTAAGCAAAAAAAACAAAAAGTATACACGAATACTTCTGAAATTTTACTTTGTTTTGAATAACTTGACCAGATAAAGACCGGAAACATCCTAAAGATGTGTACATTTAACACTATGAACTATTTTTGTAAGCCGCACAGCAAGAACAAATAATATATTATTAGTGGCACTATATTATTCTAATTTGATAACTTACCTTTTATAGATACGAAATATAAAATTGTCTCAAGTAGACACTCCCCCTATTCGTCGGCCATTTCAATTCAAGAGATCAATAAAAATGAAAACTTTGTCAGTGTTGTCATAACAAAAAAATAAAACCAAGTCTCCATTGTATAAAAAAAAATATTGTAGGTTTGACTGTTTGAGGTTTTTGATTGAGGATTAAGGGGCATTAACTTATTTAAAAGAAGATAATTTTTATTAAGTTTATCAACGCTGACGACTGAGTACTAACTAAATAATTTCTTTCCAGAATCTATTCGAAAACCATTTAAATAATTTTCTCTGACCATGTAGTCTGAGCCTTATATGTCATTCATCAAACGAGCATACCGATCACCTCATGCTCAGCCTTCAAAATATCCAAATTCCAACACCATAGCAGTTTAACGATTCCTAAGCCGGGTCCATATTTATGTATATGCAGTGTCTTTTGAGTTTTGGCAGATCGCCGTATCCGTAAAATCAACGTGGACTGGTGGTGATTAATGGTGATACGCGATCTCGATACGATTACGATACTCATCTCGTCTTTTGTCCGATGCTTATTACTTATTAGTAAGTAATTAATAATTATTGAGTAGTAGTTACTATATTCTTAATTCTATAATAGAGCAACGGTAGACAACAGGCGCACCGCGGTCCGTTTGCGGACCGCGAAATATAAAATATTGTAATAATGTATTGGAACGAAGTTCCTAAAATCCGACTGTGTTCCTTTCTGCGCCGCTACTGACAGATCCACGGGAAATGTTAGGCCACCGCAGTTCTACCGGCGGACCTGCTTAGTACCTACCTGCATGGTATGGAGAGCGTTGAATAGTATTCCTTTGCGTCAACGTTTTTTTTTAGAGTAAATAGTGACGCGTTGTTAGTATGACTGGGGGTCAATAGATGGCTTTTTTTTATTTTTTTGAGTGGATAATACACTGACCTCCATTAAACTATACAAGTACGCGTAACGCGTACTTGTATGGAGGTCAGTGGTGACTGGTAAGTGGTATAATATGTACAACAGGTTTTTTGAACATAAGAAATAACTTCATTCGGGTGTCCCTTGACACTTCTCAAGTTTTTTTATACCAACTAAAACTACTTGCCGACCCCTGCTATAGAGTATAGACTTTTCCGAGTCGTGTCTTAATTTGAGTCGTCCACAGCTTGAATCGGGGCTTGATACGTGATGCGCAGATTCAAATACGATCAAAGTCCATGATATGATGATCCAGATTCCAGGGCCGGATTTATATTTTTATGAGTATAGGCCACTTTAATTTTGCCGCCCTTATGTATGAACTTTGCCGCCCCTAGGACGCCATAGGACGCTGCCGCCCATGGCCATACTGCCTATACATAAAGCTGCGATGATCGGATTCGATCAGGCAAATGATACATAATATCTGGACCACCTGGACGCACCTCTAGACTTTCTAACAATATATCGGAACATCAGCATTCAGAGCCGACGTAGCGCGTGCCACGGTTAGCGTGAAATCAGACTTGGGAGTTAGGCAAGTGCTCCACAAACAGCTACTGACACCCACATTCGTGGGAGCCACCAACAAATTAAAATCAAAAAGTATTAAAAAGTGTTTATTTTAATGATTAGCGAATGTTACATTGTTTTAGTTTTTTTGGTGAACATCAAAATAATTTATTCATAACATAGTAAAATTTAATATGTCCATTTATTAATTTACTAGCCACCAAGAACAAGTCAAACAATAAAGCGCGTTGACATTAGGATTTGTTTGTGTAAAGACAAAACAGAAGTAAGTAATATAATTAACACGTTACGCAAAGTTAACACAAGTTACATAAAAGTTTGATGGTTAAATACAAACTGGACATAATATGAACATATATCTACTTATTTTATTTTAACTTGCTAAACTATTCCTTTTTCATAAGACCAATTATAATAGTTGTCTAGTTTCATAATATTATAACAGGCAATCCTCATATAATTACGTAACGCAAATTCATTTTTTCGCCACCAATGTGCCTCGCTCATTCTATACCCATAACCTAATTATACTGTCACGTTTAATAACCAAGCACAGACTAGTTCGTAGATTATATTACATACCTTTGCAATGTAATATAATCTACGAACTAGTCTGTGCTTGGTAAATTATAAAATACAGAATGTTTTATGTAACAAAAAGAGTCTATCCCTAAAAATATTTATTATGATATAAGACAAAATAATATTATGCTTTCTGTCCCGAGGGGGCCAAATTGTTATACTGCCGCATGTTTTCTTTCATTTTACTTCACCGATTTTATATAAGAAATCAAAATTATAGAGCCTGCAGTAGTCTGTACCTCTACATCTAAATAACAGTAACTGAGATCGGTAACTGATATAAATATTGTAGAATCCTATCAACAATTATCAAAACTACTTTGTATCGAAACATTAAGAAAGCTCTGCCACTGAAACTTGATTAAAAATTAATACTCGTACATGTTATTGGCATTACCCTTTTGCCAATAAACAGTTCCACACTGTGTAAGTACCATTGAGGAAGTTGATTCCTAGGCAGTGGACGGACCTAAGTCAGTTGGTAGGTTTATGTCAATTCAATGTTTCAGTCTGATGAGTTTGACCAAACTCATCAGACTGACCAAATTACTTAGGTCCGCAATCTGCATCCGCAAAATAGTAATCAACTTCTCTGATAGTACCATCGAGGAAATTGATTCATAGGTAGTTTTGTCGAATTATGTGTTATTATGTCAAATCCAGCCAACAGATCGCGACTTACAATAAATTGACGTAATCCGACCAAATGACGTGGGTCCATCACCTGCCTATGAATGAATTTCTTCGATGGTACATAACAACAACTATGCAGTCTTACCCCCAAAGTGAGATGATTTTGATTTACGAGTCTGCAGCCTTATTCCCGAAACTGATATCAACTTGATACGAGTCTGATTTCGATTACGTTTTTGATGTCATTGTAACGCGTAGGAATTCCGGAACAAAATCGTATCAAAATCGAGATGTTGCCATGGCGTCTTGTCAACGTCGTTATGGAAACGTTGTATTGTTATTTAAATTATTAGAAGGTTACGAAAAATATGAAATACTAGCCGTTGCCCGCGACTTCTTCCGCGTCAACATAGTATAATAACAAAGATTGATAGTCCGCTAACAAATATGAAAAAAGTAAAATATAACCTCCTCCTTTTTGGAAGTCGATTAAAAAGTAGCCTAAGTTACACCTTGCTACATCAGCTATCTACCAAAAAAGTCCCGGCATTATAGCTCCAGCCGTTTCAGAGATTAGCCGGAACAAACAGACAGACAGACATAGACAAAAATTGTAAAAAATGTTGTTTTGGTGTATGTAGCGTATATAGATTCTTATGCATGTAGTAAAAAACGGTTCTTTCAATATTACAAACAGACGCTCCAATTTTATTTATATGTATAGATTAGGTATGTAATGTTTGTGTTTTTTCGTCATACCATAAAATACATTTCTTTAGAAACTTTAGATGGATGTGCCCATTTTCTACTTTAGTGGGTTTAAAATGGTTATTTTTGTTAAGGAACATCTTGACATTAAACAAATATGTAAATTCTCTTTTGTAGTTACACTTAACATTGTCATAAGTATACATATTCTAGTATAAAATTTGTAAAATTTGTATCCCTGCATGCCGACATCAAAAGTTAGTTTTTATTTGGAAAATAATGGTCCGTCCGACGCACCTTACTTATTTATACGTGGGAGAGAGGGGTGAGTTTTTGACACTTTAGACATTCTATTTCTTTGCTATTTCTTCATATTTTAGATGTCTGAACTGAAGTGTCAAAAATCTCATATCAGTTTGATATCAGTTTCGGAAATAAGGCTGCTGATTAGTTCCAAATTGCGCCGCAGTATGATTTTGCACTATATTATGTCGAAAGTAGATCGAGCTGATTTGATTGATTCTGGCGGGAATAAGGCAGAATATGTTGTTATTATAAATTAATGTTTCATCCTCATACATTAGAAAAGTGATTTGACAGACAAGGACAAAACCCATAACATCTCTATACAGTACAGTATGTATCTTTTTATTTCAAAAGGGGATTATGTTTTTAAATACGTTAGTAAAGCTAATAAAATTTAAATAAGAAATATAGTCTTAAAACTAAAAGTTTAGCTGTTAAATATAGTTTAACTTAAATATTAAATTAAGTACATTATGCTCGTAAACAATAAATATATTTTGATAAATGTGTTAAAATCTTACAAGTAAATAACATTACTTTGCACCATATTAATGATATAAACATTAACACATATTAATAATAAATCTTACATTCATAACCAGATGAAAATGTCCATGTGAACAAAACAAATATCAATTAAGAAAGGCACTAAATTAATTCATTACAAGTTATATTAAATAAAAGTAACAACCATTAGAACAGCAGCCAGACGAATGTTTCAAATTAATGTACTTAATAATAATGAAGTATGTATTATTTTATGATGTGTACAACTTCATAAATGTATGGTGAGGTTGTAAAGTGGGCAGGAGCAAGAATCTAGTCTTGTTGTGAAAACCTGCACATTTTATATCCAAAACTCAACTTTGTGAACCTATCAGCTTATCCAAATGGCTGGCTATTTAAATAAACTGACAGACATTATTATATACCATCGAAGTCATGCTGCCATGACCCCGATTGATAATACATGTAAAAGAATAATATCCAGGATACTTTGTTATTAAAACTATAAAGGCTACATTTTGTAGCCCTTATATACAAACAAAAATTATTGAAAACAGTCACTTTACTTCAAAGTGAGGACTCTATCACAAAACATACTGGCAAGTACCTATTCATCAAGGTTAATGCAAACAAAAGTAAGTACAGCTTTTAGATATCACAGCTGGTGCTCAAAATAAAAATATAATTTTCATTCGAAAGTTACAAGCCGCAAATATAATGTTTAAGATGCGTGTAAAAGATGAAATTTAATTTACAAATAATATTAAGTTCAATTTACATTATTATTATCTGTGGCCATGGCATAGGTGAGATTTTAAACTTCGTTTAACTTAAGGCATGCCTATGTTCAAGGAATAGGCAACACGCAATCGTATTATTAAAATGCTATTAGTATTAAAAAAACACAGTGTACAGCTAAAAGCTAAATTATAATACTTACTAGAATACAAAGACTTACACAACCTATTGAGATGCAATTTGTAAGTACTTAATTAATTTTACAAAATATGTTTAAGGGCGCGCATTATGTCAAATTTCATTACGTGATCGTCTGTAATATCAATATTAATGAAAAACTGAATGTTAAATTAAGATGCAGCAAACTTCAGGACTAACACTAGTGACTATGTTACTCAAAAACACGATAGCATACAATTTTCTGGATAGAAAGAAATTGCGAAGTTGCTTCCAAACCACCTACAATTAACACGTTAAACTGCTAGTATTCGAGTAATACATTAAAGAAAGCTTGAAACTTTTTAGTATAATTACATTATAGATAAGGCAGGGATTATGTTACAAATTTTTTAATAACTTAATAGATATCCTTTAAAAAAAGAATACCTATAACTGGCCGCTAACTTGGCGATGATTCCGCGTCGTCCTTTTCACCTGGCATAATAAGAAAGATGGACGTGAGTGTGAAGAGAGAAGCAATTTGACATAATACGCGCCCTTAATATTAAATGATATTTACTACATTTAAGCATAAGCTCAGAACTGTAATCTACAACATTGGTATAATAAAAGCGTTAAAACAGTAACTTATTTTAGTAATTAGTTTCAAAGCTAAATTACAAAATAAAAGAAAATAAATATTATTGTGGATATAGTCCAACTTTAACATATAATTCTACAGCTGCATAAAACAACATAAATATACAATTATGTATAAAAAATATAAAAAATTATCTATTTACATTAAAAAAAATACAAGCATTGGAATGTTTCGTTTTTAAAATAAAATTGAGTGAGAATTTATTTGATGTTGAGAAAAATAAACCATTTAATATGATTTTTTTAAATAAAGATTATGTTACCATGGTTCAATAATCTTATAATATTTTATTGAAATTTTCAAAGTCAACAAATAAATTCCCTTTTTAATTACTTAGACTGGGTTGCACCAGAGGCGTGGGTAAAGTTAAAGTTAAATATGGCGTCCAAACACCCCATATTCTCATACGAAATCTGTCAATTTTTCCGGTTATAGTTAAGGTTAAAGTTAAAGTTAGTTGGTGCAACCCAGTCTTAAAATACAATTGTTTATGAACGTAGACAGCATGAAGTATCAGTTCCAGATGACGCCTTTCCATTTATTGGTCCTAGACTGTCATACTTTGGCACGTCCTTGCATTTTGCTTGCTGTAAAGAAGACACCAAAGCATGTTAAATCTGTTTTTCTACTTCTCTGTTTTCTTGTTAGAAACTATGATATAGGGATTAAAAAATCAGCCAAGTGCGAGTCGGTCGCGCACGAAGGGTTGCGTACCGTTATAGAGCAAAAGTAGGCTAAAATTGTGTTTTTTGTAGTGTCCGACCGAAACTAATTTTTCAGCCGAAACCGAACTTTCGGCCTTACTCTTAGTTTCGGCCGAAACCGAAACCGAAACTTGGTAAAACATTCAAAATTACGATTATTTACTGAAATTTATTGATTTTTATCATAAATTACAATTTTTCAAACTAAAGAAAAAGTACCACATTGATTTTTTTACTTTTTGCGACATTTCTTACCATAAATATTAAATTATTCTTAGACTCGAATAACTTTTTGTACTATATTCCGTTTTTTTATACGATTCCAAGTAGATGCGTTTCGTCTCATTCATAGCAAATCTGATTTTTATCTTCTGAACGCCTAATATTCGAGTTTTACCTTGATAAAACACATGTCCTGACTCCTGTCGGTGTAGTGTATGACAGATCGAAAAATATAGGAGGAAAAAATTGTTAAGTTGACAGTTTTCACAGATATGCGTTTGGTTAGCTTATTTATCGTTTCTTGCTATTTGTTACTAAAACAACGTGACAAGGCTCAAAGATGATAAAAACGTATAAAAATCATCAATCAAACGTATAACGTAGCTTAGATTCATTAATCGCGATTAAATGAAGAATGTGAAATCTGTTTGAAACAAAACGAGATTCACGTTGCCATATAAACGCGTTCATTGTTCAATGAAACGCGTTCATTGTTCAATGAGAACTTAGTTTAATAAAACGTTTAAGTGTGATTGGTGTAATTCCCCTTAATAACGAAGGATTACCCTGAGAAACAAGAGCAGAAGTTATTTGAAGTCATTTTATTTAGGTGCGATTCACCTAAGAAATAAAACGCGCTTAGTGTACACTAAATTGGTTTTACACGTATAAACGCGTTTATAGCACCAAATTGCATTTCACTAACATAAAGTTCACAACATATCCGAGTTTTATCTTCAGAACGTCCAATGTGGCACGGTTAAACTTCATTAAAGCCGTTAAAGTCCTGCCAGTGTAGTGTCATGGCGAATCGAAAATCATAGACGAAAAAAATGATGCGTTTGGGTAGTTTATATATCGTTTCTTGCTTTTTTATTGATCCCCATAGGAACGCGTTCAATGAGAACTAAGTTTTATAAAACGAAGTTGTGCGACCGGTGAAATCCTCCTTTAGACTACTGAAAACAAAATCAATAATTGTAGTATATTATTTTTATGGGAGACATGGACACGACCGCGGTCGAAGTTTAAAACGAAATGACTAAGCAAACTTGCAGTTGACGTCACATTTTTTTTCTCCAGAAGGCGTTTTGCCACTAAACCTGAAAATATATTATACTGAGGGCCGCAGGAGTGAAGCTTACGGGGAAGTGGGCTAGATAAGATTCTAGCAGGGTAGGAAAGGTCTAAGTCCTAAGATATTGCGTGTCCAAAAAAAAAGAGTGAGGCGAGATGATTTACTAGATAAATCTCATAAGATATATCCTAAGATATATTATAATCTCACAGTCAAACAAAATTCTTAAGTAAATAAAGTTCACACACAATATTATAATCAATTTATCATAGCATTTACTAAATCGTTTGTTTGGGAAACATTGTTAAAATAGCACGTAATTTGCCAACAGTTATATATATTAAATAAGCCTGCTTTTATCGTAGAAATAAAATTCAATAATATAATTTCGATAACAATAAGTTAAGACAATTTAATGAAAATAAAACGAAGTGCTAATTTTTGATTTGGGAGTAATCTGGAATACATAATCTCAAAACATGATTAAATAGATGGTGGCGAACTGAGCCAGGGCCTCGCTGGCAAGCAAGCTCGAGTTAACTGCGAAGTTTACCGAACGATGCATGAGTTTCGGCCTTAGTTTCAGTTTCGGCCAAAATATAGCCGAAACCGAAACTAAGGCCGAAACTAGATTTTTTGGCCGAAACCGAAACCGAAAGTTCGGTCGGTCACTAGTTTTTTGTATGGGAATATTTATTTTATTTTAATATTATCATCAATTTTTAAAGTACAAAATAATATAATTAAGGATGCTGTGAAATTTTCAAGTGCCTAGCAGTTGCCATATTATTGATTACGAGCAAAAAGGGAAAAAAAAAATTGTTGTATGTTGTAGCATTTGTTGTTATAGCGCGAGCGGCTATAGAAATACACAATTTGTGAAAATTTCAGAAGTCTAGCTATAGCAGTTCTTGAGATACAGCCTGGGGACAGACAGACAGACGAACAGACATCGAAGTCTCAGTAATGGGACTAACAGGGTCCCGTTCTTACCCTTTGGGTACAGAACCCTAATAAGGATAAATTTATAAATTCCTAGATATTCCGCGCGACTTCGCCCACGTAAATTAGGAATTTCACGAAAACGGTATATTTTCCACAAAAAAATAGTCTATATCCCTTCATGTGGTCCTCTCTCTATCTGTGCTAAATAACATAAAAATTGCTCCAGTAGTTTGTGAGATAAGCACTTTAAAAAAATCCTGTTTTTTCCACATTTTCCTCTGTTTCTTTGGTCCTATTAATCTTAAGGTACAATTCCGTGCATCGCGACAGTCGTAAGCCGCGCGCGACCTACGACTGTCGTCGGCCGCTCGCGACAATAGTCATTGTATAAAGATGTATGGCACCGTTTCTAACTTTGACAGACGACTACGACTGTCGTCGGCCGCGCGCGGCTTATGACTGTCGCGATGCACAAAATTGTACCTTTAGCGTGATGTAATATAGCCTTCATTGATAAATGAGCTATCTAACACTGAAAGTGAAGTGTGGTGACTAGTAACATACACACTACAAAAGAATTTTTCAAATCGGACCAGTAGCTCCTGAGATTAGCGCATTCAAACAAACTCTTCAGCTTTAAAATATTAATATGTAATAGATAGACATTAAAATTACCTCCATCAGCTCTACAGCAATCTCCATAAACAAACGCTCCACATTTTCCGCCTCCTTTGCTGACGTTTCAAGAAAATACATGCCATGTCTCTGGGCAAAATCCTCACCAATATGTCTGGGTATCTCCCTATCTTCTCTATCTGTTTTATTACCTGAAAGACCATGTTATACTAGGTTGATTATTTTAAAAAGTTAAATAGTATGTATTGTGTAAATAATTAATACTTGGCTGTTTAGATTGAAGTTGTTATCACAATACCAAAAGAGTTGACAGACATTATGTAAACCAAATTCCAGAACTTAACAGTAGTTTCTATGATAATATGAATTAAGTGCATGCCAATGGCAAAAGAAATTATCAGGTCATAGCAGAACCTTGTATTAAACACATTTTAGAAACAAATATAATATTTTATTACTTAACAGTAAAACTTACCAACTAATATTCTTAAAACCTTATTATTAGCATATTCTTCAATTTCTCTTAACCAATCTGGTAAACAGTCAAACGTTGGTTGGCATGATATGTCATACACTAATATTAAAGCATGGGCTGAACGGTAGTAGCTTTGTGTTATTGATCTAAAACGTTCTTGACCAGCTGTATCCCATATTTGTAACTGAAATCAGAATAAATATTATGTGAGTCATGTAAATGTTACAACTTATAACAAGGCATTCAATCATGTGACATTTAAAACAAGTATTTTTACAAGCACTTTTTTCACAAAACAGCATAAATAAAATTAAATACATTTTCTCAAGAACATTAGTTAAAATAAGGTAGTAAGGTAGTAGTCTCAGAAAGATTAGTTAAAATAAGGTAGCAATAAATCTGACCAGCAGAAAGTATGCATCATGCAAGTAAACATTACAAGGTAAACTTGTACAAGGCAAACTTACAAATCTGAATATCAGCTGTTTATACTCTACTTTTGATTAGTAATGATTATTTCGAACTCCTCTATAATCTATATCATATTTACCTTTACTTTTTCACCGTCGACTTCAACAGTTTTGATCATAAAGTCCACACCTATAGTAGCACCTTGGCCTGGTGGAAATAAGCCTTGAGTGAATCTTCGCACTAAACACGTTTTGCCAACACCTGCATTCCCAACTAATACGACTTTAAACAAAAACTTGTAATCTTCCATTACGAAGACAAAGAATCATTTGCCAAAACAGTATAAAGTTACAAAAAATATTTTCCCGATCGCTGTTACGCTTTGGTGAATTGACAAGCACGACAATGATATGAGATTGATATTCTATCAAACGATTACTCTCAATCAAATGAACATTACGAAGATGTTGATAAGATTTTTTCAGATAAAATTTTATCAACTCATCCACACACAAATAGATTAGAAATCCGTAAATATTATTTTACAATAAATTTTCACTATTGATTGCCAAATGCCAAAACACAATTTGACAGAAATGTGTTGACATTTTGACATGACAGCAGATCATAGACTTTTTTTTTTTAATTCGTCCCGGTGATCATAGACTACAGAGCTACCGTTTACATGAAAAATAATAGTTTCCGATTACATAAAATTTTATAACTTATTTTTCCTATTGAGAATTGACAAATTAACTATAATTATTATGGTAAATTATTATTATTAAAATAATACAGCACTCTGGTAGAATAATTTGATAATTTTAACCATAAGTTTCAGTGCTAAATTAATAATCTTAAGCACTTTATTAACCTTGCCAATTCAGAAAATTCATATAGCTTTTTTAAGGCTAACATAAACACAAGACAAAGAAGAAGTTATCACATTAATCAATACTTTCTGTACAAGGCGTTAGGCGACACTGTAGTTATTGAGAATTTGAGAATATTTATGAGGCACAGTAAGTAAAATTTAGCTAACAATCTTAATAAAAACATTAATGTTCTAGAATATTATGAAATAACTCGTTTTGTTGAAGTAGATCTAAAGTCATTTGTGTAAGATTAGATGTCACGTCATCTCATCAATATAATATAAACAGTTCATACAATAATAAAATAATATTATATATTTGGTCCTGAACAAATACGTTTTTAAAACAATGAATGACGTTAACCAGGCGTTAGCAAAAGAAGGTGATTTAAATTATTCTATACGCCAGGGAGCTCAATCAAAAATTCATTCGTTAATATGGACTATTCCATTTTTCGTTAATTATCTTGACAAAAAAACAACGCAAGAAATACGCACTAAACCAGAAACAGCTTTAGAAAATCGATTCCAGTTGAAAATGCATTTTTTGGGACATAATAACGAACTGATAGAATTGTATTACTTGTATCCTACTCCAGTATTTCTAAAAGCTATTGTTACAATTTGTATGAAAAGATTTGAAGAACGATCAATTGTCATGAATGATTATCATACTTGCTATCCCAAAAAATGGCAATATATAACTACATTGTTTAAAAGGGATATAGTAGGAAAAGAAGGAGTTGATTATTTTTTATCAGATGGAAGCTTAAGACTTAAATATTCATTTTATATAACAAAAGATGTAAAAGTGGAGTATACAAGTAATGTTCCTGCATCAGAGTTATGTCACGATCTTGAGAGTTTATTAAATAATGGATTATTTTCTGATGTTACCATGGAGTCTTGTGATGGTACTTCTTTTAATGTGCATAAAGCTGTATTAGCAAGCAGAAGTGCAGTATTGAAAGCTCACTTTCAACACAATACAACTGAGAGTCAAACTAACATTATTCATTCATCAGTCGACGCAGAAGTCCTGAGAGAAATACTTACTTTTGTATACAGTGACAAAGCCCCCAAAATATATGAGTTTCCAGAAAAACTCTTAGCTGCTGCTGATTTTTACCAACTAAACCGACTAAAGAGCTTATGTGAAGAGGCCCTACATCAAAAATTAACAGTAGAAAATGCTATAGAAACGCTTACATTAGCAGATTTACATTCAGCTACACATTTAAAAAAACTTACACTAGAGTTTATTAAAGATGGTCAAGCAAAGCTTATCACTAAAACTAGTGGGTGGAAAGATCTCAAATCAGTGGAACTTATAAAAAATATTTATGAGTATATTATTGAAGATGCTGTTTTAGACGTTGATATCAAATAAATGTCTATTTGAGATGTAATATTTTTATTTTTCCCCTAATTTAATTTTTAGAGTGTCATACTTTATTGGAGAAAAAATCCTTTGTTCTAAATCTGTCCGTCCATTCGTCCAATTGTCTGTACTTTATCAAGTCCAATTGAATTGGAAACACGTCGAGATCTCGAGATCTTTCTTTCTTATGTCAAGAAATTAAGAAAGAAAAAGATGGCTTTCCGATTTTTACTGCAAGCGACCGCGATTGAAAAAAATATATTTTTTAATTTAATTACTTACAAGTTACATCTACATTCTACACTAATATTATTAACCATTATGAACCATGCCTTTTTTCATAATTATTCATTTATATATTACATTATCATATCTTTACGGAAAGACGATCATCACGCCTATTGATTTATGCTATAACATATTATTATAGTCTGTCAAGAAAGTGAAGAAATTAAAAAGTGGCAAAATTGTAGTGTCATCCCTTTCAAATCAATCTAAAAGGGCCCATTCGGCATGGCAATCCGCGTGCAGGACTGCGAAATGGACATAGTTCACACATTATCCTGCTTTGCCGTCCATCATCAGTATTCAGTACTGTTGCATACATCCAACATACATCTAGTATCAGTATTCTTGCAATGATGTTCCGCGTTAATTAAAAAAAAAGAAAATTCTGCTGTTTATTTTTGTTAGATAAAAATATATATTTTTTTATTATTTATTATGGGCATTTTTGGTCGGGTCCCACAAACAGCGATTTTCTTTATATATTTCAATAAACTACCCTGCGGGCTGAGCCCGTGTTGTCCAGTGTCAACAAAATGGCAGAATAATAATGATAATATAATAAAAATATCTATGGACGCTTCACACCACGTCAGTCTGGCCCCGTGGTAAGTACCTGAAGGACTTGTGTTACGAGTACCAGACAACGGAAATACTAATTTTATATTATACATAATATTCTCCCTTACTAATAAACGCTGTATAAGCTTTGAATAGTTATACAGTGTTTTGTCTTCTTCAATCCAATTAAAAATGTCACTTGTGTGACAGGAACAAAACACTGTATAACTATTCAAAGCTTATATAACGTTTATTAGTAAGGGGGAATATATTTAAGATTTCTATTAAATGATACAAATCCAAAACCCAGGAACATAGAAAACTTTTTGTTCCGTCGCGTCAGCGGGATTCGAACCCGCAACTCCCGACTTGAGCGTTGACAACACGTTACACGCCCAACCACTGAGCCACAGAAGTCGTCAATGCAGTCCTGCAACCACATTCAGGCTCCTGCTTTCTACACGGCAGTCCGCCACGCAGGACGCCGAGCCTCTCACTGTCCTTCGCGGCGGACTGCAAGCGGATCTTTCACACTTTGTGCAGGACTCAGGTCGCATCCTGCTGGGTGTTGCCGGTCGGCCATGCAGGCTGCGACACCATTCACTATCCTGCATTTAAGCCGGCGGACGGCAAGGCGGCCTGACGTGAATGGTTCCCTTAAGAAAAAAGGGATGACACTACGATGTTGCCACTTTTTAATTAATTTCTGAAGAAAGTGAAGAAATAAAGATTACTATTAATCTTTATTTCTATGTAGATGTGTTATCATCAGTCCGTCAAGGTTTTTTATAATATGTAGATGTGTTATCACCAGTTAGTCAAGGACTAAGGTGTGACGACGCGAGCCCTCACAAAGCTCGGCTTTTAGCTAGTTAAATCAAAGTTAAACTATGTCCTTAATCGTTTTTCAATCAATAATAACTTACAAGTATCTAAGGCCGTTTAGGCATCGTTTAATTGAAAACAGACCAATCGTCTGCTCTATGGTTAGAATGACAGCTGAGTGCTGACACAAGTTTTTGTGATGGGGTTTTTGGAAGAATATGAAAGAGTGATGTTGTGTTTTTATATTATTTTCCTAAAATTGTGTTATCTGGGTTTTTAATGTAGTTAATAATATTGGTAGGATATTAACCATTAAATATTCGTAATCGTGCACAAGTGTAGGAAAGTGATGTAATAACCAGAAACGTGCTCTTTTGTGTTCCCTCCAAAACTCCATCAAAAGTTTCAGTAAAGCGTGCTACCACTTTACTGAATCGACCGACTTGACTTCTTGACTGTATTGACTTTATACTTAGACTTTGACAAGACTTTAGACCTGACTGATCTGACAATAATATAGAAAAAATTGTTTATAGAATATTGTTTTCCCGCCATAATATTATACTCGACACTGGCCATGGTTATAGCCGAAGTGCCATTATATGGAAAAAAAAAGTTTTTGTGATTTATGATTATGACTTATGTCAATGAAAAGTCATTTTTCACATAACCTAAAAATCAAACAGCACAATTATTTTCTTACAAAAGATTTAAATTATTTACGTTAATTTCTAAAATTTACATATTTTATTATTGTGCGTGGTTTCACTTACTTTACGATCTTTTTATCTGTTCACATAAATGTAAAATAAACAAAAATGTCTAAAATAACTAAACGTAAACATGTAATGAATGAAGTTATGTGGGATGATTATGCTTTACCTAAAGATAACCAGAGTATCGTCAAAGTTTCGCGAAGCCGGGGCAATAATTTACATGAGGTAGGTACTTAAATAAAAGAAGAATATAAATGCATTGTCCTAACCCACAATTTTTTTTTTGTTAAATTTTGAATGCAGTTTTGTTCTAAATCATCTAAAGAACATCTAAGGTTACTGAATTCATAACTCAATACGTGATTTTTTGTGGCTTAGTAGTTAGTACACGAATGCTTAACAATATCCAAATAAAGTTGAGTAATATTAAAAAGCTAGTGCTAAAACTGCACTCTTCTTTTCAGATTATTACCCCTCAAGGTGAAGAATATTTGGTGTCAATGCCGACCAAGTTTCGAAAAAATATATGGGTTAAACGTGGGGATTACGTTCTAGTTGAAGCAATAACAGAGGGAGACAAAGTTAAAGCGGAAATTGTAAAAATTATGAATAAGGACTCAATAAAATATTATAAAGAACAAAAAGTGTGGCCAGAAGAGTTTGACGATGACAAAAAGGAAAGTGAAAAAAGTGATAGTGATGATATATTTGTGAACACTAATAGAGTGCATAAACAATATTTAACAAGTGAAGACAGTAACTCAAGTGTAGATGATTCTAGTGATAGTGAATCTGAATAAAACGTAAAATGGTTGCTGTGTTATTATCTATATAAAAAATATAGATAATAACCATAGCTGGGCATTAACTTGTTAATATTTAATTAACGAAGTTAACATTTTGATTAACGGATTAACTTTTAAATAAATAATAAATAAATAAATAAAAATTGTTTTATTTCTGAATAAATTTGAATCAAATATTTTCAGAATGTTGAACTACATGTTGCCTACCACCGGTTCGGGAACTAACCCGGCGAGAAGAACCGGCGTAAGAAACTCGCACGGGGCCACTTAGTAAAAAAGTGGAAAATTTGTCTTTTAAAAAAATAAAATTTACAATGTAAATAACTTAATCTATACAATATGAATACACAATTGTAAGTTACATATAATAAATGTAGAAGCAGCCTTGCAAGCAGCCATCCTACTCCCAAGATGTGCTATCGTTTAGGAAATCTTTGACCGTATAGTAGGCTTTGGCACACAAACGTTCTTTAATTACTTTTTTAAATTTATTAATTGATAGATTTTGAACGTTTTCCGGGATTTTATTGTAAAGTATACATTGACCTTTAAAAGATTTACTTATTTTGCTAAGTCTGATCACTGGTATTTCCAGCTTGTGCCTATTTCTAGTGTTTCTACCGTGACTATCACTTTTAGTTTTAAATTTAGTTAAATTCTTTCTAACATACAATACATTATCCAAAATGTATTGAGAAGCAACAGTTAGAATACCAATTTCTTTAAACTTTTCTCTCAGAGATTCAAAAGCTGACATTTTATAAATTGAGCGTATAGCTCGCTTCTGCAGCACAAAAATTGTATTGATGTCGGCAGCGTTTCCCCATAAAAGGATACCATAAGACATTCTGCTGTGAAAATAACTAAAATAAACTAGTCTTGCCGTGTCTTCATCAGAAATTTCCCTAATTTTTCTGACTGCATATGCTGCAGAACTGAGCTTACCTGCAAGATTAGCAATATGAGGACCCCACTGTAATTTACTATCTAATGTAATGCCTAAGAATATAGTGGAGTCCACCAAATTCATTTTCTCATCATTTAATAGTAAATTGGTTTGAACTTGCCTAACATTGGGCAAAGTAAATTTTAAACATTTGGTTTTCTTAGAGTTTAAAAGTAAGTTATTAACATTAAACCAATGTACTATTTTTGAGAGAGCACTATTTACCTCGTCGTAATTTGACTGCCGTCGCTTCACTTTAAAAATAAGTGAAGTGTCATCAGCAAAAAGTACTATCTCATTATCCTTAACTAGATAAGGTAAGTCATTAATGTAGATGAGAAAAAGAAATGGTCCTAAAATGGATCCCTGTGGTACACCTAATTCTATTTTGGTCCCATTGGATCTTTTACTATTAACTTCAACCCTTTGAGTCCTATTTTTGAGGTAAGAAGTCAAAAGGCTGAGTGCTGAGTCCCTTATGCCATAGTGGTGCAATTTTTTGACTAAAGTAGCATGCTCGACACAGTCAAATGCCTTAGAGAGGTCACAAAAAATACCTAAGGCATCCTGTGACTCCTCCCAAGCTTCAAATATGCTACAAAGAAGACCTATACCAGCATCCGTTGTGGAACGACCCTTAGTAAAACCGTATTGGTTATTGTGTAATAAATTATTTAAATTAAAATGTAACAGTAATTGCAATAAAAATATTAACGGACTTGTTAACTTCTGTTAATATGCAGAAGTCCGTTAATCGTTATTCCAATGCCTACTATTTACCGCACAGCACCGCGGTGCGGCGCCAAAACAGGTTCAGACAGTTAGTATGAAACGACAAGCGCCGCCGTGGCACGGCAGCAGCGAAACAAAAACAATATGTGGGATTATATATAAATATATACGTGGGAGAGCCAAGCTTCGGCACAAATATTTATATACTTCGGTATTTTTCCGGTCGAGCGGCCAGCTCGACCGGAAAAATACCACATTCTCACAGAAAACTGGCATGAAACACTGCTTGCGCTGCCGAGTGAGTGAGTTTACTGGAGGCCTAATCCCCTACCCTATTCCCTTCCCTACCCTCCCCTATTCCCTTCCCTTCCCTCCCCTCCCCTATTACCCTATTCCCTCTTAAAAGGCCGGCAACGCACCTGCGGCTCTTCTGATGCTGCGAGTGTCCATGGGCGACGGAAGTTGCTTTCCATCAGGTGACCCGTTTGCTCGTTCGCCCCCTTATTTCATTAAAAAAAAATACTAGATACATATTCAGGCGCATGCAAGTGAGGAGAGATTTGTTTCGTCTTATCATTTCATTACTCAGCGCCGGTGCTTATAGAGAGAGTGATTTGTTTATTGTTACTATAAATCATTTGCATGTAGATAAAGAAGAGTGTAGTATAATTTAGTTAGGTAGAATACAATAATTATAGAAGTATTTTGTTTTGTCCCTAACATGTTACCTTCCAAAACCTTATACCAACAGGTTTTGTATGTACCATTAGTACTAACGCAATGATATAAGTTACAACAAGGCCATATTACACATATTAACGGATTAACGATTAACGTTAACTTGCATTAATTTGTTCAAAATGTAACGCTTTAACGTTTAACGAAGCTAATATATTTTTTTAAAGGATTAACGAAGTTAACTATTTGATTAACGGTGCCCAGCTATGATAATAACACAGCATAAGATAGAGAGAACTCTATCTTATAGTAATATGGGTAAGCAACTTTACAAGAGCCTGTAAAATATTTTCTATTAATATGGATAAAGTTTTTCTATGATTATTGATTTTATTCATACTCTGTACCTAAATACTAACAACAGACATCCCCAAACTATAACCTGTCTACTTTATTAGTACACTTATGGTCATTGAAGGTGACATATTAACCCATTGATCATGGAATAACGAGACACAATAGCTTATCTATTGTTATCGCGGCCGGATGCGGCCGCTTAGGGCTTCATGAATTAAAAAACAAAATATGTACCTAATATATTTGGTATACTTACTATTTGCTTTGAATGACACAATATATAAATTCATAAAGGAAATATTTATTTTTTCTTACATTTATCAATGACATCAAAAATTGTCAAGGACTCTCCATCAGGTATCCCATATCCCTTTTCTAACCCGTGCGGATTAGATGGTGTTGTGCAGCACAAATTTGACTCCTTCCTCAGCACCTGGTCCACTTCTACAGATGTAAAGAATGCCACAGACATCGGCAAATCTTTAATGCCCACCCTGTAAGAATATCAATTTACATAATACTATACTGTACTCAGCGAAACATGGCAGTGGCTCCCTGTAAAAAACTTGTCATTTTCTATATAAACTGCGATTGACAATGGACTAGGAACATCTGACACTTCATTGTCAATTGCGGTATATAGAAAATGACAAGTTTTTGACAGGGAGTCAATGACCGATACCGCCATGTTTTGCAGAGTACAGTTCGCCTAGGATCCCTTCATAGAAGGACCTTTACAGAGCTGGATGAAAAGTATTTTATATTCAATTACGTATGTCAACAAATTTATTGCAAGTATTTGGACTGAATTTTTTTAGGCAACCCTAAAAAATTTCAGTCCACAAAACTAAAATAGAAAAAATTTTTTTTTTAACATTTTGCTGGTTTAGTTAATAGAAAAATTCTATACCAATCGAAAGTATGGAGCCCGTAGAATATGAAAACGTTAGGTTGTATTTTTTTTTCCTGTCACAACTCTTGGGTAGGCAGGTAAATCGATACTAGTAAGTACCGGTCTGGTAAATGCTTAATGCATATTCTATGGGCTTCATACTTTCGATTGGTATGGAATTTGTCTATTAACCAAACCAGAAAAATGTAATAAAAAAAATTTTTAGGCCACCCACTTGCAATTTTGTTGATATACGTAATTGAATATAAAATCCTTTTCATCCATTAACCAGCTCGGTGAAGGTCCTTCTATGAAGGGATCCTAGGCCAAGTATAGGGGGCCCGACGGACGATGTCATGTCATAAACGAGAAGTTCAAATTGTCAATATTGTGATGACATAATTATATCTATATATATAAAACTCAAAGGTGATTGACATAGTGATCTATCAACACACAGCCCAAACCACTGCACGGATCGGGCTGAAATTTGGGATGCAGGTAGATGTTATGACGTAGGCATCAGCTAAGAAAGGATTTTGATAAATTCCAATCCCAAGGGGTTCAAATAGGGGATGAAAGTTTGTATATAATAATACTTCTTAACGCGAGCGAAGCCGCGGGCAAAAGCTCGTATTATATATAGCACGGCTTACAAATATAGCACGGAAGTGTCGTAATTACAACTTTTCATCTTAATTTTTTTCTGTCTAAACTCTACCCCTTTCAAAACGCGCGATAAGGAACTTTGTTCCAATATCAAATTCAATTATTACATTACTTTGTTAGTTTATCAAATTGTAATTGTTAAAGTCTGAAAATGGTTTATGCATTTATCTATGAAATGCAATAGAAATTAGCAATATAATATTAATGTAACTTACATTTGCGAGCAGAAAGCTCTTGTAAACAAGTTTGTTATTTGTAAAGCCATGGCAGTTTCATACTTGTATTCGTCAGCCACCAAGTATCTCACTTCATCATGAAAGCTTAGGCAGAATCTGAAAAGTGGTTAATGAAAAGCAATTATAGAAGTTTATATACATACCTTTAACCTTACCTTATATAATTATATATAGCTTTATCAGATTTTTAACTATTATCGTCAGTTTTAGAGGCTTCTGTTTGGCTTACGTCAAAAAGTTAATCAATCAAGAGCGCTCTGCGCTATTGAAAAAACTCCTGTCTTTATGCAATGTTATATAGCTGTGAACGATCGGATCTGTTTGACTTAACGCGCCCATTTATTTAGGTTTGCCATCTGCTTAAGCATCAACTTCTCTGATAGTCTTTGTAGACAGGGCATTACCTAGCCCGTGGCGCGAGATGCGTCATGGCCACAAGCATTAGGTGCAGGAAGTCGGCGGCGGCGCTCTGCACCGCCCAGTTGAGTCGCGTCGCCGGCCACCGCGACTCGCCGCTGTCGGACACCAGAGCGCGCGACAGTCGCCCGTTCAAGAACGCTGTACATGGCGCGGGAGAATCTACGAAATAATTATTTAACGATGTTAGTGGCGGCCGAAAAGGAAGATCTTCCGACCATATCTCGCTCGGTCGGAAGATCTTCCTTTTCGGTCAGGCCGAAGCCCACTGACGTCATTTCAGACGTTGTATAATATATCTTGCCGTTCTCTGAAACTTCAGTAGCGCAATGTAGGATTGTAAAGCTACCGCCACAATTATAATAATATAAAGTGATTTTTTTTAAAATTATATTGTACTCTTTTTGAGCGTCGAGTCATAATGATAGCCCGGCGACTGGCAAGAAGAGCCGGTGTAAGAAATTCGACCAATCTTTTACCAAAAACATGGAAAGGTCTAGAATGATCTGGTTCGACAGGCGCGTTACTCTATTGATGAGTTAGGTACAACTTACATGTGACTAATAAACTTTGTAACTATACTGCATCACATAATCTAAGAGCAGACTTAACTCATCGTTTCTGTAATGTAGCAGCTCCTATTATTATTATTGGAATAAAAGGTTAAAGACACTCTTATCCAAGCCATAAAATTAAATTTCATTAAAGACCTGCGATTTCTTCCAGTTTGTTGAACATTTCGGACTCCGTGCCTCCCTCCCAACGCGGTCGCTCGAACATGTCCGACACCGCCTTGCCACTGAGCTTGGCCAACCGAGTCGCTTGATACGCCGTCATTTCTACCGCCTGAAACAATGTATGCTTTATAGATATTGTAACAAAGGATGGGGCGGGCGGCAGCGCTCTATGGCGTCCTAGGGGGGCGGTAGCGTCCTATAAGGATGCAATGGCGGCAGAGTTCGTACATAGGGGCGGCAAAATTAAAGTGGCCTATATCTACTAATAAAAAATATAAATCCGGCCTTGCAAAGGAGTATTAAATAGGTTCTATCTTATTAGTTATAACTAATAAAATATCCAAGATTACAGCAGATATCCATTAATGGTTTTGTTTTTGTCAAGCGACTTATCTTACACATCAGATAACGACAGTACATAATATAATTTCGGATTTCCGTACATACAGTATCTGTTTATTAGTAGTTAAGCGGGTAAATCTATGTAATACGCAAAGTAAATCGAATGTCGAAGGAAAAAGAGGTGCTTTCTAGAGGTATGTTCGTAATAGAAAGACTTTATTTTCTAGCTCACCTGATCACCTATATCTTCGTCTAAGAATCCTTCCATATACTTCTTTTTAAGTCTATACACTCGTTTTCCTTTAGTCGATGAGAACATTTTAGCCGCTTTACTCTTTGCCTCAGATATCGTCATCGTAGGATTAAACTGCTTCAGTAAGCGCTCGGCAAAACTCTGACCAGCGCCTGAAAATAATAATTTTAAATCCATGCTAATATTATAAATGAGAAATCGTGTCTGTTTGTCTGTCTGTTAGCTCTTGACTCCCAAACCGCTGAACCGATTTTGATGAAATTTGGTATGGAGATACTGCCCAGCCCAGGGAAAGCACATAGGATACGTTTTATCCCGGAAAAATGTACGGTTCTCGCGCTATTAACGAATTGTAACTTATAATATGCATTAGAATTTAGAGGTAGCATTAGCAATGTTAGAAAATAGAGTGTAGAAAACTCTAGGTACACCACTCACTGGGTTGTGATCGGCCGCTTCAATTGTGGCCGCACAGCTATTGGCGTATTTCAAGGCGTGTGTTTATTTAATATAATATTGTTTAGGTGTAAAATACTGCGTTTCCGACAGATATTTCACATCTATTAAGGCCGCGTTTTCACTGGAACTGAACTAAGCTGAGTGGCATGTTTTTTGACTTTTCTGAACTCGCTCAGCGCAGCGATTCTCTTAGATCTTAAAAAATCCAAGCAACGCTGGTTAGCTAAGCTTCAGTGGAAACTCAGCTGTGTGGTTAAATGTCCGTTTGACGATGTGAATGGCGACCGAAAAGGAAGATCTTCCGACCGAGCGAGATAGCATGCTTGGTCAGGCCGAAGCGCACTGACGTCATTTCAGACGTTGTGTATATAATATATATCATAAAGTTAATATACCTAGCGGAATAGAGAAACAAAGGCCTGCGTGCGCGAAAAACACATTGCGTGGTAAAAAGAGAGGACACTCTTTTTTTGACGTCCAGTCGGCACGTGCCGCACGTTAACAATTTAGCCCCAATTTCACCAACGACTGTTAAAGTTAACGCCGGAATTAGTATGACGTTACCTCTTTCGATTTTCATATGAATAAAAGAGAAGACATTACATTTTATCAAGCTGTTAACACTAACAGACGTTGGTGAAATTGGGGCTTAATCTCATAGAATTCATGTTCAATCATGATAGTGTAAATGTATACGTATCTACACATATTTTTCACACAGATGAAAACCAATTTTAGTTACGTTTGACAGCTCGAGATTGTTGCTCTATTCCGCTAGGTATATTAACTTTATGGTATACTAGCTGTTACCCGCGACTTCGGCCGCGTCAACAAAATGTGAAAAGTTGATAACAAAGACAGAAAATTTTCTACTCTATTACAAAGGCAGCAGTAGCCTCTCTGTATGTCCATCTCTAGGAGCTGTATCTCTAGAACCGCGCTAGCTAGACAATTAGCATTTTCATAAACTATGTTTTTCTATTGCCACTAAAACTTCATTAAAAACAAAGTAACGTAAATATTTGAAGGAGGCTTCCATACAATCAATGCCTTTATTCACGGATTTAGACGCGGTCCGCGGACATGCCGAATATATATCTATAAGGATTCATTAGTTCTAAACAGCACCTTCGGCATATTCAGTGCAAATTCTTATTTTTTGGTAGAATATGCTTGAAATCCATCACAAAAAATTAAAATCACGATATGTTTCCGTATAAATTTCAAGGGGTTCCCTCGATTTCTCATGGATTACATCATCAGATCACCACTTTTATGAACCTGGTATCTAATTTGGACCATTTCTTATGCTACAACGAAAGAATTTCGAAAATCGGTCTACAAACGGCGGAGTAACATACATAGGTAAAATATAAAAAAGTAAAAAAAATCCTCCTCCTTTTTGGAAGTCGGTTAAAAAGTAGCCTAAGTTACTCCTTATTACATCAGCTATCTTCCAATAAAAGTCCCGTCAAAATCGGTCCAGCCAATTTGAAGATTAGCCGGAACAAACAGACAGACATACAGACAGACAAAAATTCTAAAAATTGTTATTTTGGTGTCTGTACCATCTAAATATTCATATGCATGTAGTAAAAAACAGTTATTTCAATATTACAAATAGACACTCCAATTTTATTTATATGTATAGATGTATAGATATGTATAGATATAATTGGAATCTCGGAATCGGCTCCAACGATTTTCATGAAATTTAGTATATTGGGGGTTTCGGGGGCGATAAATCGATCTAGCTAGGAATCATTTTCAGAAAATGTCTTTTTATTCGTGTTTTATCGATAATCGATAAACTGAAAAATATGACTCTTCCTGACATCTATTGGCGAATAATAATACTATTTTCTATATAATATCGAGACCGATATTGATATTTTTTAAAATATCGATATATCGATATTTTCTTTCAATTTCGACATCCCTATAATACGACACTTTGACAGTTTATGTACCTCGGAGAACCGGAACATAAAATGGCGGACCGGCCACAGTATTTTGATTTGGTAGAGACCATTATGCCGCGTCCACTTATAAAAGTCAATGTAAAATACTAACAATTTCTGTCAGATTTTAGAACATGACACTGACACTGACACTAATTTTCAACTTTGCGCATGCGCAATGTGCTTTGAAAAACGAAACGAACACGACTAGTCAATAAAACTAGTTTTTTTTTTAATTTATTGGGTTTGGGACACTGATCTCCGCGTACAGTATGTATAATGGAGGTCAGTGATTTGGGAGCTGCCGGAGCTGGAAACAAGCTTCTTTGATCCAAAAAAAAAACAACACATCAAACCATGGAGGTATTATACATGTATTATACTAATCTGAGCATCAAACAATAAAAAATAAAAAAACGTAATTTCTTTTTACTTTTACACTATTTACAAAACAAAAAAAAACCGGCCAAGTGCGAGTTGGACTCGCCCATGACGGGTTCCGCTGCAAAAATAAGGTTTATTTTTTATGAAATTAAAAGGTTTTTGATTTATTTTTGTTTCAGTATTAGTGATCGAAGGTTTCAGTTGATTTAAATCATAGGTTCTCAACGTGGGCGATAACGCCCCCTTGTGGGCGTTTGAGACTTTCGGGGCGGCAGTAGAAGACCTAGAGAAACCCCCCCCCCCTAACTTCTAAAGTAGGGGCATAATAAGTCTAAAAAAATATATAATGTACATTACTAATAATAATAATAGCTCCCACATCGGTTTCGGTGACGGTGGCCGGTTTCATTGAAACCAGGCCAGCTACGCAGGAGTAATTTTTATAGTGACCAAGTGTGTGCGCAGTACACAAGAGCACTCTCTATTCCTTTACTCTCATAACCCAGTGGGACGGACGACCGACACGACTGGCGAGGGATCAGGCGCAGGACCGACTTTTTACATGCCCATCCGACGCATGGATCATCTTACTTGTCAGACAATCAGGTGATCAGCCTGCATTGTCCTAACCAAACTTGGAAATAACATGTTTCCAACGCGGGAATCGAATCCACGACCTCCAAGTCAAGAGCCGCGCTCTATACCACTAGACCACGGAGGCGTTTGTACATTACTACAAGAACTACCAACGAAAATTGGTTCGAACGAGATCTAGCCAGTAGTTTTTTTTATACGTCACAAATGGTACCTAAACCTCAATTTAACTTTCATTTTATCAACTGAAATATAAAAATAAATCAAAAACCTCTTAATTTCATAAAAAATATTTGCTTATTGCTGCTGCGGAACCCATCATGGGCGAGTCCAACTCGCACTTGGCCTGTTTTTTGATATTCTTTCTAGTGCGAGTCGGACTCGCTCACCAAGGGTTCCGCACCGTTATAGAGCAATGGGGATCCACACTGTCAGTTTATCCCTGCAGAGGGCGCATCATCGATGCGGCCAAGCTGAACTGTCATTTTCGTACAAATTGTTGTGTTTTTTATGGTCATCGATAAATTTTCGTTACATTTCTAAAGATATGCCTCTTTGTACCGTACCAGGTTGTAATAACAATGGTGTTCACTTATTCCCCAAAAACCCCGGCCTGAAAAAACAATGGGAAATAGCGATAAGGCGGAAGAACTTTGTTGCCACAAAACACTCACGGATATGCAGAGATCATTTTAAAGAATCTGATTATGTAGGAGAATCTGCATATACAGGTAAGCTTTAGCCTTTTATAAAGACATACCGTCTTTAAAATAACAAAAAAAATCTAACCTTTACCACCCAGTGATAAACTAAAATAAGTACCTACTTACCTATTATGTGTTGCAGGGTATCAACAGCAGCATCGTTTTTTAAAACAAGGCATTGTGCCTAGTGTTTTTCCTTGGACTAAACTGACAACACCCACATCAAGAGCACTTAGATACGAGCAGAGATTAAGAAAAAGACGTCTTGATTATTCTGTTGCACAAGAAAGTACATCTGAATCCAGTTGTCAAGTTCCTCCATCAGCCAATGAAGTGGAAATAGCCACATCAAGTCAGCCAGATGACACTGTATCATCAAACAAGCATGAAGCGTCTACACAAACTGCTCACAGTTGTGGTATATTGTCATTAAATGCCATCAGTAATGATAATAACATAATTCACTTTTATACTGGAATGGAGACATATGATAAGTTTATGCTTTTATTTGATACATTGTGCCCAATGTGTTATGATCTGACCTACCGGGAGAGCAGAGTCATGAATGTTTCTCCACAGGAGCAACTACTGATCACAATGATCAAGCTACGAAGAAATTTGCCAGATGTAGAGTTAGCATTTTTATTTGGTATATCCAGTGTTAATGTGAGTAATATATTTATTACATGGGTCAATTTCATGTATGAAATATGGTCAACTATTAATATTTGGCCCAATAAAGATCTGGTGAAATTCTACATGCCAGAACAATTTAAAAAAGATTTTCCAAACACAAGAGTCATAATTGACACAACAGAGATCCCTATCATGAAACCATCAAACCCAATATCTCAACAAGCCACATTCAGTAGCTACAAACATAAAAACACTTTGAAGGCAATGATAGGGGCCACACCGGGAGGTCTTATTTCATATGTTTCAGACTGTTATGGAGGCTCTGTGAGCGACCGACAAATAATGGAAAGAAGCAACATTGACAAGTTATGTGAAAGTGGTGATTCCATAATGGCAGACAGGGGATTTAATGTTCAGGATCTTTTGATACCAAGAAATGTAACGATCAACATACCAATGTTTCTGAAAGGACGTACACAAATTCCTGGTGTTCAGGTATTAAAAGATCGAAATCTGGCCAGTAAAAGGGTGCATATAGAAAGAATTATAGGTTTGGCGAAAACATACAAAATATTAAAATCTGAATTGTCTCCTTACTTCACTCCTTTAGGCTCAAGAATTTTGTTTGTTTGTGCAATGGCTTGTAATTTTAGGGAAAATATAATGAAATAAAATAAAATGTACAAAGCACTCATGTTTTTTATTACATTTTTATTCTAATCATCATTAAATTAGCACTTAAAATTTTAATGGTTCAAAATCAAAATATTCTTTATTCAGAGTAATTTTTTTTACAAAAACATTTCCAAACGTTGATACTAAGGTGCCTACCACCAGTTCGGGAACTAACCCAGCGAGAAGAACCGGCGTAAGAAACTCGCACGGAGCCATCTTTTACTAAAAAGATGGAAAATTACAATTTATAACATATAATATAGTGCACCAAGGCTTAAATGAATGTCAATGGGCGCTGCTGGTAAAGAACTGTCAATTTACATTTTTATATGAAAACAGTGTTAGTTCCTTTTCTCGCCACGTTCATTGAAAGCCTTGTCGAACTGTAACAATATTTCAGTTCAGTTCAGATACATAATAATATTATGTAAAGTCAAGTACAATATATATACAATACAAAAACACTTTATTGCACACCAAAAAATACAAAATGAAACAATATAATACAAAATGAATATTCTAGAATCTCGATGATGCACAAAAGGCGAATTTATTGCTAACAAGCAATCTCTTCCAGTCAACCTTTTGTTTATCGGATTGTCTATATAAGAGATAGAATACATTGTGTAGGTATACAAACCTAATTAACAGAGAAAAGGTTACCTATTAACAATTAACTTGTAAAAATAAATAATAATGTAGAAACAAATACCTAGTTAAAACAAAAATATATCAATTTTGGTTAATTATACTATAATAGTCTTTATACAAATATTTATTAATAAGAGCTTGTTTGAAAAACCTATTATAGAAGAAATCAAGCTTTTGTAGCATCTCCTGGATAAATGTATCATCTCGGTCTATAAACACTACCTTCATATCTTTAAAGGTAAATACAATGAAATTGCAAAACTTTCTTTTTGTCACGTATAACAGCCCTTGTACCTGATAATAATAAATATTTTTTATTTTCAAAGATAGTTGCCCATTTTCATTATAATTTAAATAAGGCACAGTTTCTGGAGTAATCATGCTGTATCTTGAAGCATATGGGCATTTTACTTCTATAATTGTATCCAATCCAAGTAGACCATCCGGGGAAGCACCTAAATAAGGGCGTTCTTTTGATAAAAATAACCCACATTCCATAACGTCCAGTTCATACAGCTCAATATATTTCTTTAATGCTACTTTTTCATTTATTAATCCATGAGCCATTGCTTTTGTCTTTATATTTTTTTTGTATAATATTTGCTGTGCATATTTCTGTTTGGTTTCATCTGTTAAGTGGCACACAGTATGAAATATACTTGCAGTTATGTGACTTTTTCTAAGATCATGCCACATTTTACAGGTACTTTGGCCTCTGGTCTTGGTCTCAATTTCAAGAATTTTTTCTTCGGAGACATTTTCTAAATACATTGTTTCTAAAAACTCATTTATTGGACTTTTCTCCCTGTAGTCATGATCAACACTTATGGCATGTTGGTTAGCTGGTGGATATACCTGCCTCAAGGGCATCAAAGCTGGAAAATTTAAAATCAGGCTTTGGAATCGGCTTTGATATGCTGCTTTGTCAAAGTCTGGATGTTTTTTCAAGTATGGTGAAAATACTGTCTTTTTAACATCTCGCTTTGACGGTAATCTTGAAGCTTTCAGTGGTGTAGCATAATATTTCTTTGCCGGCTGGTGGAATGTTTGTAATTTTGAAGTTGACACTTCGTTTAGTAATATTATTTTCTGTTGAGCCATACTTTCTGCACCCAGAAGAACTACAGCAATATGTTTGCAGTGAGCCTCATTGCCTTGACCTGCTGCACATTCACAGTTTGCCTCTTCTGGCACCCCTTCTTGGCTAATTTTGATATTTACTTCATATTGAAGTTGTTTCATAGATGCCTTGCAAAAACCTATAAAAAAAGAAAGTATGATACCAATATCCAAACTGTTTTCATTTATAATGAAGGTGTTTTAGCTGTTGTATAAAGCCTTAATTAACATTCATACATACAAAGTATACAAACACCAGATTGCTCAAGATGAATCGGAGAGTTTGTGCAGAGAGAGCTAACTGGTTTTATGTGGGAGCTGTTACAACATGGCCTGCTTCAGTGTGATAAGTGATATATTATATTAAATGTGATGAGCATAAATAAATACAATTGAAATACCTTTCAAAAATGTATCTTGTCCTTGCTGACTCGACCTCAAAACATACAGGTACCTTGATTCATACAGTTTTATTGCATCACCAATATTTTTATTGAACCTGTAAGAAACAACACAGATTTAATATAATTCTGTATTTTTATTTCAATAGAATTGAGGATTACCCATTTTTAAACAAAATACTTTCAGAAAATGTAAGAGCTAACCTGTCAAAGTAGCTTTGTATGTGCTGTTTCGTGATTTTGGGCAGAACAACTGAGCTATTGATATCCCGAAATGTTTCTGCAGCTGGAACATCCATATTCTGTCCATGTTGAGAACTTTGAGGGCTTTGATTGCCACACTGAAGATTCTGGTCATAGAATTCTAACCTAAAATATTAAGAAACAATTTAGGATTAAAAACATATTCAAGCTCAACAATTTTAGAAATTCAGACCTTATTAGTGTAATAAATACTTCAAGACAACGAGAAAAACACTAGAAGCATTGAATACAACTTAGTTTTGTGTATTCCACCGACACAACCTACCTTTTTACGAGATCAGCTTTCTTTCCAGTTACTTTTGCCCCGCGTTTATTGAGTTCTTCTTTGAGTTCTCTTAGCTTCCATGATGAGTACATTTTGATAAACAAGATGTTGGACGCTTCTATAACCAAAAAAACAACACAACCTGTTCCTGATAAATCACAACAAAGTTTGACATGGCCGGATCGCTACTAGCGCCATCTGCTATTCGTTTTGCGTGTGGATCCCCATTAAAATAGTCCAAAAATTGTGTTTTTGTATGGGAACCACCCATAAATAATATATGTACAGTATTTTATTTTAATATTAATTATTATCAATGAAAATAGATTTTGAACGTTTTCTGGGATTATAATGTAAAGACGCATTGACCTTTAAAAGATAATTACTAACTTTACTAAGTTACGGTACGGTATTTCTAGTTTGTACTTATTTCTAGTGTTTCTTCCGTGACTGTCACTTTTGGTTGTAAAACTAAGATTCTTTCTAAACTCTTTCTAACATAATATAAATTATAATACACTAGCTGTTTCCCGCGACTTCGTCCGCGTGGACTTTAGTTTATAGCGCGCGGTGTCAACAAAATTTGTGTCAAATTTAAAAACCTTTAAAAACGCTGGTAAGTGGTACCCCTCTTAGGGCCGCGCTACACCAGAATGGCAGCGCTGAAAGTGCTCGCCTCGCCGCTGCCATTCCGGTGTAGCGCGGCCATTTATTAATCAAAATACCCAAAAACAGCTGTGCAGTGTGCACATCATCTATACTAATATTATAAATGCGAAAGTATCTCTGTCTGTCTGTCTGTCTGTCAGTCTCGCTTTCACGCCAAACGCCAAAAGTATCTCTGTATGTCTGTCTGTCTGTCTGTCAGTCTCGCTTTCACGCCAAACGCCAAAACTACCGAACCGATTGTAATGAAATTTTGTATACAGATAGTCTAAAGCCTGAGAAAGGACATAGGCTACTTTTTTACTGGAAAAAAGGGTTGTCAGGGGGTGAAAATGCGTAAATTTGTTCAAATTAAGTTAGTTCCAAAAATCCATCATAGATGGCGCCGTGCGTCTTCTACATCGCTGACTTTCGAATCAAAATGTAGGCTATGTCTTTTCTCAGACTAGAATAACTGTGTACAAAATTTCATTGCAATCGGTTCAGTAGTTTTGACGTGAAAGCGAGACAGACAGACAGACAGACAGAGATACTTTCGCATTTATAATATTAGTATGGAAGTATGGATAGTATGGATATCTTGCCTTTTTGCCGCTCTCCGAAACTTCTATAGCGCGATGCAGGATTGTGAGGCTAATTGTGGGTACCGGCACACCCGTTTACCGTATATCCGGGCGTAGTTGATGACCTTGGCGTGTTCGCGTTGCACGTCGGCCGCTCGCGCCGTGAGCGCGTGCAGGTCGGTGCGTGCTCGCTTGTCGCCCGCGAGCACCGCCCACGCGAACGCGCTGCCGCCGCACACGCCAGTGTTACCGTCGCCTAACAACGCCGCTATCCATAGCTCCTGTGGATTGTGCGTTTCGAGATGAGAGAGTACATGACCCCGAAATAAGCTAGGTTATTACTACCTTGAGTACCACAGTGAGCGTGACCTCTCACGCCAAATAGTGTCAGGTTGCGACTAACTAAATTGCTCTCAAGGAGGAGATGCTTTATAACTATTGAAATGCGTTACTGCGTTATGGACATGAATATAATTATAAGGGTGAACTTAGACTTTTCCAAAAATTTTGGCTTCGGTTCATCCTAAATAGGCAAGCGCTTAGTGTCGGTAGATAATTTAGCTATAGTGTGACTTTAAAAGTTTAAATTGAAACTACATGAAACATAATGTAAATGCCAAATACCACAAGTGACAAGAGACAATTACTGACCTGTGAGTCGACGTCAGCGCCGACGAACCTGTACCCGGGCGGCGCCTGCACCATCGCGCGCAGCTCCGAGCCCACGCGCTCGCGGTGCGCGTTGCTCGCCGTCATCCACGTTGGCTCGCTCGCGCTGATCACAACATACGTCCATTACCCGTATTAGTACGGCTCATATCACTAAGATTTTACTCAAGATCATTTTGAGATTATGTTGCAATTAACTTCATTACTTAAATAGTTACCATACTTAATGCAGCACTCCGGGTCTTTACTGAGTAAGTTAGTAAGTCAACAAACATCGCGAAACAAGAATTTTGTGTGTGTCGCGCAGCCACATAACTTGCTGCCCCATTACTGTCTGTTGTTACACTTACCGCCTGGTAAGCGTCCCGCACACCACAACCTGCGGCACTATGGCGCCGTACCACTATGTAGAGGTCGCTAGTGTCGCAGGCAGCGCGGTGTCCGGCAGCCACACAACTTTCTGCCCCATTACTGTCTTTTGTTACACTTACCGCATGGTAAGCGTCCCGCAGACCACAAACTGCGGAACTATGGCACCGTACCGCTGTGTAGAGGTCGCTAGTGTTGCCGGCAGCGCGGTGTCAGGCAACCACACAACTTGCTGCCTCATTACTGTCTGTTGTTACACTTACCGCCTGGTAAGCGTCCTGCACACCACAACATGCGGCACTATGGCGCCGTACCGCTGTGTAGAGGTCGCTAGTGTTGCCGGCAGCGCGGTGTCAGGCAACCACACAACTTGCTGCCCCATTACTGTCTGTTGTTACACTTACCGCCTGGTAAGCGTCCCGCACACCACAACCTGCGGCACTATGGCGCCGTACCACTATGTAGAGGTCGCTAGTGTCGCAGGCAGCGCGGTGTCCGGCAGCCACACAACTTGCTACCCCATTACTGTCTGTTGTTACACTTTCCGCCTGGTAAGCGTCCCACGCACCACAACCTGCGGCACTATGGCGCCGTACCGCTGTGTAGAGGTCGCTAGTGTCGCAGGCAGCGCGGTGTCCGACAGCCACACAACTTGCTGTCCCATTACTGTCTGTTGTTACACTTACCGCCTGGTAAGCGTCCGGCACACCACAAGCTGTGGCACTATGGCGCCGTACCGCTGTGTAGAAGTCGCTAGTGTCGCAGGCAGCGCGGTGTCCGACAGCCACACAACTTGCTGTCCCATTACTGTCTGTTGTTACACTTACCGCCTGGTAAGCGTCCCGCACACCACAACCTGCGGCACTATGGCGCCTTACCGCTGTGTAGAGGTCGCTAGTTTCGCAGGCAGCGCGGTGTCCGACAGCCATACTACTTGCTGTCCCATTACGGTCTGTTGTTACACTTACCGCCTGGTAAGCGTCCCGCACACCACAACCTGCGGCACTATGGCGCCGTACCGCTGTGTAGAGGTCGCTAGTGTTGCCGGCAGCGCGGTGTCAGGTAGCCACACAACTTGCTGCCCCATTACTCGCTGTCTGTTGTTGCGCCAGTACGACATCATACGGCCGAACGACAATACCTTATAGAATTACATTATTGTTAATCGGATTGTTAGCAGCGGCTTGGGATAGAACAGCAATGTGTTTACTGAGGATATCGCAAAATGTTGCTGGTTTAAATAAAATAACAAGGTGTAACAAAACTAAGTGATAATACTTTAGGGTGTGTACTGTGTGTGTCCCTTATATAATATGTATAGAGCTCACAGTGAAAGTAGCAGTACTGAAAGAGCAAAATTTGTTACACTAGTACCTATATTATAACATTTACATCTCAAAGTTTTGCCTCAGTCTGTTAAATATAAAAATATACCTTCTCAGCCTCATTGCCCTGCGCCGACAGAACGTTCTGACTGAACATGTTGAGGAAATCCTTAGCCAGCGGATTGCCAACTTTATACTTCGGTCCGTCTTTGTGAGGCAAACGGAAGAAGTGGCAGCAACCTACAAGGGAAATAATAATAATTTTATTTCAAAGAAGTCGGTTAAAGAAACATGATGTATGTTCGCAATATAATTTGCATATTCTAACAAAGCGACAATGTAAGAATGTTAGTGTTGCGCGACCAGACTATAGCAGTGTTAGGTCTCTTTATTTGCGTGCACACTATAAAAATAGTTATACATACCTTGTATCTGTATACCGGACCATACTCCTAGGCCGTGGTACTGATTAGCAGCCGCTTGTTCCTCGCGCCTCTTACGAGCGTAATACGCTCGTCTTCCCAAGTCCTCCTGTTTAACATAATTAATACAATGATTTAACACGGTTAATACAATGTTGATTGGCCATTAAAACGATACTACGACTAAATAGTACAAACTTTTCTGGGAACTAATTTCAGGGTAGAAATCGAAAAATTTATTTACTTCACAAGAGGTGACAAGAGTGTGGTAATAGGCTTGATGACTATTTTTTTTTCTTATTGGTAATTGAACGACCCTTAAAAAATAGAAACATCGTTGAAAGAATGACTTTGATAGCTTAAAAATTCACCAAGATATGACAATTTTAACATCTCATAAAATAGACCTGCCCGAAACGCTCCATACAAAGTGCTACGAAAGACTGACGTCACTCTTTCGTAGTTTGTATGCATCGGGAGAGAACTTTGTTAGATAGGTATATTAAATATTGCGTTTATGAAAGTGGTCTAATAACAAAAGTTGCTTTTAATTGCATAAGTTATCGAATGGTATACAAATATTAAGAAATATAATTGAAAAAAAAACGACTTGATTATCCAACTTTGAAGGCGCATAACAAAAAAAATACAAATGCTATCGAGCTGAAATTTTGGGAACACTTAGGTATTGTTTACCGTGATTTCTTTATTTTATTAACAAAATTCGCTAATCTATGACCTTGTCATCATCCCTATTGCAAGCAGTTACTATCAGATATTCACAGATAGATTGCAAAGCTACATTACTTATTTAATTAGGTTATGTCAATTGTCAAGTGCATGTTAGACGGTGTCTACTGGGCTTCTCCATATAACGCAACCAAAATTAAGGTTCACCGTCTGCTTATTAATCAATTTCTTATGGTGCATATTTAAAAAAAACACACCTCAACGGTTTTTGGTAGCATATACGCCTCGGCATCAACTTGTTCCTTGGACACAAGCATCGGGCATGTTTCTAGAAGTTTGTTGAGAGGTAATTTCGGTTCGTCCTCAACTTCTTCCTGAGTTCTGCTGAATGGTACCAGGAACCCCCACCCTTCGCCTTTTATGTGATGGAGCGGGTAGCCCTCCCAAGTGAGGCGAAGAAGCTTTGGGGTGATCTGAAAACAATTATGAAATATCAATGTTCAGTTAAATGTTGTAAAATGTAAGAAAATCGTTCTCATGTCTCGCGAATTATTTAAAAAGCGCACAACTTATAGATCGCTCAGCAAGAATGGAAGAGGAATGCATAGTGTGCAATTTGTAGGTCACTTTGGTGGGGTGAGGAATCAGAGGGCCAGGAACGCACGCGACTGCTTTTGGTAGATGACTAATCTAATCAGACAAATCGTTAGAAGATTGGTAGATATTGTGCACGCGCATTATTTGCCATCTCTAATATCACTTGGTTATACTAAAGTTCTATGTGGCTCATGCCACCGTAATCACCTACACGTGATTACGGTGGCATGAGCCACATTTAGACGTGGGAGAGCCATGCTTCGGCACGAATAGGCCGGCTCGACCGGAGAAATACCACGTTCTCACAGAAAACCGGCGTGAAACAGCGCTTGCGCTGAGTTTCGCCGAGTGAGTGAGTTTACCGGAGGCCCAATCCCCTACCCTATTCCCTTCCCTACCCTCCCCTATTCCCTTTCCTTCCCATCCCTACCCTCATCTATTACCCTATTCCCTCTTAAAAGGCCGGCAACGTGCAGCTCTTCTGATGCTGCGAGTGTCCATGGGCGACGGAAGTTGCTTTCCATCAGGTGACCCGTTTGCTCGTTTGCCCCATTATTTCTTTAAAAAAAAATTATGAGACTCTGTTACCTGCATACTAGTAGTAACATTATTGGCTCCCGGACTCCAGTCAGCGCTCCCATCGGGCTTCGTACATAACTTCCTGTACCAGGCCGGATATCCGGCTAAGTAAGGCCTCTTTACTGGCAATGCTTTGCTGAGATCATACAGATGCTGGAAACGTTTGCTAAGATCTTTAAACTCTTTCTTGTCTATGGATTGTATCTGGTCTTCTAACGTTGCAATATAATCTTCGTTCAAAATTTCCGAATTGCCCTGTTTAATACTTTCTGTTTCAATAGTTTCTGTTTCGTCATCGGGTTTAGTGTCAGTTTTCGTCTTCTTACTAACAGATTTCTTCATTTTTAACGGTTGGGTGGACCAATCCTGATCCCACATCCAAGGATCCTCTTTATAGGCATCGCCTTCCATGAGACGGCATGTTTCATCTGCCTTCAAAGACAGGATCTGCTGCGACTCCAATTTCAAGTCTTCGAAAACGGTTTCTGCAGAATCGATATACTGCAGCCAGTTGGAGTTAACGGGCAGGTATGCTAATCCTGTTAAAATATTTTAAAAAATAAGTGCCTGTATTAATTAAATGTTCGTTAATTCAAATTATCAATGATTTTACCTAACTCCAGCATTCCCGCCAGGGTCACAGGATGTGGAAACCTCTCAAGGAATAACGGGAGTAGCTCTTTAAGCACATTGTACGTAGCCACCACGTCGCCCGCACAATACTTCATTAGCTGTTGAAAATTCTCGTGGACGTCTTCCAAAGAACCTTCGACGAAAATGTCCCGGGTTTCCTTGTTGATTGGCGCGCCACAGTACAAGTTGTGCACCTAGACAAGAGATGGTTTTATCACATTTTGAATCATCATGGGTTAATTTAGAATTATCACCTTACGCAGGGAGCGTTAAATCTTGTTATATTTACATAGCGGCTTGATATTTTAATATTTCGATTGTACTTATCTTATTTGCGCCAGTCTAAGCAAGATTGGCGCTACTTAATTTGGATTTACTAGGAATAAGCCTGGTTTTTTAAAGTATGTAGTATCAATTTTTAAACAGGTATTATTGGTACCTATGTAAGAAAATAAGACATACATCAGACAATCCATTGAGTGAGCTTATTTCCATCCAGTCTTCATCTGATGGGTCTGGGTCACTTTTGGATTTCAGCACTGTTCTCTGGTAACTTGTGACACCACTGACGCATGTGTGCATTGACATAGTGTCCATGAAACGCACACCTGAAACAATTTAATTAATTAATTAATATAAGGTTGTGAAGGTTTTTATTTAAATAAATGTGAATAAAAGTTCAAAAAGAGAATATACCCAAACTCGTACGCATGCGCGCACTTAGTCCGCACGCATATATGTAAACTAAGCCCCAATACAAAAATTAATAGCATAATATAATAAACTTGACTTAAACCTGTTTTGTCTAGCCAATACTGCTCTTTAATTTTCGCCCTATCATAAGACACATTATGTCCAATAATTATCCTTGGTCTATTGAGATCTCCACATGGCTTGGCACCATCTGTTTCCATTGGTATAAGATCTTCATATCTCACACTGTCAAAAACTTCATGGGGCCTGCCATTGGCAAGAGGTTCACTAACCCAACCATACCTACAAAAAAATTGCTTTTTATTTTTTTTTACATTTAGTTTCTAAGAGTTTTTAAATAAAATAATAAAAGCTTAAATACAGAATAATATAATACAAACCATGCTTTAGGTGACACGGCACATGCTAAAGTGGGACATTTTCCAGCACTCATCAACACTTCCACATCAAATAGCAGTGCATCATCCTCTGGACAAGGCACTGCTGTAGAGCCCTGTGCCGTATACTTGGTCCAACCGGCTTGTTTGCTCCATACCTATAAAACAAAATAATGTTGATAGTGTGATCTGAGTGTAGTCTGCCTGTCAAAGGATATTAATTATTAAAGTTATAGAACATATTAAAGTGTCAAGCAGAACAGGACAGTTATAATCAATCCAAGCAACATTGGTTGTCCAAACCTACTGCCTATAAATAGTAAAATTTATAGGTATTAGTACATATTTTATTTTCAAATTTTATTAGGTTTATACCTATACTAAATGTACCTTTGGTTGTTTAGGCAACTGGCGCTTTGTGATTTCAAGTAATAAGTGTCTATAAGGCGAACATTGCTTCTCCCCGATATTGTAAAAGTGTTCTATAATATCTTTTCCTTGTAATTTGGGTAATTTAAGTTCCACATCTGGCATTTGTTTATATTCATGATAGTCAATGCCATGTTTCTTTAAATGATTTTGGCACCTGAGAAAAATGGTAATTAGTTTTTATTAGTATTGATAAGATGTTTTCATCAGTCGCATTTGTTAAATAATATTTGAGGTAAAAAAAGGAGGGCGGCAGTGTGGGACCAGTGTGGGACCAGAAAAAAAAAATGTGTGTGTTGTGTTGTGTACACAAAATTCATGAAATGAAATTACAAATCATCCCCCAAGCCTCTAGGCTTTTATTTAATTTGTAATGTCATTTCATCTGTGCATTTTAATTAAATTGAAACAATGGGGGGCACTAAAACATAATTTGTTTTCAAAGTGGGCTGCAGTAGATAAAATAAGTTTGGGAACCCCTGATGTAAATAAATTGATAGCTATCAAGCCATCCATTATTTAGCCATCAGGCTATGTAGTAATATTTGTATACAAAACTTAAAGTAACATAAAAAGAAATACAAGTACCTCTTAATTATTTCACAATTAATTGAATTCGCTGTTCCTTTAAACAATTGATCATAAATGTTTTTCGATATCATTTGTATATTAACATCGTTCAATCTAAATTCTTGAGAAATTTCTTTATCATTAGGAATTTGTTTGAGGTTATCAGTCGACTTCGAATCATTAATGTTTTTGTTATTTTTAATAAGTACACTGGCACTGCTAGGTAAGATATCACTGTACGACTTTTTGCAAAGATAACAGTATGCGTTTCGTTTTCTTTGCCATAAAATACTTTTAGAAAAAGACGTCATTTTGTAAAAAAAAATCCGTACTTTCGATAAACACAAAACAATTTTTGTATTTTCCCGCACACAGCTGATAAGTTGTCATTTTTGACATTACTTATTCCATGTCCTCCTATCTGCAATACTGCTGTGTTATACAATTACTTTATACAATTGTTTTATAAATATTTTGTTTATACTCTTACGATTTATTTACTTTGAAATTAGAATTTTATCGTATTTGTGGGATTTTTTTGGGAATTTATAGTGAATTCTAGGGACAGTCACAGGACACGTCCAAGGAATCAATTTTTCGACCTTTAAATTAATTTTAATTATATTTACAATTAAGTTTTTCTACAGAACCTAAGTGGCCCAGTTAGATCACACCTTATATATAGATAAACGTATATATCATTATATAAATAGAAAAAGTCATTTTAAGATTTGTCCTGGCTCACATAGTGATTCCCTATACGCTTCACTTGGAGGCTCGTACCTCCCTAGTTATAAGAAGCACGTGGTTGCGGGTGCGCAGAGCGGGAGGTTCGGTAGCCCTCTAAACATCATGGAAGGAGGTCACACAATTCGTTGCTCCATTTCCGAGTTAAAAAGGAAAATATCTGATTCCCTCATTCCTGGTTCCTTACACAATTGATTCCCTATTCGCTAATTACAATGTGACTTGCAAAGTTAAGTTTGCTTAGACACGATGTAAACGACGATAATGAGTATGGTTTTTAGTTAGGTTATGTATTGTTTAACCTACATGCACAGTTTTTGTACAGCTCTTTACTTTTTATTGATTCCCTCTACATACATTTTGATGATTCCCTGGGAATTTTAAGTAGGGAATCAAACTATTTTACATTTATTTACCTAATTGGTACATATCTGTTTATTTTTACTAAAACAAATTACATTATCTTCATATACTGATACAAATAAATGACACCAATAAGTAAAATATATTAAAAAAAATTTCTTAAAGTCAAAATATTTCAAATAAATTCATTTTCCGTTCATTGTATTTGGTTTTAACGAACAAGTTTAGTTTGAAGACAATTTTATACATGTTTATATTAAAATTTAACATGTTTATTTAGCTGAAAAAGCTTTTTTCTATTAGCTTTGTTGATTCCCTAGGTTAGAAAAATTTAAATCAAAATATCTTCTAAAATTGAGAAGTGAAAAAGGGGCCAAATAGATAATTATTTTTATAATTCACTTAAGAATAATATGCGATTATTGATTTTAAAAAATATGCAGAAATAAAAATGTTCCAGGGAATCAACTAAATAATCCAAATCCGGAGAAACGCCCATAACTGTACAGACGAATACTGTTAAATACTGTTATTATGTACTGTTCAATTCACATTTGGATTATATTCCAAATATTTTAATTTTAATAACTTAATTTTAATTATTACATATTTTTATTTATTTAAGGTTAATGTGTCGAAGTCCGTCTGGGAGGTAAGTCCGTCTAGCGGCAATAACTTCCATATTTAAACGACTAGTTTCATATGGCTCAGTGGGTAAAACGATATTCCAAAGTTAGTTTGACCTAAGAAACAGACATGTCGCTACTAACTACCTGTTACAAAAAAAATGATCCCAAAATTTTTTCCCGTTTTGTACTCGCAGACCGCAGTCGGAGTGTAAGTATCTGCCAAAAAAAAAAAAAAAAAAAGTGGAAATACGAAGGAGTTTTTGGGGTTTCTTGGATTACATCTTCGATTCGATCTAATATACAAGATGCACAGTCCGCGGCAAAAAACGACCTCACTAAAAGAGCACCAAACGCAACATTCTGGTGGACTTTCGATTTAGTAGTGCTCGAACGCTCCGCTGGGAAACATGCCCAGTGCTCGTTCAACAATTGTAAAAATCATACGTTTAAAACGCGAAAAAATGATGGAATTTAATATTTCCGGTAAGTATTAATTTTATCCTAATATATTTCATACAATTGTATTATAAATATTGGTATTTCGTTAAGAAATCAACAAAAACCAGTTTTAAAATTAAGTTGTAAATAAATCAACACGAGGTATAAACCATCTCAATTGCGAATACTCATACTAAAGGTACTTATCGTAGTTTATCATGCCCACTTGTAATGTTCGGGTTATTCACTGTGTTTCTGTTCCATTTGGTGGAGTCGCTATTAATTATTATTTATTTTATTGAGGAATATATTTTTTTAGGTTTCCTCGAGATCCAGTTAGATGTGGAGATTGGATATCAGTTATAGCACGGCAAAGATGCGAACAATTTTTCAAGCCGACTTTAGCGAGCGTTGTATGTTCTAAGCATTTATATTCAATGTGTACACGTATATTTTAGTTAACTATAAAATTAAACATATTAGAACAACATAATATTACAAGTAAAAATAATTACTCCACACTTTATACATTAAACTTTGCAAAATTAAAAAATGGACTATGAAAATTATTACAATCAACAAAAAATGTTGAACAGTTCGACTCCACTCATACTTCACTTCACCCTGTTCCAGCGGCGACGTGCGGCCGTAAAATTATTGAAGTGCTTTTTTGGAATTGTAATAATTTAAACTTTAAGTCATATGGACGATGGTTGAATTTAGTTTGAAGCGTGCGTCGTTCGTAAAAATTTATTGCTTTGTAAACACACATTGTACATTGTTTTATAAAAAGATCTTTAATAACTATTATTAAGGTTGATTTTAGATAAATATATACTTTTTTAAACACTTTTACTTGGCGACAGATTTTCGAGAGGTTTTGTATGGGACTGTGTAAGTGTGTATCTTGTATATTAGTGATCGAAGGATTACATAAGTAACTTAGTGATCCTTTTACTTATTACTGGGTGTTCGATTCGTTAATATCCCTTTAATTTCGTTATTATCACCTGCAACATGTGTCTAACCTAAAATTGCAGTAATTGGGAAGTCCGTCTAGTTTTCATAAGGAAAGGCCGTCATATGCCGGTCTTGCCTCGAATCAGATATTGTCAACCTTTTCAAATATACATGTCTTTATTGTTAATTTGCATTTAAACTTAGGACTACTAAATCATAGCATTGCCCAAATTTTACTGCACGAAAAGAGCATACAAGAGGGGCTGATAATATTGCAAAAGTTATAAGCAATAAAGTAAAAAAAAAGGGTTTGGTTTTTTAATATTCCAAAAACAAAAATTATTTGAGATAATCAAAATTTGAAAAAAGATCCTTAAAGAGCAGGAAATTTCCTTAAAAATCCTACCTCCCGGACCAACAACCCTTATAATTTTAATTGAGCGGCGAAAATAATGGTAGAAACGCGTAACTTTCGCGTGCATGGCACCAATCTGCCACGTAAATTAAAAAGTTATTTTAACTAAATATTAATATGACGGAATAAAAAAAATGGGTACTAAGTATACATATCAATAACAATAATCACATCAAAATTAAGTAGTTGAAGTTAGTATGTTGAAGAATGTCTTATTCCATAAATGATGATGAAGCAAAGTTGTAGATTTTACCAGCACTAGTTATTATAATTTTGTTGTAATAAGCATTTATGTTTATACTTAGTGTTTAATTTTTCAAAAAGTTCACTACAATTTTAATGAAAATGTTTGCAACCACTCAGGCTCACGATATGCCGGACTTGCATTAAAATGATATAAAATTAATCTTCTCTGGAATGCGAACCTTATTATACTGACACCATAAACACATTTAAATGGCCGTTTTGCGGCTTTGCTAGAAACCGTTGCCATGCATTTTACTTCACAAGTTAGGGCTATACTGCTGCTAGACGGACTTACCTCAAACTGTAAGGGAAGTCCGTCTACACGCCGAGATTTTAAAAAATACCACGTAAGTAAAAAAATACGGCAACTAAGATTATTTTTAGATCATTATAGGTCTAATTAATATATAGCCTATAATTTCCGATGACACAAGTTACTTTAAAAAGCGAATCTCGTAACAATAAGTTATGTTAAACTTTAATTTTAGAAAAGTATCGACTATAATATAATAATATAATAGACTTTGACACATTGACCTTATCTATATTTTATTAAATAATAAAACAAAATATTTGTGAATATTTATTAGTGTCAAATGTCTAACATAATAACAATACTTTGAAAATACAACTGATAATTTCTAAAATGTGATTATTATACTAGTACAATGCATACTTATAATGTAGAATAAGGAATGTAACAAAACAATACTTAAACCTTTTTAATTAGTTCTCAATTGATAGTCACCGTTTTGGGTAATATATCTTACCCAGGGTAAGGCTTGGTAGCCACTTTTTTCAATAATTTTTAGGTATCTAACTTGAATCCCAGATGTTGTAAAGTATGGAATTTCAAATTTAACCTGAATTGGAGGTTTACCATCTGTATCTTCACATTCAACAGAGGGTAATCCAAAATGCGCCCTCATTAAGTACTCTTTGCCTCCAGGGAATGATTTAATGGACCAGGTTATAGCATTCTGCTCAGGGGTATACTTAACACTGCCAATAGTCGTCTTAAATTTCGGAGAATCTGCATCAGCTGGCACAGGTATAATAATCTCAACATTATTTGCAGTCGAGCGACGTTTGAACTGTGACTTAGCTTTAATCATGTACTCGACTCTAGAATGAGCATGGCGTTCAATGACAGACTCAATCCAAATCAGAGGCTTGACATGAGTGTTGAGTCTATATGACATAAGCTCAAACTCGCCATCAGGAGGGATGAAGGAGATTGTCCTATCATTTTCAAATCGTGACAATCTAACACATTGGTGAAACTTTACATCTTCCAGCTCAACAGATTTTGACTTGCCTCTTCCAGTACTTTCAAAGAGAACTTTATCATTCAGGCCCAAACGTAACTCGGGCATGCCTGACAAGTAAACTCTCATTTTGATGGCGCCCACTATCTCACTTCTTAACACATTTCCATTTGAATTGGCCAGAAGATTTACAGACTCAATTACATCCAAGAAGACTTCATTTTTTCTATACTTAATACCCTCTGATCTCCAAGAAACTGCATTTGTTACAGCCATTGGTATGCGAGGTTGCATTTCAAGTTTATGACCCTCTTGAGTAATATATTCTTGTAAAATTTTGCTATCTGTTGTTTGTGGATATCCAAAATCCAGTAACTCATCCAGCAATTCGTAAATTACAACAAAATTGTCTCTAATACTTTCCTCTTCAAGTTCTTTAAAGTATTCTGTCATAACTTCTACTATTTTATAAAGAAACACGAAAACGAGAGCGATATTCGCATTTTTCTTCGTCGTAGAAACAATATAAAGATTGTTTGTCTTTATGTAGGCAAAAGTGCACTCACTAGTTTGTAGCAAAGGTGTGAGCATACCTTCCTCTTCCTTCTCCATTAGAAGGGGCATAAACTTATCTATTACACCCATATCGACATCTCCACGATAGTTCCTCGAAATCAGAACTTTTCCCTTTACGTCGAGTATGTATATAGCTGACGAAGACATTTTGAACAGATATCTAAAGGTTATCACTTGAAACAGAAGAAAATTTAGTAATCATTTACACAAAAGATTCATCACAGGATTTTTTTTATGAAAACCGTACGGTAAATCTGTCTGTAGAATGTAATTAAATTAAACCATTTTAGATAATTATTATAAAAATTAAAACTTAGGCTGCCGTGAACCAAGTGATTCTCGATGACGTGATATGAAACTCAGTGTTGCCAACTTTTTTTTTACTAACCCACCAAATTCAGCAGCGTAAACCACCAGAAACCGCTAAAACCTAAATGGCCTCTCAAACCACCAGAATTCCACTAAATAACGTAAAGACAACAACAACCTATCTAAATATAATATGAAAATAATACAACAATAACGTCAGTATGTGTGCATGCATCATTAATGGCCGTGTTCGTCGGCGTAATTTTTAGCGCATTCGCTGCAAAACCTAGTTATTGCGCATGTCCAAATCATGTCATGCCATGGCAACGACAACTGTTTACGGCTTGACATTTAACCCAATTGCAATTTGTTGGTGGCCACAGATTACTAGTATATGTTGGTGGCGTTGCAATGAACAAACCAGTGGGAGAGCCATGCTTCGGCACGAATGGGCCGGCTCGACCGGAGAAATACCATGCTCTCACAGAAAACCGGCGTAAAACAGCGCTTGCGCTGTGTTTCTCCGAGTGAGTGAGTTTACCGGAGGCCCAATCCTCTACCCTATTCCCTTCTCTACCTTCCCCTATTCCCTTCCCTTCCCATCCCTACCCTCCCCTGTTACCCTATTCCCTCTTAAAAGGCCGGGAACGCACCTGCATCTCTTCTGATGCTACGAGTGTCCATGGGTGACGGAAGTTGCTTTCCATCAGGTGACCCGTTTGCTCGTTTGCCCGCTTATTTCATAAAAAAACAATTAATTTTTTAGATATTTCCAAGTGATCCATATTTTCCAAAATAAAATAATCAAACACTATCATAGTGTTAAATAAATTATTTGTGCGGCTGTTAGACAATTTAGGCTTATGTATTTATGTTTAGCTTTTATTATTTTAATCATGTATAAACAATTAAGACGTTGTTTATGACTTGACCAGCAACTTGTTATGGCGTTGCCATGACATCTTTTGGACATGCGCAATAAAAGGTTTGTCCAAAAATACGCCGACGAACACGGCCAATGTAGTTGCAAATAAATTTTATTATTATTATTATGAAATAATTATTTTTGTTAAGTACTACAAAAAGGAAAACTTTAGTTACTGTTAGAGAATAGTAAAAGTCTTGAATTATACATTGAGCGATATTTATTCGAGCAGAGTTTTACCTTACATGTCTCAAAGTTAATTACAGAATGAATCAATCAATGCAATATGGCTGGCTTTTATACCATTTTACACAAAAGAAACGAACTTCCGTTGACAATTCAAATATAGCAAAATCATAAAGAAATACATTAAAATTAAGAATGGCTAAGAATAAGTTAAGTACATAATTCTAAATATTAATTAATGTACTTCTCATATTTTAGATAATATGAGAAGAGGAAGTTATAACGGAAGTAAATAATCCTCCCGCCCATTTATAACTAACTAATTGTCAAAATCAAGTACCTTACTTATTAATATTTAAAATATAATAATCACTTATTAAAATTATATATAGTGACTAACATAATATACTGATTTAAATAAATAAATACAATATCATGTAGCTTGTCCATTGACATCCGCTAACACTCGGCCATCCTGCATTAGGAGTGTCCCACGACGTTCCCATGGTTTGCTCCCCTGTGCTGTACCAGTGCCAGAACTGCCAGTGGTCTGAAACAGCGGAAGACATCCGAAACAGTATTTTGTAAAAAAAAAGAAGTAAAATATAATATATTGATGTCAGAAAAATCTACTAGTATCACATCTCATCTCCAGCCAACACGTGGCATTTCTGAAGCATAAAGGTAATTTATGCATTTTTATTTTTGTTGTATTGTTATCGGTAACATAATATTTTGTCACGCAGACAACTTTACTATTGTAGTAATTAAATTTAGTTCCATTTTAGAATATTTGTAAGGTCACACAGACCTAGTAGGTCACGTAGACACCGGTCACGTAGACACCGGTCACGTAGACACCGGACACGTAGCCACCGGACACGTAGACATCGGTCACATAGACATCGGTCACATAGACATCGGTCACATAGACATCGGTCACATAGACATCGGTCACATAGACATCGGTCACATAGACATCGGTCACATAGACATCGGTCACATAGACATCGGTCACATAGACATCGGTCACATAGACATCGGTCACATAGACATCGGTCACATAGACATCGGTCACATAGACATCGGTCACATAGACATCGGTCACATAGACATCGGTCACATAGACTTCGGTCACATAGACATCGGTCATATAGACATCGGTCACATAGACATCGGTCACATAGACATCGGTCACATAGACATCGGTCACATAGACGTCGGTCACGTAGACGTCCGTCACGTAGACGTCCGTCACGTAGACGTCCGTCACGTAGACGTCAGTCACGTAGACACCAGTCACATAGACACCAGTCACATAGACACCAGTCACATAGACACCAGTCACATAGACACCAGTCACATAGACACCAGTCACATAGACACCAGTCACATAGACACCAGTCACATAGACGCCAGTCACATAGACTATTTTAATTTAGAACTAAACTGATGCTTTGACTATGTTTTTAATATTTTTGTAACTGTTTGGTCACAGAGACTTGAATTATGTTAATATTTTTTTTTCTTTTAGGTGCAGTTACGGAACCAGTTTCTTATTACGGAATCAATTGTGAAGATTATAGAAGTAGAAAAGCTAAAGTGTGATTATTATAAAATAGTTATTAAATTTGTATATAAGTACCTATTCGATTTTGTAAAACCATTGCAAAATTAAAATTTAATATCAATAAAATTTGTTTTCTGTACACATGATACATATTAAATTATTATCTCTAATCGCATTAGTTTTATTACAAAAATTATAAGTTAATTAGATCATCCGTGTCTACTTCAGCTTCGCTAGTTGAGCAGTATCAGAAGTCACTGATTTATAAGGCCTTAATACCTCACCCCTTGCTACAGCTGAAAACTTCTTACTTTTCAATTTTTGGGACATTTTGGCATTGGGGTCGTTAGTAGCTCCCCCTTTCCACAATACAAGATCACCGACTGAACATTTCCTACATTTCTTGTGAGTTTTGTCTATTTTTCGTAACAGTCATATAATATCTATCAATTCGGAGTGTTGCTGTTGCCCTTCATTCAGTTAATGCCTGTCGTTGCGAAGTATGGTCACTAGGACCACTGGATGGAATAGCTGGTAATTTAGAGTTATCATAGCTAAACATAAGTTTAAACGACAGCTGAAAGGAAGGAAGTAGTAGACCAACCGAAACAGTTTCATATTTAGACATTTGATCTGGGACTAGCTATAGCGTTAAGAAAGTGTTTTAGTTGCATGTCTTCTGCAAATTGGTTAAGGTATCGGATAGGAGATGCTTTGCCTCTATGTTATTATGCGGACTGGGTTTCTCTAAAGCCTAATATTATTGTGTTGAATTTATGATTTGATCACACAGCCATCTTATATAGATAATAATATTACTATGGATTTGATCACACAGCCATCCTATAGATAATATTATTATTGTGTTGATTTTAGGATTTGATCACACAGCCATCCTATATAGATAATAATTATTACTATGGATTTGATCACACAGCCATCCTATAGATAATATTATTGTGTTGATCTTAGGATTTGATCACACAGCCATCCTTGATCTTATATAGATAATAATATTGCTATGGATTTGATCACACAGCCATCCTATAGATAATATTATTATTGTGTTGATTTTAGGATTTGATCACACAGCCATCCTATAGATTCTATGTTGATTTAAGGATTTGATCACACAGCCGTCCTATAGATAATAATATTATTGTGTTGATTTTAGGATTTGATCACACAGCCCTCCTAAAGAGATAATAATATTACTATGGATTTGATCACACAGCCATCCTATAGATAATATTATTATTGTGTTGATTTTAGGATTTGATCACACAGCCATCCTTTATAGATAATAATATTACTATGAATTTGATCACACAGCCATCCTATAGATAATATTATTATTGTGTTGATTTAAGGTTTTGATCACACAGCTGTCCTAGTCTTACAAATGATCCTAAGTGATCGGCATAAACGGTGTGCATAGGTACAGGTACTTTTCCTATAGGATGTAAATTTTCTCCTCCAGATTTTCCATACTTACCCTTACCGAAAGCACATCGAATGCAGGAATTGATGAATTTCCTTATTATATTGGGTCTTTTTAGGAAACCAAAAATGTCGTCGAACCCAGGGTGTCATTCACAACGATATCAAAATACGTTCTAATTCTATGGTCTTTCATGTCAGGGGTCATACTTCTGCAATAAGCCATATTTTGCCAATTTGGGAACAACAAATCGTTCTCCATTTGAGTTTTTTCGGAACACTATATCCTCTTTAATTACATAAAAATTAATCACTATATTATCAGGGTATCGGTTCGTATCCCTTTAACTGAGAAATAATATTTTGTAAATTAATATCCAAATGTTAGTTACCAATCAGTTTCCCTAATGACGTAAGTATACTGTTTCGTGACCGGGATTCCTACTAAGAGCGTCTACATGTCTCATTCTATTCCCTGGATGATACTCAATTTGCAGGTCATAATCTTGTATAATAAGCCACCATAGAGCAATACAAGGAGCAAGATCTTTTGCTAAGGATTGTGCATAACGCTGAAAATTCCGAAGATTCCACAACAGCTAATGTTTTTAACTCGAACTATAGTAAAACCGTTCTTTAGATGTGACTACCAAAATAGGCTGTAGGTTTAAATGTGCCGGCCTGCTGTATTTGTATTAGTATACCCCCTAAACCTAGTTTTCTAGCATCCGTGTTAACCTGGAGACCACAGCCACACAATTTTGTCACTTGGTCCTCAATATGAGTATCTTTGAGTGTCTGAATTTAAATTTCGGTAATCAATGCACAGCCTGTAACCTTCACCTTTTTTTAACTAAAGTCACTGGACTAGCATATTCAGATATAGAGCGACGTATGATACCAGCTTCCAAAAGATCGTTAATATTTTCATCAACTATTGCATTTTCTTTTTAAGACATATCCTATAGAGCTAACCAAGTACGACTTTATCAGTTTTTATTTCCATTTGTAATAAATCTGTGTACCCTAAATCTTTTGTATCCCTAGTGAATAAATGTTTTTGTCTATCTAATATCATCATCTTTTTTTTGTCTAAACCTTTTACCTTACCTAAACCCTCTAATTCCCGATTCAATGCTATTTGTGTTTCAATCGATAAAGTCATATTTTCAGTAGAGGTATTCGAGTCGATAATATTAATAATTTCAGCCCGGGCAATTAACGTATATTGCAGGTCAAGTTATTTCAATTACATCAATATTTATAACCTTTAAATGACAGCTCCTCCAGGAATTATATAACACAAATATAGGAATTATATAGCACATAAACTGGATTTGTTCCATTGAATTGTTTTTCATTTGGATCGATATCTACAATTACATCAATATTACAGCAACTATTTTTAGGTGAAATTGTATCACGTTTCAGCAAAACATTTTAGTTATATCTATCACCAAAATCTATCACTTATATTTGTCAGCTGTTTGTAACTGTCAAACAAATTATCTCTAAAAGTCTCAGTAAAAGTGGCAGAATTTGCTGTAGTAACTAATACCAAGCTGGTTGATCATTGATTGGCCAATAATTAAGTCTATGTCACTTGGCAGTTGTTGAACAGTCTCTACATGGTCACTAAGACACACTTGCTCTATTTTATAGTCAACTTTAGATTTCATTTTCATTATTCTTGTTCATTGGCTCCTACCCACATTTTTTTTTTGCAAATATTATTATTTACTAAGATATTACTTGAAGTATAAAAAGTGTTACTTACTTGTGTTGAAATCTGCGGTTGCCGAGTTGTTCCTGCTGTACTCGCGAACCAGCAGTTAGCCGCCGCATGACAGAGGCGTTGAAAAGTTCGACAATTGTAGCAGCGTTTATTCTTGGCTGGAGAGCTGCTGTCGATTTTCCATCACTTGCACCTTTCCTCCAAGTAGACTTTCGCATTGGCTTGTAGTTCATTCGGTAACCCTCTTATGACGCAAGATATTGCATGCTCGCCCTGGATGTTGCATTTCTTAAGCAGAGAGACTTATCGTGGTAATATTTGGTCATCGTCCCGCAGCCCGCTTTCAGTCTTCGTTTGAATCATCATAGCTTCAAGGCAGTCATTGTCTAGCGGACCCACGTAAACGCATTTGCATGATGAACTGTCGATCGGTAGGTACTGTTCCGTAAACCTCTCCTAGGTGGTCGATTTTATGCAGCCATGTAGCTACATTACAAGCGTCGTCTTCTGGTTCAAACTTTGGTATCACTTCTGCATCAGCTTGAGTAATTCTGCGTCGTTTTATCACTGGTTCACATATCACAATCACTGTTGTTTATGTTCAATAAAAGGAAAAAAAAAAATCACTTTCTTCGCTGTCAATCGCAGAGAGTCTGAGCAAGTCTGGGCGTTCTTCTCCGGTTGCCAAGTCCCGCAGCATAAGGACCGGACATTTTTGAAATAATCCCACTTCTGAGATGTTAGAGAATAGTAAAAGTCTTGAATTATACATTGAGCGATATTTATTCGAGCAGAGTTTTACCTTACATGTCTCAAAGTTAATTACAGAATGAATCAATCAATGCAATATGGCTGGCTTTTATACCATTTTACACAAAAGAAACGAACTTCCGTTGACAATTCAAATATAGCAAAATCATAAAGAAATACATTAAAATTAAGAATGGCTAAGAATAAGTTAAGTACATAATTCTAAATATTAATTAATGTACTTCTCATATTTTAGATAATATGAGAAGAGGAAGTTATAACGGAGGTAAATAATCCTCCCGCCCATTTATAACTAACTAATTGTCAAAATCAAGTACCTTACTTATTAATATTTAAAATATAATAATCACTTATTAAAATTATATATAGTGACTAACATAATATACTGATTTAAATAAATAAATACAATATCATGTAGCTTGTCCATTGACATCCGCTAACATTACCTATGTACTATCAGAGAAGTTGATTCCTATGCAAATCGGGGACCTAAGTAGTTTGGTTGCGTTACGTCAAACCCAGCTGACAAATCACAATTAACATTGAATTGACATATTCGACCAAATAACGTTGGTCTGTCAATTGCATAGGAATCAACTTCTTCAATAGTACCTTTGTAAGTAGGTACTTAAGAGGATACACCAGGGGCGAGAGAAATTGAAAATAGGTATTTGAAAATGTATTGCTGTCTCACCGCAGAGCGCGATAGAGACAATACGACAAAAGTTCTAATAAAAGAACAGAAAATCTTCGATTCGTTGTCCGCTGATTCCTTCTCCAAAACTTAACCGATTTAAGTATTTTTTTCATTAGGAATTAAAGCAAGGCTTGAGCTGTGTTCCTGTTTTATTTTTTTGTATATTTTAGCCAGTTTTGTTTTCTGGGTGTTTAAACACAGAGGAAAATCTTGCCATTTTTTTGGGTTTTTGGACGTTCTTATCTTTTTTAATAATAAAATTATGAAAAAAAAGAGAACATAGGGACATGCTAATAGTGGCCATAGATATTCAGGAAAAAAATTATAACTCTACCATCATTATCCAGGGAGGAAACAGGGGACAGCGTTTGTATGGAAAAACGGCGGTGTGGAATCCTCTTAACTAAATAGTAAAGATGAACGTTTTTAGAGGAATCATTGTCATTTACTTGTTCAGTTTGTGAAGAATAAATTTCTTTAGTTCTAATTTTTGTAATACGGTATTTGGTATTATATTGTTATTACAGCATTTGCCTTCGCGTGCTAACCTTGCACGAAAGAAAGGCGATCAAACTTCATCCGGTTTCTCTGTTAAGTATTGACAACATTCATCATGCTAAATAATCGCTCTATATCAGTGTTAGAATGCGGCAAAACGAATAAAGATAATAATAATATAATTAAGTTTCCAGTGTGCGTCTTCAAGGCTTATAAATATAATAAAAAAAACTAGTGGTTTAACGTCGAAGCTACCACTAACTTAAAAAATCGAATCCACTAAGAAATCCACTAGCCACTAAAACCAGCCGAAAGGTACGTCTAAACCAACCAGATCTAGTGGAAATTCCACTAAGTTGGCAACACTGACGAAACTGCAATTGACATTGACATTTGACGTATTTTTTTTTCTTCTTATTATGGCACTTCGGCTAAAAGACCATGGCCAGTGTCGAGTAAATTATGGCAGGAAACAATGTTTTAATATAGTACAATTTTTTGCATCGTTTTATTATTATGTCAGGTGCCTTACTCCCGAAACTGATATCGATTTCGATTTTCGATTTCAACGGTTTTTTGACATTTTTTACACATATTTTAGATGGCTAAAGTGTCAAAAAACCGTTGAAATCGCAAATCGAAATCGATATCAGTTTCGGGAGTAAGGCAACAGGTCTAAAGTCTAGTCAAAGTCTAAGTAAAAGTCAACACAGTCAAGGAGTCAAGTTAGTCGATTCAGTAAAGTGGTAGACGCTTTACTGAAACTTTCGATGGAGTTTTGGAGGGAACACAAAATAGCACGTTTCTGGTTATTACATCACTTTCCTACACTTGTGCATGAAAAAGAATATCTAATGGTTAATATCCTACCAATATTACACATTAAAAACCCAGTTAACACAATTTAAGGACAATAATACAAAAACACAACATCACTCTTTTACATTCCCGGCAAAACTCCATTTGACGTATTGGTTATGAAGTGTAGATCCATCCATCCATCCATCCATCTATCCTCCATAGAATTGTTATACTATCAATTTCTGTCAGATTTTAGAAAATGACACTCACACTGAAGTTGACAGTCAGCTTTGGCAGCTGACGAAAAAAGCCGTGCATGCGTAGGTACCTAGTTGAAAAGTGAAACGAACACGACGTATAAAAATGAACGTGGGCGGGAGCGTCAAAGGGAGCGCTCCGGAGCGCTGCAGCTGCCAGGTAGACGAAAGTTCAGAAGAAAAAAATTGGGTTCCAAAGGGGTTCGAACATTATTGTATGGAGCCTGGCATATCTAGCCACCGGCCATTTTGATTTTTTTTTTCAAATCTTCCGAGCACGATAAAAGTGGTATCCTAAAGTGTCACGTTTCCGAGATATTTGGAAGTAAAAATCGCCATTTGTGTCCTTTGTACTCATATGGCGATCTTTACTTCTAGCTTTACGATACCATGTTATAATAAAATTTTTTGTTTGTATTAGTTTCCTCTATCCAAATATATTACTTTTATCGTGCTCGGAAAAAATCAAAAGGGCCGGCGCGGCGCGCGGCGGTTAGATATGCCAGGCTAATAATTGATTAATAATAATCGGTTAGGTATGCTGCAACACCGTAACATGTGTCAAATGGCAACGCTGATTCCGGAGTTTTGTCGGGAATGTGAAAGAGTGATGTTGTGTTTTTGTATTATTTTCCTAAAATTGTGTAAATGTGGTTTTTAATGTGTAATATTGGTAGGATATTAACCTAATCGTGCACAAGTGTAGGAAAGTGATGCAATATCCAGAAACGAGCTATTTTGTGTTCCCTCCAAAACTCCATCGAAAGTTTCAGTAAAGCGTCGACCACTTTACCGAATCGACCGAGTTGACTCCTTGACTGTATTGACTTTTTACTTCGACTTTTGACCTGACGATATAAAGAAACGATGATGAAATTTGAAAATTATTGTTATGCAATAATACTTGACACTGGCCATGGTTTTAAGGCGAAGTGCCATAATAAGAAAAATAACGCTGATTCCAGTGTCAAGCAACGAATACTATACTCACAAGGAGGTGTCAAGTGTCAACTTTCACTTCTGTCAAAAATGTTATTTTTATGTTGCGGTAGGTCCACACAAAATGTAAATTTTAATAATTTATATTTTAATATTTCACGCGAACTAAAAGAAGTCAATCACTTCAATGAATTGCGTTTATTGTGATATTATTGTTTCCTCTAATACAATGAGATCTTACAAATTATAGTATTCGGATAAAATACAAAGGTTATTGTAAAGATGATTTCGGAAAAGCAAACTAAACAAAGAAACCCCATAATTTACCTTGATATATTAATTGATGGTGAAAAAGGTAAGATCTTACAATTACTAATTCTTTCTGCGACGTATAATGAACGGAAAATTTCATTTTCACTTTGGAATAAATATAAACAATATTGTATGCAAAGTGTAGTATTCATGAAGTTTTTACTCTACTGGATGCTTAAACATTCATATTTTACATTAAAAAATAAATAAGAACTAAGTATACTTATAAATTTACACTTAACCTGGTAGGAGTATCCTCAAATTACTTTTGTAATATTTTTATTATAAGTAGTAATTTTTTTAAACCTTAACCATTATTTTTACTAATTTAGCACATGACTGCACAGTACAATTTTTTAAATTACTTGTATTAATTAAAGTTAAACTCTGCAGTAATTGTTCTAAGTTATATTGCATACTATAATAATACTATTATTAATATAGTATGTAATAGCAAGAGTAAAGATAATGGTGAGAATTTTAATAATTGTGCAGTGAGAATAAGGACATTATGTTGATATAAATATTAGTTCAAGGTTATTTGATTATATAATTTATGTTACTTTTTTAATTGTAGTTATAGGCTGTAGTATGTTATTTCTTTTATAGCTGGGAGAATTATAGCAGAGCTAAGATATGATGTGGTTCCTAAAACAGCCGAAAACTTTCGAGCATTGTGTACAGGGGAGAAGGGCATCGGAGTTGAAGGAAAACCATTACATTATAAAGGTGTCAGATTTCACAAAGGTACATTAAAATAATCTTTAGTATATAGCTTGTCAAAAAAGAGTAGACGCTGTACACAATTTTGAAATCATATAAATAAAATTGGCCAAGTGCAAGTCGAAGTCGCACACAAAGGGTTCTGTACTGTTAAAGAGCAAAAGTAAGCCACAAATTGTGGTTTTTAGTATGGGAGCCCCCTCATTTTTTTATTTTTTTAAATATTATTATTAATTATTAAAGTACACATATAATAAAGTATTTTATAAAAATTTCATAAAAATTGTTACCATTATTCAAATCGAGCAAAAAAGCCCAAAAAAATCACGTTTCTTGTATGGAAGCCCCCCTTCATTATTATTTTATTTTGTTAAGAACATTTATTTTATTATAGTATTTGTTGTTATAGCGGCAACAGAAATACACAATCTGTGAAAATTTCAGAAGTCTAGCTATAGCAGTTTTTGAGATAAAGCCTGCTGACAGACAGACGGACAGACAGACAACGAAGTCTTAGTAATACTAATAGGCAGGGCCCGATCTAAGGGGGGGCGAGCCGGGCATTAGCCCAGAGCGGCAAAATTGACTTATTCGTATCTTCCAACCTAGCCATCCACCACTTAAGTTTGAGAATTTTACCAGCTAACCTACCTTAAGTTTGCTAGTGGAAATATTTGAGTATTTTACTTAAATATTCCTCCCATTTTTCCCCAACAAAGATGTTTCCTGTATATTATGTAAAGGGCGGCGAAAATTATCTTTGTCCAGAGCGGCTAAATGGCTAGATCGGGTCCTGGTAATAGGGTCCCGTTTTTACCCTTTGGGTATGGAACCATAAAATATATGAAAACCTTATTAAATTGAGATAAAAATGTGCACGGTTTTAATTTAAAAAAAAAATATCACCTTTTGAGCATGATTATGTTTAGAAAATTTTGTACTGTGTCTGCTTGATAGACTATACTTAACACTCGTGTTTATTGTCAACACACATAAATTTTAATATTTGTGTTATTTTCTATGAATAATAAAAACTAAGGAAAAGTAACTCCCATACTATTACCGTTTTTTGGAACTGTCATGTAATGTCAGCCTGATACGGCTCAAGGCCACCTAAATATTGCAAATGTATTGAAAATGTGTAACTAGGTACACTTTTTTGACAAGTATTGTAGAACATGTTTTTTGACGGAGTTACTTTTCCTTAGTTTTTATTATTCATAGGTTATTTTAAATTCTGGTTTCCTCCAAAAGTGGCGCCGTCATGCAGCGGCCGCAATACAGCGGTAAATGACGTCACTAGAATGTTCATGTAAGCAATATGGCGCGGTCACAGACATGGGCGTACCGAGGGGGGGGCAGCTGCCCCCCCTGGATCATGTTGACGTCCTTACTAAGTATATTATCTAGTACTTTTATCTGTAAAAATTAAAAATTAAGAAAACGAATTTATGCCATTTGTTTGCAATACAATATTTTTACAACTAAAAATTATAAATTTTTTATTCTTTATAAACACCTATCTTATGAAAAATCTGATTTGCCCCCCCCCTGGCCCAGAACCTGGGTACGCCCATGGTCACAGAATATAATATATTAGTAGTACCAACAGAATTCCCACTTGTGAAACCCGTTTAAAAAAATAACAACTCATGCTACGATACTATAAAGTTCAAATTCCGACCGCGCAGTGCTAGGTGCCTACAATTATATTTACCTACACGTCCGCTCTCTTTCTATCGCGTAAGAGATACCCTTTCTGACGAAATGAAGATTATCACCTTTTAGAAAATAAAATAATCTTCTTTTAATTACTATAGCTACTAATAGCAAACTTTTCTTATAGTAATAACCAAATTTTAGTAACCCAACGTATATTTTATACTAGTTTTATATTCGATTATAGTGTAGGAGCTGGTCAGGAATTTTTTACAACTTAAACATAGTAACTTGTGTTTATTTATGTGTAGTATGCGGTTTGTTTGTAACAAATTGGTTTATTTGCTATGTTTGTGTATTTTTTTTATCTTTTTTTGTATTTTAAAGTCTTAAATTACTTTATTGAAATATTTCTTTGACTTTTTGCAATTGTTCATATTTATCAGATTAATAACGATTATGTCACAGCGGTTAAATCAGTACGTAGATATATGCGACAAAAAATCTTGCGCGCGCGTCACCGCTCGCTTGTGAGTCCCTCATCTGCCCCTTTAAAGGGGTACTTGCAGTTCGATACCTAAACGCGCGAGTGGGACAGACCTGGCGCGGTTGACTAGAGAACGGTAATTGACACCATTCTCTAGGAAAACGCGCCATACCACTCACATAGACAACGTTCTAGGCCGGTATAAATAGTCAGTACTCAAGATGCATCTCGGTCTCAAGACACGGTTCAGGCTCTGTGATTGGTTGGCTGTCAAAATTTGGACCAATCACAGAGCCGAATCGCGTCTTGAGACCGGGCCGCATCTTAAGTACTGACTATTTATACCAGCCATAGTGACGTCATTCACCGCTGCATCACGGCCACCATAAGACGGCACCGCTCTTGGAGGAAACCAGAGCTTTACAGTTTACAGTCTACTGGACAGCTCATTGTACCTGCATTTGTTTTTTTCTATGTCTGATCACAGCGGATGAGTGATACAGACTTTTTGATTTTTAGACCTGATGTCAGGTGTCTGCAATATACAAAATAAGTGTATTTTTATTTTTAACTAGCTGTTGCCCGCGACTTCGTCCGCGTGGACTTTAGTTTATAGTTGTTCCCGTACATCGATTGAGTCGTTTACGCGCAAAGCAGAAAAGTATATTGTGTGGGAACCGCACATTTTTCCGGAACAAAAAACATTCCTTGTCCCAGATTCAAATTAGTATCTCCAATCTCCATGCCAAATTTCATCAAAATAGATCTGGGGGCACGGCAGTGCCCCCGCCAAGTCGAGCAAAAAAGCGGCAAGGCCGTACCATCCTTTTCTCGAACCAATTCAGGCTCTTTTCGACCCCCTATAACTTAATTGTGGATAAACCAACAAGCCCGAATTTTCAGTTGCTAAGCAAGCATTGTATAAACACGGTATATTTAAAATTTTATTCAATTTAAACGCGTAGTTTAAGAGCTGTAACTTGTTAAAGTTTCTTAATTTTGTCACTGACTGACCGATCACCAAAAGTCTAAGGCACTCCTAGCAGACATAGAACCTTCAAACTTAGAATATAATTAGTGTTTAGTGTCTAAATCAAGGAAAAAATATTTCAAAATTTCTTTCCAGTTTTCTACATACACTAACTTCGTAAATAACTTTGTAATCCCATATAAATGCATAAGATTACAAAGTTACATTTTCGGTTTATGAATCATTGTACCCGTACCATCAATATCTCCGGTTTATCGTCGGTAGAGAGATATGTAGCTAGTATACATGTATAAGATTACAAAGTTACATTAATTGCAATTTATGAATCATTGTACCGGTACCATCTGGGGGCACGGGAGTGCCCCCGCCAAGATGAGCCAAGCGAAGCGCGCAAGGGCACTACCTACCTTTTCTCGAAACGTTTCGTCGTATTTTTGAACCCTCGTAACTTTGGTTTGAATAATGCCAGATAGTTGAAATTTTTAAGATATAGTGACATGGGTATAGTTATTAAATGCGCAAAGTTTGAATATCGTAGCTATTATACTTTAGATTTTATAGGTGTCCAAAAACCCACAATTTGGTCACTGACTCACCGATCATCAAAACTGTTAGAGTACTTCCTGAAGTCTTAGAAAGCTGAAATTTGGTATGTAACATGATATTAGTACTAAAACGACAAAAAAATTATCAAACCCAACTTAACCTATATCCGTACCATTATAGAGCAAAATTAGGCAAAAATTTGTGTTTTTTGTATGGGAGCCCCCTTTACTTTTTTATTTTATTTTAATATTATCATTAAATATTAAAGTAGACATATAACTAAGGATTTTGAGAAAAATCAAGTACCTGCCTGTTGCCATTATTGATATAGAGCAAAAAAGGCCAAAAAAATCACGTTCGTTGTATGGGAGCCCCCCTTTAATATTTTTTTTCCTTTACAATAAATATACAGGGTGCAATTAAACCTTCCAGCCAAGTTTCGATATATTTGATCCTATATAGGTTATTTTTATTGTAAACTTATTTATGTTGTTTTGTTTTAGCAATATCCCAATTTATGATACAAGGTGGTGATATTATTAATGGTGATGGAACAGGGAATGAAAGTATTTATGGTCCTACTTTTGAAGATGAAAACTTTGAATTAAAGGTATGTAATAAATGTTAACTTAAGAAAATAATTGAACTCTTATAAAGACAGACTATTATCCATACTAATATTATAAATGCGAAAGTATCTCTGTCTGTCTGTCTGTCTGTCTGTCTTGCTTTCACGCCAAAACTACTGAACCGATTGCAATGAAATTTTGTATACAGTTATTCTAGAGTCTGAGAAAGGACATAGGCTACATTTTGATGTGGGAAAATATCTTGTTTCCATGAAAATATCGATGAAAATGAATTCGCATTGCGCGTGGCCAGCGCTCATCCCAGGGGTCCTGGGTTCGAGTCCCGCAGGCGGAACAAAAAGTTTTCAATGTTCCTGGGTCTTGGATGTGTATTAAAATAAAATTTCAAAAATCTTAAACATATTTTATGTATAATATTATAAAAAATCCAGAAATATATCGATGGAATGAACATTTTAGTTCTAATACGATTCAACAGATGGCGTTTTATTTTTTACTTTATTGTAACATAGAACTAATCATACTTATTAGTTAGTATGTTTTTGTTTATAGTTTTTAATACGTTAGAATATTATGTTTAATAATATTATCACTTGGTATAATAATAATCAATCTATCTTATCTTATGTAGAACTCCTACTGCATTTCTAATCCATACTATCCATACTAATCCATACTAATATTATAAATGCGAAAGTCTCTCTGTCTGTCTGTCTGTCTGTCTGTCTTGCTTTCACGCCAAAATTACTGAACCGATTGCAATGAAATTTTGTATACAGTTATTCTAGAGTCTGAAAAAGGACATAGGCTACATTTTGATGTGGGAAAATATCTTATTTCCATGAAAATATCGATGAAAATGAATTCGCATTGCGCGTGGCCAGCGCTCATCCCGGGGGTCCTGGGTTCGAGTCCCGCAGGCGGAACAAAAAGTTTTCAATGTTCCTGGGTCTTGGATGTGTATTAAAATAAAATTTCAAAAATCTTAAACATATTTTATGTATAATATTATAAAAAATCCAGAAATATATCGATGGAATGAACATTTTAGTTCTAATACGATTCAACAGATGGCGTTTTATTTTTTACTTTATTGTAACATAGAACTAATCATACTTATTAGTTAGTATGTTTTTGTTTATAGTTTTTAATACGTTAGAATATTATGTTTAATAATATTATCACTTGGTATAATAATAATCAATCTATCTTATCTTATGTAGAACTCCTACTGCATTTCTAATCCATACTATCCATACTAATATTATAAATGCGAAAGTATCTCTGTCTGTCTGTCTGTCTTGCTTTCACGCCAAAACTACTGAACCGATTGCAATGAAATTTTGTATACAGTTATTCTAGAGTCTGAGAAAGGACATAGGCTACATTTTGATGTGGGAAAATATCTTATTTCCATGAAAATATCGATGAAAATGAATTCGCATTGCGCGTGGCCAGCGCTCATCCCGGGGGTCCTGGGTTCGAGTCCCGCAGGCGGAACAAAAAGTTTTCAATGTTCCTGGGTCTTGGATGTGTATTAAAATAAAATTTCAAAAATCTTAAACATATTTTATGTATAATATTATAAAATCCATACTAATATTATAAATGCGAAAGTATCTCTGTCTGTCTGTCTGTCTGTCTGTCTGTCTTGCTTTCACGCCAAAACTACTGAACCGATTGCAATGAAATTTTGTATACAGTTATTCTAGAGTCTGAGAAAGGACATAGGCTACATTTTGATGTGGGAAAATATCTTATTTCCATGAAAATACCGATGAAAATGAATTCGCATTGCGCGTGGCCACCGCTCATCCCGGGGGTCCTGGGTTCGAGTCCCGCAGGCGGAACAAAAAGTTTTCAATGTTCCTGGGTCTTGGATGTGTATTAAAATAAAATTTCAAAAATCTTAAACATATTTTATGTATAATACTAGCTGTTGCCCGCGACTTCGTCCGCGTGGACTTCAGTTTATAGCGCGCGATGTCAACAAAATTGGTGTCAAAAGCTTTTATAAAAAAACCCTGGTACCCCTTAAATCAATACAGCTGTGCAGTGTGCACACAATAAGTATTTCATTTTTTTATATTAAACTTTATATTTTATGCCAAATTTTAAAGCTTATTTAGCCCTCCAATTACACAACTTTACCCATAAACTATTTATCATTGATAGATTAATTAAGGTTACGTCACTGCACAGATAAAGTACTGACTTATTTAATACCGTAGAATAGATATAACAATCGAAAAAAATCGAAACTTAAATGTAAGATGATACCACGTCTTATAGAAAGACTTTTGAGCAAGCGTCAGCGCGATGTAGAAGACGCACGGCGCCATCTATTATGAACTGTTGGAACTAACTTAATTTAAACAAATTTACGCATTTTCACCCCCTTACAACCCTTTTTTCCAGTAAAAAAGTAGCCTATGTCCTTTCTCAGGCTTTAGACTATCTGTATACAACATTTCATTACAATCGGTTCGGTAGTTTTGGCGTTTGGCGTGAAAGCGAGACTGACAGACAGACAGACAGACATACAGAGATACTTTTGGCGTTTGGCGTGAAAGCGAGACTGACAGACAGACAGACAGACAGAGATACTTTCGCATTTACAATGTTAGTATAGATTATGTGCACACTGCACAGCTGTTTTTGGGTATTTTGATTAATTAAGGGCCGCGCTACACCGGAATGGCAGCGGCGAGGCGAGCACTTTCAGCGCTGCCATTCCGGTGTAGCGCGGCCCTAAGAGGGGTACCACTTACCAGGATTTTAAAAAGTTTTTAAATTTGACACACATTTTGTTGACACCGCGCGCTATAAACTAAAGTCCACGCGGACGAAGTCGCGGGCAACAGCTAGTAGTATAATAAATCTCCAACTTCATAGGGGGGTATTACATTATCATTTATATTGGATCATTTCTATGATCATATATAGGATCCAATATATATGATCATTTGATCATATCTGCATATTACATTATCATATTTCATTGATCCTATTTTACGTCATATGTGGTTTCAATAGCCAATGGAGAGTGCTAACGCTGACAGGTATTGACGTCAGGGTTACTAGATCTCAGAGAATTCGATTTGTCAAAAGACATCGTCATTTTTAATATGGCTTGCTTTTTGTTATTTCAGCAAGATTATCCAAGTATATAATTAGAAAAATAATTACATTATATTATTTGAAACATAAATTAACGAACAAGAAATTAAGAACTCTTTTTTATATTAAATAACTGGCAACACCTATTTCTATGACCGTATTGGATCCAATCTCTCAGCAAATGTCAAAAATCTATGATCAAGGAAGAAATGAATCATATGTCTATAATTACATTAACCAATATAATTGACTCAATGATCTCGGATCCAATATATATGATAATCTAATATCCCCCATACTCAGTTCACATCGAGTATGCAAAGTATGATATCACCCTTAGGGACCTATCAGACAGAGCATTCACGCAGTTTAGCGTTGAAGCAGTCAGTTTTGCGTTCTTAGTGTTATATTACGTTACATAAAGATACTTAAACAGGAACAATTCAATTCGCGTCAGAATGCCTTCTATGTGACAACATAAACAATGCAGAACTGACTGCTTCAATGCTTGATCGCGTGAACGCTCTCTGTCTGATAGGTCCCTATGATTAAAAACATGAGATGACTTCATCCTCAATTGCGGTTAGTATAGATAACATGAAATATGTCAATTTTTTACAATAACTACGGACAAAGTTTGTCAATTTGAGAATACCTAAGTTGAAACATATTATTATTTTGGGAGTATGTTAAATAATGTTTGACTTTTTTAAAATATTGTAGCATGAAGCAGGAGTACTGAGTATGGCAAATGCTGGGAAACCTCACACAAATGGCTCCCAATTTTGTGTGACCACTGTACCGTGTCCACATTTGGATGGAACAAATGTTGTGTTTGGCCAAGTCTTAGCTGGTGTGGGTTTAGTTATTGAAATACAAGAGGCGGCTAAAGATGGACGACCTACTGTGGTGAGATGATTATTTAAATTTATCATGCTAAAAGTGCACATGCTCTTTAGTAGTTTTGAATGAACAGTATGCTATAATACCATGTAGTATTTTATCTATCCATTCTACCCTGTTTTATTCATGACAGTGTGTATAGTCTACCAGAATCTGATGGCCAAAAGTGAGAAAATAAATTGACTCTAGCAATACCAGGGTAATTGGAATAAAACATTTTGATCCTTTTTTTCCCTTATAGCGGCTTATTCTGTGTATTTAAAAATGTATCCAATGATCATGTCAAGGATATTTTTTGAAAATCTGCCGTCAAAATTTGCCATCAGATTCTGGTAGACCTATAAGTAATTTTTGTTTGACATTTAAACAATTTTCAATAAATCTCTGCTATCTTTTCCTTCTTAATACAGACAATGTGTAAATTTATATATGCAGGAATGCGTAATAGAAGACTGCGGTGAAATAAAAGAAGTAGATAATTGGGATGTCTGTTGCAGAGATGGTTCTGCAGACCATCTTCCCGATTACCCTGATGATCTACGTAGCAGTTTATCAGTAAGTCAATAGGTTAAGATGTATTATTTTAGACAACAGTAATCAATTCACGATGACCGACATAATATTAGGATAGCATAGCAAAAAAACAGCCCCAAAAGTTGCATAAAATTTTGTTACATTATGGAAATAACTGTAAAAAAGTGTTTACCTGAACGTTCAGGTTAAAATTTTCCAAAATGTGAAATGCTTGTAAGTATAGATTCTATCAATCCTTACTTACTATCTTAGATAACTTCTATACAGAGTGCAATTAAACCTTCCTGCTAATTTTTTTCCAGGGCTTAGGTATCATTAGGAGAGTTCATTTAACCAAAAAAAAAATGTTTTTTTTTAAATTACATATTCTATCCCATTTAAAATCGCTGCAGAACGGTCACTCGCGGCGGTGGGTATGAGCGGGCGTGACGCGGAGAGAGGCGCGCGCGCGGGGGCACGTCACGCGCGGGCGACTTGTAGTGCCCATTAATTGTAGTGTTTTTTAGGATAACTTTCGGAAGCTATTTCTCAATATTTTAGTACTCAGTATAAAGGAGAAAATACGTGTATTTTTATTTTTAACAAGGATTAATGTATCAAAATTTGGCAGGAAGGTTTAATTGCACCCTGTATGTAATATAAAAATGAATCCATATATCCCTTGGTCACGACATCAGGCGTAAACGGCTGGACCGATTTTGCTATTTGGTATAGAGACACTTTGAGTCCCGGGAAAGAACAAAGGATACATTTCGTCCCGAAAAATGTACGGTTACTGCACACTATACTTTTATGATTTGCGCGTAAACTATTCAATCGATGTACATTGTACGGGAACAACAAAGTTCACGCTGACGAAGTCGCGGGCAACAGCTAGTAATATTATAAATGCGAAAGTGTGTCTGTCCTGTCTGTCTGTCCGTCTATCTGTCTGGCTGTTATCTCTTCACGCCAAAACCGCTGAACCGATTTTGCTGGGTATTTTGACACATTGAGTCCTGAGAAAGGACATGGGATACTTTTTATCCCAGAAAAATGCGCAATAGGGTAGCGGGCATCATCTAGTACCATATAACATGAAAATGGTATGATATCTTTGGTGATTGATATTCCTTCAACACAATTAAAGACGTGAGTGAAAGAACCAGATAACTAACATTTTAATCGGCTAATTATCATATTGTGATTTTTTCAGGTAGACGAATTAGTGACTAGTGTGAATGACGTAAAGCAGTGCGGGAACAGTTATTTCGTGGAGGGCCTATACAAGCGCGCCACACGAAAGTACCTAAAATGTCTACGATTTCTCGAGTATCTAAAGACAAAACTGCACAATGCTGAGTGGGACAAATGTAAGTTACACAGATATAATATATTATAACTACTAGACGTTCCGCGCGGCTTCGCCTGCGTAAATTAGATATTTCACAGATTAATTAGTCCACAAAAATAGCCCATGATCCTTCACTTCTTATGTGCCAAATAACAGAAAAATTGCTCCAGTAGTTTGTGAGATATTTCCCTTTGAAATAATTTCCCCCGTGTTTTTTCACATTTCCCTCCATTTCTTCGCTCCTATTAGTCTGAGCGTGATAAAATATAGCCAGCCTTCCTCGATAAATGGGCTATCTAACACTGAAATAATTGTTTAAATCGGATCAGTAGTTCCTGAGATTAGCGCGTTGAAACAAAAAAACAAACAAACTCTTCCGCATTCTAAAATTAGTATAGATAGTTCTAATTGTATGAGTACTACTAACTTTCATAGCATAACCATAATGTCTTAAAGTAAAAATATTACTTTTAAATTCATTGAGCAGAAAAGGTCCAGTTTGAATATTTTTGGCTTACTGTCAATATTTAAAAAAAAACTTGCATAATGCATTATGTCCCTAGACCCTTTATTAGAATAGGGATGTACTTCCATTTCAAATTTACATGTTTTTATCATTTCATGAAAAACGACGTTTTTTACTTTTATTTACATTCTTCTGGAAACATGTTGCGAAGTTTTTTGATGGTACATGTTTAAAATATTATATTATCATTTCAGATCACAAAATCATTGAAATATACAATCTGCAGTGTTATTTAAATCTTGCGGCATGTTATTCCAAACTTGGGAATTTCAGTGCATGTGTTAAAAGTTGTAATGAGGTGAGTATTTTAAAATAAAATTTTATTGCAATAGTGACATGAGCTCAAGTATAAAATGGTGTATGTATTAGTAGATTATAATTAACGTCACTGCATGCCTTATTATTTATTAATTTTTGCAATTTGTTGCCAAGTATCAGTTCTTTTCTATTAATGAAAAATAATCACATCTATGGTGTAATATTAATGTATGTTGATTCGTTGCATAAACTCGAGCTAAAGCCATCCTTTTACCTGTTGGTGTCAGTCGGTGGAAGAAAGACGTAAGAAACGAAAGATACCTGTGCCGAATATATCATTCCTTAGAACGCAGGATTCTCTACGTTTCCTACGGCTTTGTAGAAATATATAAAAACATGATATTTCAGGTTCTGCGGATAGAGGCGAAAAATGAGAAGGCGCTGTACCGTCGCGGTCACGCGTTCTTCGCGCTCAAGAACTACGAAGCTGCGCTTATTGACTTGCGGTTAGCCGACAAAGTGTCGCCAAAAAATAAAGCAGTACTAAAACTGCTGGATGAGGTGAAAAAAACAAACAAAAACTACAACGAGATACAGAAACAACGCCTCTCGAGGCTTTTTCGTGAGCAAAAGGAGAAGGAACTCGGACATCACTGAGCTGCATCTCAACGTGATGATCTACCAATTGTAAAGGCTGAGTGCACGCTTGTGATAGACCCTAGCCACCGACCAAATTGTTATCTAATGTTTAATGTAGGCGCCAGCACTAGCTAGACCTCGTCTAGTTAATATACAGCCATACATTTGTATGACTCATAAATCATAATACATTAGATACGAATAAATCCCGCCCATAAACTGTATCAGCGAAAGGCCTGGAAGCTAAAGGCTCGTGGTCGCTATAACTCACCGGGTCGCCATCGCGACGTAACCAGTGATGTTACGATGTCACCTCTACGTCACCGCAAAGCGGTGTTTTTATTAAACTTAACTTTAAGAAAAACAGCGCATTGCGGCGACGTAGAGACACCAGACGTTGCTTGGACGCTGCCATGGTAACGTCGCTGGCCATGTCGCGGTGGCGTCCCGGTCAGTTAGCTCTAATTGCTAAGTTCTAGAGATGTTACGGTGAACGTCTCCTAGTTTGATCTCAATATATTTACGCAGAATCTAGCAACCAGAACAAAATATGCTCTAACACTTTTATTATTATATTATTATATAATTAGCCCATAGTGTCCCATTGCTAGGCAGAGGCCCAGGATCTTCCACTGTTTTCGCTCCTACGCCACCGATAGCCAGCCTGGCTGGTATTCCTCCAGCTCGTCACGCCACCTTTTTCTAGGCTGGCCTCGGCGGCGGCGTCCATCTTCAGGTGCCCACTCTGTTGAGACCCTTGCCCAGCGGTCGGGATGCATGCGGCTAACGTGACCCGCCTACTCCCACTTCAGCTTGGTTGCCTTGACACTTACGTCATTGATGCCCGTTTGGGAGCGCAGTATGGTGTTCATGGGCGTACCCAGCTTCTGGGCCAGGGGGGGGAAAATTACCCAGGTTCTGGTGCCGGGAGGGGGGGGGGGGGCGAATTACCCAGGCTCTGGGCCAGGGGGGGGGGGGGGGGGGCAAATCAGATTTTTCATAAGCTAGGTGTTTATAAAGAATAAAAAATTAATAATTTTAGTAGTAAAAATATTGTATTGCAAACAAATGACAAAAATTCGTTTTCTTAATTTTTTATTTTTATTTATAAAAGTACTACATTTAATATACTTAGTAGGGACGTCAACATGATCCAGGGGGGGGGGGGGGGGGAGCTGCCCTCCCCCTGCCCCCCCTTGGTACGATGGTGTTTCTTATTTTATCGAGAAGCTTTACTCCTAACATACTGCGCTCCATTGCTCTTTGAGATACCCCGAGTTGAGACCTTTACTAATAAAAAATATTTACGCCGCGTATAACTATTAAAAGTTTGCTACTTTACCTGTCATGGGCCTTTATAATATGCCAGATAAAGATAAGCAGACCTTGTATCGTTATTCGCCATGTCAATGTTTTTATTAGTAAGGGGGTAAATGGAAATGGTTTTGACTTTTTCTTGCACTTTTTATAAATATTTACACTTTATAAAAAGTGCAAGAACTTTGCTTGTCATCTCTTAAAATCTAAGAATGTATCTAAAAACTAAAAAGTTAAATGTTCATTAGCGAAATGTTGGCAGAAATGTTTCGAATGTAATAAAAATTAGGTAATATCTGGTAATATCATTCTATCTCATTCGAAGAGAGAGAGAGAGAGAGAAGTGTAGTAGTAGAATGAAACGCTTAGTTTTGTGATCAGTTTTCGAAAAGTATTTAAAAATATCATACTATGAATTCAAATGTAAATAACACTTGAAAATGTTTATGTTCCTACTTAGAACTCTAACGGCCGTATTCAGAGAGAATTAACAATTACTTAGTTTTCATTTTAATGAAGTGCTTGGCAAAAATGTCATGGAGCTTAATGTCAAACCTTCATTTAATTAGAGTCTAGTAATTATTAAATCACTCTGATTGCGGTGGATAGATTTTAATTTATTAAGACGTGCAGCTGTTGGGTGATGCGTTTAAAAAACTTGTGCTAATTTACAAATTAAAATAAAGTACTTACTTAACAACAAATGGAAAAAACAATTATTACAATTAATCTAAATTGAAAATCAAACGAAACATTATTGATATTATATTAGTATTATTCTAATCGTCTTCCTAATTTTATAAGTACGTAGCGGCAAATGTGTAATAAGTGATTATTAAGTATCATTATTTTGTTTCTAAAGGAAGTAGTATTAAAAACATTAAATAAATTCTGTCCCGACTCCCGCATCTGTCGGGGGCTAAAGTATATCATATCATGTAATACGAATTTTCTTACTTGTTTCGGTATGTTACTTGATTTTTTTTACATTAACCGTTGCTAAGTTTAAATATATCTATTCCTAATAAATTGGAATAGTTTCAAGCTGCAAGAAATTATATTAAGTATAACAGATTGGCGGGCCGGGAATCCAATAGGCAACTTTTGTAGCACAACAAGATATACGTGCAATATGTTTAGCAATGTTTCACAGCAGTGTGCGACGTTGTCAGCTGGCGCGCATAAATCAGCGACGTCATTAAAGGAAAAGTTGCTCGCTTACTTTAAACATATTCGCTAGATGTTGCGCTCCGAATGTTTCCTAGTGGATTCGGGACTTAAAAATATTATAGAAGTATCGTAGGAAAAAAAGCAAATACAGGCATGTCGCCTTTTGTACATATGTTGGATTGAAAGACAATTTGAATGTGTGTGACGGGCGTTACATAACCTTTAGTTACTAAGTTAGGCGTAGTTATTACCACTGCCGTTATACTATAATGTTAATTAGTTGTAAATTGTTAGTATTGTTATTTTTTTTATGTCAAGTTACGGCAGTAACAGGGATCGTAATAACTTCATATTATCAATTATCATTATAAAGTCGCTTGCGTGATTGTAATGAGTTTGAGTTTGTTTATTAGTTTGTTTTGCATAATCTTCGAACGACTACATCGATTTTGATATAACGTAAATGTGGGTACTGGCCAACGTTACGAGGTGTAATGTAACTTATTGTAACAGCGAGCAATCGTGCAGTCAGTACGTCGTGTTACGGGTGCTACGGGTAAGTTTATTACGAAGAGCACGAATGCTGTGTAATTGTTACATTACACCTCGTAACGTTGGTCATTACCCACATGAATGTAGATCGTAGATATGACCACAACAAAGGCCAAAGGATGACCATGGACCTTTTATAAAGACAACTTTTCACGGGAGGCCGGTTTCCTCTTGAGTGCACCAAGTTGCAACATCAATTTTTAGAAAGAGATTAAAAAACTTGGACTATGAAAACATGTTATAAATTAAATACTTATAATGAAGATAAGTTATAATTATATAAATACTTGATTCAAATGCGTTGAAATTTAATTCGAATCTGTAGCACTCAGCTACTGTGGTCTGTGCATAAAGTTAATATACCTAGCGGAATAGAGACACAAAGGCCTGAGCAAGAGAGATGTCACTATCAGTAACACTGCGTGGTAAAAAGAGACGTGTGATACATGACAGCAGCATTCCTTTTTTGACGTCCAGTCGGCACGTACCGCACGTTGACAATTTAATCTCATAGAAATCATGTTCAATCATGCTTGTGTAAGTGTACCTATACGTACACATATTTTTACACACAGATAAAACCAATTTCGGTTTCGTTTGACAGCTCGAGATTGTTGCTTTATTCCGCTAGGTATAATAATTTTATGGGTCTGTGATGCATAGTATCAGTTTCACTACTATAGATTGTAAAATGTCGTGTCAAGTTAGTAATATACGGTCTTTAACCTTTAATAATAATAATACCTGTGGAGCGTTACACCACGTCAGTCTGGCCCCGTGCTAAACACCTAAAGCACTTGTGTTACGGGTACCAGACAACTGAAATATATTACCATATATTTAAGTTTTTTATTATATCATACACATATTTAATACACATCCATGACCCAGGAACATTGAAAACTTTTTGTTCCGTCGGCGAGATTCGAACCCGCGATCTCCAGCTTGAGCTGCCACACAATCCATTGAGCCACAGAGGTCTTAATAAGAAAAAAAAAATTCGAACAAAAATAATACAACAGAAGCTGACGTGAAAGTAAAGAAAGTTTCTTAAATTTTCTTATTCTCGGTTGTTAAATATTTTTGTTCTTTAGGCCTCAGCCTCGAAACCAGCGGGCAGCGGGGCAGCGGCGGCGGCGGGCGGCGCGTTTAGATATATAGATTAATTAAATGGAACTGGCTTGGAAGGCAGCGGCGCGCGCAGCGTACTCGGTACTAGACGGCTTGCCGCGCCGCGGCCACCGCTCCCGCCCGGCTGCCCGCTGATTTCGAGGCTTAGGCCTAAAGTATGAAACAATATTATGCTCATCTTAAGGGCCCTTTAGATTTCATATGTGTATAGTTCTTGCAATCTACGAGTGCGCGTAGCCTTTATTTGTAGTTGTAATTATAATATAGACATTTTCGTTAGTGTGCGTACCTGACGGAGCAGTCAGTAGCGAGCGAGCCATGTAGGTACGCGTGTGTAGATATGGTCACTCACACAACTTAGGGTGCCGCGCGCTCGTAGATTGCAAGAACTATATTAGTTATGAATTTCTCATTCTTAAAATAATAATTATTATGTGTCTGTTAACAGAAAAATGTGTACTTAAAACAAAGTACTAAATAAGATCTTAACCTAAAACCTAGGCAGGCTCGAGTTCGATATTGTATAAACTATAAATTATTGTGATTTGCGGGTACCTACATACAAAAATAAAGTAGTTCGAGAGAGTCGTAGCTCCATTGCCAGCAATACTGCAAGATTTGGCCTTTAACAACGACAATACTATAAGGTACACGTTAGTTACATTTTGATCTCTAAATGTTGTGTGTAATGTTTCTTCTCTAAGATTTATGAGCAAAATAGAATCCAATTTGGTTTTGAAGAAAGCCAACTCATTTAGGAATTATTCGATATTGTAGAATAGTTTGGATAGTATTTGTGTGTTTTGGATTTTGTTTGTTTGTAGGGCCTTAAATTGTTTGCTTTTTTAGTACAATGCAAAACAAGTAACGCACTTTCTTTAGTTAGTCTGGTGTTTGGAAGCACTTAGTAAGGTTATTGCTATATTTCGTTAGGAACGTACCATCGAGGAAGTTGATTCCTATGCAATTGTCAGACCAACGTTATTTGGTCGAATATGTCAATTTAATGTTGTGATCTGTCAGCTGGGTTCGACGTAACGCAACCAAACTACTTAGGTCCCCGATTTGCATAGGAATCAACTTCTCTGATAGTACATTGCTGTCTGTTGTAGTTTGAGCGTCCAATTAGTATGAATATAGAATTAACAAAATAATCATTAATCACTATACAAGAGACTTGAACAATTTTTTTTAAGATTTTGTTGTGAGCGTTTGATATTTTGAAACAATTTTTTTAGTAAGTAATTCGATCGATTTTCTATCTTTATAGCTTAAGTCGTTTTAAATAATGTTTTGTAATGAATGTAATTTGCGCTTTTATTTAGTTTGTAAGAATTAATAGCTTTAATGATTTTGAGGATTCCACGTGAGAAGCATAATATATAAATGTTTTTACAACACATCTACATACATTTTAGTCTGTAGGATAGTATAATGTAGGAATAATACATTTATAATATGGTCAATTTTTACAAAAAATATATGAATTTCGAGGGTATATGGTTTTCTATTTACTTATAAATTACATCAACTTTCCTCTTTTTTTGATCTCCTGAACATTGAATATTACTTTAAAGGATGTGTGTAAATAAGAAGACAAGAGTTTTTAAAATGATTTTATAAAACACAATAAATACAGGCTTTAAACGTAATGACAACAAATAAGGTGGGTACGCACAACGGTCGTGTCCAGGACGGCAAACGCTAACCAAACACCATCTTTGTGACTGTACAACGGTTACTATAATATTATGTTGTGTATGACGGTAAAAAAAAATATTATATAACAAAAAATATAAATGTGTAACTGCTTTCTCTGCCATTCAATTTATTTGCAGATACTATTTTGGTGACTTAATTAAATTATTATTTATTGTGTTAGAAACAAAAACAATCCACTGTAATTAAAACCATAAAAATTACCTAGGCCATAACCTAGGCCATTAGTGTCCATTTTTATTATCTTTGTGTTACGTAATTTTTGTACTACTTTTTTTAAGTCGTAACTAGTAACCGTTGTACAAGGGCCGATCAACTCCTTTGTACTTATATAAATGTAAAAGTATATTTACTAGGAGCAACAAAGCTAATTAATTTAGAGACAAAAGTGAATAGTTCAATCATGCAACTACTAGCGCCATCTATTTGGTTGATCGGGCCACAGTCACCAATCAATTCTTCACTAAATAACCACATCATACAACATTTAACGATACATTTCGTTAGCATTAATTTTTACAGCACAGCAATGAGATTTTAATCTAAGTCGCTAGCAGAAAAACCAACGCTGCGACATTTTCTCAAGTTTTTTTTCCGGAAAGCAACGTGTATGGAGTCATAATATTATGTGGTCATTTTTAACTCTTCGAAACGGCAAGCCCTGATTGGCAATCGCCTACAAAAACCTGAAATGTCAATGGTATTATCGTGTACTTATTTTACGACCAATATTTCTGTACACATGAGAGGGGCAAGAATATAGCTATGTATAGACCAACTGGAATGTTTTGAGGCTTCAACATTTATGACTCGCACCAAAAAAGCTTTGTGGCTTGAATTTCGTAGATTGAAATCGTAGACAAAATGTCGCTGCGATAGTTTGTCTCCAGTGCGTTCATAGACACATTAAAGCGCATGATTTCTATGTTTACTCGACTCGTTTCTATTTGCAATTTAGCGATATTTTGTCCAAATTACAAAAACGGCAGACATCATGATGCATGTCTGCAACGTTTTGGCCAAAGGAGTGAGAACATTTTCAGTTCTACTGAAATACTTATCTTCTAATTATGTTGTGTTCTTACAATAGATGCGTTAAGCTGTGCTCCTAATGATCCAATCCTTTAAAAATATAAAAAAAATGTCTTTTGAGACTTTACACAAGCAATGTCTTTTTCATAACATTACATTACAAATATAATAATAACTCTTCTGTATATATTATTTAAATGTTGAACACTGAAATGGGTGCTTGCGCGTTGCGATAGTATTTCTTTTATATATATAGAAATTTGTTCAATATTGAGTTTCAAATCCAATTTACGCAACACACAAACTCACCCTTATAAAATATCAGCCTTAAAACTGACAACATTTTTTGTTTATTACAATAATTACAAAGATGAAAAGTCACACGAATTCACACGAACTTGCGTCAAGGTTATAAAATAAACACAAACATTGAAAATTATAGTAGGGATCGCCTGTAAATTGTGAGAGATTCGTAAATATATTCTAACAAAGCTGCGCCCGACTGACATCAATTCAGTCTAGTTTGTTGTTCTTATAATTTATTGGAATCAGGGCAACTCGTTGTCTATGATTAAAATAAATGGAGGCGTTAATCCATTATTATCTGTCTGCATTAGGATCTTGCTCGCACATTTGTCCGCATATCAAGCTGATCGCACATATTTTGTCAGCACCGTTCGCGCCGTACGCGTCGCATGCACCGCTACACGAAATGAGGCGCGTACGGTGGTGCGGACGAATGTACCATCGAGGAAATTGATTCCTATGCAGTTGACGGACCTACGTCATTTGGTCGGACCTATGTCAACTCAATGTTAGCTGTGATCGGTCGGTTGGGTTTGACACAACGCGACCAAATTACTTAGGTCCGTCATCTGCCTAGGAATCAACTTCATTGATAGTACGAGGTTTCACAGCATTTCATGCAACGAATTCTAAAATGCGGCGCGTTTAGCGCATGCGTGCTGATAAATGTGCGATCACCTTTATAGATAGTTCACTTTCCCTCAAGTTTATATCACTTTCTCTCTTAGCAATAAAACATTTACGTAGTGAGTAACTATACAAGGTCTGCTTATCTTTATCTGTCATATTGACATTGTCACATGATAGACAAAGACAGCGGACCTTGAATTGTTTACGCTACTAAGGGCCTGTTTCACCACTTCCTGATAAAGTGCCGAATAGGCTATCCACAACTTTTTTGACAGATTCTCCATACTTCATCTGACAAGTTAGCCGGAGTTAGTAGTTCGGTGGATAGCCTATTCGTCACTTATAAAATCAGGAAGGCCCTTAGGGCCTATTTCACTATTTCCTGATTAGTACCAGATAGGCTATCCACAACGTATCTGACAGATACTCCATCTGTCAATTAATAAGTTGTGGATAGCCTATCCGGCACTTATCAGGAAGGGCGTGAAACAGCCCCTTAATGTTTTTTTATTAGTTAGCGAAGGGGTGGCAGTGATGCCGCCCCGTCGCTCCGGGGGCATAATGATTATTACGTAGAACTATCTCTAATCATCACAATAATTATGTTTGTAATATAGCTCAGACACAATAGAAGTACAAATTACAAAGTAACAAGCATATCATTGTAAATTATCATTTAAAAATAAAATATGCTATTTGTTCTTATGATAGTCAGTCGAGCCTGCAATATATTAGCAAAATATACTATTACACTAAATGAAATTGTTAAAAATGACTAGTTACAGTGTAGAGTGAGTATCGTTGAAGATCTTGGATTTAGTTGTTTATTCACATTATTCGAAATTTTAAGTAAATTAACACAATTATTATTGGTTAAATAAAACCTAAAATCTAAATCCAAAACCTCAGATACAATATAAGAATACAAATATAGTTATTAAAAAGCGTATCGATGTGTACTTGCACGTTCTAAATAAAGTACCAAAAAAGTCTTAAAGTTACAAAACATAAATACTTAATCATAAAAAACATATTGATGATTTCACTACAAATTATCTTAAGTCGTCATATTTTATAAGAAGTACCTAATCGAATCATTGTAATTCTTTGTTGAAAAACTTAAAATTGAATTAATAAATAATCATATAATTGCGTTCTTTTGCCTTAATTAAAATGAGGACAAGCTACGGAAAACTCATATATAAGCTAATTTATAAATAAAACTGGATATTCTATATTCCATAAACGACAACAAACTACTACATACTTACATATTACAAAAATACTAGTAAGACGATTACATAATCATGCTGAAACTCCTACTATAGATACAGTCCATTCTTGCAATTGGTTACTTGACCTTAGTGGCGCAGATTAGACAATGTTAAGATTTTGCCTAGGTTGCAGACATCGGACATTCTGTTCGATTGCCATCGGCATTCGGCTGCCCTCTCGACAGAATCAGAATCAAATCGAAAGTCGAATCAGCTCAATCTCAACAGCTTTTGCTACTTCCGACTTGTGGCTCAATTTGGAACTAATCAGATAATAAATGAAAATTTCGGGGGTAAGACTACTGATTAGATTGACGTGACATTCCGGTCACAGTCTTGAGTCTTCTCAAGCTAATCTGGACCACTAATGAGTTTTTTGACAGAAGTTTATTTAATTTTTACGTTAGCCTATTACTACTGAATAAATAAACTACAGTCAAAATACATCAGAAACAAGGTATCAGGGTTTCTAACCGAGTAAAAACTAATTCCTATGTCATTAAATTTTATTTAAACGCCATTTTGAAGGTTAAAAAACTCTGAATGGACTGTACGACCTGTCACTTAAGGTTTTTCCTTTTCTAAAAACACTACAGAGTTTTAAAATGTTTCCTTTTAATATTCTTTCAAGTTTGCTGCCACATATATATCGTTCATGAAGGCAAGATGGCAGTGGTTAATATCATCAAAATAATACTATTTACTTTGGAAGTTAAATTAACAACAATACATATTTCATGATCTATGATGACTCTATGAGAAAAGACTTCTTAATTCCATTTTTCAATTCTCTAAAATGGCAAGAAGACATATTGATGTTATTTACAGTCATTGTTTATGAGAAATTCAACAGAAACACGTAATATTCTTCGTTGTTAAAAATTTTGGTGTTAAACAAAAAATAATTGCTTATTTTGGAATGCTTGCTAAATGTAAAACATTATTCACTTATGAAATATTAGAGGTTAAAATAATTATATTGCATTTATATGTTGAATTGTACATACAAAAATAACAGTACTTACTACTTATATTGTATTTTAAATTTGTGGCTTAAACTGACACTGTGTGGGTAAAGACTGGTCACACTCACATACGAAAATATGGATTTCTCGTACACGTACTGTGAGCCAAAATATATTAATATTTTTTCTATTAAATATGAAAGAGACAACCATCAGCTACAAGTAAACGGCCAACTTTCTCTCTATATTTAGGCGACCGACATATAGTAGTATTTTGAATTTTAGAATTGTCAGCATTTATCCCTTTAATTGCTTTCAAAATAACATGAATTTTTGGTAGCAAAATATTAAATGTTTTTATAGATCACAGATAGAAATAATTTGGTATCTTTGTGTGAAGTGTCACAGGATGTAAGAGAGAGCTATAGTTACAAATTTGTACTCAAAACTATTCAAGTAGCTGTCCTTGATAGTCAGACACAGAAGAGAGTTCAAATGACAGTTGAGAATGACTTTCAAGCGAAGTGCAGTAGAAATGCGAAGCTGCGTACCTCAGTCACCCTTATGACTAACGAAACAAAGCACATTTTCCTATCATCAGTCGACGATGACTTCTCGTTCGCTCGTATTTTCGCTCACTTGTTCTTCGATGACGGATTCTGTCCGCTCTATGTCTAGAGCTTCAACGTCATTAGTTGGTTCGCTAAAAAAAATAAACAGATAAAACATCACGATAGCATTTAATTTACTCTGCTAGTTATTTTTTCATTTACGCTATAAAGAAAATCTCTAATTCGCGTCGTAACAGCTAATGAAATAAGAGCATTTTGAGGCTTCGTAGTTTTGTTTCCATACTTGTATCAATTCCATGCAGCATGATGTTTGCTCGAGGGCAAGGCAAATAGGTAAAAATAGTGCGAGAGTCGCTTGAAGATCTTGAAAAATAATAAAACATAACTCACGTGCTAGCTGCGGGCGCGGCGGCCGCACCTAGCGGCAACGACTGCGGCCGACGCAGCCAACGCTCCTCCTTCATAAGAAATAACGATAATAGTCGAAGAAATTGATTCATAGGCAGATGAGGTCCTATGTTGTTTGGTCGGATTATGTCAAGCCCAGCCGTTAGATCACGATTCACGTTAACATGACCAAACTACCTATAGTCGTGTATGTCTAGTCTACCAAATAAAATAGGTCTTCTTATGGATCAATTTATCTGATAGTAACAACCGTTTTCCAGTAAATATAGCGTTTATTTGTTTGGGATTATTCCCATTCCTAAAAAATATCAATCTAGACTCTAGGCTGTTTCTTCTTTGTGTATGTAAATCGTTACGTAAGGAGTTTGCGCCTTGAACGTTGCTCAGATCGCCCTATGGTAAAGAGGGCCCTGGGAGTCTACTACTAAACCGTTTTGAGACTTAAACAATTAGAGTAGGACGCGGCATTCTCGTTCGAAACAACGTCATTTCAGGTTTGTTAGAGTAGGACGCGGCATTCTCGTTCGAAACAACGTCATTTCAGGTTTGTTAGAGTAGGACGCGGCATTCTCGTTGGAAACAACGTCATTTCAGGTTTGTTAGAGTAGGACGCGGCATTCTCGTTCGAAACAACGTCATTTCAGGTTTGTTAGAGTAGGACGCGGCATTCTCGTTGGAAACAACGTCATTTCAGGTTTGTTAGAGTAGGACGCGGCATTCTCGTTCGAAACAACGTCATTTCAGGTTTGTTAGAGTAGGCCGCGGCATTATCGTTCGAAACAACGTCATTTCAGGTTTGTTAGAGTAGGACGCGGCATTCTCGTTCGAAACAACGTCATTTCAGGTTTGTTAGAGTAGGACGCGGCATTCTCGTTCGAAACAACGTCATTTCAGGTTTGTTAGAGTAGGACGCGGCATTCTCGTTCGAAACAACGTCATTTCAGGTTTGTTAGAGTAGGACGCGGTATTCTCGTTCGAAACAACGTCATTTCAGGTTTGTTAGAGTAGGACGCGGCATTCTCGTTCGAAACAACGTCATTTCAGGTTTATTAGAGTAGGACGCGGCATTCTCGTTCGAAACAACGTCATTTCAGGTTTGTTAGAGTAGGACGCGGCATTCTCGTTCGAAACAACGTCATTTCAGACTTGTTAGAGTAGGACGCGGCATTCTCGTTCAAAACAACGTCATTTCAGGTTTGTAAGAGTAGGACGCGGCATTCTCGTTCGAAACAACGTCATTTCAGGTTTGTTAGAGTAGGACGCGGCATTCTCGTTCGATTGTTTGAGTCTCGAAACGGTTTCGTGGTACGGCCGCTGGAAAGTAGCATCTAACCTGCGGCGTGAGTAGCGCGCTGATGTCAGTCTGCGTGGCGGCGACCCGACGCGACGCGGTCACCGCGCGCAGCACCTGCTGCATGCAGCCTTGCAACTCCACCACCTAACAACAGTAACAGACGTGTTACTGACAGACAAGAAATGCTACAAAAGTTAACAAATAAAAAAATACTTTATTTGCCGTTTGGGAAAGAAATAATAAAGCATTACCGATTAATTAAAAAATATGTTTTTTAATTAATCGGTAATGCTATATATTATTAAATTTCAGCTGTTACTATTATTATGGTAACAGCTGAATCGCAAGAGTCGTGACAAACTAGTTTAGAAAGCCGGACCAAATAATTCTAGTGCGCATGAACACAAACTATAATAGCGGTACAAGTAATCGCGAAAAATTCTTTATCATAATATTATGTTTTATGATAATACACATAATAAAATATATTACTTTCTTACCTGGGTTTGCAATGACATGCAAGTCTCCATAAGCTGTTTGAGTGCCTCCGAATTATCGTCCATATCTGCAACCTTGTGCTTAGAATCTGCAATGTTTGATTTCATAATATTATAATTGACTTATTTTTACATGAAAATTACGAATTTTACAATATGCACCAGCAGTCATTTTGTAACTATTGGTATATAATATTAAGGGCCTGTTTCACCACTTCCTGATAGGCTATCTACAACTTTTTTTGACAGATAGAGTATGGAGAATCTGTCAGATAAGTTGTGGATAGCCTATCCGGCGCTTATCAGGGAGTGGTGAAACAGGCCCTAATACTCTTCATTCACAATTTACCTGTGTTTTGAAGTGTAGATACTCTCTTCCACAGAGCATTTATAGCTTGCATCTGAAGCTGTTGTATTCTCCTCTCGCTTTCTAAAGCTGCCTTCGTTGCTTCCATATCACAGGTAAGCCGCCTTTAAGTGAAAATAAATTTTATTTAAAAGGCAATGATTATTACTTATAAGTTATGACGTTTTATCTGTGCCTTACGACTTCTTTAGAGGGAAAAACAGAAACCGTAAATTTTCACGCGATTTAAAGTAGTCTGTATCCATCCAAATGGTCTTGTTTGTTTGAAAGGGAAGATGCGACATTTTTATTTTTGTGTTTATTTTAAAGAACTCCATGCAGAATAGACCACAAGTAATATATTACAAAAATTGAAACACTGGAATTTACTGCAAAAAATGCGGTTTAAAATTGTCAATTTAAATTTTGGCGCCAAAACGGATCTATAGTCTGTATGACGTCACTATTGTTTGACCATTACATATTGACAATGGCCCCGCCTGATCGTACCTCTCAAAAAGTTGTCATGTCCCGACTCCCGAGTACCATTTAGCGTTCAAAACGATGAAAACGCTCAAAATGGTGGCATTTTGATCGTTTTTAACGCTAAATGGAACGCGGGGATAGCATGTGTGACGTCACTGAACGTCGCACTGATTGGTGTTTTGAAATCCGTTCCGTTTCAAGTTACTTTTTAACCCCCGACAAAAAAGAGGGGTGTTATAAGTTTGACGTGTCTGTCTGTCGGTCTGTCTGTCTGTCTGTCTGTCTGTCTGTCTGTGGCATCGTAGCATCCAAACCGGTGGACCGATTTTGATCTAGTTTTTTTTGTTTGAAAGTTGACTTCATTGAGAGTGTTCTTAGCTATAGTTCATCATCATCAGCCTGCTCCGTGCTGAAAAATCGCGGTTCATCTGGTTCGTGAAGGTTCATTTTACTGACTTTAAGTTTAAATAATTCCTAAGTGTAAAGTGATATTTTAGTCCATAATTGTTGTCAAGGTGTGTCCAAACCATATATTGATAAATTAATGACAAGAATAAACTTTGAATGTTTGGAAGCAGAAATTCATCATTTATACAAGCAAAGAGATAATCTCGGATGCCATTTGAAAGTATTGCATATTGAACTAGCTCTAAGATTACACCCTATTGAACTGGACTGGCTCCAGAGAGAAACCCATGAGTACATAAAAGAAAAAATCCAAGAGCAATTTATGGTACAAAGTAAAAGATGATTTATTTCGAAACCGGTCGTGTAATTTGTTAAAATTTATAATTATTTCTGAATATAGTGGAAAAAGTGCACGAAAAATAGTGTTTTATTAGTAAAGCGAGAGGCACTTACTGTATGTGCTGTCTCGCTCTTGCCGCCTGTATTGCGTGTAAGATTCTCAGTGTGTCCTTGTTTAGGTTTCTGCTGCGATAGCCCCTCCACATTCGCTGTATGGTGACCGCGGCCATTGTTTCCACGCTCATCTTCTTTTGCCGCCTCTGATTTGATGCCACCTTTAAAAAATATATGTCAATATTTTAATCATGGAGACTAGGCGAGTAGAGGCTACCATATATTTTTAATTCTTTATCACACTTATTTAGTCTGTTATGCGTTTAATTAACCCATTAATCCCCAAGCGACAATCTATTATGTCTGCGATACCCACGATGGAGGTGTTAAGCATCACGTCAGATCACTGACAACGTATATTGTAAAACATACTAAGGACAAATGAAATAATGTGATTTCGACCAAACTTTTCTTGGAGTATTTTCACTATATTTCGAACTAAGGCAGGTCTAGTTTCTAGAAATAATTTTTATGCCTTACTCTAGTCTTCTTGATTTAACATTTAAAATGAAATGAATGTATATAAAATTGATATGTAAGTAAAAAGTATTACCTTTATATTTTCCAACTTGTCTAGATCAATTTTGTCAGGTTTATTTATTCCATTTACTTTTTCGCTTTCCAATTTGCTTAGACTTCCTTTACGTTCCATTTTCGACCGCAACTTTGGGGAAGATGTTGCACTTTTCGGCAGTTTGGGCGATCCTTTAATACTTTTGGCAATCTGGGACTTTGGTTTTTCGTCGCTCACGCTGTTATTACTGGACTGTGGAGACGCATTGGAATTGGGTTGGTTCGGTTTTGGTATGGATCTTTGTATATCATAAATCGGGTCTTGATAGTCGGGACTCATGAGGGATTCCGGTACGGGGACCATTTTCGATGCCGCCTCTAACGATTGGTTGACGACTTTAGGTGGAGTTTGCTCTGTAAAAACGAAGGAATTTATTTTTGTCGGTATAAGAACGAATTAAGCATATATGAACCAGCGTTAAAATAGTATGGTTACATACAAATAAAATCTTGTAGTAATCACATAAAAAGCAAATCTATAACCCGTTAATCCTGCTTTTGATAAATCACAGGCTTGTAAATATATTTGTTTGTACTTCCAGAGACTGTTAAACAAAACAAAACAAAACAAACTTTGTACAGAAACAAAACAGTACAAAGAAACTGCAACTGTTTCTGGCATTAGAAACGACGCCTGAATGGTTTGTTTTTGACGCGTAACCATGGGCGTACCGAGGGGGGGGGGCGGGGGGGGGGGCGGGGGGTGGCAGGCATGATCATGTTGACGTCCCTACTAAGTATATATAATAAAGAATATTTGCCAACTAAACATTATTAATTTTTTATATATACTTATAATATTATAATTCTGCAGAGTTTCTTTGTTTGAACGCGCTAATCTCAGGAACTACTGGTCCGATTTGAAAAATTATTTTACTGTTGGATAGCCCATTTATAGAGGAAGGCCATAGGCTATATTTTATCACGCTAATACTAATAGAAGCGAAGAAATAAAGGAAAGTGTGGAAAAAATGGGGGGAAATTATCTGAAAGGGCTTATTTGAACGCGCCAATCTCAGGAACTACTGGTGCGATTTGAAAAATTATTTCAGTGTTAGATAGCCTATTTATCGAGAAAGGCTATAGGCTATATTTTATCACGCTAAGACTTATAGGAGCTAAAAAATAGAGGAAAATGTGGAAAAAACTTGTGAAATTATATGAAAGGGCTTATTTGAACGCGCTAATCTCTAAAACTACTCCGTGGTCCGATTTGAAAAATTCTTTCAGTGTTAGATAGCTCATTTATTGAGGAAGGCTATGGGCTATATTTTATTATGTATAAAACTAATAGGATCGAAGACGTAGAGGAAAATGTGGAAAAAAACGAGGAAAAATTATATAAAATTGCTTATTATCTTAAGAACTACTGGAGCAATTTTTATGTTATTTGGCAAACATGAAGAATAGACCATGTAAAGGGACATAGGCTATTTTTTGCGAAAAAATGTACGGTTGCGTGAAATTCCTAAATTACGCAAGCTAAGCCGCGCGGAACATCTATATATAATAAAATCGTAGGAAAGTCAATTCTGGACATTGAATATTTTTGTACAATAAATAATACTTGGGATGTGATCTACTATGCTAACGCGTACGAAGTCGCGGGCAACAGCTAGTTCTTTATAAACACCTAGCTTATAAAAAATCTGATTTGCCTCCCCCCCGCCCAGAACCTGGGTACGCCCATGCGCGTAACTATTAATGGAATAAAATACATTTGTTTCTTTTCAAACGAATACTGCAAAAAATGTGTAGGTCAACCTCGACTCACAACCTAACACTTTTTTTATATAAAATTAGGAGGCTTTGATCGTTTGCAACCCAGTCACCTGATAGAAATCAACTAGAATACACTTACCATTCTTATCCCTGCGGTCAGCAGTTGGCAGCTCGCCAGAGCAGGACAGCGACATGGCGGCGGCGGGCGAGCTGCAGCGCGCGACGCCGGCGTGGAAGCTCGAGCTCAGCCGGTCCGGCGAACGACCCACGTGACGCTGGCCGATACGAGCTGGTGAAATAAGGACTTTGACGGATTGACCAACATTTTGAGTATATTAATGAATCGCGTGCACATAGCCAACACACTAAATGACGATTAAACTAAAACTCGGAGTCTCGATTAATGCTCCATTAATCGAGGAGAATTTCAATATGATTTAAATGAATCACATGGCTGTCTTCAAGCTTTCTTAATTACTAGATATTCGTTCGAGCTACGCTTCGCCGACGAGCCGCCGGCTTCATTTCTTACATGGGAACCATAGTTTTTCCGTATGTGTCTTTTCAAGGGACTCAAAGTATCTTCATACGTACCATGAAAACCTGTTCGGCGATTTAAGCTTAAAAAGGACTTTTGCATTAATAATAATATTAGGATGGACGGGTATGTTTATGGTAGCAATTCATTATTCAATGAAATAAGAATAATTCTATATTTGTCTACCTTGCATTCTGGGTGATTGTATCTTTGATTTAATGGGGCTGTGATTTTGGTCCTTCAATTGTTGCTGATGATGCTGCGCCTGTGAAACAAAAGTTGATCAATTAAATACAAAACAAGACTTCAATGCTTTTGAAAACCTCAATATAGGTGCAACCTTAAGATTATTAACTACGACATATTTTTTTAATAAAAAAAAACTCTTACTTTGCTAAGTATAAGCCTCAGTTTCCTTTGATCCTCAGTTTCTAATGCATCAGCAGTGAGAGGACAGGAAGAGGCCAAGTACTTGCACAGCTCCTCATGCTGGCCAGGATGAAAGTGACGCCCTTTTCCTTGACTGTACAACCATTCCGCTTTCAGGCTAAAAATAATAAAAAGTTGTTAAATAAATTCATCCAGATTTAAAAGATTCTAGTATCCGTAACTCCGTTGCGCCAGAATTCGTTTATCGCGCGGGAAACGTACAATTTTCCGGGATCAAAATTACTATAGTCCTTTCTCGAGACTCAATGTATCTTCTTGCCAAATTTCAGCAAAATCGGTGCAGTACTTTAAACGTGAAGAGGTGACAGACAGACAGACACACTTTCGCATTTATAATATTAGTATGGATAAGGAACTTCAAGAATAGAATAGCATATGAATTTAATACCAATAGCAATGTGACACTACAATCTTTTCAATGTGAAGTAATAAAATGATTAGTTATTACTTTCTATAATATTTATAACATACCTCTCTATAGCACTAACAACGAAGCCATCTATGTATTTCACACTCATTATCCAGTTGAGAACAAATGGACGATAGTCAAATCCACTGAAATATGTGTGTTAAAAAAAATATTGCATTGAGACTAATTTATTACAACACTTAAATAGCCAGTAAAATCTCCAAATAGTATTTTTGCACTCATTTCTATAACACACTATTGAATTTAATCTTGCTATGTCCAACTTTCAAACTATTTCATTTTTACAAACAGTTTTCCTTAAGGTAAAGGCCGCCTTATCAAAACATTATTTCATGATTAAAAGGATACAGTTTGTCTTTCCCAGCCAGAGCCACACATGGATTGCCCTGAATGGTGATCGCCTCCAAATCTCCAAGATGAACCAAATGGCATACTTCATTCAAATCCTCTATTTTGTTATGAGCTAGACCAAGATGTGTTAAATTGGATGGCAAATATCGGTCACACTGTCCAAGGTCAGTTATCCTATTGCGTTCTAAATTTAAATGCTGAAAGAAAGATTTTGTTGCTCACTAAGATGAATGCTTCTAAATGTCTCTGCATACTTGCATTTTTATTGTATTTAATTACCTTCAGATTTTTCATATAAGAAATATCGGCTATGAAGGATATCTGGTTGGTAGATAGATCCAGATGTTCCAAGTGTATGTTATGGTTTAAATGCTCAATAGATTTAATATTATTACCTGTAAATTAATATTAGTCTTGTTAGAATATTAGTTTCAGAAGTTGATTTATAGGCAGATGGCGGACCTATGTTATGGCTCCTCTTCGAGATGGGCCATCGTAGTTGGCCATCGCGATGGCCCAGCGTAGGGAGGACGTAGTGGCGCAGGATGGCTTATGGCGCCAGCAATGGTTGTGGGGTGGCGGCAGTGTATCGCTTCTACAAGATGGGCCAGCGTAGTTGGCCATCACGATGGCCCAGCGTGGGGAGGACGTAGTGGCGTAGGATGGCTTATGGCGCCAGCGATGGTTGTGGGATGGCGGCGGTGTCGGTTTTTCGGCCGCATATCAAAGGGACCCAGCGACATTGATATACAAAAAACCCAAGATACACATTACACAGTCAACGTCGCAAAACCGTCCGCATAAAAATATAAGCGCACAATCTAAAATTATGCGCTTATTTCAAATAGTCTCGCGTCGCCCGCGTCATTGCAACGTCGTCAAAAATGCCGAAGTGTTCTATGCGAAACTGTAAAATATTACGTCAAGAACTAAAAATAAATCCTTTTTTATATAGGGATATCGTATTTTCGGTATGTTTAAGTATTTATGTATTTATTTTTGTGGTTCTTATAACTTAAAACACGTCGTAATAAGTGATTTTGATTTAATTTGTTTCAAAACTTCACTCACCGGACGTCATGATACGGCAAATTTCAATCACCGCATTGTCATTGTAAGAACGATGCTTATCGGTCTCCCTATAATTTAGTCGTGTTATAATTAACTATTCCAAGGAATAGTTAATTATAAAGTTTGTGTTTCGCCGAGTGAGTGAGTTTACCGGAGGCCCAATCCCCTACCCTATTCCCTTTTCTACCCTCCCCTATTCCCTTCCCTTCCCTACCATCCCCTATTCCCTCTTAAAAGGCCGGCAACGCACATGCAGCTCTTCTGATGCTGCGAGTGTCCATGGGCGACGGAAGTTGCTTTCCATCAGGTGACCCGTTTTCTCGTTTGTCCCCTTATTTCATAAAAAAAAAATGATGTGTTTCCTAGTGTTATATATAATTATGACCATGACTGTTAAAAAATAATTATAGATTTAAGTTTTAAGTTGAATTGTAATATTTGAAAAAATTAACAGTTTATCTAATAAATATTTGTTTCGTTCATTTATACATATTTATATTATACACAAAACATATACATATTTATTTATTTAACATAAACTCTTAGATGGAAGTTGTGAAATCTAAGTATCTTTGTATTGTGAATTGTGATTTGTGTTAGAACACAATTTAATTAACTCTCACAACCTAATTATTTCATTGAATTAAAAAATATATAGGTATATGAAAAATACGTCTCACCACCATGCCTTGTCCTACCGGCGAAGTTCGGTCATAAAATTTTATTGCATTTTGTGGACTCCTTTGTAAAAAAACCGTTTATAGTTTGATTTCAAGTACCTATTATAGTAAAGACCAGTATTTGGCGACAGTTTTGAGTCTTACTTTTGTTCGCAACTGTGTATCTTGGGTTTGTATATCAATGCCCAGCGAGCGGTCGAGGAAGGTGAGTGAGGACGTCGTATGTCAATTTACGAATTTCAAAATGACGAGTACGTCGTCTCATAATAATCTTATAAATTAAATTATCGTGTCACAGTATTTGTGCACGAACTCCTCCAAAACGGCTCAACGACATTTTGTATGTACATTCGTTAGAATCCTGAGAATGGGTTTCTATCTCATTTTTATATAATTTCTATTGCCTATTAGAAATAATTTATGTGGTAAACCAACGTTTGCCGGGTACCAGCTAGTGCAAGTTACAAAATTGAAAATTGTACGTGCTGTATAAATATATTGACCATAGATTGTCCATAGATATTATTATACTAGCTGTTGCCCGCGACTCCGTCTGCGACAGTATAGTATGTATAATAAAAAACATAGATACACACACACATTGTGCAGTGTGCACATTAATGAAATGATGGTATGTGCTGTACAGATATTGCCGCAGCGGCTAATGCTTCCACGTCCATCTTGAACGACGCTTAGATCACAAGTCACAACTGAACACGGCCATCGTGTAGAGACGTTGCGACCATTGTATAGCTATAGCTAGGGAATGCAATACCGGGATACCGGGATCCCGGATCCCGCATGTATTTTGCGGGACTAATCCCGGTCGAAAATTTTGCGGGATCCCGCGGGACTGGCGGGATTACAAAGAAGCGTGATTCATACGTGCTCTGCGCGCGGGGGTGCGTGAACTGGCTACAGGCAGCCCACTAAACAATTTACATTCAGTTCACCTATAATAATTCACTTTAAATGACAATGATTGCATCAACCAGCGTGGAGGCTGAGCCAACTTTTTCAGCTGCTGGCTCTACCTTGTGTCGAATGTCGTCTTGTGTCGTTGTGCCGTTTGGCAGACACAACTAATACCTTAACTTTTTTAACATAATTTTATAAGCTTGGGCTGTACCTATAAATGTAACGTAATCTTTTAGCACAACTTTCTCTATATTTCGAAAAAAAATAAATAATAATAGATGAAAATAAATAGGCGTGTTTTTTAGTTTTTTAACTATTATTATAACATAAAATGTTTAGTTTTTTTTTTATATCTAAGGTATGAAGTAGGTATTAATAAGCCCTTGTAAAAAAAAAGTGACCGAGTTTATTTGAGTTTCTAAGAATAAAACGGTTTCTATCAATTAGTATCAGCATTGCCAGATTTTTTTTGTGCCAAGTCGGGACTTTGAAACTTTTTGAGAAAAAAAAGCGGGATTCTTCAGTCTAAAGCGAGACAATGTAAAAAAAAGTATTAAATCAATTTTTTTTTTTAATTTTTATCTTTTTATTTGCGTTAGAATAACGTTTACGTGACAAAAGATAGCTAAAGTAGCCAAAGAAAATCCACCCCTCTACCTCCCGTACTTTTATCTTCATTACGCACCTTTCTTTCACAGCACGCTGCACGTACCTACGTTCGGGCTTTTCCCAAAAAGCGGGACTGTGCTTGTCCCGCACGGGACATTTAATTTTGATGAAAAAATGGGGACGTCCCGCCAAAATCGGGACGTCTGGCAACGCTGATTAGTATAGTCTTTATAACGATTTGTTTTAAAAGTTTAAGTCCACCCTGCGGGATCCCACAAATACCGGGATCCAGCGGGATTTATTTATTTATTTATTAAACATTCTTACAACTATCATTACAGACTAATATCCAATTGTTGATTGAATGTGATGGTTCAATCCCACAAATACCGGGATTGAAATTATCTTGCAGGATTGCATTCCCTAGCTATAGCCACTGCATGCGCCATTTGATGGGCCAGCGCTGGGCCATCTTATAGAGGCGCCACACCGCCATTTGATGGGCCAGTGCTGGGCCATCTTGTAGAGGCGCCATTATGTATTTGTTTAACGTCAAATCCAGCCGACAGATCATGAATCACATTAAAATTGATATATTCCGACCAAATGTCACAGATCTGCCAACTGCCTATGAATCAATTTCTTTGATGGTATATCAGTTTTCTTGATGCTAGTAATGTGAATAGTATTTGTTTAATAACTCAATTGCGGGAATCGCAGACAGTATAGATTTTCAATTGTTTCCGACAGCCGGGTGCCACTTGGGGATTGATGGGTTAAAGCATATTATTATATTTGATTTTATCGTAGTTATAATAAAAAGCCTTTATCACTTATTAGCATCAATAATATAGTCCAACTTTAAATACATAGTTATATATTGCTTATACAAATTACTTTTTGTTTTATAAACTTTTTACTATTACTTACCAGCTAATTTTAAAACTTTCAAATATGTCATTTCTTTCAGACCTTCAATTTGTAGAATGCCATTATTGTTCAAAGCTAGAACTCTTATGTTGGTCAAACGAGATACTCCATGCATACGAAGAAGAAAATTGTTACAAATTGAGAGCTAAAAAAGAACCACAGCTTAGAACCCGTAATGTAATAACGGTATTTACATAAATAATTAATGTAAATAAGCGCAACTTCAAGTACAAATCATTTGTAACACTGGCTAAAAGGTTTATGTAGGTAGCATCATATTTACATTTTCAACTCGACTGTACGTATCGATGTTATCTAGTCGTTGTAATTCATTTTGATCAAGTATTAGATTAATAATTGTTTGAGATTCGTCTGGAGGCGCTTTCTCTATTTTCTTCAGCCCACGCCTCGATAAATCAAGTGTTTCATTGTTAGTGTCATCTGCAAGCAAATGTATATTAACAGTAAGACTATGTCTTGTGAATAAATAAACCACTAGAACAAAACACCTTACCCATTTTTGTTCTTTTAAATCATTGTTTTTATGTTTTCAAATTGATGATGCACTTTTGTTACAAAAAACAACAGTTTTCGATTGATTTGACAGTGACGACTCACGACTGACGTATCGTCCAGTGTTGCCAACTACTCAAAACATTTTCCCGCTAAAGCAACTTCAAAGCCCACTAAATTTCAACCAAAACTTCCCAAAAAATCAGAATATTTAAAATTACTTGGAGTGTGTCCTACTAAGCGCTCAAAACGCTGTAATACACCTTCAACAGGCCAAACAAACATGTTTGTTTGGCTGCTGCTGTTGGCCAGCAGTTTTTAATTATACTTCAATCTTTTTTTTTTCATTACATACAACGACAAATATAATAATCTGTCAGCCTACTGTCAGCAGTGTCAACTGTCAGCACTCAGCTGGTACGACTCAAAAGACTATAGAGACATGTGCTTTGTGCGGCAGTTCCATCTTAAAGACGGAAAAGACGACGACCGGTAACAATTTTTAAAAAATGCAACTTTATGCTGCCGCCACCGGCGGCGTAAAAGCTAGTGGTTGCGTAAAATGAAACCTATAGCATATGCCATTAAGTGGCATTTCGTTTGAATTTTCGTCCGTCGCGGTCGCTCGCGGCAAAGATCTGAAAGCCGCTTTACAGGTTGTTATTAAAAAAAATATTCCATTCTTCAAAAAATTTACCCCCAAAAATATCCCCAAAATGTTTTACCCCCAAAAATATCCCCAAAATGTTTTACCCCCTAAAAAACCCACTAAATTTAGTGGGAAATCCCCATGGTTGGCAACACTGGTATCGTCTATCGAAGACTTCTTCTTCTTCTTCTTTTTTAACCCCCGACAAAAAAGAGGGGTGTTATAAGTTTGACGTGTCTGTCTGTCTGTCTGTCTGTCTGTCTGTCTGTTTGTCTGTGTGTGTATCTGTCCGTGGCATCGTAGCATCCAAACGGGTGGACCGATTTTGATCAAATTTTTTTTGTTTGAAAGCTGACATGATCGAGAGTGTTCTTAGCTATAATTCATCATCATCAGCCTGCTCAGTCCTGGACAATCAGGGTTTATCTGGTTCATGAAAGGCCGTTAGCAACTTGTAGTCGTTTGATGGGTTTTATATTTCATTCTAGTTCGTGATATTTGTGAATATACAATATACGTATACACATAATAATGGAAAGTTGACCTGGTGCTGCAGCATCACCTGGTAATCAATAGGATATCCAGCTCCTCGCCAACTAAGAGCAGAGGTTTCATGTTTGGGTTCATTTTAATTGTGACAACCAGTAAGAAGTAGATAAAGTATAAACAGTAAATAGTTACATGCTGCTGCTGCAGCATCACCTGGATTCTATAGGAACCGAGCTTCGTATAAACCCAAAGTGGAGGTTTCATGTTTGGGCTCATTTTAACGGCCTCATCGAAAAGGACATTGATAGATGAGAATATGATTCTGTTGATAGGAATTATTCTGCACTATAACCAACACAAGTTTAAAAAGTATGAAATAAAATTAAATTAAGAAATTAAGAAAGAAATTAAAAAAACCCCCGCCAAAACAACTTTAAAAAGTAATGAAATAATATTTACTGCCTTTAAGTTCAAATAATTCCTAACTTGTGTAAAGTAATATTTTAGTCCATAATTGTTGTCAAGGTGTGTCGGGGGACCGCTAATGTAAATGTTTAATTTCACTTAACAAGTTTAAGGATCAATTCACAGCGATCTGAATCGAGATAGGTAATCAGCGACTTGGCGGTTATAGGTTGTAGTTTACTTGGCGGTCCCCCGACACACCGTGACAACAATTATGGACTAAAATATTACTTTACACAAGTTAGGAATTATTGGAACTTAAAGGCAGTAAATATTATTTCATTACTTTTTAAAGTTGTTTTGGCGGGGTTTTTTTTTAATTTCTTAATTTAATTAATAATGGCTCCTTAGTGAATCGCCAATGTCAGAGTGTGCTGACGAAAACTCTGCCACAGGATAGCAATATTAGTAACAGGAATGCTCACTTGAAATCTTCTTGAGTGTCGAAATGAACCTGATTAACAAGAGAATAAAATATTTTTTTAATAACCAATATTTACTCTGGGAAATGAGCCCATGTGAGACAAACTTTTTCTTGGTGTGTCTCTTTCGCACAATTGCCATCTATTATATTTTAAGTATAATGGTAGAAAATATAACAGTTCTTTCGTAGCAAAGACAAACATTTTGTTTATGAATATCACGTGCTGTATGTTTGTACGTATACTAATAAAAATATAGAATGCAAAACTTTGTAGGTCTATATAGATCCAAAGTTAAAGTAGGTTGTTTTATTACATTTACACTAGGCAACACTAGAAAACGGGTTTAATATTATCTGTGCGGCACCACACCACAAAAACAATATGGCGTTTTCTTTGTTTTCTGGAGTTATTATTGCTTTGCGAGCTAACAACTTACTTAAAAAGATTTTTAAAATATAGTGTATTGGATTGTAAAATTGTTAAAAATGTATGTGCTGTGATGGCTGTGTGAAAGAATCGTACCCTGGCTGTGGATTATCTTTTCACAGGTAAGTTTGACATTCAGTATGAACTAGGGTGACCACGTATTTTGCACTTTACGTTTTTGTTTTGTTATTACCTAATTAAGTACAACTCGGGCGAATTAACATGACACCTGGTTCAATTGACGTTTCTCTTAAGTACTGAGTGCAAAAAAAGTTTTTTATTTTAAGTTATTTCAAAAAAAAAATTACGTTACCGGAACTAGTTATTTTTATAGGGCTACACTAACCACAGTATTAACCAAGTACGAGTTGGACTCGCCCAAGGGTTCCCCAGCAGGAATACGAGGTTTATGGATGCGTCCGATAATTTGTATCTAGATTCATATTAATATATTCCGTGAGTAGCTAATTCATACCACAGACGCACGGCAATGTTCAAACGTTAATACGAATAACAAAAACTTAACAAATTTAACGTTCAAACGTAACAACTAACAAATAACACAACAAAACTCAACAAAAATCCAAAAACAATAACCATTAACTACTAACAAATAACTCCGAAACGCAAACTCAATAACACACGTGTAACGGTAACAGATATAATATGCTAACGCTACTGGACGCGTACGACGAGAGCGGGGTGCTGCGCGGGGAAGCGAGGGAGGGGTAAAATTTAAGCCAGGTGTCAAGTTAACTCGCCCGAGTTGTAGGTATGTACTAAATTTACACTTGTTGTGTGTTGTGTATATATATATAAATAAATAGGTTTCCAAGGTATTTAGTGACTTCGTTCTTTACTACGCCAAACAAAACAAAATAAATAGTATAATAGACAATGGTATTTATATAAATTTTATATTTCCAGTTTGCCTTCAGATTTAGAGCTAAAGAAAAAGTGATTAGATGTGAAACCCGGGAATTTACGTCAAAGTTCTGTAGTTTGTTCACTTCATTTCAAACCTAAAGATTATCGAACAGAACAGCGGAAAAGATTAAAACCTGGAGTGAATCCTTCTATCTTTCTAAAGGTAATTTAAAAATATTGGAAATAAGCAACATTGTATCCTGATTAAAAAGTTACTGAACAGCAATTTGTAACAACGCTTATTTTATGTAATTGCATTACAGATTTTTCCCGAAAATAAAATTAAAGAGTTAAGCATTATACGCTTCAATACTGTAGAAAACGAAGAACCTGGATCTTCTAAAAGTTTTTAGTTAAAAAAATTAACGTAAATACACAAACATCAACTTTGCTTGCAAGTTACAACCCTAAGAAAAATAAAATTGAAGCGTGAGTTAAAAAATCTTAAACAGAAAATCAAGAGAAGAGATGTAAAAATTAAAATGTATTACGTTTTAAAATTAAATATGCTATGTATTATATCTGTGTTTTATTATTTTTCACCTTTTTTCACCTTTGTTTATGGAATTACCTTTTTCCAAAGAAAATTAAAAATTAATAATTGTTTAGTTCAAAGTAAATAAAACATAATATTTCTGCTTCATTTTGCTTCATCTGCTTTGTTATTTAATTTCAATAGTCGTATTTTCATAAAACGTAGTGATTATATTCTCTTTGGTATTTTCATTTCAAATCGTTTACAGTTGGTCGAAATTCGACCTTAGTTTCAATGACATGAAGACTACTACCTATTTTGTAAAAAATATATATTTTTTTAATTCGTCCCGGTCGGGACAGGCAAAGGGAGCGTTGCCCATACAGCCATTGTAAAAAATATTGACTTTATCATTATTTTTTTCAACTCTTATCTCTGGGACTCAGCTGATCTCAGACTGGCCGTGTAAGCATTGTCTAATACATAGACTTAATATATACTGTCGTAGCATTATATTATGTCTATGGTCTAATAACTATCTAAGATTCAATAAAAAAACTATAATCCATTTTCAATAATTTGTCAACTTGTTGTCAACAGACTTCAACCATAAATAAAATAGTATAGTTCGTAATGTTTATAGGTACATAATCTAAGGTTTAGGCATAGCGATATGTCATATTGCTATACTGTAGTTTAGGCTTGTCATTAAAAAATATGTCATCTTTCCTAGTGTGTTTTATTTGTTAAAAAAATGTATGTTAAAGGCACAGACGTAAAAAAAGTACGGACGTAACCTTCTCTAATCACGAGTGAAGCCTAGTTATGGCCGCCCATGTAGGACGTGTGCGGGATATGAGGGTTGCCATGTACTTAAATCATAAATTTCCCTACTTTTAAATTTTGTAAACTCAGACAAGTTAAATGTATTTTTTATACTTAAACATATTTTTATGTTTTTTTCGCTTCAGAAATGTAAGCGGTTGTTAAAGATGTCATAATGAAAATATTATTTTTATGACACTATAGATAGAAAAAAAAAACACATATTACGTACAGAGAAGTATATTATTTACATAACATTATTAGTAATAATGATTATGTACAAACATTTACAATAATAAAATTATTACTAGCTATTTGACCGAGTTTCGCTCGGTATTCGATAAAACACGAATAAAATGACATTTTCTAAAAATAATTCCTAGCTAGACAGATTTATCGCCCCCGAAACCTATATAAGAAACCTGTATACGAAAAGATATAAGATACTTAAGTCCCGTAACCCGTTTCATCAAACAATCAAGTAATGTTAAATAAATAATGGCTTGTTAAATCAGTTAACGGCCTGTTAGAGCTATCGAGAGTTCTACCATGCGCTAACGTCAAATCAAATCACCTAACATGGTGTTAAATTTATTCCTGGTCTAGAGGTCCATTCAATATTTTCATTCCTACTAGGTCTCAATGACGCTCGGGTGACTACACCAATAGCACCTTCCCTCCCCTACTACTAAAACATTTTGTTCCGTCGGCAGGATTCGAACCCGCGACCCCCGTTTTGAGCCACCGACAGCCCACCCACTGAGCCACAGAGGTCGTCAAACAACAGTTATATCCACTTTTGTAAATTAAGAAATTAATAGGGGTGTAGACTATTTTTAGGAAATATATTTATTTTACAGATGTACCATCAAGGAAGTTGATTCCTATGCAACTGACAGACCAACGTTATTTGGTCGAATACTTATGTCAATTCAATGTTAATTGTGATCTGTCGGCTGGGTTTGACGTAACGCAACCAACCTACTTATGTCCCCGATTTGCATAGGAATCAACTTCTCTGATAGTACATAAGTATTTTGTTACACCTAAAAATATGTATAAAAAATAAATACACTCTTATTTCAATAAAAAAAATCACTATATATAAAAAATATTATAAAGTTATTAAGTAAAATATGTCCATTTTCGGTAATTCTATAATACAAACTCTCAAATCAACAATAATTTGTATTAGATTTCGTTTACTGTCAACACCCCTATTATTGTATTCCTGCCTAATTACTGGTCAATAGTATACTAAATACTTACATGACACTAATAAAAGACAATAAAATTAATTATTTGATTATTTAAAAATAATTTAAAATTTTCCCCGGTTTGGGGAAAATTTCCCCACTTTGTTATGGACATTACTGACCTGTTGAAGTTGAATTAATATTTACATTATTTTATCAAAATACTTTAAAAATATGTTATCTTACCTATGAAATATTATTCTTTGATGTTTTTTGTGTAAGGTTGTATTGTTCCTGTACCATTTTACAACACAAGATGGCATATTTATTTTTATTTATGAATGACAAAGATGTGTCACCGCGATGCAGTCTAATTGCGTAATGGCGGTACGATCGGCTTATTACAGTGCGAGTGTTTGTGCAAGATGTGTACATATGATCGCCTGAGCTTATTAAGGGTGCTTCACTCATTTCTTAATGGCGATCCGTCCGTATTTTTTTTACGTCCGTGGTTAAAGGCATAATTTTAAAATAATATTAGTTCGATGCACTCCCAGGCCCCCGCTACTATATGTGCAATGTGTGCAATGCACACGGGCGCCACCCTCTAGGGGCACCAAATCGCCATTCTTAAGGGGCGCCAAAACCAAAGAGGAAATTTTTTTTTTAAAGAAAAAAAAATTTTTGGTCTATTTTTGCACTTTAACGGTACGGAACTCTTCGTGCGCGAGTCTGATTCGCACTTGGCCGATTTTTATCTGCTTTATTTCACCTACCTACCATTAAAAAAATGCCTTAAGGGGCGCCAAAGTCCTTTTTTGCACACAGGCGCCAGTATCCCTTACGGGGGCCCTGGGCACTCCTTCACCATATAAACTATGACTGTGCAAAATTTCATGCACCTACGTTTCCCTATTTTTCGTAAAAAGGGTTACAAAGTTTTTCGTTCGCGTATTAATATTTTGATGATAATTTCCAACTTTTTATAAGTTCGAAGTGTTAAGCTTCATATTCAGTTCACATCGATATTTATGTCTGTATATTATTGTCTACACAACTCGGTTACGGGTTAAAGACAATATCTTGTCAGAACTGTAAACTTTACATATTGTAATGAAAAAATATAAAAAATCGAGATACGCAAAATACGATATAACCCCAACTAGAAACATATTTTGTCACTTTATTGTCAATCGTGGTTTGTATAGAAAACTATACTTCATTCGGGCTAACTTGTCGCTAGCGGTCATTGACTCCCTGTCAAAAACTTGTCATTTTCCATATAAACCGCGATTGACAATGAAGTGTCAGATATTGTTTATCGTGGTTTTATAGGGAAAATGACAAGTTTTTGACAGGGAGTCAAGTCTGCTAGCGACAAGTTAGCCCGAGTGGAGTATAGGAAATATGAAAAAAATTTGACAGAGGGTTATTGACCGCTACCCTACGAATAATTAAAACTTTATTATTCGTAGCCGCTATCGCCGAGATTGACCGATAGGACACTGGACAATTATTATAGGTACTGAGCGAAGCGATTTTATTTGAATGTCCTACAGATAGGTCATAGGAATGGTTACACTAGTTAGAGAGAGACGGACCAAGATTTATGACCTCTCACTCGGCACGTGCTTAGACGCACAGTAATCTTTCCAGTTATACGTAGTATATATTAATTCCATGGTCCCTACATATTGCTATACTGTGACTCTGCCTTTCTATCGAAGACATTCGAATTTCGAAGTCGATAAGTTGACACTTGACAGATGGTTGACAGTATCAGTCGAACTGTCAGTGTCATTTTGAACAAGCTTTTCTACATTTCTTCGGTGAATTGCATCCCACGGTAAGTTTATTGTATATTTCAATAATAAAAAAGCAGGTTTACTACTTTACTCTATCTCTATGGAATCCTTTGCCTGTCCCGACCGGGACGAAAAAAAAGAAAATCTCTATGGAATTCTATAGTTTATGGTTTATGGCGGCGTTGTGTTGGTGAGGTTAGCGATTTTGTAGAAATATTTGTTATTATTTTCTGTTTGAATGACTTATCGATACCTAAAATGGTATAAATTACAAAGAAAAGTGCTTAATGAATCACTAAAGATCGTATTTAGCATAACATTCATTCAGAAATAGTGATTTTTTTGTGGACGCGTTAGTTGACACTCCTCGCAAGTAAATTGCCAAAAAAATATTAGATTAATCTTACTGCTAGCCCGGCCTGTTTATTCTTTTACCACATGAAGTTGTAAATTCCTTCGTTTTTGCATATTTACCGTAGTAAAATGTGACCGAATCCTGTCATCTATTTATAGACTAACTGTGTTACCTTTTTAGGCGGGAGAATGGCTTTGTTGAGAAGTCTGAGACCTACCCAGGTTCTGTCTGCTATACTTATCGTGAGGATTCTGTCTGTGTTCGTTGTTCAGACATGGTATGTGCCAGACGAATACTGGCAAACATTAGAAGTTGCTCATAAACAAGCATTTGGCTATGGAACCCTTACCTGGGAATGGCAAAAAGGCATAAGAAGCTTCCTGTACCCAAGCATTGTGACTGCTTTATATTATCTGCTGAAGGTTACTAATTTGGATTATCCTGAAGCATTGGTATGTATGTCTGTAATGATTTACAGAAATAAATTATACCCATAAAATAGCTCTTCTCTTAGTAGTTTAGTAGTCATAGTCTCTAGACATTTTCCTAGCCTTAAAGTAGGTAGATTAATGTGTAACAAGTAACCAAAATAATACAAGTAAATGTGATTAAAGTGAACTACATACTACTTTTTTTTTTTCAGGTATTATTGCCACGAATTTTACAAGCCATCATAAGCTCTGCAGCTGATTACAGTTTTTACAAATGGTCTGGTAATCGAAAATGGGCTTTATTCTTAATCCTGACATCATGGTTTTGGTTTTACACATGCAGCAGGACTCTCTTACAAACCCTGGAAACTGCCTTAGTAGCAATTGCCCTATCCTTGTTCCCGTTCAAAGAAGGAAAACTTTCACACTATCAAAAAGGTAAGTAACTATATAATTAGGGTAACATAAAAGCTATTTTCAGTACAAATTTGATTGATTCGAAAATGAATTAGGCTAGAAGAGGGAGTGATTCAGCACTTGTTTTTAGGGTTCCGTACCTCAAAAGGAAAAAAACGGAACCCTTATAGGATCACTTTGTTGTCCGTCTGTCCGTCTGTCAAGACCCTTTTTCTCAGGAACGCGTGGAGGTATGAAGCTGAAATTTATATCAATTACTCAGGTCTACTGTCCCTTGAAGCTGTGAAAAAATCAAACTTCTAAGCCAACGCAATCAAAAGATACAGCCGTTTATGCCGCAAATTTTCGACACTTGCAAGGGAATCAAAACCTACAGGGTGCTTCCCGTGAACTCAGAATCTTGAAATTTGGTACGAAGCAACGTCTTATAGCATAGATAAAGGAAAAATTACGAAAACCATAAATTTTTAGTTACATCACATAATATATATTTTTTTAATAATTTTAAACTTACTACCCATTTCCTCATAAACGCGTAGAGGTATTAAATTGAAATTCATACCAAATACTCAGGTCTATAATACCTTTAAGCTGTCGGAACCCTCGGTGCGCGAGTCCGACTCGCACTTGGCCGGTTTTTTTTTCTTATTTATCTTGTTTTAATTTTTATTTTAGAGGACAATAGATGGATTTGGCTGGCCTGTACATCTGTGTTTGTGAGACCCACATCAGCTCCTCTGTGGATTGTTCTGGGTCTTTATAACTTGGTGACTACAAATCAGGGTCGTCCACAGCTATTGCTGCAGACTTATCTGCCAATAGGGTAAGACTTTATATGATGTATCGTGCAATCACTTGTATGCAAACAGTCAGTTGTTGCTTTTACTTATAAAATGTTTTTTTTTTGTCTTTTTTAATTGTATTTTTTTTATTTCAGGGTCTTAGCAGGTGGGGCACTTGTGGCGCTGGACTCATTTTTTTATGGAAAACTTATAATTACTCCTTGGGAATTTTTCAAGTTAAATGTATTGAAAGATATTGCATCCTTCTATGGCAAGCATCCATGGTAAGTTATTATTGACAAATTGAAAAAGAAGCAGTTTGAATGATTAACAATTTTTCAAATGCTATTTTAACTTGATTTTTTACCACAAATGTTTTCAGGCATTGGTATATTACTCAAGGTCTGCCTGCTGTATTGGGAATAAATATATTGCCTGTAATTTGGGGTATTGCTAAGATTTTAAGGAGACCAAAGGAGAATAAAATAGGCACTCTGTTACTATCCGCAGCTGCATTACATGTTGCTCTTCACAGGTAAGATTTAAAACATATGTATTTTGTATTATTAAAATTTTAAATTGATTGTGTAATGTAAGTTTTCAGAATGTTAAATATTCTGAATTACAAACAAAGTTAATATTATTTGTTTCCTCTGATATAACCTTTTACTATGTTAATGTTTTGTATTTCAGCTACATACCTCACAAAGAGTTCAGATTTGTTTTGCCATTGCTGCCAATTTTGCTGTATATTGCTCAGGATGTTATTGTCCCATGGAGCAGAAAGGCAGAAAAGTAAGTTACACATCAGTAAAATCACACTTATTGCTATCTAGATCAGCATGTCAGAACTCAGATCATATGTTTCTTAAAGAAATATAAAATCGTGTTATGTCTATAATATTAATAATGGGTGATTTTTAGGGTTCCATACCCAAATGGTAAAAACGAGACCCTATTACTGAGACTTTGATGTCTGTCCGTCTGTTCGTTTTCTTGAATTATGCAACCAGTGAAAAATATTGTAATCAATTTCCTTATTTCAGATGGCAACTTTACACCTTGGCATTAGCATTACTTGTTGGAAATGCTATTCCCGCCGCATATTTTGGATTGATACACCAAAAAGCAACTCTAGAGGTGATGCCTCTGTTACGTGAGAATATTTCGAACAACAGAACTTCGATTTTGTTTGCTATGCCTTGCCATTCGACGCCATTATACAGGTAACTATAGATTTGTTCTTACTTTTATAACTGTTAAGGCGTCCACGTCGGCGTATTTAATATATCAACAGACGAGTGATCATATATTTCGATATTGAGCCTTCGAGCAGTGAATTTTGCGGTCTACACCATGGTTTTTTATCGATTTAGAGTAAAACTATCGAGTAAAACCGTACGTGAGTACTTAGCATTATGGTCATTTTTGTAGATCATATAAAGAGGAATAATTCTTCCATACATATTTTTTGGATATTTTGGACCGTTTTAGCAGCGCACGCAACGGAAGCTCTCAAAGATGAATAATTTTTCCCGTTTTTTTTCCACATTTTCCTCTGTTTCTTCGCTCCTAAAAGTCACAGCGTGATGTTATATAGCCTTCCTCGATAAATGGGCTATCTAACACTGAAATAATATTTCAAATCGGACCAGTAGTTCTTGAGATTAGCATGTTCAAACAAACAAACTCTTCAGAATTATAATATTAGTATAGATAAATACCATTCTTATAATTCAGCCACCTCCACGCGAATGTGTCAACTCGCTACCTATCTTGCGACCCGCCGCCGCCAGGCGAGACGTACGAATCCGAGGTGTTCTTCAACAACCCCAACCGGTGGTGGGCGCGCGAGTTCGCTGTCCGTCAGCCCCCGACCCTCGTGGTACTGTTTGACGTGTTGCGCGGCCGCCTGGACGGGCTGCGAGACTACCGCCTTCTGCACGAGCTGCCGCACACACAGGTATGTACTATCAAGGAAGTTGATTATTTCTTCTTCTTATTTAATGGCACCCATAGATGCAGGTTTGCACCACTAAAAGGCATCTGCCTTTTAGTGGTGCAACCGGGCTTCTGTAAGTCCGCCATCTGGCGGACTTACAGAAGCCCGGTTGGCTCACGGTTAACTTATGAGAAAGTGGACACGTGAACTGGAGATAAGGACAAAATGACAGTTGACAGGTAACTAATTAGAGCTCGACAAGGATTTAAATGAATGTGGCGAAAAAAGGAACTATAACGCTGCCATTATACAAAAACGCAATTTTTGACAGTTCTTCTTTACTAGCAGCGCCGCCGCTCACGTTCATTGAAAGCGTTGTCGAACTTTATCTGGCAACTCACAAAGGAGCCATAAATAAAAAAGAAGATAAAGCCTATAAACACATTACCCTGCATAACTCCCATTCGTGTATGCATAATATACGTACCTAAAACTAAATTACAATAAAAACTAGCGTAAAAAGAGAACAGTTTAAATATAAAAAAGGTTGTCATCCAGACTGCTGCCTTTAGGGAGAGTGCCCAGAATACTAGCCACATTGCCCCGCTGTAAGGCCAGGCTTAATCGCTGGCCAAAATACGCTCCAGCCCTCTGGTCACCTGTGCGATCTATGAGGCGGGATGATATAAGATTGAAAAACTTTTTCATATCATCCCCCCACGGGCCTAACGTTTCAAACGCAAGCGGCAGAAATATGTAGCCACGGCTTAAAGATACATATTTTCGCCGCTTACGCGTTTGCGCTTCGGACGCCGCCGCACCAGCCGTCACTGAAGTTCCATGTAAATAGGAGGCCGCCAGTGTGTCGACACATGTTGCGTCCCACACCAAGCACCTCCCACTTTTCCATGGAACTAATGTTAAGCCGTCGGGTCTCTTGCCATCATCACGGGCAATACCAATCGGCTCTAAAATAGCCGGAACGTTGATGGAGACAAGAGCCCGACGTACAACATCATTCAATGCCGCGTGGCGCGACAGACGACCAGCGCTCCGCTGGCAAGAAAGCCCATGGTGACCCAGACGATCTACCATAGATCCACAAGGGCAGCAGTGTGGATGGTTTGTTGGCAAACCTAGTCGCAGACTGATGGCAAGGGAGAAGGTGGTATTGTCCAGTAACGTGCCTAAATTTGGAGATGGAAGTGCTTGGAGCCAGAGTCCAGATTCCCAAGTTGCAGCAGCCAGAAGACGGGCCCGCTCAGCCGCGTCGGAACTAGAGTTAACTAGCTTATCAAATACAACACGGCAAAGCGGCTCATCCCAAAGACGCTGCAAACAAATGTTGGCTGGAACGGCCCCATTGGCACTAGCTTCTCTCCAGGCCTCTAACGCGTCACTATAAAACGGAAAATCAAAGTTGCCAAAAGAAGGGGAGAGAATTTGGCGGGTCAATGGACTGGTACTATTTACTGAAGATAGAAAGGCTGGAAGAGCAACATCTGACACTTTCCTGATGCCGATGCCCCCAAAGCGAATAGGGAGTGATGCTTGGCACCACGCCCTATCCGTAAGTGAACAATTAAAAATATGGGTCAAAATTTTACGGATGGCTGCGTCAAAAGAGGCCAAACTATTGGTAAATTTCCAAACTGGAGAACACCTTAGAAAGTAGGTAAATTTTGGTACAAACAAGCAAAATTTGATAATTTGAAAGGCCATATGAATATTAATTTTTTCCAAACGATCACAAGAATTTTGAAATTTCAACATTTGTTCCTCTAGGAATAGTGGAATTGACTCCTCCAAAATAGGAGCTCCTAAAAGGCGCAGAGCGTATTTATCTATTACTTTAATACAAGGGGCCAAAGTATTAAAATTATTAACCACAGCGGTTTTAGACTGAGTCGTAAATTTGTCACTAAAAAAAAGCTCGCATTTGGAAAAATTAATACTTAAACCAATTTTTTCCAATTCGCTTATTATACACTTTAGGTCATTCCAAACGGTGGAAGGAGGGCCTGCAATGGTCCCATCGTCAAGATACCAAATATTTAATTTAGAAGTAAGGGTCGAAATTATTGGATGAATGGCTAAACTAAAAATAGCCGGCCCAAGGGGATCTCCCTGCTGACAGCCAACCGCAGAGTCGATCAAATGGCCCATATAAACGAGTTGAGTAGGCGTATTGTAACACTGCCATATAAAGGGATAAATGTCGGGTACCTTGTCTAAGCACTGATTAAGCAGGGCACGGCGGTCGACCGAATTAAAAGCATTCTTGATATCGACTTTGAGAACTACATCATCGTCACAGTTATGTATGAACCCCCTGAGGCTGTGGACAGCAGCTTCACAACCGCCTTTGCAACTGAAACCTAATTGAATCGGTTTGAATTCCTTAATCAATTTGGGGTGAATACTTTTACAGCAGATTTTAGCGACTATTCTACGAAAAGTGCTACCCACAGCAATTGGACGGATTCCGCCATCTTTTTTCTTTAGAGCACAGAGATTAGCACCGTATAGTACATTTAAAACTTCCGAGTTCACTTGCCCTGAAAGCATTAGGTTTACGAGATCCGTCAGGTCGCTCAGAAGTGTTTTACCAGCATCAGCAGTGGAACTACAGATTAGATCTTTGAGATGTTGCGGTGAAATCCCGTCCAAGCCACCTGCCGAACCGTTCCTAAAAGACATTATGGCAGACAGCACCATTTTGCTTTCAGCAACTATACCAGAACCGGTCGGTGTAGGGAGATTAGGAGTTACAGAGGTATACGGATGTTTTTCTTTTAAGGCAGTCAAGGTGTCTGGGGAATTTGTAGCCCGCACATCCGATGAAAATAGGAGATTGGACGCGCCTTTTATATCCCCGTCACAGATTTTCGCTTCTATGATTTTGTTGACACACAATGGCTCTTGTCGTTTAAAATATGTATTACTCCGCTGAAAATCACTGGAGGAATAAATGTTAAAACTTTTTTCAACGCAGTTTTGTTTTATAATTTTCGTAAGAGAACATTTTTTAGAAGAGGAATTTGCGTGGAAAATTTCGTATGAAAAGACAAAAAGGTTTTTCCATGCATCTTTAGAATTTTCTTTAATAACCCGTTTTAATACTTCGGAAAGTTTTAGGGCGACAGTCACACGGGCGCCTCTTGGGATTCTTTTTATAACAGGGGTGGATGCTTTTAAGCGAGAAAGGACAGAACACAGATCCTCGGCTTGCAATTACTGAACTGTATGCGGGAGAGGGGGAGGAACATGTACATTGCTATTTGACGACTGCTTATGGCATTTACTCACATGTATGCTTAGTCCTCTCGAACCCTTAAAGAATTTTGGTTCTGAACAGAGCAAACACTGCTAAAAGAAGATAAACATCTTTGTTCGTAGCGTTGCCATAACATTTTTAAATGGCGGCGGGGGTTGAAGCCTACAAGGGACGTGTTCGTCGGCGTAATTTTTCTTAAAAACCTCTTATGCGCATGTTACCAAAACATGTCATGTCATGGCAACGCCATGAACAAAGTTGTTTATATACTTAGTTACCTGTCAACTATCATTTTGTCCTTATCTCCAGTTCACGAAAAAAAAATTAACTTGTGAAATTTTGACCAGTTATCGGTACGCTTATATTTAAGTTCGTAGCAGTGTAGCACACATGTTAAAAATGGGTCTATGTTGCGTTACCATTGTAACGTCCAAGAAACGTATGGCACCTCTACGTCGCCGCAAAGCGGTGTTTTTCTTAAGTTAAGTTAATAAACAGCGCTTTGCAGCGACGTCTTCCGACGCTCGGGAAATACGACCGTTGCCGAAAAATTCTATGCGCATTATCGTAGGCTTTCACTTTGGGAGCACTGTACATTGAATTGACATAACCCGTCCAAATCAATTTCTTCATTGCTACATTAAAGCGAAAGTTAACCAAGCACTCTACATTGCGTTCTCACATTTCGCGGGGCAGGCCGCAGGATGCATACCCGCCTTCCTCGCACCTGACATGGGCTAAGGAAACTTTGAAAGTGGATGCCAAGTTAATTTCAGTTGTATTGTTTTTCCTGTTGTAGCTATTGCAACAGTATACCAAATGCATACACGAAAAGTATTCCTGATTCATTGGTCACATTGTGAGCTTTTACATACTGATGAAATGCTTACATTTGATAGTTAATTTTTATATTCATTAATGTCACAAACTATTTAATTCAACAGTGATTATTTTGTGACGTAAAAGCTACTCTATGCTAATTACTCACATATGGTTTTGCTCGATAGTTTTACTCCGAATCGAAGGAAATGACATATTTGACATATTTAATTCCATCGAGGCCGGCTCGAAGCGAGCCTTCGAGCTGTCAGTTTTGCGGTCCACACAGTGGTTATTGCTCGATTTGGAGTAAAACTATCGAGCAAAACCGTATGTGAGTACTTAGCATTAGGCTGGTATAAATAGTCAGTACTCAATATGCATCTCGGTCTCAAGACACGGTTCAGGCTCTGTTGGTTGGCTGTCAAAATTTGGACCAATCACAGAGCCGAACCGCGTCTTGAGACCGGGTCGCATCTTAAGTACTGACTATTTATACCGGCCTTAAGAATTATAATGTGAAATAATATTGTTTTCTCAGTTTCCAGAAGGCGAGGTGAGTGAGAAGGTTCTTGTTTACCAAAGGAAGGAAGCCAGACCAAAAGTACAAACTGACGAAGTTGTATAACATACTGCAACCAGAAATCAAGACGGACTCTATGGGGGAACCGACAGTGTTCGTATCTTAAATAAGTAATCTATCAGATTTTATACTTTTTATTGACATTTTTATAAAAGATAATTTGGTATCAAAGGTTCTAATGACATGGGTAACGGCCTTTCCCAATATTTAATCTATCTCTGGTTTGACATACAACCGATCGCAGCTAACATTGAATTGACATAAAATATATGTCTCTAATATCTAATGTGAGCTATTCCTATTTCTAGTAGGGCAAAACCAGAGATAGATCAAATATTGGGAACAGCCGTTAGTTTACTGATTTGAGTAAAATATTTTTCACAACTCATGAAGACAAAAATTTTGAAACTAAATAAATTTTGTAATTTTTATAATTAACACTTTCTATGCAATAATATTATCCCACCTTATCTAAATAATAAAACTCCGTATAGTTTATGTATATATAAAAAATGTCCAAATCCTTGATCGACATAAATCACACATTTTTTCTTGTCATATCATAGTAAAAATATTTACCCTATGATCAATTTTACGGTTAACTACTGTATAATATGAACCAGGATGAATTGTCATGGTATTCTCACAGTGAAGCATCCAGAGGAAGCTATTGTCCAAGGTTCCGTTCTCCTTTTCAAGATTAATAATGGATTAATATTAAAGAAATAAACTATGCCAAAAGACAAAAAACTGGTATTGCCAACTTGATCAAAGTAAGAGTTTCTATATTATGTGCGATTAAATTTCTTTGAAGTAAATATGTGCGATTAATAAAAAATACATAATCTGTTAAATATAGGTTTAATAAAAAGTTACATAAATGGAATGTTTCAATACAAATTATATAATTTAGTTTGTATATTTATTAATTTTGTAGTTAATTTTAGTCTTTATATTTTGGCATAAGATTAAAATGGGTGGTGGCAATTGACAGCTTTTTCGTAAGTTTATAAAAAGTTAATTGCAATCTTAAATATTTCGCAAACTTTAGAACGGCTTTAGAAAAATCGTATTCAGGAAAAATTTATATAGCTAATATTAATTTATGGAGACAGAACAATGTTTGACGAGACAGTTAAATGTATAAAATCAATAATTTGAGAAGATAATTTATTATTTTACTGATAAAATAACGTAAAAAACGTTACTAACGTTTTAATACTATAAAAGATATCTCGATTGTCACATCCTCATTGTGTTCTCGAAAAATAAATAGATATAGTAAGTATTCAAACAAAATATTAGGTTTTGATTCAATTTAAGTGATTTGCTTCAATTATTGATTGAATATCAAATTTTAATATCTTTACAATGTTACAGTTTTGAAAACTCAACATTTGGAAAAGTATCGGTTTATTAAAAGAAGATAATATTTACTTTGAAAATTTTCCTGTAAGTGCAAGAAGTCTTTTCTATGTTGAAACTATTATTATTATAGGTCCTAATAATATCAACTATGTATTAGAAACGTATACAGCAATTACCATAGGCACTTCAGTGAAAAAAATTACTATTGTAATAACTTATAACTTAAAATTTGTCTAATATCTATAATTGATTATTATCCATGACTAAATGGTACAAGAGTAGATGTATGACTTGCCAAAGGAAAAAGTTAATTGTTATAATGTAACATTTGTGTTATATATTATGTGTAATTGTTTTTCACTGTTTTAATCTGCAACTTCCACCGAATTATTACTAAACTTTCATTAGTACATTGAAGAAATTGAATTGTCTACTAGGTTAAGATGATAATGTTTGATGTAGTTTCTGCAGAAAAAGCGCTTCAGTAAGTTTCAAATACTTGACAAAATTGTATGTTACATATTATTTTCTGTACCTAATGCAAAAAATTAAGACTAGATTTTGTGTCATACTTGTAGTAATAGTTTGCTTAACAAGATTGACTATGCTTTATATTATGTTGCAATTCATAATTGATACATTTATTTACTATTTTTACAATTTAATTTACGATTATGATAGATTGTTTTAATTCAATTATTTAAATAGATAAGATTGCCTTGCTCAAAATAAAAGACGTAAGCTAAGATCAGTGTTAAACATTTTCTCAGTAATGTTAACAATAATTCATATAAATAGAGTATTTTATAGCATTTTTACTTTAATCCTAATGTGTTTGTGGAACGTACTTGTCTTGTAACTAGTAAGTATTTTCCGTCCGCTAGATACTCATTCTTGTATTGTATTAAAAAATACGAATGTAATATAAGTCCAGGTATTATTGTATACCGGTATCAACCTAATTTAAATACATTTTTTTTGAGCAATCAAGGCATTTTATATTAGTTAATGTTGTTTCTGTAGTGTAAGTCAAATGTCTTCTATAGATTGTGGAGTGTGAAATTTTAATAAAGATTTTATTTTTAAATTAGTGTCTTATTTATCTTATTTACAAAAGAAATGTAAACAAACTTTAAGCCTATCTATCAGCGCAAAAACCGACGCAACCTTGTTTTTGTGCGCGAGTGAAAGAGACAAGAAGCGTTATACCATAAAGTTATTATACCTAGCGGAATAGAGCAACAATCTCGAGCTGTCAAACGAAACCAAAATCAAAATCAAAATTATTTTTATTCGGAGTAATGTTTTTACAAAAACTTTACCGAACGTCGATACTACGGTGCCTACCACCGGTTCGGGAACTAACCCGGCGAGAAGAACCGGCGTAAGAAACTCGCACGGGGCCATCTTTTACTAAAAAGATGGAAAATTACAATTTAAAACATATAACAGATATATACAAACATACACGATCACATTCATGTACATTACATCCCGGGATGTATATCTTTACATTATATTAACTTGACGCACCACTGGAATGTACATGCAAGCATCGTAATGACGTCATAACCATGCGTCTAGTTAATTTGACTGTGTTATATAACAATATTATGACTTAGAGCTATTTACAATAGGAATTACTTATAAAAAATATACTAGTAGCCTGTAAGAACCACCCTATTCCCAAGGTGTGTCGTCGTCGATGAAATCATTGATTTTATAATAAGCTTTAGTACACAAACGTTCTTTTACTACATTTTTAAATTTATTGATAGATTTTGAACGTTTTCTGGGATTCTATTGTACAGGCGTATACACTGGCCTTTAAAAGATTTGCTGACTTTGCTAAGTCTGATCACTGGTATTTCTAATTTGTTCTTATTCCTAGTGTTAAAACAATGATTGTCGCTTTTCTTTTTGAAACTATTTAAGTTCTTTCTTACATACAGTACGTTATCCAAAACATATTGAGATGCGACGGTCAGAATATTTATTGTATAAACCGAAATTGGTTTCATCTGTGTGTAAAAATATGTGTACGTATACACTTACACAAGCATGATTGAACATGATTTCTATGAGATTAAATTGTCAACGTGCGGCACGTGCCGACTGGACGTCAAAAAAGAGTGCTGCTGTCATGTATCACACTTCTCTTTTTACCACGCAGTGTTACTGATAGTGACATCTCTCTTGCTCAGGCCTTTGTTTCTTTATCCCGCTGGGTATATTAACTTTATGCGTTAGGCCTTGTTCTCTCTCTATGTCTACTTTCGTGGATTATTATCAGCATAATCTAGTTAGTGACTGTCTTTTCATTTGCGTAATAAAATAGCATAAACCATAACAAAGCAATAATTTGTCTCTATACTTTATTCTATTTTCTAACTTTTTTATGCTTTTTGATTGTCTCTGTCCTAAAGTTTTTTTAAAATTTCGTTCTACGTCTAGTGGCCTAATGACCTATCTTTGTTATGAATATTCTACATTAGTATCCTAAATAAGCATTCTATTATAATATTATTTCTATGTTTATGTTATTTTCTTCAGGAAATACTAGCGGCCCTGTGTACAACTTAGATAATGCATTCAAGAACAAAATGAAACCCACATAGATTACAGAGTCAAAGGTTGTACAGATAAGTCACCGAATCACATAGAGTTGTTACTGTAGATGCACATTCATTACCATTTACTCCTCCTTTTGGTTTCGATGCAGTCGGGTAAAAATTGAAGGAAAAAATATAATAAAGTGAAATGTAATGTTTGTAGTAAATGAAGGTGATTTGTATAGTATACCTGAATTAAATTATTACATAATAATATTATGATTAGCAGCATACTTCATAGGGTAATAGGTGATAATGTAATACCCCCCTATATTACATTATCCAATATCATTGACTCAATGATCTCGGATCCAATATATATGATAATCTAATATCCCCCTTAGATTACTAGTTTTTCTTCACAGTTGAAATTCAAAATTTACTAAAACAGGCAGGCAGCTACTAACGACTAGAACAAGCTGTATTTAGTTGAATTTGTATAAGTCATAGTCGTATCTAATACTATCGTATATCAACATAAAGCGATAATTTTAAAATAATACACATTCAACAGTTCTATTCTAATGTGTCCTATATTTGAAAATGGGCGCTAGAATAATATTTCTTAAAACATTTATTTTATCACTTATATCTCTATCGGTGGAATATAATGTTTCAGAGGAGATTAAGTTGAGGTCTAGTAGTGATGGTGAAGACGGTAAAAGTAGTTTGGTGTTCGTGTTCGATACAACGGGCTCCATGTATAATGATTTAAGGCAGCTGCGAGAGGGCGCCGAAATGATCTTACAGACTGCGCTAGAGGAGAGCAACGTAATTGCTGATTTTGTGTTCGTTCCTTTTCACGATCCAGGTAAAATCAAGGCCCAAAACTGCCTTAGAGCGCCTTCATATTACGTCGCAAGTAGTGCGGCAGGTGCGCTGTAGCCACGCGACTTCTATACAAAAGAGAGTCGCACGGCTGCCGCGCGACTGTCATTTGTATAGAAGTCGCGCGGCTGCAGCGCTGCTGCCGCAGTGCTTGCGACGTAATGTGAAGGTAGCCTTATCCCATTTTTGCCGAGTGCTCCTAAAGTTTTGCGCCTTACTACTTAAACGCCTTCTCAGTAGCTTATTTTCTTACTCCAAATGTCTACATTCACAGCGGTCGGCCCTGCAACGGTTACGAAAAGCAAGCTGGTGTTCAAATCGGCGTTGAACATAGTAAGAGTGTACGGCGGAGGGGACTGCCCCGAAAAATCACTCGGTGGTATTCAGTTGGCACTCAACGTGAGTCGGCCTCGCTCTTTCATATACGTGTTCACCGACGCCACAGCATCCGACCATCGGGATGTCGGGAAAGTTCTGGAAACCATTCAGAGGAAACAGAGTCAGGTAAGTAAAGTATTTGCTCTGTGTGGCCTCCCAACTTTGGATGAATACTAGCTGTAATAAATGTGTAGAGGGTCCTAACCGAATGGTTGCCCGTTATTATCGACGTCAATTATTGTACCATCGAAGAAATTGTTTCATAAGCACTTGACGGACCTATAATAACGTCATTTTGTTGGATTATTTCAACTTAATGTAAGTCACCATCTGTTGGCTGGGCTTTAAAAAATCGGCCAAGTGCGAGTCGGACTTTTATTGAATTTATTTAAGGGTTCCGTACTTTTATTGAATTTATATTAAAGTTGCCAAAAATTGTGGTTTTTGTATGGGAGCCCCCCTTAAATATTTATTTTATTTTAATTATTAAAGTACAAATATAATTAAGAATATTGTGGGTATCTCAAGTGCCTACCTGCTACCAATATTGATTACGAGCAAAAAAAAAGGGCAAAAAATCACGTTTGTTGTATGGGAGCCCCCATGGGCGTAATGGGAGCAAATTACCCAGGTTCTGGGCCGGGGGGGGGGGGGGGGGGGGGGCAAATTACGCAAATTCGGGCAAATCAAATTTTTTATAAGCTAGGTGCTTATAAAGAATAAAAAATTAATAATTTTTAGTTATAAAAATATTGAATTGCAAACAAATGACAAAAATTCGTTTTATTATTTTTAATTTTTATACATTAAAGTACCAGATAATATACTTAGTTGGGACGTCAACAAGATCCAGGGGGGGCAGCTGCCCCCCCCTCGGTACGCCCATGGGAGCCCCCGTAAATATTTATTTTATTTTTCGTATTTGTTATTATAGCGGCAACAGAAATACACAATCTGTGAAAATTTCAGAAGTCTAGCTATAGCGGTTCTTGAGTTATAGCCTGGAGACAGACGGTCAGACGGACAGACATCGAAGTCTCAGTAATAGGGTCTCGTTTTCACCCTTTTGGTACGGAACCCTAAAAAGACCAAAATAAATACAAAGGTCCGCAATCTGCCTTTGAATCAACTTTTCCGATAGTACATGCAAATTCATAACACAACATAAAGGGGGATCATCAGTGAAAATAATTAAATTGGCTCATGATATTTAACCCACAGAAGTCGGAGACCTTGATTAGCTGCAAACTTAACTCGCAGAACTTTTGCATAATTTTGACGGAAGTAGACAAGTCATGATTCGAGTGTAAGGAATGGGAATTAAATAACGTCTAACGATATATTTTAATGTAATGATTTTCAGGTAGTATTCGTATTGACCGGCCACTGCAATGACCTGAACAAGCCGCACTACAAGGTGTACCAACAGATAGCCGCCGCTAGCTTTGGACAAGTGTTTAACTTGAATAAGACCAGCGTTCATAAGGTATGTATTGTCTTGTAGCTGTAAACTAAAGCTACAGCTTTTGTTTATACACGTCGAGACTACGCTACATTTTTGAGATTAAGGCCCCTTACACACTGCGACTTTTATCAGCGATGCTGTCGCGATGCAACATCGATGCAGTCGCAAATCGTCCACCTATACACACTTGCGCTACTATCAGCATCGATACAGTCGCGATACTGTAGCGATGCAGAAGCAAAACAATTCAAAAATCTATTGTATCGCGCGTGTGTATAGATGCTAACGCGCAACTGTATCGATACTAACGCGCGACAGCATCGATACAAAAATGGCTGGTGTCGCGATGCTATCGCGCGTTTCAAAAACGCGCGACTGCATCGCTGTTAAAAGTAGCAGTGTGTAAGAGGCTTAAAATGCCGCATTGCGTGTCAATGTTAGCTTTTTTTAGCAGCCTTTATTTTCCTTTTTAATCATTTCGAATTGAATCATTTAGTTTATATATCTAATTTTTTATAGGTGCTGGATTTTGTACGTAGCTCTATCAAAGGCAGGAGTGTGAATTTAGCGTCGGCTGTCAACCCTCCCGGATATAATTATACCAAACAGGTAATAGGGCTGCATTGTTAAGCTGCAACAACGTAACATTTGATGGGTGCGTTAAGCCTACAATAAAAAATCAGAAATCTAAAAAAATAACTGTGATTTAATTGCTAGGTTAATTCATAATTTTTTTGAACTCAAAGAATGAAGTTAGCAGTGAGTGCTTAAATATATTCTTAATATATTGTATTTTTTGACTGTTTGATGCATAGATTTAGTACTGTCATGCTTGGTTATTTGTTCACTTAGTGATTAGTATAACTTATTTTTAAGTGGCTACTTGCCGGTTACTGTTACTGTGTGACCACGACCACCACGTGAAGGATCATAGGCTATTTTTTGTAGACTAATTTGTCCGTGAAATATATAATTTGCGCGGGCGAAGCCGCGCGGAACGTCTAGTTAGACAGTATAATATGGAGTAGTACATAGCTTGACTTCACATGCGTCTATAAGATTTTTCCCTTTGCCTTTCTTACTATATTTTTTAAAATCTTGTCTAATATTAAATAGAGAAAAAAATCTAACTCAACAAGTCCATTACCCATTTTCTAAAACACGATTTTCTTTTAATGTATTTTTTTAAGGCCCAGGATCTTCCACTGTTCTCGCTCCTGCGCCACCGACAGCCAGCCTGGCTGGGCTGGTATGCCTCCAGCTTGTTACGCCACCTTTTTCTAGGCCGTCTACGGCGGCGGCGTCCATCTTCGGATGCCCACTCTGTCTCCTTGCCCAGCGGCATAGAATATGCCAGCGGTCGGAATGCATGCGGCTAATGTGACCCGCCCACTCCCATGTTACATGTTATATACAACTTAATTTTACGATACAACTTTCAGATTCCAGTGGACAAATCAGTGAGCGAAGTGACGGTGTCTGTGTCGGGAGCGAACCCTCAGATCCACGTTATCAACCCCAGCGGCGAGGAGATAACGGGCCCGCCGCAACTTGTCACCACTTTGGACCTCTCTGAGATAATGGTATTCTAATGATGTACTATCAGAGAAGTTAATTCCTAGGCAGATGGCGGACCCAAGTAATTTGGTCGCGTAAAGTCAAACCTATCAGATCGATCACAGCTAACATTGAATTGACATAAGCTGACCAAATGACGTAGGTCAGCATGGGCGTACCCAGGTAGGGGCAGGGGGGGGTTATGCCTTTCGTCGATCGTCCTGAGATGTTGCCTTTTTTGGTTCTTATAAACTAGGAATATGTAGATAAAATGTAATTTTTTGTGGCATACCAATTACTGACTACGGTACACCGGAACATTGCAGTAGGATAAAAATAACCCTGTTCCAGATCGTGAAAGTGCTGAACCCTGAGCCGGGCGCGTGGAGCGTGCGCGTCGGCAGCGCCGCGGAACACTCGGTGAAGGTCGCCGGCCTGTCAGATGTGACGTTTGCGCACGGATTTAGCGTCAGCCCGCCCGCAGACATGGCGGAAACCAGCTATAGGCCGCTGCAGGGTAAGTCGGCCCATTCACTATCCTGCATTGCAGTCCGCCGTGCCGTCCAACGGCTTATGCAGGATTGTGCATGCAGGCCTGCGACACCATTCACTATCCTGCATAAGTTGGCCTACCGTGAATGGGCCAATTAAAGAATTGTTTGCTTTCGTTTTATGGCGAATATTATATATTAAGGTAGACATTCACGAGCGATCCATATGGCTCTCACGCCATTGGCTCGATATTCGATGTCGCGCCGAGCCAAATTCATGGCATTCACGAACACGCCAGCGAGCCGTTCCATGAGTGTAGGCGTCGAAAGCGCTGGACGTGTTCTAACGCAAACTAAAATCAGAATGGCGTCTTTGGCTCGCGAGTAACACCATTAGGCGTGTCCACACAGAGCGAACAGCCTCGTGAGGAATTCGCCGCGAGAAGCAGCTCGGTTATACAGCAGGCGAATGCCTCGCGAGGCTGCTCGCTCTGTGTGGACCCGCCTATTAACGAACGAGCGAGCCGTATGGCATGACGGCTCAGAGCGACCGGACCGTTGGTTTTCTGCATTCACGAGGGCGCCGCGGCAATTTGCTCGACGCAGTTGGCATTACATCGCGTCGAGCCGAACAATTTGGACCGACAGTGTTTTCACATTCATGGAAGAATTTTGGATCGACAGCGTGCCAAATAGATCGATGGATCGCTCGTGAATGCCGGCCTATAAAGGATCATGATGCACAATTACGGGCGAATGTGAACGTCGAACGTGTATTATTGACTCATGCGCGCATTCAAAAAGTAAGTATTTCTTCTATGAAAGGTAATATTTACTAAGGGCCTGTTTCACCACTTACTGGTAAGTTCCAGATAGGCTATCCACAAGTAATGTGACAGATATACTACTACTATATTGTATCTGTCAGATAAGTTGAAGATAGCATATCCGGCACTTATGAGGAAGTGGTGAAACAGCCTCTAATTGTCACGAGTCAAGATCTCATTTATTTATGTAAATTCAGGGGCCTACAATCATCTGCTAATATCACTGACTGGGACGGACCGACCGTTGCAAGTGCAGAGTGCAGACATACTCAGTCTTACGGGTGAAACTAAGTTCGAAGTTGCTCTCAAGGACATCGGCAACGGAATCTACAAAGCCGATCCCTTTATACCACCTGAGGACTTCTTTTATGTCGCTGTAAGTAAAATTTGAGTGTGTCTACCATAAGTTATAAATTATACTAAGTTTGATGTAGACTACACTAGCAACATCTATTTTTGTAGGTCCGTGGAAGAGATGAATACGGTCAGGAATTTAGAAGAATTGGCTCCACAGCAATACAATCTAAAGCGCCAGGTAAACTTTTTACACTTTTGTATTTATTGGTTACCCTTAGGGAGATCGCAGACGGCACACTTTTAGTGTGATCTAGTCTGCGGCACACATTCAGTCGGCATGGCCGCGCCATGCTGACCGCCGCAGATTCGATCACACAAAAAGTGTGCCGTCTGCGATCTCCCTTAAGAAATTATTTTTTAACTTTAATATTTCTATTTCTTTCAGATGTCCCATATCTTGATGCACCGAAGAAAGTAAGTTATTTTGACAACTCACAATTTTTTTTTATTTTAAAAACCAAACACTTATAATATTATATAATGAGTGCTAGTGACAAAGATGTGTACAATGTAGATGTAATGTAGATTTGCCCCTAAATATGTAACCTATAAGCCATTCTGAAAACGTTGCTAAAATCACTCGTATCGTTGCACACTGGAGTTGAGCTAAGCTGCGTTACGAGGAACGTGTATTTCAGGACCAAAAGTATATCTTCATTTGCCTGACTATTATATTCTATTGGATCTTAGAAAACATATTCCTCTTAACGCAGCATTAGCTCAGCTTGGAACTGCACTTCTTTAGAGGGCGTCTTAAGAAAATGGACGTTATACTACGGCAAATGCATTTACAGATATCGGCGCGTCGCCACGAGCTAGTGGCAGTTGTATGTCACGCGGAGTCGCTCGTGCCGATCGCCGTGACGTGGGCTCGGGGGGACGCGCGCCTGCGCAACACGCATAGCCTGTGAGTATGGTAAATGACACGGAGACTTAGATCTTTGCAGTCTACAAATAATTAGGGTCAGATCGGTTACATAGTAATTCTCGATAAAGTTAACGCTAAATCATTGAGATGAATTATTCCGCCGCGACGAAACGGTGCAACACGCCATTTTATAGTCCTATCGCGAATCTTGGTACTAGACGAACAAAATACTTCCTGACTACTCTTAACTTAACTTGAATTATCTGGAATTACCCTGTCTCTAATTTACAATTTCTTATTAACAATTTACAATTACTTCAATATGAAAAAGTGTAGCTACTTTAAAGCGTCACCAGATGGCGCTACTGTATGTTTGAAACCAAATATCCTTCAAGCCCCATAAGAGCACCGGTAATCGCGACAACATTAGAATACAATAGCATTTCCAAGAATCCTCGATCGAATGATTAAAATTATCAAAGTCTTATTATATTTATACACAAAAATATAAACTTTTTAGACAGAGCACATCTCTAGAATTAGTTATTGAGGACATGAGCGAAGCCGACGAGGACTCGTATGATTGTGTGGCGGTGAATGTTGCAGGAGCTAGTAGAGTCACTACACTCATAGAATTGATTGGTATGTAATCTCTTTCACTATATTGAGCTTTGTTTTCTGTACCTAGAAATTAATAAATATGTCTTATGTTTGATATGGAAACTTAATGAAAACCTAAAAGAATAACAGACAACATAATATTATTTGTTTGCAGTGGACGAACCAGAAGTAAAAGTATCGGCTTCAAAACTGACATTCACAGAGAACGAAAATCTTACTGTATCCTGCACTATAATCAGTGAAGCCTTTCTGATCAGTGCTCAACTGCAATTTCAGGGTGAACATAAAAATTTCGGTAGGTGTATATTGTAAGTTATTCGATATAGTCTGGTCGCCGGATAGAGAGAAAACCAGCGATGCTTGTTTCAGTTGATACCATAAAATATATCAGCTCTTTTCCGGGCACGCGCAATGTCAGCCAGATACCAATAATTTCGTGCGCGTGTGAAAGAGACAAGAATCTATACTTAATGACCTAGAAACATGATTTGATACATGGAAATGTTTTTTTGCAATATATACAATCTATAGCTACAATCTACATACTTAAATTTAATAACGAGAATAATCAATAACTATTCATCTATTTTATTGCAGTTACAAAATTACAGATTAATCCTAACAGTAACGGTGTTTATAGTTTTGAAAAATCTATACCTAATGTGAGTAGTGCGGATGCTGGAACATACACATGTATTGCAGCCAATAGAGGTTCGTATTTATGCAACAAAAATTACATCAACATAAATATATTATTGTTAATATTTCAATTTATGGCATGTGCCAAAATTATAAATATTGCAACATATTTCAGGTGGGCAAGCAAACCAATCATTGGAAGTGGTGGTTCAAACCAAACCTACAGCTCAAATACTAGGACCGCATACTCTGGTAAGGAGTGAACATACGGACTTACAGGCGGTTTGCCACGTCGAAAACGCTTTGGAAATTCACTGGGTGGATCAAAAGCGAGCTATTACAAAGACTGAAAATGTTCACGGTTCTTCTATATCGACGCTGGATATAAAGAATATTACCGAAGATGGAGTATGGGCGTGTGTTGCTGTACGGAATAACTATACAGGTATACTGAGTTTTATTTTGTTGCATTGGGCATACAGATCGAAGTCATACTAACTTTTTACACAGAAATTATCGCTACACTATATTCCTTTGTATCTGTAAGAAGCACAACACAAGGTGTTTAATTGTTTAAGGGCCTGTTTCACCACCTCCTGATAAGGCTATCCACCAACTAACTTGACAGATCAAGTATGGAGAATGTGTCAAAAAAGTTGTGAATTTTATTAATAGGCACTTTATCAGAAAGTGGTGAAACAGGCCCTAAAACTTCTTACTTGAATTTGAAAGGTTACAGGCAAAAATCTACTATGTGTGTCAGATAGCTTACTTGCATGATTTTCCTCTGTCGCTCGATATGAAGCCAGCAGTGACGAAACATCCGAATAAGCTAATAAGATTGTGAAACGTGACTATAGATTAAATATTATTTTAGCCTCAGACAAAATAGAAGTATCGGTGTTATACAAACCACGAGTTCACATCGAAGGACCGAAGAACATAACTATACTAAACGGCACCACACACGAAGTGGTCTGTACGATGTCCGCCAAACCGCCACCCCGAATATTGTGGCATATGGAGACTGAGAGGTTTTTGGACAACACGGTTTGTTACTTTGTATTAGGTTGGGTAAGGGTTGCACCAACTAACTTTAACTATAACTGTAACTTTAACTACAATGCAAAATGTCAAATTTTTGGTTAAAGTTAAAATGGACGATATCCAGACGCCATATTTAACCATAACCATAGAGCTCGACACGGTTTTAAATGCACGTGGCGAAAAAAGTAACTAATGCTGTCATCATACAAAAACGCCATTTTTTACAGTTCTCCTTTACCAGCAGCGCCCCCGCCCACGTTCATTTAGAACCTTGTTGGACCAGCTGTCATCTGTCAATTTCTCTGGGCAAAGATTAAATAAGGTTAAAGTTAAATTTAGCCTTAACTATAACCATAACTTTAACGTCTCTGGTGCAACCCAACCTTAAACTATCATTATCATCATCTTAATTCTGGTCCCAGTTAATAGAAATTAATACATTGGACCTAGTTAGGTATAAGTTTTTTGATTCTCGTACGAATATGTTTCTATCTCGTTTCTACAGCTTCGAAACTAATACGACAACTTTTTTAGTTGTGGCTATACTAAAGTCTCGCATTCTCCTTTTTATCGTTGCAAAAATGCAGCTAAAGTATGACATACAGACTTAACAAAAGATGACAGAGTTATTCTTTATTACAACGATATAATCAGTACATAATTTTTCGTATATAGGTAACTCAAGTGGAGCCGAATGTATATAGAAGTATACTAACTCTGAACAGCAGTGAAGAGAACGTACAAGCGATGTTTTTCTGCGTGGGAGAGAACTCAGAGGGCATTCATCAAGACAGCATCAACGTTAATGTGCGACGAAAGATGAAACTCATCAACGGATTTTCTGGTGAGGTATTCTGTTTTGATATTACATATTTTCCTCTGACAGAACCTTAATTAGTACAAGACCATAATCGTAGAAATTTCAAGTAAAAATAGTTCTGAATAGGATGTAGGTATTTCAATTTAAACAAGTAGCGGGGTGAGACAAAAGGATTCATTATATCAGAACTAAAATAAGGTATCTAGACTCTATTTTACAAAATTGTAGTTTGCATTTACTGGCTTAATATACACATCTCCTGGAAACTTTTTATAAATTATAGTATTTTGTAACAAAAATCACACTTCTTTGCGCAAGCCCCTTTATGGAGAAAATATTTCTATAATATTGGTCATTCGATTTCAGATCTATCGCCAGACTTATATTCAAAAGTGCATTTGCCTTGTGTAGTTGACTCGTATCCTCTACCCAAAATAAGATGGTACCATAACAACACCGCCCTGCAATTTGATAGCAATGTAGAGATCCCTGAAGTTGATTCTTCCATTGTAATCAAGAGAGTAGACTTTGAGAATTTGGGAAACTACAGATGCGTCGCTGAAAACGGTTACGAAAATATTACTGTGACTGGGAACTTGGAAGTTCGTGGGCTCGGTAAGTTATTGTAAATTAAACATAATATGGTTCTTTCAGTCAATCTTTGTGTATAACACTCAAAATATGTATTTAGAACATTAAGATTACATAATATGGAGATAATTTTTTCTGAATACATGATTTGCATTTATATTGTGTAGGTGATTTTTTCAATGTCTTACAGAAGCGCCATCTATCGTGAAAGAAGTTAGAAATATTGTGGCGAAGAAAGGCGAAACCCTCAGTTTCACATGTAGGTGAGATTTTATTCTTTGTTTTGTGAAAATGTTAATATTCTGTCATAGCATAAATTATTATTATTGCCACTCTGTTAGTACCATAAAGTTAATATACCTAGTGGTTCCGATAGGTATATTAACTACTGTTATTTCTTAAAAACATTTTTAATTTTAATTGTTTTCTAAACATTTTCTATTGTTTCAGAGTAATACAAGGAAAACCAAAACCTTCTTTAAAATGGGAATATAAGAACTCGTCAAAATTTACTTCTGCACCAAAGAATATAATAAACGGCGACCGAATTGATATAAAGTCTGTGAATAAGGAACATGCAGGGTTGTATAGGTGCACAGCTGAAAATGTCATCGGTATTGATACTTGGGACTTGAAGCTTAATGTTCAATGTAAGTCACTAAATTTATTAAAAATGCAATACAGTGTGTTAGTGTAAACACCGTTATCCTTGAAACCATCAAATGAGCCCGTCAAAATGAACAACTTTTTCTATGAGAACAATGCTGGGAACTAAAAAAAATGCCGTCTTCATATCCATACGGATGCCCGATCGGCAATTTGTATGGGTATGAAAACGGATTTTTTTGAGTTCCCAACATTGTTCTCATAGCAAAAGTCGTTCATTTTGACGGGATCATTTGATGGTTTCAAGGATAACGGTGTTTACCTCAGAACAGGTGGTGTTTACACTAACATCTTTTATATCCTTTATTATATTGGCTGCTTACACATTTGCCATAAACAGTGGAGCGAGTTGCAACAGCGGATTACTGTTTGATGTGTGAGACAAATGATCTGTCAGACGCTTTTTATGTGTGAAAACTGCAAACTGCAACATAATCATCATTTCCATTGATGCAGATCCGCCCGAGCATAACAAATCCCGTAGCTCAGCACTGGAAGGTCCGCTGTCAATGAAAGTGGGGAGCCAAACGACATTAAGTTGTGAATTCCACGCAAATCCTATGCCCATAGTCGTTTGGACTAAAAACTCCAAACCTTTAGCCTTTTCTAATCGCATGTGAGTATAAAAAATCTTTAAATTAATATGAGTTTTTTACTAAAGTTATTTATTCATAATTAAATATTTTTTAAACCTAATTTTTATTCTTTTAGTTTTTTAAAGGACAATGGCGATTTAGTATTAGAGAATGCCAGTGAAACTGACTCTGGAATATACACTTGCAACGCGACCAACTCAGTTGGGTCCAGTCATAAGAATTTCACTGTAAATGTTTTCAGTAAGTCTCCACCAGTTTGTTAGTCAGTTTTGAATATTTTAAACTACACTTTGGTTTTTATATTGTAATGCAAAAGAATCGTCAATTTATTAAAAAAACCGGCCAAGTGCGAGTCGGACTCGCGCACCGAGGGTTCCGTACAAACCTGCAAGGTTTACAAAGTTCGTTCATTACGACAATCGAGTCATAACTATGGTATTTTTATTGCAAAATGAAATTCATAACATTACAATGGGGAGAGATGGAGGAGCATAAATTTAAGACAAAGATCTCTTTATCGTATAAGTAATAGCTCTACGCGTTCATGAGGAAAAAGTAATAAGTTTATATTTATTAAAAAATATATATTTTGTAATGTAACTAAAAATTTAAGGTTTTCGGAATTTTTCCTTTATGTGTGCTATAAAACGTTGCTTCATGCCAAATTTCAAGATTCTAGGTCGACTGAAAGTACCCTTTAGGTTTTGATTCCCTTGCGAGTACTTGCGAGTTTCAAAATATGCAGCTTAAATTGCTGTTTCTTTTGATTGCGTTGACATAGAAGTTTGATTTTGTTACAGCTTAAAGGTATTATAGACCTGAGTATTTGGTATGAATTTCAATTTAATACCTCTACGCGTTTATGAGGAAATGGGTAGTAAGTTTAAAATTATTAAAAAAATATATATTATGTGATGTAACTAAAAATTTATGGTTTTCGTAATTTTTCCTTTATCTATGCTATAAGACGTTGCTTCGTACCAAATTTCAAGATTCTGAGTTCACGGGAAGCACCCTGTAGGTTTTGATTCCCTTGCAAGTGTCGAAAATTTGCGGCATAAACGGCTGTATCTTTTGATTGCGTTGGCTTAGAAGTTTGATTTTTTCACAGCTTCAAGGGACAGTAGACCTGAGTAATTGATATAAATTTCAGCTTCATACCTCCACGCGTTCCTGAGAAAAAGGGTCTTGACAGACGGACGGACGGACAGACGGACAACAAAGTGATCCTATAAGGGTTCCGTTTTTTCCTTTTGAGGTACGGAACCCTAAAAATATAAAAAGTATTTCTTTGGTTACCTAATTCTCAAATCGCGGAATTCTGTCTGTAGCGGTCATTGACTCTCTGTCAAAAAACTTGCCATTTTCTATACAAACCGCGATTGATATTGAGAGGACAGATGTTTCTAGTCTAAGGGTGATATCGCGTTTTGCATACACGATGTGAACACAGTATGAATTATATCACTTCAAACTCATAAATAGTTTGAGATTATCATACGGAGATGTAACCAAGATGATACATATATATATATATATATATATATATATATATATCTTAATATATATATTTCTTGTGTGCGTGTGTATGTGACTGAACTCCTCCTAAACGACTGGACCAATTTTGATGAAATTTTTTGTGTGTGTTCGTGGAGATTCGAGAATGGTTTAGATTTACAGTTTGGTCTACTGGAAAATGTTTTTTCAATTAATTTCCTATTTATAAGGAGTTGTTGATTTTGGAATGTTTTACATTAGATCCGGCGGACGGCGCTATCATCGCATTCAATATTATTCTATTTCAATTTTAGTTTGTCCTGACAGATGGTGCTACGATTAATTTGAAAAATATTTTGTTATTCAATTCATGTGCTGATTAAAATATTAAATAAATAACACATAGGCTACAATTTTAACCGACTTTCAAAATGGGGGAGGTGTTATGTTCGTTTTCTTATATTCAACGATTACTCCGCCGTTTGTTAACCGATTTTCAAAATTTTTCTTTTGGTATATAGGGTATCATCCCAATTTGGTATTATATTCAGAAAAGTGGTGATCTGATGAAGGATCCATAAGTAATCGAGGGAACTCCTCAAAACTTATAGGGAAACATATGGTGACTTCGGTTTCGTGAGAAGTATTCTAAGCATATGCTACCAACAAGTAAGATTTTGCACCGAGATATACCTGGTATACCGTGGTTCGGAAGGTGCTGAGAGAATTCCTGATTCTTTATAGATACAAGTTTGGGAGTTTCGGCGTTGTTTTAAGAACAGAAAGCATATGCTACTATGCAAATTACATTCTTCATCATCATCATCATCATCATCATCACTACCATATTATGCCATTTCATAGTCTTTTAGATCGAGACTCGAGTTTGTCAAGCGATAATTAAAAAAAAATCTATATCTACCTAATATTATAAACCTGAAGAGTATGTTTGCTTGAACGCGTCAATCTCAGAAACTACAGGTCCGATTTAAAAACTTATCTCAGTGTTAGATAGATCATTTATCGAGTAAGACTCATCATTTATCGAGAAGGTTATATTATATTATTACTCTAAGACTAATACGACAGAAGAAACTCAGGAAAATGTGGGAAAAACGGGGGAAATATGTTTTATGGGAAAATGTACCTACGGATTCTGTAAAATTTCTAATTTACGCGGGCGAAGCCGCGCGGGACATCTAGTATATATATATATATATATATATATATATATATATATATATAAACAATAATTGCTCGTTTAAAGATATAAGATATCGTCCTATACTACCTGCAAACCTTCAAGAAGAGAGCGTATTCCCTCTTAAAACGCTCGCAACGCACCTGCAGCTCTTCTGATGTTGCGAGTGTCCATGGGCGACGGTAGTTGCTTTCCATCAGGTGACCCGTTTGCTTGTTTGCTAAGGGGGGCACCCCTTAGTTTAAAAATAATAATATTGGTGAGGTTTCTTTACCTGATCAAACGAGACCTAAATAATAATAATAATAATATCTATGGACACTTCACACCACGTCAGTCTGGCCCCGTGGTAAGTACCTGAAGGACTTGTGTTACGGGTACCAGACAACGGAAATATATTTAATACTTTTATACTATACATATATTTAAGATTTTTATTATATCATACACATATTTAATACACACCCATGACCCAGGAACTTTGAAAACTTTTTGTTCCGTTGGCGGGATTCGAACCCGCGACCCCCGGCTTGAGCTACCGACAGCCCACCCACTGAGCCACAGAGGTCGTCAAAAATCGTCGAGGTCGTAAATAGACGAGCAATAATTATAGTACCTAATTTATAAAAATTCTCAACAGTGGCACCCATAATAACTGTAAGGGGTTCAGAACTAGAAGTAGAAGTGCTAGAAGGTCAGTTGGTGGAGCTACCTTGCGCCGCCGCCGGCGTCCCTGCGCCGCATATTCACTGGGTACATAACGGACAACGTGTTGTTCAGCCGAGAAAACGAATTGACGAGAGCGGATTGAGGTAAGATGTTATCAACTATAGTCTGTCAAAAAAGTGAAGAAATTAAATAGTTGCAACATCGTAGTGTCGTCGTACCCTTTCAAATCAATCTAAGAATAATCGGCCAAGTGCGAGTCGGACTCGCGCACGAAGGGTTCCGTACCGTTATAGACCAAAAATAAGCCAAAAATTGTGTTTTATGTATGGGAGCCCCCCCCCCCCCCTATTTTTTTTATTTTATTTAAATACTAGCTGTTGCCCGCGACTTCGTCCGCGTGGACTTCAGTTTATAGCGCGCGGTGTCAATAAAATTGGTGTCAAAAGCTTTTTAAAACCCTGGTACCCCTTCAATCAAAATACCCAAAACAGCCGTGTAGTGTGCACATAATATGATTTTTTTTAATTAAACTTTTTTATACCTTTTAAAGCTTATTTAGCTTTATACAACTTAGCTGCATAATGCATTACACAACTTTAGCTTTGCCCAATAGCCAATACCCATAGGCCATTAAACTATTTAGGGCGGATTCGACCAAACTGGAGTAAAATTTTACTCGAGTATAACTGTCTCCTAATCTAAGTTTGCGTTTTTCCAACTTCTAATCCAAGAATGAGGTAACGGGAGTAAATAATTAAACGGGCTATTTTGGTGGAATAAATATTAAACTGAGAATAGTTGCTGAGAACTGAGAATAACAGGGTTCACCTGTCACGGTCGGTGTCATTGTGAACTATAATTGACATTTTATTTCATACTCTTTGAGTAACTTGGTAAAATGCAAACGATAATACCCTAGAGTAAATTAAAGGAGTAAAATTATTCTCATGATAGTTATACTCGTGTAACTTCAAGTTTGGTCGAATCGGGCCTTAGTATTTATTATTGGTAGACAGTTGTTTCTGATTTCTATGTTGGTACGTGAGTTATTTAATAACATGTATAACAATCGAAAGAATCGAAAAGCCTAGTTTGACATGGTACCACCTCTTATAGAAATACGCATGAGCAAGCAATAGCGCGATCTAGGGAACTCTTGGTGCCATCTATTTTAAGTTTTTGGAACTAACTTAATTTGACCAAATTTACGCATTTTCACCCCCTTACAACCCCCTTTTCCAGTTAAAAGTAGCCTATGTCCTTTCTCAGGCTTTAGACTATCTGTGTACAAAATTTCATTACAATCGGTTCAGTAGTTTTGGCGTGAAAGCGAGACAGACAGACAGAGATACTTTCGCATTTATAATATTAGTATAGATAATATTCTAACGTATTAAAAACTATAAACAAAAACATACTAACTAATAAGTATGATTAAGTTCTATGTTACAATAAAGTAAAAATTAAAACGCCATCTGTTGAATCGTATTAGAACTAAAATGTTCGTATTAGAAATTGCATCGATATATTTCTGGATTTTTTATAATATTATACATAAAATATGTTTAAAATTTTTGAAATTTTATTTTAATATACATCCAAGACCCAGGAACATTGAAAACTTTTTGTTCCGCCTGCGGGACTCGAACCCAGGACCCCGGGATGAGCGCTGGCCACGCGCAATGCGAATTCATTTTCATCGATATTTTCATGGAAATAAGATATTTTCCCACATCAAAATGTAGCCTATGTCCTTTCTCAGACTCTAGAATAACTGTGTACAAAATTTCATTGCAATCGGTTCAGTAGTTTTGGCGTGAAAGCAAGACAGACAGACAGACAGACAGACAGACAGAGATACTTTCGCATTTATAATATTAGTATGGATTAATATTAATTGTTAAAGTACATATAAGTATATTTAAGGTCTTTGTGAAAATTTTTAAGGTTATCCTGTTGCCAATATTGATATTGAGCAAAATAGGCCAAAATATCACGTTTGTTGTATGTGAGCCCCCCTCAAATATTAATATTAATTTGTTTTTAGTATTTGTTGTTATAGCGGCAACAGATATACACAATCTATGAAAATTTCAGAAGTCTAGCTGTAGCGGTTCTTGAGATACAGCCTGATGACATACTGACAGACAGACAGACGGCGGACAGACAACGAAGTCTTAGTAATAGGGTTCCGTTTTTACCCTTTGGGTACGAAACCTTAAAAAAGGGATGACACTACGATGCTGCCACTTTTTAATTTCTTAACTTTTTTATAGTTATTTATAGTCTAGTCCGTTTTCTAATAGTTTTACAATAGATACGCTATAATATATTTTGTTCTTGTCTATCAAGAGTTTTCTCCAATGTAACAAGTAAGGAACAATAAACATACAAAACATTGTATAGCTTATGTATTGATTAAACATTTTTAACAGTAAATGATTTCACTAACACTTTGTCTATCGGAAACCTTATATTTTTTTTCGGGATTAAAACTAACCTTAATTAAAACGAACTCAACAATTAACTTTGAAAACATTATGCACACAAACTTTTTTGTAGATTTATTGCGAATTTGACCGACTTTGGAGAATACAGCTGTATTGCGACTAACGAACACGGTGCAGCGACTCTGAATTACACTGTATTTGTTTGGGGTAAGTTTTTTACATTAACATAACTAGCCTGTTTAAGAAAGACACTTTTTGTGAATTTATATTAGATTTTTATAGTTTCTACTAACTGTTGCCCGCGACTTCGTCCGCGTGGACTTCAGTTTATAGCGCGCCATGTCAACAAACTTGGTGTCAAAAGCTTTTATAAAAAAAAAAAACCCTGGTAACTACCCCTTAAATCAAAACAGCTGTGCAGTGTGCACATAATATTTCATTTTTTAAAATAAAACTTTATATATTATGCCAAATTTTAAAGCTTATTTAGCCCCCCAATTACACAACTTTGTCAATATACTATTTATCATTGATAGGTTTAAGGTTACGTCACTGTATATAATATAAGGTACTGACTTATTAAATAACGTAAAAAAGAAATAACAATCGAAAAAAAATCAAAACTCGAATATGTGATGATACCACCTCTTATAGAAAGATGTTGCGCAAGCGTTAGCGCGATGTAAGAGACGCACGGCGCCATCTAGTATGAATTTTTGGAACTAACTTAATTTGAACAAATTTTCGTATTTTCACCCCCTTACAACCCTTTTTTTCAGTAAAAAAGTAGCCTATGTCCTTTCTCAGGCTTTAGACTATCTGTATACAAAATTTCATTACAATCGGTTCGGTAGTTTTGGCGTGAAAGCGAGACAGACAGAGATACTTTCGCATTTATAATATTAGTATAGATTTCAATATGGTAGTACGGCGATCGAGTTATAATCAAAATACGTTCAGAAATTGAATTAAAAAACATTAAATTAATAAAATATAACCTATATTCACAATTATTTCAGTGGCTCCGTTTATCAAGGGGGTTTCAAAAGAAATGTTAAACGTAAGGGTCGGTGATAACGTTAGTCTCGAGTGCGACGCTGTGGGTTTTCCCGTTCCCGAAGTGTTGTGGGAGTTCCAGAATAATCTCTTGACTGAAAACTCTAGTAATATCTTGTAAGTAACTTTTTCGTAACGTAAGTGAAATCTTCTGACAAACATTTCGGAACACGAGCCCTTGTGTGAATAAATACTGACTTATTGTCACCTTTTTGAATTATAGTCACTTTCCTCATCCTATTAAAATAATATTGAAAACACTATAGTCCGGTGGTGGAGCGTTGTTAGTTACGAGTTCGTCCCATCGATAGGTACTCACATCTACTTACCTGCTAATTTTTCCACAAATGCACGAAAATATTGCTATTGCGCTTACCAATGAAAACTATAAATAGCAACATATTCAAGTGCATCAAAATGCTAACTGAAATCTACCCTTGAAATGATTGTGTAACTTTGTTTCAGTTTCAACGATGTGGGTGACCTATCCATACACGGTGCGAGCGCGGCGCAAGAGGGCGTGTACGCGTGCGTCGCTCAGAACATTGCGAGAACCGCGACTAAGATCTTTCATGTTCACATTATCGGTAAGGTTTTTGTTTTGATGTTGCCATTAGATTTTTGATATTCTCAACTAATGCCACGAGCCACAGAGTAAGGACTTATTGAGATAGCGCCAAAAATTGGTAGCAGTATGATAATGGACTCCAAAACTGGGAAAATATATCTAAAATATACATTTTCTGTTATGATTTTTCAGTTTTTTTTTATAAAATTTTCCTTTAATGATTTCATTCTCTTTCGCTGCCAGGCTTTTCATGTTAACATTAGCTAATTTTTTTCCTATAAAGTAACATAATTAAAATGTATACTTAACTTACAGAAGCTCCGCAGTTCATAACCGAGTCCCGCAGCGAGCCGTACGTAGCGAGCACGGCGGACAGCGCGCTCACACTGACATGCCGCGCCGCCGGCAGACCCGCCCCCTACGTCTATTGGATTAAAGACGGATACTACTTAGACAAAGGTTTATTATTTATATTAACTTCTCTTACCATTCTTATGATAAACCTTGCGGGTGTCAAAACATATACTTGGCTTGTCCCTCGGGCTCCCTGATCATATCAAAGGTAGTTGCTTACCACAGTTGAACAGTTGATCACAGGAGTTGCAGTAGAGGGCATTCTTACAACTACAACTTCTGTGTGGGCCAACTTGGATAAAATAGTGAATTTTATATCTATGAAAAATATAATATTTCCATAATGTTCTTGTCATCATTCAATTGTTTCATCATTCAATTCAATTGTCATTGTATCTAAAAATTCTTGCACTACAGAACAATATATTTTTCTTGACATAAAGATACAAAAAATAAATACAAGCTCATCGTGAAAATTTAAAAACTTATTTTCTGCAACCAGATGTAATTAAAGATTTTTTATACAGTTGAGACTGACTTTTACAGATTCCCGATACGAAGCAGATTTTTATGGAACTCTAACTATAAATAATCCGACGGAAGATTTAAGCGGGATCTATACTTGTCTAGCTAAAAACGCAGCTGGCAATATTACTAAAGATATACCTGTTGAAATATATCGTAAGTATACAATATTACGAGTTGAAAAAGTTACCAATCAAATATTACGAGTTATGTTTTACATTGTTCAGATTTAAAAGTTATTTATTTATTTTGTATTAAACGTACAATCCATTTGGCAAAAATGTTATTCAAATTCACTTGCTTGAAATATACAAAATAATTAATTGAAATAATTTTCTTTAAAGGTGACATCACCTCCGTTCGTGTATATTGAAGAATCAAGAATGCATTAATATAAAATGTATTTTGATATACATTTGGTGATCCACTGACTGATGTAAAGTTTTAGATTACTGATTAAATAAATTTGTTCATACCGATGTGTTTTCTTTAACATCCTTCGAGTTGATTATATTTAATACATCTTAAATTTTTGACATTTGGATTTTATGTTTAATGGCCTTCTTAAATTATTGTTGTGAATATTACCTCTTAGTAAATCAACAAGATTAAAATTATTCTGTATATTTTACTTCTAATGGCTAGTAACGTCGTGTTGACTAAATTTTAGCACTGCACAGTCAAATGTCAGCTGATCTAAGACAACCAAGTTCTATAACAGTGCTAGAAGGGTCTGATGTTAATGTAGAGTGCCCCATAGCCCACCATACAGACGACGTTAAATGGTACAAGGTAATATAATATTATACCATACATTTGACATCAAAAGCTTGTCTAAGTTATTTGTAGGCATTGATTTTTTTCATATTTCATGTTAGGGCAAAAGGAAACACATTTAAGTCTTCCCACCAAAGGGGAGGGCACGATTCTAAAATGGAAGAAGGAAGTCTTAGTTTCTTTCATTTTAAAATTTGTTATTGTTTTTTTTAGGATGCAATTTTAATAGCAAACGGATCTTTAGCAATCCAAAACGTATCGCGAACAAACGCCAGTACATACGCTTGCGTTGTTAAAAACGCAGTTAGTTCTGCCTTTGCTGAAGTGTACTTGGACGTGCAGTGGCCTCCGAAATTCTTGACCAATGAGACTCTTGAGGTGGATGTGATATCTGGTGACGATTCCTATTTCAACTGTGATAACGATGCCAAACCATCAGCTAAGGTAAGCCTTTAAATTTTAATGTCATTCCTAAACAATTTTTTGCACACACATGCCTATTTTTTTTTAGGTAAAATGGCTCTTCAAATCGAAACCAATACTTGGCGAAGATAAATCTAAACTCAAGTTACTGAACGTACGATTAGCTCAAACGGGTATTTACGGATGTGTCGTGAGGAATGAACATGGAACTGTAAACCGACAGTACAATTTGAATGTTCTAGGTAAAGCTGCTTTTCTCTGGAAATTTAATGTCCGAATTTATGTCCAAATAATGTATTAAATTATGTTGCAGAACCGCCTTATTTATCAAGAGTTGATGAATTGGATGTGACACTCAAAAACGGTGTAAACGCAACGTTAGAATGCAACGCCAAAGGTTCTCCTAAACCTAACATAACTTGGATATATAAGTAAGTTTTAATGGACTGAAGTTAATTCGCAACTTACACAAAAATTACGAGGCACAGAATTTCATAATACTTAATTTTACAAATAAAACTGTGTACCTCGATTCGTCGTTACGACTTTAGAAGTTTGAATATTATTTAAGGATTTAATTACTGCTGTTATTTTACAGCAATACTCTTTGGAGAGTAGAAGATTCAAAGCTTACAGCCGGTAATGTTACCAAAGATGGGGAGGGCTATTTCCGTTGTGATGCGACCAATCGTGCGGGCAGGACGCACATTACGTACCGAGTGTCAATAGTGGCGGCGCCTACGATCACGCAATTTTTGCTTTTCGTGGATGGACAACCTGAAGCCGCTAATACTACTGTTGATATTGTCGTAAGTTATGAATGTGAGGCCCTTTCCACAGACGACGCCTTTTGCGCCTTTTGATGTGATCTGTAGTAAAAAAAATATTATTTATATTACAGGTAGGTTCAAATGCTAGAATAGCGTGTCAAGCGTCTGGCAACCCTCCTCCATTAATTCAATGGTTACGACATGGTAATACTGTCAGTCAGAATGCAAATGAAATCGCATACGCTGACTTAATGCTGACCAATGTTAGTATGTCATATTCTGGAGAATATCATTGTTTAGCATCCAACGATGTCGGATATACCCAAGAGAAGATTAAAGTAAACGTATTAGGTAACTACTTATGACCAAATCGCTACTTACATTATTACATAAATATTTACAGTGCAAATAACTTTACAAGGTCTTCTTGTCTTTGTGAAGCACATTGAAAACGTCACATGACCGACAAAGACTTGACTTGAATATATTTTTAACGCTGCGTAAATATATTTTTAATTAGGAGTTAAACATTTTAAGTAAACCAACCTATGAGTATAATTTTTCAGAACCGCCAAGAATTTTCCAGTCACTATTCGAGAATGCAAACACATCACAGAAGGAAGTTAATTTAGAGGTACTATCTGGCCAAGCCTTCTTCATGCAGTGTCATCCATATGGTAATCCCATACCCGAAGTGTACTGGTTTAAAGACGGTATTCCTCTGAATTTGTATGACGATGCCATGGTGTCCACTGACTTTGGTGAAGTCATAGTCACGAATGCCGCCAAATCGGAACATTCTGGCAATTACACTTGTGTTGCCAGAAATAAAGTCGGCGAGAGCAGTACTGTTTACTTGGTGAATGTTTTATGTGAGTATTTTGTTGAAAACATCTACTTGCAATGTACAGATTTGTTTAAAAATAATGTGATTTAACTTAAACCAATTTATCAATGGCCGCATTGACAATCCGCCACATTAGAACTTTGTATTAGTTTTATTATAATCTGTCAAAAAAGTGAAGAAATTAAAAAGTCGCAACATCGTAGTGTCATCCCTTTTAAATCGATCAAGAAAAAAGGGATGACACTACGATGTTGCCACTTTTTAATTTCTTCACTTTTTTGACAGACTATACTGGAAGCAATAGATACAAAAATAATAAATATTTCAGCACCACCACCCAAACAAAAAGAAGATAAAATATCTGTAACACAATCTTATGGTAAACCCTTAAACTTAACGTGTCCTTGCGAAGGCACACCTCGGCCCTACGTCGCATGGATAAAACTACCATACACTGAGATAGCTGAATCAGACAGAATTAACTTATTTAATGACAACTATACGTTGGTAAGATTGTTTGGAGTTTTTTTTTTCGTTTTTCGAATTGATCCGCAGTTACCATAATATCTAATGGCAACGTAAATATTTAAAAAAATCGGCCAAGTGCGAGTCGGACTCGCGCACGAAGGGCTTCCGTACCGTTATAGAGCGAAAGTAGGGAAAAATTGTGTTTTTTGTATGGCAGCACGGACAGACAACGTCCCGTTTTTACCCTTTGGGTATGGAACCCTAAAAAAGGGATAGTGTGATAGGAATAAAGGTACAAGTTATGTAGTGGAACTTCATTTACAGATTATAAACAAGACTCGAGTGTCCGACAGTGGAAAATATTCGTGCATCGTGACTAACAAAGTTGGTACCACCGAAATAACGTTCGACGTGACTATTGAGAGAGCGCCATCCATAGTTGGTAATACACCGGATAATAACACCGAAACACACCAGGTGGCGCTTGGGAGAAGTGTTGTGTTGAAATGTGATGTTATTGGACATCCAGCACCGAATATAAGTTGGCTCAAGGTAACGAAATTGTAGCTAAGTAAAATTATGTAGCTAAGTAATTTTACACTACAGTATGGGTTCAAAATTTGGCGCTAGAATTTAAGTATATAATATATTTTCTCTTTGCTAGCTTCAAAATTTTGGATTACCCTTAAAAGAGTTGGTAAAATAAAACAACACAATATACAATACTTATATAAACTGTTCGCCTTTGTGTCTAATAATAATTATACTATTCTGAAGTAAAGCTCCTCTATTATTATTTTTTTATACTCTAATACAGTTTTTAATAAAGCACATTATACAGGATATCCAACCACTAAGCCCACAAGTGGGTAGTGTGGAATACATATTGAACGGTAGTGTGGTGACCGTATGGAGCGTACGCGCTCGCCATTCCGGTGCGTACGCGTGCGTCGCACAGAACTCCGCCGGCATTGCTCAACGACGTTACGACGTTATAGTCAAAGGTATTTTATTTCGATAACTATTTTTATTATTTTAAAGAATTACGGAAAAAATATTACAATGTAACTACATAATGATTAATGCCTTTAACATAGAGCACGAAATGACGTTGGTTAATTTTTTTTTAATGATAATGGACAATTTAAATTTAGTGCAAAAGTCAAAACATTGACTTTTACTCAGTATCACACTTGCCGAACAGTTTTATTAATATGATTATTAATATTTCAATACATTTTAGTCCCTGGCAAATGGAGTGGGTGGTCTGAGTGGTCCTACTGCAACGTAACGTGCGGTCTCGGCTACCAAGTACGGTCCCGACTGTGCCAGTATGTGGATGAAGATAACAACACTTATGGTCAGTACTCAGTAATTTGAACATTAAATTATAATTTATAACAATTAATAAATAATGTAAAATATTTTTTTTAATCTGCTATACCTACAAGTCACAACACACTTGGCATGTACAGTGTACGCTTGGTACAGTGTACACTCTCTTTGTTTTATAAACATTTAATCTTGAATTAAGTTCTAATTTACACAAGAAACGAGTCAAATATATTACGTTGGTTAAAGTGTGCTATTCTATAATATTTTAGATACAAGCAATCATCCGGAGAAGATAATTTTGGACGAGACAACGTGTAAAGGATTGAAGAACGATAGCAGAAAATGTCACATGCCGGCGTGTGAGGTACTGATTATACATGAGATTATGTAGATTCACTAAAAATACTTTGATAAATTAATGATAGTTACGTAGTACCTAACGTGAAATAAATCTTTTTTTTATGAAATAAGGGGGCAAACGAGCAAACGGGTCACCTGATGGAAAGCAACTTCCGTCGCCCATGGACACTCGCAGCATCAGAAGAGCTGCAGGTGCGTTGCCGGCCTTTTAAGAGGGAATAGTGTAATAGGGTAGGGAAGGGAATAGGGTAGGGATTGGGCCTCCGGTAAACTCACTCACTCGGCGAAACACAGCGCAAGCGCTGTTTCACGCCGGTTTTCTGTGAGAACGTGGTATTTCTCCGGTCGAGCCGGCCCATTCGTGCCGAAGCATGTCTCTCCCACAATCTGGCATTTTTGAAACCATAGGGATTAGCAGATTTGCGCGTACTGTCTCTACTCTTTTTAAGTATAATATTATTTACTAGTTTAATATCACCCCCTGAGCTTTGACGTAATATTATTAAAATGCACAATTTTAACTTATCAAAATCTTGCAATCATATTTGACATTTTTATATAAAAAATATGAGTCTTAACTCTTTTAGGTCCCAGTGTCTGGCGGGGGTTGGTCGCGTTGGTCCGCTTGGGGTGCGTGCTCGGCGACGTGCGGTGCGGGCTCGCAGATGCGTGCGCGCCGCTGCCGCCGACCACCGTGCTCGCCCGCTGACAACTTGCAGGTAAAAACATGTAAGGGAGCTTTCCCACGAGCCCCGACACGACACCGGACACGATTTAAGAACTGCACGGCACACAAGCTGTCGTTCGAACGTTTTCTCACGAGACGATTTCAGTGGCGACACCGCAGCCACCATATATTATATTGTATTATCTATGGCAGTAATTTTCTATCGAAGCTAAAAAACGTGACGACATAGCTTTGTCGGACCACATACCGGATTGTCGTCTAAAAATCGTGTCTCCTGCTGTGTAGTGTCGTTGCGTGTGTAAACGATACATACAAATGTGTGGCGCCCGGAGTCGTCACCGCATTTTGTCGTGTCGTGTCGTGTCTCGTGGGAAAACGCCGTAAGACTATAGCTTATCAAAAAACAGTAGACGCCGAACACAAATTTTAAATTACATAAAATATTTAAAAAATATATTAAACCAAATAAAATGTGCCAGAATGATAATAATATTTAAAGTGTACAAACGTTATCAGTGAAAATACGAGGCGAAAAAACCACCAATCGGTACAGATTACTATTATAACAATGATTAGTAGACCTTCTAGAATTATATTCACTTCGCTTAGATTATAATATTAAGGTATATATTGTGTACCTCGCTCAGTTTTCTAACTGCCGAGTGTGGATTTTTCACTTTGCGGACATTCGACCGTAGCAATATATAATTATAATAATTTGATATTTGTACGGCATCCAAACAGCGCCCCTAGCGGCAAACAATGGTAACTAATCCGATGCCACACAAATTGTAGCGAAACTTCTGGTGAAAAAAAATACATTATTTTACGGTTGTAGTTATATTTAATTTTATTTAATTTAAATGATTAATTTATTGATTTTTTCTTTCAGATACGAAAATGCCCGAACTTGCTTAAATGTGAAGATTCCGCCATAAAAACCAACAACGTTTACAACAGTTTTGAAGATGTTATTGTAAGAGTTCTTTACCTTTTTTGGAACAAAATTATTATTGGCGTGTCTTATTAATTAATGTTACTATGTTTTTAGAACTCACCGGAGTATACGCCTGAAACAACATTCGAAATGCAGCCCGAAAATGTGGATTCATATGAGTTTGATGATGAGTTGGAGTATAACGAAAAGCCTATCGCGGGTAAATCTACAAAAACTGTTTAACTGAGCTCTTTTTTGTGCACGGTCGTAATCGTAATTGCTTGTATTTATAAGCGATAACGCATTGTCGAGGCATGTCTATGATTTCTTTTGCATGCTACACAGAGCTTAGCAATCTTGGTGGTAATTGGCTTGGAGCCTTATTTGGATTGCGATTACTTGATACAGGATAATGCATACGTAGTTTATAATTTTTTGAATATTAAATTTACTTACTTTTGACTGTTTTCAGAACCATTACAAACGATATTTTACGATATAAATGTAACTGAGAATCTTGACGGCAGCAGCAGAGGTCCCTGCAAAGTTGGTTACCGTTATACAGCCAATGGTTATTGTGAAGGTTGGTATTTAAAACCTTATTGAGGTTAAACTCACCTTGCAACACTTTCTGTCATTGTCCGGTCATTGGAAAATCCTCAAAATCTAAAATACTCTGCCAAACAATGTTTCAGTAATAATAATAATATAGTAATGTAGTCAAAATTTCAGTAGTAATAATAATATAGTAGTGTTTTCTTACATTACTACAGCGAAGCTAAAATCAATTTTAGAATGCATTAAATCCCGTTTTAAAATTGATATGAGTGAGATGTCAATGGATATGTAACAATAATTATTATCGTTTTTGGGTCACTGTTTTAACACGTCTTTATTAGCTTAGGCTGTATGTAGTAACGGAATCTTTGAGCCCGATTTTTACCAATGCAATAATTTGTTAAAAAACAATTAATATATATATATTTGTTTTTTAAACTAAGTATTTTCCTAAGACCCAATTTCACCAACCTCTGTTTGTTAAATCCTAACAAGGCATTACTTAACGGACCTTGGAAAATTAAACAGACTGTTAAAATACTTATGTCTCACAGTAAAAATGTAACAGCGGATTAGTGAATGCAATGTAACGTGAACAACGAGTGAACAACTATCAATTCGTTCATTCTTGTTATAAGGTTCGTCACCTTATAACAAGAATGAACGAAAACAAGAATAAATTGCAATGTACAAGATTAATACGACATGTTTGCTGCAATGTGTCACTTTCTTCCATAGTAGTATAATAGTAGATAATGCGACCAAATTAAAATATCACTGATCGCATACATTTGTTACGCTATAATAGTTCTAATTTACCAGGATAATAATTATTATCTGTCAAATCTGAAAACATGAATCATAAATCATAATACAAACTTTTATTTACATATTTCGGTTTGGTAATTTTGATACAAGTTAGTATATTTGCAATGTCAAGGAAAATCCGAAGGCTGAATTTTTGGCAAAGTGAAAATAAATAATTATTCATAACTATGAAAATAATTAATAATAAGGACGTAGCGGAAACATGGCGGAAAGACTCAAAAGTCAAAACAGATTCTTTTATTGATATTGCATATTATTGTCTTTGAAAGTTGTTATTTTGACTCATATAACAGCCTGTTAAATATTTAACGGACCTCCATAGCAGGAATTAAATTTAACGCCGTGTTAGGTGATTTAACATGACATTAGGGCATGGTGGAACGCTCGATAGCTCTAACAGGCCATTAACTGATTTAACAAGCCAATATTTATTTAACATTGCTTGATGAAACTGGGTCTTAGTCTATGGTATTATTGACTTTTGACTTTAGATGTAGACGAGTGTGCAGTAGCGGGTAACCAGTGTCACGCGACGCAGGCGTGCGCGAACGTGGCGGGCGCGTACCGCTGCGGCTGCGAGCGCGGATACCACTCGCTGGGGGCCGGACAACGCTGTCTAGGTAATCCTTACTGTTACTGAAGGCTGCCCGAAACTTGGCTACAAAAAAATCTAAACTAATTTTATAAATGCGAAAGACTAAAACCGATTTAAATGAAGATTTGTATGGAGATATTTTAAGACCCGGTAAAGGATATTTCTTGTCTCAGAAAAATAAACAGTATTTTGTCCCAACGGAATTACGAGCGTCATTTAATAATGTTGTTATTTGTAAAGAATATTGTAAAGTATGTCTGTTTGTCTGTCCTTAATCGCTGAATCAATTTTGATATAATTTAGTTTGACATAGACAGTTTTAGCTCCGGAAAAACAAATAGGAGTTATTATCCCAGAATAACTATATTTTAAAAAGATAATAAAACCGACTTCAAAATTGTGCGTAATGGGGATTGTCCATTTTTTTTAATTTTGCTCATTACAAAAACATTTCGAAGAATAAGGTCAGTGATCGTTTTTCTGTATATAAACGAAAAAAAAATACCCATTAGTTACTTATATTTTTGAACAAATACGTTTAACCTTTGTTTGACCTTCAATGGCGTAAATTAGCAATAAATTCGACCAACATTACGTTTCGAACTTTTGGTAAGCTTCTCGTATCAGCATTCAGCTTTCACATAATGAGAACTTGTATTTGACGAACCAGCCATTATAAATAAGATTGAAAGGAAATTTAAAACATACTACAGAGGTCAATTGCGGCCGATGATGACGTCAGAGCGAAACTTTAAAAATTTATTGAGAAAAAACTAGCCAACGAATTTCAAAATTATTTAATTTATATTCTTAAAATACCCTATTTTAACGAAAAGAAATATAAAAGTACATGTGATTGTTTTTGGACAATGCCCATCTCCAAAACCACTGAACCGGTTTTGATGAAACTTTCACCATTCTCTAAGTTGAACAATACCTAGTCCAACAAAAAAAGAATTACTGAAATCAGAATGTAAGTAGTTCCAGAGATATGCGAACACTTCTGAAATTGTGACACAACAGACGCTGATATAGACTAACATATTATACGAAAATTGGGCAGTTATGGAAATATTATTACACACATACTGTTGCAATTGACAACCTCCTTTTTTGAAGTCGGTTAAAAATGAATCATACTAGCGATATTTATACCAGTGAAACGAACTTGTAGGCAAAGTGCTGTTTTCACAAGTAAACTAATTTAATAAACATCTAATTACTAACAATAACATATTATTTACCCATTTAGACGTGAACGAGTGCGAGCTGGGCGTTTCGGGGTGTGAGTGGGCGTGCGTGAACGTGGCGGGCGGATACGTGTGCGCGTGCCCGCCAGGACACCGTCTGCGACAAGACCGCCGGACTTGTCGACCTCGTAAGTTTTTAAGGTCCCGTAGTCAACAAGGAGCCCTTATAGTTTCCGTCTGTCTTTCTGCGGTTTTGCTCAGATACTATAGGGCCTACAAAGCCGTAATCCGGCATGAATGCACTTATTAATGATGCCGACAAAATGGTATACATTTATAAAATCTGTAAAAAAAAATTATAGTACCTCCCCTACACATAAAAAGCGGGGATGATTTTTTTTGTGTTTTGGGGTCTTGATAACAGACATGTTTTGTAATTCTATTTAGCCATTCCATTTCTGTTAGCAAATGTCAGTAAATAACACTAGCAAACACTGACAGAGAAGAAAACTTAGAAATGTAAATTTAATAAAATCTTTATTTTTTTTGTATGTATGTATTTATAAAATACGTGGGAGAGCCATGCTGCGGCACGAATGGGCCGGCTCGACCGGATAAATACCACGTTCTCACAGAAAACCGGCGTGAAACAGCGCTTGCGCTGTGTTTCGCCGAGTGAGTGAGTTTACCGGAGGCCCAATCCCCTAACCCCTACCCTATTCCCTTCCCTACCCTCAACTATTCCCTTCCCTTCCCTACCCTCCCCTATCACCCTATTCCTTCTTAAAAGGCCGGCAACGCACTTGCAGCTCTTCTGATGCTGCGAGTGTCCATGGGCGACGGAAGTTGCTTTCCATCAGGTGACCCGTTTGCTCGTTTGCCCCCTTATTTCATAAAAAAAAAAAAAAAAAAAAGTAAATAATATCATTATTTTTTAACGTTGTTCAAAAATAGCGTTGTATTGAAGATGTTTTAAATCGAATTTGATTTTAGAAGTATCCTAGCGAATATGGTACTGAAGTAAGAAACTAGCGTGGAACTAAAAGATATAATGCTTCTACAAATGAACATTTACAATTTATTCTATAGAACCTAATATTTCTATTAGTAATTCTATATACCATGTTCCTAAATTATTAACATTTTTTGCAGCGCCGACCAGCCGTAACTCGTATACCAGGAATGAAGATGAAAACTATCTTAGCACGTCCATTGTTAATCCGACTCGATATTTTGGGACGAGGATATAAAAAGAAAACATAATTACCATGAGGTGTTGATTAATTTATTTAAGTATAATATTAATTTGTAATATAATATTATGTTATTAAAATAATTGTATCATAATATTATTTTGTAATTAACTATATAGTTAGTAGTGTGTAGTTATCTTACGGCCACACTCTGCGATATTTAGGTTGGGTTGCACCAGAGGCGTGGTTAAAGTTAAAGTTATGGTTATAGTTATTTAACTTTAACTTTAACCTTAACTTTGACCGGAGAAATTGACAGATGACAGCTGTTCCAACAAGGTTATAAATGAACGTGGGCGGGGGCGCTGCTAGTAAACGAGAACTGGCAAAAATTGCGTTTTTGTATGATGACAGCGTTAGTTCCTTTTTTCGCCACGTGCATTTAAAACCTTGTCGAGCTCTATGGTTATTATTAAATATGGCGTCTTGATGGCGTCCATTTTTAACTTTAACCAAAGATTTGATATTTTGCAATGTAGTTAAAGTTACGGTTATAGTTAAAGTTAGTTGGTGCAACCCAACCTTAAGGTACAAGTTGGAAGCCGGCTACATGAAGCGGCAGCAGACGACGACGTGTCGTCGCGACACTATTCTATGTATTTCTATAAATAGTGTTCATTCGTGTCATTTCATTTTCGTTCATAGAAATACATACAAACGAGTAGTGTCGCGACAACACGTCGTCTGCGGTTGCTTCATGTCGCCCGCTGCCAACCGGCACCTTTAATGATTATTAAACTTCAATTGAATGAAGAGTTCGATAGATAATATTGTATGCTTTTGCTTATGGCAAAAATCTTTATTTAAATACAAGTAAGTAGTAATATTCGTCACTTAGTAGTGGCAGCAGTAGTTTTTAATTGAAAAATTGTCCCTCTTATTCAGAGGGGGCGTAAGGCGTGGGCGATGTGGGCGACCGCCCACGGCCTCGCGCCCTTTGGACCACGAGGTTTTTTTTAAGGATTTACGAGTTTTCATACTCAAATATTTATAAATAAAAAGGCTTATAAGTTTGAGTATCAAAAAATTCTTACTCTCAACAAATCCGTTATCCACCAGGGGGCCTCGCAAGATATATATCTTGACCACATCAAAAAGCCTTGCCCCGCCACTGCTCTTACTAATATTTTAAAGCAGCAATAAATTATATTAATTAAATTCCATAATCAGCCCAGCAGATGGCGCTGCAGTCGTTATGCAGAACAACGTATATCGGGTCCGCTAGTATTATTCTACTTAATTATATTATATTGTTAAGCTATACGCCACTAGTCTGCTGTCTTATGCTCGGAAAGTGGGATTTTGAGTCGGACCTATTCCTTTTCTTGGCCTCGCCGATCTAGGGGCCCGAAAAATTCACCATTCGCTAAACTATAATAATTGGTATGCGTGTACATGTTATCCAGTACCATCTCAAATTTGTTCCTGGAAATTAAAAAAAAACTATTCTTCGAAGAATACCCGGGAAACGGCATGCTAGGCGGGCAGGCCTTGTATACTATGCGCTCTTTTCATTGGTAAGGGGTTCTTGCTATCGTTCAAACATTTCGTTCATCTACTGGCAGCACTGTGAAGATTAACTATTTACTTTTATTGAGTTTTTTAGCTCATTCAAAATATCATTAAGTATATTTAGTTGTGATTTTTGGCTATTGCGCTTAACATTTAACATCAGTGATAATAATATAATTTGTTTATCGAACTACTTTAATTTGTGTTTTCTTTTTTCTTAAAAATGTTTGTTAAAAGTATATTTTTAATTTCGTTATATACTAAAATCTCTACTGCTATTATAAATACGTGACGTGTTACTTAATTTTAAATAGTCCTTCGAGACGGTTGCAGATTTGGCTAAAAGAGTGTGCTCCTATTGGTTTTGTTAGTACCTAAGTATATTGAACTATGTAACCAAAGGAGGAAGGCGTTCGTTGCCAAATATTTTCTTTATCGGTCCACGTTTAGGGTCCAAAACTCTTTCGTCAGGCTTACGTGGCACGTTCCTGAAAAATAAAATGTGGGAATCTTCTATATATATAAAACTCAAAGGTGCCTGACTGATTGACATAGTGATCTATCAACGCAAAGCCCAAACCACTGGACGGATCGGGCTGAAATTTGGCATGCAGGTAGATGTTATAACGCAGGCATCCGCTAAGAAAGGATTTTGATAAATTCCAACCCCAAGGGGTTCAAATAGGGGATGAAAGTTTGTATATAATAATATACTTCTTAACGCGAGCGAAGCCGCGGGCAAAAGCTCCTCAATAATAAATTAAGTATAGGCTTTGCACAACTTTAAAATGGCACGAAAAACTGGTGAAGGCAACAGGTGCATGTGTATACAATGATATGTAACATAGTACCAATAACGCCCAACCTGCTTAATCCTCGCCTTATCAAAGACTTTAAAATCGAATACTGCACCTGACTTTTCCAGTTTTGGCGAGCGATCATTGTGCGCAGCTTATTATACTAATTGACTTATTATTTTAAATTATTGATAGTTTGTAGGTTTCAAGTGCTACTTACTTGAAATATGGTCCATTCTTTTGCAAACGCATTATATTATTTTGACATATCATCAGTTCATTTTGCAAATACGTCCTTTGGTCGTTAACTCTCACGAAGAGCTATAAAATACATTTTACAATAAGGTACGTATTATTAGTTTTATAAAGTTAAGTTGCCGGATGAACTGAAATTTTGAAAAGGCTTAACGCTATTTGCTCTTTTACAGTTTTACTCGCGTATGAATTTAACGTTACACAATACACGTAATTTTGTTACTCATACACACTACAGACTGTATAATAATTATTAGTCCTTGTTCAAAATTTGGAATGAAAGGAACTCGGTTAAAAACTGACCCTTCACATTCGTATTATAAGAAGAAAATTACCTTCGATTCCGAATCCAGTCTCCATTCCTTGCTACGTAATGTACTAATTAGATCTGTTTTGAGCCGTTCGAATCGCTTTACGGTACGCAGTAACTCGGCCTAGTCAGTAAAAAAAATATATATAAGTACTTCATGTGGATTAAACAATTTTTATAAGTAAACCCGTGACAAACCTGAATATAAAAAGCCGCATTGTTTATATTTAGATCAAAATTAATTTAGAAGTTGTATGCAGTATGTATGAAGTTTTGGTACTTACAGGGGTTAGTATGTCCAAATTGATATTCAGGTCATCATGTTTTAATTTACAATCTGTAACAGATCCAAGTATTAAAAAAACAAAAGAATTAATGTCCCGTAAGTATTTATATTTACACGTCCGATGACTATATACAGGGTCTGCTTGTCTCTGTCTGATATATTGGAAAAGTCACATGGCAGACAAAGACCTTCAATTTTTTTAGTAAGGAAGTTGGCATAATTTTGTGGAGTGGGGCCTGATTTACGGTTTATCGCCCCTTTGCATGTAAGTCAGTGACCTTACCTGGTCCACAAACTTTCGCGTTCTTGATTTTTTCCTTCAATAGAGGCAACTGTTCTTTTAATGTATCAATCACCTCAAGCAGCTGCTTGTGTCTTATGCTCTCTCGTTGTAGATCGTCGTCCAGGTCCCAGGGATAGTCGGCCTTGCGCAACTCTTCCTGCATACAAACTATCTGCTTCTCCAATTGACCATTCTGCCATGCTGCTGATTCTCTGGAATAATTAAAACAGGTGGATGTTAGTAGCAGACAAGTGGTAATGGTTACTTCCTAAGTAGATGTCTGCTGTTTTTGCTATTAATATAATAAGAATATAATAATTATTATTAGCTAAGGTGTTAAGCAGGCATGATATAGATATTCTAATAAAATTATAACCTGCAAGAATTCTCGTGCTCTAATTCCGTCCTTAGATTTTCTAGTTCTATATCGTTCATTATGGAATTATTACGATTGACTACTGCTCTCAAGTCTTTAAAATTCCTTGCAGGAACAATGTAACTAAGTACTTATAATAATTGATTAAACATACTCCCTAGTTACATTGTTATACCTAGCATATTCCCATTTCGCGATACGATATCGGCTATTGCACAAGGTCAGTTCAAGTAGTTGTTTTAGTACATAAAGTTTATTAGTGGTTATATTTATGTGCATGAAGACTCAGGATTTCGATGAATCCAAGTGTATCAATCAATCAAAATTCAAAAGTTTTGAATATTTGTAAATAATCAAATCAAATCAAAATTGTTTTATTTCTGAATAAATTTAAAATAAATGTTTTCAGAATGTCCTACATGATGCCTACCACCGGTTCGGGAACTAGCCCGGCGAGAAGAACCGGCGTAAGAAACTCGCACGGGGCCCACTTTTTTACCAAAAAAAGTGAGAAAAAAATTAATCTTTTAAAATAAAGTTTACAATTTTGTAACTAAATATTATATACAATATCCACAAACATAATTGTAAGTCCTATAATAATGAAGAAGTAGCCTTGCAAGAAGCCATCCTACTCCCAAGATGTGCTATCGTTTAGGAAATCGTTGACCGTATAGTAGGCTTTGGCACACAAACGTTCTTTAACTACTTTTTAAAATTTGAAATATTAGTAGATAATGAAAAAATAGAATATGTATCAGAATATGTTTACTTAGGGCAGCTAGTATCTTTTGAAAACAACACGGAAAAGGAAATAAAAAGGAGAATTACTTTAAGCTGGAAGAAATACTGGTCACTAAAGGAAATCATGAAAAATAAAAATATGAATATAGCAATAAAGAAAAAAGTTTTCGAAGTCGCAATACTGCCATGCCTTACATATGGTTGTCAGACGTGGTCCCTAAGAAAGGAAGACGAGGAAAGCATAGCCATCTGTCAGAGGAAAATGGAAAGAAGCATGCTCGGCCTCAAATTATCGGACAAGGTAAATAATACAAACATTAGGAAGACAACAAAGGTAATAGACGCGAGAAAAAGAACAAGATTACTTAAGTGGCACTGGGCAGGACACATATGCAGACATACAGGTAATAGATGGACGAAACGTCTAACTGAGTGGGTACCGAGAGACAGGAAAAGGAAAAAAGGAAGACCAAATAAAAGATGGAGAGATATATTTAAAGAGAGATGCGGACCCCTATGGATGAGAATGACACGGGATAGAAACTGCTGGAAGGATTTAGGAGAGGCCTACGCCGAAGAGGCGACTACTACTTAAAATGAATATACTTTATAATTGTTAATAATTAATCATGCTTGTAAATTGTAGTAGAAAATAAAGGCTATTTTTATTTTATTTTTATTTATTTTATTATATATATAAAAATAAAAAAAAATTGTTTTATTTCTGAATAAATTTGAATCAAATATTTTCAGAACGTTGAACTACATGTTGCCTACCACCGGTTCGGGAACTAACCCGGCGAGAAGAACCGGCGTAAGAAACTCGCACGGGGCCACTTTTTAGTAAAAAAGTGGAAAATTTGTCTTTTAAAAAAAATAAAATTTACAATGTAAATAACTTAATCTATACAATATGAATACACAATTGTAAGTCAGATATAATAAATGTAGAAGCAGCCTTGCAAGCAGCCATCCTACTCCCAAGATGTGCTATCGTTTAGGAAATCGTTGACCGTATAGTAGGCTTTGGCACACAAACGTTCTTTAATTACTTTTTTAAATTTATTAATTGATAGATTTTGAACGTTTTCCGGGATTTTATTGTAAAGGCGTATACATTGACCTTTAAAAGATTTACTTATTTTGCTAAGTCTGATCACTGGTATTTCCAGCTTGTGCCTATTTCTAGTGTTTCTACCGTGACTATCACTTTTAGTTTTAAATTTAATTAAATTCTTTCTAACATACAATACATTATCCAAAATGTATTGAGAAGCAACAGTTAGAATACCAATTTCTTTAAACTTTTCTCTCAAAGATTGAAAAGCTGACATTTTATAAATTGAGCGTATAGCTCGCTTCTGCAGCACAAAAATTGTATTGATGTCGGCAGCGTTTCCCCATAAAAGGATACCATAAGACATTCTACTGTGAAAATAACTAAAATAAACTAGTCTTGCCGTGTCTTCATCAGAAATTTCTCTAATTTTTCTGACTGCATATGCTGCAGAACTGAGCTTACCTGCAAGATTAGCAATATGAGGACCCCACTGTAATTTATTATCTAATGTAATGCCTAAGAATGCAGTGGAGTCCACCAAATTCATTTTCTCATCATTTAATAGTAAATTGGTTTGAACTTGCCTAACATTGAGCAAAGTAAATTTTAAACATTTGGTTTTCTTAGAGTTTAAAAGTAAGTTATTAACATTAAACCAATGTACTATTTTTGAGAGAGCACTATTTACCTCGTCGTAATTTGAGTGCCGTCGCTTCACTTTAAAAATAAGTGAAGTGTCATCAGCAAAAAGTACTATCTCATTATCCTTAACTAGATAAGGTAAGTCATTAATGTAGATGAGAAAAAGAAATGGTCCTAAAATGGATCCCTGTGGTACACCTAATTCTATTTTGGTCCCATTGGATCTTTAACTATATATACTCGAGTGACATTCAACCAGGCTGACATGACAATTTTGTCAAACTCATTTTACAATTTGTTTACCTACATAGGTTTGTTTACTTACTTTTTAAGTAGCTTTTTTTACAATATTTTTGTTGTTAAAATGCCTAAATGCCCCGTGAAATGGTGTAGAAGTCATACAGATTACAGATATACGACTTTTAATACAGGAATAACCTTTCATCTGTAAGTGAATTGTTTAAAATTATGCTTAAATTTCTTGTATTTTTGTCGACCCAAAAAAGATGGTTTATTTAAGTTGGATGCTAGGGTATTTGCATAAAATTAAGCTGGTCTCTTTGCGTTCGTCTTATTAAATTTACATGTTATTCTAAAAGTGCAATAATCAAAAAATTATTTAATTACAAAATTTTTACAAAGTCGCCATGGACAGTGTTATGCAAGATGTAACAATTTAATCATAAACGAAATTTTAGGGTCTGGCTGACATTATACTAAATGCGTTATAAGATGATATGGGTATTCTCATATTTCTTTCTACGGATTTTTTTACAACATAACAAAAAACATAATGTAATAAATTACGTTCAATCGACAAAAAACAAATAAGTATTTCCTTTAACATTGTAAATGAACAAAAAAATATACGTATAATTTATACGTGGGAGAGCCATACTTCGGCACGAATGGGCCGGCTTGACCGGAGAAATACCACGTTCTCACAGAAAACCGGCGTGAAACAGTGCTTGCGCTATGTTTCGCCGAGTGAGTGAGTTTACCGGAGGCCCAACCCCCTACCCTATTCTCTTCCCTACCCTCTTCTATTCCCTTCCCATCCCTACCCTTTCCTATTACCCTATTCCCTCTTAAAAGGCCGGCAACGCACCTGCAGCTCTTCTTATGCTGCGGGTGTCCATGGGCGACGGAAGTTGCTTTCCATCAGGTGACCCATTTGCTCATTTGCCCCCTTATTTCATTAAAAAAAAAAGTGCTAACTGTTATTAAAATATTATATTGATTGTGAGTTATAAGTACAAAATTTACGTAAGTTTTTAATTTCAATTCTGAAATAATTTAGCACATAGATTTTTGTAATCTAAAAACATCTTCTCTAGGTGCTCGGACAGTTTCGGATACGCCCGAGTCGTACAAGGTTTGTTCATAATTATTACATGTATATTATAATTATTATCGATGTCTTAAGTATCAGAGGAAAATGTTTGATTTTAAAATAATAATTATGTGCTCGTTTCTTCGTGATAGTAGCTGATGTGCTTGGTGTATTTACTGCATAATACTATCCGCTTTTGACAATTATTTGTTTCATAACTATGACAATGACAATAACCGCGCAGGCTGTCGTCCGGTGCGCAATATTATGATACGTTACCTGGGATACGACCTTGGCGAAGATCTGAATTGTCATATTTTAGTGTTCGAAAAGGAGCCATTCAAAACGGTTGAAGTATGGGAGTTACGTTTCCTTAGTTTTTATTATTCGTAGTCTTTAAAAGATTTACTGACTTATTGACTGAATATTTAGGCACTAACGTAAAAAAAAGTGGAATCTGTCAGTGTCAAAATCAGCAGGCACGGGCTGTCAAGTGCCAGTTGTCATTTGTCAGTTTCAAATTTAAATTCAACAGAATTTTATATTTGTAGCGGTTACAAAACATAATACGGTACCTATTTTATTAAAACAAATCTGTGTTACAAAAGTTTTTAGTTTATTTAAACAGAAATATGAGTTTAATTAGTGCTGTTCTTCATGAAGCCGATAAAATATCATTGGAAGATTATAAAAAAAACCGAGATGAATTGCTAACGAAAGTGAAAGATCTTCAGGAGCGGATGCAAATGTTGTCGTGGGCTTTACACCAAAACATAATCGATACTTACTTAAATTTCGTGCCTACCAAAAGTTTAGAACAATTGAACTATAAGAATCGCAAACACAACATTCTTGCAGATTACGACAAGCTTGTTACGGAAGTTAAGACATTCAATGAAAAATTCATTAAAATGGACTCAAAAGACGAGTTTAGTAACTCTTACAAACTTTTTGATACTGCCTATATCAATTTTTTGGATCTCTGTACAGTGGTTGAGGGTAAAATAATATTGGATAAGGCTAATCATGAATTTGGGCGTAACAACTACACTGAGGCTGTTATTAGTGTGAAAAATCTACAGAAAAACTTACACTGCCTAACATTCGATGGAAATGCAAAAAAAGCTTTGAACAATGTTATATCCCAATGTGAAAACCAACTGTCGATGTATTTGGCTCAATTGAGTGTTGAATGGGAGGATATATTTGTATGGAAAGAGACTAAAGAACCTTTTTATATGACATACTCATTATCCGTCCAACAAAATGACTCTCAACTGATACAAAAAATTCTAAAGTCATTGTATGTAACTGACAGACTAAATGCAGAACTTGGTTTATTCTCTAATTTCTTTATAAGAAACCTTCTTCACAACGTCATACGACACAACTGTGATATCTTTACAGAAGACCATATTGGTGCTCTGGAATTCAATATTAAGATAGACTTAAATGACAAAAAGAAGCCAAATTTTAATACTATATTCAATAACTTAACAGCTATATTTGAATTTCTGCATTCAACTCTAGGTTCTCATTTTGAATGTGATAAAACATTTATTGAAGTGTTTGCAGAATCTATAAACAATAAGTTTTTTAACAAAATAATTGAAGACTGCATAAGAAACAATCTGCCATCCTGTGACAGCAGCTACGAAAATTACAAAAATATAGTTGTGGAATTAGATTCCTTCAACAAGTTTTTGATCGACCTAAAATTTGTTGCTGCTGAAAAGTCACCTTTAAATAAATTTGTCAGTGACACTGAGTGTGTGCTGTATGACAAGAGATGTGATAAACTATTATTTGATATTCGCAATCTACTTAAGCAAAGTCTCTCCCATGGGATTGTCTCTGTTGGTCAAGAAATAGATATTCAGAATGAATCTATGTATGATGACACCCAAAAAGATATATTAAACAGCCCATTGCACCTCCCCAAGTGTGTTATATCTGAAAATGTTAAAGAGATAATGTCTATGATCATTAAACATTTAGAAGAAAGTATTAAATTACCAGAAAAATATGGCGAGCAACTTGTACTTTATATCAAAGACATAGCAGTCAACTATCAATGTATTGTGCCTAAGAAGTTTAAAATCAATTTGGAGTGTTGTCCTTTAGACATTGGTAGGTATTAAAATCCATCCTCTTCAAAATCAAATCAAATAATAGGTTTATTTGATTCACTAGTAAAAAACAAAAAAATACTTTCAATAGTGTTGCTGAACTAATATAAAAAACTTGAGTACCTATTATGTTTTACTAAAACTATGAGCTTACTATGTAGCAATATTTTATACTTTATTTTTTTACAGCCTTATTCTTCAACAACTGCTTCTACCTCGCTCACAGCCTGCTCGGTCCACCTTGGAAGAATGTACTTCCTGCGAGACTTGCTAATTACCTCACAACAACACTTTTAGAATGCGTTCAAGACTTGAGAGCTGTAGGTTTACAGAAAATTTCATTGTACTTGCAAAATCAGAAAAATGTAATTATTCAAGAAGTCGAAGCTAATGGTAAGTATTCTACAGTTATTTTCTAAATTAAAGACATGAGTGGATGAAGTGGGTAATAAAAACTTTGAAAATGGTCCTTTTTATGCATAAATGGAGGCTTTAGGACTGGGAAAATTATTTGAAATAAAAAAAAATTATATATAGCCAGACGATGAAGTATCAAAGCGCACGGACGTGTGCAGGTCAAGTTCCAGCAGACCGTGCGCATGCCATGCACTATTTACACGAAACGTTTCGACGCACTTTTGACCCCCCCTTTAGCTCAGTAACTATTACAAGTGCAAAATTAAAATTATACCTACGTAATAATTATATACTAGAACTTAAGCAGTATACCAAATTTCATAGATATAGCTTCGGTAGATCCTGAAATATGTCTGTGTAAAAATAGCTAATTTTGGCACCGACTCACTGACCAGTGACCGGTAATCAAAATCTCTAGGCCACTTCCAATTGTGTCCTAGCATTATGAAATTTAGCACACAGGTTCATGGGCGTAGCCACACTGGGGCGCTTGCCCCGCCCGGGCTCTGACCTATAAGGTGTCTATAAATTAAACAAATTTCTTTTTTCTTACAACAATCATCATATCAGTAAGAAAGTTACACAAAAAAATTTGTTGACATGAAAAAAGTGCGATCAAAACAAAAAGCGCGAGGGATAGGTTGACTGCTCAGCTGCCCCACCCTGAGCCCAAGGCTGGCTACGCCCATGCACAGGTTGTGTTATAATTATGTAGATTAACAAAAAATTTAGAAATTTAAGAAAGCAAGCGTGAGTCGGCTCATGACCGAATTTTAGGTAAAAATTCTTATGTACCACTACCAGTGAATATGATGAGGAGGGTGGGAGGAGAAAAGGGGGGTATAAAATATTGTCATGTATAGCTTATTAAATAAATACTGTTTACGTCTTAAGGCTTCTATGGATAGTTAAACAAATACCACTAGCCATCTATCGAAAGTATTGTTAATAAATAACTTTCGATAGATGCCGCTAGCAAAGTTACTCTAAACGCAAAATGACTTCTTAGATAAACAATACATGCAGGCGTGGCACAAAAAATAGGTATGATTTCTCGAAAAAAGTATTGAAATCCCACCAAAAACATACCTGTTAAAATTAGGGTCCCTATCAACTCTTTTTTAAGGCGTATAATTAGCCAATAGGAAATTGGCCCTATTTTTTACAGGTATGTTTTTGGTGGGATGTAAGTTACAAGGTTTGTTCAAATTATAAGGGTAAAAATGAGTAATTTCCCTTATGTTATATATTGTTACTTATCCACTTCATCCACTCAAGTCTTCAATTATTTTTATGTTAATGATGTAACAATTATGTATATAAAATAAATATTTTTCAATTATTATTTAAATAAAAGATTTACTTTTCAGAACTACCATGGTCTCAAAACTCATTTGAAGTGTTAGATGGAGCTGTGAATCACGCAATAAGTTTAATGAGGGAATTGAAAGACTGCTGGAACAGTGTCCTGCCATTAAAAATGTATGAACTTTCAATGTGTACTCTTGCACAAGCTCTTTGCCAGTCAATGTTGCAGAGGATGTTTGCTGACACCAAACCAATATGTGAAGAGTTGGTTTATATGCTGGCTATTAGATTTGAAGACACTGTTGATGATATTCTATTTTTGTTTGAGGTAAATGTAATGCATTTTAATTGCTCACTAGCTGTTGCCCGCGACTTTGTCCACATGGACTTTGGTTTATCGCTGTGGTTCCTGTACATCGATTGAATAGTTTAGGCGAAAATTATAAAAGTTTATTGTGCGGGAACCGTACATTTTCCGTGACAAAATGTATCGTATGTCATATTCTGGGACTCAAAGTATGTCTATACCAAATTTCAGCAAAATCGGTCCAGCCGTTTACACGTGATGTCATTTTTTTCTATCGAGAAAATTTTAAGATAGTGTTTTTGCTCAGATCGAATTCTCGGAAATATAATATAGTATCTAATTTTAGAATGAAACAATTCGGGCCTTATTTTCAAGTATAAAAATGAATTATAAAATCGACACTTTAGGGTAGTCGCCCCCTTAACTCACGAGACTAGTTAGAGCTAATGTGACTTACAGCTTACGTGAACATTTTTATTTTTAGCAAAGTTAAAAAAAATCTCCTTTTAATTTCCAGAAATCAGTAAAATTGGAAATGAAAATAAACTGTTGGAATAAATTCATCAAAATGCCCCAGCTTTTGAAAGCTCAATTGTTGGAGATCACAGACCTTTGGAAACACGATACAGACTTGAATCGAAGCTACACATGTGAAGAAATACGATCTATTATTAAAATAAGATTTCCTGAGGATAAATATAGATTAAGAATATTAAAAGAGATACAGTGAACAATTTTTATTTTTTATTTTAAAACAATGATTTAATTTCCGTAAGTAATGGAGGACTTTTCTATTTACCATTTTAGTTGGTTAACTGGCAACCAGTAACATATGATGTGCGGCATATATTTGCGTGCTCAGATTGCATTATTGCGTAATTTGAGCCAATATTGAATACAAAATTGCGGAAGGAAGGAAACAGGAAATTATGCACCATATGCTGCACTTTATTAGTTTAAAGCCGAAAAGTTAAAAAATGTTAGTATTAAACGATCGTTTTTTAACCTCCGACAAAAAAAGAGGGGTGTTATAAGTTTGACGCGTCTGTCTGTCTGTCTGTGTGTATCTGTCCGTGGCAATAATTACATAACTGTGATTAAATTAAGATTTTAACATAAAGCCCATACTTAAATTGTCTGCCAAACTATTTATTTAATTACAGTCAAGTAATTAATATATTTCGTCTCTGAATGCGGTAGTTAGTCTATTTTAAAAAACGTTGTTTAATAATATTTGGACCTAAGACCCAATTTCACCGACCTCTGTTAAATCCTAACAAGGCATTACTTAACGGACCTTGGAAAATTAAACAGACTGTTAAAATACTTATGTCCCACAGTAAATATTTAGCAGCCGATTAGTAAATACAATGTTGAACAACGAGTGAATAACATTCAATTCGTTTGTTCTTGTTATAAGGCGACGAAATTGCAATGTACAAGTTTAATACGACATGTTGGCTGCAATATGTCATTTTCACCTTATTCGTATAATACGTCATCTGGTAGATAATGCGACCACATTAAAATATCACTGATCGCATACATTTGTTACACTACAGTAGATCTTTTTAATTTACCAGGTTAATAATTATGATCTGTCAAAGCTGAAAACATGAATCATGATACAAACTTTTATTTACCTACTTATTTCGGTTTGGTAATTTTGATACAAGTCAGTGTATTTGCAATGTCAAGGAAAATCCGAGGGCTGAATTTTTGACAAAATTAAAATAAATAATTATGCATAACATGAAAAATAATAAATAATATGTAAGGATGTGGCGAAACATGGCGGAAACACTCAAAAGTCAAAACAGATTATTTTATTGATATTGGATATTGTCTAATGTCTTTGAAAAATGTTGTTTTGACTACTATAACGGCATGTTATATATTTAACGGACCTCCCCAGCAGTTAAAGCAGTTAAAGCAGCAGTTAAAATTAAAATTTAACACCGTGTTAGGCGATTTGACATGACATTAGCGTATGGTGGAACGCTCGATAGATCTAACAGGCCGTTAACTGATTTAACAAGCCATTATTTATTTAACATTGCTTGATGAAACTGGGTCTTAACCATAATTTTGAGTTTATAAACTTTCTCGATACATTCTGCATTAATTATAAGTATCTGCATATTTTGTTGTATGGGTTTATTGCCTAAAAATTAAAATCAGTTATTATTAAAACGTTGGTACATCTGCGAAATCAAAATTGGCTAAAACTGACATTCGCGTTCGTAGAAAACTAGGGATACAAGTTCATTGAAATCGTGTCCCTGATTCCCTACTAGTACATAGTCTAAGTACTAGAAAATATTACGTAGGTTATTTGACTATTTTAATTTTTTATTTTAAGGTCCGATCGATTGTTTTGGGTTAGGTATCAGAGACAGTAAGATTATACATCATTTTCTTCGGGAAGTGATTTGATTTTATAAATTATTTATTTTAACTAGCTATCCCTGTGAACTTCGTGTCCCTTTAAAACCTTCCCTGGACTTTTACGAATATTTTAAGACTAAAATCAGCCCAATCCGTTCAGCCGTTTTCGAGTTTTAGCGCGACTAACACATTTGAAAATCCATTTTTATATATAAGACTAGCTGTCCCGGTGAACTTCGTGTCACTTTAAAACCTTCCTTTTACGAATATTTTAAGACTAAAATCCCAATCCGTTCAGCCGTTTCCGAGTTTTAGCGCGACTAACACATTTGAAAATCCATTTTTATATATAAGATTAAGAATTAGCCAAAGGGCGCATTGTCCAAATTTGTCTCATTTAATAATATAGTAAAATCGTTTGTTATTGGCATTGACAGAGAAAGTTATCCGCCCATCACGCTATACTATTTAAGTGAATGACTCTTCCTGCCGCCGATTATTACGTACTTACAGGCCCGCAATCGAGAACGTTACGCACTATGCAACACTTATCGGTAGGTAAACCCTCATGCGAAAACCCAAAAATAATCATTTGTGAGTGAAGTGATGTGCTGTGAAAAAAGTGCGTGCCCTTGAATTGGATTTTAAAATCATCGAAAACTTACATGGAACATAATTCTCTGTTTATAAAGAATTATTAAATATGTGTGAAATTAACAATCTTCACAAGGTAGGAGTAAGGAGCCCTTCGAATATTCGTATAAGTACTTACTGTACTCGATGTTTCTATTTATTGTAAAAGATATTTTAAATAAAAATAACAAAATTGATATTAGACTATATTAACATTTAAATACCTACATACGTACGCCTTCAAAGTCTAAGATACGGGCGAGTGCAGGACCAAGATACATCCCGCATTTCCCCGCAACCTTTTTCAAGTTATCCTCCGAGATCGCACGCGGAGTCCTGGACGAATACAAACCACAATCTATATATTAATACGTGAGCCAAAAACTTTGTATCCCTTTTGACGAAAAATGCGGAAACGTAGGCGAATGAAATTTTGCACAGTTATAGTTTATATGGTGAAGGAGTGCATCGAGCTAATATTATTTTGAAATTATGCTTTTATCATAAATTTTTTAACAAATAAAACATTACACACACTACAACACACACACTAGGAAAAATGACAGCTTTTTGAGTGACAAGCCTATACAGACGAATTATACTCTTTTATTTATGGTTGAAGTCTGTTGACAACAAGGTGACAAAATATTGAAATTGGATTATAGTTTTTTTTATTGAATCTTTGATACTATTAGACAATGCTTACACGGCCAGTCTGAAATCAGCTGAGTCCCAGAGACAAGAGTTGAAAAAAATATGATAAAGTTAATAATTTTTACAAAATATAGGTAGTAGTCCGAATGTCGTTGAAACTAAGGTCGAATTTCGACCATTGGGCGATCTCTAGTTAAATTTATATCCCGTATAGCATAAAATATTTAAAAAGTACAAGGTCAGTGTTAATCAGTAACATATATTAAACGTCGGAAAACACGATTATTGCGTGTTTTACGCTTTGACGATTCAGGCGGCAAAAAGTTATTGCAATGTGCACCTATCTATTATCACTTTTATTTTCTTATCGAAAGCCAAATTAGGTTTAGTAGAGGTAAAAAATCCGAGGCTTCCAAAGAAGAGGTTTCTACACGTTCAACTGTCCGCAACTACGCTTAAAACTAGCTATTATTCTTCACATACTTTTAAATGGTGTACTTCAACTAAACATTTTTCTTTTCAGACGGCATTCCTGATCACAGCGTTAGCGATCGTCGTCAATCAACGTGTCGTAAACGCACAAACTAGCGTATTCGAAGACTTATTGGCAATAGAGACGAAGAATAATGCGCTAACTGTAATAAATGGACCCAAAATCCTCAAACCACCAACAGGCCTCACATCAATATCAAACCAAACGTTTATTCCGGAACCAAGGCCGCCAAGTAAACCACCGATTAATTTATCGCCCGATAAAAAGTACTTCTATGATTTACCTCCGCAGTTTTTTAACCCAGCAAAGAAGCTTCAAGCCCCACCGGTACATGTTTACACCAAAGAACCATTGAAGCTGTCAAACTCTGTATATAAGTTTCCTAATGTTGTTTCTATGCAACATGGAAATAAAATTCAAGCTCCACAATATTCGCCGACTATAAATAGACCTCCAGTATACTCACCAACGAGTGGCAAGACCTCAATCATTAATAGTCCTAAATTTAGTCTCCCGATCCAAACAATAAATGGAATTCGCACTGATTTTGTTAAACCGCCGCCGTTTATTAATATTACGACAACATCGACTACCACTCCGACGACCACAACAAGATTATTGAGAACTAAAAGGATTTGGCCAAAAAGAATGTTGGAGAAGAACAACTCGACATCACTAAATAGCTCAGCTACAAATGACTTTTTAAAAAATAATGTCTCTAACATAACTGATCTTGCCGTTTCGAGTAGTCGAGTAAGAGTAAGATACGCCAGCACCGAAAAGCCCATTACCTCGACGAGCTCACAATCGACAACGCGTGGCTATCGCAGAGTAACGAGAGCGCCAAAGGCAAATGTAACAACCCAAGCCTCTAAAATAGAGCCAAACGATTGGATACCGATTGTCCCCCATCAATATACTAAAAGAAAACCGTTGAGGACGCGCATTAGCAAGCGATCGATCGATCGAAGTGATAAAGAGCGATCAGATGTATATTTCGATAACCAGGGAGAATATACAGACAATAAAAATGTATTGTACCTACAACCATATGGAATACTTCCAATGAACAACCATTTACAAGGCGGAGCCGCAGCTATTGGCAATAGAATGGTTTTTTTTCGTAAAAAGAAACAAACGAACCTGAATAATCAAGAACAATCGTCGATATTAAATCCATTTGCTTACGCCTCTCAACAAAGCCCGAAGTTTGCTTCGTTTGCCGAGACTGCACAAACTAGACTGAAAAATCTTTTAAATCCATTAGCATACGCCACTGAACAACAACCAAAAGTTTTATTGAATCCATTTGCTTATTCTCTTGATAACAATCCAAAAACAGTTTTAAATCCATATGCCGCTGAACCTACAGAACAACGTCCAAAAATTATATATCGAGGACATAAAAAATCGAAAAGTCGTCTGCCTTTACAGTCAACCGGGTACGAAGATCAAAGACAGGAAGCTAGCCATCACGCCAAAGTTGTAACCAAAATCAAACACCATCATCATCACCACCATCACAGATACATTAAAACTGTGGAAAAACCTGTCAACGTTCCAGTAAAAGTGGAAGTCCCAAAGCCTTATCCGGTAGAAAAGCAAGTTCCAGTGCCAGTCCCCGTGGAGAAGATTAAAATAGTAGATCGACCATACCCCGTTACGGTAGAAAAAAAGGTACCGTATCCAGTAGCAGTTAAAGTTCCACATCCGGTGCCTTATAAAGTGGTCGAAAAAGAATACGTACCAAGACCATACCCAGTAATACAACATGTTCCCGTCGTCAAACACGTCGAAGTTAAAGTGCCACAGCCCGTACCGGTAGAAGTGGAGAAGAGGGTTCCTGTGCCAGTTCAAGTCGCAGTGCCTGTCGAAAAGCAGGTGCCATATCCTGTTGAAGTAGAAAAAAGAGTTCCCTACCCAGTCCCGGTTAAAGTTTACGTTCCTCAACCATACGCTGTCGAAAAGAGAGTGCCTTATCCTGTTGAAGTAAAAGTAAAAGAACCCGTGGAAGTTATAAAACACGTTGAAGTTAAGGTTCCTGTACCACAACCGTATCCAGTGAAAGTTCCTCATCCTGTACGCGTTGAAGTCGAAAAAAGGGTACCATATCCGGTTCAGGTAGAAAAAAGAGTTCCCGTTCCATACGAAGTGTTGGTACCACAGAAGGTAGAAGTGGAAAAGAGAGTACCAGTTTACGTTCCGAAGCCTTATCCCGTAGAGAAGAAAGTACCATATCCAGTTAGAGTACCGTATCCAGTAAAAGTGCCAGTCGAGGTCCCAGTTGAGGTTCCGGTATATATTCATCATCCTTTCCAGATTATTAACGACGATGTGCTCGTGGGTGGAGCGTCAGAGCACGAATACTCGGAAAACCAAGTCATCGACAGATCTACCGATGGCCAATCGGCAGCGACGCCACCTCCAGACAATTCATCAACGAGTATTCCCCACCACGCTGTCACGGTTCACGGTAACACTGGCTATAACAGTATCTCGTCTAGATCTGATAGCACATCGGCAACCACACCTGCCCAATCCTCAATAAACTAAAATAGCATTATCTTCACAATAGCAGCTGTGATAACATCATATATTTCACATTGATGATTAATGATAAATACATGATACACAGCAATTGTTTCTCTATCATCGAAAGAGGAACGATATTGTTAAATACGCCTTTAGTATTTTTATTATCAGGCTAGTAAGTTTCGAATAACTTATTGTTACATTGTTACATACATAACTTAATAATTTATAACACTGTTTAGATTTTGTGCTAGTTGAACGATTTGTAAATATAATCATAAGATGAATACTTACTATTAAATTATTTCATTTGCAATTTACCTATTTACTTATAAAAACTGCTGTACTCATAGTGCATCAATAACAGGCACCATACACAATATTTAAGGAGCTAGATAATTTTAGAACCTTAAGTGAAATTAAAATAAAATCTTTCTTAAAATTCAGACCTCAAATTTCTAAAGGAAGGTTGTCCTCAAACCTATGTTGTTTTAAGAGGAGTCCACACCGCCCTTTTTTCCATACAAACGTTGTCCCCTGTTTCCTCCCTGGATAATGCTAGTAGAGTTATAATTTTTTTGCTGAATATCTACGGCCACTAATACAATGTCCCTATGTTTTCTTTTTTTTCATAATTTAATTATTAAATAAGATATGAACGCTCAAAAACCCAAAAAAATGGCCAGATTTTCCGCTGTGTTCAAACGTCCAGAAAACAGATTTGGCTAGATTATACAAAAAAAAGCAAAACATAGGAACACAGCTCAAGCCTTTTTTTAATCTTTAATGAAAAAGTACGTATATCGGTTAAGTTTTGAAGAAGGAATCAGGGGACAACGAATCGTTGATTTTCTGGATTTTCTGCAGTTGTCTCTATCGCGTTCTGCGGTATAGGCTTGAGGTAAGGGAGACAGCTATAGATATTACACGTACTTTTTTTTCATTTCTCTAGCCCCTGGTGTATCCTCTTAACTCTTTTAACTTCAATTGATTGATTTGTCGTATTGGTTTTTAAATTTGTTTTGTATCAATTCATAACAAACTATTTCGTTCTTTTTTTTTTTTCGCGTCCGCTGCGAGCCCGCGCGTTACGCTTACACCGCGTTACTCGTGTGTGACTTTTTCACTTTCAACGATTCATTTGTACTTCCTATTCCGTAATTAATCGTAACATCGCATACCCAAGTATTCTAATATCGTGTTTTTTGTTTTTAAACTTTTTACGCTGGTTCATTGCTCAGTAACTCTTGTTGAATATGAATTCTATTAGTATTGCCGATTGCGTATTAATATTTTTATAAAAAAAACGTTAATTTTAGTCAGTATCGTCAATATTATGTTAATCGGCGATTCCATTATCGCGGGTGCAACAATTTGACACACTAAGACTGGGTTGCACCAGAGGCGCGGGTAAAGTTAAAGTTAAATATGGCGTCCAAACACCCCATATTCTCATACGACATCTGTCAATTTTTCCGGTTATAGTTAAGGTTAAAGTTAAAGATAGTTGGTGCAATCCAGTCTTAAAGCTTCCTACAGGCAAAACAAACAACAACTATATTTTGAAGGGCGTAGGCGTAGTAGGTACCAACTACCAAGGCCTGCAGTAGTGCGCTCTGTTTTATCAAACTCTGATAGAAGAAAATGTAAGGGCAAAAACGATGAGGACTAAAAAGCCTGAGGAACAACGCAACTTGTTCGTATTACTGTTGACCTACAGCTGGCAGCCTCAAATTTATAAACAGGTCGTATAGGCCGCGGCCGAGGTGTGGCAGCTTCTATAAGAGGCCGACTGATTTTGCTCATGGGGCGGCGGAAATAAAGTGGTCTACACTCATAAATATAAATTCTGCTCTGCCTACAGCTGTCGTAAGCCTAACACCATAGAAAGACGAAGCTCTACCTATATTATAAGATAGGGATCAAAATTGAACTTTACTTCTCAAAACTCGTGTTGATAGGAGTTTCCTTGCAAGTATTAGAATTTAGAGCTGCAGTGGACCGCTTACCGCGGCGCCCGCGCCGCTATGTGAAGCGTGGAGCTTGTGAAGTGAGTAATAAAGTTTTTTTTTTTTTTATGAAATAAGGGGGCAAACGAGCAAGCGGGTCACCTGATGGAAAGCAACTACCGTCGCCCATGGACACTCGCAGCATCAGAAGAGCTGCAGGTGCGTTGCCGGCCTTTTAAGAGGGAATAGGGTAATAGGGGAGGGTAGGGATGGGAAGGGAAGAGAATAGGGCGAGGGTAGGGAAGGGAAAAGGGTAGGGGATTGGGCCTCCGGTAAACTCACTCACTCGGCGAAACACAGCGCAAGCGCTGTTTCACGCCGGTTTTCTGTGAGAACGTGGTATTTCTCCGGTCGAGCCAGCCCATTCGTGCCGAAGCATGGCTCTCCCACGTATATAGTGAATAAAAACCGGCCAAGTAAGAGTTAGACTCGCCCATGAAGGGTTCCGCAGCAGCATTAAGGTTTATTTCTATGAAATTAAAAGGTTTTTGATTTATATTTATATTTCAGTTGATTTAATGAAAGTTAAATTAAGGTTTACTATTTATGACGTATAAAAAGAAACCAATTTTCGTTGGTAGTTTATATAGTAAATAGTAATGTACATCATATTTTTTTTAGAATAATCATGCCCCTAATTTTATAAAAAGTTAGGGGGGGGGGGCGCAAACGTAATGTATATTAATGTACATTACATCCCGGGATGTATATCTTTACATTATATTAATGTATCACACACACAACAGGTAATGTAATGTATCTTTCCCTACATTTCAATGGTAGCCGCCCCGCTTGACGCACATTTCAGCAGCTAAAGTGTTATACAGGCTGTTCTTATTTGTAATGTTGTAATACTATGGCCTTTTCACAAAAGTGATGATCTGATGAAGGATCCATAAGTAATCGAGGGAACTCCTCAAAACTTATAGGGAAACATGTAGTGACTTCGGTTTCGTGAGAAGTATTCTAAGCATATGCTACCAACAAGTAAGATTTTGCACCCAGATATACCTGGTATACCGTGGTTCGGAAGGTGCTGAGAGAACTCCTGATTTTTTATAGATACAAGTTTGGGAGTTTCGGCGTTGTTTTAAGAACAGAAAGCATATGCTACTATGCAAATTACATTCATCATCATCATCATCATCGCTACCATATTATACCATTTCATAGTCTTTTAGATCGAGACTCGAGTTTGTCAAGCGATAATTAAAAAAAATCTATAAGTACCTACCTAATATTATAAACCTGAAGAGTATGTTTCTTGAACGCGTCAATCTCAGGTACTACAGGTCCGATTTAAAAACTTATCTCAGTGTTTGATAGATCATTTGTCGAGTAAGACTATAGGCTATATTATATTATCACGCTAAGACTAATACGACCGAAGAAACTCAGGAAAATGTGGGAAAAACGGTGGAAATATTTTTTATGGGAAAATGTACGGTTTCTATAAAATTTCTAATTTACGCGGGCGAAGCCGCGCGGGATATCTAGTACAGAAAAATATTGAGATGTATTTAGATGTATCAAAATATAAATGTATATTTTCATATAGCTCGGTATCTTAAGATACGAAGATGTAAAAATGTACATTATAGCTGCTGTGTGTGGTCTCCTGACGATTTCTATAGAAAGATGTATTGAGATGTATCGAGCTATAATATACATCTTTACATTACCTGCTCTTGTATCGAGATGTATCATGCTATAATATACATCTTTACATTACCTGCTCTGTGTGTGACAAGCTGAAACCTCAATATGATTTTTGAAGACCTATCCATAGATACCCACAGTCCACACGCATAGGTTAGGTGAAAAAAAAATTTTTGTTTCAGTTGTACCTATGGGGACCCCTAAAATTTTTAATAATTTTTCTATTTTTGTATCAAAATCTTAATGCGGTTCACAGACTACATCTGTTTACCAAGTTTCAATAGTAGAGCTCTTATAGTTTCGGAGAAAAGTGACATACGGACGGACAGACAGACAGACATGACGAATCTATAAGGGTTCCGTTTTTTGCCATTTGGCTACGGAACCCTAAAAATGTAGCACCAAGTCGACTCATTAGGGCGGACCTGTAATGATCCGGAGGTAATTACACTTAAATTTTTTGGGCAAGTACAAAAAGTAAGTAGGAAAAAGCTCACAAAGGTTCAGCTAGTCTGTACAGAATGTAAGAAAAAATAGTCAGTAATTGATACTTTTAAATAGGTGATGGCTCTGACTGCCTCGTCTGTATGCAGGGCCCGATCTAAGGGGGGGGGCGAGCGGGACATTTGCCCAAAGCGGCAAAAAGGGGGGCAGCAAAATTGACTTATTCCTATCTTCCAATCTCCATCCAAAAAGCCATCCACGTCCCAAGTTTGAGAATTTTACTTCCAAGGTAAGTAAAATATTTAAGTATGTACATGTATTTTACTCGCATATTCCACCTATTCCCAAAAAAAGCTTATGACTTAGCCCGGGCTAGTGGCCAAACTGCAGTGGCCAGGTCGCGACGGCCATCGAGATAGATACTTTAGTATGAAACTGCCATAGTCCACGCGCACCTGCCACGCACGGCGGCCAGGCAGGTGCATGCCTGGCCTTAGTGTTTTTCTTTATGTAAAGGGCGGCAAAAATTATCTTTGCCCTGAGCGAAACGAAAGGTTTCCATAATCAAATTCAGGTTACGTTTTTTCTAGATTATAATGTGGATAAAAAAGGTTTGTAAAAAAAGAGTTGATACATATTGTATAAAATATATTTCAAAATATAAATACCTCATAGATTAAATGCATTCTCCTCAAACTGTTCTCTATTGGAGTTACTTAACTTTAACAAACTGCCATTCTAATTCATAAATTCCTACTGATGTCTGGTTTTTCTCATCATAATCAGCCCATTCTTTCTCTGTTAGATCAACATCCTCAAATTTCTTACCTGTAAAGTAGTTGTAAAGATCTAAATCCATTGTATTTTGTATTTAATATTATAACATGAAGTATTAACAATTTGATTACATATTTTTTTCAACCCACAAACTAAAAAACATAATATTAGAAAAAACAAACCATTTTCCTCAGACTCTGCAATCCAGCCAGATTTAGGTTCAAAATCAACAGGTTCAACTCCTCTACAGTCAAATATGACAATTGTCTTGAACTTGTTGGTGTCATTATTAGTGAGCGCCCCTAAAATATGAGAACTCATTTATTATACACTAAAATCTCGTAATTGATCAAAATTGCTGCTTTGAACTTGGCTGCCAAGAAGTTTCCATTTATTTTGCTCTAAATGTAATATACTACCAAATTAATAATATAATATATTATGTACTAATTAATAAAAAACTATTCTACTTGCTCGGTGGATAACTGAACACCGGTAGCTTTTTATATCACTATTTATACTGTATACATACCATTACTTCCCTCGATCACGTCGATACTGTTTTCTCGTGAACATAGTTTACATTTTATTAATAAATTTGTCTCCGATCTATTGTGCTTCTGTGGAACTTTATCTGCTTCTGTTAGGTCGTGGAACTTTTCAGAGACTTCTCCACAGCTGCCGCATTTCAATTTTAGGAACCACTGATAATGGGGGTGGTTCGTATACAGCTTCTCAATACACTCCAAGGAAGCTTTTATTTGTAAAGCTATTTTGACCATGTTAGTAGCTTATATTTTTGGAAATTTTTAAGTCAGGCACAACACAAATAAAGTTCAATAATTTTTCCAGAAATTTTGAAAAGTGAATACCATAGACTTAATATAATTATTATACTGTGGCTGCGTTCCAGAAGACGTTAATTTTGACCAAAACGCTCAAAACGTCCCCTTCTGCCGTTCCATTTGACGACCGCGGTCGTGTTGATCGCGGCTATGACGTCACTCATGACGTCATCATTTTCGCTCTAAACGACCCTCGATGAAGATGGGTCAAAGTGGTCGTTCTAGTTTTTTTTTTAATTTTAACGTAACTATATCGCGAAAGCCATGTTTGGAAAGTTTTCACGACAGAGTAGAGACAAAAAACTTTATATTATTTCATTACAAATAATATTTTAATTGAAATATGTATATTAAATGAAATAACATTTTATGAAATATTTTGATTGGAAAATAAATTGTTTTAAATGAAAGGTCAAATGATTTCTTATAAAATATAATACTAATTTTCATCTCTCCTATACCTGTTGACCTCGTACTTGACTAAGAATTACGCGGTATTGTTACCTAACGTTTATAATATGTGACAATAGTCAATATTCAACGTATGTGGTTTTGTTATTAATATATGATTCAATGTGAAAACTCAAATACATATACTTAAGTAATAAAAGTTTAACTATATTAAAATATTAAAAAATGTAATACTAAAAACGAAACAAATATAATATTATGTATTTTATTTGTAAAATAAATGTAACTATAAACAATTACTTTTATTTACGACTTGAAGAAAAGGATCGTAATATCCAAGTTCGGTTCAATGTACCTATGTATAAAAAAAAATTATAGTTCTTTTTTTAAACTTTTCTCAAAACGCTCAAAACGATCCATAATCCGTTCCACTTGGGTTTGTATCACTGACGCTCACATGCTAGTGGAACGGGAAAAACTACAGTCTTGAGCGTTAGCGTTTCAACGTCATCTGGAACGTAGGGTGTGAATACCAAGTGAATACCGACACTCGACAGGCGACAAATGACACTGTCATTTCTGGCATTGACATAATCACAGATGACATAATTTTAATATGTCAATGTCAAGTAGGACCATTCCGGGTATGCATGAATCTAGGACCATATTGTCTACAATGACTATGGTGATATGATACTTGTATATTTTCCATTTTCCGGATGTAACATTTTTATCTATTGACCACTAGATGGAGCTTTTGCTAAACTACAAGTTTATGTAAAATGATCAGAAATATACATCAGGGTTGCCAGATTGGGCGACAAGTAGCCAATTGGGCTATTTTGCGGTCCTCCGCGGCTACAAAAAATTTGGAATGGCGACTTATCGCCTGTTGGGCGACACGGTTTTTTACTTATCGCCTATTGGGCTACTGCCTACTATTGTATTTTCGTGAACGCGGCCATAATATCAACGAACGCAGCGATGCGTTGTCTATGCGCGGCCACTTTCACTCATAATCTGTGGTTCGCCGCGTGGATGGCTGTTGAATATCATTCTGTTCAGGAGCAGAGAGAGCTCCGGTAGGAGTGTTAGTGTTCTGTGAGAGAGAGGCAGTAGATATCATAGATAATCTATACTAATATTATAAATGCGAAAGTATCTCTGTCTGTCCGTCTGTCTCGCTTTCACGCCAAAACTACCGAACCGATTGTAATGAAATTTTGTATACAGATAGTCTTAAGCCTGAGAAAGGACATAGGCTACTTTTTTACTGGAAAAAAGGGTTGTAAGAGGGTGAAAATACGAAAATTTGTTCAAATTAAGTTAGTTCCAAAAATTCATACTAGATGGCGCCTTACATCTCTTACATCGCGTTAACGCTTGCCCAACATCTTTCTATAAGAGGTGGTATCATCGTGAATTTGAGTTTCGATTTTTTTCGATTGTTATTTCTTTTTTACATTATTTAATAAGTCAGTACTTTATATTATACTATATACAGGGTGTAACAAAAACAAGTGATAATACTTTAGGGTGTGTACGAGTTCCCTGTAGAGATTTCATTGTGAAAGTAGCAGCGATGAAAGACCAAAATTTTTTTTCACTTTTGTATGGGCAAGTGCCCGAGCGTCACGAGTTTCCCCATACAAAAGTGAAAAAAATTTTTGGTCTTTCAGCGCTGCTACTTTCACAGTGAACTCTCTACAGGGAACACGTACACACCCTAAATTATTATCACTTGTTTTTGTTACACCCTGTATACAGTGACGTAACCCTATCAATGATAAATAGTTTATGGGTAAAGTTGTGTAATTGGAGGGCTAAATAAGCTTTAAAATTTGGCATAATATATTATAAAGTTTAATTAAAAAAAATGAAATATTATGTGCACACTGCACAGCTGTTTTGATTTAAGGGGTACCAGGGTTTTTTTTATAAAAGCTTTTGACACCAATTTTGTTGACATCGCGCGCTATAAACTGAAGTCCACGCGGACGAAGTCGCGGGCAACAGCTAGTACATATATATACTGAGTAGATATGTTGGATCGTAATTTGCTCGACGCCATCCAACTTTTTGCAGCAGATGACGATTAATATGCATAAAACATTTTTTTATTTGTAAATACATAATTTTAAAATAAATACTATGAATTATAGATTTTCATTGCTAAATGTCACTTTTATAGTTGGGAAAAAAACCCCAAAAAATAAAAACAACTCGTTACCACTAATGCAAATTTACAAGTATCCAATTAAACCAAGAATCTTATGTTATATTATATAAGCTTCTTGAATTAAACGAAGCAAGTCTCCTTAAAATATTGATAAAATTACATGTAAATACATAACTCTAATGTAATAGAACAGTAGCATATAATATTATTCATACGTTTTATTGACATTACGTTTAATTACCGTGTTTCTTTTTTATTGGGCTACTTTGGGCTATCTTTTTATCGCGAAGTGGCGATTTGATAGGTCTTTGATCTGGCAACCCTGATATACATATACCCAGGTTCTGGGCCAGGGGGAGGCAAATTACCCAGGTTCTGGGCCAGGGTGGGGGGGCAAATCAGATTTTTTTTATAAGCTAGGTGTTTATAAAGAATAAAAATTATTAACTTTTAGTTGTAAAAATATTGTATTGCAAACAAATGGCAAAAATGCGTTTTCTTAATTTTTGTTTTTTTTTATAAAAGTACAGTCTATCAAAAAGTCACGAAATTAAAAAGTGGCAACATCGTAGTGTCATCCCTTTTTTCTTAGATTGATTTGAAAGAGATGATATATATAGATATAGATTCCCGCGGGGAAGCGGGCGGTGCGGGCCCGCGTACACAAACTCGCGGAGTTTGTGTACCTGCGCCCACAGGGGTGACGTTGGCGCGTTGTCTACGAATTTTGTGTTGTAAAACGATAACCTTATCTTATATCCTACAATGGGATATTATAATAAATGTTCAGTGTACGGATGTAAATCTGATTAAAAAAACAAAACAGATTTAAATTTTCATAAATATCGGCTCACAGTTTACACTAATATTGTGTTGGCCTTGGTGGCATGTATTTGCATCTCTGTTTTATTGTTTACGTTGTAAGAAGTGTACCCTGTTACATACTAATTAGTACCTACCTACCCAGGTACACATATCAAGTGTAACATACCGCGCCCTTACCGCGCACGTAATAAGAGTTTTGAAGTGGTTCTGTTACACCTGACGTGTGATTAATTATTGGATATTTTATATATTCGAAATTTCGAATGCGTCTTCATTATTTTAATCCTTCGATCGTGATTCGTGGATCCTTGGAAATCTATTGTTATTCTATTGTGTCTCGCTCACCGGTGAGCTTATGGGGCTTGATGGGTTAATTAATTTTTTAAATAGAGAACTAAAATCATCTAAAAATAAAGTTTCAGGTAAATATCTGGCAGTACGACATAATATGTACGATTCATCTACCGGCTCAAAAATTTCCTTTCCACTCCGGTCAAGACCTTGCTGGTCCAGTCCCTTATCTTTCCTATAATTAACTATGGTGACGTGTGCTGTTTAGATCTTAATGCCGACAAACTCGATAAACTCGACCGATTGTTTAATAATTGCCTCCGATTCATATTCAACCTTCGAAAATACGACCATGTTTCTTCGTATCGCTCCAAGCTACACTGGTTACCAGTACGTCAGCGCCGCTCTGTGCAGGCACTGTGTGTGCTATATTCACTGCTGCATCATCCCCATACTTCCAAATATCTCGCCCCTCACTTTCAATACCGTTGCAGCAGGCACGATCAAAACCTCCGATCCACTTCAAATCAGCTTTAAAGTTGCCCTTCTTACAAGTCAAGTTCCGTCCACTCTTCTTTTAATATCCAGGCTATTCTCCTCTGGAACGCTCTTCCTCCGGAAATTAGGATGTCAAAAACCAGAGATACTTTTAACCCATCGATCGTGGCAGCCCCGGATCTTCAATTTTTTTTAGGCGGGGCAAAAACTAAAAAATGCCGCCCCGCCTACCTACTTATGTTTATTTTTTGGGTGAATTTCAACAAATTACCTTTTTTTTTATCATATCGGTGAACTTTTTTATTTATACATATTTTATATACTTTTCAGGTTTTATGTATTCTTTAGGATACAAAATGTTCACAAATTTAATATCATTAACGTATCATTTAAGACTAAGGAGAAAATTCAGTTTGAATTCTGGTTTCCACCGATATGATAAACCGGCACCGATTTTTATTTCTGTGCACCGATATGATAAGCTTAACCACCGAAATGACATACTAATCCAGCGTTGTGATAATATTATTTTTATAATATTATATTTATGTATTTATTTCGATCAAGAACAGGGTGCTTAAAATAAAATTAAAATATTTTTAAAATGTTTTACAATATAAATTACACACCCTCTTACCCACCAAAATTTACCAACCAAAATTGGAATTTGCGAGAAAAATACTCACAAAAAAAAATTCGTGCACTAAAGTTATAGCACATTAACTTAACTATATACAAACCAAAACTCTACCGATATTCAAAATAACAACATGATATTATTGCCACAAGTAGGATAATTTAAGTACACCAAAATTGCATAAAATCGGAGGTTTTGTGATAAAACGGTTTTCTTTCATTTCTGGCTGGAAACTGGTACGACCCAGCCCACAGCCACCTCCTAAACGGGTTAGCGTGTGGCTGAATGAAGTAAATGTCGTATTTTTTATGCTTAGATCGATTGTATTTTTTAGAAACAACGTTTCGTAAATCCCACCAAAATTTAAAAATTTTTAAATTTAATTAAGAGTATTTTAAATTAAATTTAAGAGTTTAGGAACTGTGTCATAAAAACTCAACTACAGAAGTTAGAACAATAAAATTTATATATTATGAAAAGTCAACTATATAAAACGACTACATAAAAATAAAAATCTAATCCAGTATCAAGTTTTCTGTTAATCGGTCTAGATATTGAGTAAAATAGTTCGGCGACAAGCCACCAAAATTGGAAATCGCCTATAAATACATAATTTATAGGCGATTTCCAATTTTGGTGGAAATTATTTTCTTGGAAAATAATAATTATTGAAAAAAAAAATAAAGATAGGCCCAAATTATAAGCGTTATGTTTTACTTTTAAAATCAAAAAGGAAAACGATATCTTGAAAAAATAAGATAGCTTTCAGTATTGCCGCGCAAAAAAGCGGTTTGGGAAATCCAGTCATTTGATGTAGGGATATAGAATAAATAAAATAATAAAATTTATCATCGTTGCCTTTATTAAAGCAATCCACCGATGTGACAAAACTGTGCGTTGGTCATGATTCCAAACACCGATATTAGATTTAAGACACCGATTCGTTTTTTCTTATAATTTCGGTGTAAATTATCATATCGGTGGTTAAAATGACCACCGATTACACCGATGTGAGAGCAGCGACGTGAGAAAAAACGCACTTTTTAGGAAATTATAAAAAATGCATTATATCTAAGATAAATTTGGTTACAGATAATGAAGCTTAATCACTTAATACATTCATTAGAACCAAACAACAATATTAAAACTATTAATTACATTTAAAAAATTCAATCACCGATATTATAAAATAATTGCCCGAGAACATTTTAATGGCATACTTATATTGTTGGCACGAATATGCAGCGGTTTGACGAAAATCTGTCTTGACTGCGTGGAAGCACACACTAAGGAGTAAATTAAAATTGGGGTGGGGAGACTGCCCGACTCGTCGATGAAAAGTAATGCTCAAATTTCTTTTATCCAGCGATATGAGGAAAATTCTCAGGACAAGTACATTTGTGCCTTTAAGTAACTATAGTCGTTAATTGTGTAATAAAATATGGTATATAATAATAGATTAACTAATATTCTACGAAATAATATAAGTTATACCCTTAAATTATTCATATTTTTCTAGTATGTAAGCGTTTTTGTTTGTAAAAAAAGTAGAGGGACAGCACCGATTTGATAAAAATAGATCTTCAAGTTATTTATTTCTACCTTTGTAATAGTCCTAGGCATATTATATTTTTGCCACAATCCTATAGCTACCCATTGAATAGTAAATAAATAATTTACAACAATATTCCCTTTTTTTAATAGTAATTTCAACGAAGACAAAAAAAAGCCGTTTGGGAAATTCACCCCTTTATCATCCATATAATTTCAGCTATCAATATGTAGGATCTATTATATTTAACAGGGTAGGGTTTAAAAGCGAGCGGGAGCCGGACGCGTATTTTGAACTATGCCTACGCGCCTCGCGAATAATAAACTGTTCGTGCAGCACGTCTCACTCCGCGCTCAGGGTATCTGTCAAGTTAATATGGCCATGAAATTGCTGTACTTGTGCTATTATTAAATATTTAACTTTGACCACGGAATAAAATTTATTCCGTGGTCAAAGTTAAATAAATGATGACTTGTCCATTGGTCCGTGAAGTGTGAATTTGGCCGCCCCCTGAATTTGCCGCCCGGGGCTGGATCGTGGAATAACGAGACACAATAGCTTATCTATTGTTATCGCGGCCGGATGCGGCCGCTTAGGGCTTCATGAATGCGCAGGGTACGTGAGTTTTACTTGAAACAGTTGGCAGACTCTTAGTTTTCATAATTTATGGCATAAATTAATATTTATAATATTTTTAGCATCATCATTGTTCAACTATATATTATTATAATATAGGTAGTTATTATATAATAATATATTACGTAATATATTATATATATATATATATATATATATATATATAATTTTATGTGTGATAATATATATATTATAAGTATAGTATAATATTATACAATATATATTTTATAAATATAATATTTTTTTTTTCTGTCCTTTCCTCTTTCAACTCGACTGGCACCTATACAACTTTGTCCTTGTATCGCCCAAAGGTTGACTGGTAGATGATGCCATACGGCATTGAGTCCACCTTTGTACCTATATGTGCATAAAGTTTTTAAAATAAACAAAATAAATAAATATTATGTAAATATAACACGCTGATTAAACAGATTAAATGATAACATTTGCATTACAATTTACAAGCACAATATTTTATTTCTCGTTTCGTGGCAACCCTGGCATATCTGCTCGGTACCTGCTTTAGTTAATGTTCCGAGGGTACCTGTCATCGGTGGCGGCATCGTGCGACGTCAACGGTCAAAGGCAAATATATACTAGTAATCTGTGGTCAAAGGCGTTTCGTTACTGTAGGGACTAATATTGCTATACTATTACCTACTTGGTTTATATCCTCTTTTATGCGCGTTTACAATAACATTACATATAAAATTATATCCTGGTTAAATTTAAAATAAAACTACAATTACTGTGGTAATAATTATACTGCACTTTAATATTTTATTGTAACATAAATATTTTTTTTTTTAAATAATAAGTACTTACTTCTAAGTCTTGACCTAATACAGTAAGTATAGAGAACTCTCTCATATTACATGCAGTAAGTGTAATGTTAACAGAAAACCATCAGAAAACATGTTACATTTTGCGGGAACAGCGTAGCCCATTATTCACCCTCCAACTCATCTCCTTTAATAGTAGCTACATAATAGCACTTTAAATACAACTACGGACAATATTAATTATTATGATTAGTGGCCAACAACTTAGCTTCTCTGCAATGGAACAATTCTAATAGAATTGTCATTTGCATCAGTGTGTAGTGTTAAGCCCATCTCTTGCAATAACTCATTATCCATGGGACCTTGAAGGGTCATCTTTGATATAACTTCCTGAAAATCAACAAAAAATTAAAAAAAAGTCCAAACAAACACGGTTTTATTAATAAGAAAACCAGTACCAAAATAGCTTAGTTAGTCCTAATTTGACTCACTAATAATTGTTTAAATATTCAATTGCTTAAAATCTCAAAATTCTAAAAAACAATGTAACATTTACCTGATTTTCTGGGCAGTTTTCACAAAGGTTGCGTACTGCGAATATAACCCACTGCATAATTACTGTCAATTCATAGGAAATCTTATTAGAAAAACAAGATTGAAACAATTTATACGTGGGAGAGCCATGCTTCGGCACGAATGTGCAGGCTCGACCGGAAAAATACCACGTTCTCACAGAAAACCGGCGTGAAACAGCGTTTGCGCTGTGTTTCGCCGAGTGAGTGAGTTTACCGGAGGCCCACCTCTACCCTATTCCCTTCCCTACCCTCAACTATTCCCTTCCCTTCCCTACCCTCCTCTATTACCCTATTCCCTCTTAAAAGGCCGGTAACGCACTTGCAGCTCTTCTGAGGCTGCGAGTGTCCATGGGCGACGGAAGTTGCTTTCCATCAGGTGACCCGTTTGCTCGTTTGCCACCTTATTTCATAAAAAAAAAAAATACTAATTTTCATATACTAGGGGGATATTAATTACAATTCACGTCATGTTGAATACATTTTCGTCAAAGATAAAATTAAGTAAATAAATAAGAGTTAAAAGGATACATGGATTTCTGGCATCAATGTTACAACAATCAAGCAGCACTGGTATGACTTCCAATTCTCTTATCTGAAACCATATTTTTTTTACATTTAAATATAAGAATGTAAATACATTTATTTTAATATTTATTTCTTTGGTAGAAACTTTGTTTAAACTAATAATTCATGTACTTATTTAAAGTAACAAAAATATTATTCTACATAATAAGCCATACAGCCAATTTACCTGTCTTTTGTTTTCCTGGTTTTTCCAGCATAAATTTGCAAGAGTCCTTACTAATGTTGCTTTGAAACCAAATGAAACATGCTGCTCAACAGTCTCCACATTTGTAACAGGCTTCTTTTCCGTAGTCATGTCTATAGCCCCAAGTCTTGAAATTAAACAGACCGAGATATTTGTATTGGAACATTTTTGAGAAACAACACAAAAAAGTTTTCTATCTCTAGTTATTACTTATTTTGTAAGTCGTAAGTAAAATTATATCTTACCTTGTTTTATGTGATTCTGGTGAGTCGATTTTAACAAATGGTATTTTGTTAGTAGTACTATCATCTGCAATTTTTACTTCCTTAACTGCCTCATTTTTCTTTTCAATATTAGAACTATCCGTACGTGTTTTTTCTGACGATATGCCCAAAATCTTTTGTAGCTGCTCACTCAAATCAAAGTCTGTGGACAAATTCTGACTTTTCTTTACTTCTTTTGGCGTATCTGGCGACTGTTTTTGAGATTCAGTTTCATGCTGCACTTCTGACAATGGTGGTGATATTTCACTGGGTGAGGATTTGACTTCCTTCGTTTCAGCTTTTGGTACGTGTATTTCTGTGGGTGGATCATTTGGAGAACTGTCCTGAGAGTCTGTTCTGCTGCCCTCTTGTAGGTCTAATTTTGGTTGAAGACCTACAGGGATTACTTCAGTTATAGTGTTCATTGTCGCTGTCGGCGATTGAGCGTCAATAATAAGTGGAGGTTCATTGTCATCGCCTATATCAATTTTGTGTTCGAGACTTATCCTTCTTGTTGGCAACACGGTCAACGTTCTATCATCAGATTTTGGTACTGAGCTGCTCCTTTTAAATGCGACCTTAGTAAGGTCATTCATGTTTGTGTTATATTCTTTAGAATTTTTGTCCAGCATGTCAAACTTTAATGTCTGTAAGTTTTCCAAATTGTTCACATTGTCAAACTTATCCATAAATTGAATATTGTCATTGCATTCAAAGTATTGTTCACTACTTTCAGATTCTGTGCATTCTGATTGAGTTTCATTGCAGGACAGCATGTTGTCAGCTGAATCATTTTTACACAGTGGATCTAAAAAAAATCATAATTTATGAGAACTTATAAGTAAAGGCAGGCGCGGTCGCAGCCTGAAATTGGGGGGGGGGGGGGGGGGTCACTCACTATAGTCACTACACTAATCTTTTTTTTTATCTGCACCATTGAGGAACTATGATCTGCACCCTCGGACGGTTCTGGGTTGACAGATGTCTAAGGTCAGACGCAGTGGTGGTTAGGGAATAGCTAGAAATTTTCTTTTATCATCTGGCAAGATTTTGAGATTTTTCAATTTCACCTTAGATTTTGGGGGGGGGGGGGTCATGTCCCATGTGACCCCCCCCTTCGGACCGCGCCTGAGTAAAGGAAACTGATATTTAATACAATATTTTAAATAGACTGTTATATGTTGAAGTAATTTTATGGTAAAATATTATGGTACTCACTACTGGTTGGGATGTTTACTGCTGGTGTAATCTCATCACTAACAAACTGCTTGCCAGTTGCCTCATATAACTTATTTATTGATGAGAAAAAGTTATTACTTTCTTTTCCTAATTTGTGAATGGCTCTTAAAAGAACTGAAATAAAAAATAATTATAATTTTTTTATCTAAAAAATCTAGACCTACCTAAGCACAAAATATGGAAAAGTATAAAATTTGTACTACAGTTTTGGTTAGTTCCAAGAAGACGTTTCAATTTATTTGTATTGAAATAATTACAAGTAACAACTTACAAGCGCAGTTGATAAATAAAGATGTGTCACTTTGTAGACAATCCATGTATGTGTCCATACTAGAGGCCGTAGCTATGATCTCTAGTAGGAACACCACCTCCTGAGGCTCAATTGTCTCAACATACTTGTCTACTGTTTTTAGTATACAATCAGATTTTCTTTTGAACTCATGAGCCATAAATTTTACAAAATTAACAGATACATTTATGTCTTGCGACTCTGTAGACATGAGAATGTTGTAAGCCAAATTGAGCACTAGCATTCTACATTCGGGGTCTAATTTTGCATATAGTTTCTCAATATATGCATTCTCAACACCAATAAGATATTCAATGATCAAGTGAGGATACTCAGTGTTGCCACTTATGTACATGTATCCAAGTGAATTGAGGAGTGTTATATCCTCAGGAAATACATTTGGTTGACCCAGCAATATGTTGTATACAATCATAGCCGCAGCAGATGCAATTTTTTCATTTTGTCCAACCAAACAATTCAGTATTGTTGAATCAAATTTTGTCCAGATCATGATTTGGTTATAAGGATTATTTACAACTAGGTTTCCTAAAGTCTGAACGAGTACTGTCATACAAGACTCATATTTCTTTTGTAATTCTTCATTGATAAAATCAACACTCGGATTATGGTACTCAGAAGCCAAAATATACATTGAGTCAAGTATAGAGAGCTCTTTAGATATGTAGGTTTGCATCTTAGTTCCTGCAGCAGCACACGATCTTACTAAGCGTAAACATTGTTCCGCCACAGCCAATGTACTGCGGTTGTAAGATGCTTGCTCGACGTCTAACCTCATTATGTGAAGCACTTCAGCAATGAGACGAAGGGTATATTCTGATGCTTTCTTTCTAAAAACAAGACAAACAACTTACAATTCGAGTAATTCTTCTAAGCTCCTTTTCAATTACTAGGTTATGTTTATAATATAAATAAACTTACGGCCTCAATCTCCCAGTTTCTGCGTCTCTGGACAGCTGGGCTTCAGCACGTAACATTTCCTCAACAGCATCCCATTCTCCAGTTTCTAATTGGAAATTGATGAGCTTAGCGTCAAGCAGTATTTCTTCAGCGAACCACACACTTTTATCTCTAGACATTATTGCAATAAAACTGAATTTTATCTACGCGAACAAGCCGAATTTGATTTATTTTGCTATTTTCAATCTTCTTCTTTTTAAGTGAATGTAGATTGAATGAAGTAGCCGTAAGCCGAACTGCTGTCAATTTTTTTTACTAAAGAGCAGTCTTAAAGCCAAAGCATTATGGCTTCCGCACACAGGCGCGTTATTATCGGTCGATAATAACGCATGCGTTATTGCGCAATCTGTTTTCACTTTTCAGTACATTTTGTATTAGGATGGTCATACAGTACAACCACAGTGTATAACATTGAACATGGGCGTACCCAGGCAGGGGGGGAGAGAGCTGCCCCCCCAGAAGATAAAATAAACGTCAATTTTTCTGGCAAGTGAGAATTAAAAACCTGTTACCTACTCTGCGCAAAATGAAGTGTTGGAACTTGGAAACAAAATAATATCTTTTCAGTGAGATTAAAAAAAGTAAATTTTCATGATTTTTTTGTTTCAATATACCAGCCCGACCATCTGCTCGAAATAGGTAAGCTGCCCCCAGTGACGGATTAAGACTACTTGATGCCCTAAGTCATTTGTCAAGAGAGTGAAGAAATTAAAAAGTGGCAACATCGTAGTGTCATTCAAATTAATAAAATCCATCAAATCAATCTAAAAAAAAGAATTTGACACTACTATGTTGCCACTTTTTAATTTCTTCACTTTCTTGACAGAATATAGTTTCGCTCGGGGTCCATTTTAAGAAAAGAAATGAACTTCGCACATTTTATAATAAAAAAAAATTAATAAAAAAGGTAATTACGGAAAATATTACTATTAATAAGAATAGAGATAATTTTATTGCTTGTTTGGAGTGAAATTGGTGCAAACTATTGATATTAAATCCTGGAGATGTGATGCCCTATTTGATTAAGGTTAATCCGTCACTGGCTGTAATTTGAAGTTAATAGCCAATGGCAAATCTTTACAATCTTTTAGAATAAATAGAAGGTGAAGGAGACCGGTGCGACTTGTTGAGTGAATGAAAATCGAAGACTGAACTTTCCTGTCTCAAGCGATGGGAAGGGAATGGCATTTGTGCGTGAAATTTTATTGCTTTTTTTGTAACAACGAAAGATTTTTCTCACAGTAATTACTGAATATCGCGGCAAGTTGTCGAATTTTTGTTGATTGTTATTTCTACTGCTTATTAATTCATGTTGTGATAGTGATGTGAATAGTAACAATGTTGGTGTGTAATGAAAGTTAAAGTGAGTGCTTCTGGGTGGAATCCTGGTATAGTTGTTACTGGGCAATAATGGACCGAATTCCCGCTTATAACGTAGGAATTTAAAACACTCGGTGAGTCATCAACGTTTTGAGACAAAATTGTGTTACTATTTGTTTCATTGGCAAACTAAAAATACAAGAATGCTTGGAATGTTAGAAACGAAATATCCCGTTTAGTTGATACGTTCTGGCTTAGCTTTTCGTGTATTTTTGTAAATGAACTATGTTTCTCTTTAAATATAAAACAGCACTATTTAAGATACAACCATTCTGAATCTTGTAGTATGTTATCACACCTAAATAGTACTGTAAATTCTTTTCTTGCTACTATACCCTTAAAAGAATAGCATATCGGACAATATATTCAAGTCGAGCAGTTCAATAATCCTTTTTCTAACAGCCTGAAAGTATACTACTGAAAATTATGATTAATCATCATCTGATGCTACACTGGAAATTTGTTTATAAAACATGTAAAAAATTAGAATTATTGTTGATTAAGTAGAAAAAATATACTTAATAAAAAGTAAAATAGATTCAAAATATATTATTGAACTGTACAAATATTTCTGATTTTAAATATTGTATCATCCTGTTTTAAGTAGGAAGCCCTATTCCCTTTTAAAATTATATTATAGTTCAAATGTGATTATCCTTTGTAAATTAAAGATAAAATTATGCCTGCTAGCTTAAATAAGGTGAATAGTACCTTTAAGAAAAAACCTCTATATTTTTTATTATTATTCTAATATCAAACAACACTTCGCACAACACACAATCCTGTAATACCTCAATTGTGGGTATCACAGACACCATAGATTTTCAATTGTTATGCGGCACCCAGGTGCAGCGAAATTATAAGTATAAAACAAAGTGGCCAGAACTTTGTATATATATAAAAATGCATAAAATTAAAAGAAATATTAATTCATAATTATTTAACTGTCACATTTTTAAAAACAACTCAAATTTAATATTAACTCTCCTTGCCTTTTTTTGGCAAACTGATTAATTAAATCATTCATAGCTGATGATGACTTTAGTTTTTCTAAAGATTCTGCCTCTTTTCTTAAAATTTGAATGCACACTTTACTTGGGGAAAAAAGAAATTACTTTTTTTACTTTTCTCATTTCTGAAATTTAAAAAGTTTTTATTAATTTTTGCTTACGCGCCCCATAGGCTGGGGGCCCAGTATAAATTATAATTGATACTGCTGATACGGCAGAACACCCCTGATTCCTTGCAACACATCTCTAGTGGAAATGTAGCCTAATGCAGAATATGTAAGTATTGTAAATCTTTGTCAAAAAACAAAGCTACTTATTGATCTTGCATTTATTGTTTCAGAGTCCAACCGTGATGGATGAAGGTCTACTAAATGACCTCCTTGAGTGCTCCGTGTGTCTGGAGAGGCTAGACACATCCTCCCGAGTGTTGCCGTGCCAACATACATTTTGCTTAAAATGTTTAAAGGTAAATTGATTCTATATGGTTTTGCTCATCCTATGCCATGAACAGCCCCGGATTTATAAATAAGCCGTTATAGGCCACGGCCTAGGGGCAGTGTCCACAGAGATTCACAGGGTGGCGGAAATAAAGTGGCCTACTCTCATAATAATATAAATTCGGCACTGGTCATGAATCAAGGCTACATGTAGCTAGCCTGCACGGCGGATGTCTTTAGCAGACGCAAATGTTAATTTATAAAAAAAAAGTCATTGAAAATAGTCTTGGCCCTTGGCTAAATGAACGAAGGCAGCACCAGCTAGTTCACTAATAGCGGTCGGCGCGGCGTTCGCACGGTTGCTCTGTCGTTAGAGTGCTCTAGTAGCCCGGTAGAGTTAGTTCAGCCTTGTATGGGAATCTGAAATTAATTATAGTCAGAATTTTTTTTGCACCTATGTTCATGGTCATGGTCATTGTGGTGGTGTGGTCATTTGAGTTCTTATAATTTTCATAGTAAAATCAATATTTACGGAGATAAATGCAAAAAAAAGTCAAAGTATAATTTCGCTTGTATGTCAATTATTATCAAATTAAGCGAAAATAATAATTGTAGCTAAACAAAGTTGTAGGTGATAGATCATTAAATTTTCTGCAAATTTGATTTTTATGACTTTTTAGAAATTAATATATTTTAAGCTCCTACATCTATGATAAATGTACCGGGACCCAAGCGACTGGATAAAACTGAATATTTCTGATCATGAATTAGACCCTATAACAATTACCGCACAACCTACACCTGAATCATTATTAAAAAATTGGCCAAGTGTGAGTCGGACTCGCTCATGAACAGTTCCGTACTATTATAAGGCAAAGATAGACAAAAATTTGTGCTTTTTGTATGGGAGCCCCCTAAATATTTATTTTATTTTAATTTTATTATTAATTATTAAAGTACAAATACAATTAAATATTTTATGCATATTTTAACTGTCTTAAGTATTTAGCAAAAAAGGTCACTAAAATCCTGTTTGTTATATGGCAGCCCCATCAAAATATGTTATAGAGGGAAACAAAATACATAATATCTGAAAAATTCAAGTCTCTACCCATCACGGTTCTTGAAGCCTGGAGAGTGGAGACAGACAGACGGACAGACAGCGAAGTATTAATTTTAATTGCGGTTATTTTAATGAGCTTCAAGTTTATTTCTGTATTTTCTTTTTGTATTTGATAATAATCGCAAATCGCAATACAGGTCGAACAGGTCGAAATTATACTTTGACTTGTTTTTGCAGTTATTTCCGTAAATATTGATTTTACAATAAAAATTATAAGGACTAAAGTTGTAGAAAATCAAATTTGCGACAAATTTGATGCTTATAATTTTCTTAAAAATATAAAAAATAAAGGAGATATAGTTAAAAAAAGATTGGACCTTCAAACCAATATGGCCGCTAACGCACACGTCGGATTTGGTTGAGTTTTTGAATTTAAGCTATTTGTGACCTCCTCCAAACACTGGTGCAAAAAAATCTGACTTAAATTAATTAAAAAAAATCTATACTAATATTATAATTGGGAAGAGTTTGTTTGTTTGTTTGTTTGTTTGAACGCGCTTATCTCAGGAACTACTGGTCCGATTTGAAAAATTCGTTCAGTGTTAGATAGCCCATTTATCGAGGAAAGCTATAGGCTATATTTTATCACGCTAATACTAATAGGAGCGAAGAAATAGAGGAAAATGTGAAAAAAACGGGGGGAAATTATTTGAAAGGGCTTGTTTGAACGTACTGGAACAATTTTTATGTTATTTGGCACACATGAAGAATAGACTACGTGAAAGGACATGATAGGTTTCTTTTTTTGCGGAAAAATGTGCGGTTTCCGTGAAATTCCTAAATTACGCGGACGAAGCCGCGCGGAACATCTAGTCTAACTATAACTGGGGTATAGTCACGAGCTATTTTCTGTGCGACTACGCCGCGCTTCCTGAATTAACTGCCCTTCCTCCGGCATCGTAAATAAACACTTTTATAACTTTGTTTAATCCAAGCCCCGTTCCGTCTCTAGATGATTGAGTCATGCATACTTTAGTGTACATAATGGCTCCTTTTACTGGTAATAAAGTAGTTCATAGTTCATACTTCATAATAAATAGTTCGTAAAGTAGTTCCTCTAGAGAGTTTTGTCGCGAATACTTGTTTGAGACTTCAGGCCGCAATTTTTTGCGGGACAAATGAGAGTTGAGTCAAACAATCCTAATTTAAAATGAGTGTGTCGACATTAATTTTGATTACAGCCCTATATCCCCATATAGGTATAGGCGCTAAAATGTATCTATCTATAAATAGTAAAGCTGATAAATAGGTAATTTACATCATAGATCAATGAAGGAATCCAGGACATAAGGGGGATTTTACACTTACTAATTACGTTATCTGTAACCTCTGTCTACTACTAGACTCTAGAATCTAGATTCTAGTCTAGACGTTCCGCGCAGGTCCGTTAACGTGAATAAGGAATTTTTTGAGAACCGTACATTTTTCCGCAAAAAAAGAAGCCTTTACGTCTACACAATAATATCCAGATTAAAAAAAAAACGGTCCAGTAGTTCGTGAGATTTTTTTTCTTTATTTTTTAAAGGGATTTTTGTACAGAAAGACGATGTCAATCCCATCGTACCTTATGCTAAATAAACTATAACAATTTATAATTATGTATTCCGAAATATAGTTAAAATTATATAGCATTCTAGCAACATCATAAGAAGGCTCAGCTAAAATGCTATGAAATATGCTAATATTACACTAAAGTTTGCGTTACGGAAACACTCCATCAAGCAGTGGACCAGTGGTAGATATCATCCCGCACACCACATTCCTCACAGTTGGGCGACTCCACTTTCCTCATTAAAGATCCAAAACTGTTACAAGGAATGTGCCCGGATCGCAATGTGATCGGAAAGTGACTATTTGCTGCCTACTTAAATTAGAAACTGAGAACCATGGTATACTAAGAGGCTCACACTGAATGTTTTTATACCATATACCCTTGTGTTTAGATCGCTCATCGAAGTATTCTTTAAAAAAAGCAAAACATTTTCATTTATATTTATAAAAAAAATCAGAATAGCTAGGCAAAAGACTCACCTCTTCACCCTCCACCGTAGCTCTTTTTGTCAGCCTCTTCGTTTCCATACAGACCAATGTGGGATGGTTCATGGTATCCATTGGAGAACTATATTTTTACCTTCTCTATTGGCTTGGCAGAGATTACTTAATATATTATAAGCTAAAGCTACGCATCTCTTGCTAGAAGTATATAGTAAGATATGAAGAAGGGCACTTTGACTATCTGTTAAAATCAGTACATTACAAACATCAAGGCTTAGGCGTAACTCGTAAGATAATGCCTGTGAAATAGCGAATTATTCAGCGGACATTATTGAAATAAACTAGTTCGTGAGATAATAGCGCGTTTAAACAAACTCTTCAGCTTTATAATATTATGTATCTAGATTAATTTAGCTATCGAGTAATAAATACATGCATAATGCATAATATGCCTTCCTTCCTGCCATTCAGCTCTAGACACAACTTCCGGTAAGCTGCAAAATTTTTAGCGTTTACAATACAAAATGAAGTTAGTTCCATCTAGTAAAACTTTTAAGTCACTTCTCAATTAGGCCCCTTACACACTGCGACTTTTTATCAGCGATGCAGCATCGACGCAGTCGCAAATGGTCCACCTTTACACACTTGCGCTACTTTATGCACCGATACAGTCGCGATACAGTAGCGATGCTGTCGCCATAGTAAAAGGAGGGGAAGTAAGTTATCTTCATACAAAGGCACCGCGCGCGGCTTGTATGTGTGCGCCATATCTATCAATCTAACTATATTATAAATCTCGGTCAGTTTTATAAGGCTGGTACCGCCGAGATTTTGTTGTGTGCCGTACGTGGCGACGCATTGATACTATGGCGCACACATACAAGCCGCGCGCGGTGCCTTTGTATGAAGATAACTTACTTCCCCTCCTTTTACTATACTGTCGCGATGCAGAAGCAAAATCAATGCAAAAATCTATGGTCTCGCGAGTGTGTATCGATGCTAACGCGCAACTGTATAGATACTAACGCGCGACAGCATCGATACAAAAATTGCTGGTGTCGCGACTGCATCGCTGTTAAAAGTCGCAGTGTGTAAGAGGAATTAAAATTCGCCTTCATCAGTGTATGCGAAGAAAATAATCAAGTTAATAATACTGTGTCATCTTCTTGTGAAACAATTAGCTTAACTTATATAACAACTAGCTGTTGCCCGCGACTTCGTCCGCGTGGACTTCAGTTTATAGCGCGCGATGTCAACAAAATTGGTGTCAAAAGCTTTTATAAAAAAACCCTGGTACCCCTTAAATCAATACAGCTGTGCAGTGTGCAAACAATAAGTACTTCATTTTTGTATGTTAAACTTTATATATTATGCCAAATTTTAAAGCTTATTTAGCCCCCCAATTACACAACTTTACCCATAAACTATTTATCATTGATAGGTTTAGCCCCAATTTCACCAACGTCTGTTAGTGTTAACAGCTTGTTAAAATATCCTGTCTTCTCTTTCATTCATATGAAAAACGAAACAGCTAACGTGATACTAATTCGAGCATTAACTTTAACAGTCGTTGGTGAAATTTGGTCTTAAGGTTACGTCACTGCCTGCACAGATAAAGTACTGAGTTATTTAATATCGTAGAATAGATATAACAATCGAAAAAAATCGAGCAAGCGTCAGCGCGATGTAGAACACGCACGGCGCCATCTATTATGAATTTTTTGAACAAATTTACGACCCTTACAACCCTTTTTTCCAGTAAAAAAGTAGCCTATGTCCTTTCTCAGGCTTTAGACTATCAGTATACAAAATTTCATTACAATCGGTTCGGTAGTTTTGGCGTTTGGCGTGAAAGCGAGACTGACAGACAGACAGACAGACAGAGATACTTTCGCATTCATAATATGAGTACAGATTATGTGCACACTGCACAGCTGTTTTTGGGTATTTTGATTAATTAAGGGCCGCGCTACACCGGAATGGCAGCGGCGAGGCGAGCACTTTCAGCGCTGCCATTCCGGTGTAGCGCGCTGCGCGGCCCTAAGAGGGGTACCACTTACCAGGGTTTTAAAAAGTTTTTAAATTTGACACAAATTTTGTTGACACCGCGCGCTATAAACTAAAGTCCACGCGGACGAAGTCGCGGGCAACAGCTAGTTATGAATAAAAACAATAATATATAATAAAGTAGGTATGATTAGTTCTGTTATAATAATGAAGTAAAAAATAAAGCGCCATCTGTTTTCATATATTAGAATTAAAATGTAAAAATATTTTCTGGATGGAATATAGGCCAACACAACACACTCGAACTCCTTAGAAATGCAGTAGGAGTTCTATAAGATAAGATAGATTGATTATTATTATAGCAAGTGATAATATTATTAAACATAATATTCTAACGTATTAAAAACTATAAACAAAAACATAATAACTAATAAGTATGATTAGTTCTGTTACAACGAAGTAAAAAAAAAGCGCCATCTGTTGAATCGTATTAGAACTAAAATGTTCATTGCATCGCGTCGATATATTTCTGGATTTTTTATAATATTATACATAAAATATATTTAAGATTTTTGAAATATTATTTTAATACACATCCAAGACCCAGGAACATTGAAAACTTTTTGTTCCGCCTGCGGGACTCGAACCCAGGACCCCCGGGATGAGCGCTGGCCACGCGCAATGCGAAGTAATTTTCATCGATATTTTCATGGAAATAAGATATTTTCCCACATCAAAATGTAGCCTATGTCCTTTCTCAGACTCTAGAATAACTGTGTACAAAATTTCATTGCAATCGGTTCAGTAGTTTTGGCGTGAAAGCGAGACAGACAGACAGACAGACAGACAGACAGACAGACAGACAGACAGAGATACTTTCGCATTTATAATATTAGTATAGATCGTCGTTATTGTGTGATTAGTCATTAATCATTATCTCTCCCATTGTACGAAGAACACACATTAAATAATTAATGAAGAGCAATGTAAATATTTTAACAGATAGATGAACTAGTTTCCGGTTTCTTGACACTGGGAGTAGGGACGGGTTATCTTTGTATGAATTGAATGTATGAATAAATTGTTTCTATGTAATATCATCATGATAACATACGGATACGCTTAATACAAAACAATTTGAGATACTACTTAGTACTTATTCCTAAATTGTTTAGGATAAGTAGTGCCCAAAATTGTTTTGTACTAAGCGTAATATTATGTTATGTGCACAATACCCAATTAATCAGTGCATACGTACATCACGAATGGGCCGGCTCGACCGGAGAAATACCACGGGCTCACAGAAAACCGGCGTGAAACAGCGCTTGCGCTGTGTTTCGCCGAGTGAGTGAGTTTGCCGGAGGCCCAATCCCCTACCATTTTCCCTTCCCTACCCTCCCATATTTCTTTCCCTAACCTCCCCTATTCCCTTCCCCACCCTCCACTATTACCCTATTCCCTCTTAAAAGGCCGTCAACGCACCTGCAGCTCTTCTGATGCTGCGAGTGTCCATGGGCGACGGAAGTTGCTTTCCATTAGGTGACTCGTTTGCTCGTTTGCATATTATTTAATAAAAAAAAAATACACTTTTAAAGTTTTAACCAATAATCTTTAGACTGTAAGGGGAAAATAGCGGTTATTGAACATTTATTTTTATATTAAGTTTCCTTCCTGTCGTTATGAAAGTTTTCCTTAATTCCCGTGAGTTAGGACACATTAATCTTATTTCTAAAATGCAAATTGCAATCAAGCAGTGTAGAATATGGATGCATAATAATTAATAACAGACATGGTTAATTTATTTTATTTATATCGTAGTTAACTATAACAACTTTTTTACGCTTTTATTATTAAATTGTAACGTTGATGGTAGAGACAGAGATTAGAGTTTTAGCGTCTAGGTAGTAGGTATCACCTTAAAAAATATAAAACTTCTCATTGTTATGAGTCACAAACACGAAACGTTATAGATCACCAATGGCTTGCAGGTATAGATTTCACAGCTGTTTTGTTTTGGTTACCGTTACTGTCTACCGAACTGGTTTTGTGGGACAGTCGATATTAGCCTGACATTTTTTGTGTAAAAACCAAGTCTTTTAATTAATCGACAGGTCGCTGTTCTTGTCTTGTCCAGTCGTTGGCATCGATATTTAAGGTTTTTTGTTTTTAATGTGACTTTGTTCAATTTTTCGCACGTTTGTTGATATAATAATGCATAATGAAGATAAAGTTTAAAATCATATGACACTGAAAGTGCTCGCCTCGCCGCTGCCGTTCCGGTGTGGCGCGGCCCTGAGGCAATGAACCAGCGCATTGAGCCAACGTGTAGAGTGTAGATGTAGAGGGCTACTTGACTACAAGTTAGTAGCGACAATCCGTAGTCTGCAGTCTACACGTTGGCCCAATGTGTACAACGGGCTTTAGAATTTGAATATTTAATTATTAAGGCATTAAACGTCAGTCAACTCGATAATCGTTATAGGCTACGTGGTCCCAGACATCCTTGTCCTCTACCAAAAAGGACGTAAGTGATGAGTGATGACTGATGACTCACTAGACTGTTATGCCCCAAAGGGTAGGAGTCCGAGCTAATATTCTAAAACCTAAGTCATGTCAAGTAATGAAATACTTGATAACAATTCGACAGTTCATCCTGATGTTGGAATCTTTTTACGCTCGCGCTATTATGTTCGAATTCTTAATTTCTTATATTACAAAGTTTATATAAAAAGCCAATAACCAAAAGGTTATTACTTATTGCTTCCGTTATTGTTTTCGACAAGGTGTAGGTATTTTATAATATTATGTACTACATAAAGTGCAACAAACCATCTCAATTCTCAATGTAAAACGTAATTTTGTGGGCCGACAAATTCTTATTCATCGCCTCAACGCTGATACCTGAGGGATTGTGAATGAGGAAACTGCGCTCACAGGTGACAGGAAGCTCCTTAAGCTATGCAAATGTGGCTTATAAATAGCTGGATGAATATGCATTGTGTGTTACACTTTGATCAATTTTATTGCGGTTTGCTGCTAGCGAACTGTACGAAATTTTCTAAGATATTCATCAACCTTCATTCAGCCTTGTACAAAACTATGCTTCTTATAGGACTTATAGGCGATCTAGAAAACGTCATATCATACATATCATTTTGTCAGGTTACTAAGTAGATGACATATTTTATAATTGACCATAATAATATGACTCACTTCTACTGCAATCAGACATAAACAGAAGGATTTGACAAGGAAGTCTGCTTTGCCCGATATAACTTTGGCTGCCTCCAGCCTTGTACGAAAGTCGAAAACAGTAAAGGACAGTACCTACATTATATTATACTAGCTGTTGCCCGCGACTTCGTCCGCGTGGACTTTAGTTTATAGTTGTTCCCGTACATCGATTGAATCGTTTACGCGCAAATCAGAAAAGTAAATTGTATGGGAACCGCACATTTTTCCGGGACAAAAACATTCCTTGTCTCAGATTCAAATTAGTATCTCCAATGTCCATGCCAAATTTCATCAAAATAGATTAAATAGTTTAGGCGAGAATCATAAAAGTTCATTGTGCGGGAACCGTATATTTTCCGGGATAAAAAGAATCCCTTGTCCTTTCCCGAGACCGAGTATTGCCATACCAAATTTCATCAAAATAGATTGAATAGTGTACGCGCAAATCATATATTGTGCAGTAACCGTACATTTTTCCGGGACAAAATGTATCCTATGTTCTTTTTCGGGACTCACAGTATCTTTATACCAAATTTCAGCAAAATGGTTCCAACCGTTTACGGGTGATGTCATGACCACGTAAAATATAATGTTCCGCGCGGCTTCGCCCGCGTAAATTAGATATTTCACAGACAAATAAGTCCACAAAAAATAGCCTATGATCCTTCACGTGGTCTACTTCTTATGTGTGCCAAATTGCTTCAGTAGTTCGTGAGATAAGCCCATTCAAATAATTTCCTACGTTTTTTTTTTATACATTTTCCTCTAATTCTTCGCTTCTATTAGTCTTAGCGTGATAAATACCTGAGAATAGCGCGTTCAAATAAGGCATTTCAAATAATTTCTTCCGTTTTTTTCCACACTTTCCTCTATTTCTTCGCTTCTATTAGTCTATAGATATATCTGATAAAATATAGCCTATAGCCTTCCTCGATAAATGGGCTATCTAACACTGAAAGAATTTTTAAAATCGGACCAGTAGCTCCTGAGATTAGCGCGTTCAAACAAACAAACAAACAAACTCTTCCCAATTATAATGTTAGTATAGATTAATTTTTCTGTTGATGAATTTATATAGTATATAATATATTAGTCCATTAACTGTCTACTCGTAAAAATAATGTGTAATTTCTGTAGGATAAAATATGTGAAGACTAGTTTGTCCTTGAAAGCTTACAAAATATATTGTTTAAGTATCTAATGGACCCGCATAATTTGCTTTGTTGTAGGCAGCCTAGTATTCTACTTCTAGTCTTATAGTCCCATGCCCCGCAGTTAAAAGAGTGCACTGCCAAGAATAAAGAGGATGGTCTATTTTTGTAACACCTAATAATATACCCAAGTGCAAGTATTTCGGACGTTCAAGATACCTTTTCACTTCGTGGCGAGTGACACGAGCCACACAGCGGCGCCTAATCGATTATGTAGTTATTTAAGGACAACGGATATTTAAGCTCATTTTCAATTCAATCTATTTGTAGGACTCTATGCGCTGCTAGTCCAAAAATATTGGAAACTTTATTCTATTAATAATTATAATTATTAATCAAATATTTTTGCACAAAAATATTATGTTTAAATGTATATTGTAGATGAGAGTCATGTTCTCTAAATTAAATTTTTGGAGCAGTAGAGTAAAATTAAAAGCAATAACCTATTGGAGTAAGTCTAATGTCTTACTCTACTGCCTCTTGACTCTACACTTGGACTAGTCACTACTCACTACATTATAAACTACTAGTAGTTCCTGAGATTAGCGCGTTCAAACAAACAAACAAACTAACAAACTCTTCCGCTTTATAATATTAGTATAGATAAAGTAAGGTGCTCTAACACGCCTACCTATTACTAATACTATTGCTACCCTGCTGAAAGGTTTGCACGTGGCGCATCAAAGTTTGCATGCGTTTAATAAGCTGTTACCTTTGTTTATGTAGGTAAGCGTTTTATCTATAGATATCAATGACGTCGAATACTCGCTAAGTATTTCATTGACAGTTTTAAAGATAAGCGTAGGAAAAAATATTTTAAGTACTTTCGGTGTTTACGAAACGTTCAATCCGATTACCATAAAACGTACAATAGCACAGAATACTTGCATCTTCGCCGGTATCGCGTTCGTTTAAATATTGACTAACAATCGTGAATGTTTTGTTCGGAGCTCATCTCATTGTTTATGTTTGTAGCACTTTTACAGCTGGGACGATGATGATGCAATGGGTAATTTTGTATGTTACGAAATGATATCCTGTTATTTATATACTAGCTGTTGCCCGCGACTTCGTCCGCGTTAGCATAGTAGATCACATCCCAAGTATTATTTATTGTACAAAAATATTCAATATACAGAATTGACTTTCCTACGATTTTATTATATACAGATTTTTCGCGCGGCTTTGCTTGCGTAATTTAAGAATTTCACGCAACCGTACATTTTTCCGCAAAAAATAGCCTTTGTTCCTTAACGTGGTCTATTCTTCATGTTTGCCAAATAACATAAAAATTGCTCCAGTAATAATTTTCCTCCGTTTTTTCCACATTTCCCTCTATTTATTCGCTACTACAAAATATAGCTTATAGCCTTCCTCAACAATGGGCTATCTAACACTGAAAGAATTTTTCAAATCGACCAGTAGTTCCTGAGATTAGCGCGTTCAAATAAGCCATTTCAAATAATTTATCCTGTTTATTCGACATTTTCCTCTATTTCTTCGCTCCTATTAGTCTAAGCATGATAAAATGTAGCCCATAGCCTTCCTCAATCAATCGGCTATCCAATAGTAGTTCCTGAGATTAGCGCGTTCAAATAAACCCTTTCATACAATTTCCCCCGTTTTTTCGACATTTTCCTCTATTTCTTCGCTCCTATTAGTCTTAGCGTGATAAAATGTAGCCTATAGCCTTCCTCAATCAATGAGCTATCCAACAGTAAAAGAATTTTTCAAATCGGACCAGTAGTTCCTAAGATTAGCGCGTTCAAATAAGCCCTTTCATATAATTTTCCCCGTTTTTTCCACATTTCCCTCTATTTATTCGCTACTATTAGTCTTAGCGTAATAAAATATAGCTTATAGCCTTCATCTATCAATGGGCTATCTAACACTAAAATAATTTTTAAATCGGACCAGAAGTTCCTGAGATTAGCGCGTTCAAATAAACCCTTTCATAAATTTCCACCGTTTTTTCGACATTTTCCTCTATTTCTTCGCTCCTATTAGTCTTAGCGAGATAAAATATAGCCTATAGCATTTCTCGATAAATGGGCTATCTAACACTGAAAGAATTTTTCAAATCAGACCAGTAGTTCCTGAGATTAGCGCTCTCAGGAATCAAACTCTGCAGAATTATAATATTAGTATAGATGAGTAACAGCCAAGCCGGGAAAAAACTATTCAATTTAATGAAAATCGAACTTTAAGACCGAAAGATCGGTTTGTTTATTGACCATCGATAGACCTATTCGATAGAGGAAGTAGATAAAATATATCGAACCTTGACTCACATTTTGTGATAAGGTAGTTGATTAGATACTATTCGTATTTAAATATCCTTAACACACAAACAAGGACACTTTCTCTACTCTGCCTAGGTGAAAGAAATGGTGATCTACAGATTTTTTGATTTCCTTAAGGCTTAAGCTGATTCCATATAAAATTCACTTTCTAAACATCCCTAGACTCATCACGATACTGAAGGGCCTTTTAGGGATATACGATTAACGATGACGCGGTCGGTGATATTTTAGAGAAATTTCTCAACTCCCCTAATGCCCTATTGTCGCACCTGCTGCAGGACCGTTGGTATGAGCCCGACACGTAACGGACATTTGTTTTTCTACATACAAACGGTGAACATGATTAATTAGTTCACCGTATTATGATAATTGATAACAGTATACGGATGGATCGTGATCTAGTAGTTGAGGTCGGTGGTTCGATTCCTGGAAAAATGTTTGCATGTTTAGGACAATGCAGGCTGATTGCCTAACGAGAAAGACGGGCAATATGTAAAATACGGTTCTGCTCCAGATTTCTCGCCAAAAAACTTGCTATCGTGTCTGTCGTCCCAAATGGCTATAAGAGTAAAGAAATGAGAGTACTGCTGTGTACTATGGACACACTCGTGCACCTTCCTGATTTCATTAAAGCCGGCTGCGGTCGCCCAAACCGGTGTAGGAGACTTTCCTGATTTACACTTATTTAAGCAATTTTTAAAAACCTTTAAAATAGGCCTTTTTTGAATTTGTAATTATCGTTAAAAAAGTTTTACGCTGCTTTCAATGCCATTAGGTACAAATTACAATCCATTCTCAAAGTTACTTTATAGGGATCAAAGGTGGCTTTTTATCGTACTAAAATGTTACTTCTCTGTTCCAGGTAATAGTGGAGTCCCACAAAGAGCTACGATGTCCGGAGTGCCGGGTCCTGGTGGAGGCGAAGGTGGAGGAGTTGCCGCCGAACGTCCTCCTCATGAGGATCTTAGAGGGCATGAAGAACTCCGCGCCCAAACGGATCCCCGGACAAAGAATAAGAAGTGGACATCCGCAGGTAATGTATTACTTTCCTATTAAGTGTATTTAAATAAAACATTAACTCTTTTGTCTATGCCAGTATTTCGCAAACTTTATGAGTTTTTGGGTTCAAGGTACCACCGTACACCAGTGTGCCGCGGCACACACTTTGCGGATCACTGGTCTATGTCAAATCTCATCAAAGAAAGCCCAGCTTTTGGACTTCGGAGCTTATTCATTACTTAAAACAAACTTTTCCTCTTATAATTAGATATGCACTACCGTGCCCCCAGATGTTGCCCTTGATTTCACAAGTGATGTGGCATAATATGAAAATATAGTATAAATTGTGATCATTTTACCCAACTATTGTGGCGGCAAAAGGAAGGAAGCTTGTGTAACTATGCGAATATTTTTACCTTGTCCCAGACACTACAGTTTCATGAATGGCAATTTAGAATTTTCTATCGGAGAATTATATATCGATTATCCACAAAGGATGCAAAATATTCCATAATAGTAATCGATTCTTACTTGATACTTCATAACAATGTTACTTAGTATGACACTTATGAATCTTTCTACTTTCTAGGCTCAAAGTCAACAAACGTCTCGCTCCGACGGCAAAATTCCACCACCGCACGCTCGCGCGCTTTACGACTACGTATCGAAGGAGCCTGGGTAAGAATTCAGACACTATTCTATACTCTATTTGCGTTAGGAAGACAATAGATCTATTCAGTAACTTCTTATGCAGTTTACACACCGCGGCGGTGCCGCTGCGGCGCCGTGTGTAAGGGCCCAATAGAAATACAAGTATTGAGTAGTGCAGTGTAGTAGTAGTGGCGGTGCCGCTGTCGCTGCGGCGCGTGTGTAAACCCCCTTAATGAATTATGTAGATTTCCACTCCATCCATGGGCATGATTGTTGAATACAAGCGATTACGAACGTGTAGGAAAAACATCAGCTACGATTGCTCATGATCGAAGTTGCTGGTGGCAATCATGGTTAATATCCATCATGGCCAAACATCGAGAGAGCTTTTTCCACGTACACAAGTCGAAATTGATAAATATCATAAACTAATAAATTTAATATATTGATTTAGGGACCTATCATTCAAGAAAGGAGAAACTATAATGCTACAGAAGAAGCTGGACTCGTTTTGGTACCACGGAGAGTGCTCTGGTAGGACCGGCATGTTCCCCATTACCTATGTTCAGGTTTGTAAAATTCATTAATAATTGATTTTCTTTATTTAACGGCGAAAACTGAATTAAAATCCATGTACTACGCAAAGGCCGTATAGGCGTATACATATAATAATCGTTATTCTACAATAATTTATTGTTTAAAAATGTGTATAAGGTAATAAAACTTATTTTAATTTTAGGTGGTGATTCCTCTTCCATCTCCAACGGCGTTGTGTAAAGCCCTGTACGACTTCCGGATGTCCGCACCCGACGAAGACGGCTGCTTAGCGTTCGATAGAGGTCAGAACTAAGCTTTATTGTAAAAAAATACAGTCAAATGATACAGTCCAAATCTTCGATTTTCGAAACTTGGTTATGCAAAAAATAATCCAAATTGGATAATTTACACTAATAATAATAATAATAATATCTATGGACGCTTCACACCACGTCAGTCTGGCCCCGTGGTAAGTACCTGAAGGACTTGTGTTACGGGTACCAGACAACGGAAATATATTTAATACTTTTATACTATACATATATTTAAGATTTTTATTATATGATACACATATATAATACACATCCATGACCCAGGAACTTTGAAAACTTTTTGTTCCGTCGGCGGGATTCGAACCCGCGACCCCCGGCTTGAGCTACCAACAGCCCACCAACTGAGCCACAGCGGTCGTCAAGCAACACTACATGCAACTTTATACTCGTACTATTTTTATAAATGCTGAATTGCTTGTTTGTTACCTCTTAATGCTCAATCCGCTGAACCGGTTTAATTTAAATTTGGTGTCGATATACTTTCAGTCTCGGGAAAAGATATAGGAAGTTTTTATTCCCGAAGAAATGTACGCTTCTCTCGCAGCACGAAGTTGCAGACAACATGTTTTTATACAATTTTTGTGTTGTCGCTTTCAGGTGCAATAATAACCGTGCATCGTCGAGTGGACGAGAACTGGGCGGAGGGGCGCTTGGACCAGCGAGTTGGGATATTCCCCATTGCATTTGTGGAGCTCAACCAAGCAGCCAGGCAACTCATGAACAAGTAAATATCATTTATATTTTATACGGTATAATTTATAAACAATACATTGTAAAAATATTACAACATTATCATCATTGGAGGCATAAAGAGTCGTTTTGAATAGTTTTAACTTCACATAATATATAATATTTAATAATTTATGTAATTGTAATGTCATGTACAGTGCGCCTCTCAATCGACCCGTCCCGCCGCTGCCGGAGTTAGCGAGAGCGGGCCATTCCGAGCACAGACATCACGCCCAGGTAAATGATTATTATTAGTAACCATTATAATAATTATTTTTCTTTGTTTTAAAATTAGTAAAAGTGTAAAAACCTACGTTATATTCTTTATAAAAATGAAATATCGCTTTTACAGCATCCACATAGATACCAGCCCATGTCGTTGTCGACGCCGCCCGCGGGACAGGGCAACTACCAGAACGTCGCCACCATGAGCCAGTCCCACCCCAACTTCCACGGCCAGGCGCTCGCCCCGCCCCTCCACCACGTGGCGGTGTCGCACGGCCTCGTCACCACCACCGCTGTGCCCCGCACCATCATCGAGCCCGCCCACACAAAGCACTCCCTCGACCTCATCAACTTTGCCGCCCACGGCAAGGGCACCCAGACGATGAGCATCCAGAGCGTCGCCCGAATAAGTGATAACTACGACCGAATCAGATCCGCAAAATTCGACAACTACAACTCGACCGTCATCCAGCCGAAGATGGAGAGCCAGAGCGTGCGCGCGCACGAGCAGCCCAACAACTCCACCGCCAGCTCGGACTCCAGCTCGAGCGCCGCCAGCGCGTCGCCGCCCGCCGCCAGCTCCGCCACGTCGCCCAACCGCAGCGACACCAGCGCCAGCGACAGCGCTGAGCCCAGCGCGCCCGCCTCGCCCGACGCCGACACGCAGCGCGCCGCGGCGCTCGTGTCGCCGAACGCACAGGACGAGCCGGAGTCCCTCGACGCCTCGCTTGGCGTGCTAAGTCTCAACGAGAGCTCCACGGCCACCAACACGTCGCTGAACGTCAGTTTGCCGCCATCGGGAAGCCCCAAGCTCGACGCGTCCGGCGGTTCGTCCTCCCAGCCCGCGGGTGACGGTCAGGAGACGGCGAACGGCCCCGATCCGCCGCGGCTGGACACCCCCTGCTCCTCGAAGAACGCGGGCCGACCAAGCGGGCCGGACTCCCTGCTGAACTTCGGCCTGGGCCTGCAGGCGGCTCTGTCCCCGTCGCACGGAAAGGACGGCGGCTACACGGTTTCGAGAACGCACAGGGAGCACCACAGGGAGAGGGAGAAGAGACACAGTCTGACGCCATCCTCGCATCTACAGGGGAACCACACGCAAAACAGGTCAGTAAACTGCTATAAGCTATTAGCTAGCTATTTAGGTAATTATATTAAAATAGATTGACCAACTTCTGAACGAGCGCACGAAACAATGCTTATACAATATACACAGAACTTACTTGATTTTAATTGCTATTAGACACTCGGCGGAGATATTAGCCACAAGTTTGCTGGACCACACGTCGGACAGCGCGCGGCAGGAGCGGTCGGAGCGCGCGGAGAGCTCGCGGGAGCGGCGGCGGCGGCGCTCGCGCAGCAACGAGCGCCCGCTGCCCGCCGCATATGTCGCTCTATACCCCTACAGACCGCAGAAGTCTGACGAACTGGAGCTCAAGAAAGGCGGTAAGTCTATAGACATTAACAATTTTATGTGAGGTCATCGAGTGGATTTTTCTAGTAATCAATTTAAACGGCACGGCATATCACGGCATTTAAATATTTCGTTCGATAGATCGTGTAGGTCTTAAAGACTGGATGTTAATTATAAGAACTGTGTTGTAGGCGTATACACGGTGACGGAGCGATGCCGGGACGGCTGGTACAAGGGGTGGTGCGAGCGCGCGCAACGCTGCGGCGTGTTCCCCGGCAACTACGTCGCGCCCCTCGCGCCGCTCGCCCCTGTCACGCCGCTGCCGCACCGACCTAAACATGATAAGGTATTTCTTTTATTTAGGAAACAAACAGTGATTTACATTTTGTTACACTTTATATGCCATTTTTTTAATACTAATAGTTCCATAAAATGTTATAAAAATGCGGCTTTTCATTAGGTACTTACATGCATAATATCTAATACGAGCTTTTGCCCGCGGCTTCGCTCGCGTTAAGAAGTATTATTATATACAAACTTTCATCCCCTATTTGAACCGCTTGGGGTTGGAATTTATCAAATTTACTTTTTAACTTTTTAATAGGCAAGTTATTCTTAAATATGTCTACGTCTTTAAATCCTTATTTTTTTTATTTTAACTGTTGCACAAATAACTGTTTTAATTGCACACACAAATTTTTACATGAAATATACACAGAAGAAAAACGACACAACAGGTACTGCTTATCTCTAATAGAAATATCCTTAATTGTAAGTCCGCTATGTTAAATAATACGTATAAGTTAAATTCACGATTTACCTTGTAATCAATCTTATAATACCATCAGACTTTTCTTTATTTTGTATGTCTACCTAGATAAAGCTCTCTTCCATCTAGTTGTAATATAATGAAAATGATGATTGCATTATTGATTTTTTTTCCAGACTACCAGTGCGTCGGCTGCAACAAAAGGGGCGGCGCCACCAGACGCTCCGCCTCGTGCGCCTAGTCCGCTCACGACGCCCGGTAAATTACTATAGTATATTGATATACTGTACTAAGTTTAAGTTATTGTAAAATATATCACATCGTTTAAACACTCAAATGTAATGAAATTTGTATTTGTTTCAGCTCAACAACTAACATACCCGTGGAGTTCTCCGATGCATACCACACCACAACAGAGCGCTCCTAGATCAGAGAAGGTATTTTCTAAAATAATTTAGAATCAAAAATATTTCTTTTTGAAACATTTATAAATCATGTATTGCGTATTAATACTAACAAAACATTTTACAGTCGAAGGAGAAATCAAAAGCCGAGAAGTCTTCGATATCGAGCGGCGTAAGTCTGATGAAGCGACTGGCCGCCATGAAGAAGTGCAAGTCGCCGCCGCCGGTCGGCTACAGTATGGACAACCCCGTGTTCGACGACGGGCCCGGCACGTCAGTCATGCCGCATCCCGTGCATGTGCGGTGAGTGACAGAGAGGGATAGATTAAAAGAGAAAGAAAATGTTAGCCGTAAAGGTAGAGTTTTGGAGTTGAGATATGCTACAGAATTTGTTTATAGGCTACATTCTCTAGTAACTTTAGAAACTTGATCTATATTATAATTATTTGAAATTATGAATAATTCACTATGGTCTGAACTCTGAACTACGCGACCGAGTAACAAAACTTTGCGTTAAACTGAAACATAAATAATTATGTTACAACTTACAAAGTAATTTCTTCAAACATATTGTTAAAGATTTACAAAAACTCTTATTGACAAAGAAAACAAAACAAAATTCATAACAAGCGCCACTTTTAGAAACTTTACATTAAACCTAGTGTTACCATTAGTCACATATTAAATAGCAGTCACCTTAGTACAGTTTGCACGTACCCCTAACAACATCATACATTTAACTGTGTGTGCATTGTCTGTGCATGTGTTAACATTGTGTTGTTGTGTCCTCCGAGCTAACAGCACTGTGTTGTCAATAATTTGCATTGTGTTTCTGTATTAATTTTATAAAAGTGGTTTACTGTATACTTACTTCTTAATTTAAATAAAAAGTAAAAAAAGGAAAACTAAAATATGAAATCTTTTAAAGAAAGTGTATGTGTGTCTTGATTTGCAATAAACCATTTTTGTATGGTCCCTTTGTGAATGGAGATACAATATTTGTTAAAAGTATTAAAATATTATTCATATCCATCCATTTATTATAATATGAATCTCTATTCTCAAAACAATATCTATTTTTATGAGATTACCAAGTCCTAAACATTATTTTTTAATAAAAATTATTGACTTGATGATCTCAGCCACGAGTCGTTTGGACGAAACAATACATGCTATGGTACGTTCATTGTATCCATTTTGTTATAAGTGGTGACGATAAAAGTTTGACGCAATAATTTTTTATTAGGGAAATAAAAGGGTTTATCTATCAATGACGTAATAACGCAAGAGGAGGGTTCATACCAAACGTCATGTTAAACATCAAAGGGATACTGTCTTACATCAAAACTCGTGACATATTATTTTGAGAAGCTGAAATTTTGCGTGACGTGATAATAATAAATGTAGATGGCTTCTAATTCTATTTTCTACAATTTATATTTTAAATTGCTGTGACTTAAACTTTTATCGTCGTCATAATATGTCTGCGACGACGCTTGGCGCGTCCCTCGTGCGGTAGTGGTAGATGGTAGTGCGCACAGGTCGGGCTCGTGTCCGTCCCAGCTGCTGCGGGCGCTGCCGGCCACGGGGGCCCAGAGCTCGGGGCCCCAGAGCGTGGGGCACTCGGGACCCCAGAGCGTGGGGCACCCGGGCCCCCAGAGCTCGGGGCACTCCACGCGACACAAGGACAGACACGCAATGCTCGAACATCGTATGCACAGGTTTGACTCTCACTATATAGTATATTACACAGTTTGTTCCAAAAGCTTTGCCGGTAAAGGCACTTATATTGGCAAAGTTCTTGAAATAAAGACTCTTTATATTGCAATTCACTCTAGCACGGAGCACCACCGACCACGGTACTATCACGTTGTGTGCATAAGTTTTTGCACAATCATATAGATACTTTTTTGTGTGTCTTAATCTAGGAATAATAAAAACCAAGGAAAAGTAACTCTGTCAAAAAACATGCTCCACAATACTTGTCAAAAAAGTGTACCTTACTATGGTACCTTAGGTACACATTTCAATACATTTGCAATATTTAGGTGACCTTGAGCGGTACTAGGCTGACGTTACATGACAGATCAAAAGGAACCAAATTTAAAACGATAATAGTATGGGAGTAACGATTCCTTAGTTTTTATTATTCGTAGGTCTTAATACTATTAAAGCTTCTTTTTATCAGATACGAATGTAAAATGAGATCTTCTGAAGGCGTATGTTGAGACAAAGAAGCTTTATTGCTTGACTTAGTGGTACAGCATTTTAATACATTCTTTGATAATATAATTGATAAAATAATATGTTCTTTTTAATTAATCCGCCTGATAAATTTATTTGAAAACAATAGAGGTAATAAATGCTAACAATATTCTCATTAACCCGACCGATCTTTATGAAATAAGCCTTTTCTTTAACTGTTTTCTTTCTATAGCTTTTGATGTGTCAGCTTTTGCATTTTCATTATCATTTCATTACCTTAGGTAGGTATTTCATTACCTCATTATATTTCTGAATATTTTAATCAAGATAATTTAAAGTTTTTATTCCTTTGGGGGTAGAAATCGTACATTTTAAGACCAGTATTATATAACGTAATCTAAAAATAATAATAGCTCCCACACCGGTTTCGGTGACGGTGGCCGGTTTCATTGAAACCAGGCCAACTACGCAGGAGTAATTTTATAGTGCCCAAGTGTGTGCGCAATACACAAGAGCACTCTCTATTCCTTTACTCTCATAACCCAGTGGGACGAAAGACCGACACGACTGGCGAGAGATCAGGCGCCGACCGACTTTTTACATGCCCATCCGACGCATGGATCATCTTACTTGTCAGACAATCAGGTGATCAGCCTGCATTGTTCTAACCAAACTTGGAAATGACATGTTTCCAACGCGGGAATCGAATGGCCTCCGAGTCAAGAGCCGCGCTCTATACCACTAGACCACGAAGGCGTTCAATAAAAATATACTTTTTTTAAAATACACAATCGGTGGATGTTTCACATCAACAATATTGTTCTTCCAAATATTATACAGCATACCATATTCATTTGATGTTCAATATAATGCAACGGGCCGTATGGTTTAGATCGAACGAAGGTCCGTGGCAGAGTCACCGCAAGTCGCAGTCGCTGGACGTGAGCGCCGCGCGCCGGGACCGACATCACTCGCAGCCTGTTAAAGAAAGGTATGTCGATAGTCAACGGGAATTCAACCGAACAAAGTTATTATATCAAAGTTATTATATCAATCTAAATTGCTGCAATAGTCCCGCGACTATTTTCATTCAACATTTTTTTTCCCAATTTCCTTCGTATTTGCTGTAGAAAAAGTGTTTGATTTCGGCACGCCATACAGTGATAACCTTAACTAGACTGACTGGCGCCGTAACGCGATACGGAATATCTATAAGAAGTTATCACTTTAATAAATAAAATTGTATAATTTCAGGTTCCGCTGCATAGCGCCGTACCCGCCCAACTCGGAGTACGAGCTGGAGTTGAAGGTGGACGACATCGTGATGGTGGTGAAGAAGCGCGGGGACGGGTGGTACAAGGGCACGCTGCAGCGCACCGGCCGCACCGGCCTGTTCCCCGCCTCCTTCGTGCAGAGCTGCCCCGACTGACCCCGCCGCGCGCGTCCGCGCTCCCCCTGCTACGCGTACGCCACGCTGCGCGCGCCGCATAACCCGTACGCCACGCTGCGCCGCTCCATGTGAAGCCCCGCCTACCCGCACGCTATACTGTGCGCGTCACGTGACCCGCTCGCCACGTTGCGCTGTTCTGTGTGAAGCCCCGCCTACCGGAACAGTGCCCCACCTATATTAGCCATATAAACCTCCCACTGGGCACTGTAGGCCAAGTTCACCGACACCAAGGTGACCTTCCGATTATATTATATATTCCGGATATTATTATTATATTAATGTGAACAATGAACACAGCGTGTGAATATAAATATTAAATATATTCAATTTTTTTAAACGAATCTAATGAATAGATGGCAGACATATATTTTTAAGCCGTACGGTTTATACAGTGCTGTATACTCAATATTTGCTAAAATGCAATATAAAATAGATTTGTCGCTGACAGTTGAGTAAATGTGGCGAATTTATATCGAGCAATAATTAAATAGATATTTTATTTTACAGATGTATTTTGAAAGTTGAAATTCCGTATCACGTATTATTAGATAATTATATATTGGACTTTGTATTAGCGTCTCAGTTCACGTTGAAGCGTATTTAAAAGTATACAAATGTTATATTGTGGAAATAATGAAGTTTATAGTGTAAATTCAATTTATTTCATTCGCTCGAGTCAGTTATTTCGAGTAAATGTGTGTAAATACGTAATTAATTTAATCAAAATGAAAAGATTCTAGGTTTTTCTAAAATATCATCGATATTTTATTAGTGTTTAATATGAACAATGTATGGAAATTTTCGTAGTAAACGTCAACATTATACACTACTTCCTACTCTTCTTCACGTGTAGTTTAACTCCTTTGTGATTTTTAATTCTTTGCAACAAATTTTACGGGAGACATACCTTCGTCGGAAGACAAGAGAAGCATGAGTATGCTGCAACTGTCTAACAATCAATATACATAATATGGCTCGACTTTGAAAACTTTACTAATCAAAATCATTTAGTCGAAACAACTTAAACTTTTGAGAAATACAAAAATTAACATTAGACTTTTACTACCAATGTAAATAGACAAACATTTCTTACTCTTGAATGTAAGCTTAGGTTTTAAACTTAGCTAAATTTTAATCACCAATGGTCCCCTAGTTGTAAAGTATATATTTTTAAAAACATATTTTTCAATACTTAAAATTGTAGGTAACTTATTAACTCGTGGTTAACGTATTCTTAAAATTTTTGACAATTTTATATTTATAGATGAATTATTTATTCAATATGACGCTTATTATGTTAGTTTAGTTTGTAGACGTCTGAATCCCCGTGTAATAAAAGGAGACGCGATGGCTTTTTATTAATAACTGATAAGCAACTGCTGTGAGGCGAAATACAGTAAATTCGCTATAGTACTTTATTAGTATTATAGCGAATTTAAAATAACCATAATTTGAACAAGCGATTGAGGCCTTTACGGCGTATCTTGCGCAGGGCCTAAATCTAAACAGTGTGATTTATAAAAATCATTTTAAAGATAAACTGTATTGGTTTGGATAGCTATTAAATTTTAAGGCGTTCACCAAATGTATATAAATTTACTTGAAACTCAAAACTTATTAAACTGTTAAAAAAATGTAATGAATTTCTCAAGGGTGCCGGGGATGCCAGACTAACTTTTCTTTTTATTTAAGTGAACACTGCCATATTAATCGTTCTTACAATGTGACATTTTTAATTGATTTTAATTTTAAGGATATCGCGACCTTTAGCTATAATTAAGATACCTTAAACTTTAAAGGTACTTTTACTCTATCCGTAACTAGTTTATAGTCACAACAATCTTAGTAGCTCCTTAAAGTAAATTAATTTTCGCTGTGTTACTTTTAATGTAAATAATGGTAGAATAATTTGAATCTGCACCGGATTATGCTAACTCAATGGAGATAAAATTTGTCCATAAACTGACTGTCTTCCCGCCTGCCTTTTTTAACAATTGTTTTTTATTTAATATCTGAGATTTTTCTGTATCTAACGAACAAAATGTCACTTACCAGTATTTTATACATGCATACCGAAATATTATACCGTGTCGCAGGTCCGGTGCAGATACTAACTAACATTTAGACTCGTACGGTCAGTTAAAAAATTAAAAAAATTGTTTGTAGATTTTACTAGTTAATTATAATCAATTTAAGACTGTATTTATATTATACTGGGAAATCAGTGTAGTAGTTACATTTAAATGAATTTAATCAAATTATTGCCGGCGTATACTATGCTTTATTTTACTGAATTTGTAATTTTAATAATACATAATTATGTACCTACGCTATTTTAATATTATACCTACATAATATGTATGATCTCTTATTATTATTATCTATATGCGTTCAAATAAGATCAAAATGTTACAATTACTCATTTACTTTGTTTATTATACAGTAATATTTGTGAATTGATATAAAACTAATACATACAATATTTTACACGTACCATCACGTACCTAACTGATTATTATTATTAATGATGTATTTAATGTAAAGACGCTCAATTTATTCTTGATGTAAAATTTTGTCCTCGTGTACTGTATATGTGTATAACTGTATAGATTTTCCATTTGTGTTATATTTATTTTGTGTACTCACTGTAAAATATTTTTAATATTTTATAAACGAAAATGTAATTGTGCGTGCGTTTTAATGTTTCCGATCACGCACGAGCACAACGAATCGTCTAGATAAAAAAATCCCAGCTTTTTGACACGTTTAGATGTAATATTTATTTTTCCGTGGTTTAAACAGCTACATAATATCCGTATTTGTAGTTTAGTAAAAAAATGTGCGATTTTATATCTGGTCAATAGAATTAAATTTTTAAATTAGTTTCTAAAATAAACAACATCTATGTAACCACAATCGTAGTTGCGAAATACTCTTGAATTAAGGTTTGTAATAGTGTTGAATTTGTTACTACTTTATGTGGATATGTTTTGCTAAGATGAGCGGTAAAGTCATATCGAAAACTTGAATTAGGTGACTATCGAAGGAAATAAATATTTCTTCTGAAATTAGTTTTTTACTACAACAAACACCTTTCAATGTGAAAAGTCGAATTCATATTCATTTTATATTATAGTGGCCTCAAATCAGTTACTCCGTTTAAATTTATTTTAATTTAAAGCGCTTTGCAGACAGCGGGGTGGGCCGGTCGATTTCGCCGCGAACGATAGCACAAAGGGAATCCTATATTACCAACGCACACGGCGGGCAAATAGACCGCGCCGCAGGTGTCCGGCGGGCACAGGATGCGCCGCTGCCCGCCGTGGATCACACAAACCAGTTTACATGCAGTAATGCAGACGGCGTGTGCTTTGTGTACGCGGCGCCGGCAGCCGCAGACATCGACGGGCATACGCGGCGAAATTGACCGGCCCGCCCCGCCTCGTCGTCTGCACAGCGCCTTAAGTAACGAAGTTCAGCATGGGCAGCTATGCTTTCAACTGAAATATCAATGACGCGTTGAGATGGTTGAGATTAATTTTCTTGTTTACATTTAGATCAAAATGAATCGAAACGAAGAATAAATACAATAAGCGGTGTCGTTAGTAACAATTTTGCGACCGTCCTTATAATACGAGTGTGTTGCACTTAACTTTCACTGAATTGTTCAAGTTTGATTTAAATGAAAGCTCAAAGCTTAGGTAACTTTCGAATCCGTTCATTTTCTGAAAGTTTACGTAGCCTACCTACGCTACTTGTCGCACTCAATACTTGTTATAATAATTAACATAAAGTTAATTGGCCACTGCACTTCTATAATATGTCTGCCAATGTTTTCCTACAAGCCACATAATATGTTTGTAATTCTTATTTCCACAATGTTAAGGTTGACAAATAACAAGTAATAAGACTTGTCGGTTTCAATAACTAGTGCAATGAATGTCAGCTTTGATTTGGAATAAAAAAACCGGCCGCACCGACTCGGCAAGCAGGCGGCACGCTATAAACTTGATTAAAAATTATGTGTGTACCGACCGTTAAAATACTAGACCAATTTCGGTTACACCTTCTAAACAACGTATGTTACATACATTACATATTTGGCTAACACGATTTAAACCGCTAATTAATCAAGCTCGACGTTTCATGTAACTATTTCCTTTTTTCGGTTGACGACGGGCTTGTACCTAGGTATTACCTAAATTCTTGATTTTGTTGCAAAATCGCTGATCACTTGAAACTTACGTTGACACTGTAGTAGCAATTTTGGTATTGATTAATAAATCGTAGCTAGATATATGTAAAATTGAACTAAAATTCTCCTATAATTAGAGATACCTCTAAACTTAAAGTAAACTTTTAGTCTCTGCCCAGGCCCAAAAAAGGTATTATTTATCAAAAGTTAACTACACTTATGTAGCACCTCCATCGTGGGTATCGCAGACACAATAGAGATCAAGAACTAGCATTTATAATAGCAGCTTAGTTAACAACTGGTTGCATGCTTAATATTAACTGAAACATTACTTACTTAATTTTTAATAAACTCGATAAAGACATCCATAAACCACACTGAACAAATAATTATTGTTTTTAACCTAATTAAGTAGATACATATACATAACCATATTAATGCCATTTAGGTACGGTTCTATTAAGAGGCAATAAGTATACGAATAGTAGTAAACTATAATATAATAATATAATATCTATGGACGCTTCACACCACGTCAGTCTGGCCCCGTGCTAAGTACCTAAAGGACTTGTGTTACAGGTACCAGACAACGGAAATATATTTAATACTTTTATACTATACATATATTTGAGATTTTTATTAAATCATACACATATTTAATACACATCCAGACCCGGGAACATTGAAAACTTTTTGTTCCGTCGGCGGGATTCGAACCCGCGACCCCGGCTTGAGTTACCAACGCGCTCACCACTGAGCCACAGAGGTCGTCGACGACGACGTCACTATTAATAATGAGTATACTAATTATAGTAGTAAACGCCAATTAATATTGCTAACCGAATTTATGTGTGTATACCTACTGACTACTGTATATTATAATTTATATACGTACTATACACACATAAATTCGGTAAGCAATATTTGGCGTCATAGAGCAATACTCCGTTGAGTCTTCTTGAGACTCAGGACGTAAAAAATATCAATTAGACATCACGACTTACGGCACCATGGCATATTGTATATGTACCATCGAGGAAATTGATTCCTATGCAGTTGACAGACCAACGTCATTTGGTCAGATCATGTCTATTCAATGTTAATTGTGATCTGTCGGCTGGGTTTGACGTAACGCGACCAAACTACGTAGGTCCCCCATCTGCCTAGAAATCAACTTTTCGATAGTACATGGTTCATTGCGATTGTTTTTGCGCAATGTTGCTCTTTGCGACGAATCATAAACATGATCTTTACTTTCTAACTGACTTTAAAAATGTCTATAATTATTAAACTAATTTTGTGTTCGTGAGTCATAAAGTTGTTGGTACATATCTGATATCAGTGTCTATAACAGTCTACAACTCTACAGGGTCGACGGGTCACAGGACGAGCTAAAGGCCTGAGGTCGCGTCAATCACGATAAAATGTTATACTGCCACGTAGGTACTGTTACATTTAGCTTCTAAGTTGAAAATCATAGCAATAAAACGACTAATGAGGCTAGTAAATAACTGTTAATTTTAAAATTCGTCACCTCTAAATAATATACGTCAACATGGGGTTACACGTCTGAACTCAAGTTCATTGCTCTGATAGAGTTCACCTGTATTTTGAGAGATAATCTATTGAAAATTACTTTCATAGATGGTGATATAAAATTAGATAAATGTCTACCTCGAGAAAGTAAAATATTTGCACCTTTTTTTTCTCGTTGGGGGAATGCGTTTACGCATCCCCGGGCCTGGGGGGGGACTACCGAGGTATAAGGGACTCCCCGGGGCGAACGGAAGACGCACCCGGGACTACCCACTAAAATCCCAACGGAATTCCTGCTCCTGAAGGTGGGACTACGGGAAACGCGTGATACACCACCGCAAAAAATATTTGCACCTGCTTTGTAATAAAATGGAGAGCAAAACGGCACATACAAATATAGCGGCTTTGTCGGAAAAATGCAGTATCCTTGCTTTTAATATCATAATAATATTATGTTTTGTTACTTATGACAAATTATTTTTATTGTTTGAATAATTATGCAAGAATCATAATTTTTATAGTAGCGCTTAACCTGCATTAATCTGGCTCTACGTAGAGATTCTAGTTTCTATCAGACTTGACGGTGGTCGGTGAACTATTCACAAAGTTATGTTATAATAACAAAGTTTAAGATTTCGGTTTTGGAAGTGGGTTGGGCTTGATCATAATTCGTAATCATTAAATTCATAAATGAAAATCCATATATCTATCTATAATTAAGTCGTTCTCAACCGAAATAGGCAGCGTAGGCAATACCTGCGGTGCAAGCGAAACATTGTGTGAATGTCAATTCGCCAGCCCGCCGCCGACCGCCGTGCGCATGGCTGACTCACCGCTCAGTGAAATTCGGAGGCCGCCGCGGTCGGACGTGTCGCCTCTCGCCGGGTGATACTGACATGTTATAAATAAACAACGCGATGCCGACCGACATCATGTCGACCTGCCCCGCCGACCGCCTCGGCCAGGCCCTCGGCAAGAAGAACGACGCCGAGGTGAAGTCCGGCTTCCTGGTGCTGGTGGGGCGCGGCGGCACGCGCCAGGACGTGCGGGTGGTCGTGTACCGGACCTCGCTGGAGCACTTCGCCGTCATGTACCCGCGGAAGCGGCTGACCAAGGCCATCGGCGTCGTCAACCTGCGGAACACCGCGATAGAGCGGATCGGCAGCGGCTTCTCGGTGCGGCAGAAGGGCTCCGACGACACGATATCGGCCAGGTTCGTGTGCTCGGAGCGCGACATCGAGGCCTGGCTGCTGGCGTTCTCGGCCGGCGCCGCGCCCGCCTGCCCGCAGGCCAACCTGCCGGTGCTCGTCGAGACCGAGGAGAGTTAAACGGTTCAATTGAAGTTTTTTGTGAATGTCTTCGTTTCGGCGTGTGATTCTTGAGAAACACCGCGCGAGGCTGTCGTTTTGCAATGGGATGCAAAAGTGAAAGTTGTGGTTTTTTGTGTATAAAGTAATCGTACACCTACGTTCTTTCACTTGCCGAATTCGGTTTGTGTTACGATTGTGAGAATTACTGGTGTCTATCGATGTCAGGCGCTACGATATAATTATTCGAAGCCTATAACATTTCTATTTGTTTTTTAATGTTTATCTTCTGGTTTGAAACCGTGGTCCGTGACGGTTTAACTTGTAAACACAGGATGTATGAGGGTTATTAGTTGATAAGACGAAGGAGAAATGAGGGGAGATTATATGAAAAGTACTTATTTAGTAAACATATTATTAAATTTTACCGGCTGTAACTTGACTATTATAGGGAATCTTAGTTGTGACTTGTGATGACTGATGCGGGAGTAAAAATAGAGACACCTGCAGAGGGTACTGAAATGTTTAGTAATCATGTTCTTTATGTAGAAAGCTAGTATTTGTTGGTATATTTTCCAAGTAGGGCACGATGTCTTTAGCGCAACAATATTTACGTGAAGTGCCTGGCAATGACACTCAGGTGAAGCAACATTTTCACAATTTGGAAGGCATCCTACTTGTTAAATACGTCCTTTACTTACTTCAATAACTTATCAAATTCAAGTCCGTTCTGAAACATTTTTGGACATTGACTGCTGTCTGCTCCAGTACTCCAATTCTATAAAATTAGCCCTCGTAGGTGCCCAGTATTTAAACTGTGTAAGATTTAAATTGTTGTGATATTAAGTAGGAACTTATTGTTTTGTAAATATTTGTAGGTACTTAACTTACTATTTGGAATTTAATCGACCTTTTGATTGTAAACATGTTTGCTTTCTCTCGTTCAATTTTTGCTCAAAAAATTGTGCTCATCAGCATGATTTTGGGCATGAAATGAAAGTAGACTATTGCCAGGCGCTATAGCAAACAGTTTTACTTTAAAAGGACGAAACAATAATGAATGGCCTATTATTATAATCAACTAATTGTCGACTATAAAATTAAGTAGTTTATTCTCTTTATAAATGGAAAAATGTTTTATGTGATAACGTGTGATTGTATTTTGTTATTATAATTACTTATTTGTAGATACTGTAACATACAAAGACTATCTAGATTCTAGATCATTCATGTTTTATTACCATTTTGATTAAATAGATAATTGTAATAACTTATTTTTCTCTTTATCAATCCCTCGTTATCGGAATGAATATACCTATATAATCATTTCAACTTTCGGAACAATGCTGATATTTTAATAAATCACTATAGCTACATACTTGGGTCTACAACATAATTTATTTTTAACAAGAAAATTCTCAGAAGTATTTATAAAGTTCAAGCTGACAAGTGGCCGCATTTAATGAACACTATTATGGTGGGCGGCTCCGCGCTTCCTATAGGTCAGCTACGTAGGTGGACATAATTGACATTTTAATCTCACCATTTTTACCTCCATCGGGTTCTCGAAGCAAATTGATCATTAATCATTATGAAACTACTTTAAGCCGACGCGAAACTTATAATTCGTCTTTAACCAGCTGCAAAATATCGTCATCAGCATCCCAATCGGCCTCCGGATCTGACGTCATTTGTCCCAGAGCCTCCATCCGACGTTCGACCGTCACTTTATCCAGAATATGCTCCATCTTCATATGCATGCAGTCGTTGAATACGGACGCGTACTCACATATCTCGAATATGTGCTCGACGATATCCGTGCACTGAACGATAGCGGATTTTAACCGTCTCAGTATCTCGCCGTCGTCACCGTATACCGCTCTATTAATTTCTAGGAGATGGCTCCCCATGATTTTATTGTTCTTTATGATGGAGTTCCTCCTTAGCATGCACGCTACGAAGCACTTACCTTCTATGGACGACTGGGGTACTCTCTTGAGAAAGTTCTCGACGTCCACCATGGACGCCTTGGTTTGTCGCGCACACTCGGTTAAATTATGTCTGAACGGCTCCACCACATTACTCATTTTCTCAAACTGGTCTATATAATCCTGTTTTTCGAGTGGCTGAAGCGATAAAGAACACGTTGCATAGAAAATAAATATCAAAAGTTGATAGAAACGAACGCTAAGAAACATTTTCGAAAGTCATTTGCCGCGTTTTGTAATCGCTGTAAGCCTGAAACCTAATTGGCTTTGTTAACAATGCTCGGATTACTTGCGACCTACGATTGATTCGAGTACCATTTCTTTTATCTTGTTAACATTATATTTTAATTTTTAACCTGCTGATTCAGATCCAATGTGCAGACTTGCACTTTAAGACCAAGAAGCGACTACAAAGTACCAAAACAATAAACACTGTACAGTAAATAGTCATACACGAAGTGATCATAACTTGTTCTTAACTGGTAGGGCTTAATTGGTTGTTAAGAGGCAGACCATAAACTTCAGTATTTTATTATCATTATTCACATGCAGATTGGCGAGCGTTACACAATCGAGAAAAATTAGCTTACTTTAAAAAGGACTACTCATAAGTATAATATTCGTAAAAGTTTTGTAAAATATATTGTACTTACATTATTATACACAAATAAGAGAATATTTTTCTAATATGGCGTAACAAATTTAAACCCTGGAGACCTTCTGTTCATAGCATAAATTCAAATATAAAGATAGCAACAAGTTATAAGATCGAATTAAATAGAACAAAGAAGGTGGGGCATTTAGTACCCACTAATTTAGCACGTTGAGACATACTATACCGAATGAAAGGGCTTGAAAAGTTGAACATTGTATGACATTGTATGACAAAAAATCTGGAAAGTAATCGTTTATGGCAAACTTGAGGAAAGTGTTGTATTTTAGCATATTGATTCACATTTTTAATAAATGTATGAGAAAACAATAAAACCTTAAAAACCTAACCTTTCCTGGATTTTACCGTATATTGTTGCCTTAAAGAAATCGTTTATAATAAGCAATACTAGCGAATGGTGCAATAATACATAATGTTTTATTTTGCCTAAGAAAAAAAAACATCCTTTATTATTGCACCATGCGCTAGTATTTCTAATTATAAACAATTTCTCCAAAGTGATATTGAACAAAAATTCAGGCAAAGGTTTGACATTCAGCATTTTATTGTTTTTTTTTCATACATTTCTTTGAAATGTGAAGCAATACCAATATTGAAATACAACCCTTTCCTTGTGTGTGCCATATTATATGATTACTTTTCAGAAATTATTCCTTACTAGCAACACTACATATTAATTCAATAATACAAGTGTTTTTTTTCTTTTTCGGAAAAATAAAACATACTGTATTATTGCGACATTCGCTAGTATTGCTAATTATAAAACATTTCTCCAAAGTGATCATAAACGATAAAATCCAGGAAAGGTTAGATTTTAAAGTTTCTTTATCTTCTTATACATTTCTTTAAAATATGAAACACTCTACTAAAATACAACATTTTCCTCAAGTTTGCCAATATATGATTACTTTTCCTTACCAGCAACACTAAAAATTTATGCAATAATACATCGTGTTTTTTTTTGGATTTTTTCCTACCTTCTAGCCTCGTTAAAGTTTTTCTCCCATGGTTTAGAGATTTTATGCCATACAATAAAAGGTACAGCTCTTTAAGCACTTTCATTTGCTATATTATGTCTGGATGTGCTACAGCTTGGGTACGGGTTCCATACAAAAAATCCCCTTGTTCTTTTCCTATTCTACTCAGTAACGAAACATTATCCGCACAAATAACATTACATACTAAATAGTAATTAACTAACTATCTTATCAGTTGGAAAATGCCCTTTATTCCATTTGGCTAAAGCTGACCTGATTGATAAATTTTCGTACAACTATTATTATAAATCTAATATAATAAGAGCGAGCCACACTGCTCCGGTGCGTTGCGATACAAGACCTTAAGAGCCTGTCCACACGGGCGTTGCGATGCGTCGACGCAGCGTTGCCGTTTGACGCATTGCCGGCCGTACACGGGCGTTGCGTTGCGTCGACGCAGCGTTGTCGTTTGACGCATTGCCGGCCGTACACGGGCGTTGCGTCAGCGTTGCGTTGCGTCGACGCAGCGTTGCCGTTTCACGTATTGCCGGCCGCACACGGGCCCTGCGTCATCGTAGCGTTATTACGAAGCAGTCTTTACGTCAACACCCCCTCTCGCTTCGTCTCGGGGGTCCGTCATGTATGCGTTGCGCGCTGCTGTCACGGACTGGCTCTAACAGAGCTGGTAACAGCGCAGAGCGACATTCATCCCTACTCTCTTAAAGTTTTTCTCCCATGGTTTAGAGATTTTATGCCATACAATAAAAACTCTCTTAAATCTATAGTTTTGTCAAAACGTCGCGTCCGATAACACAACGCTTTAAAGTGGCATAATAGAAAAATATATAGTAGAGCCCAGTCACATTGCTTTATTGACAATGGAGCAGTAAGGCTACGCTCTAAAATGTAAACACATTAATTACATTGACATAAGTATATACCTAATTTTTTGTTATTAAAACAATCGATGTTATGTTTAACTTTAAAACTTTTTTTAGTATTTAACCTAGTAAATAATAATCGAAGAATTCAATAATAATATAATATTGTTGTTACAAACCGCATTAAGTCTGACACAAGTGGACCCCAATAAGCATAATATCAATGAAGTACAAATGATATTATTTTACTTTTAGTCATTTAATGATTTAAAACACACGTGTGATTTGTCGGGAGCTTAGACAATACGTTTTCGTTACCTTTTGTTTATAGAACCGCCGATTAAAAATGACGTATTTATTTGATAAATATTCATAATATAATTCGATATTACGCCTCAAGCACACCGACGCTGCAAAACGCGAAACAGCGGTGAACCGATTTGCTGTCTCACTCGCCACACGGCAATGCGTTAAATGGCATCTCGCTCTATTCCTGGGGCCGTACCACGAAACTGTTTTGAGACTCAAACAACCGTACGAGAATGCCGCGACCTATTCTAACAAACGAGAAAATTACGTTGTTAGCGCAGGACGCGGCATTCTCAGCCGATAGTTAGAGTCTCAAAACGGTTTCGTAGTAGGCCTACTGTTTCGCAGATACAGCGTCGGTGTACTAGAGGCGTTATGTACTCGACATTTTACTTAATATGTCTTGTCAATTCCGTACAATTTTAATCAGCGAATCTTTATGAGATAAAGGGAACGTGTCGGCTGCCTTCAGTGCTCTTTAAGCACTGCGGTTGAGTAAAAATCCTATCATTATTCGAAGCACTTATTTTATTGAACAGTTCGTGAGCTAGCCGCGTAGCTCTAGCGCCAGTATCATTGTTTTCCGCGCTTGCCGGGCGGCTTCTGCAGCTGGAAGGAGTCGCTGGCGGTGTTGAAGCCGCTGGCGTTGAGCGACGTGTTCAAGTTGCTGGCTTGAGGCTGCGGCTGCCAGCTCGGTGCTGGAATACACATTTCAATCTCATTCTTATATTTGTACTCGCGCGCAACTGCTGCATGAACAGGGTATTTATACAACAAGACAATATTATTGTATTCTCAAGTAAATGCATTTTATGGCTACGGCTGGCAACTATCCGTACAATATGATAAATGAAAATAAAAATTTAATTTAAATATAACAATAATTGTTTTTGTTGATTTTATCTTTTTTAGCTATTTGTTTAAAAATAACTGCTTACCTGAGTTATCAACTGTTGAGAAAGAAGACAGCATACTTCCGAAGTAAGTGAATGGGGATGGACCAGCCAATGATGGAATGTTACCTGAATAAGAAATCATATTAATAAAAAGTTGAAGTCATGTCTTTTTTCTGCATCAAATTTTTCGCCAGAATGGGTAAAAAGATAAAGAAGCCAAGTTCAAGTTTCAGTTAAACCAATTTATTAGAAGATTTTTAATGTTTTAAATAAATAAAATGTCTCATACCTAAAGCCGCTCTCGGATCGGACAGAACGGCGCTCCCGACTTCGCTTGAGTTAGTTTTCAACTTTTTCTTTGAGCCCTCCGCATCACCTAATATTTGATCCAAGCTCGAAATAGCTGGAATCAAAAAATGGTCGTAAGTATTGAAAAGTGGTGGCATGTTTTTAAATATTTGAAGCTAAGAAAATTTACAAGTTCATTGGTTGGACTATTGTCTATTGACAAAACGAATAATAGGTAAGTTGTCTCAATTTTTTTAAAACTCTAGCACACTTTATATTACCATCGAGGAAATAGATTCCTAGCCAGTTGGCAGATTAACGCCATTTGGTCGGATTGCGATCTGTCGGCTGGGTTTGACGTAACGCGACCAAATTACTCAGGTCCTCTATTTGCCTAGGAATCAACTTCTCTGATAGTACCTCGTCTATGAGATGGTCTATATAGCTCATAACTCCTGAACAAGTGCCAACTCACCGCTTTCATTGTTTGTGTCGAACACGTCGGTGGGGTCCTTGAGCACGTACTTGCGCAAGTTGAGGTACTGTTCCTTCTGCGCCTGGACCTGCGCGTGCGCCGCCTGCAGCCGCGCTGCCAGACCCACTAGCGACTCGTGCATGCGCCTTATGCCCAGCGTCAGCTCTGAAGTATAGATTGGACGCAAAACTCGTCAAAACGAGTTTTGCGAGTTTCTTACGCCGGTTCTTCTCGCTGGGTAGAACCAGTAGAAGACGTTCAGAAAACGTTTGATTTTTTTTATTCAGAATAAAAAATGAGTTTGAGTTTGACAGCATCATATACGTACTGCATTGGTATAATAATATATTTCAGAAAATTGGCGTGGTGAACTGAAGAAACCTTATTTCTATTTTCATTCTATCCAAAATAGATCGTAGCGAAATAATAGATAGTGAGGTCGACACTGCAAACTTCAAAATGTTACTCAATGACTGACCCTGCTCGGTGAGCAGCTTGGGCGAGGCCTGCATCTGTTTGTCGGCGATGTCCATCTGTCGCCGAAACGTGATGAGCTGCTGCTCCAGCTCAGATATCAGCTCCTTCACGTACGCTGGCGGCACCATACCCTCGAGCTCGGATCCTGAAGTCATTAATAGTCATCGATTATTATAGTTTGTTAACGATAAAAGGGTTAGAATATTCCTATTTTTTATTTCTTTTTGTTTAGATGGCTAAGGCTAATCTCTAGTTTAGTAAAAACTTTAAATGCTAGTGAAAAGGAAATCAGTGTAACGGTGTAACTGACTTAAGAGCGTTTACGCATAATGTCAAGTTTCCATACAAGCCTCACGGCGGGCTATCAATTGCTTTGCGCGCAGCGATTTAATTAGTTTTAAAATATTTGTAGAAAAAAAAAAAAGATTTGTTAATAATATTTAAAAACTATTTTTTTAAATCAAAGTGTTCTTCTATGATATGAAGCTATCATATTATTATATTTAATTAAGTTAAATAAATAAGTAAAAAAAAGTTTTAATTTATTGATATTTCTCACTCTTTGAATTTAAATTACTTATAGTTAAATACCTAAATGAAATAATTTTTTCAACTATTTGCTTAGGGATCTTGTCAATAGGTAATATTTTTTTCTAATTGATCTGTCGCTGGTTTCGTAAATTTTAAGCTTCGAAACTGATACTAAAACGGAATTTAAGAAAACCTCTGTTAACGTATCGAGATTTAATGTAGGTACGTGGTAGGTACAGATACTCTATAAATCGTATTTTTTTCTCTACTAACTATATAGACAGTAAAATTTCCTATAAAAATAAGTACTTAATCAACATTTTTATAAAGATAAGACGTGGTTGATGATTTTTTCAAGTTTGAAAAGTACAGTTTTAAGCCAAATTGAGCGTGAACACCGTAAACGCTCTTAAGCTGAGCTACATAGTTTATGTAGATAGTTCAACATGTAGAGGACTATAAAGAATTAATTATTAAATTTTAACAAATAATTATTAATGTTTATTTTATAACTTTAGTAAAACACTCAAGCTATGACAAGGATGCGCTCATATACTTGTTGCAAATAAGAAATAAGGTAATCTAAGAGGAATGTGCTAATAAGGGATGGTAGGGTGCTAATAGGGGATGGTAGGGTGTTAATAAGGGACGGAAGGGTCACCCTACCTAACAAACTGATTTTGCTTTAAAAATTAAGTAAATAACATCTTAAAATCCTAGTCAACAAATAGGTACTAAAAGTCCGAGCCAACGAATAGCAACTTAAAATCTCATTTAATAGCAACTAACCTGGCGGGTCCCTAGCGGCGGTCTCGGCAGCGGCTAGCGCGGCAGCAGCAGCGGCACGCAGGCGGCGCGAGTGTGCGCGCGCACGTCCGCACTCCCCGCGCAGCGACACCACCGCGCGCAATGTTGTCTCCACGTCGCGAGCCACCTGCGACACATTTGTTAGTTTACTACGATCCGACAAGCGTTGTATTGCCAGATAATTAAATCGGCACACAAAATTTCATCAAACCGATCAAATATAAGAGTTTCGTAACAAACACCGCGACACGAGAATTTTATGTAAGTATCAGATAGTGCCGTAACTTTTTAATTTCTATACTGATTAAATGCTGCTTGCAACTTTGCTGTTTAACACCAATATCAGTTTATCTTAGCTTTTATTTTTATATTTGTTGTTGCAATCGTTTAAGCGTAAAAAGGTAAAACAGACAGACTTTCTTTATAGTATAGACGTGGAGATGAATATATTATCTTTCATTTGAAACCAAAATATCCTCGCAGTGTGACTCCTAATTTTTTAAAATGGTACCTGAAAATCACTGATATTTGTGAAAAAATGTGATAGCATTCTTAATTAAAAAAAAATATTAATTTATTATTGCCTATCTACAATACCTTATGCAATGGCTTGATTGATACTCTCATAACATCAGAGCTCAGGCACTTTTGCTTCTTCACAAACTCTTTGAATGACTCCACAGTAGTTGTTATTTCATTTGGTAGCTTTGTCTGTTTGGGTGGTTCAGCTGAAACATTAAATTGTAATGTCAACATGAAAACTCGCAAAATTCATTTATATGAATTTTAAAATTAAAAAAATAAATAAATTGATGAAATTTGAATTTAAAAAAAAAACGTATGTAGGTAAAGTTAAGCTCAGACGAGAAAAATTCTTGCGAGTTTTGACTTATCTTAAATCACTGTTTACAACGTAATCTTGATTAAATAAAAAAAGAAATTAGTACATACAACATCAGAGTACAATTAGTAGATTTGTAGGAATTATATTATGCATTTTTTTTTCAGTTATTCATAGCTGTGTGCAGCTTTGGCTCTTGCCTCGCTTGCTCCTAAATCCCATTCCATAAGAGCTAGTATAGTATAATAATGTGTTATCAGGTTATATTATAAAAGTTGGGAACCAAATTACTTTTTCCATCCGCTGTTGTGGTATTGGTGGTGCCACCCACTTGCGTTGAACCACCCAGTCCCAGACTTGGTGTAGCTGAAATAATAACACACATCATATTTAACAAGGCACAGATAGACGGTATTTGCCAATTGCATCAATTGCTATTACTACCAATTGTTTAATAAAACATTATCAGGTCTTCCCTTTCAAAAATATATGAAGATTAGAGATAGCATGCTAAGTCACTATAGTCAAACTAATAAGTCGCTAATAATAGTCATAAGAATTTAAGGTGGCACCAACGGTCATTGCCTTTCTAGTGTAGGAGCTATCTAAAAATGGTAGCACTGTATTCTGTTAACTAAAAGATTTAACTCATATAAAGACACAGACTATTATTATAGATTCATCACTTCATTGCAGTTTGTATAGAAAACAACGAAATATGGAATGTTTTTGACAGGGGGTCAATGACCGCAACAGACAGAATTCAGCAATTTGAGAGTAGTGGGCTAAACTACATTAAGTAATAACTAAAATATTATACATTTGACTATATATTTACTGTCTAGTTTGTACAATTTTAAACCATATACTGGTGTAATATAAACAATACACAATATAATAATTCTACCTTTCTATGTATAAAATTGTTTTAAATACACTGTCTAAGTGTGATTTTGCAAGGAAAACTTACATGAAGGTAAAATTGTGTTTAAAGAATCTCTTTTTGCACTTCTTAACATGTAATAATAGTTGTCCCCTTTAAAGGTTGAGAAAAACATTAAATCTAGTTTAAGAAAGGCATTTAGGTGTGATTTTGATGATTAATCAAATTAAAGTCATACTTAACATTCTGACAAATAAATATTACAAAATTGAAATCCTAATATTTCTTGCAGTTATGTGCTTTATGGAATACTTACCAAACGAGGTTGATGTTGCAGCAGCTGAAGAAGCAAATAGTCCCAAACCAGACTGTGTTGTTGATGTACCAAAACCAAAACCACCGAGGCCACCCAATCCAGCACTAGATGTGGTTGTTGTGCCAAATGACAAACCTATAATGTTACATTAAAAAAATATATTAAATTGAACAACATTTAATTATATTTAAATGATATCACTTTAGTTAGTTACTTAATCACCTGTAGATGCAGAAGTGTTTGTTCCAGCCCCAAAGTTTAAGCCTCCAGTGCCTAGTCCGGTACCAAAAGATGTGTTCGCTCCAAAAGCAGGTGTTGTTGTGGATCCTGAAGGTACAATGATTTTGGTTACTTAAATATTTTTTGTTGTAACAGTCATTATTGTAACAGAACTAATCATACTTACTTTATTATATATTATTGTTTTTATTCATAACTAGCTGTTGCCCGCGACTTCGCCCGCGTGGACTTTAGTTTATAGCGCGCGGTGTCAACAAAATTTGTGTCAAATGCTTTTATAAAAAAACCCTGGTACCCCTCAAATCAATACAGCTGTCCAGTGTGCACACAATAAGTATTTAATTTTTTTATATTAATCTTTATATTTTATGCCAAATTTTAAAGCTTATTTAGGCCCCAATTACACAACTTTACCCATAAACTATTTATCATTGATAGGTTTAGGGTTACGTCACTGCATGGAAGATGATACCACCTCTTATAAAAAGACTTTTGAGCAAGTGTCAGCGCGATGTAGAAGACGCACGGCGCCTTCTATTATGAATTTTTGGAACTTACTTAATTTGAACAAATTTACGCATTTTCACCCCCTTACAACCCTTTTTTTCAGTAAAAAAGTAGCCTTTGTCCTTTCTCAGGCTTTAGACTATCTGTATACAAAATTTCATTACAATCGGTTCGGTAGTTTTGGCGTTTGGCGTGAAAGCGAGACTGACAGACAGACAGAGATACTTTCGCATTTATAATATTAGTATAGATTATGTGCACACTGCACAGGGGGCCTATTATGAGCTCTTAAATCCATTCACTTTACGTCCTTATACAGTCAGTATAAGGATGTAATCCATTCACTTTACGTCCTTATACAGTCAGTATAACTAAAGTCCACGCGGACGAAGTCGCGGGCAACAGCTAGTTTTGAATAAAGTAACTTACCAAAAGTAGGAGCAGCGGAACTTGCTCCGAATGACAGAGACGGTGCTCCAAATGTTGGTGCTGCTGATGTTGCACCAAATGCAGGAGCTGCAGATGCCGCACCGAATGTCGGTGCTGGAGTTGAACCAAATGCAGGGGCCGTAGATGTTGCCCCAAATGCAGTGCCTGCACCAAAACTTGGAGCTGAAGTGGTGGCACCAAAGGCTGGGGTTGCACCAAATGTTGAGGTGCCACTTCCGAAAGCAGGAGTAGAAGTTGCGGGTGTACCAAATAACCCCGTAGATGGTTGCGAGGTTGATGGCAGCCCAAAACTGGTTGATGCCGGCCTGAAATAATGAAAAATATACTATTATTTTATGTTGGTCAACAGAAATATATCATGAACAAGATACAGAAGCCAGATGTAGGTTCACTTATATTAAGAGAGAAGGTTAAAAGAGAAGGTTAAAGGTTAGTACAATTGTAACTTGGTCACCAAGATTTAGCTGGCTAGATCTTGGTGACCAAGATTTCAATTAACATAGAAAAAATCTTTAGGAATTTTTTATTCAGAGATTTAGAAATAAACTGTAATAAGTACAATTATACATACTTGTTAGCGCCAAAACTGAAGCCCCCAGTAAGACCTGTTGTCGCCGGAGCACTGGACGGGGCACCAAATGAAAAAGACATTTTGCGTATTACTTAACCTACGAAAATAATTAAAAACACAAACACAAATTCTAAAAGCCTTGTATATTGTAAATTCCCATATAATTCAAAATTTTATAATATAAAAATTATGCGCTCGATTCTCGAATCTCACGCTTTGACACTTGACGTTGACGTATGTAACGATTTTTTTGACATTTGATTTTGACGTTTAGTTTTTTTAACGTCACTCGAGTAAGTAGTAGGGACAAAAACCGGGACATAAATCTTTTAATTTAAATGATAGGGTGAACATGACTAGTGATTGGACATACTAGTCATTGGACAGAGCACAACCTGTTTTTCGTTCTATTACTTTAAAAACGGCAGTTTTTAAAGCAACCTTATTAAATATTGTGTTTTTATGTCTGTCCAATGACTAGTACTGTCCAATCACTAGTCATGTTCACCCTATCATTTAAATTAAAAGATTTATGTCCCGGTTTTTGTCCCTACTACCTACTATTTCATTAGACAGTGGTTTTAAAAGGGCCGGATGCAATATTAGGCAATTATACCTAATTATTTTTCTTGTGTATTAAGAGCTCACCTGACTCTAAAAATTAGACATCGTCCTTCTCTCTTCACACTCACGCCCGTCTTTCATATTATGCCAGGTGAAAAAGGACGGCGCGGAATCATCGCCGAGTTAGTTTTACTTGAATAAAAGACGAACTATAATGATTATGAAAAAAGCGTTTTGAGCAAATTTAGGTTTTATCAATACCTTTTTAGATATTAAAAAATATTAAACAAAAGACAGCAAACTTCGAAGATCCAAGCAAAAATGTGTCTAAAACAAGGTTTTTTGTAAAAAAGAAACTATCGAGCATTTTTGAGTAATCGTGTTTTCGTCTTGAGCATTTAATCTTTATGAACTGAAGTTACTTGTGTCCAAAAATCAGTTTTCTAGACCTTACAGATTTTGAGATCTAGGTTAATGTATGTAGTCAAGTTAGGGTCATATGGGCTCTTAATGTGTTGTGGGTAAAATGACTCTAGGGTGTTGTTCCCATACTATAATGTCGATTATTTCCACTATTTAGCGAATTTTGCAGTATGCAAAGTAGTATGACGCCCGACGCCACCAGCTTTCGGCAGAATTTTCAGTCCAGCTTTTAATCTACTTCCCGACTCATTATAGAAGTACAGCTGCAGAAATGTTATATAGAATACTAGCTGTCCCGGTGAACTTCGTGACACTTTAAAACCCTTCCTGGACTTCTACGAATATTTTAAGACTAAAATCAGCCCAACCCGTTCAGCCGTTTTCGAGTTTTAGCGCGACTAACACATTTGGAAATCCATTTTTATATATAAGATTTTTTATATACTTACTTATGAGAAGATTAACTATTTACTTACACAAAAAATATGAAAAAATCAAAGCGGCGGCTTTAAGAAATTCGAGAAAAAATGGATTTGCATTTTTTTGCAAAAGCAAAATAAATAAGGTAAGAGCACTAATGGTAGACTCGGAACTAATAGATGACACTTACGACAAAAATACCATAAAAATAAGAATTAGTCTAATTTTTTCTCAACACTATAAATTTTATAAGCTTCTCAAGCTATATGTTGACGTGAAAAAATACAGTGTGTAAGAAAAATAAGTGATAATACTTTAGGGTGTGCACATGTTCCTTGTAGAGAGTTCACTGTGAAAGTAGCAGCGCTGAAAGACGAAATTTTTTTTTCACTTTTGTATGGCCAAGGGCCCGAGCGTCACGAGTTTCCCCATACAAAAGTGAAAAAAAAATTTGGTCTTTCAGCGCTGCTACTTTCACAGTGAACTCTCTACAAGGAACACGTATGTACCCTAAAGTATTATCACTTATTTTTGTTACACCCTGTATATTAGGGACGCCTTCGGGAACAAAATTTTAAAATGGGATCAGTTTGCGTAAAAAATGTGACCGCGGCAGTTTCTTAGCAAATAGGTAAAGGAAGGCGAAATTTTGCACGTAAGTTTTGAATACATTTATTTGATTTTTTGTAATTTCTATTGATTTCATTGGATTAATGGTCATGTTGTTTACACTAATTAATGTTTATTTATGATTTTTTATCCATTTTCCCTAACAATATAAAGGGTGTCTACTATTAGCTCTTGAAAATGTTAAAAAACCTAATAGATGACATGGAACTCATATCATCATTTTGCAATACATACTAAAGTTATTTTGTAGTTTATTTTACTGCAAATATCATCAATATTCTCTGAAAATATAATTCTATTAACAAGCTAACAAATGAAAACGACTGTACCTGAAAATTGACATATTAGACCTTGTCTGATCTAAAAATCGATTGCTTTAGTTTTTTAGCAGTAAAAAGAAGAAAAAGGAGAGCTGAGAAAATAAAGAAGAAAAAAGAAGAGGCAAGAGAAGCGTGGAGACTTAAGACTTAAGAAAAATTGATAAATTTGCTAGGAAAAAATATATGAAAAATAAAAATATAAAAGGAAAGATAGTTTTAGCATGGAAGAAGAATGGATAGAATCTGGAGACAACGTGGATAATATTTCATATACATGTAGTTACTATAGTTACATTAAATGAAATCTTTTGAAAAAACGGCAAATAAAGACCTATTAATAGGAAAAATGTTAAATGTGTGGCGGTACCCACAATTCGCCTAACATTCCTGCATCGCGCTATCGAAATTTCGGAGAACGGCAAGATATATACAACGTCTGAGATGACGTCAGTGGGCTTCGGCCTGACCGAGCATGCTATCTCGCTCGGTCGGAAGATCTTCCTTTTCGGCCGCCACTAACAACGTTAAATTGGTGACCACCGACAAGAACACGCATCCTTCTGGACATCAATCATCATCAAAACTCCCCGTCCATCCGCGCCACGTCAGCAGACATCAAGCATAACCGGGTCGCCTCGACCATAAGTCGCGTTAGGCTTCCGCGCCGGTCGAACCCGTGTCTGGCTTGAACGGGGCAGCCATAGGCTACAACGACCGGTCAACAAGCAGAGCACGGGGTCCCTCTCCTGGTCATTGCACGCGTAGCTTCGGCCCACACCTGACAACACAAGCGCATCGAAGAATACCACAGGTCTTCGGGGGGGAGTGATGTGGCGGTACCCACAATTCGCCTAACATTCCTGCATCGCGCTATCGAAATTTCGGAGAACGGCAAGATATATACAACGTCTGAGATGACGTCAGTGGGCTTCGGCCTGACCGAGCATGCTATCTCGCTCGGTCGGAAGATCTTCCTTTTCGGCCGCCACTAACAACGTTAAAAATGTAATGTAATGTTCTATGTCAACTATTAGTTCATATTGGTGTCTACTATTAGTGATGTTCGTTTTCTGTGATGTCATTTATTAGTTGTTATGACTAAGTTTACAAAAAGACCAATAATTTATTTTTTAATTGATTTGTCAGTGAATAATCATAATAGTTTTTTTTGTAAGAGTTACTGAAGACATGGAAGAATTTATCAATCCTTTATTTTAATAAATATATATTTTACAACATTCAAATGTTCCATGTTTCTTTAAAGCGTCTGCCATTAGTGCTTTTACCTTAGTTAAAAAACTCATTAAATGACGGCGCGGCGCGTAGATTGTATGTTAAATGGTTAAGTCTTCTCTAAAATGTACGAATAACTAAAATTAAAAATAAATGATGAGATGAATAATTGTTCTCTACAGGTTGTAACCTAAGTGATAATACTTTTGTTAGGGTATACATTATGTGTCCCTTGTATAAAGTTCACGCTGAAAAGAGCAGGGCTGATAGACTAAAAAAAATTGTTTGTGATTTGCGCGCCCTGGCGTAAAGAGTTTTCAAATACAAAAGTGAAAAAAACAATTCTGTATCAGCGCTACTACTTTCACAGTAAACTCATACCCAGTACACACCCTTTTTTTTTTTGCGCAGGGGAAACCCATCATGGGTCTAAAGGCAAAGGGTGGAGCAGCATAAAATCTAAGGAAATCGGAAAATGTCGGATCTACTGGCCGCCACACCGACTGGGACCTCACCGTTCAAAACATTAATATTATTATTATGCAATTTATAAAACATATATATATATATATATATATATATATATATATATATATATATATATATATATATATATATATATATATATATATATATATATATATATATATATATATATATATATATATTTCCACCCCGGAGTTGATATTGCGTCCTACATGGCGGTTTTTACCGATGATATTGCGTCCGACTGACTTGTTGCATCCTGTATACGGACGCAAGATTGACCATCTCTCAAATTCAGCCAGAAGTAGTGTTAAGGTTAGTACAATGGCTGGGTGAAATATTGGCATGGACGTTGTTTTGTCACCGGAGTGCTTTTCGGCGTATTTTTTAGTTCCGCTATTTGGCGCGCGAATTTTGGAGGTCGCTACTGTGCGCCGTATATCGGTGGCGTATATTCGATACTTTGTTTACGTATAACACGCCGATAATGTGGATTCCTGTATATAATAAAGTTTTTATCAATTCTAATGTGTGATTTAATTACGTCCCACAAAACGACATCGTCCCAGAGGAGACGCGGGGGTGACAGAGGCGAGGGGGCGGAGTTCGCACGCGACATGCAAGGGCATGTTTTTGTTTATATTTTTTGCCGGCCAGCGCGGACGTAATGACGCTTGTGGTATAAATATTGTGTAGTGGGGCGAATATTTGAGAGAGACTAAATTCATGTCTTCAAAGTTGGGTTCACAACGCCTTCGTAAATTTGATGTAACATTACACATTTCAATGTCTAATTAACTTACAAAAATGCTGCTAAAACTATTTGAAAGTAGAGTTAATATTTCAAAAGTTATTATAAAAAAAAGTACCAAATTATGAAATTTTTGCGTGTCGTTTCGATACTGCCGCTTACAATTTATTATTTATAAAAAAAAATGAGCTAGAAAGGATTAAAAATTTAATGTTAATTTGAAGATAAAGAAGAGAAGAATCCGATACCAACAAATAACACATCAACTTACATTAAATAACTAAAAATTATATTTTTAAAATGTTCATAAAATTCGCGTCATTGTCCTGCGCATTGTTTGTTTTGAATGCCTTGCCGATATACTCAACGTGACGGGTTGAAACCTATTTTGCGATAAAATCTGCTGGCTCACTTTATTTGATCGCAGTGCTTTGGTGTGGATAGAGGTCTTCGTTTTATGCTCTCTCTCTCTCTTTGAAATACGTTCTACAAAAATTTCCAAATAAGACGTCATTTACATTTCTCGATGTGTGCCAACATTTGTCTGTTTTTCACTACTTTTTTTATACCAAGTTATAAAGGCCCGCAACATTTCTAAGTTCTTAATAATTTTCTTTATATCAATACTTAATTTTAAAAGAATTTAGTGAATTCCTCATTTTCCTGAACGTCTTTTTCCTGAATAGCCCTAAAAACATAATGACGATCATTCAGAATAATGATTAAATCTGTAACTGTATTTCAGGAAAACAGGAACAAATATATCGAATCGATGCAATGTCGATATTACAATTAGGTAGTTATTTGACACATTTTCGAAAAATAGTAGTAGAATAGTAAGAAAAGTAGTAAAAATGTTATCTACACTTCAATATTATAAAGCAGGAGAGGTTGTTTGTTTGTTTGAACGCGTTAATCTCAGGAACTACTAGTCCGATTTGAAAAATTCTTTGTGTTAGATAGCCCATTTATCGAGGAAGGCTATAAGCAATATTTTATCACGCTAAGAATAATAGAAGTGAAGAAATAGAGGAAAATGTGGAAAAAACGGAGGGAAATTATTTGAAAGGGCTTATTTGAACGCGCTTATCTCAGGAACTACTGGTCCGATTTGAAAAATTCTTTCAGTGTTAGATTGTCGTGTCAATGGTTGTCGTGATTGATATAGATCGTTTTTTTTTAAAAGAAATGATTTTAAAAACTATTTTAAAGACAAAATAAAATGGCCTTGGCCGTCGACCCATTTTGTAATACAAAAAAAATGTTTTAACTGTGGTGCAACGACCAAGAATAATATCAATATTATTACAAATAATTTTGTTCTACCTATGAAACGAAAGAACATAAAATCGCTTTATAAATCTTCATTTTTCTGGTGCAGCATATTTATTTACAAATAAATATGCAATTTACGATCATTATCCTGACGTCCAGTGTCCTGTTTGTTGTTGAACTGTTTATATACTTACCTGTCTAAAAGTATTTTGGATCGATTGTATTAACTACTATGTCCCTACCTACATACCTACGTATATGATTTTCTTTGATAAGTACTTACCTATTGTATATTTTAAACAAAAGCCCATCAGTGAGTGAGTTTAGACTGCGAATTGGGTTGGGACTAATGTATTTTTAAATATCTATACTTACTAATATTGTAGAGACGAAATATTTAATCGTTTGCTTATTACTATTTAACTTACGAGTTACGAGACTACTGAACCAATTTAAATAATTCTTTCGCTATTAGAAAGCCACGGTAATGAGAAAATAGCCCAAAGTGCATCGAAACTCAACGTCAAGTGGTTACCGGGTCATGGGCTAGGCTGTACACTGTACAGTGTTCTGAGATTTTTTTTTTAATCTTGACTTTGTTCATTCATAAATCGACACCCTTGACAAGATTTATAGTAACTGTGATGGCATACTTATAATAATAATAATGTACTTTTATTCAGCTCGATAACATAAAAACCTTAATCTAGACAATTACAACATGCAAATTATTTTATTTTCAATGGTTTTTTATATTAGAATGTTAAGATCGCAACCGGCAGCTTAGCTAGGTTACAGTATAACCTGTGTTAAAGCCACCGGACCATTTCCCAACTACTGATCGCATATCGCTGATTTTACATTTCAGGCAATTAAAATTAGATTACAAATCAAATCAATGTTTAAAATTAATCAAACTTGATACAATAAACGGGGGCGGTGGTTACTCGCGTCCGTAGGAATTACCTTTTACTACCCTACACGTGTCCCCCGGGTGGTGCTAAACGAGTAACAATGCCGAGTCTCAGGCGGCGGATATGATAACCTGACTCCTAGGCAGTAGTGGCCTTGAGGACTAAATACCCTCAAAAAGTCTAGCGCGGAAAGCAACGGGAAACTACCGCGACTATAATCCCAAGAAAACCACCATGATTAAGAACGCCACCAGAGATAATATGATGTCATGCGACCCGACTAACGCTCGGCGCCAGCTTGGTTCCGGGCCGACTGGTGTGAAATTGGCTACCGGCTGCAGTTGGAAACATAACATCTTACTCTAGCAAACTAACACCCAAGGGAAGGGCAATAACAATAGGAACCTGGAATGTCCGTGGACTTTTAAGGCCAGGAAAAATCGAAGTTGTTGAAGCGGAGATGGAGCGCTATAATCTGGCTATACTAGGATTGAGTGAGACCCATGTCAAAGATAACGGATACCACATCACACCTGAAGGAAATATGGTAATCTACTCTGACAGGCAAGACAATAGTTTTAGTGGTGTGGGCTTCATAGTTGCTAGCTGGCTACGAGACAAGGTATTGGGGTATAATACCATTAACAATAGAATTATATCCTTAAAAATTTCAGCCCATCCACACCCAATTAACTTTGTACAGGTCTATGCGCCGACCACTGCAGCCACCGAAGAAGAGATGGAGGAATTTTACCACGAGCTAGAATTAACCTGCAAAGCGTTACCAAAGAAGGAATGTACTATCATCCTGGGAGACTTTAATGCTAAGATAGGGCACACTGATAATGATCAACACCTAAGGAATGTTATTGGGGAATACGGCTTAGGAGCCCGCAACAGTCGAGGTGAGATGTTGTTAGAGTTTTGCATTGAAAAAGGACTATTCGTAACTAACACGGCATATAAACAACATCCAAGACGCTTATGGACATGGCGATCGCCAACAGGTCATAAAAATCAGATTGACTTCATATTAATCAGCAGCAGATGGAAGTCGTGCATAACTCTCTCAAAGACTTTTCCGGGTGCAGATTGTGGCAGCGACCATCAGCTGTTAATAGCTCAATACAGAGTCCGCCTCAAAGTAGTTTCAAAGCCTCCACCATCCAAAAATATTCTTCTAACACAAGAAGCGGAAGCTTTTGAGGACACACTACAAACTCGACTGGACAGTGAAACGTATTGCCCATTTAACTCAGCCAATACATCATGGAATCAGCTTAAGGCCGCATTAGAAGAGACAACTAGAACAATCACAAATGGACGGAAAGTAAAACAACCTAGATCTGAGTGGATGACCACTTGGGAGGCAATCGCACAAAGAAAGGCTCTAAAGACTGGAGGAATTCGTTCAAAGGAAGAACAACAGCGATACTCTGAACTTGACTCACTAGTACAGCATCTCTGTAGACATGACAAGAATGCATATATCAATTCTATATGTAGAGATATACAAACACACTCTGATACCCTACATCCAAGAGACATGTTCCAAAAGGTAAAAATTCTCACACGGGAACGAAAATCAAAATCTTGGAACATAGAAGATGAAAAGGGTAACCTGATTTTAGACAAGAACCAAGTGATGACAAGATGGAGGAACTACTGCCAAGACCTGTACAAATATGACGCTGATGAACCTGACACTAGATTAGATTTTACAGATAAAGAACCCGACATCGTTCTCCATGAAGTAGAAGCAGCTATAAATAAGCTCAAAACAAAAGCTTGCGGTGGAGATGGTATACAGGCACAAGTGCTTAAGAGCTTGGGTAAGTCTGGAATCAGAGTGATGCATTCAATATGTCTTAAAGTATGGAGAACAGGACAGTGGCCAGACGATTGGACAGAATCTCTCGTGATACCACTACATAAGAAAGGGTCGACTAAAAAGTGTGGAAATTATCGGACCATCTCACTAATTTCACACGCCAGTAAGATTCTTCTCCATGTTATAAACAACAGATTGGCACACTATATAACTAGACAGATATCCAAAGAGCAGGCGGGATTCGTAAAGGGCAGGGGTACCCGAGAACAAATCCTAAACATCCGTCAGCTGATAGAAAAGAGCAGAGAATTCAATGTCCCAATAGTACTCTGTTTTGTGAATTACGCTAAGGCCTTTGACTGCATCGTCTGGTCCAAAATGCTGGAGGTGATGAGAGAGTTGGGCGTCCCCGATCATCTCATATTTTTGGTACAAAACCTCTATCTGGAAGGTCGATCAAGGGTGCGATTAGACAATGATCTGTCAGAGCCGTTTGCTACAGAGCGTGGTGTCAGACAGGGTTGCATCCTCTCTCCACAGCTGTTCAACCTCGTAGGCGAATATATAATGCGTCGAGTGTTGGAAGATTGGGAGGATGGTATTAAAATTAACGGATACCTTCTCAACAACCTAAGGTTCGCTGACGACACCACGCTTATAAGTACTTGCGAAGTGAAACTTGCTGAACTTCTAGCGCGGCTCCAAATCAATCGCAATAAAACCAAACTGATGTACGTCGATAAGCTGAACCAAATACAAAAGACATCCTTACTACAAGATCTCCAACCCGTAGAGGAGTTTGTCTACCTGGGATCGTTGATTAGCAACAACGGTAACTGCGAGAGGGAGGTTGTCCGACGGGCTCAGAGGGCTAAATCTGCGGTTGGGCGCTTAGAAAAGATATGGAAGAATAAGAACATCTATCGTAGCACAAAAATAACACTAATGCGTTCCCTAATCTTTTCAATATTTTTATATGCCTCCGAGACATGGACACTAAAAGCACGTACTCGAGCTAAGATTGACGCTTTTGAAATGTGGTGCTGGCGTAAAATGCTCGGCATCCCTTGGACCGCACACCGGACCAACACGTCTATACTTCAGCAACTCAAAATTACCACCCGCCTGTCCACGCTTTGTCTACAACGATCACTTGCCTTTTTTGGCCACATAGCCCGCCGGGAGCCTAATAATCTTGAGAGTCTCATACTAGCTGGGCAATTAGAGGGGAAAAGAGGCAGAGGCAGAGTGGCTACACGATGGACAGACGCGATTGTCAAGGCTGCTGACTGCACGTTCCAGGAGGCATTTCATCAGGCCAAAAATAGAGACAAGTGGAGAGCCCTATCCCAAAAAGCAAATTTTGGTGGTCACGTCCCTCAGCCATGAGGATACGACTACGAAGAAAAGATACAATAAACAATACAAAAAACGATCGAAACGATCTACATCAATCACGACAACCATGATTGACTATGACTATCACAGCACAGAACGCAACGTCGCGTCGTGTTTGCTTACGCGCGCACGTTAACCAACTACTTACGAAAAAATTTATTATTATTGTGAACTTGTATTATAATCAAATACCGTCCTCTTTTTGTACAAAACAAATAAACAGAAATAATAGGTACTATTATAGATAATAACCATAATTTAAATTTACAAACAAAGTATATATATTGTTGTGTAATTTTTGTGTAGTTGTGTAATTTTTTGAGATTTTGGACTGTTTTATCTTATTTTTGATAGGTACGTTAATAATTTTTTAAACGTTTTTATTTTTCTTTTCGACGCCTAAAGGGCCTTTTTTTGAGACTTTGTACTGATAGGTATGTCTGATATGTGATTCTTCAGGTTAATATTTTTCTAAGCATTTTTGTTTTATTTTTTTAACGCCTAAACGGCTAATAACGAATTTCAATTTGTTAAATTTTATCAACTTGTCACGTGGGCAGAGCCACGATTGAAAACTAGTATTGCTTACATACACAAGTTAACTATAGTCAATGTCACAGTAAATTAGCCTCTCAACTGGTCGTTCTTAAAATTGTTAATTTCTTAAATTACTTTTATGTTCCTATTTCGGTGTATTTGATTTATCCGACACTTTGATTATTATGACTATGGGTTTATTATTGTACCTACTTGATTTTAAACAATAAAACTTAAAAATACCTACTACCGAAACAATTGTTTTATTTTGTGTTCATACTTAAGTTCAGAAGAAACACGCTCACATAAATAAAATGATCATATCTATCATAATTATTCTTAATATTTTTTAGTTAGCCTAGCGGACTTACCTAATTATAATTTAAAATTTAATTAATCTATGTAATATAGGGATAACTTGTTTTTAATGTCTGTTATGTACTCCAAGTTATAGAAATAAGTATTTCATTTTAATCGACTTCATAAAGAGGGATGATTCTCTATTTATACATACATATCGTCACTCCTGTCCCTCATTGGGGTAGACAGAGACCACATCACGCAATGAATTTATTGGGATCTATTATATAGGTACCTATGTATGTATCGATATAACATATAAGGTTAGGAGGAAGCAACAAACTCAACAGTTTATGGCGTACATAAAAAAATAATATACGGTACCGATATAATCTCAAATATAGTAAGGAGTCATTTAATTAGTAGAATGCATGGAATTAATATAGTACAATATACGGTATCAATATAACCATACATTTAAATGGATGTAGGAAAAACGATTAAATGCATGGAACGAATACAAAAATATACAATGTGTCACATGATTTCCATCGAGAACGGAAGCAAAAAACCAGCGAGAATTATTTGAAATTGAATATCTAATTTTCGTACGTAAACAAAATTTCTCGTCGACAATAGAATTCACATGACAGCAATGTAACTATATTCGCACGAATAACAATTAAAAAGTCATTGGGAATGGTAGACGCCATAGGGTTCGACTTTGAAAAGACGCAACAAGTCTTCGGCGATTTAAATATATATATATATATATATATATATATATATATATAAAAAAAAAAAAAAAAAAGTGTCCATGGCGTGATGGACCACAATTAATTAAAATTCATAATATTATTTCAATTATCCTTGGTGCGAAAAATCTAAATAATAAAATAACAAAAAAAGGATATGGACGAACAGTCTATAGACGGCCCCAATTTTATAATATAAAAAAAAAAAAAAAAAAAAAAAAAAAACCCATCATGGGTGCCCCGGGTTGGGGATGTGCCTCAGTTAGCTGAAGCACCCCGGGGGTATGTGAGACTCTTACTCACTAAAACCACCTGCGGTTCGCCTTCAGCCGCAAAAAGGAAGGATATCCCGGATCTAACAAACACAGGACTCCCTCTACGACCGGCCGGTCTACCTCAGAAGGGACCGGACTTCCACCAAAGTTAGGCAAGCTTCGGCAAACTGAAGCGTTCCCCTAGGCGCCGGGACTGGCTAACCCGTTAGAGGAGACTTAGGAGGTTCGCATAGCGACGCCTCCGCACTCCCGTCCTACGCCGGCGGAGCGGCAGAGAGGTGGGATCGTCCTCTCTGTCCCGCTCCGCGGCCTCTTTCTGCGACATAACAATTTCGCAGAAAGAGACCGCCGCCTGCCAGGCCTCATCGCTCTCGAGCATGCAGCGCACCATGCTCGGGAGCGAGAGGTCCTCTCCTAGCACTGCCACGAGATCATGGCGCTGCACGGCCCAACGATCGCACACCTCAAGGGTATGCTGGGCCGTGTCCTCCACAGCGCCGCACTCATGGCAGGCTGGCGTTGGCTCTCTCCTGGCGACCTTACACAGGTACTCACCGAAGCATCCGTGCCCGGTGAGTACCTGCGTAAGGCGGAAAGTGAGGGGTTTCTTCTTGCGGCGTGTATGCGCCGCAAGAAGAAACCCCTCACCTGGACGCAGTGCCTTAGCGGTACGTTTACCGTACCGGGTCTGCGCCAGATCCTCAACCCACCTCCTCAGCAGCCACTGCTCTCCGAGTCTCCGGAACCGCCTGAGCTCTTCCCACGAAGGAGCTTCGCCATTCGACCTCCCCTGAGTGATGAGGAGGTTCAACTCGGCGATCACCCTCGCCGTGAGCTCCCAAGGCGGTTCCCCGGCCAGAGCAGTTGCTGCCGCTTAAGAGACTGTACGGTAGCCCCTTATGACTCTCACCGCAATGACCCGCTGCATTTTGTGCAGCAGGGCCCTATTACGCACGGTGAGAGCATCCACCCATACTGGGGTACCGTACAGAGCCATATTCCGGCACACCCCGGAGTACAGCTGCCGACAGGCTTGACTGGGCCCTTCTATATTCGGCAGGAGTCGACCCAGAGAGGATGCCGCTCTTATGTCCTTCGGTCCCAGCTGCTGGAAATGGGGACCGAAGGTCCACCTTCCATCCAGGGTGAGCTCAAGATACTTGATGGTGGGGCTCACTCTGATCTCCTCGTCTCCGACACGAAGTCGTGCACCTGGAGGAGGTCCTCTTTTACCGGGTCCGCGAAACATAAGGGCCTCGGTCTTCCCAAATCGGACCCGAAGCCCTAACCGTCTTATGCGGCTGACCACCAGTGATACTGCCGATTCTGCTGATTCTGCTGACCGTTCGGCCAGCCGCGCCGCCTCTTGATAAGTCCTCCCCCAGGCTGTAAAAAAGGTGTCATCCGCATAAGCAGAGACACCTATCACGGGGAGAAGGCAGCATCGCAAGACCCAGTCAAAGCCGATGACCCACAGACCCGGTCCAAGTGCCGACCCCTGTGGGACACCGCAGTCGACCTCCACCAACACCAGGACCCCGTCCCGGTTCTCCCACACGACTTCTCTGTCGGAGAGCCAATCTCCCACCAGCCTTCTGATATACAAGGGGACACCGAAGTACTCCAGTGCCCCAAGTATCACGCTGTGAGGAAGGCTGTCGAAAGCATTGGCTATGTTGAGCGACACCCCCAACACTACATCCCCTTCGCGTTCCGCCTCCAACGTCACCGACCGTAGGTGCCGTATGGCGTCGACGGTAGACCGATCAGCCCGAAAACCATACTGATGATTTGACAGTTTCGGTCCCGGGCCCTCCTCCAAGTGCTGAACGAGTCGTGAAGCCACAATTCGTTCCAGCGCCTTCCCAACTTCGTTCAGCAACACAATCGGCCTTACCGCCGACGCCTGATCCGGTGGCCGACCTCCCTTAGGTAAAAGGATAGTCGGCCCTTCTTCCAACCCTTCGGGAACTGTCCAGATCGAAAACATTGGTCAAACAGTTCCCGAAGCGAACACAGTACAAACCCTAAAATATTATCACTTAGTATTGTTATACTCTGTATACTAATATTATTAAGTTGAAGTGTGTGTTTGAAAGTGCTAATCTCAGGAACTGCTTGTTCGATTTGAAAAAATATTTTTGTGTTTCTTCTTGTGTTTCTTCTTCTTTGTCCTTTACACTTTGTATCTATCTCCAATAATTGCCTCGCTATGAGCTTCTAAAATTGGCCAAGTGTGTTTTTTAGGGTTTCTTACCCAAAGGGTAAAAACGGGACCCTATACTGAGACTTTAATGTCTGTCCGTCTTCCTGACCGTCTGTCTGTCCATCTGTCTGTCCGTCTGTTTGTCCGTCTGTCTGTCCGTCTGTCTGTTCTTCTGTCTGTCCGTCTGTTTGTCTCCGGCTATAACTCAAGAACGATAATAGCTAGAGAGTTGAAATTTGCAGAGATTATGTATTTCTGTTGCCGCTATAACAACAAAGACTAAAAACAAAAGAAATTAAATATTTTAGAAGGGCTCATACAACAAACTTGATTTTTTTTTGCAATTTTTTGCTCGATATCTATCATGGCAAAAGGTAGGCTGAAATGTTCACAAAATACTTAGTTATATTTATACTTTAATGATTAAAAATAAATTTTAAATAAAATAAATACTTAATTAATAATTAATTTTTAAAAAAGGAGGGGCATATCGTCCAAACGAATATAGCACTTTGAAACATACGCCAAATGAAAGGGCTTGAAAAGTTGAAATTTTTTTGTATGACGAAAAATCTCTAAACCATGGGAGAAAAAAATTAATGAGGGTAGAAGGTAAGAAAAAATCACATAAAAACACCCTATATTATTGCATCAATTTATAGTGTTGCTGGTAAGGAATGACTTCTGGAAAGTAATCGTATATGGCAAACTTGAGGAAAATGTAGTATTTTAGTATATTGTTTCATATTTTTAAGAAATGTATGGGAAAACGATAAAACCTTAAAAATCTAACCTTTCCTGGATTTAACCGTACATCGTTACCTTGGCGAATTTGTTTATAATAAGCAATACTAGCGAATCGTGCAATAATACAGGTTGTTATATTTTTCCTAAGAAATAAAAAACACCCTTTATTTCTTTGCACCATGCGCTAGTTTTGCTAATTATAAACAATTTCTCCAAAGTGACATTAAACGAAAAAAATCAGGCAAAGGTTCGATATTCAACATTTTATTGTTTTTTGTATGAGAAAAATCAAGTTTGTTGTATGAGAGCCCCCCTAAAATATTTAATTTATTTTGTTTTTAGTATTTATTGTTATAACGGCAACAGAAATACATAATCTCTGAAAATTTCAACTCTCTAGCTATTATCGTTCTTGAGTTACAGCCTGGAGACAGACAGACGGACATAAAGAAGGACAGACAGACGGACAGACAGACGGACAAACAGACGGATAGACAGACGGACAGACAGATGGACAGACAGACGGTCAGGAAGACGGACAGATATCAAAGTCTCAGTAACAGGGTCCCGTTTTTACCCTTTGGGTACGAAACGCTAAAAAACACACTTTTGAAAATCGGCCAATTTTAGGAGCTCATAGCGAGGCAATGACTCGAAATAGATACAAAGTGTAAAGGACGAAGTTGTAGAGAATTTAATTAGCTTTTATTATGTAGCAGCAGAGAATTTCGTACGAAGCACCGTTTTTGATGAGTAAGCAAAAAACCAAAAAACGGGACCTTCTTTGCCCCCCTCTCCCTCGGGCTCACCTCGGAGGGGTCAGGACTTTTAGTATGTTTATCTCCTATTTACTCTTAAGAGGATTCCACACCGCCGCTTTTCCATAAAAACGCTGTCCCCTGTTTCCTCCCTGGATAATGCCGGTAGAGTTATGATTTTTTCCTAAATATCTATGGCCACTATTAGCATGTCCCTATGTTTTCTTTTTTTTCATGCTACTGGCTGGAACATACAAAAAAAAAAACATAGGAACACAGCTCAAGCCTTGATTTAATTCTTAATGAAAAAATTACTTAAATCGGTTAAGTTTTGGAGAAGGAATCAGCGGACAACGAATCGAAGATTTTCTGTTCTTTTATTAGAATTTTTGTCGTGTTGTCTCTATCGCGCTCTGCGGTGGGAGACTTGAGATTGGTGAGAGAGCAATACATTTTCAAATACCTATTTTCAATTTCTCTCGCCCCTGGTGTAGCCTCTTAACAAAGTACCAAAGTTAAAATTTCTGCTTTCGACTTTTCCAAACAGACCCCCATTTTGGGCATTCGTTTACTAGGCTACTTAACTCGATTTACACTCGCGCGCGACATGACATTCTCTTTGGGGCCATTAGTAAACTGTTTTCAATGTTCCCGGGTCTGGATGTGTATTAAATATGTGTATGATATAATAAAAATCTTAAATACATGTATATAAAAGTTTTTTTTTTATGAAATAAGGGGGGCAAACGAGCAAACGGGTCACACACACACACACACACGGGAAAGCAACTTCCGTCGCCCATGGACACTCGCAGCATCAGAAGAGCGTGCGTTACCGGCCTTTTAAGAGGGAATAGGGTAAAAGGGAAGGGAAGGGAATAGGGGAGGGTAAGGAAGGGAATAGGGTAGGGAATTGGGCCTCCGGTAAACTCACTCACTCGGCGAAACACAACGCAAGCGCTGTTACACGCCGGTTTTCTGTGAGAACGTGGTATTTCTCCGGTCGAGCCGGCCCATTCGTGCCGAATGATGAACGAAGATGGCTCTCCCACGTTAACTGTACACTGAGACCTCTGCTTGTGGCAGAAAAAGATCTGGCCGTCCACGCAGTGTTCGTACGAAAAAGCTGGTGGTTAAAGGAGTAATAAGAATTTGAAAAAAAACGGTTCGAAAGTAAAAGATTTTATCTCACGAGATAAAGATAGCACCTAGAACCATGTCGCGTATTTTAAATGATGACTTAGGACTTTCTGCCTACAAGAGATGTAGGTAGGTACTGGTTTTTTCCTAACTGATAATATTTAAAAAAGAAAGGGTGGTAAAATTGAAACAACTACTGAAGCAGTACGCAAAGGGAGGTCACAAAAAATGTTTGTTTACGGAGGAGATTTTTTTTACAATTGAGCAACATAATAACAAAAAAAATGGTTTTACTTATGCTTGAAGTTCTAAAAACGGGTTCTAAGGTTCAACATCAAGTTCAAAAACCAAGAATGGTCGCTTCCAACAAGGCTCGGCGCCGGGTTATAAAGCTCGGTCGGTTTGGTCTTGGTTGGAAACGAAATTTTCATCAAAGCTGAAGACTGGTCGTTGTCTAGTCCCGATCTTAATCCACTGGATTATGATTTTTGGTCGGTTTTAGAGAGTATAATTATTATGGCTTGCTGTAAATGCCGTGATAATTTGGAGTCACTAAAACAATCCATACGACTGGCAGTGAAGAATTTTCCCATGGAAAGAGTCCGTGTTTCTAATGATAACTGGCCACAATGTTTAAAGGACGTTATTGTAGCCAATGAAGGCCAATTTGAATAAGCTTTTAATATTTTAAATTGTTTTACTTATATTTATGTATTAAACTAATACACTGTATTAGTTATAAAATAATAAAATTGATTAGCAATAGAAAAAAAAATGTTTTTCTTTGTTTCAATATTTATGGCAAGACTAGGTAGTCATGAAAGTGAAGAAATTAAAAAGTGGCAACATCGTAGTGTCATCCCTTTTTTCTTATATACTTACCTATTGATAGATTTGAAAGGGATAACACTACGATGTTGCCACTTTTTAATTTCTTCACTTTCTTGACAGACTGTACCACCAATAATATTTTTTTACAATTAACTATTAAGTAATCAATTTACTTGCACAAATAATAACAATCTAATCTTCAATGCATATTATTATCATTAACGTTAAATATTTTCTAGCATTATTCTAGAATTTATTTTCAAAATTAGGAACTTACTAATTTCAATCCAAATAGTCCTCGTTCTAGACTCGAGACTCTAGACACTAGAGTCTAGACGTAAACAAAGTGGCGGACTTCCTAAAACAACAGTCGCCTGCCACCTGCAATTGTACGGCGCACTTGTCCGACGGCAGGCGGCAGCCCACAGGTGTCGATCGATGCGACGCGACGCCACGTCTACCCTACCTACGTCCTACAGCTCCCATCTACCTCCGAGTTACTTTGACTATAACCCTTAAATCTATGGCATAACGGTCCTAGTATCACATGCAAAATAATGTTGAATGCATATACCGCTATGTTTTACAAGTCACAAACTGCATGCAGCTTTATGCCTGTTCCCCGGGGATAGGAATCGGATTAAGCCGTGGAGTGTGTTGATACATGATAAATAATTAAATAGACCTACAAAGTTGTTGATAGCCTATGGCGAGCTGCAGTAACTCGGTGTACACTGTACTCCGTCGAGAGCCAGACAAATAAATGTACCGGGGTATAATATAGGTTTCGAAACAGAGAAGTTGCTATCTGGGTCCTGACTCCAGCTGTGAGCTGTCGTTTGTAGATTGTAGTATTTAATAATAATTATTGAATATTTCCTAAAAAAATCGTAAGGATTCTCACAAAACTAAGGTTTCTTAGGCTTCTTACAGACGAACGGCACGTATCGGCGGCAGTCGGCGGCAGTCGACGGCAGTTGGCGGCAGTCGACGGCAGCCGACGGCAGCCATTGACGCTTGCAGGGGGCCTACCACGACCTTTCCTAAAACTATCATGTTTCCAGAACACTTTGTTGTAAGATTACAATAACATTACCGTAGGTACTCACTTTTTAAATATAATTTTACTAAAAACAGTAAGACATGATGCAAAACATTGTTAAATTCGCTGTGAAATATCAACTTTTCGCTAGCTTGACGTTAAAGTAATATATTGCTTATCTGTCAAACGGTGTCGCTTAGTAGAGGTGGTGGTAGGCTCCCAGTTCTGACGTACCGCCTAAAGGTAAGCGTCCACAGGTCGGTATCGTACGCAACGGACGTCTCGTATCAAACGGATATTTTTTTCACAGTACGTCCATTGTAACGGCAACGTACGGAATACGGATTACTGACTAGCCTAGTAAATGAATGCTCAAAGGCCCCCCCCCTTTGTGGATGGAAAAGTCGAAAGCAGAAATTTTGACTTAGGAACTTTGTTTGGACTAATTAGGAGATAAACATACTGGCTAGTCGGTAATCCGTACGCTGTCGATACAGTGGACGTACCGTGAAATAATTATCGGTTTGATGCGAGACGTCCGTTGCGTACGATACAGAGTACAGACCTGTGGACGCCTACCTTTACACGGTACGTGATAATACAACTGCAAACGTGATAAACTGTCGACGGCTGCCGTCGACTGCCGCTGACTGCCACCGACATGTGCCGCCGACTGGCGTCGCCTGCCGTCCTCCGTGCCGTTCGTCTGTAAGCGCTCTAATAGGTACAAAGTAAAGAATATACAAAATATTAGCTAATACTACAACATAGGAGATTTTTTCCCCTACTCCTGGTATTGGCATAAAGTTTATGCACGAGAGCTTAACGAAATAGGATTACAATAGCCCTTAGGGTCTGCTGGGGTGGAAATGGAGGGCCGAGGGTAAAGTGTCCAAGGTCAAAAACGACTTCACTTCTATTGCTGTGGAAGATGGGCAGATTTATTCTCTCGATTCATTCTTCTGAGCCGAATTTTGCAGTGGGCAGTAGACATGTCAAAAAGGAAAGTAATACAATATTTTATAATATATATAATTAGCATTCGTAGAAAGAGGTTAAATATTATCTTCTTTAATATCGAAATACATAATAATATTATGTAAGTACAAGCTATTTCATCTAGTAACAGGGCTAAAAACATATAATGTCTAGACTTAAGACTTAAAGGGCTAACAGGATTGTACAAATCATAAAATCGTACAGACGCAGATATAATAATATTATTATAGGCAACTAGCTGTCCCGGCAAACGTTGTTTTGCCATAAAATGATTTTCCCTGTTTTCCTGTTTTTCTCTTGAAGTTTTTTCTGAATTTTTTTTATAGAGTTCACGGAGCACGAGATCTTTCCAACGAATGCAATACCGTGGAAATCGGTTCGTGCGTTCTGGAGTTATAGCGTCAGGAAGGAAAAACCGGCTTATTTTTATATAATATTAAATAACTACACCTACCATACGTTGGTATTGTAAACACACACACGTAGATAGTTGACACAAGTACCTATAGGCTATAACCTAATGTAAATAAAACATGCGAGCCCTGAACAGAGATATTGTAATACTGTGACAGAGGTCTGTGGACCTCCAATAGGGATTGTGCATTTTTTTTTAATTTTGCTCATTACAAAAACATTTCGAGGAATAAGGTCAGTGATCGTTTTTCTGTATATAAACGAAAAAAATACCCATTAGTTAGGTAAGTACCTAATCAAAAATATAAGTATATTTTTGAACAAATATGTTTAACCTTTGTTTGACCTTCAATGGCGTTAAATTAGCAATAAATTCGACCAACATTACGTTTCAAACTTTTGGTAAGCTTCTCGTATCAGCTTTCACATAATGAGAACTTGCATTTGACGAACCAGCCATTATAAATAAGATTGAAAGGAAAAAACATACTGCAGAGGTCACTTACTGGCCGCCGATGATGACATCAGAGCGAAACTTTAAAAATTTATTGAGAAAAAACTAGTCAATGAATTTCAAAATTATTTAATTCATATTCTTAAAATAACCTATTTCAACGAAAAAATATATAAAAAGTACTTGTGATTTTTTTTGGACAATGCCCATTGCTGTAATTGCTTTACTTAAGTATATAAAATATGTAAAGGCTCTAATCTCTACTATAATATTTCCAACAAAAGTTTGCATCCATGTTACGCATCGATCGCACACAGACAGAGAAAAAAACACAAAATGCACCCTTAGTCTAGTCACCAGACAACAAAGGGTGGGCGCGCAAATTTACACCCGCGCTAAAATAAATGAAAATGACCTGTATGCCCTGGACGTAAGGTGCACAATACAGGAATATAGTAAATTCTGCGTCCAGGAAGCGATGTGTTGTGAAGTTTGCAGTTAATTGCGTTTACAAATTTCACGCTAGAGGCGGTTGAGCTTAGTCCAATATTATATATGGCTGGGTTTTGCAGCTAACTTCACAGGAAAGTTTCCTTTAGACTGACACAACTTGTGTATAGTCCGTGACACTCTGGTGGGCGAAAACAAAGTCGGGGAGATTTGTAAAAGTTCAAAACTTCAGGTGGATTTCAATTTGTATAAAAAGAGCAAAGAAAACTTTTGAAATTAAGACCTAGTATTGATCGTAAAAAAATCGTGCGTAATTAAAATGCAAATGAATAGTTACTCAGTACTCTTTTTAGGGTGTCGTACCCAAAGGGACTTATTACCTACTGAGACTTCGATGTCTGTCCGTCTGTCTGTCTGTCCGTCTGTCCGTCCTCAGGCTATATCTCAAGAACCGCTATAGCTAGACTTCAGAAATTTTCAGATTATGTACTTATATCTGTTGCCGCTATAACAACAAATACTAAAATCAAAATAAAATTAGTATTTAAGGGGGGATCCCATACAACAAACGTAATTTTTTTTGGCCTTTTTTGCTCTATCTCAGTAACGGCAACAACGGCAACAACGGCAACTGAAATTTTCACAAAGGCCCTAATTATATTATGTGTACTTTAATTATTATTCATAATATTAAATTAACTAAACTATAAAGTTAAATCAAACAAAAATAGGCCAGAAATTGTGTTTTTTGTATAGGAATACAAAAAACACAATTGTGAAATTTCTGGCCTATTTAACCTCCGACAAAAAAGAGGGGTGTTATAAGTTTGAAGTGTCTGTCTATCGGTCTGTCTGTCTGTCTGTCTGTCTGTGGCATCGTAGCATGCAAACGGGTGGACCGATTTTGATCTAGTTTTTTTTGTTTGAAAGCTGACTTCATTGAGAGTGTTCTTAGCTATAGTTCATCATCATCAGCCTGCTCCGTGCTGAAAAATCGCGGTTCATCTGGTTCGTGAAGGGCTGATTAGCAACTTGCAGTCATTTGGTGGGCTTTATTGCATTCTAGTTCGTGACATTTATAAATATTTACACATTAATGGAAAGTTGAGCTGGTGCTGCAGCATCACCTGGTAATCAATAGGATACCCAACTCCTCACCAACTTAGAGCAACGGTTTCGTGTTTGGGCTCATTTGAATTGCGACAACTAGTAAGACGTAGATAACCAATAAATTTTTGCATGCTTCTGCTGCAGCATCACCTGGATTCTATAGGAGCCGAGCTCCATATGAACCCAAAGTGGAGGTTTCATGTTTGGACTCATATTGACGGCCTCATCCAAAAGGCCATTCGTATATATATATATTATGATCCTGTTGATAGGAATTATTCTGCACTATACCAACACAAGTTTAAAAAGCATGAAATAAAATTAAATTAAGAAATTTAAAAAAAACCCCGCCAAACAACTGTAAAAAGTAATGAAATAATATATTTTACTGACTTTAAGTTTAAATAATTCCTAAATGTAAAGTGATATTTTAGTCCATAATTGTTGTCAAGGTGTGTCGGGGGACTTTCATTACTTTTTAAAGTTGTTTGGCGGAGTTTTTTTTTAATTTCTTAATTTAACTAAACTATAAAGTTAAAAAATAGGCCAGAAATTGTGTTTTTTGTATAGGAATACAAAAAACACAAGTTCTGGCCTATTTTTGCTCATTAACGGTACGGAATCCTTTATGGGCGAGTCCAACTCGCACTTGGCCGATTTTTTAAAATTAAAACGCAAGGGAGCAAATAAAATCGCCTAATGCTATGCCAATAGTCATAGATAATGCATTCTATCTTTCCTTAGGTAATTGTATTTATTGATAAGTCACTATGTAAGGCTTATCCTGTAGAAACATTAGTAAATAGTAAGTTACTACCGAAGCTATTTAATCTTACTAATAAATCTTGCAAATCTTATCCAAATACAAGAGAAATATTTAAAATTTAAAGGAAACGCAAACGAAATGCAAACTTTGTTAAAAACGGTCAGCCGTCGCAAAGAAATATCAACTTTTTAAAATTTCACTATGATTTACATTGACCGATAATACATCGTTAGTGAAGGTGACGCCGCGTTAAAGTAAAAAATCGTTTTGGATATGTTTTAGATCGCTTGTTTTCTATGAGGCCGGGCCGGCCTTTCATAGAAAATAAGAAATTGAACAGCAAGAAATGGAAAGGGCGTAAGCGACAAAATGGTTTTTGTAGCGTTATTTAAAACCATAAATATATTTCATATGTATAAGCAATGGGCAAATTATAGTGTATGCTTGAACTAATCTATGTACAAATTTTGGAAGTTTAAATCACTCTCCTCTGTTGGCAAAATCCCTGTTTTTATACGACCTGTAAAACAGGGATTCTATCTATTCTATTTTTTAATAATTATTCTGTGTTATAAAAGTTGACCAATCGTGTTATGCTATGGGTAATTCAAAGATAAAGACATTTTATTTTTTACAACTTTAATTTACAACTTTAATTTCTTAGCTTTAGTCATTGTTGAGAAAAATCGATATCGCTGCAGCCAAACTATCAAGGCGTCACCTTAAGTAAGGCAAGTAAGTCTACTGACTTAAAATGTATTAAAATTGTGACTCACATACAAATATTTTTGAGGAAATTTCATTTGGCAATATAGCTATAATTATTATACTTTATATAAGTATAAAGAAATAAAAGAGCTGTAGAACCTCTACACCAAAATTTAAAGTTAATGTTCAATCAAGCCTCGTATGACGATTTCTAATCACTATGATTAGAACCAGTATGCTTCTTAAATGTCGTATTTCACCTAAGAAATTGTAATCTCCGTGATATTGCACGGCTTTAGCGTCGGACTTGTCGTGAGTCGTGAAGGTCCCGGGAGAATTGTAATATCATTTGCGAGCCGCGTCTACGGTTCCTTCTGTGTATCTTTTCTTAAGTTTCTAATTAAAAATCTTGAAAGTCAATTAAACTTTAGCATCTCCTTGCCTCGTATTCAAGAAGAAAGTAATGAATCGGGGAATTGAACTTCGATACCGTTGATATTGTCTTGAGGTAAGTGCTTATTGATTTTCCTTTGTTTTAGTATAGACTAAAAGCGTTTATCCATGTCTTTGTTTCAGGGCTGTATTTATATTACGTAGCTACGTAGCCTAATCTTTTTCGGTAAGTACCTTAAAGTTAATATACCTAGCGGAACAGAGAAACAAAGGCCTGAGCAAAAGAGATGTCAGTATAACACTGCGTGGTAAAAAAAAACGTGTGATACATGACAGCAGCATTCTTTTGTTTTGATGTCCAGTCGGCACGTGCCGCACGTTGACAATTTAATCTCATAGAAATCATGTTCAATCATGCTTGTGTAAGTGTATACGTACACATATTGTTACGTGCTAGGGTTCGAGGTTTTGGAGAGAAAGACCTGGTGACTCTCTTTAAGACTTTATTAACACTGCACTAAACACTAGGTCACAACACTTAGCACTAAGTCCAAACACTAATCACTAGGTCCAATCACTAAGCACTATCACTGTCCTAGGTCGTAGCCAAGTCGCAGGTTTCACTGGTTCACTCACTTGTTGTCGCCTCGAAGATCGCTCAGATCGAACTGACTCGCCGGGCCTGCCTACGGCTTTTTATATGGCGAGACGAATTACAGAAAGTTCCCGATTCACGTAAACACGTAAACAACCGTGGAAACTTTCTAGGAGGCTCGAGAATGTACCACAATAAAAGTAAACAACTAAACACGTAAACACGCAAACAAATAAACGTTAAACACGTAAACAAGCATTGGACCTTTCTAGAAGGTTCGAGTATGTACTTGCGCTCGAGAATGTGCCACAATAAAAGTAAACAACTAAACACGTAAACAAGCAAACAAATAAACGTTAAACACGTAAACAAGCATTGGACCTTTCTAGAAGGTTCGAGTATGTACTTGCGCACCTCATGCCATCTAGTATTGAGTAGGGGATTTATGTTGCCTGTGCTCCCTCGGTAAATTTCGCTGGTTTGTCGCTAGATGGCACCACGTGTCCGTATACCATGTACCGTAACAATATATTTACACACGATGAAACCAATTTCGGTTTCGTTTGACAGCTCGAGATTGTTGCTCTATTCCGCTAGGTATATTAACTTTATGGTAAGTACTTAGTTTGTGTAGTCATTGATTGTTATTTGTTCCCCGCATCTCCGTTGCGCCAATGTTCGTTTATCGCGCGGGAACCGTACTTTATCTATAATATGAAAATGAGTCGCTGAATGTGTTGCTAAGCGCAAAACTCGAGAACGGTTGGACCGATTTCGCTAATTATTTTTTTAAAATATTCCTTGAAGTACGAGGATGGTTCTTACGGAGAGAAAAATTCTAAAAAAAAAATTAAAAGTCTAAAAACAACACTTTTCTATACTCCCATACAAAAGATTTGTGATAATACTTAAAAGTCAAATATATAAAAATGGATTTTCAATTATGTTAGTAACGCTAAAACTCGAACTGCTGAACGGGTTGGGCTAATTTTAGTCTTAAAATAGTCGTAGAAGTCCAGGGAAGGTTTTAAAGTGACACGAAGTTCACCGGGACAGCTAGTTACAGGATAAAAATATCATATGTTCATTCCTGGGATTCAATATATCTCCATACCTAATTTCAGCAAAATCGGTTCTGCGGTTAGAGCGTGAAGAGATAACAGACAGACTGACACACTTTCGCATTTAATAATATTAGTATGGATTATCACCCTTACAAAACCTTGGGATTTCTCTTTAGAGCCATGGTTCCCGACATTTTTTTCATACGGGCCACAAACATGTCTTGGTCTTGGTGTCACGACTCACGAGTCACGGGCCGCTACAAAAATTTTTTAGGGTTAAAAAGTAACGTTCTTCAAAATTGAGTGAAATTTTTTCCACTTTTGAATCATTAAGATTCAAAAGTGGAAAAAATTTCACGTCTTTTACGACGACTTTACATTATTTTGCCGGTGGGCGCGAATTTCAAAATGGTTTAACATCACGCTGGCCTCAAATAAAGCCGTGGGTTTGGGATAGCTGCTTAAAAGGAATATAAAACCTGTGAAGACTACAGTGCGAAGAGCAGAGATTCTATTTACTTAATTGAAAAAATATTTAAAAGCCCATTATAGTTCAATTACATCACGATCAGACGTCGCGCGTCGAGTACCTACGAGGCGGATCACTCCCCAGAACTTAAGTACCTCATTGTGCCGCGTAAATCAATTTGCATATAATAATTAATAATTGAGTCCTATAATTGAATTCCGTAGTCGTAATGAATATTCAATTAAGACTTATCACAATTACAGGATCGCGTTACAGGTGTATGTACATTGTACAGTCGCCGCCGGTGTACCGTTGTACCTTACTGCTTTTGAAATAAGATCGAAACGTGGTACAGTTCGCGTCCGAACGAGAGGCTACGACGCGACGGATCGCATATCCTAGTGTTATTATATCTATAAATTGTTTGTCAAATACATACCCCAGTTTCGCGTCAGATTGGAGCTCTATATTTTACTGGCACTTCGATCCCTTTGATGGTCTCAGACTCGAGATGTAATTTATATTTTAAAGTGAAGCTGCTACGGATAGAATAGATTAACTTTTAGTCGATACAACGTTTTTCAACGTTGCGACGTCGCTCCGATTTTATAGATATTTAAATGTCGCCACCCGGGCGCCTCATTAAAGTTTTAAAAGTTATAAAAATTGAAAAGTAATAATGACTCGTAACCTCGATACGATTTTAATATAAGCCAAAAAGTGTTTGCCGACGTTGCAAATTGCAATAGATCTTAGCTCTCGTTGCGATATTTAAAAGTATCGGAATATTGCGACCGCCGCCCGCCCCGAGCCTCCGCTGCGACTACGAACACAAACAGAAATTTTTCAATTCATGAATGTACATAAACTTCAATTCCGCTTTATAGTCTATCAATAAAATTCAGCCCGAACCAATAAATAGCTCGTCGAGCGCTCGCGTTCGCAAAAACAACATCGAACGCTTTCGAAATAATATTCTAGCCGCACTCGTACCTGCGGAAGGGGAAACGGTTCCGGTAACAAAGATTTCTCGATTAAAACCGTTAATAGACTCGTAAACGCTCGATAACATTTAAATAAACCAATCTAAAAAACAAATATTGGTTCCAATATCACGGCAGATTGGATCCCGACAGATCCCGGCTACTCGAGATCGCGCGAAGTTTCCATTCGGCGTGGGTGAAATTTAATATAAGACGCTATGTAAATTATATTTGCTTTAAACGTGAAATAAATTGGATCTTAGCTATCTCGCGATTGTTAAATATTATGGCTATTGATTCAATAAATTACCCCCATATTTTGTAACTAGGATTCGCAGTTCGCCGAGGTGCGATCGTTAATTCCGTCTTTATTGCTTTGATCTGTTTAAATAGTACTCATCATGATTCTACTATAATTATTGAGACTAAGAATCATGAAGATAAGTCACCATTTTTCAATAATTTTACTTTAATTTACACTCAAAATATACGTTTCAAGTTTTTGCAGCTACGTAATACAACGTGACATTTTAGTGGCTGTTTTCCCGCAGCAGAACGATTTACCTATAGTAGTACTATCGAATCATGCGAATTATTTTTTTAAAATAAAAAATATTTTGTATGACGTACTATGGCAACTTTATGCCGATAGGCACGAGCGGCTATGACCCGGCCGAATTTTATTTATGTTTTCAATAAAAAAATCATCACAAATCTGTTGTAGGTAGTACTACTAAGATAGAATCATTTTACTGCGGGAAAACAACCATTAAAATTTCACGCAGTATATTATACCTAGTGAAAACCAAGAAAATAATTGGTTTTGTTCTTGGCATATACTATACAGAGTGTAACAAAAATAAGTGATAATACTTTAGGGTGTGTACGTGTTCCTTGTAAAGAGTTCACTGTGAAAGTAGCAGCGCTGAAAGACCAAACATTTTTTTCACTTTTGTATGGGGAAACTCTTGACGCTCGGGCCCTTGCCCATACAAAAGTGAAAAAAAATTTTCGTCTTTCAGAGCTGCTACTTTCACAGTGAACTCTCTATAAGAAACACGTACACACCCTAAAGTATTATCACTTATTTTTGTTACACACATACAGTGTGTAACAAAAATAATTTCATATTTCACTTTTCAGGTGTAAACTCCAACTTAATGAAGCCCTGCACCGGTCGCGCTCTTTAAAGTCACGTAAAAGGTCGCGCGGATTACAATTGTAATCCATTTTCAAATCAAAATAAAACTCCAAAATAATCAAAAAACAACTAAATAAAAAATGAAATAGGCACATTGACGTTTTTATATACAAAAATGGAACTTTAATTTCAAAATGAGATTAACAATCAGCCTTCATGATTATGTTAACTAATCATTGTCCGCAATGCAAGAAGAACATATTATATAGTATATACTTAGAATAGTCAGGATAGACGAATTTTTACATGCTGTGCATGATCGGCGAGTGCTTTTGTTACGCGCTCTTCCGCAGTCGAGACAGCAACCTACTCACCCAGTATTTGAAGATGAAGATGTAGATGGACGGCTTTCATTTTCAAGAAGGTCAAGAAATATTTTAATTTCGATAGCTGGGCTTCGTGGTAATGATTTTTTTAAATTCTCTGTTGGGCAAGGACTTCATCCATGCCAATGCGAGAGAAATCAAAATCAAATCATTTCATTAAATTTTTCTAATTTTTTGTTTGACGTTTTGAACACAACGTATTCCACGGAATATATAACACATAACAATTATTACTACTTTTGTAGGTTTTCTCTTCTAACCAAGTCTAAATTTGAGCTACCCGGCGTTCATCCATAGTTATTCTGAAAAACATAGAAGTTTATAAGGGAAAATTCATATTACTGCTCAAAACTTATAAAAAAATACTCTATATATTATATAACTGCGTTATATAATACACAATCCATAGTAAAAAACGTTAAAAATTCGTTAATAAATAAAAATAAAAAAAAATTATACTCACGTAATAAGTCGCGCGGATTACAATAGTAATGCAGTCCACTTTGAAGCGCTCCAGATAAAAAACCACGCGATGCTGGCACTCGTTCTGCACTGAGTGTACACGTCGGTTGTCTAGCTACAAGTACCTAAAGGCATCCACCAACCATTCTCAGACGATTTTGTATCAATGGATTACTATTGTAATCCGCGCGACCTGTGCAGGGTTGAAGAATCTGCTAGATACTGTATTGGGTCAAAATCTTCTTTTTAAAATAAAAGTCTGTAACTTATTATTAAAATAAAAGTTGTAAGTGTTTGTTGTAAGATCTTCTGACCGAGCGAGGTGTTATGCTCGGTCAGGCCGAAGCCCATAAACCAATTAGTCCGATACTAATATCATATAGGCCATGTACAGAATCCGCAGCAGTCTCGACTCAATCATAACTACCACTAAAGTTTGCCAGCGGGCTGATCTAACCGTTCGTAGACAATAATTCTCAAGCAATCCAATAAACTTAGGATTACTTCAATATTGGCTTTATCGATGAACATTTTTTTGTTTGTTTTTCCAAGGCGACAGGCGATAGGCGCCGCCGTACGGACAGATTGACTGATATTGGCGTAGGTTTTACTGTCTATAAAACTTAACAAGCTTAGGGCGTGTTCATTATCCATTATTCTTTTTTGTGTTTACGCAGGGGGCGTATTTGCCTAATATAAAATTATCATTTAGGTATTTTTTTGATCCAGTAAAAGAAATAAAACGTTGAAACTCTTTTCAGTTTCAGAACGTTTTCGTTTTCGATGTAAAAAGGTACATATGAAAAGTTATTATGGGGGCGATGGGTGTTCTAATCCATTCACAACTAACCAATCGTTACAATCAAAATTAATAAATGATCTGAATGTCACAATTTAGAATTCAGGGGTTCCCAAACTTAATTTGTCTAGTGCCCACTTTGAGAACAAATTAAAATTATGTTTTGGCGCTCCCCTTGTTTCAGTTTAAAATGAATCCATATAAAATAAATTACCTCCCATTTTTTCTGGGTCCCACACCGCTCGCCTTTAGACCTGCAGCGCCCATAAGGTGACGTTATCGCCCACTTTGGGAAAGGCTGAATTTTAGATAAAGTTACTAACATTTAAGGGTATATTAAGATGACCTTTTATCAATTGATAATAATTATATATTTATAATACATAATATCATCGTTTTCTTCGATCAATGCCTTTTTTTTAATTTTATTTCGATAGACTGGTTAGAATGGGGCGCTTTCCATCATCTTTTCGTGGACGCCATCATGAAAGAAAATAGCATTTGAAACTAAAATTTTACAAAGTTTTCGAAACTTAAATTCTGGGTGAATTTCCCAAACGGCTTTTTTTTGTCTTCGTTGAAATTGCTATTAAAAAAAGGGAATATTGTTGTAAATTATTTGTTTTACTATTCAATGGTTAGCTATAGGATTGTGGCAAAAATATAATATGCCTAGGACTATTACAAAGGTAGAAATAAATAACTTAAAGATCTATTTTTATCAAATCGGTGCTGTCCCTCTACTTTTTTTACAAACAAAAACGCTTACGTACTAGAAAATATGAATAATTTAAGGGTATAACTTATATTATTTCGTAGAACATTAGTTAATCTATTATTATATACCATATTTTATTATATAACTAACGATTATAGTAACTTAGAGGCACAAATGTACTTGTCCTGAGAATTTTCCTCATATTGCTGGATAAAAGAAATTTGAGCATTACTTTTCATCGACGAGTCGGACAGTCTCCCCACCCCAATTTTAATTTACTCCTTAGTGTGTGCTTCCACGCAGTCAAGACTGATTTGCGTCAAACCGCTGCATATTCGTGCCAACAATATAAGTATGCCATTAAAATGCTCTCAGCCAATTATTTTATAATATCGGTGATTGAATTTTTTAAATGTAATTAATAGTTTTAAAATTGTTGTTTGGTTCTAATGAATGTATTAAGTGATTAAGCTTCATTATCTGTAACCAAATTTATCTTAGATATAATGCATTTTTTATAATTTCTTAAAAAGTGCGTTTTTTCTCACGTCGCTGCTCTCATATTGGTGTAATCGGTGGTCATTTTAACCACCGATATGATAATTTACACCGAAATTATAAGAAAAAACGAATCAGTGTCTTAAATCTAATATCGGTGTTTAGAATCATGACCAACGCACAGTTTTGTCACATCGGTGGATTGCTTTATCATATCGGTTGATAATTTTACCATATCGGTGAATTGTTTTATCATATCGGTTGATCTAGTGGTATTTCGTTAAGTATACAAAGAAATTACAAATGCGCATGATAGTAAAAATAAATGGATGTAAGGATGTATGGGCCATTTCAAGTTTTTATTTTATTTTTCTCTTCACATCTAGTTCATTTTAATAAATACAACGATGATATTTTTTTTTTAATTCTAAATCCCTACATCAAATGACTGGGTTTCCCAAACCGCTTTTTTGCGCGGCAAGGCTGAAAACTATCTTAATTTTTCAAGATATCGTTTTCATTTTTGATTTTAAAAGTAGGACATAACGCTTATAATTTGGGCCAATCTTTATTTTTTAAAAATAATAATTATTTTCCAAGAAAATAAACATAAATAGGCGATTTTCAATTTTGGTAGCTTGTCGCCGAACAATTTTACTCAATATCTAGACCAATTAACAAAAAACTTGATACTGCATTAGATTTTTATTTTTATGTAGTCGTTTTATATAAGTAGTTGACATAGTAATAATATATCAATTTTATTGTGCTAACTTCTGTAGTTGAGTTTTTATGACACAGTTTAGGTATGTCGCGGAGAATTTTTAAATTTTGGTGGGATTTACGAAACGTTGTTTCTAAAAAATACCATTGATCTCTTAAGCATAAAAAATACGCCATTTACTTCATTCAGCCACACGCTAACTAGTTTAGGAGGTGGCTGTGGGCTGGGTCGTACCAGTTTCCAGCCAGAAATGAAACCTCCGATTTTATGCAATTTTGGTATACTTAAATAATCCTACTTGTGGCAATAATATCATGATGTTATTTTGAATATCGGTAGAGTTTTGGTTTGTTTATAGTTAAGTTAATGTGCTATAACTTTAGAGCACTTAGTTTTTTTTTAATGATTATTTTTCTCGCAAATTCTAATTTTGGTGGGTAAGAGGGTGTGTAAAACATTATTTTTACAAAATACCACTTTTTTCTTCAAGCTTCAAGATTCTTGAAGCAGAAAAAATACGCCATTCACTTCGTTCTATCATAAGCTAACTCGTCTAGGTGGTGGTTGCCGTACCAGTTTCTCGTAAACACCAAGAAACAAAAAATTCCACCAAAATTATATAAAAATGCAAGTTTTTGAAATCCACTCAAATATTGTAAAACATTTTTAAAATATTTTAATTTTATTTTAAGTACCCTATTCTTGATCAAAATAAATACATAAATATAATATTATAAAGGTAATATTATCATATCGCTGGATTAGTATGTCATGTTCGGTGGTTAAGCTTATCATATCGGTGCACCGAAATAAAAATCGGTGCCGGTTTATCATATCGGTGGAAACCAGAATTCAAACTGAATTTTCTCCTTAGTCTTAAACGATACGTTAATGATATTAAATTACATTACATACAACCTGAAAAGTATATAAAATATGTATAAATAAAAAAGTTCACCGATATGATAAAAAAAGGTCATTTGTTGAAATTCACCCATCTAATCGGGTTGGGCTCAGAATCCCTTATTAAGTACGTATATTGTTTTTTTAAACTTAATTCTTGCTTCTGTAGGACCTGACCCTCCTACAGAAGCAACCCACAGGTTGAAAAACAATTTTAGGCTGTTCAACAGCTTGCTGATGGGCAATATGTTGACTTTAGCGCAAACGCGCTGCTAATTAATAGAAACATAATATTATGTAACCTCAGAAATTAGCTACCGGGCATCGTCGCTAGCTAATAAGAATATGCCCCAAATATTTGGCATAAAAGTAATAATCAGAGGTTGGCATAAAAGTTTTATTAGAGCCAAAATAACTTAAACCGAAATGTATCTCTTGTGAACGAGCCTCTACGCTGACGCTATTGGTATTTGCTAACAATATTATCCCATAATGGGTGGTCTATATTACACTGTGATAATGTCATCATGGCAGACTGATGTACTACGTAAAATACATAGGTATATACATTTACTATGCTTAATCAGGAAGTAAGAAATATAAGCACTACCTAGACGGTAATTCAGCATTATATGCGTTTCGTGCTGTAATGCACGCATGGTCGTTTATTGTAGTGAATAATGCGAATGACATGTAAACTACGTGCTGTACATTGATTGACAAGTTCTTTAATTTTTCGTCCTTTATCATGATCATGCGTGCATTACATGCACGCATGATCATTTCATGATCGGCATGTCATGCAACAATTAATACTGTCACGTAAATGCATGTAATGCTGAATTACCGTGTAGGGATGTGTGTTTAATATTGAATGTGATTTGTGTTCGAAATCCGTAGAGTGTGCTACGAGACTATGACTGCTACGCATCTGCCCGTAGCACTTCGCGTAGCAGTATGATATTTTGTGCCAACTTACTATTATCATAATATTTTATATAGATGAAAATACGTAGCTAAATGTGTAGATTATATCCCTCTCTCTAGGAAATATCGATGGTACCGGTAGAATGATTCATAAATTGCAATTAATGTAACTTTGTAATCTTATACATGTATATGGGATTACAAAGTTATTCACGAAGATAGAGAAAGAAGAAGAAAACTGGACAGCATTTATGAAATGTTTATTAGGTTTTCCCTTAATTAAGAGCTAGATATCTCTCTACCGACGATAAACCGGAGATATTGATGGTACGGGTACAATGATTCATAAACCGCAAATATTACTTTGTAATCCTATGCATTTATATGGGATTACAAAGTTATTTATGAAGTTAGTGTATCTAGAAAACTGGACAGAAATTTTGAAATATTTGAATTTTTCCTTGATTTAGACACTAAACACTAATTATATTCTAAATTTGAAGGTTCTATGTCTGCTAGAAGTGCCTTAGACTTTTGGTGATCGGTCAGTCAGTCAGTCAGTCAGTCAGTGACAAAATTAAGAAATTTTAACAAGTTACAGTTCTTAAACTACTGGTGCAAATTGAATAAAATTTTAAATATACCGTGTTTATACAATGCTTGCTTAGCAACTGAAAATTCAGGCTTGCTGGTTTATCCACAATGAAGTTATAGGGGGGGTCAAAAAGAGTCTGAATTGGTTCGAGAAAAGGATAGTACGGCCGTGCCGCTTTTTTGCTCGACTTGGATTATATAAATATGCTCCCTCACAAGGAGCATTTCCTTGTAATGTAACGTTACAGAGTCGAGCATTACATCAGTAAGGAAGGAGAACCGAGCATTACAATGCGCACCTTGTAATGATACATCTTGATACAACTTGTAAGATCAATGCTACGTGGTAACGTGACAGTGAAGTCAACAGTGCGTAATGCTCAAAGTTGAATCTATAGTGTTACATCACACGCGAATGCTACCGACACCTTGATGCAGTCATCACCGGGGGTTACTAGCATCAACGTTTTTATAAATTCAGAAGCATCGACCCTCGTGCGTCATAATTTTGGAGATTTTCTATGTCCATCACGTTGCAAGTTTGATAAATGTACGTACAGTTGGAACGGGATTTACCTCCGAGTTCCGACTGACAGCCATGAAACAATTTATCGAGGGACGAGGACTGGGCACAATATTACAATAGACAATTCATAACGTTCGCTATGTGAGGATTACCGCTAGATCTTACAGTAAATAAATAAAGGCATTAAGCTAGATTTCGTTTTAGACTGAATGACCAATTCTGCTAGTAGTATATTAATCAAGGAAAAGGAACATGACGTAAAGGTTGAAGCCGTTATTGCAATTTACAAAATTATTTTTCTCAAAAATACAAACTTAAAAATTATCATATTTATTTAACGAAAAAAATTGTCTTCAAAGAGAGCCCTTAACAGAATTATAGGCATACGAAACAACCCTACTCAAAGCGTAAAAATATTAAAACGTTAATGTCAGGCACTAAAGGAGCAGAGTGTTTATAAAATTACGCGCGCAGATGCAGAGGAAATGTTGCCCGTTAATAATATGTCGTAAATATATCCGAAATTTCACCGTCGGCAACACCGCGCCGCGCCGTGGGATAACGAAAAGCGCAACATTATTTATGTTCAAACTACCCACCACGGAGTGGAGTCAAACGGGATAAAATATGTTGTTTGCTCAAGTGAAGCTGCGCTCGTACGGAGGAGTACCTCGAGCAGCCTATTTTATATCACCGACTAACTTTTCATCCTTAATACGTTACACAGAGAGTACGGATTATAGCTGTTGTTTGATTTCGAACACTGTTTCAGTGTAAAATATATTAGAAATTAATTGTTATTAAAGCAAAGTAAACTCCGTAGTTTCAATCCCGTCATTGGAAGTAGGACCTCTAATAATATTATAATCTGTAATCACTTTAAAGTAATAAATAATTACGAATTACGAATACTACTGTAAGCATTGTAAATTATAATAGACTTATAAACGTATTTCTACGCCGCCACAGCTCTTGTAGGTTGCTTTCGGAATAGTCCCAAATATTATTCAGGTTGTGTGTAGCACCTTAATACCAACACTATACAGTAACTATACGGTGGTCCAGGACAGGGCACTGCTCCGGTAATTTAAATGAAAGTCACCCGCTACATAATATATGACGGCCGTTAGCCACCTTAGTAGGCGCATACTAATTTATGATGTTACTCCACACTCCATTATAAAATACTGCGGACGCCGCAGTCCGCACCTTTGTTCGCAATATTACTGTTACATCCTAGTCGCATGGACGTAATGTAGCCTGAAATTGTTTGGTTTAATAAAAGGTGATCCTTATGCCTTTAACAGACCTTTTAAAGCTATTTTACACTTGACCTATACAGGATGTAACAAAAATAAGTGATAATACTTTAGGGTGTGTACGTGTTCCTTGTAGAGAGTGAAAGTAGCAGCGCTGAAAGACCCAATTTTTTTTCACTTTTGTATGGGGAAACTCGTGACGCTCGGGCCCTTGCCGTATGGGCAAAAGTGAAAAAAAAATTCGTCTTTCAGCGCTGCTACTTTCACAGTGAACTCTATACAAGGAACAATATACACCCTTAAGTATTACTTATACCTATTTTTGTTACACACTGTATACAGTGACGGATTAAGACTACTTGATGCCCTTAGCAATCCATGCCTGTCCCCCTATTCGGATCTCAACTAGAATCGGTTTTTGGACCTTTACTCTTCTGGTAAAGACGACTCAGACCTCAGACGTGATGCCCTAGGCAATTGCTTAATTTGATTAAGAGCTAATCCGTTACTGACTGTATACTGATGAAATTAGGATCATTACAATTGGGATTGTCCATTTTTTTTTAAATTTTGCTCATTACAAAAACATTTCGAGGAATAAGGTCATTGATCGTTTTTCTGTATATAAACGAAAAAAATACCCATTAGTTACTTATATTTATGAACAAATACGTTTAACCTTTGTTTGACCTTTAATGGCGTTATTTAGCAATAAATTCGACCAACATTACGTTTCGAACTTTTGGTAAGCTTCTCCTATCAGCTTTCACATAATGAGAACTTGCAATTGTCGAACCATCCATTATAAATAAGATTGAAAGGAAATTTAAAACATATGCAGAGGTCAATTGGCGGCCGATGATGACGTCAGAGCGAAACTTTAAAAATGTATTGAGAAGAAACTAGCCAATGAATTTCAAACTTATTTAATTTATATTCTTAAAATACCCTATTTTAACGAAAAAAAAATATAAAAAGTACATGTGATTTTTTTTGGACAATGCCCATTGAAACTGATTACTGAGGTTGATAAAGCTGAAAGGAACACTAGTGATTGGCCAGCAACAAACTTTTCATAGACTTGACATCAGCGATTCGCCAAAGCAATATGTAGCTCGTCTACGAGTCGTAGACGTCCACGACGTCTCCCGCTACGCGACGTCGTAGCGTTCGCCTTTGATATTTGAACAAAAATTGTAGAAGCATGTTACAGCGTGCAGCGTTTCTAGCTGCAGCCTCTTGGAAGCTTGTAAGCCTCTTTTATTAACATCAGGTAAAATATAAGCAAATATTATTTTAACCACAAATTTTAACCGACTTCCAAGGTAACTATAAGGGTTCCTTGTTAGTTAAGCAGGTACCGTACTATATACCGTATACTGCTTTGCATAATTAATTATTATAATATTTTTATTTTATATTATTTGTGGTTTCGGATAATGATGAAGGATCGACTCAGGGCGCCGCGGCGCACAGTTTGGGAGCCCGTGCTATACACCAATATTAGCAAAGTCATGATCGTTTTTTCACGAATCCCACTGAGCACAAAGAATTACGAGTAAAAGTATCGGAAAAAAGTACTCTAAGCATTTCCTTTGACGTGATATTATTTAAAATAATCCAGCGGGGCGTATTCCATTATTACAGCCGCATTCTATTCTTCCGAAGGATTACATTTTACTAATTCAGTGCTACCTGCTTAACATATACGTATCTCCGACGCGATATAGGGATGTTATATCCTGTGTCGATACGACGATGTAGGATAAATAATAAATATACTTATTTTAAGTGTTTTGTTTTTAGGATAGATGTATAAAGAAATGGCGTAAATAAAATTAATATTTTGTTGTAGGTACTTAATAGTTTCATGAACAACAGAAGGTAAGTAACATATTATTTATTATTATTGTGTGGTTTGTATAATAGGAGTAGTAAATTATGACAATGTAGTTTTTTTAATGTTAAAAACAAAAAACAAAATAAAAATTAATCGGCCAAGTGCCAGTCGGACTCGCACACGAAGGGTTCCGTACCGCTATAGAGCAAGAATAGGCTAAAAATTGTGTTTTTTGTATGGAAGATATTTAAATATTAATTGTTAAAGTACACATAATATATTTAAGGCCTTTCTGAAAATTTCATCTGTTGCCATTATTGATATCGAGCAAAAAAGGCAAGCAAAAATCTCGTTTGTTGTATGGGAGCCCCCCTTAAATATTAATATTATTTTGTTTTTAGTATTTGTTGTTATAGCGGCAACAAATAAACACAATCTGTGAAAATTTCAGAAGTCTAGCTGTAGCGGTTCTTGAGATACAGCCTGGCGACATACAGACAGACGGACAGACAAGTCTTAGTAATAGGGTCCTGTTTTTACCCTTTGGCTACAGAACCCTAATAAAAAAGTAACAAATCTTTAATTCTTAAATTAAATTAAACTGGGTAAACACATCCTTCTTTTGAGTTGCTCGAGTTCTTTCTGAATTCTATTGTTAGCTGAAAATTGAATATAAAATATCGACAAGAAAAGTAATAATATCGATAATATATCTCTTCCCTGTACATTGTACAATCAGCTGTAAGAGTTCCGGGGGCGTGATGTATAGTGTATACGAGGTCTCTCTGTACCGAACTCGTAAAGTATTTCAACAATTGCCAAATGTGAAAGACTGCGGTACCACCGCGTTTACGACGAAATGTTTTGGTCACAATCAATTTTAAATTAAGCTTCTCGCTACCGCTATAGCTAGATTTCTGAAATTTCACAGATTATGTATTTCAGTTGCCGCTATAAAAACATAATATACTTACTAAAAACAAAACAAAAACATGTTGCGTCGTTAGTGTTGAGTTTTAATTCTCCGGACTTTGCCCCCGGCCGGTACTTGGGGGGGCTACGCCCCTGATAATGTTGCTAAGCAAAATGGTGTTGCGTCGTTAGTGATAAGTTTTACTCCTCCTTTAGAATCAAAGTAAGTTATTTATTAAAAGTGAAATTAATGTAACCAAAAGTAAACATGCAGATTTTGCGTGTCGTTTGATTAATATGCGGGAGGCTTTGCCCCTGCCCTTACTTGGGGGGGCTGCGCCCCCCCAAACCCCCCCCCCCCCTCCTGGTAATGTTGCTAAGCAAAATGGTGTTGCATCGTTAGTGTTGCGTTTTACTCCTTTAGAATCAAAGTAAGTTATTTATTAAAAGTGAAATTAATCTAACCAAAACTAAACATGCAGATTTTGCCTGTCGTTTGATTAATATGCGGGAGGCTTTGCCCTTGCCCCTACTTGGGGGGGCTGCGCCCCCCCCAAACCACCCCCCCACCTGGTAATGTTGCCAAGCAAAAACGTGTTGCGTCGTTAGTGTTGAGTTTTAATTCTCCTTTAGGATCAAACAAAGTTATTTATTAAAAGTAAAATTAATCTAACCAAAACTAAACATGCAGATTTTGCATGTCGTTTGATTAATATGTGGGAGGCTTTGCCCCTGCCCCTACTTGGGGGTGCACAGCCCCCCCAAACCCCCCCCTTCCCCACCTGGTAATGTTGCCAAGCAAAAACGTGTTGCGTCGTTAGTGTTGAGTTTTAATTCTCCTTTAGGATCAAACACAGTTATTTATTAAAAGTAAAATTAATCTAACCAAAACTTTACATATAGATTTTGAGTGTCGTTTGATTAACATGCTTTGCCTCCGGCCGGTACTTGGGCGGGCTACGCCCCCCCAAACTCTTCCCCCCCCCTCCTGGTAATGTTGCCAAGCAAAAACATGTTGCGTCGTTAGTGTTGAGTTAATTTTTGGCATCGACTTAGTTGAAAGGATAGAGAGTAACATAGGCTACTATTGGTCTTGGAAAAACATCATGTTTCTAAAGGATATTTGCAAGAATATTCGTATTGTACACGATTTTCGAATTCCACGCGAGTGAAGCCGCGGGCAAAAGCTAGTTAATAATAAAATTAAAATAAAATAAATATTTTAGGGGGGCTCCTATACAAAAACACAATATTTCGCCTATTTTTTCCCTATAATCGTACGGAACCCTTCGTGCGCAAGTCCGACTCGCAGTTGGCCGATTTTTTATAATGTTTCAGTTAATCTGTTCTAGGTAAAGTTTTAGGTATAATTAAACTGCGTACTTACATAAATAGTGAACTTAAAATTAATTCCGATAGATTAAATTTTTGTTTAACTATGAAAGAAAATATTATATACTTACTATTACAAAAGATACATAGCTTGTTATACTGTGGATGGTAGGCTGTATTATTAGTTTGTGTATGAGTGCAGGATTTTAATGTAGGCGTGATTATAACATTATCATGGTTTACAAAATAATCCACTCGTAAAAACTTTGAGAGAAAGAACGTCTGACGTCGTAACATTTTCAATCATTCTAGATGCTGATGAATTATGATACTATGATATTATACAACACAAAATATTATTATAAGTCTATCACTTGAGACGTTTTAATTAATACTTTATTTATTTATATCAAAACATTATAATTATCTGGGAGTATCATATCATCACAAATGTTTTTAATCTTTCATTGATAATTCAGTTAAAAGGGCCACAAAGAAAATAATTGCGAGCTGCGAAGTGGTGGCCACGACAAATGACGTGAACTTTTCTTAGTCAAGACTTACCTCGGCTGGACGTGGCTTATTTAAAAAAATTAAAAACATGTTGTACCCACTTTATATTAGTATAAAAATATACAAAAACAAATAATTTATATATACTAAGATATAATATGGTATTTGGAACATCTACCATTGGAGATATTCGAGGACTTTCCGTCCTTCTTTGAAAACTGGTTTCCCATACATACAAGGATCTTGATACATATTTTTTACTCCACCCCATTGTGTGAATAGGTATTTTTAAATAAATAGTAGGCTTATACAAAAAAAAAAAACGTTATAACTTATAAGTATTCACAACTTGTACACACTATAATATTATTTTTCCCGTTTCGTATTCGTTACTATATATTTATATAATATCATAGTAAACTCACCACCCGCCTCCTAACACTAAGAAAGACACTTAAAATAACCATGCTGATAGATGTTCCTTAATTTTTTTTGAGGTTTTTTTTTGTGAAATAAGGGGGCAAACGAGCAAACGGTCACCTGATGGAAAGCAACTTCCGTCGCCCATGGACACTCACAGGCCACAGCATCAGAAGAGCTGCAGGTGCGTTGCCGGCCTTTTAATAGGGAATAGGGTAATAGGGGAGTGTAGGGATAGGAAGGGAAGGGAATAGGGGAGGATAGGGAAGGGAATAGGGTAGGGGATTGGGCCTCCGGTAAACTCACCCACCCACTCGGCGAAACACAGCGTAAGCGCTGTTTCACGCCGGTTTTCTGTGAGAACGTGGTATTTCCCCGGTCGTGCTAGCCCATTCGTGCCGAAGATTGGCTCTCCCACGTCTAATAAGAAAGATCGTATTTTTTTTTAAATTAATATCACAAAAAGAGTATACAGTAGACATTATTGTCACTACCGCCTAGTGACAATAATGTCTACTGTATACTCTTTTACATAATTAATACAAATATAATACTATGTACTATATCCGTACTAATATTATAAATGCGAAAGTGTGTCGGTCTATCTGTCTATCTGTAACCTCTTCACGCTCAAACCGCTAAACCGATTTTGCTGAAATTCGGTACGGAGATACTTTGAGTAAAAACATGATACTTTTACATTTTTATCCTGAAAAAGGTACGGTCTCGAGCGATATACAAATGGTCCAACAAGCTGGGTCCTGACTGTTTGGGAACACTAGATGGCACGCGAATTACACACACATGCGGTATCTATCTTGATCTATGTCTGTGGTCCTGACACTCTTTTTGACTTATTAAAGGCTGGTGCTATGACACATCTTAATGTGTCATAGCACCAGCCTTCCAAAGGCGGCTCTTCTGGAGTTTGTGATATCCATGTCCCTTATCTTCACGACGTTTTATTAAGCACTTCTCCTACTCTCTAATGACGGTACTGCGGTGGAGGCGAGAGAGACATTCCTCTGGGTGATTTTGTTTTAGCTCAAATAATTCCAAACGTCTTTTTAAATTTCATGTTACGCGTGTTCAGTGGATAAAAGAATTTCTGAGGACTCAGATGTATATTATGTTATGCAATTATGCCATTATTTGCTGTAAGAATGATGTCATGATATTGACATCATTCTTTACCAGGCTATAATTGAATCGATGATTTCTAAAACAACATAACTAACATTTTTGCCGAAATCGAGTTTATAGCGATTTTGGATTTAGTCTATGGCCATTAATAAATTGTGCATTAAAACAACACAATTGCTTTGCGTTTTCTATGTAAATTGAACTACTGAAAATACCGCTTAGTGTTAGAACAACATAACTGACTGACATTTCTCTTCGGTGATTGTTAGAACAACACAAGTGCATACAATGGGGATTGTCCATTTTTTTTTAATTTTGCTCATTACAAAAACATTTCGAGGAATAAGGTCAGAGATCGTTTTTCTGTATTTAAACGAAAAAAATACCCATTAGTTACTTATATTTTTGAACAAATACGTTTAACCTTTGTTTGACCTTCAATGGCGTAAATTAGCAATAAATTCGACCAACATTACGTTTCGAACTTTTGATACTTACCGATAAATATAAAAAAAAATTAAGATATCAAAAAGTTAATTTCCTATGTCCTGATTGATACCTTTTTTATACCTGAAATTTTGGAGTGGCCAACCAAAACAGTAGAAACTGTAGATGAAGTGGGAGATGATGCATAACTATAAAATCATAACATTATGTTATGATTTTAAGTTATTATTTTATGTTACAGTAGTTTCTTGGGTATCAAAACAACACAAGTAACAGATTTAATGTCAAAAGCACATAAGTGAAAAACTTTATTATCCATTTATTTATACTAAAATAAAATAAAAAGACGTATAAAAAAACATTATTAGGAGCTATATATACAGAAATATAAAATATAATATACATAATTATATATTACTTGCATTATCAAAAATTATCCAGGTTTTTGTGTCTCCTGAAAATTTTACTTTTAGTTACTTATGTTGTTTTAGAAATCATTGATTCAATTATTCTAGATGTAAATCGGTTCGTTGTACCGAATCTACGTCGTCGGTCGTATTTGGGTTTTTTTTTCTTGGCTCATATAAATACTCGTTCTTAGGTAGACCTAATGAGTACTTGTATCTGTGAGCTAAATCTTCTTCTTGTCTTTATTTTTTATTTTTTTTTTACTTTATTTAGGAAACAAACAGTTTTTTTAAATTAACTTAATATAATACAATTTTTACTTAAAAACTAATAGTTCCATAAAATTTTACTAATTTAATTTTACAGAAATATATGCTTTTATAATTTATACACAATTACTTATTTTTTAACAGGTTTTGTAATTTTGACTTATAAATAGGCAGGCTAATATTGAATATATCAAGGTCTTTAAATTCTTCATTGTAAGTCTTAACGCTACGTTTTAGAAAACAGTTACTAGTATAAACTGATTTATATAAAGGAACGGAAAATATATTTTGTGAACGAGAACCAGGTACTTTAAAATCGATGCCTTCCCAAATGTGTGAGGCGTCAATGTGGTTATTTATTATTTTAAAAAGGTAAATTTGGTCAAACATTTTCCTGCGGTTTACGAGACTCGTTAGTGAATGTCGACTGAGTGAGATCTCATAAGAAATATATTCATGATTTCCAACGAATTCTAAGGACTTAAAAAAATTCTTCTGAACCCTCTCAATGCGGGCGATATGACAAGCGTAATACGGACTCCAAACTATGCAAGCAAAGTCTAATATCGATCGAACAAAGCTGAAGTATAAGATTTTTAACGTGTGGAGCTGTTTAAAAGGTTTATTGTACCTACTTTTCGCTAGGTACTCGCATAATATATATAGAATTTGGAAATTATACCTAGTAGCTCTTCATTCGTGAAATCAGAAACTTGGTACATTTTGCAGCACCTATAAGCTAGTGGGCGAATATTAGTGGTCAAAGTTGACCTTTTTTTTTTTGCCGTTGGGAAATGCTTCATGCATTCCCGACAGCCTGCTGCGGTAAGGAGGAGCACCCTTGGCTACCCACTAAAACCCAACGGTGCCTCCTCTCCGCGTGTCGCTGAGCCGCTGGACCCGCCCCGCCCAGACAGCGGCATCTGCTCTACCAGCAGAACCATCCGCGCGGTTTCTGCCGCTTTCTCCGGGAGAGCGGTCCAGGGCTCCGGCCGCTCTTCTACCGGAAGAGCTCGTGCAATAGGCGATGGATTCCCCAATCCATCGCCCGAGCCCTAATATGGCGGGAGTTGACGCTCATGTTGAGCGCGTCTTCGTCCCCCGCGTCTTCTCCCTATCGGGTCAGCAGCTTCATCAGCTTCCCGGTTTCTCTCAGCGGCCTCCTTCTGCGTCATGATGGACTCGCAGAAAGCAGAGACCGCCTGCCAGGCTTCTCTCGACCGGACTAGTGCTCTTATTATGTCCGGGAGTGTCCGGGAGTGTCAGGTCTGGTCCTATAGCGGCGCAGAGTTCTGCCCGTTGTGCGACCCAGGCTGGGCAGGCAACGAGCGTGTGCTGCGCCGTGTCGTCCTCCTCCGTACAGTGATGGCACTGAGGCGTTGGCTCCCGTCTGGCCGTATGGTGCAGGTAGTGACCGAAACACCCATGTCCTGTCAGCATCTGCACCATCCGGTAGGAGAGAGTGCCATTACGCTGCGCCACCCAATCCTCCAGTACTGGCCGAATTGCTGCAACAACTCTGTGACCGGCAGTTGGAGATGCCATTTGGTCTTGCCAGGTGCGCATTATCAGCATTCGCGCTTGGCGACGCCAATCTGGTGGCACCCGTTCCCCTCTTTCCTTTGCTGCTGCAGTGCGGGAGTAGATTTCCGCATGCACACGGGCTTCCAGGTCCCATGGAGGGGTACCGGCTAATGCAAACGCCGCTTCGGTGGCCACCGTCCGGTAACCGCGAATCATCCGCAGGGCCATTGTTCGCTGCGGACTCCTCAATAAGGCTCTTCTCTGCGCATTGAGATTATCCGCCCAGATAGGAGCTCCATAGAGGGCCATGGATTGAAGGACCCCCGCATAAAGTCTCCTGCAGGCGGATCCCGGACCCCCCAAGTTGGGCAGGAGGCGTCCAAGAACCATGGCCGTCTTTTTTAGCTTTGGTGCCAATCTGCGGAAGTGGGGCGTGAAGGACCACCTGGGGTGGTCAAAGTTGACCTAGATTAGCCACTTGGTGGTAAGTGGTCGTGTTTGTAAGGTCCCATTAAATAGTAATCTAGCTGCGGTTCCGGTGTCGTACTATTGGCGAGTAATTATACATTTTCCCTTTTGTGACCGTTTTCAAATTGTTATGTTTTAATTACATATATTATATTTCCACTTAACTCGCGTAAAATTACATTTTAGTTTTACAATACACCGGCCGGCTCGATATGTTACGATTCGCTTTAATAAGCGAATATCAATATTAATTATCATAATAATATGTTTCTCTCGTATGCGAATTTCCATTACAGGGTTGTGTGCATTAAATCCAATATACTTATTGTATTAAAATTCCAGGAGCATCGAGCGCATGATTATTTAAATTTTCATTGTTGATGTTTAATATAAATAATAGGTGTCTACTGAGCTGTGAAGGCAGTGAATTAGCATAATGTTAATGCATCAGTATGTAGTTTCATTCATGTCAAATCAAATATCTATCTACACTTTGGTTGAATTATCGTAGGTGGCGATGCACAGAATCTGTGAGAAACAAACTTGGTAGAGTTAATAGGGAAATAATATTTTTTCTTTTATAGATAGCAAATAAAAGCTATTTAGCTTTGCCGTCTATGAAAAAAAAAAACATATTAATTTTATTATATTGATTCAACTTCACTAAGATAAAAAAAACGTGTTTTTTTATTTTTTCCCATTACATGATTTCATTTTTAGGGATCCGTAGCCAAAGGGTAAAAAACGGGACCCTATTGCTGAGACTTCGATGTCTGTCAGTCTGTCTGTCTCCAGGCTGTATCATATGTACACTATGTTCAACAAGAGCGTAACCGGCAAAATTAATGTTAGAAGTTAAATAAATGAAACAAAATTTATTTTATATAATTGTTTATTTATTACTTTAAAATGCTTTATCACTAATATGCGGTCCAGTCCCCTCTACTATGTATTACGGACTCACATCTCCGAGGCATATTTTCGATTAAATTTTCAGCGTAGTCACGGGACAATGTACTCCATATCGCTTTTATATTGCGACTTAGCTATGCAACGGTTTTTGTATTACTCATTCGTAGCTTTAGCTTCATAAGCGCCCAAACATTTTCTAACGGGTTTGCGTCTGGTGACTGTGATGGCCAGTCTAAAACATCAATACCGTGCTCGGTCTTCCAGGCGGTGCAGACACGGCTTCGATGTTTGGGATCATTGTCCTCCTGTAAAATCCATTTTTCGTTTGGGTTTTTATACCTACTTTTGACAGATGGTAATAAAGCTTTTTCATAAATTTTGTTCATTTTTGCTGCATCCGGGTTGCCCGTAAATACATACAAACTTCCAAAACCTCGTTTTGACAGGCACCCCCTAACATGCACCTTTGCTGGGTGTTTAACAGTGCGTACCAATAATTTGTTGCTGGAGGTTGACCAAGCACGAGATGTTATACTCGATGCCCAAAAAGAAGCTTCGTCTGAAAAGACTACGTGGTCCCAATCACGGTCAAGATTTTCCTGCGCCCACGCCATTCTTTTTTTAAAGTGAGTCTCGGAGAGAAGAGGTTTTTCGATAGTGCTCCTGTATTTCACTTCCGATTCTGCCAGTCGATTTCTTATGGTATTGGGAGATATATAAAGCCAATTTTCTTTCAGTTTTTCTTGAGCTGAACGTAGAGATAACCGAATTTTTTTTCAAACATTTGAACGATGCGTTTGTCTTCGGCGGGAGTCGCCTTTTTCATTTTCCCTCTTTCTAGCAGGTCATTAACGCTCCGGGTTTCAGAATATCGTTTCACCTACTTGCTCACGAATGGTCTTGACTTCCGCATGTATTTGGCAGCTTGAGAATGCGACATTTTTTACCCTTTTGGGTGCAAGCAAAGAAACACTGCTTCATATCGTGACGCGACGGCGGCACTCATGGCGAATAACGTGTCGTCAACTCGGCGCATGCGCACAGACTCCTTTGTTTTGTGCTAAGCATTTTAGACAAAGAACCACTGAACGTGTTTCAGTTGTTTTTTTTTAATTTGGTTATGATTTTTGACGTAAAATGCCGGCTACGCTCTTGTTGAACACACTGTATATACAAGAACCGCTAAAGCTATTATATGTATATACAAGTATAGTGTATTATATGTATATACAATATAAATATAGTGTATTATATTTATATACAAGAACCGCTAAAGCTAGATTTCTGAAATTTTCACAGATTGTGTATTTCGTTGCCGCTATAACACTAAAAACAAAATAAAATTGTGTGATTTTTAAAAACGTGATTTTTTCGGAATTTTTTGATTAAGTATTTTTAAAATTTTTAACGTTTACGCTGTGCTATATATTATGTGGCGACCCTAAAGTAAGATCTTCCGACCAAGCGAGGTGTTATGCTCGGTCAGGCCGAAGCCCATCGTTTATATACCCAAGCACTTAGAAAACTACGATACTGCGATGCAGGAATATTAGGCGAATTGTGGGTACCGTATCACTCCCCCCCGAAGACCGGAGGTCGAATCTTGAAGTCTTGTCGCTTGAGTCACCAGTACCAGAGAGTTCCAGTGAGTCGGAACTGTGATGCTGCTGCCCGGGATCCAGTGAGTCGGATAGCTGCCGTGCGGGGCCGATGCTACGTGCTGACCAGGAGAGATGTGCTCTGCTTTTTGCTGACCGGTCGGTGTAGTGAGAAAGCCCGATGATGCCGATGCGGAGTCGCCCAGGCCACGGTACATTGCAGCTAGTGGACGAGGTACCCGATGAGGCGATGATGGCTGGCGCGGTGTGGAGGGGCGGGGATTGATGATGATGAAGGAGGCGTTTCTTGTCGAGGGTGACCAATGTGAGAAAAATTGAGAATAGCAGTACCGGAGTACCGGTAGTGGTTTTGTTTGGCAGTTGCTGATTGGTTAGTCTAAGGCCCTTTTCACACGCATACGGTTGCGACACGGTCGCCGTGCCGTACAAAGTAGAAATGTATGACACGGGTCACGGCACGGTCGCCGTGCCATGTGAAAGCTGTCTACGTAGTTCATACATTACTACTTTGTACGGCACGGCGACCGTGCCGCAACCGTATGCATGTGAAAAGGGCCTAACGATACTATCGAATTGTCGACAATTTCCATTTGCAGTGGTCCGTGACTTATCTTCAGTGATCTTTGGATGCAGCGGCACATAGCTATTGAATATTGATGAAATGAGGTCCAGCGATTCACTTTTTATAGTTTTTCGTTCTCGTCTTATGAGTTAAGATGATTAAAAAAGTTTATATTTATATTCATTTTTAATAGATTTTGTAATAATTTCATAAGTCATATTTTGTAGTGATGCAATAAAAGAGCAAAGGTGCCTTCGGGTAGCACGCTCTTTAATTGTTGATCTTTTGGCATAGGCCATAGAGTAAACGAACTTAAAAACGAAAAAAGCGATAAACGAGTATTACGTACGTTCGAGCGTCACGTCGGCCGTGCACATAATTGTACAAAGGTATCATGGTGCATGGTATTCAAATGCGGATATTCGTTGCACAGGGGATTTCGGTGCGCCCCCCCAGACGGGGGTATCGATTTTTGTGCTTCACCCTCTAGTTGTGGGGTTGTTATTATTAAATATAAACGGCGACGAAATGTCGGTGCCGTAATGTTTTTGTGGGGGGAGACACCGCGCCTGCACTCCCAACAATTTCCTTGCATTTTGTATTACGAAAATTTATCGCAGCGCCTTCTAAATTATAGCTTTATTAATGTGCTATGTAATGATTTATGTTTCTTTTTTGAGGAGTACAATCAAAAACTTTGTTATAAATATAAGGCTTTACCTTATTAAGTAGCAAGTGTATATTAAACTTTTACTGAATTCCTAAGTGCCGAAATTATTATCTTTTATAAGAATAAAGTTAAACAGCATCCACCTAGACTACTTTTGATCTAACCTTATTTTTTAATCAAGTGAAAGGTGGCTTTAGCTCCTAGGTACGAATCTAGGAGCTAAAGCCAACAAGTATTCATTAACTAATATGTATCTGCTAATGCTTGCATTACCATTGCATTGCATTACAGCGCATTACAGCGCCTTTAAATACACTTTACATTTCGGAGAGCGAATTACATTTACGAGTATATCGTGATATCAACACTTCATAATATCCAATATCATAATCGATAACCATTACTCGGTTAATTATCTCATTGTCACAAATATTCGCCGACTCGGTACGTCGTGAATTACGATACCGCCCCACAGTAGGCTTTATTTCAATACACATAGGGCACCGATAAATAACTCCACCGCCGGCCACCTGAATATTTAACTTTGTAAAGACATCCATAGATGGATCAGATGGTTCCACAACTGTACTGGCGACATTTTTTAAATCGTCGGAGCGAATGTGATCCTTATTTCTCGGGCATAGAGAGCCCGCGGCGATCGCCGCACGTATCGGCAGGTTTGCGCGGTACATATTATGCGTCGAATAGCATTACCGGGGTCCACTCTTCAATCCAATTACAGCACGGAGTAGTATGAATATTCAATCGCCAATACAAAATCGATTATAAAACAATTTCGAGCGATGAAAACTTTAATGTAATTCTAATAAAAAGCTTCTACGGGGAATAAATTTTCAAGTGCTCGGGTTATATTTTATTCGTTGCCGAGGTAGTTTTTAATTTTTTAACATTAAAAAGAGAAGTGAATCCATATTCGCTTTCAATATTTTAGCACCGAATGTTTTGAGTGCTGACTGCCGAGCATTGTATAACTAAGAACATGGTGTGAAAAGACGTCGCAGCTTACGGAGCTATAAAAGAAGATATTTTCAACTTTTGTTTTAAATTAAATATATAAAGGCATAAAAATGCTAACAACACAATAACATGAACAAACTACAAAGACAAGTATAGAACTTACTCAAGATATTTTTTCGATGAGTAGAAAAATAAAGCTGTAGGGAAATCGCAGACACACTTTTTGTGTGATCGAGTCTGCGGCGCATCCCTTAATGTCCGTTTTCACTATCCTAACGAATTTTCTCAAAGCTAACAAGAAATACTGAGCATAATAGCTGTCCTGCCGACTGCGTGTTAAGATCTCACCAACGCTTGAATGTCAACTAGGTCCTTAGAACTAGGGACAACAGCCCCCCTAGACAAGTGGCAAAACGCTAACGCTAGCGCTAACGCTACAAAATGTATGGATTTGACATTAGTATTCGCTAGCGATACGATGACTAATGTCAAATCGCATGCATTTCTAGCGTTAGCGCTAGCGTTAGCGTTTTGCCACTTGTCTAGAGGGGGCTGACACATTATATGGTGGAAACGGTTTTGTGTCAGCGACACTGGTATGGCCCTAAGATACCTCTGAAGATACTCAACGTAAGGACCGAATTACACCTACCCAGTAGAGTGGAGATACAGAGCTCTCGGCAAATGGATGATGGATGTGCCGACACTCGGTAGGCGTAATCAGGCCCTTCGTAAAAACGGGCATTAATTTTTAATCGATAATGCGAAAAGTCGGGAAAAGTAAGGAGAATAAAATTGGCGTCTTTACATACGGAAAATATTATAAAAGACTCGGGCATAAATATTCATCTTGGCGCTGTGCAATTAGACGGATGGACTTCGTGTTATGCTAATTCTCGTTTTATCTGGAAATATTAAAACGGACCCATTTTTGCTTTAAATCCTTGTACAAAAATAACTTTTCTTCGCTGTTGCGACACTGTTGTGACACGTTTTGTGCCATTCGTTCAAATTACTTCGTCAATTTCAATTCTTCCACTACAAAGTTGAGTGTGAGAATTAAAATTTAAGTAAATTATCATTAATATTTCACGTACATTATACAAACAATATATTACTGTATGATGCCCGCAACTCCGTTGCGCCAAAAATCTTTTATTGCGCGGGAAATTTACATTTCTCCGGGAAAAGTATCCTATGTCATTTTCTTGGATTCAAAGTATCTCCATACTAAATTCCATAAAAATAGGTTTAACAAATTAACAGTTTGGGCATGAAGAGGTAACAGACAGATAGATATACGTGGGAGAGCCATGCTTCAGCACGAATGGGCCGGCTCGACCGGAGAAATACCACGTTCTCACAGAAAACCGACGTGAAACAGCGCTTACGCTGTATTTCGCCGAGTGAGTTTACCGGAGGCCTAATCCCCTACCCTATTCCCTTCCCTACCCTCCCCTATTCCCTTCCCTACTCTCCCCTATTACCCTATTCTCTCTTAAAAGGCCGGCAACGCACCTGCAGCTCTTCTGACGCTGCGAGTGTCCATGGGCGACGGAAGTTGCTTTCCATCAGGTGACCCGTTTGTTCGTTTGCCCCCTTATTTCATAAAAAAAAAGATATACACACTTTCGCATTCATAATATTAATTATTAGTATGGATAAACCTCAATTATCTTTTACAAGTATAATATAGATTTTATCCTGTAACAAAAATAAGTGATAATAATTTAGAGTGTATACGTGTTCCTTGTAGAGAGTTCACTGTGAAAGTAGCTACTGTACTGTATAATACACGATATTTACGGTGTTGCATTTACAGTGTTATTCTTTAAGTTATACAGGGGGGTCTAAAAGGGTGTGAGATTAGCATATTTAGGAAGGCCGACGATAGAATTTTTCTGGCTCCGTCGTAAACTTAAAATTTTTATACGGGCCCAGGCATTGTTATGGAGTATTTTACGAGATTATTTTATAAAATTTTATTATATTTATTGCCAGGGGGTACTAAAAATTTGATAGCCTTTTTTCCTGCCTACTGCATTAAAATACTATAGCGAACCAGGACCGAGTGGCCTATATTTATTTATATACAGGCTGTAACAAAAATAAGTGATAATACTTTAGGGTGTGTACGTGTTCCTTGTAGAAAGTTCACTATGAAAGTAGCAGCTCTGAAAGACGAAATTTTTTTTTCACTTTTTTATGGGCAAGCGCCCGAACGTCACGAGTTTTCCCATACAAAAGTGAAAAAAAAAAATTGGTCTTTCAGTGCTGCTACTTTCACAGTGTACTCTCTATAAGGAACACATACACACCCTAAAGTATTATCACTTATTTTTGTTACACCTTGTATATCTTTAGGACTAAAATTGTAATTTTAGGACCATAATATTGTTAATTACACCGTGTGTTACCGAGATCTTGTCTAAGCGACGGGACCATAACCAAAATATTTATAAGTAAGATCACAGATCACTTAATATTATGTTGTAATAATTATGTTAGACATAAAAATATCACAGACTCTATGACAAAGAGCTACCCACGTCAAGCTATACGTGAAAACCGGCTTACAGCGTAAGAGAACATTATTAAAAGCAATTGAACTAAAAATGTAACAGATCGTCGTTAATTAGCTGGGCGTCCAGCGAATATGGATACTAACGTGGTTACTGTCCATCGTCCGCGCCACCGCGCCACCGCGCCTAGACGTAGAGTGAGTCGATCGATCAAATACTTTATTAACTTAACCACTTTTTATATAACAAACTGGAATGCACGCTTAAAGCTTAATATTTCTTGTTCTTTCTTCATATTATGTTTTGTTTCAAAGTAGAAGGATGCTATCGAATCTTTACTAATATTATAAATGCGAAAGTGTATCTGCCTCTCTGTGTGTTACCTCTTCACGGCCAAACCACTGAATTGATTTTGATGAAATTTGGTATAGAGATACTCTGAGTCCCGAGAAAGGACATAGGATAATTTTCATCCCGGAAAAGTGTACGGTTCCCGCGATGTAAACGAATTTAGGCACAACGGAGTTGTGGGCGACATCTAGTTTTGTGGAGGTACGTTGAGTCCCGAGAAAGGACATAGGATACTTTTCATCCCGAAAAAGTGTACGGTTCCCGCGTGATAAATGAATTTAGGCGCAACGGAGTTGCGGGCGACATCTAGTTTTGTGGAGATACGTTGAGTCCCGAGAAAGGACATAGGATACTTTTCATCCCGGAGAGGTGTACGGTTCCCGAGTGATAAACGAATTTAGGCGCAACGGAGTTGCGGGCGACATCTAGTTTTGTGGAGATACGTTGAGTCCCGAGAAAGGACATAGGATACTTTTCATCCCGAAAAAGTGTACGGTTCCCGCGTGATAAATGAATTTAGGCGCAACGGAGTTGCGGGCGACATCTAGTTTTGTGGAGATACGTTGAGTCCCGAGAAAGGACATAGGATACTTTTCATCCCGGAGAGGTGTACGGTTCCCGAGTGATAAACGAATTTAGGCGCAACGGAGTTGCGGGCGACATCTAGTTTTGTGGAGATACGTTGAGTCCCGAGAAAGGACATAGGATACTTTTCATCCCGGAAAGGTGTACGGTTCCCGCGCGATAAACGAATTTAGGCACAACGGAGTTGCGGGCGACATCTAGTTTTTAATAAAGTAGAAATTTGAGAAATAATGTGTTACGTACTTAATATAATAAACTGTACCAATCCATGAATATGAATCTTCTCGATATTGAGGATGACATCGCTCTTCTCTGTTGGTACAAAATTTTGCTGACGTACTACAAATATTTCAAACATTTTCGACGAGAATTTCCCTAATACTACAAAATGCAACTCATGCTTGAAATAATTTTATTTACAATTTACAGATGTTTCTGAAGCGTTATGCTTAGACTTTCGAGGGCAATTTATTAGCTTTATTAATTAAAAGGTATTGGAGCCAACGGTGCATTCCTTTTGGGTCTACGTATTATAATACGAGTATCTCAACTTGCTTATGCACAAATAGTAGCAATAACATTGATCGAGGCGAAGCTACTTCCTGTGGTACCTAGTGTGTTTCTTTCATCAGATGTAAATAAAAAGATGTCAGAGTAGAATTTTATAATTGCTACTACAGTATAAAGTAACAATTGAATACAATAAAAGTTTGCTTCGTATACATAACCAGAATGTAGAATTGGGTAATGCAATTATCCCTTTTTATCAAGTTGAACTAGTTCAGTATGTACTATTTATTTGTTAACAAGACCTACAGTCGGGGGGATGCCAAGTATTAACTGTGAATTGGATCCCCTCCAGAACTTATAAGCGACTGCGACATTGTCAAGAAAATTTAGATTTATGTCTCATTTATCTTCCATATTACATACTGCTGTAATCTTATAATCCTTCATAATAAGACATACAATTTTCATAAATTTCTGGGTAGATATTAGGTATTGCAGATTTCTGTTATACTTTCTTTCAACGAAATTGAATTATTATAATTGAAACCTTATATTTAAAAACAAAAGAGCCAAGTGGAGCACATCAACGTTACATAAAAATTTGTTATCGCGATTTCGTCAGTCATCGATGTAAAAAAAAACTCAATTAGCGAAGTTAATGAAACGAGCTCGACCTTGTTATTCAATATAACACGCCCTAGAAAATATAAATTATTTACTCGTATTTTTCAATAAATATGAAATATACAAATTTATTTTACGAAGAAAAATTTTATATTATATTAAGAAGTTCAGTTTGTTCAGTTTTTTTGGTCGTCACCAGCTAGCAGATTTTAAAAACTAGATTCTAGAAGATATCCAAAAACTCTTGGCACTACTGTGACTGCCACTTTTAGTACGCTTCTTGGCTGCCTCATGGCAACAGCGACTGTTTATGCTAACGAGAGCTACGTCTCTCGTTGCCTGTCGTGTACACGAACTCCTAGTGGTTCAGTAAGGGCCAACCCACACGTATGGCGTACCACAACCACACACAACCACACCACGTGGTCGGGCGTATATTTCGTATTTTAAATGAACTAGACCATTCACACGTACAAGTGAGGGAGGAGAGCCGAGCATTACAATGCGCACCTTGTGTGTAATATCTTGATACAACTTGTAACATCGACTAGCTATGTAATTCTCAAAGTCGAATGTTACTTACACGCGAATGCTCGTCGGTCAGGGAGGTATTTTTGTAATGTAATGCCCAAAAAAGTAACATTACACGTGAATGCTCCCGGTGAGGGAGCACGTTTACGTTGCAGTAGGAATGGACCCGACAGCTGTATAAAAACTTTATAAGTTCTACGATTTTGAATGAAACTCGGACACAAAACGATAACGTTAATGATACACTTCTCATTATATCACACACTCATCCGCCACGAGCATGGTCGTTATTTTCTTTCAATTTTATTCACAAATGAAACGATTGAATTTTCTTTCTTTAGAATTTCCAGGCGTAATTACGTTTTATATAATTGTATGAGCCGTAAGCTATTCTTATCCTTTTCATTTAATGCTTAGATCTGGTATACTAAATAGATTTAGCATTCAAACATGGAATAAACAAAATTTAAGTAAGAAACATAATATTATGTATAATTAATTAACTGCTTATTGTATCTTTTAACTTCAGAAAAAAACCTATGTTTCTATTAGGGGTAAAACTTCTATAAGAAAACCATCGCGCGCAACCTTTGCTGATGTGATCATTTCTGATATTTTCTCCCTCACGAGAGCGCATTGAACTATTGCCATTGCGTGAGGGCTCAGATACCCTTTTAAAGGCTAGGGGAAGGTCCTATAACAAAAAGTTTCGCAATTTCCAGCGGCTCAGGAAAGCACTCCACTTACGGGAACGTGAAAGTCATACGAATACATAACTGGATGTTTAAGAGATTAGATGTCATTCCAACCTTGAACTTAAATTTAATTCGTCCTTAAGGGAGTTGGCGGGAATCGAGTCGGCACGTTGCTGTCATTAAATAAATGAAGACGAATGTGTTTGCAATATTTATGCTATACGAGTTTATGAGTTTTTAGGGTTCCGTACCCAAAGAGTAAAAACGGGACCCTGTTACTGAGACTTGGATGTCTGTCCGTTTGTCTGTCTCTCTGTCTTTCTCCAGGCTGTATCTCAAGAACCGCTATAGCCAGACTTCTAAAATTTTTACAGATTGTGGATTTCTGTTGCTGCAATAACAAAAAATACTGAAAATAAAATATAAAATTAATATTTAAGGGGTTAACAGCTAGGAACTTGAAATGTTCACAAAATACTCAGTTGTATTTATAAATTCATAATTAATAATGAAATTGAAATAAAATAAATAATTAAGGGGTCCCCCTTAATTATTTATTTTCCCATATAGAAAAAACATATTTTACCTATTTTTGCTCTATTATGGTACGGAACTCTTCGTGCGCGAGTCCAACTCGCACTTGGCCGATTTTTATTTTATTACGGCTAGTGCGATGTAAGACTCACACGCTACAGTCCTGCACGTTTTTTTGCAGTATACGTCTTAACATTCACAGATCGATTGTACTGCAACAAATTGAGCAGAACAATCGACGTGTGAAAGCTTCTATACACATTGTATGCGCCAGTATTTATTTGTTAAGAGGAGCCCACACCGCTGTTTTTCCATACAAACGTTGGCCCCTGTTTCCTCCCTGGATAATGCCGGTAGAGTTATGATTTTTTTCCTGAATATTCCACTATTAGCATGTCCCTATGTTTTCTTTTTTTTCATAATACGAGTATTATTATTAAAAAAGATAAGAACGTCCAAAAACCCAAAAAATGGCCAGATTTTCCTCTGTGTTCAAACACCCAGAAAACAAAACTGGCTAGAATATACAAAAAAATAAAACATAGGAACACAGCTCAAGCCTTGCTTTAATTCTTAATGAAAACAGTACTTAAATCGGTTTAGTTTTGGAGAAGGAATCAGCGGAGAACGAATCGAAGATTTTCTGTTCTTTTATTAGAACTTTTGTCGTGTTGTCTCTATCGCGCTATGCGGTGGGAGACTTGAGATTGGTGAGACAGCAATACATTTTCAAATACCTATTTTCAATTTCTCTCGCCCTTGGTGTTTCCTCTTAAGACGTATGCTGCAAAAAAAAAACGTGCAGGAAACGTCTGTAGAATTCAAAGCTTATAGCTTAAATTTTGGTCTGATAACTTTTACTGCAAATGTATTTACTTAAAAATGTACATGATTGGATATGTTTTTTTCCAACATTTATTTGTACAAATTACAATACTATCAAAATACGTAAGTCCACCGTTAATATGTCAACATTTGACAGTATTTTGTTATTAATAGCTAAACGTAACATTATTATCTTCTTCTTCTTATATATACAATTCTCGTGTCACAATGTTAGTTACCGTACTCCTCCGAAACGGCTTCACTGATTTTTAACAAATTTTATATGCGTATTCAGTAGGTCTGAGAATCGGCTACTGGGTACTTTTAATATTGATAAGTGCGTATTTTCATTAATAAATAATAGTAAATTATTACAACTCGAGATTGACGGCGACCATTGTTTGTGTGACGGGATAGCGGTGGACATTGCCATGGTGACATACTTATTTAGTCACTTCAATAAAATAATATGGGCGAAATAATTTATATGACAAAACAACAATTGCCGGGACAGCTAGTAATTTGTAATATTATCTATATCTAGTCTCAAAACTCGTTGACCGCATTATATATTCACAACAAGTTGCTATTCTAATAAGATGAAATAAAACAGAAGCGCTGCAAATGAAGAACTACATTTTGCATTTCCTCAACTAATATTCATTTTCAATTTCTCTTATCTATGATAGTGTATTATTAATATTTTATATGAATGCAGATTTATCACAAGGAATGCAATAGGATACGTTTTTTTAATAATGAGTTATTTCAAAGCAAAATTAATCTTTATTTTAAATATGTTTCATATTATGGGTTGATCATATTAATTATATTATTATGATTATATCCAGTTATATTTAAGAGTTCTTATCAAAATAAAATCTTAGATTTTTAAATTATAATTAAAAATATATATTATATAGTACTACTTAAACTTTGAACGAATGATTCGTCAAAAGTAGAAATAAGTTGATAACGAATTGATCCCACCAGCTCGTGTCAACCTTCAAATGAAACAGAATCTGTCCAAAGAAGCTCCGAAGCCACAAACTAGGGGTCAAAATGAATTTGCGGCCATGTTAAATACGAACTGGAAATATAAAATATTTGCGCCTTTCATGAAATACAATCTTTCACAGTCTAATTCACTAATAAATCCGTCAGACGTTCGCGAAGATTCTTTGGGCGGATGATCTTAATTCGATTAACTGTCCGTCCACCCGGACCGGCCGGGCTGTCCGGATCCGGCCCGGGTCTGTGCACGCTCTAATCCGATTATATTCCGGTTTTAAAATATTTCAGATGATACCCACTGACGTCACTCACGTGAATGCAGGCGAGTGTTCAATGAGCGACGCTTGTGCAGATCGTATCTACTTAGAATATTACTCTATATCAACGGATTTTCCATATTATCTCTTCCTGTATTATTACTCCAGTGGGATTGTCGTGCTTATGTACTTGCAGAACAATCGACTATTACAATAGCCTTTCAATTGTGTGCGATTTAGTGATGTGACATTGTGCAAATTTCCAGCGCCCATTGAATTAGCCGCAACTAACACGACAAGGCAGACATGGCAGGGGTTGCGAGGGATCGATAGTTTTCCCCTGGGGAACTCCGCAGGGGGACCGACCCCCTGTCACCCCCCCGTGTCCCCCGGCGGGCAGACACCGCGGGCGGACACTCGCTCGGACATCACCACTAATGAAATTGTATTTATGTCTCCAATTTTTATATGGCGACGGACAGAGTAGATTGGCCACTTTGTACATTCATCGAATCCGAATAAAGAATGATTTTCGCAAAATAAGTGTCCTTTTGTTGCGATTCCGATTTCGACTACATGTGTTATGTTATTTATTGTTGTAAAGGCACATAGGCTTACGTAATTTTATTAACATTACGCCAAAACAGATTTTTATAACGAATTGGAATGGAAATTCAATTAAATGAAGATTACTGGAAACTGGAACACTCAAAGAAATTATAATTTGCATTGCATATTTAATATTATATTTTGCAAGTATTTTACATCATATTTAAGCCTCGTACGTACGAACGAATAATATTACAAAGGCATTGAAAGTGTGCACATAAATTTAAATGTAAATATTTCTTATTTGCGCAACATTATAACTTCCACGTATTCCCTTTAAGGCACAGAAGTTGCGCTACAAACGGGTGGTCATGAATTTTCGAGTCGGTGTTACATCTAGGTGGGAAACGGCGCGAGACGTAGAGAGCTTCGTTTTGAAAACGTTTTATTCATAGTGATGCTGCTGCTGTCCTCTTAGAGTCGACTATGATAATTTGAATATCGTACAATATCAAACTAGTAGAAGCTTCTGTCGTAAGCTTGTCTTAAAATTCAAAATATTTAATGCTTTATACGTGGGAGAGGAGGAATAATTTTATACGTGGGAGAGCCATGCTTCGGCACGAATGGGCCGGCTCGACCGGATAAATACCACGTTCTCACAGAAAACCGGCGTGAAACAGCGCTTGAGCTGTGTTTCGCCGAGTGAGTGAGTTTACCGGAGGGCCAATCCCCTAACCCCTACCCTATTCCCTTCCCTACCCTCCTCTATTACCCTATTCCCTCTTAAAAGGCCGGTAACGCACTTGCAGCTCTTCTGATGCTGCTAGTGTCCATGGGCGACGGAAGTTGCTTTCCATCAGGTGACCCGTTTGCTCGTTTGCCCCTTATTTCATTAAAAAAAAAATGCTAATCCTGTTGTTACCTGTCAATAGTTTCTCGATTTGTAACTTATAGGACAAAGACAGTACTTAGCATGGGTTAACGAAAGCATGGTGTAATAATTAACCGACTTCTTATATGCAAATAGATGCAGCTATAATGCTACCAACTGTTTATATACCGTGGTAATTTTTCACTCATCATTCATTTTTCATCATCATCATTGCGTGCAATGATCAACATAAATTTGGTCGTGTTCTAATTTTTGTTACCATTAAAGATAAAATAAATTGAAACAGACTGCGTTAATGTCTTCTCAACTACTGCATCTCCGACCAATTGAGTCGGAGTCATTTTGAGTAAACATTCATCACCTATATTCATCACATTATTAAGTCATATGTCGTAAGTGAACATTGACAAATGAATTGTTGGAACATTGCCTACGTGATACGTCACATATAATAACTTTGTCCTAAGACTGAGTGCCGATATAATTTATTAGATTTACTCCTAACTAGTCGAACAACAATAATAACGAAACTAATACGATTACTTTTCGTTGGCAATAAACTTATCTACACGCCAAGACAAACAACTGTTGTTAATTTTATTACCTTTATTTTCTTTGCAAATACATTTATTATTATGATTTATGCCATACCATAATTGATCTTCATATAGCATAAGTTGCTTTTAATAGACACTTTTATTTTTCCACGGCTTCGTGGAGGATATCTCGATTGGACTGAAAGAAAGAAAAGACTAAAGAGTACCTACAGTGTACAATCGTTGGTACATCTTCTCGCCATAAGTAGCCTATGTAAAGACATGTGATTTCGAATTTTATCAAATTACTCCCATAGTTAAAGTCTTGCAAATAATATTTACGATGTTTCCGTTATTTTGAAAGTTTTCATAAAACATTGAGTAAAATATAAATAGGGAGTAGGACGTAAGATAATCGTACAGGTCTTCATCCAGGTACCTGGTCCAGGTATTTTCAGGTACCCTATGGAGAATATATCGATGATTCTCTCTTTTCGATATCCACCTGGCGCATCACTACATCGAGTAGAGAATTTAAGGAGTTATAAAATATTTTACGTTCCGTTCACGTTATATCGAATGACGGCCGCTTTTATTTCCTCGCCGCATCGACGTTTTGTTAAACTCAAATAAACAACTCGAAACGGAGCCGATATTATTCCTATAAGATCTGTGTTTTTATTAGATTTTTATAACCGAAAGAGCCTGTAATGCGATTTCTGTTAAACGAATCAAAAAGGGCCCTCGTAGGGACTAGATAAGTTACTAGATAACTTGATATAATTTAACTAGCTTACAGATATTCAATATCAGACTTTGTCTGATTTTATGTTAAACATTGTTATTCTTTTATGCATCATACAAAGAAAATAATTTAACTTGAATATTTTACTACAATAGTGGCTAAACAAATAATCTTTTTTTGATGAAGAAATAGAGTAATTTGAAACTTCCTTTCAAAACATCTTTGCAATGTTTATACTTACGATATTATACTTACGTAACTAATTACGTAGTGACCCTAAGGTCAATTCAGGCCGCAACGCGATGAGGCGAGGCGAGGCGCGGCGTGGCATGTATGGATTTGACAGATTTCAATTGCGTGAGACGTCTTGCGAATCTGACAAATCCATATATAAATTTAGAAATGCATCTACGCGTCGCGTTGCGGTCTGAATTAACCCTCCAAAGGACTGCGATTGGTACCGAGGTACCTTGTAGTTAGTTCTGCGTAGCTCCGCGTAGAGATTGTCTACGAGACGCGTAGCCGCGTCGAGGCTGTCTACGCGGCGCGTAGCCGCGTAGTGGCGTAGCGTAGAGATACAGCTATGTACTGTTGCTACATCTAACTACTTACTGTAATATTGTGTTTTACATAGTAGTAGGCTTTATATTAAAATCTCTTGTGTAAAAAGCGAAATTGAATGTTATAATGGACGCCCGAATTTAATTAATATAAACTGCCAAATTATACAAAACAAAAATGAAAGTTTCATATAAAATTACCGTCATTTTTATTCAAATGAATAAAGTTTAGACCAATAAAGTTTTGTTTCGCGCGGATCGGATTTACATCCGAGATGTTATATTTAATAAGATTTTCGGCGATGGAGTATTATTGAATTAACATATTTTAACAGTGTTTCCGTAAGCGACTTCAGGGATTCTCGATTTAGAAGTTTCGACGCTGTTTGATGCTGAAGGCTTTTGGAGCTACTTTGAAAGTAGCTACAAAAGCCTTAAGTTTAGGTTTTTCTAAGCGGAAACAAAACTTTCTATTAAGCTATCATACGTTTAAACCTAAGTTGTAATACTAAGCCCCAATTTCATCAGCGTCTGTTAGTGTTAACAGCTTGTTAAAATGTCATGTCTTCTCTTTCATTAATAAGAAAAACGAAGGAGGTAATATAATACTAATTGGGTTAACTTTAAAAGTTGTTGGTGAAATTGGGACTTAGCCTAGGATCTAAATATATAGTAGTAAATGCAAATTTTTGTAGCTCCTGGGTTACTTTTAAAGCAAGATCTTGTAAAACATTTTAAGTTCTAAGCGGTATCAATATTTATTTCAATTATTAGCTTTGACATAAAACGGTATTTGAAAAAAAAAGGTAAATACATACTTTTCATCGATCAGACTGATATTAATAAAGAATATGACTTTTCTCTCAAGAAACAGTCGCCTATGTCCTTTTACTTTGTATCTCAGATAAACTCACCTAAATTTCATCAGTCCAGTAGTTTCGGAGCTAGTTCAATGCAAACCAACAAACTTTCCTTCTTTTATTTCTTTGTTATAAGTATATCCAGGGTATAAGGGTGGGCAAGAAAATAAAAAACGAGACATTCAAACCACTTTCTTTATTTCGTGTTCATTGTTTTAATACAACATACAAGTAAATTTATCATCAGATATTATTTATCAATTCTTACGAGCTAACTTAATTATTTGAATAACAAATACTTAAGAGTATCGATGCGCCCAGCTCCCAAACACGGAGGAAGGTTATCGGAGATGCTGTTTAACCCACACTTAAACATATAACAAACATCTTACACCGAAATATGGAATGTGAAACAGATCAATTGGAAATTTTAATAAATTACAGAATCAAAAATACAAAAATAACTCGGGTGAAACTAGGCCCAGTCGCAGATCGAACGCGACACCCGCACCAGCCCCCGGTACGACGGACGTTCGATCTAAAACTGAACATCGTACAGACAAATAAAATGAAAATTAACTCAGATATATCACTCATAAAATTCATAAAATAATTAAAGAAAACACAAACGCACAAACACACAATAAACGGTAAAAATTCAACTTCGTAGGAAGATAATACGTGATAACGCAAAACTCACTCAAGTACGGTATTTGTACGTAAAAATAATAAAATCGTCATGAAACCTAATGGAGCTACTTACAAATGCATATTCATAACTTTAAACTAAAACAAATTATGGAATCGTGGGTGCAACTGAAAATATTTTTGGTTAAACTTAGTCTTTTGGTTCCTTTCCAACAACTATTTTAAAATCAAAGCCAATTATATTCTCCGTGAAGTTACATTTAAACGAAACGTCACAATGAAACACAATATTATCTAAAATTACATGAAGTTATTATCTACGGGACAGCGCATGAGACACATTACGAAGCGTCAAAACTTGTGACTAGAGAGAAAAGCGTCTGAGAGCTTCGAGAAAACATAATTAAACGATATTACAAGTACCATGTCACAATATGTCAGACTTGCTCACGAAACGAGAAACTGGGATCGCGGAACCCGCTGACTTCCAAGTTCCAGCGAGCGAGTCGACAGTCGTAGCCTCGGCGTACTTATATAACCTACCAATAAAACTAACTTATACACTCACTGACTAGCTTCATAAATAATTTTTAATAGTAAAATAAATAGTAAGTTAGAATTTAACGCCGTGAATAAAGTATAATTTGTTATTGTAATAAATGTAACAGTCGGTAGTAAATAATGTAATGAGTGGGTTTGGCCTTTCGAAGTGTAAGAAGGTGCAGCGAGACGGAAACGGGTGAGTCTGTTTATGCCGGAGAACCTCAGAACTCGCAAATATTATCTAACGTAACGAACACTAAACAACTAAATCATTGGCCACGACTCGTCGGTCGGTTCGTTCGCAAAATTGAGTCGCCTCTCGCGGCGGATGTTCACGACACCGAGCGGGGACGAGATCGTGGCAATGATGTTTTACCACACGATATTTTATTTCCTACACAGATATAAACCTTAAGTATCGATTAGCGATCGAGTTTATTATGAAAAAATATATCATTGGAAATATTTTTCAACCTCTCTTCTTAATCTCGTACCATCCAAGAACAATTTTATGCATGTGACAACCGATTTTATAACTACACTTTATCCCTAACAACACTTTGGCAACAAATAGTATTTTATCCTTCAATTTTCAACAGCAACGTCAACATTTTTGGAGTTAACATTACCATGTTTATTTACCGTTCGTTCATCGTCTCCAATTACCATCGTCTTTTTAAGAAAGAAGACAAGAAGGTAGCGACAGAGGATGTGTTTATGAAATTGGGTGTTTCATTGTTCAAATAGTTTTAACATGTCGATAAATGAATAATTATTGCATGATGTTACTGCTCAACTTTACATGTCCGATGATTATCGCTAGCTAGTAATTATTTGTAGATATCTATGTTTTGTATTTATCGGCACGTTTGAAATATTTGGAATTTTACTTGTCATCCGCTAATCAGATGTTTATTTTCTGTCGGGCCGATGATAAGCTAATGCGATGATGTTACCTTTCGAAATAAAATCACCCAATAGAAGTGGTACGTACACTAGTACACGCGACGATGCAAATGTCACATCACTGAATTTGGCTATCAATTTTCAAATAACTTCCCGTACATTCGCATCGTCGGATACTGTCGTTATGTCGTACGGAAACTACCCAGTCATCAAAAACAATTATTCAGGATTACAGTTGTCTTTTTTTATATATTTTTTATTTTCTGTGATCAGTCTTAAAATTGAGTCATACACTCTAAGTAAGAAATGATAAACCCTTAAAATTACCTTAAATCATTGCTAGGCCTGAACTAACACGGATCATGCGTGACATTGTGAGGTGACCTGAGTTTAGAATATAACTTTATTGCGAAGGTACGAAAGGCAGTACATCAGCGACAAGATAACAGCCTCGCTCAGAGATGTCGGCGCAGCAATGCCGGGTATAGAAGTGCCAGGGGTTCCCTGCGTACACACAGACGTCCAGAGTGGGACTCGCTTATATCACAGGGGGAGCAGCCGCGGAAGCTAGCTTAGGGCATAGTTCGGTAGCGGCACTGCGCGCGATGTCAGAATGTACCATCCGTACATGATGAAGAAATAGGGAACAGGTAATTTTAACCGTCTACGGAAAAGGCGCTCCGTTAGTAAGGCTCCCGGGGAAACTAATTACATCGACCTTAACACATACATTATTGGTTTTAGAGTAATCAACATTGAATAGTTCTCATTTTATAATTATCTTAACACTAAAGAGTACAAAAAATAAAGGAAATACGAATATATGAAAAACAACAAGTTATCAGCGCACACCGTCGCATTTCATATAAGAACAACATGATTTTTTTCGTTACAGTAACATTAATTATTCCACACTTATTTAGTAGAGATGAGAAAACAGGTCATCTAGACGACGATACCCACCGACTCCACGAAGACCGTTGAGGGACCTCAGAAAGGGCGGTCCGGCGCGGGCGGTCCCGGACCGCGGCATCGATACAAATCGATTATCAATACACGATCGTTTCCCTTCGATTATCCTTAATGTATCAAAAATATCTGCTAAAACAGCCCTTTCCATTAGAGAAAACTCGATAGAGTACATTTTGAACAGTCTCGAAGTAACTAATGTAGGTAACAATATCAAAAGTGTTGGGGATATGCAAGAGTCGAAGATCGAAATCAACAATTATTTATACACGCTAAACGTAGTTAAAGCGATACTACACAGACACTACCGCAACGTCTAACCTATGTACGGGAACTATACGAGTACGAGATAACATTATGACTTACTGTACGTAAACGAACCGAGAAACATAGAGACTTAAGTACAAAATTCAAATCGTGTTTTCATATTTTTATCAAAGGAATAAAACATCCCTTCAAATATAAGGCCACAGCGCAAAATGGTGTTTCAGTAGTAGTATATAATTTACTGAGTTATTTTTAGTTTAAATAGATGTCATTAATCTAATGACTGGCCTTATATACAGTTGAAGCTCCTCGTGCGAATACAGATTGCATGATGTCAGTTGTGTCGAATGCGAATGCCGTGCGAGAGCATTAGTCGAAGTGAAGTTACACAAGTCTTAGACTACGTTACTCTAGTGTGCAGCGGTGCCGGCCTCGTGCTGCGGCTGCCGCTATACAAACGATACACTCGTACAAAATATCGGTGACAGACTGTTCAAAGCTCAAAGTGTCTTAACCACTAATCTAACATAGACAATGCGATATCTAAAAATACACACTAAACCGTACGCTAAGTAGGATATTAATATAATTTAATTCATCATAAGCATTGTGTCTTAACTTCTGGCAGGATGGCATTAATTAAATGTGTAAAATCGATTTGTGTGTGGACAATTTAAGCATCGTATAACTAATTTATTTTAAAACTTACGTGCATACACATATTAGGTTAACATTTAATCTAGAAGCAAATTTTTGGCGACTAGCTCCAATGAGAAAGATTCCAAATCGTCACCGCCGAGTCGTTCACCGTTTATACGTCAACGAAACCAAATTTGGACTAATTGATAAAGTCTACGTCACCACTACGTAGATGATATGTCCAGTTCCCTCGAATGAAACATTTCCCTATTAAACCTTTAAATTTCAACATGTGACTTTCCCTCATATTGTCAGTAGGTCGAACGTTATACATACTATTATTGTATACTACCTCACTAACCATTCCCCTCGCGCTCCGAATATTTTATATAATTACAATATTACATTGATATGTCATTAACTACACCATTAAGTGTCTACTCAGTTTCATTTGGAATCTTTCCGGGTATAAAAGTTATATCGTCAACATAAAACACACCTTAAAATTACTTCACACAATTAATAAAATGAGAGAGAATGAACTTTACGTGAAATAAATCGCTTCTCGTGTTAGAAGTTCGAAGAGGATTAGTATAGTCCATAGATGTTAATAAAATATCAACTTCACAAAACATGATAGAGAAACGAAAGCACAGAATCACGAGTAAGTATATTATATGATATCATTAGTTCTAAATTTACAGTAAAACGTTTATGCGTAAGCCCCTACATCAAAACTTTTAAAAATTATCGTCACTGAGAAAATAAATACTATTATTTGCAAACGTCTCAACTAACATAAGCGATAGTAAAATATTTTTATTTATTTTTTACAATAAAATGTATCATAAATTCAAACGTGAGTTAATCAAAACATTCAGCGTAGTAATCTTAGAGGATGGATGGTTTGTGCTCATATGTGCTTTGTTTCTTTCGCCTTAAATTACAACAATCACAATTTGACGATCCGCGAGTAAACGGAAGAGGTATCGCATCCGAACCTGGCCGGATGCGTCGTACTTGTTCCGTTTACCGTCTCGTCCGAGAATTAATTTTTCATATTTAAAACGAACATCAGTCGATAATGTAGTAAAATCATTGCATGCGATCACATACAAGAAAAATATCTCAAAAATTAAGTGAAACACCAACGTTCTGTGCATAATTCACTAAATTATATATCAAATAGCGAATTAATGAAATTCAACAATGATACAACATCGCCGCTTAATATAATTCCTTAGAAGCGATGATACAAAATATCGTAAATCATTTATAAATACAATGACAAAACTTATACAATTCCTGAGCAATTAATCGCGTATGCTATTGAAGTACTTTCAGTGAATACGTTCGTCGAATTACCGAAACTAGTTCCAATCGCAAAACTTATTGACACGATTACACATCTACGCATGCCGTATGAACTGTGACGTCACTGAAGGTACTCGAACGAGTAGAACTTGTAACCGAACGGAGTAGCGACAATGATATTTACAAATATTCCAATAATACATTAAAAGTACCGTTATGTTCTATAAAATTCAACGACCCTCTACTAAATAATCAAAGTGACTAAATCGTCAACCACATACATCTGATAATCTAACATTGATACAATATTTTCTACCAGGATGAATACATTAACAGGTGATTCTAATTGTTATGATTTTTTTTTCATTTTCAAACAATGTTTTAAGAGTACAGATATCGATATGGTTACTGGCAAATCTTTCAATCCTAATCGTGTCCTATTCCGATATCATCTTTAACAAACCAGAACTTTTGATAACTATACCCAAAATCTCGTCCTAATAACAAGGTTTCGATTCTAGACAACATCTTATATAAATTAGACACCTATCGTTGATTCATAATTTCTATTATAAAAATACATGCTTTTGCAATCCGTCCCGTTAATCCACTACCGTCTTGTACATTTCCCGGCACTCCTTAATCCTAGGAAACTTAGCTAACAACGTAGACCTGCTAATATTTACACGAATTTTACACACTTCCTGAAGTTTGTGGCAAATCTAAGGTAACTGTCATGATTAGCTACGAAGCTTGAAATTTCATCAATGATCATTGCAGACTAACAGACCTAACTGAACGTTAACTTCGTTTTAAGAACAAAATATATTAGGCCTTCCCCAGTGTCAGACGTGAATAATGATCAGAAGCGATATAGACAGGGGCGGGGTGAGAACTTTGAATTATGAGAAAACAGCAGCATTGATTGAATCTGATTAAAGCCGGGTGAATTATTAATTTTCTGTTTGATCGATCGCCAATTTTATTTGTACTGAATCCTGAAGACGTATGTGAAGTAAATTATAATTTTGGTAAACCTTAATTTTATCCTTAAGAAAATTGCTGAGTACAAAATTATAAACGATTTTGTAAGCCTAACTCGTGCTTACATTAGACTAGTAAGTGCTAGTAAGTAGTAAAATGTTCCCTAGAGTAATTGACTTGGAAATAGTGGTTAGCGTTCTTTTGTAACCTTAAAAGCAGTGCTGCTGTGGAAAGATGAGAATCAGGATCCATTAGGTCCTATTTAATTAAATATATCTACCGTATTGTAGAAAAGTAAAGCTTCCTCGGGATAATTTTACTTACATTTAGAATACAAATAGATCTTACAAGTAGTGTTATAGCCTACAATCATAAGAATATGTAGTTTCGAAGAAGTTTTAGTCGTATGGAAAAGTTTTCGTCGTCTACCGCCGTAGCCACTGAAGGTGTGAACGTAGAAACCCTCGTGCTCGTGCAAGCGAAGTAAAATGTCGTTGTCTGTTTACCATATCTAATGCACTGTGCTAGTAATGTTTTATAGGAGCAAAATTTAAAGTGCTTGAATTGAACTGTGTAACGATTAACTCTAAAGCAATACTTACAAATCTCATGCCGTCATTTGTTCCCCAACACCAACTGTTTCAAAAGAAGTCTCACAAAAATGCACACACACACACGAGTACTGAATACATATAACACACGCACACTCATAATCTATCTAATATTTGTGCTAAGAAATCATTTAACTTGATATCACTAGAAAAATTATTGGGGGTACTTTAGAAAGATTAGCTTAAGGCACAGACTGTTTAGGCGATGAGAAGATTAATTAGCACAAACGATATTATACTGCGGCATCGGTTCTAACTAATTTAGAAGAACTAAATTAATTAAAAGCGATTCATCGAAAGCTTTGTGGAAAAATAAAATAAAACACACAGTATAACTGCAATGAACTGGTATTATTATAAAAAAGCAATTATACAACAAAATAATTCAAAACAAAACGACGTACATTAATTTAAAGAACAATAGTTTATACAAATAATTAAAAAAATATAATAATTATAACAACAAACATCGACAAAATATATTTAAAGACAAAACATGTTTCAATTTATCAGTCCTTTATGATTCAGAAATGCAATTTTAAGAATGAAACGTTTTCCATACAAATTATTAAATTATATTATGCAAAACAAAAAATATTAAAATAATATGAGAAATTAATTAATTGAAAAACTTAATTAGCTTTAATTACATTATAAAATAATGGGATATAACTGAAAGTCAGTATTCGCTAAGACGGGACAGAATTACGAAAAAATATAAACGTTGTTAATATTTGCATGTTCTTACATAAAATTTTGATACACTAAAATAGCTACTTAATATAAATATAATACGTTTATTTTAAGTAGAAGCGTAATTTCAAACAAAACTTTTTCATTCGTGGATATCCTATTAAATACCTTACTCTTGAAATTTGTGACGAAAAGTGTAGGCTTCAAAAGATATCTCAGACTTCAAGCATCAAACTATTATTATTATTATTATTGGGTATTTCATTTGTACATTATATCATTCGAAATTAAAGGACTCAATATATGTATATTTCATATCGTTACTGATAATAAGTGGTAAGTTTTATTTGCAAGCCTTCTTTTTAATAATCGACCTCTGAGATAACTTTGTTAGATGACTGTGATTTCCTACGGTCGCGCATACTTTAGATCATTAAAGCGAATTATTCAAGAAATACCATCACCACGTTGCAAATATCAAAAAAAATAATTCGCTCAAATAAACCTAAGGTACGACAGAATAATTTTGATTTTGAAAAGTGTATGCAATTCGACAAAAATAATTTTATCTCAGTAGATTAAGTGAAATACAATTCTTCAGCCGATCTAAAGTAAATTTACTAGGAACAGAGCAGTCTATAATATAAATTCATTGGTGATTCATCACTGAAATTTGAATTAGTACTTGGAAGAATATATTCTACTTCACCTAATCTAATGGTAAATGTAATGCATGATCGAAGACGCGTCGAGATGGTGGGCACGCTATAGGCACTGACGACAACAAAATTAGAAACGTATATAAGCGTAATTCAAGAACTGTTACAGTCTTTCTTAAAGGTCAGTGGACGTAAAAAGGTAAGATTATCGATTATTCATTATAAACTAGAAGCTGAGTACAACAAAAACAGAGTAATATAACGGATCACTTTCTATTTCCCAACAGAATCGAAAGTGAAATTAATTTATTACTTCATCAAAATATGGTACATATTTACAATACTAAATATCACTTATTAAATCACAACATGGTCTTATGGCACTCGTTACGCTGGTACTGTAGGGAAGGAACAGTGCGAATAGCTGCGATCATCTTTCGACGCGTTTTCAATGTGTAATAAAATAAAAATAAACATTTATAAACAGGAATATCACCATAATGTAGCGTAACTTAAAGCATAAACTTATCCAGATCAAAATTAAGAGAAGATCGTCGGCCCCTCGCCGAGGGGCTAATCAGATCTCGTAGTTGTCGTAGATTCCAAAAAAATCTAAAAACGCTATTACTACTAAAATCAAAACTAATGAGTCTAACTAAAATAATTCTGCTAATACACTCAAACACACGGGTAATGTAAAAAAATAGTAGCATATAAAAATAAAGTAAACGTTACACATGCACCGTATAATACTACTGCTACAAAATAAAACTGTTCCGTACAAAAATATCTTACCAGAATAACAAATTGTATAATTATTTTGTATACAGAGCGAAGCTTTAATACTCCAGTAAGCGACCAAACATATCCGCGCGTTCGCACGTCGCTCTACATCAGCTAAAATCTCAAATAAAAAAATCATAAAAACGCTAGCGAGACGACCATTTCCTAAAGTGCTCTACTAGTTACTACGTGTCCAATTATTATTAAAAATATTCAAATACCTACTTAGTTGTATAAAAAACGAATAACATTATTATAAACCAAAATGATACTAATTGTAAAAAGAAACAACGAAATTGAGGAATTTATGGATCCGTGGGCTCTCAGTGACTAGGCGGTAATGACGTCGAGATGAAAGGAAAATATTTCAACAACTATCCGATTAGGAGGATACGAAATAAAAAATACAACCATCGCTATTAGTAAGTCTAAAATGCTTTATAATACTCAAAGTTTACTTTAGTCAAAAGACCTAACGGAAAATTCTTACGTAACTGACTGAGGTCTATAAAACATTTTTGATCACTCGTCTCCTTGTGATGCCGTAATTTATTTTATTTGGTTTTATTATAACAACAGACCTTTCGTTTATTATTACATAAAGGACCTGTCACTGAAGGTGTCTAAAAACGCCGCAGTCAACTTTGTCATTGATAAAACCCCTAACATCACATTTTCCTAAAATTTTGTATCTACATTTAAAGGAGTAGTAACTTAGGATTGTCCATATCAGCTCAATCAATTTAACACTTACCTAATAATAATGTAACAACTTCTTACTTACTTTCATAATCATGGTTTCATCGACACAGAATAAGTGCTAATTAAAAACAGGAAGTGCCATTGTGCCGAAGAATATCTTAAAACTAACAACAATACCGCTCGATGCTCTCTTATTACGATAAAATCACACGCTTAACGCCTAACAATTTTAAGTAATAATAGTTAAAATATTGGTCCAACAAATGGGCTAAATAATACAAACGCCCTTAATATTCATCCCTAATTTAACGACGCGGGATATGAAAAAATATTATTCAATAGTTAAAAAAATGAGAAGGATCGAGAACCTTTCGCTTTACTGGATCGAACCGAGGGAATAATCTCTATGCTTTAAATAGTTATTCATATAACAATGTCAATACTACAACTAATCTCATTACAGTTTCGATTGGAAATTATTAATTTAGAGATCTCACGCCGTATGTGTATAGAATTTTCATACATAAATTAACCACATCGAGACAGCCGCACTTATCACTCGCACATACAAAATTTAGGAAGTTTAGTTCGCAATCCACGTGTGTCGTCACTTCACTTTTTTAAATTGACGTACTCGTAACTAAACGTTTTACACCACAACTGAACTACTTCTTGAAAGAGTTAATTTTGGGCTTATACTTTGTCGGTCATTCCGATCTTCTATAGTCCTGGCGGGCGGCTCACATGCCTATAGGCGGAACCTGCACGTAGCGATAGATGTAGAGCCGGTAGTCTTTGCTGGCCAGTACTACGGAGCCGTCGTCCATCAGTGCAACATCGAAACATTGCGCATGTTTTACTTTACTTTCTAGAGCTGACACCAATTGACCATCCTGAGTGAATATCGTAAGGTTAAAGTTGTTATGATTGTCAGCGATTAGAATTTCACCGGCCGCGTTGATACCAACGCCGATGGGATAGTTGGTGACTCCTTCGCCGCCAATTTGGCGTAGATAAATGCCTTCGTAATTAAATACTTTCACGCAGTGTGCTCGATTGTCGCTAATAAATATTTCTTGTTTGTCATTGACGACAACGCCATTCGGGAATTCGAGGTGTTTGGAACAACCGAATTTTTGTAAAACGTTGCCAACTTGATCGAAAATAATGACTCTCATAACTTTGCATTCGACGACTACTATACGGCCTTTATTATCCACGGTGACGCCACGAGGATGCTGCAGAATATTGGCGCCGAATTTCCTAACGAATTGACCGTATTGATTATAGATTTGAATTTGGTGTGTAGGAGATCTTTCAGTGACAATGATATCTCCGGAAGTGCGTACAACGGCAACTCTATTTGGGTACAAAAGCTGTCCGTCTCGTTTGCCACATTCACCAAATTGAAATTTGAAGCGTCCTTCTTTGTCGAATATTTGTATTCTATGGTTGTTGGTGTCAGCAACAATGATATCGTTTTGAGCGTTTACGGCAACTCCGCTCGGTTCTGTGAATTGTCCTTCCATGACGCCGAATTCGCCGAATTTGCAATGATAAATCATTTTTTGACGTTTGATCTGAGACTTCGGTGGGAAAATGGCAGTTGAAATTAATTTATTGGTCAAGTCAAGAATAGGATCAGTGTGTGCTGCTGTTGTCATAGCATATGGATCGGCAGCAGCTGTAGGGAATAGCGAATCGCATCCACCATTGGACCATTTTTCGTAGGAATTTATTCCGTTTAGGTTCATGTCTCCAATCGCAGTAGAGAAGGGTCCCAGTGTACTCGGACTATTGAACCTTTTTGAAATTATATTTGAATCAAAAGGTGAGGTCGATTGGCTTGCATGCCCGAGTAAACCATTCGTATATGGACGATCAAGAACACTATTGAGTCCAGTAGGTAAATGTATGCCACCATTCAAGCTTCCCGAGCTACCATTGACACTACTGCTGCTAGAGGACGAACCACCGTTTAAAAGCGATCCATTTGTTGGCCTGGCAATGGGCGGTTGTTTAGTTGGGCCCACGTTTGCCTCAGAGCTTGAACGTACATAACCAAATGTGTTTCGCACACCAACTTGAATTGCCTGATAATTCGAAACGAATTCAAGTTCACACGCAGTCTGTACGCTTTGCTCGGGGTTCGTATTCATTAGTGATTGTAATTTTGTGTCTAGAAGTTTCTTAAACATTAATATTTCGGCAATATTTGCACATTTGGTTAGTCTTTCCACAAAATCGCAGGTTTGGTAAATTTTGTCTACAGATTCTTGAGCTTTTTGTCCAACTACAGATAGAGCTATTTGTTTTGCAGAAAATACGCTCTCAAGTTCTTTAAGTAATTCCTGTTTGCGCTCTTCCAGCATGGAGCGGTAGAATTGGAAGGTATCGTTTATTTCATTTTGAGCTTTGTGATACTGTACTTGTAGTTTTCCCGCGGCGTGTTCCACAGTTTTCACGACGTGCCTGATTTCGGTAGCACGAGTCTTGGCTTCAGCGACCGTCTGTTGCATCAATTCTAGTTGTTTCGGTCCAACATCAGAAAGGTGTTCATAGTCGTGCAAGGCCGCTGGGTGTTCAATTATCGTACATTCCTTGCATACTGGCACAGAACATGTGCGGCAGTAATATTTTAAAATATCATTTTTGTGCCTCGGACAGAACGCGGTTTTTTCTCCGCTCGTTGTAATCGTAGATCCTAGCATACCCTTGTCGTCTTTCAGCTCCGTGAAAGTCAGCACTCTATGCCCCTCGAAGCAATGCATGAATTGGTGCGCCATGACGCAGTTGGGACACAAGAAATTCGCACAATCAACGCAGCGCGCTACTGCGTCTGATTCCTTTGATTTACAGCCGGTGCACCTAGCCGAGGGCGAGTTTGTTTGGCGGGAAGGTGCCAATAAATCAGCGTCTTGTTCGACTGCAGCAGCGATAACTAGGTTAGTCAGTAGTCCGGGAATACCAGCTGCGGGCAGCTGACTGTCAACTCGGCAAGTCACGCAGGTGACTTTGTCAGGGTGTGTCTGTTCTCTCTCCAAGCAACCTCGGCAGAAGGTGTGAAAGCAGTTGAGCACTTTAGGGTCGCTGAACGTTTCACGGCAGAGTGCGCAGACTGTGTCGAGACCGTCGAATTCTCGTAGGTCACATACGGCGGAGTCGCTCGCAGGAGGCGAGGAGCCGCTGAGTGTGAGTGGTGATATGGAGCCTCGCTCCAGCGAACCTATAGAGTTGGCACCGGGCAGCGACTCAAGAGACGGGGTGCGTGAGGCCATCTTCAGGAAACCGGCATCCCTGAAACAAGTTAAATGAAATGTTAAGCCAATGTTTTAAAAATGTATAGCATAAAATGTCACCAATGTAATAAAGTTGGTAAAAATTTCAGCTTTAAAAGAGTATACTAATTTATTATCATTAACGCCGAGTAAGAAATGCATCATGCACATCCATTGTTTCATTATTGTACAATGTGTACGGTCTATTTATCTTCATAAGCCGTGCATTTTTATTTTTTACTTTTAAAGAGATTTGTAATATTATAGAACTCATATAACGCCTTAAAAATGTTTCGTCTATAAATATAATTTTAATGGTGATCAATTTTATCTTAAAATATAATATATTTTTTTAATCATTCAAATGCTCTTAATAATATAATAAAACGATGTAAAAATATCATTTAAAATAAATGTAATAAGCAAACCACACACACATAGGTAGTGTGTGTGGTTTGTTTGCTTCAAATCATTCAACATATCACAATACAGAAGATCAAGTGTTGGATATTGAAAAACGGCCTCCAAAAGGTAATAATGGTCGAGCATTGAATATGACGTTATATCAATTTTATAACACGAATGCACTTTGAAGGGTTTGGGTAGCCATGGCAACGCGTGGGGCGTCTCGTAAGGGGATACTGAATTAGGGTGAGGGTGGATATTTTGGTTTTGTTTGGTATTAGGGGAGAGCCGGGAGACATTTGCGAGGTGAACGCCCGTACTCTGTTCGATGCGTTTCTCGAATATTCTATTTCCAATATCGACAGACACTGAATATTATCAACAAATTCTTTCGGTGAAGTAAACATCTTGTTAGGCTAAATATATAATTTTTATCCAATTAAATTAGGAAAAAAAACACTCAGCGGTAACAGATGTTTATAATGTTAATCGAAGTTAAAGCTTTATTTTTTACTTTCTTAGTGCATAAAAAAGATCTTGAGTAGTTTTGGATGATTTCTACGCGGATTAAGTCGCATAATATATATGTAACTAGCTGTCCCGGCAAACGTTTATTTGCCATATAAAGTATTCCGCCCGTATTATTTTATTGAAGTGACTAACGGCCGTTCCCAATATTTGATCTATCTCTGGTTTTGCCCTACTAGAGATAGGAATAGCTCACATTAGACATTAGAGACATATATTTTATGTCAATTGTGTGAGCTATTCCTATCTCTAGTAGGGCAAAACCAGAGATAGATCAAATATTGGGAACGGCCGTTAATAAGTATGTCACCTTGGCAACGTACATCGCTTTTCCGTAGGATGCAAACTACGAAATAATTTACTATTATTTATTCAACAAATGCACTTCTCAATATAATAAGTACCCAGTAGCCGATTCTCAGACCCACTGAATATGTATATAAAGTTTGGTTAAAATCAGTAAAGCCGTTTCGGAGGAGTACGCGGCCTAACATTGTGATACGAGAATTTTATATAAGTATATAAGAAGAGAAGATTATTATTAATATTGCAGTACGTGTCAAGCATGTGAAAGTTTTGTTATTTCGTTTCAGTAGCTAGTAGTGTTCACTGTTCATTTTTTTTCATCCGAATCCGGCGTGCGGCGCGCAGTCACAAAGTAATTAAAACACAATATAGGTGCGCCAGCAGAGTATTACATAACCAAATTGACGGGGGACGAGGAGTCCGAACGCCAAACAATACATCACTAGAGGCCTATCCGTCTAGCGCTAGATACGTTGCAAGTTTGCAACCTACATCACCTAGGGCTGCCACACCCGCTACCGCAATGTTTTATGTGATAACTAGCAACCCGCCCCGGCGTCGCACGGGTATAAAATATATAGCCACTGAATACATAAACGATTAAAATCGATAGCTTATGATCCTTCACGTAGTCTACTTCTTATCTGTGCCAAATAACATAAAAATTGCTCCAGTAGTTCGCGAGATAAGCCCTTTCAAATAATTTCCCCCGTTTTTCCACATTCTCCATTAGTCTTAGGGTGATAAAACATAGCCTATAGCCTTCCTAAATAAATGGGCTATCTAACACTGAAAGAATTTTTCAAATCGGACCAGTAGTTCCTGAGTTTACCCTTTTCAAATTGTTTTCCTCGTTTTTTCCATATTTTCCTTTATTTCTTCGCTCCTATTAGTGTTAGCGTAATAAAATATAGCCTATAGCCATTCTCGATAAATGGGCTATCTAACACTGAAATAATCATCAAAATCCGTTGCGTAGTTTTATAGATTAAAGGGAACAAAGGGACATGAGGGAAAAGAAGTGACTTTGTTTTATAATATGTATATGTCACCGTAAGATTGTAAAAACCGCGAGATTGTAATATGACGAAGTGATGGATTGTAAACAAACAGTTTTCCGGTGATTTTAAATTAATTATTTCGTATTTAAAACAATCCATCACTTCATCATATTACAATCTCGCGGTTTTTACAATCTTACGGTGACATATGTCACTTAATTTAAAATCACCGGAAAACTGTTTGTTTACAATCCATCACTTCGTCATATTACAATCTCGCGGTGTTTACAATCTTACGGTGACATATAGATTCCCAAAATTTCTATTTACTCAGACGTGTCTGCTGTCATTGTTCATCTCAAAATCCTGACATCCGAATAGGTATTCAAATTTTTGTTTCGGCACAAAACGAAGATTTAATCAAAGCAACTTTCCGGTACACAAGTGTTAAACAGAAACAAAAGAACCTTTTGTTTTTGGGTAAACATCTGCCGATACACAATTGCCAACTCATTAAAAAGTCCCTACGTACAATATAGAAAACTTGTTAAGAAAAGTTTCACCCTAGTTTAATAAAGACATTCTTATTTCTCGTTGCTAAGTTTCTTAGTAAATGCGATTAACTTTCGAGCGAAGAAATTGTGTGTTTACTGAATATAAAGGCCTAATATAAACATTCGTTTCACGTTTAACACGTGTACAGCCAGATTAGCTACTAACATTAACTAAATAATAAATAGCTTTGCGATAACTGCGCGATTGGCCATTTTCCTAATTACAAAATTCATGTTGTATAGTTATAAGCGTCAAACAAAAGAATCGCCGAGTCCCTAAGCCGGGTTAAGTGAACTCTGCTAAAAAGGCAGATTAATAGGTCCTAATAAAGTATATAAATGGTTCGGAGTAAAGTGAGTAAACAACGAGAGCATTCACACTAGTGGCACGAGATTACTGGCGGTGATAAAGCTATCTCATATAACATTTGTGATATAACGACTCCCATACGGGGTGTCCGGCGCTCTTAGCAGCCGCAACGTAAGCAGACATCGTGCAATTAATAATAAATACTCTTTATATAAGTACAGAGAATATTTTAATATCATTGGATGATCTTAAAATATTAATCGTAATGAAAATTCGTAAAAGCTCTCAACGTATTATAAAAATAATATAAAGATTTATAAATTTTATTCCCATTTGTACTCATTATGTATAAATTACTATTACAGCTTCATGTGTTACTTTTAGATATTATAGTGTTCAGGTGGTATTATCATTATTTAATCAGTAAAATTTAAAATTTAATCATTAGAGTACTCGTAGTTTAACCTACTAATTAAAATTCACATTAAGCATGGTCTTCCGAGGCTTTGCTAAAACTTGAAATAATAAGCAATCAATAAATTTCAATCCTAAAACTTTTTTAAAATTAAGTTGTGTTTGGCAGCCCTATATTTACAATCCAAGTGATGGATGCAAACTCCGCAATACATTAGAGCGGCGTGACGGCTCGATCGCTGGCTGTGTGCGAAATGACGTACTGACTGCCACGGGGACCTTAAAAGCCAACTACATACATCATATTATGCAAAAACCGGGCGTGACATCACCCAAAAACGATTTAAAATAGAGGAATAAAAAAGGAAGGCGAAAAAATCCGTCAGCTCTATGTTAAAACAAAATTAATGTTTACAATGCTATACTAAAATAGTTTTCTATTTTGTGTGATAGTGATTTTACATTTAATTTACACGTAACCTATGCCTATTCTTTTTTTCTCCAAAAATAATTTTATCAGTTCTATGAACATCTTGGGTGGGTTTAGGTTGGAGCATACTGCGGATGTATTACATTAGGCTGTCGTGTGACATCGGAATGGAGAATCACTACGAATTAGATTCAAACCGATGCGGTATTGCGACACACTGCCCTCAGCAATGACGAGCAAGCAGTCACTTGTCCAACGTTACCAACATAATATGTACTTGTGATAAAATATATTTGCTAACGAATCAATTAATAGTATTTTAATAAAATTTATTAACTCTTGTCTTAATTAAATTAACTTTGAGTGTTTTTTCTTTAACTTGTTAAAATAGTTATTTTCTTCCTCATTATACATGTATGAATTCCGACAACAGTTTTAATAAACCGACTTTTAACGTCAAATGACAATAGCTCGCTATACATTTTATACAGGATAACAGCCGCTAGCGAGTCAGTAATGGATATAGCACATGAAAAATAACGACGGCTCACATTAGCGACAAGCAAAATTAATAATAACTGATGTGTTCGCCGTTTCAAACACATTTATGTAGTCATTAGATAAACAGCGGGCTGTATCTAGAGACATAGTATGTATTATGGCTGAAGACCGCATAATAAATCGTTCCGCAGACAAAGCCTGGCGCTCGGAATAGCTAATGGCCATTAGATAGCGCAGGCCATTATCAACGCAATATTCATTATCACTAAGGACTATCTTCGCGTAAAATTATTGCCCTGATAGCGATTATTGTTAGTGCATTGTTCGTCTTTCGTAACTTATTTGATTGTTTCGTTGAGGTGTCTGTACGCAGCGTCTGTACTCTGTTGACAATATAATCTGAACAAAGCTTAAAAATTAAAAAAAATTGATGTACTTAGAAAGACCCACGTATTACGTCTGGTGGAGTGGAGGTGGAGTAGGTAGTACGTAGAATAGTGTAGAAACACTCGATAATAGGCTCACTTCTCAAAAATAAGTGGTTCAAATAATGAGACGTTATAAATTAGTGCTTTTTTTATGATTTGGAAGCCCGAATGCGTCCTGGAATCCTATAATTAAGTATTGTCAGTTAACAATGGGACGCAATTTTTTGGTTTTCCTTCGCAATTTAAATGTCAATAATTCGCTCGCTTAAAAAGTCATCCCACGTTCTTTTGTTTGACTAACACGATTTCTCGGGTGAGTAATGAAACGGTAGGGGAAATTCCAATTTGTGTAGAACATTTGATTCGGCGGGAGACCGACAATTGGCGAATTGAGCGCCATTGTTGCCAGGCCTTCCAGAACATTCGCCCGGACAGGAAACGGTCCTAAGGTACAGGTGCCATTGTATCGGACACACCTTGTAAGGGGTCTTTTCCGACAATCCTATTAAGAAAGTTATCGCAACAGAGTGAATATTTGATCAATTTTTATCCCAAAATTAGGAACCAATAGTTTTCGCAAGAGTCTAATCGATGTTAAATTATGTAGGTGATGTTTAAACGAATCGTACGAACCGTTTAAACTTTAAACGAATCGAACGAACCGTTAACACAAAACCGTTGTTTACTTTTTAAATTTAAAAACAAGCTCAGATCCGCCCGGAGAGTGGAGAATCTAGACCGCGTCAACAGAACTCCTTGGGGACCACAAATTAAACTTGCAAAAACTTCCCACTGTTAGCACTTTCAGAATAGTAATTTCTTCGTCCGATAGTTGATCTATTGGGACCATATTAATTGGAATCGGGCCGAAGCAGATTACAGAAACCCAAAAGGTTTTCACGATGTTGTAAATCGGGTCGGTCGCGAGCATATCTGACACGTAACACCCGCGGGATAAGGCGCATTATTGTTTGGGAGGAAACCGCCACAATTGAAATAAGCAGAGAATTTCAGGAGCATTTCGGCTTTGAATTGTGGTCATGCGATGGGCGTAAGGATGTGAGGTTATTTTCGGCTAGCATGTATTAATTTTGTGTCATTATTTCTGTTTAACCAGTGGAAGTAGTTTAGGTATAAATTACAAAATTACACTAAAATGAGTCTCATTTTTGTAATCAACCTTAGGTAATAAAAATTTTAAGTTATAGTATTTTGTATTTTATTAACGTTAAATTGCCTACCGAAGTTCAAATCTTCGATCACCAGTTCATCACAAATCATTAGGGTCATGGAGACTATTCCAAATACAAATGACTCGATACATTAGCACAAGATTACATAAATTAGTTATTATACAAACATTAGTATAAATGTTTTCATGACTTCATCATAATCTCAAAATAGAAGATTAATTGCAGAAATATAAACTCTATTTTACTCGGAAAATAGTTCGTGTAGCTGGAAATTAACGAACAAGAGGTAAAATAATCCATCATCTTTCACCTCACTAATTAGTAACACGATATTTTGAAAGTATGCGCATCTAATATACCTCCACTATTCTGAGAATACTTTTTCAGCCACATGTCACACCACGGGCCTCACCTTAGGGTTGATTCAGACCGCAACGCGACGCGTAGATGCATTTCTAAATTTGTATGGATTTGACAGATTTCAATTGCGTCAGACGTCTGGCGAATCTGTCAAATCCATACTAATTTAGAAAAGCATCTACGCGTCGCGTTGCGGTCTGAATCAACCCTTACACTACACCCGCACAAATACGATACAGATTACATTCGTCAAACTATCTTTTAGGCGGGATTCGGTATTACTAATTGAAAAAATACTGCGTCCGAGTGATGCCATATAATTATTTCAGTACCTGGATGACCGAGCTTTGCTCGGTATAGCAAACACTCATTGACTTCTTGTTACTTAACAACGCCAGCTGCTGGAATAGCTTTAGCTGTTGTTGTGTCTTTAAAGCAATTACTTGCTCACGAAATAATTTAATTATTCGCCAATAGATGTCAGGAACAGTCATATTTTTCAGTTTATCGATTATCGATACGAATAAAAAGACATTTTCTAAAAATGATTCCTAGCTAGATCGATTTATCGCCCCCGAAACCCCTCATATACTAAATTTCATGAAAATCGTTGGAGCCGATTCCGAGATTCCAATTATATATATACAAGAATTGCTCGTTTAAAGATATAAGATTAAAGGCTTTCTCAATACAATTATTGCCAACAAAACCTCCACACATATTCCTAGTGGGAAATGTTTAAAGAAGCGAAAATTGCCCGTGCAAATAAAAGCATCGCGGAATAACCAGTCGCATTTAGATTCCGTCGAAACATAACATTCGAGCTACGTTTACAAACATCTATAATTACGTTCCATTTTCAAACGTTCCGTGTTAACGTAATTTAAAAATAGACGGGTGAAATTCATGAGAATTGCGGACATGAACATATTTTTCAGCGGCAACACCGTACACGGCCGAGTATTTTCCGCCGGCAACATTGCACACGTCACGTAACAGGCTAATGCATATATTTGTGGGGCTTAATGCGTTTTTTTACCGGCACGCTTGAAAATGTAATTTCAATTTGATTTATACCGGTATTATCTGTGCGGCTGGAAGTGGAGTGGTCTTTAGAGCGAGTGCGTTCGTACGTTGTGTGAATTTTCATATCATTTCCCTCTCCGCGCTTCGAGTTCCTCCGTCGAGTATTTAGTAGCCTGTGGACGGTTAAGAGGATTGGTTACTTTGCAACTTTTCTGACGTTAGATTTTGGGAACCCCCACCTCATTAGGCGAAATTTAAATTTCACCGCATTAAACGAGATCCTGCCATATTTCAGTCACGACGTAGCTCGCGATTAATTTTTAAGAAAACTTCCCCTAAACTCTGTCATAAGATTAAAAATTTTGTTTGGGGGAATTGCCCGCCATCAAAATATATACCTCAACTTGGTAGCGGATTATTTTGAGATTCTTTATTAGACGCAAAAGGGACGAAATAATGGGGGTGGAGCGTGTCATTTTCTTAGAATTTATTACCCCCACCAGTTGCAGGTTTACTGCCATATTTCTTCCTATGCGTTAGATTAAAATTTTTAGTTTAAATGAAGTCTGGCGCAACTCACTTTGTATTTCTTACATTTTATTAAGGTAAAAGCACTAATGGCAGACGCTTTAAGGAAACATAAAACATTTGAATGTTATAAAATGTATATTTATGAAAATAGAGGATTGATAACTTCTTCCATGTCTTCAGTAACTCTTACGAAATAAAACTATTATAATTATTCTCTGACAGATCAATAAAAATATATATTATTGGTCTTTTTGTAATTTTAGTCATAAATACTAATAGGTGACATCACAAAAAACGAACATCACTAATATTAGACACTAATATGAACTAATAGTTGACATAGAACATTACATTACATTTTACATTTTTCCTAATATTAGGTCTTTATTTGCTGTTTTTTGTAAAGATTTCATTTACTTCATCATAGTAACTACATGCATATGAAATATTATCCACGTTGTCTCCAGATCCATTCTTCTTCCATGCTGAAACTATCTTTCCTCTTATTTTTATTTTTCATATTTTTTTCCTATTAAATTTATTTTCAGTCTTTAGTCTCCATGCTTCTCTTGCCTCTTTTTTTTTTTCAGAAGCTTATAAAATTTATAGTGTTGAGAAAAAATTAGAGTAATTATTATTTTTATGGTATTTTTGTCGTAAGTGTCATCTATTAGTTCCAAGTCTACTATTAGTGCTTTTACCTTAACATAGACGACATAAGAAGCCCTCGAAGGCTGCGAATAAAATACATAATAGATAATAAATTTACATATACGAGACATTATGTTTGTAGCGAGACAAAATATGTTACATAGAACGACAAAATATGAAAGTTGTCCAATAATGTTCATGTAAATCTCTCAACGCATAAATAATGTATGAAACACGATTCGGGACGCTTCTTCATATTCCGAGGATTTTTATAAACGAAATTAGCTGTCGCTTTGACTGCAACAGCGTACGCTGCAGATTTATATTAAAATGATAAAATACTGTTCGGAACAGAAGCTGCTGATATTAATAACATGGTTGGTCCTGAACACCAGTTTTTGATATTATTAAAGACACGTAAGGAGTGTGTGATAAATGATAACTAGCTGTTTGACTATTCAATAAAACACGAATAAAATTACATTTTCTAAAAATGATTCCTAGCTAGATCGATTTATCGCCTCCGAAACCCACCAAATTTCATAAAAAACGTTGGAGCCGATCCGAGATTCCAATTATATATACATATATATATACAAGAATTGCTCGTTTAAAGATTATTATATATATATATATATATATATATATATATATATATATATATATATATATATATATATATATATATATATATATATATATATATATATATATATATATATAAATTGCTCGTTTAAAGATATAAGATAAGATACTGTGGATGCCTATCCATACTTATACTAATATTATAAATGCGAAAGTGTGTCTGTCTGTCTGTTACCTCTTAACGTCCAAATTGCTCAACCGATTTTGCTGAAATTTGGCATGGAGATATCTTGAGTTATAAATATTATCATTTATCATCATAATATTATCATGTCACGGCAAACAATTCTGGATGCAATCACAAAGAATTTAGTGCAAAAATGTTATCCGGTCACTACCTTTTGAACATTTACTAAAAACTTTTGTAGTGAATAAAAGTTGCGATGAGTTCTTAGTTCGGAACATGCATAGCGTGTAATAATGTGCCTCCAGCTCCCATAAAACAGTGGTAAAATTAGCGAAATTTTCATTAAAATATCATGCAATCGGATGTTAAATAATTAATTCGGTCGGTGCCAGGCACGGCGCGGTGGCATGTCACATTAAGCTCACGAAGCTCCTCCAGTGTACCACTTTTTATTATAACGCAAATACTGTCACATAACTACACTTTCGAGTGGGTTATACAGCGTGAATTTGCTCTAGAACTGCAAATATGATTTTGTGTGAATTTGCTCTAGAACTGCAAATATGATTTTGTGTGAATTTGCTCTAGAACTGCAAATATGATTTTGTGTGAATTTGCTCTAGAACTGCAAATATGATTTTGAAAAGTATTTACAATATCAAACATAAACGACAAGATATTTCTACTGCTACTTTTACACCATAACAGCTTTACTATTAACAAAATAACGACGAGCTAAAAAGAGTAATTTTGAAGCTTGGACAGCCCTCAACATGATCGCTTTGGTATCCGTGTATGCCCGGTTAGAGTGTATTCAGCGTGTGTGGGGGTGTTTATGACGGGCGGACGGACACATGCAAATTACCCGAGGTGTCCAACAGCTAATTCTCAAATCACTCTCACCGCAATTATACAGCAAACGGGATGCTGTGTGATTTTGTAATCGGGTTTTTTAAAGGATAAAGGGCTAAAAATTGACCCATGCACACTAGCAGCAATTGAAGAGTCGAGTTTGAGTCTTCTAGTAGTTCAAGCTGGCTTACTTGGCGAAATAATGAACTGTTAGAGATTGTTTTCAGTGAAGCCGTGTATTGTAGTGTAGCCGTGCCGCCCCCGTATCACGTGTCTTGCGAAAGCAATGCGATAGCAATTATTGCACGATAATTGCTCCAAAATCGCAAGATCGTATCACGTATCAGCCAAAACAATACGATTGCAATCGATCACTATACATGACACGATTGTTTGTGATTTTCATGACACCCAGCAATCGATCGCGCGATTATTGCTAGTGGATTGTTGATCGCTATTTTTACGTGATAAGGTAGCCGGTAGAGCCTATTATAGTGCCGGAGCAGGGATCTCAAGATTTTTTTGCGTGTACTCAAGTTTTTCTACTGCAGCTCTGAGTTTACACTTTAAAAATCACATCGCCACAACGCAAAGAGTTTAAATTCCATACCAACATGACAAACAGACCGTAGGAGGTATGAAGCGAGCTGTGATGATGAGTAATGGTGATAAGGACGAGGTCAAAATAAACAATGTTCGAGTAAACGTGCATAGACTGAAAGGCATACGGCAGTGATAAATCGTTGCTAAGAACCGACTCTAATTAAACTGCGCTCCGAAAGGAAAGGATTATCCGCAGAACCGACTTTTTAATGTATTTAATAGATTTTACTGAGAAAAATCTACGTCTGGGACGGGTAGAGATTACTTCGATACGATACCCATTATCCATTTAATGAGATGTTACTATGTTATTACAACATCTTAATTAGGGTAAAACACGAGTATCGCGCAGGAAATGTTCGGAAACAACAAAAAATCGGCTCCGGCTTAGGAACTCCCGAAGTTATAATAACTTCACCGAGGATAATATTTTCGCCGCTATCTCGTTTGCGATCCATTCAAGTTACATACAACATAAATAAGCTTGACTAACTCGAGCGGGTATTATATTCATTACCACGGTAATGTGGGTAGAATCAATGCAGAATACGCTCATTAAAATAAAAGGATCTATATTCTATAGACTAACTCCAACTACTGCCGTTCGATGCTCTTGCTAATTAAAGTTATTTGTTTTTAACACGCGAGAGTCTTTGTAAAAAATTATAGTCCTTACAAGTTTATTTTTTTTGGATTGAAATTAAAATAAAAAATAAAAAACCTATTTACTTAATGTGCCATTATTATTAATTATTGCGCAATTAGCATACTTTCATATAGGATATTGAATAGATTACTTTTTTGATTTGTGGTAGTAAAAGAAAGTAATACGCCTAATAATAATTTTTACGTCTAATACGTAATATTTAAGCTGCCAGGGCTGAAAGTACTAAATAATATTATCTAGTTGTGTAGCAACATGTTATAAAGGGTAAAAACAAACATAGTATGAAAATTTATGGGCGGTACTCGCGAAGTTTCGATATAAACTGACGAGGCACAGATTCATAAATTCAAGTAATTTCCAACAGTTTTCGACTCGATTAACAATTCAGTCCGTTGTATAATTTTGCTACCTTAAATCTTAAATTAGCGCCTGATTTCTCGATGCAGTTAGAAAAGCATTTAATGGTAGAGCTTAATGAAAGGTTAGGTAGAAAAAAACTAAGAAACCCCAGCATTGCCATGGTAAATACATTCGTGCCGATATTGCATTGGAATAAATATACCTTACCTAAAACGTAAATTTACAATTTATTAATATAATCTTCATTGAAAATTCGGTCCCACACTAATATTATTTCAAGGGCCAGGTTATTGAAATAGATAATTGAACAAATACGATTAATTGGAAGATAAGCGCTGAGGATCCGACGACATCGTCAGATTCGCAAATTATCACCGACGCTGTTTTCACAGTATTAATGAGGGGTTGGGTCTTTAATAAGGAGCCTATTTCAATATATTTGTCATAGAAGTATGATTAAATTGTATGTGTATTTACTATTTATGACATGGAGTATGTAATATATTTTTTTTAATGGAATAAAGGGGGCAACGGGCAAACGGGTCACCTGATGGAAAGCAACTTCCATCGCCCATGGACACTCGCAGCATCAGAAGAGCTGCTTTGTATTCTTTTTCAACAAGCATGTATTTTGCGCTGAACGCCCAAATGTTCTACTAGGTCTGCTTGCGTCATGCGTGTAAATATAGTATTTTATTTAGTTTCTAAAAAATAAGGGTAATACAATGTATAGTTTACCTCGGCCATTTGGACATTGTTCATAATTAGGTTTCTTGGACTTCGGCTCAACTTACCTGAAAACAAAAAAATTAAGACGTTAAATTTTATACAAACAGCGTACTAAAATTAAAAATACCAGATATTCGGAACGTTGCACCATTTCGGCAACTTAATATTCAACTTATTCAAGTCGCGAACCGAATTAAAAAAGGTTTAAATTATGTAAAAATTCCTGAAAGTCTTGAAAATAAAACAACCAGCTTGAACCCATTAGACGCATAAAATATATAAAGTTACGTTATAATGATAAAAGATATTAAATTCTAAGCATAAAATTAGGTCCACATTAACAACTAAATTGCTAATAAAAGGGTCTAAAAAGTTTATGAAAAGCTTCGCATTTACTGCCCTTTTGCATGAGCTTTTCTCCGAAATACCCTCAATGTGAAAAAGCGATGATAAAATTTAGACGTTAAGCGTAATCGAGATGTAAAGTTACTTCATCTCCTTTATATCTTTATTCTCAACCGAACCCTTTAAATTCAGTAAATGTAGTGTGTTTAATCTTCAAAGAGTTGTGGCCAGCAGATTATATTGAAAATATGTGTTAAAAGATAATATTAAAATATTTATTTAAATATCCACCCCCATGTCTACGTTTCAAAAGGCTTTGTACCAGTCAATTTGATAGGATTTGAGTCGACAACCAAAGGAATAAACCTTTAAATTGGCACTGAATTATAAATATGTACTAAAAGATATGTCCATTATCCATATTATGAGACATACTCGTACATAACTATGAAAGAATTATATTTTCAGAGGCGTGCGTTAGTAGATACAGTAGGTACTATACCTATAGATGTCCTGATTCCACAATATGTCACGACATATTGTTATAATTTCTAAGGCTGGGTTGCACCAACTTACTTTAACTATAACTGTAACTTTAACTATAACTACAATGCAAAATTTCAAATCTCTGATTAAAGTTAAAAAATGGACGCCATATTTAACCATAACCATAGAGCTTGACAAGTCTTTGAATGCACGTGGCGAAAAAAGGAACTAACGCTGTCATCATACAAAAACGCCATTTTTGACAGTTCTCCTTTACCAGCAGCGCCCCCGCCCACGTTCATTTAAAAAGCCTTGTCGGACTAGCTGTCATCTGCCAAATTCTGTGGTCAAACTAAAGGTTAAAGTTAGCTTTAACTTTAATTATAACTTTGACCATAACTTTAACTTTAACCACGCCTCTGGTGCAACTCACCCTAAGTGATCTATCCCGATTCCCGAACCGTGTGCCACAATCTCGTCACGCTATTCCGGTCGCACTCTTACATATTTATCTAATATCCATACTTTAATAGCTTTTTGTAATTTTGACCTGTATAAAAAGTTTCACGATAATATAAACCGTATAAAAACATTCCCATTACTTTTTAACACCTTCGGGTCCCCTAGTAATAGATTAAAAATGATTCTTTCGGTCCGCAGTGCCCTGCTTTATTAAAAGGGAAAATATTTTTATGCTTAATTTACTCCAGCCATTTCATTAATTTTTATGCTCAATAATAAAATCTCCATTCCTTTGAAATTAGGATCCAACAAAAAGTGGTTATTTAAATCAGAAAATTAGGAGTCGGTATATTCTTTTGCATTTTGGCATCTCCGAAAATTAAAAATGAGAAAATTTATCTCCTCTAGCGGCTATTTGAGGCTTTCGAAATTAAGCAAATTTTCAGACGGATAAAACGAGAAGAAATTTCGAAATCGGGCGCAAATTAGCAGGACAAGTACCTACCAGTAAATAGCCGGCCGGCGTCCACTGTACGAATGGAATCTTATTCCAGTTGTTGAGACTTTTTATCGTCCCACGTAAACGATATTTAAAATGGCCGTGACACTTTCGTTAGCGACAAACGTGCAAGACGTAGGGACTAGGGCTGTTTAACGTCCAATATCCGCTCTATCAGTGGAGGCCGGAAACAGCTGGCGAACGTCATTTAACGTCGTTTATATAGCGAAGTAAGCGACCTACGATTCGCACGCACCACGCATTTGTTGAGAACGTGTGCTCTAACGGGCACATCTTTCGTAGACGAGGCACAGGTTACTAAGCTCCAAATATATCAAAAGAATATGTAACACATAGGCTTTGTTAGTACTTAACATTGATTCCTAACCGCTCTAGAATTATTGTAGCTGAGAGTTGAATATTTTATACATACAGAACCAAAAAGGTTCACTTCATACCACATAAACACTACCTTTTTAATACTTTCAAAGTATAATTAAAACGTGTTTTTTCTAATGTAATCCGTGAAAAACAATTTTATAAAAGCGCATTCACAAGATCCGAGTCACTGTGTGATGTAAAACTTGAAACAATGTGAACAATGCCGGCATGAGGCGGCCGACACATTTCTATTATAAAAATATTACAGCTCGGAGTTGTGATGCTACATATTTGTGTGATATACATTTGTCATTTACATCCATACTAATATTATAGATTCGAAATGGTTCTGTCTGTCACCAGTTACGGTTTGACGGGACGCGAATAAAAAAAATCTAATACTTTTAAATTCAGATAAAAGCTAAAGTTTCCACGCGTTCATAAAGTTTGTGCATTTTAATTACCAATAGAAAGATATACACCCGGTTTCTGAAAGGCTGATCAACACTAAAATTAACTGATCGCCTGTTAAATCTCTTGTCAAGTAACAATTGGGTTGCTAGAAGCACGGTTAGTTAGTTTAATTTGATCAGCGCGTTAGTTGACGGTAGCTGTTCAATTTGACTCGAGAATGATATGTCAACCGCCATTTTGGGTTTCAGAAGCGCTTGTCAAGCCGTGATCATAGCTTAAAGGTTTGTCAAAAGCTCTGTGTCAACTAATTGGTTTTTGTGGGTGAATTAACTTATGAATTCAATTTATTTTTTATGTGAATCTACATTTTCTCTTTGAAACTACGTTACTATAAGGTTCGTAAACACATTTATTATGAATTTTTAATAAAAATTGGTAAGAAATACGTCGATTATGCAAATAAACTGTTTATTTGCAGTACTCGTTTTATTTGCAAAAAATGTATTATATTATAATCAATTTAGGATTCGCTATCGTCTGAAAATATGAAATTCGGAATTCTGACAAGTGAACGAAAATAAACAAATCGCATGTCAAATCAAAATGATCACAGATTATTTAATTTTCGTCTGATCAATGTTTCAAAAGTATCAGATTTGAAATTCCCAGAACATTTTTGAAAGCAATGACAGTCTGCAATTCCTTCTTTTGACATTTAATTTGCATTTTTGATAGTTATTAGTGAAGCAATGAACGAAAACAAACAAATCGCTAGTCAAATTAAAAATGATCATAGATTAGTTAATTTTCGGTTGAGCAATGCATCAGAACTCAAACTGATTCGACATCCATGCTAAATTAACAGCAGTGTTAGTTGATCAGTGATTTGACAGACCTTTCAGAAACCGGGGGTTAGTCACACCAATAAATATTAACGGCAATTTTCCAAAGATCATAATATAAAATTTTGTAGAGAAATTGTACATTTTAGAAGTACAACACGTGCATGTTCTTCAAGTCATTAATTTAGTAAACATATACTCGAGAGAAATAGTTCCAACAAGTTTGCTGTTTCATTAAGGTGATAACAAATTCCGTAATTCGCGATTCCGCAAAGTCGAGTAATACATATTTTAATCGCGACAAAGTTCGTCGGCAGCACGCGAGCGGAACACGCGCGACAAAAATTCACATCGCCAACTTTATAACTCCTAATTACAAACTTCCATTACTGCTACCTGCATGCATTACTACTGTAACTGCCTACCGATTTAAATTAATGTAAATGTGTATCAATCGCAATTGATAAAAAATACAATGACCAACAAATGAGAAAACATGTGTTAGTCATTGTATTTTTTATATAAACAATATTATAAAGCTACTAACCATGGGTTAGTAGCTTTATAATATATATTAAGTATAGACCTAAACACGAACATTACATAATCGATTTTTTTAATGTAAGTCGTTACTCGTTGTATATAAAAGCAACAAGTTAACAAGCTGAAATTCGAACAAGTACGTAATACGTATTGTAGTCCAGTCATTTCCACTTCATTCATTATCCGACCAAATCTAAACCCAGTCAGCTTTATTCGCTATTCGACTTCATTAGTCGTGTTTTGAGTCGGTCGGTTATTAATCTGTTTGTTATGCAACTTCGCTCGTTATAACTATCGCAATAGGGAGTAGTGTGGCGTGCGGTACATCGGCGTTGATTTGAATCTCGGAGCTGCCCGTTCGCAATCGTTAAGGAGTTTTAATATTAAATGCAAAGGAAAACTATGAATTGACTTCGACATTACAAACGAAGTTACATAAAACACAGTTTGCCCAACGGACTTGTAAACTTTCCCCAGCAATTGTAAGGGTGTTCGGAACAATGAAGCCGGGAGTAAAATTGTGTTGTTTTGTTTATGTAATTTTTAAACTTTATTGCGTAAGTCACGTGGGCTGCAAATTTAATTGTTTCATTAAAAGTAAAAAATACATCTTCGCACTATATATTTACTTATCGTGCAACTTTAAATGTGTACTCCTTTGAAATACTTTTTACGTTTGAAAAACTTTTTACGCTTGCCAAAAATTACCATATTTTTATGAAAATAATTCATAAAAGTTAGTGTCGCCAACACGCTAGCGCATTAAAGTATATCAATTTAGTTTATGCACGAAACTGAAAATGAACTTCAAAATTTTAAATGTAAGCGTCAGATGAAGCGGACTAAATCGTGCTGCGACTCGTGTATAGCTTCATTACCCGTCGACTTCGGACCGTGTAACCGGCGGCGCCGTGTCGCGCGGCGATGGACTTCTATTTAAAATTTAAATGAAAAACTTCACAAGCTCAAAAACATTTTATGCAAATTGAAAACTATTAGTTTTGACGTCCTTTTACAATGATTAGGTTTGTTAAACGCCCCGCGGGCGAAGTTAACGAGAAATATATTTCGTGGCGAACTTTTATTAAATATTTTTCTAGATCGGTATGTTTTGGAGAATTCACTAGCGCGAGTCGATTAGAGTTCAACGAAGTCGAACGTCGACGAATTAGTTTACTCGAAAATTTGAAATTATTTAAATTCGGGTTTCGAGTGCTTTTAAACGTTCACAGTACATTAGCGTCGAAATTGCAATAAGTTGAGTGCATTGCGTGTTTCCACAGCTGCATTGCAGACTGCAGTACATCGCTCGCCCGGCGCCCGGGCCGGCCAGCTTGCGCGTCGCTGTCCGCTGGGATACATTGGATCTCTTTTGTTGCTCGAAACCCAATTTGGGATTGAAGAACTCTAAAATACATTTTATGAACCCTAAACAAAGCTATCTAAACTGTAAGCACAGACGCTAACGAAATAAAGCTGCAGCAGAACAAAGCTTTCGGTTATAGGTGAATTAATACATTTGTTATCTATATAACATGGAATCGGAATTACATAGATACCTATATGAGATTTTATAGTAACTCCACACACATAACGTCCGCGGTACGACACATGGCAAACTTTGCCCCGCCCATTAAGCGCATACCTTTTCCATGTGTTCGTTAAAAAAATATAATCCAAACGTGGTGACATAATCGCAGCGTGCGAATCACATCTGCATCGGGTCCCCGGAGCGCGGAGTTCCACTGTCAAAGTATTAATGGATTTGATTTATCACCCCGTCGATACGAACGTCGAACACTCGGTTTTACGACTTCTACCTGGCAACATCGCCGGTGCTAGTCGAAACCAGCTGGTGTCGCAAATTAATTGTCAAAAAATTGAATCCTTCCATTCATCATCGTCCGCCATTAATCATTACCATCATCGGCTTAATGCCACATTTCGAGAGACATCGAAAACAAATTCAGAACGCTACAATTTTATGTAACGCTCCTACCAATTACGTGTAATACGAGAGACGCGATAGTTCGTCTGAGGTTTAATAGGGGCGAGTTTTAACTTAACGTTACGGTTGGCACTTGTCTATTCTCGTTAACGGCCCGTGAGGTTGTTACGTTGACCATAAAAATGATATAAGAATGCGACGAAGTTATTTAAGTCGCGCGCCTCTGATGTACGAGCCTCGTACACCGTGCACCGTATAACACACTGGCTGCAACAAATTACTACTTTATAATGTTTTCCTCTCCAAAACAACAAATTAGGCGCATAAATCTCGGGGCCCAGCATGAGCACCCTCAATGATATGCTCAGGTCGAGCTGCAGGTGCGTTTAACTTCGAGATACACATTGTGTCGGGCACTAATTTATTATTACGATCGAGTGGAAGGTCGCTCGTTACATTTAGCATAAATGGGAGAAGTTTCGCGCCGTCGTATCGCGTTAATATCGTGCGTTGTGTTGTAATATCGTAAATATCAAATGTAACATCGTGTGGAAGTTGAGAATTATTAAATTAAATTTCGAATGGATACACCGACGATCATGCCGCTGCGAATATTGTTTCCATTTTATGGACCGTTTCGGAGTTGTCGCTTTAATATCAATTTTATTCGGAGCTACATTTATTATAATCAAGGTATATTGCGTATCATTTAGGAAAGTGGAAACGCGTTTAATTTTATAATATTTGATAACTGATAAATATACTTACGGCATACTTTTCTATCAAATTTCATTAATTTTAATCATATTTTAAGAATGTAACAATAATATTTTAAATAATGTTCTATAAGAAGGCTCGCTCCAGGATTCGATCTTTATATTTCTCGTAGAATTTATAGCTGGCTACATAGATAAAAGTTGAGAGGCGAAATCCTCGTGAATGGCGCTCTTATCTCAAATATTTACAGCGCCTGTCCGCCCCGCGTCGCAATCCAGATACGAACGGATTTGAACAATTGAAACTATATCACTAGGATCCTCGCTGTTTGCATGTGATAACACAATTCTTACGAGACTTTTATAGTATTTCTAGAATTCTTAGGCCCGCTTCGCCAAGCCGCAATATTTTTTCAAAATGCGAAGTAATATCGTCCATAGATATATAAATATAATATTCACTAAACCCAGCCTGGCGTAAGTTGGCCTTAGAATTACTTCTGAGGCAGGCTGGTAATACGTACTGTTAGTTATTATGAGGTACATTTTCTACGAGAAAAGAAGATGAAATAGCTCACCCATACTAATATTATAAATGCGAAAGTGTGTGTGTCTGTCTGTCTATCAGGTCTGTCTGTCCGTTGCTTCTTCACGCTCAAACTGCTGAACCAGTTTTGCTTAAATTGGGCATGGAGATACTTTGAGTCCCGAGAAAGGACATAGGATAGTTTTTCTCCCGTAAAAATGTACGGTTCCCACGTGATAAACGAGTTTTGGTGCAACGGAGTTGCGGGCGTCATCTAGTATTCTATATATTTCAGTATTTATGAAGACTCATCAACTTACATAAAACAATATGAAAGTCCACAAAGTTTTGTAAAGCGGTATGCAATAACAGAAGCCGTTCTCGGAATGTAATTACTAGACTAGTGAAGGTCAGAACGATAATGTCAATACACGAATAAACCACAATTATTCCCAACCAAAATCGGATTGTCTCGAAGAATTGCTTCGGGTAAAGTTTTATACAGCCCAAAGCTAGGGTTGTAAAAACCAGCCTCTTAAATTATATTAGCACTTTTCATATTATATGATGTGAAAATCTTACATTTTACTTAGTTCTCATATCTATTAGATCTTGATCTGCAGGACAAGAACAGAGAATATAATATTTTCTATTATACAGAAGCTATCCTACAGAAGGTATAATTAGGCTAGTGACAACCCTAGCGATAGCCAATAAAACGTTAAGGGATAAGTTGGAAGTTCGTATCAATTGCTTTTATTGATAGAGTCGGTACGTATTCATACTTATATTTGTTGCTACTTACGGCCCTCTACGGCTTCGCTAGTCCTTTTACCCTATAAGTAAAATGTACTACATACTCGGATTCTACTTAGCTTAAGTGACTGATGTCTAGCGCTTTCTGAAGTCAATATTTTACCTCGCTAAAATTTAAAAAGAAAATATTTTTATCTCGGTCTCAAATATCGCGAGCATTATATTATATTCTCGTATTAAGGAGTAAAAATTACTTTTCTTATTATATACAAGGAATATAAATATAATTAGGCAGCCTTTTGTGGCCCGTGGTCCGTGTCGCAAAGCAAAAGTTTTCACCATATCAAAGACGAGTTCGTTAAGCATACACCTTTATAAACGTCAAGCAAACTTTACAGGCGCATAAATTCGGGTGCCGCCCCGAACCTTTTAAAACGGAACTGTGGTATTGCCGCTCGTAAAACCAAAGGAAAAGATACATTTACCTGATTAAATTGCTGGTTTGTTACTGTAACACGATTTTTCTAGGGTTCTTTGGGAAGTTCGAGTCTCGACAGTTGCCCATTTCAAAGCTTTGGGAAGAGAAAACTTGCACGCTTTACGTTATATTATATAATCAAATTTCAATATAGTTAAGAGCCCATATGACCCTAACTTGACTACATACTTTAACCTAGATCTCAAAATCTGTAAGGTCTAAAAAACTGATTTTTGACACATGTAACTTCAGTTCATAAAGATTGAATGCTCAAGACGAAAACACGATTACTCAAAAAATGCTCGATAGTTTCTTGTTTACAAAAAACCTTGTTTTAGACACATTTTTGCTTGGATCTTCGAAGTTTGCTGTCTTTTCTTTAATATTTTTTAATATCTAAAAAGGTATTGATAAAACCTAAATTTGCTCAAAACACTTTTTTCATAATCATTATAGTTCATCTTTTATTCAAGTAAAACTAACTCGATGATTTCGCGCCGTCCTTTTTCACCTGGCATATGAAAGACGGGCGTGAGTGAGAAGAGGACGATGTTTGATTTTTAGAGTCAGGTGAGCTCTTCATTACGAGTGCACAAGTCGTACTGGTTAAAACTTTTACCAAGATGAGGATGAGGATTTGACTTTAAATTTCAAGATACAGATATCATATTTAAGTCGATTTTATAATTTATTTAATAAAACGCGAACGTTTTTAACGTGAACAGCCACAAAATAGCCCGTAACGATATCCTCCGGAGTGTAATCCCCGAAGAGTCTCAGGGTTTCTTACAAACGCTTTTTATTAAGTAAATTGATTTTTCCAACAAACATGGCGCAATTTTTTTCTCTTGTCTGTACAAACCTTGGAAAAAGTAATTCATGTCATTATGATATTCGTTGTACCTATTTATGCTTTACTCTACTATGCTTATAGCAATTTTCTAGCAATAATTGTAGTTAGCTGTAAGACATTTAATTATAGAGGTAATATGTAATATTGAACGTAATTATATTCAGTTAATAATATCCATTCAATTAATTCACAATACATGTGAAATTGAGTTAGCTCGCTAAATTTAGACAGTGACAAAGGCTGCGACACAGGTGACCGCATACAATGCAACAAAACAATCTATAAACCATGGTTTCCTAAAGGGACTACTATTGGAACTAACTATGTAAATAATATCGAACAGTTTACGTAATATAAATCCGCGGAGATCCTATTGTTTTCGCGAATCGAATCAAAATAAAACAAAGAAAACGCACATCCAAGGGCAAACAACAAAGGATCGGATTTGGGTGTAATATTCAAAGAAATATCGACGGCCGTAATATCTATCGACAAACACGTGTTTAATCAATCATCTCCGAGCCATCAGCGTATTCAACAAGTGAAAACAAAATTATTACCGAGGCCGACAATCGTGTCTAGGGATGTCGTTTACCGATATTCGCATTAATCTTATCGATTAGACATCGATGGGAATGAGAAAAAGCTCTTAATGCCCCGGGGGACTCGGCTTTCAGATTTCGTAATAAATGTATTCATGACGGCCGATGCCTCCGTCATGAGTGATTTCTTATTAGAACTATATTAACATAATAATGCCAACGAAATGGAGGATTAATTCTACCGAAGGACCGACACATTTTATTGATCTATATCAGCGGCCTAGCCGGGTGCAACATTTTGTTATTCGAAGGGCTCGACCCGAGGTGTTAAAAGTGACAAACTTACTCTACTAATTTTTATAAGTTATGCATAATTTAATTTTCGCGTGTTAAACTTAATACACATTAAAAGCGATCACGTAAATGGCCACATAAATGTAGTAGCTCAAACAAAAGGAAAGTACGGAATAGTACTTTTCATACAATGAGGGTTTAAAATGAAAAATTAGTAGTAGGCATTATTGACGTGAACACGAGTGAAGATCAAAAAGTATTTATCATAATCTCTGGCTCCGCGTCGGTTTACTATGCATGAGGCGGGCACCCTATCAAATATTGCACATGTGTGTATTCCCCTTTATTAATGCGTGCAGCAGACCGTGCGGTGTATACTTATTTAAGTCCCTTTCAGACGCGGCGCTTATAGCTTCAAAGTTAAGCGTTTCTGTAGAATTCGTAGTCCTTTGTGGTAGGCAAAATGTAAAAGTAAAGTAAATGTAAAATTATGCAGCTTTTATAATATAGGAAACTACTAAAATACTTGCTCCTGTTTATATGGATTATGGAGATAATGCATAAGCCGCTTAGAAAAATCATAGCATAATTACTATGAAGTATAACAATATCATTGTGTTGAATAGATTTCCAACAGAAAACTGAGACTTGCTTATAATTTAATACAAAAGCCCGGCCATTTCCTCGAACAAAGCGACTGCTAAGAATTTTTTACCGAGACACTATCATAATAATTACACTGCGGGAATCATCTGATATCCTAATCAATACAATGTTTTACGTGTTACAAAAAGCTTCGACTTAATTAAAAACGCGTACGAATTAATCGCCCCGTGTAAAGCGTGCCTAATTTATTGGAGTGTAGGGCCGGCAGATGTGTGAGCCGCCAGCTGCCGCGCGCCCTACCCTTGTGTACATATAATTCGGCACGCGCTGTGCTTTCACTAAATAATACATTATTATTAATGTTACTTTTCATTGTATCTTATGCAGTTGCTATGCGTGACGCGAGGGATCGATAAACCGGCCCGGACAAATATTAGTGAGCCCAGCGATTATATGGAAAGCTATCAGCGTGTATAAAACATTCATTTGACGATCTCTGTGGCTCAGTGGTGAGCGCATTGGTAGCTCAAGCCGGGGGTCGCGGTTCGAATCCCGCCGACGGAACAAAAAGTTTTGTTCCCGGGTCTGGATGTGTATTAAATATGTGTATGATATAATAAAAATCTTAAATATATGTATAGTATAAAAGTATTAAATATATTTCCGTTGTCTGGTACCTGTAACACAAGTCCTATAAGTACTTAGCACAGGGCCAGACTGACGTGGTGTGAAGCGTCCATAGATATTATTATTATTATTTGACGATTTATGTTCGTCATTAAAAACTCAATGTGATATGCAAGTGAAGCTTGGCGCTTACACGGGTTATGTGTATTGTAAGTGGAGGATTTCCATACTTCAAAAGCTCCTACCGCTTTCATAGGAAACATCCATTATAGTAATACTAATTACGCGGAGGTTTGATTGCTTGCATTTAATAAGCTCCGAAACTACTAGGCCGATAAAATTATAAAATGCACAGACACAGGCGAGGTCAAAGGATATTTATTAACGTGCGGGAAATTGTTTTCACGAAGCGAGCAACTTCTATTAATTCAGAAGTAGAGAACTTTATTATGTGTTTCGCAGTTATCACCATAAGCTTAGAATGGTAAGAATTAGTTTAACCACAATTACTGTAACCTATACTAATAATATGGATACATATACAGGGTGTAACAAAAATAAGTGATAATACTTTAGGGTGTGTATGTGTTCCTTGTAGAAAAAAAATTTTTCGTCTTTCAGAGCTGCTACTTTCACAGCGAAATCACTACAAGGAACACGTACACACCCTAAAGTATTATCACTTATTTTCGTTACACACTGTATAGAATTAGGGTTTTCCACTCTATTTGTTTACTTTCACACCCGAACCCACGAAGTATGATGAACCTAACACGTAAGGTCGCGCCCTAAGCATCGCGTTACAATCGATACTTGTGTCAACAACATAGGTGGGGGTAAGGTGATGTATGATTATTTTACATTATAATATATGTTACCGTTAGAATGCAGAATACGTTAATGTGCACATTACCTAGGTAATCCGCAGATTCCCTTGTTCCATCCGTTAGTGTGAAATTTATTTTAATAAAAAAAGCATATATTTGCACTTTACCTAGTTAGTTTGCATTCTCTACCTTCGTAAAAGTCCTAAAAACTTTGACTTAAGCTTGTCATACTATACTATTGTTGTTTTGATTGGTTTTTTTTTCTAGTAGATACGATTTGTTAAATATTTTATTTGTGGAGTAACATTTTACTCAAAATTTAATAATTTCTTCCTTTGTTTATGTCCAAAAAATTACATTTAATAATTCTCTACAACTAAATAACACGTTTTATCCAAACAAGTACCTGTTTTATGTAATTTAATAAGAATAGAATAAACTTTCAACAAAATTGAATTGCTATCAGCCATGAATGTGAGAACATCAAACGACTGGTATTTGAAGTTTCGACCAATCAGAACGCGTTTTGCGTTGGTTTGTAAGGGGAATCCCATGTATCGAAGTATCGTATTAAAGTTGGATTATAACAGTATAATTAGTATCCCACTAATGTTATTCCCTTAACGATCGTATTGTTAGACTGATTGGATGTTGCTATGAACTCATTGCGTCCAAATAATAGCAAATAGGGGCTTCGTTTCTACGCCAAATTGCCCGAGTGTCTAAACGTCGAAATCCGCAGCTCGCTCGACGATAGAGTTAAAAACTCTACATCACTCACTTTGACCGCTGCCTGGTAGAGTAGTCCACGAAATCTTATGACGCATCATGTTTGGGAGACACTATGAAAATTAGCCGTTAGATTAGAATTTGAGCGTTCATCGGTTAGGAATGCACTGTTGAATACCTACATTAAAAGAGTTGCCTTAAAATAAGTTCAATTACGACTTTACTAATATGAAGCTTTTAGCTGTAATTACTCTGTTAAACAAAAGATGTCGCATCACGAGTTAAATAAAATTTAGTAAAAAGTAACATATTTTAATGAATTAAAGGAGCTAAAAGTTTATAAGTCGTACAATAATCACATGAAAATGTAGCTAATTATGCTTTTTCTTATTTATTCTGATGAATTAACGCGTAAAACGTTTTTATGGCGGCTGTAAAAAAGTCATGACACTGTAACTATCCATTTTATTTTCGATCCGACATTACCTTTCTCGGCTAGCCTCTCAATAGTACAATGTAATGGATTACACTATTTAATCAGCGATATTGGACTTTACGCTAATGTTACATAATATTATTATTATTCTTTAGTACTTTAGGACCCTATAATCTATAATAATATATCTTTGTATATGCGAATAGCGTCTGGGGCGCTTTCTATAGTAATATGTCGACACAGTAATAAGCTTACAGCTTTTACGATAGTAATTTATTATGTGTCAATATGTAAATGCTTCTGTAAAATGCCGTTCCATTTTTCAACTGACGTAGAGAATAAACAAGGTGTGAAAAAACTAAAAGAAAACTGCTAAAGTTTTCAGTTCACCGGAAGAATTACTTTTTATTAGGGTTCCGTACCCAAAAGGTGAAAACGGGACCCTGTTTATGAGATTTCGATGTCTGTCTGTCCGTCTGTCTGTCTGTATGTATGTATAGCGGTTCTTGAGGCTGTATCTCAAGAACCGCTATAGCTAGAGTTCTGAAATTTTCACAGATTGTGTATATCTGTTGCCGCTATAACAACAAATATTAAAAACAAAATAAAATTAATATTTAAAGGGGGCTTCCATACAACAAACGGGGGTTTTTGGCCTTTTTGCTCGATATCAATAATGGCAAATGGTAGACACTTGATATTTTCATACAGGCTTTAATTATATGGCTACTTCAATATTGAATAATAATATTAAAATAAAATAAAAAAATAAGGTGGGCGCTGCTACTTTCACAGCGATCTCTATATAAGAGAGACACCCTAAAGGTTACCACTTAGTTTTATTACATCCTGTAAATAAGATTCTTCCAAAATTCTTTAATTTAAAAGAGTTTACGTAAGATGTAAATAAAACCTTTTTAAATAAATTAACGGTGAACGTGTTCTAAATTATTCGCAGGCGGAATATATAGCAGGCGCCCGGGTATTCGGGACTCGCAGCAGCAGATGTCACGGCCCACGGGACCCCAAATCCACCGTTTAAAAGCCTCACGACAAATTTCGGGTGTACCCTGTACCTATCAATTAACTCGCTTTAATTTAAAGGCGTGCTTCGTTCCGTTTCACGTTAACATCGTGAAACGGAACGAAACAAATTCTCTAATTCGTTGGCCGCCATTTTCAAATGTTCCCCGGCATTTTATTTGGGAGCAGAGATGTTGGAACGGAAACCGAATCCGGCTTAGGCAGTTAGATTGTCCAACCCTCCAAGTGCTTCCTAGAACACTGGAGCCGTAACTATCGATTTTACAACGTTATTGTGACGTCGATGTAATAAGTTTTTTGGCAACTGAATGCAATCCGAGTCATATTTTTAAGGACAGTATTAAATTGCAGCGCGTAGGCAATAACAATAAAAACCCGCTTATTCAGTACAAACAATAGTAGCGCTTAAATGCTGACATATAATTCAGCAAAAGTAGACCCAAAAGGATTATTCTATCAGACACCCTACGATTGTATTGTTTATTGCGTCTCGCTCTAGCGAGGACGATCGCCGGGCGTGCGAGAGAGAGAACAGTCAAACAACAAAAGCGAAACGATCATTGGTCACCCTTCGTATTGCACCCTATTCATACGACACGTGCCAGTTCGAGGGACAGAACTGCCACTTTAATGAGAAATTCGCTGCTGTCGAGCCTCATTTGCATTATAGTCGAGATAACAATAATGAGTAAGCAGCGGTCCTTTTTAAATAAAAAGTAGATTATCATAAGCGTGGCTCTCGGTCTATACGTATAAGGAACAAAGGCAAGGGTTGGTCAATGAGCCTATCTTTTGTATACAGAACACAATACCGACGTCCGACCTCCACACTATGTTCAAAGTTATATTGGTCCTCGCTGAAATTGAATCAGAAATTTTAGACCGAACGAGGGATGTGCTCTCGCGACTAATTAGCTCCCTCACGACTGACGTAGAGCTCTACCCAATAAGCAAGTGTAGAGCCTAGCAAGCTCGAATAATCATAAATAATAAATCAATATCAATTTTATTTTTAATTATATATATCTCGACGAGCTTCTGCCCGCGGCTTCGCTCGCGTTAAGAAGTATATACAAACTTTCATCCCCTATTTGAGCCCCTTGGGATTGGAATTTATCAAAATACTTTCTTAGCGGATGCCTACGTCATAACATCTACCTGCATGCCAAATTTCAGCCAGATCCGTCCAGTGGTTTGGAGAGTGCGTTGATAGATCACTATATCAATCAGTCAGTCAGTCACCTTTGAGTTTTATATATGTCACAGCCGACTGGTTTAAATAGCCGTTCAATCAAACAGCTAGCCTTTTGACTGAACAACGCCATTCAATCATACGTCTAGCTTTTATATTGAATATTTTAGTCGCTCAAAACGTTCAACACTACAGCTGATTCAAAAGCCGCCGTCTAATTGAAGTAGTTCAGCGCGCACCGCTGCGGCGCTAGGTGCGTTTTATTTACAATATGGCGTCAACTAGCAGGTATTTGTTGGTGTTTGTGCTTGTTTTTCGGAAAGAAAGTAGTTAACAAAAGTTACAAGTGTTATTAAAGAGACAGAAATTGTAGAGGCACATACGAGTGAATCAAAATTTAAACAGGGATTATGAAATGGATGGACGCAGCCACCCTGAAATGGGGGTTCGTCAAAACAAAAACAATCGCAATCCAGAAAGTCCAAAAGTTGGTTAGGTTAGGTTAGAACTTAGACCACAACACAGAAGAAGCCGAGCGAGCGCAGCGAGCGTGCTGCGGCAGCAGCCGGCGACCGTCGTCAAACAAAAGGGGGGCTCGAGGGGCTGCGCCCCCCGATAAAACAAAAACAAACACAATCCAGAAAGTCCAAAAGTAGGTTAGGTTAGAACTCTGACTATGCTGCGGCAGCAGCCGGCGACCGTCACAAAACACGCCTCAGATTTTTTTATTTTAATTAAGTATTGCATTAAACTTTTGGTCACCCCTTAAACTTAATCCGAGAATAATCTTTCAATAAAATACAAAAAATTTCCTATTCTCCCAAATTACATATTAAGCTAATGGTCGCCCTAGTTAATTTGCCATTAAACCAGTTGGCTAAACGTCGTCTAGCTGTAGTGTTGAACGTTGTAGTCAACAAGTCGGCTAAACGACGTATAGCCGTGTGATTGAATGGCGTTGTTCAAAGGGCTAGCTGTTTGATTGAACGGCTATTCAAACCAGTCGGCTGCGACATATATATAGATTCGCGGATTTCGAATCAACAAAACATTTTGGCACAATGCAAATGCGCAAATCATTGGGAGCCATTAATTACATGTGTTATTAATCTATACATATAATAATTAATAATATTCATTTTGCGCGGGTAATCCAGGAATACATTATTGTTATTACGAATTCTCTTGTATGTCATATCACGTTAAACAGCGGATTAGCGGGCGAGCTCGCGGTGCGCCTGATCGCCGAATAATGTTGAAAATGTAATAGGCGGGCAGGAATGTAGTGGGCGCTTGGTTTAATTAATACAATGGATTAACAGTAGTTTAAGTTCACGCTGAAAGTTTCAGTGGCGCAAGAAATTTTTTCCCAACACGATACCAGTAGATATCAACAAAATGTTTGGTCGTGAACGTGACTCAGCCAACAGTGCTACAGTTTAGGCCTAAAATTTAGGCGCCATTTACAATCCATGCTCCGATTGCGAAACCCACTTGAATATGGATAAGGCGACAGTTGCCATCGTCGATAAGGAAATGGAGGCAATCACTACATAACTAGCTGAATTTTAAGCGGAATAGAATAATTTATTGAATAATTCCAATTATAACACTCGCCGATAGACGAGAACGACGGATTAAAGAACGGCGAATCGGAATTCATGATTTGAATTTGGAAGTGTTGAGTTTCGGCCGTTAGCGCGCCTAGTTATTTTGTGCTTCGGGTAACAAATGATCGGAGCCTAATGGATTTCGATTACGGCGCCCAGTGCCTCTACATTACTGGAATAAAAGAAATGATTGTACTTTTTATTTCCAACTAGCTGACCCGAAATATTGGCGTATACATACATGGCATTGCCAATACACGTTTAGATTAATGATATAAATGATCTTATTAATGACATGATGTCAAAAATTAATGTCGTAATATTAATTTTGAGCTTACTTACTCATATCCTTGACTTGGTTTAAGTCACACGCTTATTAAGTTTTCACCGTCGTTCCAATCGACTGGGAAAACTTCTAATTCTGGGTTTTATTTCTTCAGAACTATAATAAACAGAAACAAGGTACGGTATGTAAAGTTTAAATATATAGGCGTCAATACAGCGAAGATATACTTCACTTTAAGGGCCAACCACACCACGTCGCAACGACAAAACGCTGTCAAGCAGTGGTTACGTGTGAATGGTGTCGCTGCAGCTTTTTGTAGTTGCGTTATGGTACCTACCGACAAAATGTCGACGTGGTTGCGTTGTCGCCAGTAGTTGCGATGTGGCTAGACCTGCCCCCTTAGACAAAGTATATCATTAAAAACGATGATGAAATTCGTTATCAAAATGTATGCGGTTAGAGATAAGTCATCGCTAAATGACCTTTCGTTAAAAACGATGACGTAATTCGTTATCAAAATGTATGGAATTTGACATTAGTCTTCGCAAGCGAAATGTCATTTAGCGATGACGTATGTCAAACCGTATACTTTTTGATAACGAATTTCGTCTTCGTTTTTAACGAAAGATACTTTGTCTAAGGCCCGATTCGACCAAACTTGAAGTTACACGAGTATAACTATCATGAGAATAATTTTATTCCTTTAATTTACTCTAGGGTATTATCGTTTGCATTTTACCAAGTTACTCAAAGAGTATGAAATAAAATGTCAATTATAGTTCACAATGACACCGACCGTGACAGTTGACACGCTGTTGTGCAACTATTCTCAGTTTAATAATTACTCCACCAAAATAGCCCGTGTAAATGTTTACTCCCGTGTATAATTATCTCATTCTTGGATTAGAAGTTGGAAAAACGCAAAACCAGCTTACTCTTAGATTAGGACACAGTTATACTCGAGTAAAATTTTACTCCAGTTTGGTCGAATCCGCCCTAAGGATCGGTATAACACAGGTTACGTACCAAAGACAATAAAATGGAGGGGGGAAAGCGCGAGCGGTGTGCGGCGTGCGCGCACTGTCATTGCGTCGACGCAACGTTGTGGTTGCGATGTGGTCGGCCACTAGTTCACTGGTGGTTGCGATGTGGTCGGTATCACACAGGTGGTCGAGAACGACTGCAAAATGTGGTACTTGTGAGTTGGCCCTTAGGTAACGTAGTAAAGTTCGCTATACTATGATCTGTTACACACGGCCAGTGCCGTAAATAGCCTTTTTTGCGCCCTGTGCGAGCTTCTATATAAATGCACCTTTGTTTTTTAACCGACTTCCAAAAAGGAGGAGGTTATATGTTCGGCTGTGGATATTTTTTTACTACATTGGGAAACATCTCTGGGGTGCAGCGGGAACTTATCGGGGGCAATTCAAAAAATAAGGATCTTTCTGGTCTGGCCATTCTTGCGCCCCCCAGAGTCTACGCCATGTGCCTGGGCACCGGTGGCACCGCTCTATTTACGGGACACGGCAAAGTTAATAATTATTTTATGTATCATCGAAGAAATTGATTCATAGGCAGTTGACGGAACTACGTCATTTGGTCGGGTTATGTCAATTCAATGTTAATTGTGATTTATCGGAAGGGTTTGACATAACGCGACTAAATAACGTAGGCCCGGCATCTGCCTATGAATGTTGCTTCTCTGATAGTACATCGATGTTACGTAAGTTGTAGTGTAAGTGAGTCGCCGGAGCCTAATCCTTGCGCCGTACATTTCCGCGTAGTCACGTCCCCCGGGGATCGGAGCTCTTCTGCTTAACTTGCCCTTAACATATTGAATATCGGGACATTTGCGAGAAACGCCGAGTAATTTGAGCGCGACAAAAACTACGCATGGACCTAAAAGGATTCCCTGATTCACGGACGCGCCACCTTTTACAATTTAAGATTTATCTCTACCTGCTTTGATGTCAGCCCGAAAGGTTCCTAAATCTTTATCAATGGATATTTCCTTAGTAATTGAATTTTCGAAGATCCGCGCTATATTTTTAGATATACGAGCACTTTTCGAGGGATTTGCTTTTCTGCTTGTGTTTATAAGGAACTTTTGTAGTTTCTGTTTAAAACAAATTGTATTTTACCTTTACAAATGCTTTGATGTGTGTTGTAATTTGAAGTTAATTGTAAGGGCTATTCGATTCACAGCTACTTACCTGAAAAAAAAAAAAAGAAATCATACATTAATATTTCATCAAAAATACAAACATGGTAAGTATTTCTTAAATAGTAATTGATGTATCTAAAACTAAAATATTATTAATATTAGGTATGCACACACAAACCAACTTTAAAGTTAAAGCACTAATAAAGTGCTTTAAGTTTTAAGCACTAATAAGGTCTATTTACTTCCCGGTCCCGCCAAACAGTGGATAGTCATTGTGTTTAGTAAATCAAACGAATAGGTGAAACAAATAACAATTAATGAAATGTAACACGACATTCATTTCTAATTAGTTATATTTTATATAAATCAATATCCATTGGAATATTGATAGCCCGCCGATTTCGTAAGTATCAAGCTTGTCACAGACAGAGCAGGTAATGTAAAGATGTATATTATAGCACGATACATCTCGATATATCTCAATACATCTTTCTATAGAAATCGTCAGGAGACCACACACAGCAGCTATAATGTATATTTTTACATCTTCGTATCTTAAGATACCGAGCTATATGAAAATATACATTTATATTTTGATACATCTAAATACATCTCAATATATTTCTGTATATTATTACGATACATCTCTTCTCTTCATAGGGTGTTCAAAAACTTCACAGCAGGTACTGCAGGCAGTCTGTTCCCCAGAGCATATATTTTAAATCAAATGTCTTCAATCCACATCGTTCTGTTTTTGGCACAATATGTAACAATGCGCGCATCAAAATTATGATCCGAATCATCTTCTGATGAACTATCTAGTGAATCTAATAGCAAGTAACTGCCTGTATAACACTTTAGCAGCTGAAATGTGCGTCAAGCGCGGCGTGTAGCATTGAAATGTAGGAAAAGATACATTACATTACCTGTTGTGTGTGTGATACATTAATATAATGTAAAGATATACATCCCGGGATGTAATGTACATTACCTGCTCTGTCTTTGACAGCCTTAAAATATAAATCCAATATAACTTTTCAAGTTATTTGAAGATTAATTAAACATTTATAAAACTTAGTCGGCGGGGAAAATATTTTTAAAGAAATTCGAAGCCTTCATCAAGATCCTTTCATTCCCCTTTCCTTGATTCTTTTATTAAATGGCCATCCCAATAAATATTGAGATGGCCATTGGTCATTGGCCAGTAACTAACACTGTAATAGAAAATTAAAAATGTCATGTACCACAAACCATAGTATGCACCTTATATTATACTTATACAACGTATGGAACGTACATGTTTATGCAATACTTGGGACTTGAAGATACATAGAATTTGTAAAACACAGAAATGTTATAATATTTCATTCAGTTGAAAAAATATGGGATCGAGTCGCCTGGAGCTAGACTAATGCCACCTTTGATAAAAAATTCGAAACATGTGAAATCAGTTATTGGAGTCACAAAAATCTCTTTGTTCATATATCAAACACATACAATATGCATCTAATACATATGTAATATACAGAATGTAACAAAAATAAGTGATAATACTTCAGGGTGTGTATGTGTATACTGGTACGATTGCGTAAAGCTGAGTTATGCAAGTCATTTGCTTTGCTAAAATTAAATTGTAAGTACCTAATATTTCTCTAAATGTATATTAAACTAACATTAGAAACCTACTAAACACCTTTTAAAACTCAGCATCGTTGATATCTATGGATATCATACCGATCTCAAATATTAGTAATAAACTCGGTATTCAAACTACATATTAACCGTGCCACTACAGTCAAATGCACTCTCACAATAAGAGCATGGCAACAGGAGATCAAACTAGATTGAAACATAAAAGCACGAATACCTGTAAGAGCGGGGCGCGACAAAGCTATTGTATCTCCCAACAATCCTCCAAAAGAACCGATCCAATTAAAAGCCAGCCTAGGTTACCACTCCACCCGTATCGCACTCGAAGAACAGTATAGGTAGAAAGCCCCCCTGTAGTACCCACCCTGGGTTTTATGAAAATTGGCACTAAATAGAGGCGCACTGCACGCGTCTGGCCACCTGCCAAAAATATACCACTATATCTTTACACGTTCAAGAAAACGTAAAAGAAGTCTAATGGGAAATATTTTTCTTCGGTTTCGTTTATATAATTTGTTGCGCTTTAAACTTTGCTCACTTATAGATTCGCCTGCATTTTGTGTCATAATAAGTTTTTAAGGCATTTCTGTTCTTTATAATAATTTGATGGCATAAAAAAAGAAAATACTCCTAGAAAACTAATATTTTCTTTGTTGAATAAATACTAAACATGATTGACTTATATCAGTACGAGAAAAGTTGGTTTAAGAAAACATTTGCGAAAATAATAGTTTGTTTCAAACACAATCCTCTTACTATTAAAGTAATTGGTAGGAATTGTGCTCGAGACGAGAGTATCATTTTATGAAACTTCGGTATCTTATCTTTTCGGATCGGATTATTATAATTAGCATGTGTCAAAAAGTCTTTCGATTGATACTTTTATTCAATGATATTCTATGTTACTTTTATTCAATGATATTCTATGTTACTAAATTGCTTTTATTCATTAGTAAATATTTTGTCATTTTAGTCCCATACGTGAACTTTATATGAAAGGAATTAAAAAAATAGGTAATAGGATTACTATTGTCTCTGCCATAACAATGGTTTGTTTATTTTTGAATATCCGTCGAGCGTTTAATAAAATCGGCTCAGTTCTATTGTGACCGTCTATTATTCTATTTTTATTCAATTTCTGTTAATATATGTAATATAAAAATAAGTTTACTTTCGAGATCTATTGGATTATATTGACTTTCTACGTATCTACGTCTATGGATACGAATTTAGAAGAAATCAGTCACTTAAGAAATGTTAGCTGTAACCCGACACGTTTAATTTTGAAAAATAATAAGCAAAATTAACTATAGAAATTTTCAAACAAGAAACTAATTTCATTGCGAATTGCAAGGACGTCTATTGACACGAAACCCGCCACGGAAATAACATTATTACTAAAGCTACTGACAATAGTATGAAAGTATAAAGCTCTGCACAAAATTCATTTTACGAGGTAAGTGCTGGAAACAATTCGGCCAGCGCTGACTTCGCAAGCCTGCGACGGCTGCTTTCAAAATATACCTGGGGACGTTATTAATCTACCTTCTTTTGGACTAAAAAGAGGTTTGTCATTGTGGGCAATGTCGACTATCTGTGTCATTAATTAGACTTTAAACATTTTCTACATTATTCAGTCTCAATTCAGTTTTGCTTGAAATATCTACTCCAGTAAAAACATAAGATATTGCATCAAAGGACCCGCTAGAAACAGTTGTCCTGTTTAATGTCTATTATAAATTCTGGGGGATGTAAATTCAGTTAATTCGCAGTAAAGTCCGTATTTCGTCGCTCGCCTGGTCAGAGGGGGGAGGCAATCACGGTGCTAAATTATTATGAAGTTTGTACTGAAATATTAAATACATAGCGTAGGAACGTACGACAAGGGCGAAATTTTGCTTCGATAGCAGCAATAAAATGAAATTATTGTAAAGTATAGGATGATAATGCAGAGGTATTGTTTTCAATGTTTGTGTAAACTAGTACATTGATAAGCAATCTTCCATGTTATGATAGCCTATGGGAGTCCAGAGACCAATATAATAAATCAAAACAAACACAATCTAAATGAACAAAAGCAAACGGCACAAATTACGGTAGGTGATTAAAGTGTAGCGCAACTGCAATACTTCGTACCGCCGACGCGCGACGTAATTGTGGATCTTAGACAACTAAAAAGTTAAGAAAAATTCAGAATACAAAGCACGTTATCGTTAGGAGCGCGAAATTAAACGGGAATCGCGGTGCTCTGTTAAACAGCGGCAATAAAGGAAATGGGTGGACAAACTTACTCCACACCTGTTGCCGGTGACCTACATGCGATATTTGTCTAACTCACCTCGAATACAACTTTAATAGAACGATTTGTTCAAACTATTTCAGGTTGTTTCCATAAATACAATTTCCAGTATCGAATTGTTATCAAACTCCGATATCGCTTAGACGCACTTGGATCTGAATGGCAGCATTTTCAGAGAAAGCTTCGAGTTTAATACAAGAAGGTGAAAGTGTGATTAGTTGGAAAATTGTGGCCTCCAGAAAATAAGCCCACAGAAAATAGGCACCGAATTCGTACCTAAGTCGTGAGCATCGCATAAAACCCCAGTAAGATAATAAAAATATTTTCGTGCCTTTAACAAAGAACATTTCATATTTCGTTAGCGAGAAATTGCTGTTAAGGTCTCGGCAGGCGTCCGAAATAAAAGTTTTGTTTTATTGGTGTATTTGTAGTAAAATTCCATTGCGTACTTTGCTTTAAATAGATGTTGTTTCGCGCTAAATTGCTTAAATCTGCAAATGATTAGTAAATTTATATTTATTTTAGAAAAGAAAATTTTCGAAATAATGAAAAATTATAATAATATTAGGTACCTACGCGTTTACGTTGGTAATACCTCGATCGTGATTCGTGCGAATGGCAGACACAATAGATTTTCAATTGTTATGCGACAGCCGGGTGCCGCTTGGGGATGGCGATATCTGTGTTAAAAATTTACCAAGACTAAAAGTTTATCGACTAAAATGTGGTAACAAAGTACGATTCAAAGAACTTCTATTTTGTGCAATCACAATCGGAATTTCGAATGAAAATCGCTTCGAGAAACACATTAAAACTATAGGCGGTGTAATTTAGCTTCGGGGGGAGTTCTCTGTCACTGCCATGACCTAAAAGGCAGGGTAAACATCAATATGGCGTCGTGTTAAAAATAGAGCCGTTGGTGCGGCAACAAGTGTCCCGATTGTTCGCCACACGCGGACCGCCGTTTGGGCGCGCCTTTGACAGCGTCCATAAAAAAGTTTACATATTTACCCGCGCCGCGTCAACACAACGGCACAACAACGGTGCAATTTAAAAGCGTTCTAACGTGGTAATCACCCTCGAATAGCTATGTCCACACTGTGCACTTTCATCTTCAATTTTCGTCATCAACTTTCATATTGGCGCATTCAATAATTGAATGCGTCAATAAACGCCACGCCAATATTGTCATTTTGAAGTTTTGGATACGGTCAGAGGGCATGCGTCGCGGGCATGCCTCACGTTCGCTGTTTACTGCTCTATAACGCTTGACGAACAGAAAAAGGCACAGTGTGGACAAAGCTATTATACAAGGTGTAACAAAACTAAGTGATAATACTGTGTGTACCTACCTATTATTTTTTTGTAGAGTTCAATGTGGAAGTACTAGCAGCGCTGAAAGACTAAATTTTTTGTGATTTGTATGAGCAAACAAACCCAGCGTCACGAGTTTCCTCATACAAAAGTGAAAAAGATGCTCTTTCAGCGCTGCTACTTTTAGAGTGAACTCTATAATATAAGGGGCACACACACTCTAAAGTATTATCGCTTAGTTTTGTGACACCCTGTATACCTATATGTATAATCTTTATATATAAAACTCAAAGGTGACTGACTGACATGGTGATCTATCAACGCACAGCCCAAACCGCTGGATCGATCGGGCTGAAATTTGGCATGCAGGTAGATGTTATTACGTAGGCATCCGCTAAGAAAGGATTTTGATCAATTCTACCTCCAAGGGGTTAAAATAGGGGATGAAAGTTTGTACATAATAATAATTATTAACGCGAGCGAAGCCGCGGGCAAAAGCTCGTAATATTATATAATACATTATTTGCAAGGCGGGAGAAAAAATCAGGCGTAAAACAATTCGTAAGTAAGTATGCTCTAAATTCAATCAATTTTAATTTTTAAAGCACTTATCAGTTATTTGGTAGGGTCAATGTTGCTCGTGATCTTGTCTTGATACACAGGGCCCCCGTAAGGGCTACTGGCGCCTGTGTGCAAAGAAAAGATTTTGGCGCCCCTCTAGGCAAATTTTTTGGGTCCTTGGTTTTGGCGCACCTAAAGATGGCGATTTGGCGCCCCTAGAGGATGGTGCCCGTGTGCATTGCACACATTGCACATATGGTAGCGGGGGCCCTGTTGATACAACCTTTAACAAATTAGGTACATCCGCTATAACAGTAAAAAAACTAACATTGATACTAGTAGTAGATATTTGTCAGTGAAGTGGCAACAGATTGAACTTGATACGTGAATCGTAACTAGACCACGTTACGTAAGTCTGTGCCACCGGCGAGGAGTATTCGTTTCGCAGAACACAAATGCTAAAAGAATTTCAAATATTGTTACCGCGATGTCGATATTTTTCTCTCTTTAGCTCTAAGAAGGTACCGGAGTTTATTTTATTACATTTCCAACATTAAACTATAAGGAAATAGATAGCTTGTTTTGTTACGGATAAGTTTATGTTATGTATTTCTAAGAAAACATATTTTAAATATGTCATTCCAATCCTTCTTTATAAGGACGTCTCCATTGCGAGAGATCAAGGAAGTTTTATAACAACACTGTTTCCTAGGAAATCCATTCAAAGCTTCAACATAATAATATTATAATATCTAACTGCTACTAAACTCCACTCGGGCTAACTTGTCGCCAGCGGTCATTGACCCCCTGTCAAAAACCTGCCACAGATATTGTCAATCGTGGTTTTATATGGAAAATGACAAGTTTTTGACAGGGAGTCAATGACTACTAGCGACAAGTTAGGCCGAGTGGAGTATAGTACTACGGAGAACACTGATATTAATAATTGTCAAAAATATAATTCTAGCGCTATATTTACGCACTTTTTATAAACATAATTATTAATTACAAAATTCAAAGGACTACACATTGCGGAAAGTTTTGTGCTGGTGTAAATATGGTATGGCACTTTGTAATTTTTAATTTGTTTGGAATATGAAAGCGGGTTTTTACTGCATTGCAGACGAAGGGAGCTCAAAACATCCCAGCGCGCCCATAACTTGAGTTTCCCTGTTCAAATATTATTTACGTAAATACAAGCTTTTCATAAATCAAAGCTAAAATCGTTTTCGCGAGGTTATTGTAGTGTATATTACAAATTTATTACATTTTATGGCTGAACTTTGCAAAAACGTAGTGTAATCATGTAAAAGTTCAGTTGTATTTTAATAAACTTTTTCACTGTAAGTAATCTATACTAATATTATAAATGCGAAAGTATCTCTGTCTGTCTGTCTCGCTTTCACGCCAAAACTACCGAACCGATTGTAATGAAATTTTGTATACAGATAGTCTAAAGCCAGTGAAAGGACCATAGGCTACTTTCTTACTGGAAAAATGGGTTGTAAGGGGGTAAAAATGTGTAAATTTGTTCAAATTAAGTTAGTTCCAAAAATCCATCATAGATGGCGCCGTGCGTCTCTTACATCGCGCTGACGCTTGCCCAAAAGTCTTTCTATAAGAGGTGGTATCATCTTGCATACGAAATACGAATTCCGTTTTTTTTTTCGATTGTTATTTCTTATTTACGATTTACGATATATTAAATAACTCAGTACTTTATCTTTGCAGTGAGTGAAGTGACGTAACCTTAAACCTATCAATGATAAATAGTTTATGGGTAAAGTTGTGTAATTGGGGGGCTAAATAAGCTTAAAAATTTGGCATAAAATTAAAAATATAAAGTTTTATTAAAAAAATTGAAATATTATGTGCACACTGCACAGCTGTTTTGATTTAAGGGTTTTTTTTTATAAAAGCTTTTGACATCAATTTTGTTGATATCGCGCGCTATAAACTGAAGTCCACGCGGACGAAGTCGCGGGCAACAGCTAGTAAGTAATAAGTATATAATTTATGTAATTTTGCTTTTTTTATTACTAATACTGATATAAAGGCTTTCAGGCGACTTTATTGCATTTAATTTTAGTCAATGTCCAAATAATATTATAGAAAAAAAAATCAGCCAAGTGCGAGTCGGACTCGCGCACGAAGGGTTCCGTATCGTTATTGAGCAAAAATATGCCAAAAAATTGGTATTTTTGTATCGGAAATTAAATTTTTTGTTTTATTTAAATATTATTATTAATTATTAAGTGCACATATATTTAAGGCCTTTGTGAAAATTTTAGAAGTCTAGATATAGCGGTTCTTGAGACAGACAGACGGACAGACAACGAAGTCTTAGTAATAGGGTCCCGTTTCTACTCTTTGGGTACGGAACCCTAAAAAAGAGAATCTAAGACACTACGTTTAGATTATATTTCTGCCCGCAGTTGGAGACAACAATGCTACGTCAACAGCTGAGAATCCGACACCTAACACGTTCCACAGTTAAGGTGGATCTGTTTAGCGTTCAACAGAATTACACCTACCTATACATTCACTAGACTAGGTACCTACTGTCGTCAGTCTAATAAAATAGACAACATTGCCCAAACGAGTATGTTACATTACGTCATGAGTATACAAAGAACGTACCTCGTTACATGAATGCATACTTTGATCACTATGTATTATTTACATATAATGACATACTTAAGGGGAATATAAATAAAAACAGACGAGCACGAACGGTGGCAATGAGTTTGTGACCCTATTCAGTTAAATATTTTATTTAGATTTTAGGACCGTTTGAAAAACTACGAAAGGGTTGGCAGGAATGCGCAAAAAAATCTCGCAAAATATATCCTCAACCCTAAAATGTTACACAAAGAAAATGAAAAATGTTGCAAATCACAGGCACGCGGGACAGAGAGCGAGTTCAACTCGGCCAATTCCACAGTTCCAGGCGACGGTGCACTCCAAGACAACAACCCCTTCCTCAAAAAAGTAATTAATGAACCACGAGTCGCTCCGACACCGACCAGCCTCACTTGACCGGCGCGGGGCCGGGAGCCCGCGGATCGCCGGTGAAAGCGCGCCCGGCAGCACCATCTGGCGGGTCAAGGCTGACTGGTCGTCGGCGGGAAGTCGCCGGCGGTTACAGAGCATGATTTAAATACTGTCGGCCATGTTCTATCTACGATCGACTACGTGACGCCGCGACTAAGCACGCGTGAGTCAGGTTTGGCCAAAAATAACGAACCGACATAACGATTTCAAGGTTCCTTCTCGCCTTTGCCCCGTTTGGAATAAGGTCTTTACTGAGTTCACATTGCTCGGCGAAAATTTAGATAACTGTGAGTTGTAACGTAAAATTAAACTCACGAAAATCTAAAAAAATAAATGGACCAATTTGGAAACATTAAACGACAAGAAAACATTAAATAAATGGTTTATGACCCTAAAAATGTGAAGCCGAGATGTATGTGCGTCATTAATTGGACAAGGCCCTAATAATTTTGCGAGGCTCCGCTCCCTTAATATCCAGCGACAAACCCATTAACGGCCGGCTCCCTCTGATTACGGCTATCTCAATTTTATTGCTGCGGGTTATTAAATTTAAAATAACGTCACACGATGGCCTCTAGCCGTAAACGTACTTTGTTCAACTGGAGCGATGGCCGCGCCGCCCACGACAACGAATTATCAACATCCTCGTATAGAAACTGTATAAAGCTTTAATATATTTTATCAAAACCTGCTCGTTTAAGCATCTACGAACATGTGATTTTCATGTTAATATTTAATTTCCGCAAGTATATTTTCTCACAAACTGTAAGCCTCTTCGTAGCTTTGAAATGTATTTCCTCGCTGGTTCGCTTTATTAGCTTCTTGAATACAAATAGACCGTACGAGGAGTTTTTGTGACAACATCAGAATCTAGGAGTGGCCTGAATTTTGATTAGTTCACTTAGGTAGCGGGCCATTTTTTGTCTTGGTATGATTTGAGTCTAGACAAACAAGGATGCGTGGTTGACGATAATGATGTGAGATCAATATGCAGGGATCGGCGTTTTGACCTTTTTTAATTGCACGTCTAGTCAATGAAATTCTTGAGAAACCGACAATAGCAATTTATTTGACAGCGTCTGGTTTTTGTTTCGAGGAAGTTTCTCTACTAGGTACCGGTTCTTGCGAAACAATTAGACCCCGATATTATTCCAGTCTGTTATACGGGTTATCTAAATTATAGTCAAAGAGATCCGCAGACTCGTATTTACTTCAAAGGAGTTCTAAGAATTTGTTTCATAAATGGATCTAGCCCGAGTTTGCATGAAGGTTCCCCTCAATTAAAATCTAAACAAGGCTACAATCGCCCGTGCTCCGGATTCTGGCTGACAATTTACCCAAATTCATCTACATTTAGATTAAATTACTCGCCGGGCAGACCAGGAGCTAACGACTATTTCTAACCTACCTATAGACAAAGGTTCCTTCCACCAAATTCATTAAGATGTTATCGGATTGATTCTGATAACTTCTTTCCTTTACTTGGATTCTAGACGAAGAATTACCATGATACCTCGTACAATTAATTAGTTTAGTGCATAAGCTTTACTTCGTCAACTTAATTTTACAACCTGCAAGCACGTGAGCTTTTAACTACGTTCTACAAACGGCAGCGCGATCTGACTCAAAAGCGTCGACTTAACTTTAACGATTTGCTAAGGTATTAGATCAGTTGCTGATTTAGGTTTGGTTTAATAATAATAATTAACATTCGCTTCTTTAATCGGTTTAGTAGTGTATTTATTTAAAGATAAAATTGTTTAATATTAACTTTATAAATCAAGGTGCAAACATTTATTTGATTTCGTTTACGATTATAATTTGATAAATTATTATTTTTGTTTCGTTTACTCCGAGGTAAACAGACTTCAGTCAAGATCAGGTCAAGATCATTCGTCTGTCGACCAGTGTATGTAAATGAGACATCACAAGCGTTATGGCACCGATATTATTTGGAGAAAAACCGGCCACGTGCGACTCGGGTCAAAGAGTTCTGTGGTTTTAAAATAATTTACGTAATCTTTACTGTCAACTTAATCATCAACGTTGTGATGTGTTACCTCTAACAGATGAAAGCGCAACACCGATTTCGAGAAAATTTGGTATTAAGTTACTAAGATTAGGTTAGCGCGAAAAAGAAAAAAAAAAGCAAAATGAAACAGCTGCAACCTTCCATTTTCATCCGGAGAAACAAGTGGCTCTTTGTCAGCCCGTCAAGCGATAAATATATTCCTCGTAAAGTTGGAAGTTGAGGCCAAACAAATGACACGTAGAGGACTAAAGTATTGCAGCTACTATTCACTTTTTTGTGAAACCGAGCTAATAGCCTGCCCTTTTGAGTACCACGTGAAACCTCATAAACCTATTTTATTTCGAGCGAACCTGTTACAAAAAGTTTGTTTGAATATCAAAATACAAAAGAAAGTTTACATCGAAATCTTCAAGAAACACCCTTTGTTCCGACGGTTCCCTTAACCATAAATTCGTATAGTGATGAGATACGAACAATAGTGGTATAAGACCGTTAGAATCTTAATAAAACGGGGGTTCTAGGATCCTTTGTGCGCCACCTGATCGTGAGAAGACGGGGTCTGAGCGTCTCCAACGGTCGGGTCATAGATACTATTGTGCTACTAATTCGTAGATATGAATTTAACATGGTCATTTGACTTTTTAATTTTCTCACGAGCGGATTACGAAATGCACCACAATACGTGTAATCGTAACGGTCAAGTGGCGTCATAGTCGGCCAACGATCGTTCGGACGGTCATTATTGCAATTAGTGCGTTAATTGTTAATACGCGACCTTTCCACGTACCTCGCGAGTCGTGCCTCAACAGGAGTTGCCGACACGAACGTGACGACGGCGAGCGAGCGTCTGACACTTGCGAAATAAGAGCAACGACGGAATATGTAATTGGAAATATACGTGATTTACTGACCTATTTCTAAACGTGCAGTGTCGATAGTATTACAATTTACACGGATCGCATTACAGTTGTAAAATAAATTGAGTTGTATAAGTCGAAAATAAGGTGTCAACAGTGGAATCGACGACAACAGCAGAATTAACTGCTGCGAAAAACGAATATACCGATTATGAAATTTACAATTCCATTATAAGTATGCGAAAGTATGTCAATCTGACTTTTTGTAAATCTGTGTGTCTGTTTGTAACCTTTTCACGCATTTTCGAACGATCGATGATATTCAAATTGAAGGTACTCGGAGTCACCTAAGGACAAAGGGTAACTTCTATACCAGAATATAAAAGTTACCGTTTGTCCTACATTGAAACATCTAGCGCAATATATGGCGGTAACTCGGTAAGTCACACCCGGAGCGTGCAAATCGGCGGCGTTAAATAGACATGCCGTGTTGGCTAAGCTCAGTAATCGGATTACAGATTTCAATCTTATTATATTACTTCAGCTCCGACCGATATTACACGACCGAGTGCAGGCTATTTATTTAAGCTGCAAGTCCCCCCGAGAACCTTATAATATACGGAATGTTTGTGTCAGCTATCATAGCGATAAGACACATCGCCCGCTATTCCGAAGGGGATGAGAAACAATCCCGCCCGCACTGAGAAGCGACGTAAGTCGTTACTTACATTTGCTCTTAAATATTTACTTACTGAGTACTTACATTAACTTAGAAGAACCTAAGTTAGACTGATCAGACCAGCGCCTGCATCGCGTCACACAGCGACGCGTTATGTCACATTGCATACATTTCCGAAATCTTACTTCTCTATCAAAACTATCGTAAGAAACATGACCAAGTGTCAAGACCTTTCGTTAGACCATAATTATGTTTCAACCAAATAAAAAAATAACATTTTCATATGCAGCTAATGTTCGTGAGCTTCTTAAAGATTTGACACAAAATGATACTAGCAGCGAGCACAGATATGAAATATGAAGCATAATATTTTGTTCGGCGAAGTGGGAAATCATTATTTTCCGTCAGCGAAATGGAAGTCAGAAGCCGAGAGTAAACTGTAAACAATTCGTCAGTTCAATATCGATGTGACCCCGCGATGAGATTCATTTCGGAGATGATTTGATTCACGTCAGAATTTCGTTTCATGTCAGAATTTTCTCACAAGGAAATGGATGTAATTAATTTGATAAATCGCACCAACAGAGGTGCCATAATGAGATAAGCGGACCTTTTCTTATTACATATTAGATTAACTCCGCGCTTCGGAAAAGGTACGGGAATAAGGCTTCAGCCTCATTGTCGGGTATAAATCGACGGAAAGGTTGGACTGATACGCAGAATCTCTTTTATATCCAATCTAATGTCAATAGTTTTACGTATCTTGTTAACTGCATACAAGAAAAATTGAAAATAAAAAGTATTAAAGTTTATTAAAGATTAGGTAGATTTACGACGAATTTTAAAAATTTACTAAACAATGTCGATAGTAAAACTACAAGCTTAATTTATTAATTTGAGGTAAAGTTAGCCTTTTAGGAGGCTCTGGGGCTCTTAATGTTAACTAAATAAATGTTTGTGCGACTTGTTTGTATTAGTCTTTGTATAACAAAGATAAACAGTTCAAAGAATTGTGTTGTTTGCCGACCGAAAGTACCAAATTTCGACCAAAATTTATCGAGGAGTTACTTTGTACGAAGATGATGTAAACTGTAATGTTACTTTGTAGGGTAATGACATATGACTAATGACTAATGACTAATGAGGATAACCTGAAGTATCAATAAATTATAATATTAGAATATAAAGAACTAGCTGTTGCCCGCGACTTCGTCCGCGTGGACTTCAGTTTATAGCGCGCGGTGTCAAAAAAATTGGTGTCAAAAGCTTTTTCGAAACCCTGGTACCCCTTAAATCAAAATACCCAAAACAGCCGTGTAGTGTGCACATAATATGTTTTTTTTTTTATTAAACTTTTTTATATCAAGCTTATTTAGCGTTACAACTTACACAACTTAGCTGCATAATGCATTACACAACTTTAGCTTTGCCCAATACCCATAAACTATTTAGTATATTTTATTATTGGTAGACAACAGTCTACCAACAACAGTTTACCAACAACAGTTTACCAACATAGATATCAGAAACAACAGTTTCTGATATCTATGTTGGTAAGTGAGTTATTTAATAACATGTATAACAATCGAAAGAATCAAAACTTAACTCAGCATGGTATCACCTCTTATAGAAATACATATGAGTAAGCGATACCGCGATCTAGGCGACTCTTGGCGCCATCTGTTCCAGTTTTTGGAACTAACTTAATTTGAACAAATTTACGCATAAACACCCGCTTACAACCCCTTTTTCCAGTAAGAAGTAGCCTATGTCCTTTCTCAGGCTTTAGACTATCTGTGTACAAAATTTCATTACAATCGGTTCAGTAGTTTTGGCGCTGTTGTTTTTAAATTTGATATCTAAGTTAGGTAGGTGAGTTATTAGTTAGTGACGTGTATAACAACCGAAAGAATCGAAAAATCTAATATAACATGGTACCACCTCTTATAGAAATACGCATGAGCAAGCAATAGCGCGATCTAGGGGACTCTTGGCGCCATCTGTTTTGCATTTTTGGAACTAACTTAACTTGACCAAATTTACGGATTTTCACCCCCTTACAACCCCTTTTTCCAGTTAAAAAGTAGCCTATGTCCTTTCTCAGGCTTTAGACTATCTGTGTACAAAATTTCATTACAATGGGTTCAGTAGTTTTGGCGCTGTTGTTTTTGAATTTGATATCTAAATTGGTAGGTGAGTTATTAGTTAGTAGCGTGTATAACAATCGAAAGAATCGTTAAACCCAGTACAACATGGTACCACCTCTTATAGAAATACGCATGAGCAAGCAATAGCGCGATCTAGGGGACTCTTGGCGCCATCTGTTTTGCATTTTTGGAACTAACTTAATTTGACCAAATTTACGCATTTTCACCCCCTTACAACCCCTTTTTCAAGTTAAAAAGTAGCCTATGTCCTTTCTCAGGCTTTAGACTATCTGTGTACAAAATTTCATTACAATCGGTTCAGTGGTTTTGGCGTGAAAGCGAGACAGACAGACAGACAGACAGACAGACAGACAGACAGACAGACAGACAGAGATACTTTCGCATTTCTAATATTAGTATAGATTATTAAATCTGGTAAGTACTAATACCTGCTGATAAGTAGTTTGGCATGGTTTGTACCAGCGCAACGTTACTATTGCATATTTTTAGATTAAAAAGTAGTTATTGTAAGATAATAATAATTGTAGTAGTCAGACATACGATATCGCGGACTTTTACGTTGATATTAATGTCCTCTATAAGACTATAGTACATCACTTTGCGATAAGTAAGTATAGTCTATAATTTATAAAGCATAAGCAAGAAGGAATATTTTGGTAGATTTTTCACACAATTATTAACACTTAATACGGTTCCCTTTTTTCTCTCATTAAATATAGCCTATATTCAGCAGAAATAGTGTGGATTAAAAAATATGCATTAATACTTCCATCGTGCATCGGCATCGTGGGTATCGCAGACACAATAGATCTTCAATTGTTATGCTGGCAGCCGGCTGCCGCTATTGGAGATTTATAGTTAAAGAAATTAATTAATTATAATAGCAATCAAAAATAATAGTCATTCAAAACTTATTTTAAAAAGTTCTAAAAATATTACTTTCGTAGTCATAACTTTTAAAGCTTTTTTGAAATTAGGATTATAATAATGAAGCACGATAGTCTATATCAAATCAATAAAGCAGCACCCGGCTGTCGCATAACTATTGAAAATCTATTGTGTCTGCGATTCCCACGATCGAGGTAATATTTACGTGGACTCTCCGGGCGAGTCTGTGGCACTGATAATTAAATCTCTCCCCTACCGCACGCGCACCCGCGCATCGCGCCTTGACGCCCAATTCGCAACGTGCAGCAGAAATCGTAATATTTTAATTTCGCCATAACATTAAAACCAAACGTCCAATTTTAATCATTCAAAGACCAAATATTATCTACATTAACTGTACTTAGTGATGAAATAATTTATTTTGATAAGGGTCAATAGCATGATTTAAATAAACGCATTTAAATATAGTCCAAAAAAAATTCTAGATTTTTTAATAAAAAAATGGTTATTGTGCCTCACTCAACATAGATAGGTATAGTGTGTCGCGGACTTTTTTGTAGATATTTAAAAGATCTACATTTACTTAGAACATTGTATAGTTCTATCTTTTATAGTTTAGGCAGCGTACGCAAAATAAGTAACTTTTCTGGTTGATTTTTTAAACCTTGCGTCCGAAAATCCCAAATATCTTACGGAACCTTATATTTTTCCAAAATAAAAATTAGCCTATGTTCAGCAGAAATAATGCAGGATTCCAATGGTAAAAGAATTTTTCAAATCGGTCCAGTAGTTTCGGAGCCTATTCGACTCAAACAAACAAACAAACAAAAAATCAAATCTTTCCTCTTTATAATAGTAGTGTAGATACCTAAGTATTGTTTATATTTTTCCAAAATAAAATAATAGACAATCAATACTTATTAGTTATTACCGATTTCAAATGTTAAATCTTTAGTGAACAGTAAAAAAATCTTGAATCAACGAATTAACTTAATATTTTTTTAATGTATAATAACCACCATTGTAGTTTCTAAACAGATGACATCGACTTTAACAACATAATTTTTATTTTATTTTCTTTATTCTAAACACATACAGTCATAATATAATAAAGCACTATTACAAATAAGACGTTACATGCAATAAAAGACCTAAAGGTTCTTAACTTAAATTAAATATTACAAATATTTAATATTATATTATTATAATAGTTAAAAACTCAAAAAAGCAATATGCAAATGAAAGAGCAAAACACTGAGCCTCTAGAGCCCATCAAAATGTCATCTATATTTTGTCGCTACACAACTCGAAAAGTTACCCCGAAAACCGTCAAAGCGACACAAACGCCGCGCGCCGGGCCGCGTCTAGCAGTTGACTCACATAATCCGTTACGTAACAAAACTTGTTCCGACGCAATAACGAAAGCAAATGTTAATCCACGAGTGCCGGCGAACTTATTAGCTCCATAATTATTTTATATACTGACCTAGAAGCCGGCTTCTCGTCGTGTTATATCAAAAGAAATTACATTCACGATGTTATTACCCATTATGACACAGATTCTCGGACCTATTTATTAAGGGGTACAATGAGTTATTTCGCTTTTTCTTGCGAAGGTTAATGACTGGTCAAATATGACATTATGGTGATTAGTTGCAATATACAAGGATATCATACATATTATATTATGTAACTAAATTCTAAAACATTTTAGTAAATTATAAATAGCTAGTAGTACTGCTAATAAAGACTGAATCTTGGGGAAAAGGTGCGGAAAATATATTTTTAGATGTAATAATATGTTATTGAAATTATATTTTCATGTATAGCTCAAGTAACCTAAAAATTAGTCTGTCTACTTCTGTCTATAACCATAGTGGGTGGGGCGAAAATGTCACAAAAATGAGTCACAAATCACAATATTAAAATACAAACAATAAAGGTCATGTCATATATTATATAAACCAAGTCTAAACATAAACCTACATAAAAAAACAATAAAATAAATAATATCTTTCAAGATAAACTCAAATAAAAGAACTGTAAAAGGAAAATATTCAGGATCAAAAGATTTTAAAAATTTATTTATTTCTTTATTAGACTCGCCAACAGCAAAACACAGAAATACATTTAAATATACTTACTTAACTAAAACATCCACTTATGTGTAAGCCAATTGTAGGCGTGTACAGCATTCATTAAGGACAGTAGATATTATTTCTTAAATCTAATAATGATTACAAAGCAGTTTTAATTTTCGAAAACAGAAGTTCGAGTATTATATTTGGTTAATTTGCTTTTTAAACTCTTACATTACAGGAATCATTAAAAATATCTAGGTCCCTTACAGATGTGCAAGCTAGGTTGTAATCAGTACAGATATTAGATAAGGGAGAGTATTTTAGGATGTTTGACTTTCTTTTAGGAGTGTAGAATAATTTAGTAATTATATAACGAGGAATAATAAAATAGCACGGGAGCCCTAGAACATTTTTTTTAATTACTATCAAGCTAATTTTTTGTAAGTAGCTTCATTTTGATAAGACGAACAAGATTTATATTTGCGAAAAATCTCGAAAGTGGTAGCTAACAGAGATAAAAAGAATTTCATACTTTGAATTGATGGTCCTAAAATATGGACTGTTTTATTTGTAGGACAATGTTATTCTTAAATTATATGACTATTAATTTATCAATATACAAAAAATCGGCTCGTTAGGTTTCCGTTATAGGGTTCTGTAATCAACAAAATTAGCTGACTTATTATTACTATCAGTAATAAAACAAAAATTGTTCTAGGGCTACATATTTCTGAATCGTTTGAACTTTAGGATTTAATTAAAATCATCGACCTATTGAAAAGTGAACTTTAATTAAAGTAGACAATTAATTAATGCGATATTAGTCGGCGTAGTGCTGGTAATTAGCAGAATATTATCGCGTTTCCCGGAACACAATAATTGTATAGAGATCGTTCACAGTGCTATACTGACGATTTTCTACCGAATCTTTTACCCATAATATTGTTGTAATATATTGATTTTTTGTAAATTATGAAAAATTTTCCCCCTTTCAATTATTTTATCTATACATATAATAAAACTGTGTAATAATTTTGCGTGTCGTTTGATTAATATGCGGGAGGCTTTGCCCCTGCCGATACTTGGGGGGGCTGTGCCCCCCTCCCCCCCTCCTGGTAGCAAAAACATGTTGCGTCGTTAGTGTTGAGTTTTAATTCTTATTCCTTAGGAACAAACTAAGTTATTAATTAATAGTGAAACATACAGATTTCGAGTGTCATTTGATTAATATCTGGATTTGCCTGGATATGGACAGACAGACAGGTTGATATTATATCTTTGTAATCGGGTTCCATTTTTTACCATTTGAGTAAGGGGCCATAAAAAGGAGAGAATTATCCATTTCCATTATTATGCTATGCTAACGCCTACGAAGTCGCGGGAAACAGCTATCCATATTAATATTATAAATGCGAAAGTGTATTTGTTTGTTTGCCCTTTCTTCGCAGCCTAACGAAGCAACCAATTGACTTGATTTTTGGCATCGACTTAGTTGAAAGGATGGAGAGTAACATAGGCTACTTTTGGTCTTGGAAAAACATCATGTTTCTAAGGGAGATTTGCAAGAATATTCGTATTGTACACGATTTTCGAATTCCACGCGAGCGAAGCCGCGGGCAAAAGCTAGTTACAAATATATGACCTTATTTATCCAATTAAAGGGTTGGTAAAACCCAGTTAGGTATGAGTTTTTAATGTAAATATTCATATTCTGTATGTAAAATTGTACCGTATTTTATTTTATGTCTGCGCATACCGCATTCATTATAAAAATATATATTTTATTGCTCATACTTTTTGCACTTTAGTCTGTTATAAACCGTTATTTAATATTTTGTATTTCAGAAAATATTCAAAGAAAGGTATTCTGTATTATCGACTTTAAGCTTTTTATGTAAAAAAGTTGGCGGTAACCATTTTTTTCAGTTGGTTCTTGGGATCGATTGTTTTTTAACTGGTTGGCTAAACTTTTATCTAGTACTGATCATCTGAAGATACATACTTGTAAGATAATAAGATGCACATACCCACATCTTCATCAGTGGGAGGTAATTTTTACACGATGAACAAAAGAACCACTGGCATAATGTAGAACGCGTAGGAGTCAAATGAAAGGTATCAAGTCGGTTGCTCAACTAAGTTCACGTCGAGATACCCACTTCCCAGTCCGTTTTACGAGATGATGAAATAGCTCATATTGTTAATTAAGTATGTCTTTTTTGTTAAAAAAAAAAACAACTGCCCCACTAAATTTGAACTTGGCAGGTTTTCATGCTATACGCATTTTTTTTCCTCCCCCTAACATTATTAGGTCTGTTTATTTTCTTTTCATCTTTTTTAATTCTTTTCTTATTTTGTTTCCTTTTTTATTTTGTTTATCTTTTCTTATTGCTACATACATTGCAGGTTTTATTTCTTTGTTTAACAATTTTCATTTTGTCAGTTTTTACAGAAGTCTATACAATAAAATATTTCCAATATAAATGTTCAAGTTTGCTAATACGCATAATGTAGCACTTGATTAATTGTATAATTAAATTTAAATAGTATTAGATATATTTTATGTGATTAAATTAAGCTGCCACGTTCAAATTGGAAGTATTATGGAGCAGGCTGTTGATGAAGGTGATTATGATCGATTTTGAAGTGCATGTAAACTTGGCATTGGATTGGATTTCAACTCTTTTCTAAGGGTAACAATTAGCCAATAGGAACTTGGCCCCATTTTTAACAGGTAAGTATGTTTTGGTGGGATTTTATTTTACAAAAATAAGTAACTACGTCACTCACATTTAATGATTTATTTCATGAATAGTTTTACAGATAGTGTATGGGGCTAATCTCATCTTCATTTAATTACAGTTAAGTAATTAATATTCGTCCCTCAGTGAGAGCGGCAGTAAGTCTTGTATATTCAACAAATTACTACAGGAGTACAATGATGTTATGTTTCCTAATATTTCATGTGCCCACAAGAAGCACCGAGCTCACAGCCCACAGGTTAATTCATCTACAACTGTTTGTGTCGGCTGTTTAATTAGGACGGCACTAAAGTTCCAAAATCAAGTTAATTTAAACTAGGATTTAGTTTAAGAGGGTGACTAGCGTAAAAAATCAAACATCATCCTTCTCTTTTCACACTCACGCACGTCTTTCATATTTCCTCGAGACGAGACGCAGAATCATCGTCAAGTAAGTTTTTTCTTAATAACCCGCCTTTAATAATCCGCCAGGTCAGTGTCTCAATGTCAGAATTTTATACAATGTGTTTAAATATTAACTTAGTTTAATGCACGGTTACGGCAATACAAATACGAAAAATTTGTGAAAATTGGATGCATCTTTTTTTATCAAGAAAATTTTAAGATACTTTTATGTATAGTATTTTCGTTTAGATCAAATTCTTGGAAATATAATGTAGTAGGTAATGGAGTAGCTTATTTTCAAGTATAAAAATGATTTATAAAATCGTCAATTTTGGGTTAGTCGCCCCCTTAACGCGAGGATTAACTATCGTTTGCCCACCGAATCCCACGGACACCAATAAAATTACACATAAAACTTAAACAGCACGAATAGGGAATACTCGTTTTATTACCTGACCGCTTTTTGTAGAAGCCGGTAAGTATTGTGGGTAGGGTAGGTAGTTTAACTTTAAATGGTAACATAATAATATTCTATAGCCTAAATTGAAACAATGGCTGTTGACTGTTGACTGTTGGCAAATACTGTTTTACCTTGTAAAAGTAACAAAACTTTAAAGCAGAAAAAAATATAAAATTCTATTATTTAAAATCAGAACACACTAAACGTCAACAATGAAGCCAGTATCCTTTATGACGAAATCTAACGATAACAGTTGTTTTACGGAAGTTTCCATACTTGATACTACATACATAATATGTACATAATATTAATAATATTAACCAGTAGCAAATTATTTTTAAATTATAAAAATAAATAACATTATACTTATTTATCACAGCTACTAATTATTTTTTACAAAAAAATAAAGAAATCTCGTTTTTGAGAAACGTTAAACGGTTCAAAAAGGACGAATTAAGACCGTTATTACAAAAGAAACAACCCGACAAAAAGTTTCCTCAACTTACCAAAGCAAACCAAATCCGTTCATGAAAACTTTTCCAAATGCCTAATTATATCAAAACACACAATACAAACTATATAAAACTACGGAAAATTCAATACAAAAGCACTTATGAGTAATACTACAAGTAATTTGGAGAATGACTAGATCGAAAGGAGCGCGTGCACAACCGTTCGCGTCAACGGTCGAATCATAACTGAGGGTCAAGATTTCGAAAAAATCCAACTGCAGTCGACTGTCGAGGCACCCATACGTTACGACCGAGATGACTACAACAAAAAGCCCTAAATATCGCTCCTGTGCTTCTCAAACCTTACGCCGGGTTTTAGAAAAAAAAACGACAACTGAGGAATGAAGTACTTTTCTTTAAAAAAAAGCTCGTTACAGAAATTCTTATTAACGATTTGATTCCGGTTTTCAAGGCGATCTGGCTCCGTTCATTGGACTTTATTATAGCCGATAAAAAATATTACGATATAAAAAATCGTATCTTGTTTTTAAATAACCTTACGTCACTGTTGTTATAGGCAATTTCTTTATTAGTTTCACGTCCGATTATAAATCATCATCGAATTTGAACGGAAAATGGGAGTTTTCCCATATTGTTGTTTCAAGGATTTTCTGATGATAATTTAACTCAGTGGTTATTTGAAACCTATTTCCAACAAAATATTGTCGAATGGTAAATGTTACGCAAGGTTGATAACACGATTTTTGACTACTTGTTGCCATTATTTTCTTGTACTTTTTTAAATGTTATTTTTGTGTTTATATAATATTAAGGCGAGGATAAACCCCAATCTGTTATTCCGTGACTCCCGGTTTACCTAGTTCCGATATAATAACAAAAATGTAAAAAAAAATTAAAAAATATGATATATAAAGCACAATATTTAAAATACCTTAAACCATAAACATTTTAATAAAACGTAATACTTTGGCTGTAATTAATTTACAAACTCAACTCCGACGAAAATCTATTTCATTGAAATATAAGTATCAACTAGGACAATTATACATTTTATCTGGATAAATTGTTAGTAAATCTATATTAAAATCTTCTGAACTGAACAATTTTGTTTCTTAATATTGATTTCCAAAGATATTTAAAAAAACATGAAAAATAGAGAAGATCCGCCCCTAGTAACTACAGTTTTATGCTAAGCTAAAATGAATCTTATTGCGATGCGTATACGCTTGGACCTTGGTCTTTGGTTGGGTGCAAGGTTATCGTTTTGAATTGAGATTAATCCCCGCCTTAATAAACTTTTATAAGATCCATGCATACGATGCTTTTTTTGCTTAAATACTTAGAATCTTTAATATTGTTAAAATTATATACTTATTTCAAGTTATTGCCAGTCTCATATTATTTTTATTACGCAACACTAATTTATTTTATATTTTATTCGTTAATAACTAAGTGTTGTTAATTGTATCATAAAAGTAAGAATTCTTGAGTAAATAATTATTAATAAATTTAAAATTATTACTACATTATGACGACCTTACTATTAGACGTTTTAACTTGTAATTTTATTATAATAATAATATCTATGGACGCTTCACACCACGTCAGTCTAGTCCCGTGCTAAGTACCTGAAAGACTTGTGTTATGGGTACCAGACAACGGAAAATATATTGAATTTTTTTTTTGTTCTGTCGGCGGGATTCGAGCCCGCGACTCCCGGCATGAGCGTTACCAACACGCCCAAGCACTGAGCCACGGAGATCGTCAAAAATTTAATGTTTTGTCCTTGTCTAATACGCTGGAAAACTTGCTTGATAAACAAGGAAAACACGTGAACATTTTTATAACGTCTCTAACTACATATAACAATTACTACACATTGTAAATTAAAAAAATATATATATTAATAAAGGAGCTATTATTATGTATTCTCATTTATTTTTAGGAGCAAAGTGTAGGCAATAATGCAGTTAACATAAAATAATCTTTAAATCTTACACATTTAACATTCAGTTTATTATTTTATTAAAGACGTACCATCTAAATAACACATGAAAAAGCAAAATTTACTAAAATAAAATAGTCGATGTAATAATTAGCGAAATAAAAGTTAGAATTCATCATTTAAAAGCGACACCCGAGCGCGCAGTTAGTTAATAATAAAAGTTTGAATACCACAGGCAGTTAAATTCAAGTTTTGCAGCTGCCGTCCCGGCTGTCTCACACATGTGTACAATGGGCTGTGTGTGCGGCAGGGGTCCTGTGTGCGTAGGGGTGTAATAGCTATTGTTTTTCCCTTTGTTCCGAGATAAATTGCTTTATTATTATTATTCGTATCGGGGATACTTGTCGGGAGTTGTGTTAAGTTAGTGCGTTAAACTTTACAAAGGTTCGTCGGTAACCTCCGACTCATTCCTTTATGTTTGCTAATTTGAAGGGAGCAGGTTCGAGTGTGATTTAAACATTCTTAAAGGTATTTGATCTGTATTATAAGTCAGGCGACTTGTAAACTGTGATTCTGCTGCTCAAAACCGACTTTATTACAGCTTCAATGTGGATTTGATGCAGTTTCGGTAGAAAAATCTTACAAAATTACATTTTAAGAGGAGTCCACACCGCCCTTTTTTCCATACAAACGTTGTCCCCTGTTTCCTCCCTGGATAGTGCTAGTAGAGTTATAATTTTTTTCCTGAATATCTACGGCCACTAATACAATGTCCCTATGTTTTCTTTTTTTCATAATTTAATTATTAAATAAGATATGAACGTTAAAAAAAATGGCCAGAATTTCCGCTGTGTTTGACATCCAGAAAAAAGATTTGGCTAGATTATACATAAAAAAATAAAACACAGGAACACAGTTCAAGCCTTTCTTTAATCTTTAATGAAAAAAGTACTTAAATCGGTTAAGTTTTGGAGAAGGAATCAAGGGACAACGAATCGTTGATTTTCTGCAGTTGTCTCTATCGCGTTCTGCGGTATAGGCTTGAGGTAAGGGAGACAGCTATAGATATTACACGTACTTTTTTTTCATTTCTCTAGCCCCTGGTGTATCCTCTTAAATGCCAAACTCATTCCGACAAAACGTTTAACATATCTCAGAATAATATTTTGGCTGTTGAATTGAATTTAGACTGGATCGAAGTTATTGATGTTCATTCGAAACAACAGAATCAGGGTGTAGGTACTTAAAGAATCAGGGTGTAGGTACTTAAGGAAGTAAAATCAAAAGTTAACGGTAAAAGTGCAATTATATCGAATATATATTGTTAAAAAGGCGAAGAATATCCGCTTGCATACGTGATACGGGTGTATTGTAGAATCAGGTGGCGGGAACGGGAACTCTTACCACAAGAGGGAAGGTTCCTGTCCCATAGGAATTTCACCACAGTGTTTCGAAGGCTTGTAAACATATTTCTCTAAAGCCGGCTGTACACATTGGGCACATGCATTGGCTCAACGTGTAGACTGTAGAGGCCTACTTAGCCAATATATTAATAGTTATCATACTTAGTTCCGTTTTGGGGTACATTTTTAGAGCTTTTTTTAGGTTTCGTACCTCAAAAGGAAAATCGCAACCATTATTATAGGATCACTCGTGTATCTCTGACTGTCCGACGTACTGTCATAACTCCATAGCCAATTTATCCAAAACTGCTTGACCGAATTAGTTGAGATTTGGTACTCATAATATGTTAATTGATGATTCAAACACGGTGTGTAACGTAAATAAATAAATTATAAACATGAAGGGCAGTTTTGGGGGGTAAATAAAAAAAAAGAAAAAATGCAAACTATATCGTGTGACCTATTAAATGAATGGGTACTTTATAAAAATATCTAATATATTTTTTCATAATTTTAAATTAATCACTTATCTAAAGTTATTTACTTAAGAAAATACACGTTAGTCCAATGCGTTGGCCCAATGTTGATCCAATGTGTACAGCGGACTTTTTTATGAGTTATGACTTATGACAATAAAAAAGTAAAAAAAAAAACTGAGAGCCCTACTACATTTTCTGGGTAGGTTTTGTGTCTCGTCTGACGTCTGGTTTGGTCTAAAAGAACCATATTATCATAAGTATTTATATAAAGCCTATTAAAAAGTATAAAGCAAACACGTATGTAAACTTAATCCATGACCTTTGAAATACTAACAGTGACACTCGAGACTTACGGAAGCTTAAAGTTTTCAATGTCGACCGCGCGTCAATAAACAAGTCTTATCTGCAGGCTGTAAGTACGATAAGCATAGCTAATAAGTTGTACCTTATCACATTAGCATAAGCGTTACACATAAACATTATATTGACAGTTGATCCACGCAATAACCGGTTTACATTTACCAATCCAGTTACTCAATGCGTTTGCTACTGGATTCTGGAATAATGTAAACGGGCACCGGAATGCAATTCAGCGCATTCCAGTATCTATTTACACTATTCTAGTAGCACTCAAGCGCTGGATTGGATTACTGAATTAAAATAATGTAAACTTGCTATAAATACAAATTATATGGTTACAATGGACAGCGATTTTGACAATCCAGCTGTAGCTTAAATTGGGACTAAAATATTTAAGATAATTTTATTTACTGTAGGTACTCGATTCAAGTACTTATCTTTGTTTGACGATTTTGCATGAGTCAAATTTAAGATCATCATCATAATATTGTTGTGACTCGGCAACTAAATATTATGTTGGGCAATGGTAGATAACTATGATTGCCAACACGCCTAGATGTTTAGAGCATTCCCATGTGCACTCATGAACATATAATATATGCGTTCTACAGGCTCGTAATATTGTACTAATCCATCATGGGTCTATGAGAAGCCGCAAATCTATATATATAAAAATGGATTTTCAAATGTGTTAGTCGCGCTAAAACTCGAAAACGGCTGGACGGATTGGGCTGATTTTAGTCTTAAAATATTTGTAGAAGTCCAGGGCAGGTTTTAAAGTGACACGAAGTTCACCGGGACAGCTAGTAGATTATAATATTTACATGACAATTTTGCACGGCCCATTTTGATGATTATTTAACTTAGCAACTAACATACACGTGGAAAACTACTGCGATGTTAATGTGAGTACCGTTATACCACTTGATACGTCGTAAGGATGAGATTCGACTCAGTGGAAAAATTGTACGCATGACGTTAAGGTCCACTTTTATAAACAAGGAAAATGGTGTATTGCTAAACTTGAGACTCTGATCGACGAGTGAGCTACTCAAGCTAATTAATTAATTAAAAAAAAAGTAAAAATTCAGTATGCACCTTTAATTCCAGGGAAAAAAAATTAAAGTTAATAGTTTTTGTTTCGACAAAATGTAGAAATCGTCGGATATAGGAATTTTGAAAGAAAGGCGTTGTGATGAACATTTTGTCAGTATTAGCGTTCCTAAATAGGATTGCTGAATAGCTTTGGGATATTTTACGTTACACTCAAAGACATAACTTCCAAATAAGCTAATCGTCACATTTAAGGCGCTTGTGTAATAAATCTAAAAATAACAAACGAGTTTATATCATAACCCATAAGCTATAACCATAAACCACGTCAACACTGCCTACATAGATAGCAGATACGAGGCTATGAATGTTTCGCCCGCGGCTGTCGCCTACTTTCAACGATATACAAAGACACCGGTAGATCAGAGTCGTAGGTAGGTTCCATACAACAGCTGTTGAACAGCGTCTATTTCTACAATATTACTATGAGTAATGAACTTTGAGGTACTTACTGTGTACGTAATTGAAGACTTACCTGGAAAAGACAAGACAATATTATTAGTACTAACGGTTATTCATAATTGTTATAATTATTTCAATTTAAATCTTACAAGAAGTTGTCAATCTTATCTTTGCTAACTTGAACGCTTAGCATGGCCACCAGAAAGGATTTCTTTCTACTGAAGAATAGACATGAAAAATTGAAGGAAATCCCTCGATTTGTCCCTTACTTCCCTGTCAGAAGCCTAATACTAATTGATTAAAGTGCCGAAGGCTGGTTCTTCCTTGGAGGAAGACCCAGAGGCCTGACTTATACATGATAGAGTTCACTGTGAAAGTAGCAGCGCTGAACGAGCAAAATTTTTTTTGTGATTTGTATGGCAATGCGCCCCAGCGTTATGATTTTTTCCATACAAAAGTAAAAAAAGTTAGTCTTTAAGTGCTGCTACTTTCACAGCGAACTCTGTACAGGGAGCCCATACGCATCCATAAAGTATTATCACTTACTACTTAGTTTTGTTACACCTTGTATAATAGGAAGGGATTACGATATATAAGTAGACAGAAATAGAAGAGTCTAGAAATATAGGAGCCCCACGCCGTTGTCAACACTTGCTAATATAAAAATGATATAGTCTATTATAGACGCATAGACAATAGTGTCGCGCGACGGTCACAAGTCGATGACTCGTGTGACGCAAGAGTTCACCTCACGTCGCACGCCGTCAGCTCAGATATTATCAGAACCAGCTATAAACGGCTAACGTATGCACTTTGTACCCGATGTAGATTAAGCTGAAGTTGGCGAGGAAGAATTCGCAATGTTTTGACGTTAACTTGAAGTTGTCTAGATTACTAAACAACGCACTTAACCGTTTTGACGTTAACTTGAAAGTTGAAGTTGTCTATTACTAAACGACGCAGGCATCTCCGTAGCGCCAAAATTATTTGCGGGAACCGTACATTTTTCCGAGATGAAAAGTGTCCTATGTCCTTTCTCGGGACTCAAAGTATTTCCATACCAAATTTCAGTAAAATCAGAGATAACGGACAGGCAGATAGATAGACACACTTTCGCATTTATAATAAGTATACTTAGATGTTTAGTGGTAAGACTTCCAACTTTGACCTTTGGGGAAAATAGATATTACCAGAAATATTAACCAGAGTTCTCTTGGATAATAATGATTATGATAAACCCACAGGCAGTGATGGAATATTGCCAGTTGAACAATCGAAAACGTTAAGAATATGCACGCGCAGCGTTAGATAATAATAATACGCATACAGACTCTAAATAGGCACAAATAGGTAACGTGCAGCTAGTAGGGCTGGCAAATGTACGCACTGAAATAACAATTTTCTTCACTTGGTTACGTTATTGTCAATGTAAGTTAAGTCGTGAATCTGCATATAACCCGACAAATTACGTACTGCTTAGCTTATATGAATTAATTTAAAATAAAAAAAACACGTTAAGCACAGAGCTCATAATAATTAGCAACCCCTGCAGTGTTGTTTTTCAGGGTTGACATGAAAAGCATGAAGTCATACTACTCTCTAGTACTATTCTTAGCTCATAAGACACTTTAGATACGTCCTGCTATGAAAGTAGGTAGTAAAAATGCTAGATAACGAGTCACATTCGCGAATAAGCGGACGTCGCGTGTCGGGGTCATTACTCCTGTGCTAAAGACCGTAGATATTTTTTTGTCGAAAATGACTAACCCTTGAATTTTGCCACAAATCCGATCGTTCAGGCGAAATCACGTGGTATGTCAAAAACCACAACCATTGGCAGGGATTTCCCGTCTACGGAAACATCCTGCCGTGGAATTCCCTTTGCGGCAAGAACTTACCACAATATAGGATATTATTTATTTTCGTTACAATATTTTAAGCGGTTTGTAAACCACAATAAAACTATTAATAAAGATTAAAAATAAATTCATCGCCATAATTTTAATCGAACAAGTGTATTGATGCTGTGTTAATTATTTAGGTAAGTACTTAATTGGTTAATTCGAGATATTATACTAGCGGTTTAAAAAGTTTTAATCTTAAATATTTGAAGTTTTATTGATCTTATTTAGGGAACTCAGCCCATCAACAGCCAAGTTTGCTATCATCGAACTAGTATTTGCGATTTGTTGGTGGATAAGGAAATGCATTTTGAATCAGCTGCTAGCCCTACAGGGCGCATGCGTTGTGGTAGGCCGGACGTACCTTGGCTTAGGTAACAAATATATTGTAGGAGGTCAACGCTCGGGTCAACGCACTGATGACGCGATCATTTTTATGTAGCCAGCCGAATGATTCATCTCGAACTGTACTCGGATGACATACTGTTCAATATCCATGGTACTGTATCCGTTGACACACAAACTGACACTCCTCGGTGATTAGCACATGGATAACGTCTCCTCGTGAGGTCGAAAGGTTAAGTGGAACTGACAATGACAGTGTTTCTATGCCCTATATTTACTTTGAGGTTTTTAAAATTTGTTTTGAATTATGGATTCCAATAGCAGGCACTTAGGTATAAGATTTTTTAGTTTCTTCCCATTTTTAATTTATAATTTCCATAGAATCCGTTATAATATTTGACGTAGGTAAAGGTCGAGTCTGTAAGGTACAAAAATACAAATTTTGTACCTTACAGATTTGCGAAAGGAGGAAAGATCCAAAGTATTTTCGTTTAGAGCTCGACAACTTTGCAACATACGTATAGGGATGATCCTATGTTTGACAAGATATTTCAGGAGTGATCCTATACAAATATACTTAATCAAAAAACCGAAATAGCGAGCTATAAAAACATCAAGACCTCGTGCAAACATCAAAATGTTTGATGACGTTTATTTTGGTCCTGATATTTTGTATGTAAAATTGTAGGAGAGCCGCCACTCGTTACGTAGAACCCGTCCGAAGTTCGAAGCCGAACAAATGGTTTGTGGTCCAGTAAATCATGTAAACCTACGTCGTAGTACGAACCGTCGAGGGTCTTAATAAGATAATCTATCTCTTTCAATCATACGGACGGACAGAGACAGATGGTAATGATGGCTCATCTACGAATGCATCCTCGTGCCCGCTCGATCACGGGCGCCATTTCCTTCGAATCGAAAACTCCGCTTCGTTCGTACACTAAGATTGTGTTTATTTATTTCTCTTTTCCTCTAAAATATAAGCGTTATATATTCATTTGAGAAAAAGGATTGTACTAATCATTTGGACTTTTTATCTTTAATTCTACATTAATAAGAACTTAAACTTTAATTCTATTAAACACAAAAGGTTATTTTGTAATTAGTTTTAAGTATAAGATGTTTAGTCTTAGAGGACGAATCGACAACAATTATAGTAAGCGAAGGAGGCGCAGACAAAACGATTGTCGATACAGTAGCAACACTAGCAACTTGTACGATATCTCAAAAGGCAATTGCAAAATAGTGTTTTACATAACCGGGCTGCAACAGGCAGTCCTTCCGTTTAGTGTTGTGTTTCACGCCGCGCCGATATCGATGTCCGTAACGTGATCGCTTGCATCACGCCGCATATCGGTTGCGAGGATGTCGAGGTTAGCTAGCCGGGCCCAGGAAACCTACTGGCCGGAATTCTTAAAAACTCTCACAGCGAACGAATTTAGATTTTAATAAGCTGATTCGATTCATATTACGACGTGCGAATACTTTCAAATCACTCTCAATGTGAAATCAGATAACACAACCCCTAAATTCGTTCAAAACGTAAAATTCGCTTTTTGCGAAATTACATTAATATCCGCTGAGCCGTGTAAAATGATAAGGTAGCGGACGTGGAAGCTTTCGTTATGTTCCCTTAAAAATTGTCACGTTTGACGCGCATGTAAAACGGCCTAACGTTAAATCAGTACATGTGTAAAGCGATAAACACAGAGGATGTAAAGGGTAAAGCACACGCGGTGTCCACGGTTATTTATTGCGAGATACGCTGCGGGTTCGTCAGCTTAGCCCGGCTATAAACAAACATGATATACAACCCTATAAAAATTAAAACCCTTTTAGGTAGTAAAAATATCATGTTCAGGCTTACCCTGTACACAATAAACCAGCGAACGTTTTGATTAACTGATATAGAGCCCTGGTAAAATCTTTATAATCGAACCGTAGTGATGTGCCCGTTAGAAGTTATATACATATTATGCGATTAAGCATACATATTAATTAAGCTGAGGAATAGAGTTAAGTATAATTGCTCAGTTATACTATGTTGGGACTCGACAGAGATAATATCCTGCCAGTAGGCGTCGGAACTAGCCTAGACTAGGTTCAAATATTATAGCCCCTAGGAAGTCAGACGTCAAATTTGGTGTTAATTGGGAAACATCGATACGGCTAGTGATGCCGAACGCCGCCGTCGATAATTCTCTAGGCGAGTGCTTGGCGCTAATTGCGTTCGATATTCAAACAGCTAAGACAGGCCGTTTATTAAATGGCCGGTGTTGTTACAACGAGCCGAGAAATGAGGCCAAAGGTCACTCACCGCCTTGCATTTTTCATTTTGGTTCCGACGATACAAAATTTAACATGACAAAAGAATAAAAACGAGAATCGAGTTTCTTTGTGTCGACGGTAATTTAATTTTCTTCCGTGAACAACATTACTCCAAACGTTATTAAAAATTAAAATTGAACGAAATACACAAAGAGGTTCTTATTGCGATACGTCCGAATCGTTATATTGGCAGATTCGCTTCGTACGCTGGACGATATGTTCCTACATTGAAACAATCGGGACGGTCTTAACGAGTGTCGTGTTTTCCTCGACAGCTTCATAGAACTGGATGCTCCATACACCTATCTGTCTAATACCTGGAACACTCGTATGAAGTTGTACCTATTTCAAAACCACAAACACTATAAATAATACTAAACACTTATATACGTGAATCAATGCTTTTATATTCTACATTATTTAGTCTTTGTACACTTATATACGTGAATCAATGTTTCTATATCCCTACTTTATTTAGTCTTTGTCTCTAGAGAGCAAGAATCAACGGAATTGGGAGCATCATCTGACGCAGAGTTCGTTAACTCGGAGTGAGCTTTTGTCCGCAAGTACATTTTAATTAACATAGAGGCGTCACTTGTTAATCTCGAAAGAGGCTGTCAGCGTCAATCACTGATTTAGTCCACTCAGTCTGTATAGTCAGGGAGCCCTAGAACAAATATTTTTTATTACTATCAAGCTAATTTTTTGATAAGACGAATAAAAATTTTATCTGCGAAAAATCTTGAAAATGGTAGCTAACAGAAATAGAAAGGATTTCATAGTTTGAGTTGATGGTCCTAAAATATGGATTGTTCTATTTGTAGGGCAATGTTATTTTTAAGTTACTATTAACCTATCAATATACAAAAAATCTGCTCATTAGGGTTCCGTTCTACCAAGTTTTTTGATTACAGAACCCAATAACGGAACCCTAACGAGCAGATTTTTTGTATATTGATAAATTAGTCATATATAAATTAAGAGTAACATTGTCTTACAAATAAAACAGTCCATATTTTAGGACCATCAAATTCAAAGTATGAAATCCTTTCTATCTCTGTTAGCTACCACTTTCGAGATTTTTCGCAAATAAAAATGTTGTTCGTCTTATCAAAATGAAGCTACTTACAAAAAATTAGCTTGATATTAATAAAAAAAATGTTCTAGGGCTCCCGTAGGTACTTAGTTTAGTTCACGCATATCTCATGGGCTCTTACAACGCATGATTTAATATAGGTCAGCTTATATGTATACCTCATCAAATAGCCGACTTGATTTTACGTCCTAGGCTAATCAGGAATGATCGCAGAAAAATGTTTTCATTTATTTTAACGTCCTCAAAAAACGTATTATGACTCGCTTGAAGCCGGTAAAAGTACAAAGAAATGCTAACAATAACCAAAGAACGTGAATCTTATCAAATGAATACCTCGCCGATTCAAAAGTATTTTTATCAAAGTATTGAGTATAAAGGGTCTCGAGTGAATTAAGCGGGGCGGGAGTCGAACCCCGGTGCCGCGGTGCATGCGGAATGTAAACAGGGAAACGCATTGATCGATACGGCGCAGTAAACACGGCGGTCGCCATGGCAACGCGCCGGGATCCGTCACTTCCGCCCCCGCCAGCCGTCGCCCCTGTTGTGACACGCCGATAGTGATGGGACACCGTGTCGATGAAAAGAACATATTATCGAAACGAAGCAAACGAAGTAATTCGCAAAATTTTTATTTTGTTACAAATGTTTCTTAACAGGCTTGAAAATTTAATCTTTAATTGTTATAATATTTTGTAATAAACAAAACAGTAGTATTGAGGTATAGTTGTCAGCTACGTAATTTAATGTCATATTAGAAAAACAACATATTTTGACTTACGCATTTTTGTACGAAATTGATTGAAAAAAATTATTTAAGAAGTGCATTTTGATATTGATAGTAAATATATTTATTATTAATTTATAAGCATCAAACTTATTACGATTAATCTGCCAAATATTTAACATTGCGCGACGTGCATTCATTTATTCATATTATGACCTCAATACACACTTTTTATGCGTACTTAGCATTTATAATTAGTTATTTAACGTTACTAGTGATTTTAATTGTGTTACAATAACATTAGAGTCGTTTCTTTGTTTAGTTTTATTTTTAGCTCACCACTCATCGTTTACACAACTAAAACTGTGAGGAATTAGGTACAAATTGACACATTTGGATTAAAACTGAGCATAATGGTCACTATGTTATATCAGTACATCCTTTTTCTCTTAAAACAGCTGGAAGAAATTCCTTAATGGCATTTTTTTTTGTAAGAATTTAAATAAATGTCAAAATTTTAGGGTGAAAATGACTAGTGATTGGACAGTACTAGTCATTGGACAGAGCACAAACACACTATTTTTATTAAGGTTGCTTTAAAAACTAGGTACCTGTTTTTCTTTAAAATCAGGCGTTCTATTACTTTAAAAATATATTGTATACCGTGCAATCATTAGTCGTTTTACCCTATATTTTATAATATTTTATCGACAACGTCCCAACACTAATAATCTTTTACGGCAGTATTAAACTAGTCTGGTGTACAGTGTACACTGTACATCCATAGATAAAGCAGCGATTATACTTCGGAGCAGATAATATGTATTGTTAATTAATAAGTTTGGCGGCTAATTAAATGACACTTTATAACCATATAATTCTAGTCAGTATATTTTTATAGCACGAACGGCGCGTTGCCATTAGAATGTAAGCGGTTATAACTTATAAGTTTATAACCCAGTAGTGTTATGCAAGATGCTATTTTTAGGTATGTCATATGTATATAATATATATGCATAATATAGTATAACGAGCTGTTCTATTCTCGGACGACGTATGATAAAGAAGTTGAATGATAATAACTGTAAGGAAAATTGTTCTGCAATCCAACCTTCAAATTACGTCAAGTGGTATATTTACTGTATAATAATTTAGTATCTAGAAAATATAGTACTTTAAGCTCTAGAATGGAGCTGAAAAAAGCGTGAACTGTGCATCAATTTTAAATTTGAAATAAAGCCACTAAAAATAAACCGCATTATATTAGTAACTCACCTAATTTGATATTTAATATTAAATTATTTTATGAAATAATGTGGTCAGGAAAATACCAATATAATATAGTGATATTTTCCTGCTCAAAATAATCAAAATTGTGAGGTAACTGAAACCCTCTTTTATTGAATTTCTATAATTCAATCGATTTTTTTTATCATCTCGGTGATAAAGCTATGGTTCGGTGAGATTGACGATTCGGATATTAGATTTGTTTTTTTTTTCGAAGTTTTCTAGGAAATAAAATCGGAAAAGTGGTAAGCCGGATCTGTCTTGGACTGTGCATTCATTTTACGCTTTTCATAATTACCAGGTTACGTACTATCAGGAAAATTTATTTATAGGCAGCAGGCAGACGGATCTACGTAACTTGGTCGGGTTATGTCAAGATCCACCGAAAGATCACTACTAACAACCTGACAAAATTATGTAGGTGCGCCATCTGCAAACGAATCAGTTTTGGTAGAAAATAAAATTGATAGCGCGAGGTATAATAATATAATATTTATAGGCGTAGTCTCCGGCCGTACACGGAAAGTCAATCCCCTGGCATCCCGCGGGAACCATCGGCCAGGGCCCAGGGTGGAACATAAATCTCTTTCGCTCCGTCAGCAATAACCTGAACATTTTCATCGGAAACGCTTGTGAGGTTTCCGCACGAATAAACTTGTAACAATTAAGCACGAAGTTTGTTGTTAAGCTATACATACTGTATACAGAGGTACTTTATTATTAAGCTCATGATTTTAATTATTCTAGATCATAATCGACAAAGAACAATTATTTAGCGTTGATTATTAGGAGGGTGACTACATAACTTAGTTACGTAATGTTAACCTTTACACTAACTGGTGTGAAAAGAAAATGTTTTCGAAACAATATTATAATATTTTGCCTCTTACAAATTAACAAAAAAAACTTTTTGTTTAACGTTTACAGTGTTTCATCCTCGTCTGATATATGTTTGAAAAGTAAAGTCACATACAAGGACAAATCATAATTATAAATGTAACGTAGGTACCTAGTGTTAATCGTTTATTAGTAAGAGGGTTTATGAATTACATCTCAATTCTCAATGTATTTGTAAAATGTTTAATTTTGTTATTCAATTAAAGTCAGCTGTTTTACAAACATAACGTACAACTTTCATTGCTTAATATATGGTTGTACAATAAAATTTGGCTGTATTGTAAAGAGTGACATTAAATCCTACAATAGACCGAAATTTTAATGTCCTACCGGTGACGCTTTTCCTTTATACGTCACAATATTTTATTACTCCTAACAAAATTCTTTGAAGACTCTAAGCGTAGGTTATGCTAGCATAAGATGTCCCTTACCGCGATGAGAAGTCGTATAAAATGGACATAAATCGACATCTTTTATTAATTCAGAAATCATTGGAAGCAGTTACAAAAATAACCTTGAAATAACAAAGATTTACGACAAACTGTAGCCGTTGGAACTAAGCTCATGATAAGCTCAAAGCCGCACGCAAAAATGTGTCCTGCGACGAGAGCGATACGGTCGAACTCGGAATACGCTTTGCATAGTTTTAGGGGGAACCCATTTCGAACCACCTGTGGTGAGCCTTTGAGCACTTCCTCTGCTTTTTACTATGAAACGCCTTTCGTAGGTTCAATATAGAAGCGACTTTATGACTCCCTACGAAAATACGTGATTAGAATCAAAAGGAGATACGTTACGAGGGAAATGAATCTTTGTTACCGGTGTGACGGCCGGCTGCGTGATTTACTTACACTATCAAATCTTCGTCGGCATATCGATTTGCCTGTGAAAATGGCAAGTGTTCGTGTGACGTGTTTTGTCTACACCTGAATACGAGAGGACGGGATCACGTTGAATGCTCTAAAGCAGTGGTCCCCAACCTTTTTTCATACCGGCCACAAACATGTTTTAGTCTCGGTATCGCGTGCCACAACAAAAATTTCTTAGGGTTTAAAAATAACATTCTTCAAAATTAACAATTTAAAAGTCTGGACACAGCTTTCACGACGACATTATTTTACCAGTTGGTGTGAATTTAAAAATGGTTTAACATCACGCGGGCCACAAATAAAGTTCCGGCGGGCCGCGGGTTGGGGATAGCTGAACTAAAGTGTAGAGTTCGGGACGTTTAGGGACTAAACATCCCGAACGTTCGATAGGACGACAACCTACAGAGACGTAGGAACATATCCCATTAAGGCTCAGCTCGGTGCGGGAAATATTAGCATATAAATAACGTTACTTCATGTAATTACATATGAATATTTAAATGTCAATAGAATCTGAATTTTCACTTGGCAAAGTTCAAATGAAAATTTGGATCGCGAGTCAACTAGATTCAAAGGCGTGGAGGCAGTTCATCAAGTGCCTCCTCGATGCCTCGACTTGGGCTCGTGTGTTGTATGCTAATTCGCGTCTTAATTTCGAATATTTGGGAGTGTATCTGCGACTCGTCTGAATAATTTGCGCACGAGAAGTTTCAAATCATTTTATCTTTATTTTTATACATATTGGGACAAATTGATCTAAATGGTCTTTGGGGTTTTGACTATAGAAATAGCCAGTCTCTTGCTCAGGATTACCTGACAAAAACCACGATGAACTAGCATTGAAACACTATCGATGGACTACAGCTATCGCTTTAAATAATCTAGTGCAGACGTGACTGGCAGCACGCTACACGGCCCACAAAATGCAGGAAAACATACGATTATCGTGAGTCGTGACCGATGACCCGTTGCCGCAGACTAACACACAGTTGTCCAAATATTCCGGGAATAGGATAGCAATGTGATCACGCTAGAGGGAGCACCAGCATTGACAGTACCTAAACAAAATGTTTCGTACTCCCAAATTAATAATGCGCATGGAAATCTTCGCTAATTGTCGCAATCACGAAAACACCCGAATCTATGAAACTTGTATTTTGCACTTTGTTAAAAGGAAATAGAAGTAAATATCATATAGCCGGTGGCTGTCCGCTGTCGCTGTCTCACCGGGAAGCGTAAAGGAAATACACGTTTTAAAAACACTTAAACACTTAAAAAACAAAAACAATTAAAAAAGTTCAAAAACCCAAAAAAATGACCAGTTTTTCGCTGTGTTCAAACATCCAGAAAACAAATTTGGCTAGTTATACAAAAAAAAACATAGGAACACAGCATAAATGAAAAAATTACTTCAGTAGGTTAAGTTTTGGATAAGAAATCAGGGGACAACGAATCGTTGATTTTCTGCAGTTGTCTCTATCGCGCTCTGCGGGGAGAGGCTGGAGGTAATGGAGACAGCAATAGATATTACAAGTATTTTTTTTTTCATTTCTCTAGCCCTTGGTGTATCCTCTTAAAACCAGTATGTACATTGTACTTACTTCTTTTTTTCAACATTGTGGATTTCTATAACTTTTGAATTTACTCAATATTGTAAGTAACCAAAGAAAGTTAAGAGTACCAAATTTTAGGAGCTAAAAATAGAAATCCATCCTAATTTTCGCCAACCATAAATATTGCAATCACAAAAGGCTCTATCGTCCGATTCTTTCCTTATCTCGAATGTACAGGCCTTTCCCGAGGGAGGAGGTTCATTGTCATGTTGGTACGAAAGTTACACGAGCAGGCCTGCCAACATTCAAAATCATTTCATTCCCATGTTAATCGTACAATTCATTTGTCACAAATAAAGATTATCCTCAAACATATTTCATTAAAAAGGGAGGAATGCATTGAATGTGAAAAAGTAAAAGGTCTGGTATGTTCATCACATGCAAACGTTAAAGAAAATGTAAGTAGGCTCTTTATTAAATCATAACTGGAGCCCCCAAGCAATAAAATAATCAATGGAAAGTTACTGGAGTGTGTAATAGAATTTAGGATAGATAATAACGTCGGTAATTTACGACGTATAATAACGTATGTAAGAGATTTAGGAGAGCGGGGCCATATTTATTTCTGCCTGAGCAATGATATCCGCGTAGGCAAAAGATATTGTTACTTATGTTTCTTTCTTTGTGGTTTCTTCCTAATAATAATAATAATAATAGCTCCCACACCGGTTTCGGTGACGGTGGTCGATTTCATTGAAACCAGGCCAGCTACGCAGGAGTAATTTTATAGTGCCTAAGTTTGTGCGCAGTACACAAGAGCACTCTCTATTCCTTTACTCTCATAACCCAGTGGGACGGAAGACCGACACGACTGGCGAGAGATCAGGCGCAGGACCGACTTTTTACATGCCCATCCGACGCATGGATCATCTTACTTGTCAGACAATCAGGTGATCAGCCTGCATCGTCCTAACCAAACTTGGAAATAACATGTTTCCAACGCGGGAATCGAACCCACGACCTCCGAGTCAAGAGCCGCGCTCTATACCACTAGACCACGGAGGCGTATTGAAAGTTGAAACCATATTGATGCTGATACCCTAAACGGGGTACTGAACAAAATTGATGTCCACACCCAATCAGAGTTTTTGTCCGTACACAACATATGCAAAATTGAACGTCTCCGATGCAGGCGATGCAATGTAGCGATTACGGCTAAGAATGGAGTCAGGGCCGATGAAGTAATATCAATTAGATGTGGCAACGTGTACGGTATTGTATCTGTGCACAAAGGAACAATCGCTGAATAATGTAGCGGAGCTTTAACAGTCGTTTACTCTGCTAAGTGCGACCGACTAATTCAGTAGCGCTGATTAGTCTATTAGACGCTTTGCGCTGCTTCTGGCAAGAACGAGGATGTTATATGCAGATTCATTTATAAGTTTTACAATTGGGAATTTATGTTATTTTTCTTCACAGATAAACTTTAGTAGCGACGTATAGTACAACTTAAATATAAAATAATGTTTGTTTTAGTACAAAAAATTAATAAATATAAAGTTTATAAAACTAACTTTAACTGCTCGCCACTTCGTGAGGGCAAAGGAAATCCCGCGGAAGTGGTTAATTTTTCCGCGATTAAAACCTGTCTATGTCTTTGCCATCTACATCATTATAGTATCGGTTTTGATCAATTGCAATCATACAGTTTAGATGCAGTGTCGGTATGATAAAGCTACAAAATGGTATTCTCTAAGGCTGCCTTTACATTAAGTCGCGAGTAGTGCGGCCGCGGCAGCTGCGCGACTTCCATACTAAAACGAACCGCACGGCAGCCGCTTAATGTGAAGGCAGCCTAAAAATGTCAAACCAACGTCAAAAACAAAAAAGGTTAAAATTTGTTGGACGATATTTTCGCATGTTTATTAAAGTTGATCAAAAGTTTCATAGCAAAACCTACTCGAAGTAAACAATACTTTATGCTGTATAACACTAGTATGGTCTGTATGAAGATTGGAAGATCACGAAAATACTTACCTACATCAAAGCACAAACAAGATTGTCTATTAAGTGGCGATTTGAATTCCCAAATTAGATTCTCGAATTACCAGCCGGAGACAAAAGGGAGTCATCGTGAGCGTTAAGTGGTGTCGGAAGGAGACGTGTCATTTGACACTTGAAGTATTGTTGTGTAATGGCGCCCTAAAGCCTTCTCAAATCTTTGTCTATGGTAAACATTTAATTGTTTACTTGACTTTTTGTTAGAAAATGATTTAAAAGTAATTATCAATGATCTAGAATTACTAAAATATATATACTCGGCTCGTGGAACATAAAAGTTCTCAGAATTTTCAGAAAAGGCAGTCGGAATGCTTCAGTACTCAATACTCATATTATAATAATAGATATTTGATACTCCAAAGGTTTTTTTTTTCCATTTAGTGCCTAATACATTAAAGCGTTACTGCTAAAAAAATAAATATAACCAAATTAGAAAGAAGGTATAGAAATATATATAGGAAAGAAGGAATAAGCACCTAACCTATAATACACTACATTTACAGTGGCTTTTCCTGACACAGGTGCTTCTAGATGCTTCTAGCACTTAATAGGGAACCCTCCCTTGTTTAATATTATTTATGTGTTAAATTTTGATGAAATAAATATTTTTTTTTATTATATTTATTTATTTACCTAGAATTTATCTAGTGTTTGTATTAATAATAATGAATTCTGCAATAAGTAAGCGCACACGTAATGCGAAATATTTTTGCTTCAAGCATGCAAAACTAAGATTCAAATAAAAATCAGCTTCTAAAAAAAATTTGGTAAATAAAATTTTTGATACAAATTATAAACGTTTGCAAAACCCGAAGTTACCAAATAGAAGTCCGCTTCAGTAATTTTTCTAATTGAAATATAGTTTGCCGCGCCGGTAAATATGTTCGGGGATGTTAAACCGTAGTTTTCACGAGGAAAGTTCCATGTTTATATTTGAGTTAGGTATCGAAATTAAAATGTTCTCTACCGGTGCGCTTCTACCTGCTTTGCTTTTTGTACGAATGTTTTAAACTCTGGGATATAATAAAAACTAAGGAATCGTAACTCCCATACTATTACCGTTTTAAATTTTGTTCCTTTTGATCTGTCATGTAACGTCAGCCTAGTACCGCTCAAGGTCACCTAAATATTGCAAATGTATTGAAATGTGTACCTAAGGTACACTTTTTTGACAAGTATTGTGATTTGTGGAGCATGTTTTTTGACGGAGTTACTTTTCCTTAGTTTTTATTATTCGTAGTTTAAACTACTATTAATAATTTTAAATGTTTGGCATGTTTCTTTCATTTGAGATCTGTATACGGTCTATGTATGAACAATTTAATAGGAGATAATATTTTCCATTTGTTTTTAACTCTGTCGACCTCTTTAAATGGAATTCATCTGGTATTGATAGAATTTTCTCAATTTTTGTGTCGTATTTGAGTACGAAACCCACTTTATTTCCATTTACATACGTCTGTTTAACGTCCTCTGATTGGCGGGCACGTTTTGATTGAACTTTCATTGATTGGCGAATACCATGATAGATGTGGATATGTTTTGTTCGACCAATGAAAACGATTCCAACTGGGATTATCTCGTACTTCACTTCAAATATGCGGCGATAAATTTAAAATGAATTTTTACCCGACCAGGGCGAACCGCGAAACCAAAGGTAGGGTAAAAATAGGGAATATTAATACGCAAAGGCCGGAGCAGAGGGCGTTTCTAGGACATAGGTACATAGTAAATAAACCGACCAAAATACGACATGTTGCGCACGTCTTATCAGAATATTGACAGAAACGTTGTCAAAGGTCGAACAAAACCTTTTTGTTTGCTGTCTAACTGGTGCTGCCTCTAGCGTGGATCTATTAAAATTTAAAACGTAATATAATATTATAATAAGTATATTCGAATTATCCTATTATTTTTTAAACTAAATTAATACTTTATAGTTTATACTTTAAAATCTACATACCTACATTCTTCTAATTTATCTTCGTCGCGTGTTCGAATAGTTTTGAAGTTAGAACAACCGAAGATCTTGCCTAGACACCACAATGTGTTGTAGTTAAAAAAGTCACATAATAAATGTGATATTGGACTGGAACTCACTTTTGTTTCATAACCAGATTCTAATATAATATTAAAGAAAAATAATAACTATAGGTATACAAAAATTTGATGCCAAAAAGTGGGAAAATAAATTGACTCTAGCAATACCGGGATAATTGGAATAAAACATTTTGATCTTTTTTTTCTTATAGCGGCTGATTCTGTGTATTAAACATACAAAAATAAAAATTTATTCAATGATCAAGGATATTTTTTGAGAATCTGCTGTCAAAAATTGCCATCAGATTCTGGTAGACCTATAACAAAGTACCAGTTGCAAATTACCTTGGCTGTATCGCGTATTACATAAATTCAAAGTGAGTCGATGAGAACATATAATAATGGTTTACAAGTTACGAAATAGTAGATTGTTGTTGGAAGTTAAATTACGAGGTCGCTCGCACATAACACTGTTAGTACTTACGGTGTATCAACACGTGAATCAATATTATGGAAACATTTGAGACTTATCTTTACTGTGTAGTAAATCCTTTCCTAAACACGAATAAAATGACATTTTCTAAAAATGATTCCTAGCTAGATCGATTTATCGCCCCCGAAACCCCCTATATACTAAATTTTATGAAAATCGTTGGAGCCAATTCCGAGATCCCAATTATATATTTATATATATACAAGAATTGCTCGTTTAAAGATATAAGATTTAGGTAGGTGTTGCATGTGAAAAATATATCAACGAGAAAATGAAACAAAAATATCATAAGCTTGATTGATGGTGTGAATAGTTACGAGTGACAACCGACAGCAGACACAGAGATGTTCGGTCACGTAATTTAGGGTACGTATGATTAATGCTTTTATAGTAAATTGAAATTTATTAAACTCAATTATAATAACGGTAAATGCATCGAGTATAGGATCTATGGTTCAATGAATATGATGCTAGTTGAATTTCGTCAAACTTTAAGAGATATCTTGTCTATAGGATAATAGGACATAATATTATAACTGCAATGTTTTCACGTTAGAGGCAGCACTGTGCAACATGTCGGATTTTGGTCGTCGTATTATTTTAACTGTATATATGTGTCAGACGTCAGTAGCGCCTTCTGCTCCGACTTTTGCATAATATTTTATATATACCATTTTCTATGTACCTCATCAAATTTTTTCTTCAATGTCTGTAAAATGTTATTTTAATCATAATTTTATTAAACTATCTAAGCTGCGTGGTTCTCTAACGGCCGTTCCCAATATTTGATCTATCTCTGGTTTTGCCCTACTAGAGATAGGAATAACTCACATTAGACATTAGAGACTAATATTTTATGTCAATTGTGAGCTATTCCTATCTCTAGTAGGGAAACCAGAGATAGATCAAATATTGGGAACGGCCGTAAGAGGTTTATCAATTTACAGGTATAAAGAGATACGTTCTCGTGAAAATCGAAATGAGATGATGAATTGCTATAAAATTCATCATCTGAAATTAATCACGGCAAATTGTTATCCGGAGATTATTTCGGAGGTTCGTTATTCAATACAAAGAAAATATATCGAGTTTCGCGACTTCATTGTCCCTAATTATCTTTTAACTTTTAAGTGCGAATGTTTTAAATTATATAATTAACAAGTTTTCCATTTAAATCGCCATTGTTGGAAATTCGACTTACAATTATTCAAACACCGCCGGTGGGGGTGGGAATGTTTGTTTAGGCTCTGATTGTGCGATTTCCCTCGGTTTTAAGACAATTTGCCCTTTAGCTCGAAGGGATTAAGCGCTATTGTCGTGGAGCAGGATCTCTTTACCCAGCATTTACTTATATTCGTAATACAATCAGAAACCTTAATGAGATTATATTTGATTATATTGTATACGGTTCCCGGTTTAGGTTCCTCGTAGGTATTACTTATTCAAATCGTTCGGCTGTATTTATTCTTCTAATTACTCCAAAATGAATAATTGTAGTCACATGACGACTACCCTTGGATATTCAAATATTCAATCAACTTAATCATTAATTAATATAATTACTTAAGAAAGCATCAAAAAGTTATAATTCATTTATCATTTTATGTAGATTTAAAATACTGTGAATAACAATATAACATTTTAAATCCAGGTTATCGTTATTATGAAATGTTATTGGAGAAATATCGAAGAGGACTTACGTTTCGATATCGTTTGTGGCGATATCTAATTCATTGTCAGCGGCCCGGTCTCCTCATCGGTCAACAATATCTGTAACAATATAGATATTACTTTTTCAACGATTTTCAACATCACACTTCTTTTGACGACTTACTTACACTTGCGTTATAAAAGGATTATGTGCATTTAAAAGGGCTTATTTGTTTTATATTGGCATTTGGTTTATATTTTGAGAGAACAAAGCAAAGAAGATGTGGTAATATAATATTATAAAAATGTATCAACTTTAACTATAATCGCCTTAATTTCCAACAACTGAGAGTCCATTTCTAACAAGAAACCAAACAGGGTTTGAACCTGCCCACTCTAGTTACCGAGCAATTCATTACTCTACTTCATGTATAAGGTATAACATTATTTTGATATTCGGTCAAGCAGGGTCCGCTAACAAAATGTGGGTGAGTGCGTGATCAAAGCCATAACTATGTATTATGAAAATTGATGTTTTCTGTGCGGGTCAGTTCCGATGTTTTGTAACCCCTTAGCGTCGTGATTTAACTACATCGTAATAATAAGCTATTTCCTGAGCTTACACACGAAGTATTTATAGAAAAATACCTGCTCCTTTTACGAAAACGATTAAGTCGTTCGCCTTCGAAAAACGATAAATTGGTTGCATGTTTTTCGAAAATACTATAATTAATTGCTTTCATGTTAAAATTAAAACATACAAATTGATGATGATTCTTAGAAATTATTTAGGGCAGATGCTTATGTAAAGATTTATAGGTGAAAAAATACTTGTTTGGTATCCTGAAAAAACAAGTTTGTTTTGTGTGTAGCTGAAAATTTAAAAATTAAATTATTTTTTCTAGCATTTTTCCGTAACGACACCTGTTCATAAGTATTAAGGAGTAGACCCTAAGCACAGATGTTCTTTTACAGATTTTATCAAACCCTTACTTCTTTAAAAATATTTGGACTTCTTTAAGATCAAAACTACCTAAGAAACTAAAGGGTTATTCTCTCAATATGCATTCCTAAAGGTTTTTATGTGAGGGTTAAAACTGAACGCAGGTAGGAGCCGTGTAACATCGGAATGTACATTTTAAATTGATGAGTCACGTCCTTATACTATTTGTTTCGTCTGCTCTTTCCAAGAAAGAGCTCTGGCTATTACAAGATAAAAATGAATCCATTATCCAAAATTGTTTTATTTATAACTAGATGTTGCCCACAACATCGTTCGCGCAGAAATTGGTTATCGCTAGGGGTTCGTAAATTATTTAGCTACCTCCGTAGCACTGCGATTAAAATACGAAGAGTTAATAGTAATGAATAGTTAGGAAATATTAACAAAAGTGGATATTCCACAGACATAGATCAATATGTCTGTGGTCATGATCTATGTCCGTGGGATACATCAAGTTACAAGTAAAACACCTCTAACCTTTTGATAGTAACCGTAAACTTTGAAAACAGTATTTTGTTCATCTCAGTCCTCGTGTGGCACAATCAAAAGGCACCAGTCGTAGAGCCGTCAATTTGGAAACGCAAATGCCCTGCGAAAGTTAAATCCAATAAGGTAATAAGTCGAGCAATGTCAAACGCGCCATTTTTAATTAACGAAATGTAGCCAAACGTCCAGGCGAAAGGGAGGCCAGTCACCGTCTAATACAAAGTTCATTATCACCCACGCGAGGCCGAAATTGGACGGTCACAATAGTATTCATGGGTTTCGCAAACGAGCCTACAATTCAATCAATCGCCTTTGTCTCGCGTAATTAATGTGTAAACTCATTACGTTCACACGTACTGACAATCAAAAATATTATTTAATCTTTTATATTAAGGGCGCATATCACGATTCAAATTGCATGTTTTGTGTCGCAGATCACTCAATAATCAATACTAGAGATCGCCCAATGGTCGAAATTCGACCTTAGTTTTAACGACATTAGGACTACAGCTAAGTACCTATATTTTGTAAAAAAATATTGACTATCATATTTTTTTCAACTCTTGTCTCTGGGAGTCATCTGATCTCAGACTGGCCGCGTAAGCATTGTCTAACAAAAAAAAACTATAATCCATTTTCAATTTGTCACCTTGTTGTCAACCGTTGTCAACAGCCTTCAACCATAAATAAAAGAGTATAATTCGTAAGACTATACAAGTCTTGTCACTCAAAAATCTGTCATTTTTCCTAGTGTGGGTGTTGTAGTGTGTGTAATGTTTTATTTGTTAAAAAAATGTATGATAAAAGCATAATTTCAAATTAATATTCGCTCGATGCACTCCTTCACCTTATAAACTATAACTGTGCAAAATTTCATTCACCTACGTTTCCCCATTTTTCGTCAAAAGGGATACAAAGTTTTTGGCTCACGTATTAATATAGATAAAGTAAGCTAACAAACCCTCTTAAAGTCATTTTCAAACATTTCTATTTTATTCCATTACTATTACTTTTATTTAATTTATTTCAAACCGATTTTATTTAGGTGACACCTTTTATAGAAATAGTTTCAGTCACTCAAGACTTAACTAAAAAAAACTACAACGAACTTTATATTCTACACAAAAAAAATGTTGTTCAATCAGCGCGTTTACAATTTCTTCCGACCGATTTTAGTAAACAATAATAATATAATGAGTTCATGATCTCAATTTAAAATTACGAAGCATTATGTGCGCACAATATGTTTTGAACAAAGTAAGCGTTTTCCTTTAATTTGATAATTTATTGTTATTGGCTTCGTTTCGTGCTCGTTCCATATTTATTAGTTGCTAACTGTTACTCTCGACTTCGTCTATAAAATTTTGTTCACTTTTTTGAAAAGTATATATATCTAACAAAAAATCTAGTATATTACTAATCAAAGTATGTACTTATTATCTAACAAACCGTTTTAATTTAGGCACCTCGTTCTAAGGCAATTCTTTGAAAGCGGGTGTCAAGTTAATTTTAGCGCGTTATCGTATTAAGAATGGATAATACGCAAAGTATATTGCAAAGGTGCAAAAAATAAAAAGATACCTGCACAAACTTTTTAGCAAGTTCTGTGAAAAAGTATTTTGATGAGTGCCTGTAAAGACTTTCAAATTACATAATGACATAAATTTTCATAAAAGCGGCTAATTATTTTTAGGAAATCGTAAAGTCATGTTCAAGACAAAACAATACGTAATATAAGGTTCCGTACAGAAAAAAGTACGAAGCACTGTACACATAATTACTTGAAACGTAGTAATCGAAAAGATTCTATAAAGGACATTCTGCGGATGCGCGTATCGCACACTGTGTCGGGGCGCAGCGGATTTCCGCTTCCATACAAATTGTATGGAGGCAGATTTTTGCGATGAGCCCCGGCACGCTGAGCCCCAGCACGCTGAGCCCCGGCACGGCGAGTCTCAGTGTGCTCACTCCTTAAAAGTTAAAGTGATTAGTGAAAAAGCATTTGTAGTTCAGAAATTAATTGGCCACATGGTTTCCTGTCGTGCCTTACGGAACTCGAAGGAGTCAGACAGGCAAAAATCTTCAAAGCGTTATTTGAAATAATAATAACTTTTAGAATCTTTAATATCTGTTTTACTTTGCTCTTAAGAGTGAGGCACAAAAAATCTCCGCCGATTCTTGAAGACAGAAATAAAATTTCAAAGTACCGGCGTAGGTACTTAAGACTTTTAGATAACTAAAGTTTAGGGATGACACAATTTTGTTTCTTTCCGAAGTCATTAGCGCCAATTAAAAATTGAAAATTTTCCTTTTGTCTTTTTACGGAATACATCTATTACAAAACCATGAATCTAAAAGCCACTGAAATGTTATTCTTTCAAGGAAAGGTGAGTTAGCTTCAAACGGTGTTTTTCCATACAAAGTGTACCTACCGCGACTTAATGACAACGTATTTAAATTATTAATTTCAGGTAAAACACCATTATTCAGTCAGTTGGCATCCCTATCCACTCCGCCTGAACATATAATTTGCAGATGTCAGTTACACTTCGGCGTTCCCTTGAAGACGGTTCTCAATGAAGTACTACAGACCGGGCCCTACAAAAAGTCAAGTACTACCCGAACCATGGTAATAGCCGCAAAAACTAGTAGAGGAACCGCTGAAAAACGTTGCTTCTGTTTTTTGTCAGACTACCGGCTACCCGCCACCCGGCCTAATTGCCGAGTTCCGGGTACACATGTGCTGATGATGACGACCACGATATGAACTCATCATTACTGGAAACATTTTAATATGTAGTAGCCGATCTATCCATATGTTCTACGTGTTTATCAGCTGTCGGCCTCTTAATTTTAGCTTAAACCGCTAAATTTGAAGTACATAGTTGGAGAAAGTACATAGGACAGCTATTAACTTATTATTTACTTCAAAGTGTGAATGTAGAGTTCCCCGCGCAACAAACGAATTTCGACGACGACAACAAAGTTGCGCGCAACATCTAGTATTGCATAAATAGATAGATATCGAATATATAGATTTTTTTCTTTTTTTTTTTTTTAATGTAATAAGGGGGCAAACGAGCAAACGGGTCACCTGATGGAAAGCAACTTCCGTCGCCCATGGACACTTGCAGCATCAGAAGAGCTGCAGGTGCGTTGCCGGCATTTTAAGAGGGAATAAGGGTAATAGGGGAGGGTAGGGATAAAAAGGGAAGGGAATAGGGGAGGGTAGGGAAGGGAATAGGGTAGGGGATTGGGCCTCCGGTAAACTAACTCACTCGGCGAAACACAGCGTAAGCGCTGTTTCACGCCGGTTTTCTGTGAGAACGTGGTATTTCTCCGGTCGAGCCGGCCCATTCGTGCCGAAGCATGGCTCTCCCACGTTAATGATCGAATAGAAACATTGCCGTGGTACTGTTGACAGTCGTTGATGTTTGTCGAAAGCGCCGCGTGTCTTCCACCCGAAATTGTGAATTTTCAACGTACCAACTGAATTACCTTTTTAATTTTCCACGTGGATGAGTCTGTTGCCAGCTGGTTCGCCGTGACGTCTGTTTAATTTAAAAAAAGAGGGTGGAAACACAACGTAGGAAGGCGTACTCGGGGGACGCGATAGGTCGCAAGTTTCATTCCGATGACCTAGGACACGTTAGCACGCTCCACATTCCTATTCATGAGCCCTAAAATAGATGGCGCAGGTAATATGTTAATGTGCTTTTAATTAGTAGACGTATACGAGTGTACGCAACAGTCACGTAAGCTATTCCGGCACGACTGTAAAACTTACTGCCCCATTTCGATACGGAGATTAACTCCCCGAGGTAAGGCTGGGACAAACGCTACGTTGAATTTGTCGACTCAGTTGTGAAAACTTAGTATTACATATTATTCAAGAAGCTATATTGAAACGTTTATTCAGTAAGGACGAGATAAGAACTACATTTGAATACGAATCCCAGTCGAGATGACTTTATTAAAGTCACGTCAGCGCCAGCACCACGGAGTAGGCGGATGCAAATATTGACGGTTGACAAGGGTAACGGGTACAGAATACGAATCTATTCGCTTACACCTGATATCGCCGGGACACCTTTACGCGACTGACTTAATTAAGGTCACTTTAATTCATAAAGTTAATATACCTAGCACAATAGTGCAACAATCTAGAGCTGTCAAACGAAACCAAAATTGGTTTTCATCTGTGTGAAAAATGTGTGTACGTATACATAGAATTATAACCTTTAGAAAAGGCATTCCATACAATGGTCAGCGCGAAAATGTGTCACCCTCGAAATGAGTGAGCTCACTCATCTGAGAGCAGTGTGCCATAGGACGCGGTGACAGTCGGACGTGTTTAATGCATTGATTACGTAAAATATGCATTGAAAGCGTAAAATGAGTGAGAAGAGAAAGTAGTATATGCTATTACTGTAAGACAAAAAGGACGACAATATTTTCTCGATACACATTTTGCATACAAAAACATTGCTACAGTTTTGATGGCGTATGCCATATCCAAGTATTGACATCGTTGTACGTATACACTTACACAAGCATGATTGAACATGATTTCTAAGATATTAAATTGTCAACGTGCGGCACGTGCGGACTGGACGTCAAAAAAAGAGTGCTGCTGTCATGTATCACACGTCACTTTTTACCACGCAGTGTTACTGATAGTGACATCTCTCTTGCTCAGGCCTTTGTTTCTCTATTCTAGGTATATTAACTTTATGCTTTAATTCGAGTGCGTGACGTTCCCGACGACCGCGGAGAACCCGTGATTCTCATCGGCGTTGCCCAACGCCGCGTCCACGTGACGGCAATTAGCCGCTTTCGCAGCGGAAATTTGAAGGGACATCAAAAGAACGAATCACATCAGCCCCGGAGGAAACCCCCCTCGAGGACATTCAGGGTCAATTTAATCGAGTGCCTCGATCGGATATTTCGCTCTTTCACGTCTTTTGTGTACGTGTAATTAAATTTTATAAATGGGTTACCGAAAATGAAAATTGAAATAATAAAAAGCGAATGTAATTTTATGTAGCACGGGAAAATTCGTAAAACATAATTCTAGCGAAATCGTAGAGGTAAGCGAATAAAAGCGGAGGACGCTTAATTACTTTAACCCAAAAGTAGGGTAACCATGATTACGACATAATGAGAATTTGCACAAGTTTATTTACCACGATAGCGCTGGTCTCTGTGGAAACAACGGACTCTACAATAATTATTGATGTGATATTCAACTGTATTACTGTGCAGTGTGCATGTTTTGTTCATAATTTTGCTTCAAATAAAGATTATATTATTGTTAGGTAGGGTAATAACTAATACAGTACTATATTATGAGTATAAGTATATCGCCATGCATTAGATATCAAGGTTTGAGACCAGCTTGCGGAAGGAATTTTTCTAAACGACTCGACGACCTTCAAGAAAGGATCGTAATTTTTTAAAATGTGGCTTAACATCAGCTGTGACTTGTGAACATCTTGTTTTGGTCGCAGCACATTCCGCATAACATACAGAGTTTTTTGAGGTCAACGTGAATAGCCTCTAAGGACTTTGCGCCAGTCTCATCTTTTCAGAGGGATTGTTAAACACAATTTAACGAAAAAAATGATACTATAATGTTAGGTGACACTAAGTAAAACATTGTTTTTCCAACGCTTTCTATGGTAACCCTACTCAGTACGCAGAACATGAAATTCAAATAAATACTGTATTAGCCTACAGCGTGCAGCGGTCTAATTAACATTGTAAAGGCGCCGTAACTCGCGGGATGAGGAGCAAATATCCAGTGAACAAGTCGATATTTATTACGATACAAATGCCGGGAGCCATTTTTCGTATACATTACCAATAACAAGATGGCGCCTGCAACTTTGTTGCGCCAAAATTGATTTCGAATCGTACATTTTTTCGGGCTAAAAAGTATCCTACGTCCTTTCCTGGGACTCAAAGTATCTCCATAATTAATTCAGCAAAATCTGTTAAGCGGTTTGGGCGTGAAGAGCTAACATGTAGACAAAAATACTTTCACGTTTATAATATTATTTGTATGGATTTTTCAGCTGAAAAGACGTGTAGTTTTTATTTTTAAGTCTGTAATAAGCTTTTGTTTTATACAGTTATTGCTATTGAAATTATCTTGTAAGTGGGTGGATGAATAGAAGTTTTATCTGTTAGATAAAGTAAATCGATTAAGGCGCTTCACCCACGTCAAACTTTTTGTATGTCAGTTAAACGGGTCCGTAGTTCCTACGAGTTGTTACTAAAATACTAGTAGTATTTTTGAAGGGAACGCTGCACGCCCGAACATTTTGTAGTGATAAAATATATTTTAACAGGCTATCGCTTGCTTTTTTCTCGTGGCTTGCTCTATATCTGCGCTCATTTATATTCAAAATCAAATCTTTTCCGACTACAATATTACAATATGTATGTACTTGTATAGAAAACATAATATTATAACATAATATTATTATCTGATATGCAACATTCGTCCAGCTGTGCGTTATCTTGCAAGTGTTATTACGTGTCGGTGACGCGGGAAGACCATGTGTGGCCACACTAGCGCCTATCTGTTCGAGATACAGCCGTAGCCCATATTAGATAACATTAATTGGACTAGACAACTTCATCTTTATCTTCACTAAAATATACCTTTGATAAGGTAAATCAAACCACCCAAAGATGGCAGCTCTATCCTAATGTAGGCACCTTACATTTTTGGTTGAGAATAGTTGGAGTGTCAATAAAGACTTTTTGTAGGTAGTATGAACTCTAAGTACCGATGTTTGATAATAATTAGGTGTTTACCTCATATTGTAGGTTTTAGGTGTTATAAGATACAATACGCCATTGATTCATTCTCTGAATTCATCTCCCACCCGAAAACCTATAATAGGACCATAGCCATTTCTAGTGCACCTAGATTTTCTAGCATCCGCCCTTACTGGTTATATTATTACGTAATTACTTAGCCCCGGCACATGCCAATTATGTAACCATGTCAACCTGTTCCCGGTTGTATAATTGGCTGCGCAGATGCAAATTTGTGCCATATTTCCGCTGCAAATAGGCGATAATCGAATACCAGTATTATAGCATTAAACGTCTTTGTTTTACACTGCGTCGGTGTTACATAACAGTGGTAGATTCAGTCGTCAGCCCTATCGATGGATAAGCAATTAACGGACTAGGGACCGTATTGCGGGGTGATAAGGTTTACTTTGTGTTTAATTGGCGGTGTCAAAGCGAAACTTTTCACTTAAACTAATGAGACAACCCCGAGTCTTCGTCCGGGTGATTATATTCATAGACCGATCGAGTCGGAGTAAAAGGCAGTCGAGGAAGTGAACTTGACTACTTTGAGCTTTACTTAACAAAACTCGATCTTCACAAAGATGGGCCGGGGCGGAGGAGATAAAAGGAATACATAGAGTAATCGATTAGCAGAGAAATCTCGGATATAGAGATTATTGTCCAGTCCATCACCAGCGAGTTCTACATACCCGGGGAAGTTGTCCCCAAACCCTCCGGCATGCGCAACGGCTTTCCTCGTCTCAAAAAAAAAAAGAAAATTTTTAATACATTTGCAATATTTAGGTGGCCTTGGGTGGTATCAGGCTGACGTTACATGACAGTTCGAAAGGAACCAAAGCGGTAATAGTACCTATCAGTTGGGAGTTACGTTTCCTTAGTTTTTATTATTTGTAGCTCTATATGAGGATTTATTTTCAAATTTTTCGTAGCCTTTAAATACTTTTTTTTAAGCATAACATAATATATAGTTATTATAACAATCCTAACACATGAAAATCAAACAAACAAATTCTACAAACAAACGCAGAATAACGAAGAGCGCATATTCTCTGTCACACCTACTCTGTCTTATCTAGCTTTAGGCCTTTAAAAGGGTATTGAAGTTTTTCAAAGGGAAATCCGACCGAATGTTATTTAATAAAATGAAAATACCCTTCAGTTTTAAGGCACCTCTCCACGTTAGCTCATTATAGACCAACACTAGAGATACGAACGTGTAGAATGTTATAGAGACATAAAAAAGTTTATTTTTTTTACAATGTAATAATATTTGTTTCTAGATGTTCCGGTGAACTTCGTATCACTTCCCCTCTAATATTAAGGCGTATATATAGGTGTTCTCAAATTTGAGCGAGACTAACAAACTATTATTTCTTAAATATTATATAGATTATATTAGATATAATATTTAGATATCCCAGACGACGTCCAAAATCTTTCAATTAATAAATTCAAAAAAGTTGTTAAAGATCGTTTGTGTGCTAAGGCTTATTATAAGGTAACTGTTTTTCTCAATGATAGTACACCTTGGGAAAAATAAGCTGACTGACCATAGGTCGCTTCTATATAAATGTACCATATTTTTACTTACTTTACTTACATACTTAGCGTAAATTAGTTAAAACTATCATTGTTATTTTCCACCTTTTTGGTAAAAGGTGACCCCGTGCGAGTTTCTTACGCTGGTTCTTCTCGGCTCAGTTAACCTATTTGGAAATAAATATTTTTGATTTTGATTTAGATAGATGTACACAAGGCTAAAATCAAGTAAATTATAATAACGTAAGACAGTATTTGATAAAGAAATAGGTACCCTTCTTGGTATCTGTACTAATTGCTTCCATTAATACTAACGTAAGCAAAATTCGCCAAAGGATTTTTTTTTAATGATTTAAAGGGGGCAAACGAGCAAACGGGTCACCTGATGGAAAGCAACTTCCGTCGCCCATGGACGGGGCATCAGAAGAGCTGCACACTTGTGCAGCTCTTCTCAACGCACTTGCGTTGCCGGCCTTTTAAGAGGGAACAGGGTCATAGGGGAGGGTAAGGAAGGAAAGGGAAGGGAATAGGGGAGAGTAGAGAAGGGAAGGGAAGGGAATAGGGGAGAGGGTAGAGAAGGGAATAGGGTAGAGGATTTGGCCTCCGGTAAACTCACTAGCTCTACGAAACACAGCACAAGCGCTGTTTCATGTCGGTTTTCTGTGAGAACGTGGTATTTCTCCGGTCGAGCCGGCCCATTCGTGCCGAAGCATGGCCACGTATATGAAAGAAGAAAATCCGATCCGAGTAATGAACCATTAAATATGAAAAGACGTTTCAGCTTATCAATACGAGGCATTAAGCCGGTACGGAATAAGCTACTTTCATTGTACGTACCTAATAATTGAAGACATGAGTGGATGAAGTAGGTAACTAACATTTTACATCAATATAATATGAGCAAATACTCATTTTTTAACCCCCGACAAAAAGGAGGGGTGTTACAAGTTTAACGTGTCTGTCTTTCCCTTATAATTTTAACAAACTTTGTAACTTGCCTACCTCATCATCTAGCTAATATATTAAAATATTATATATGTCGCAGCCGATTGGTTAAAATAGCCGTCGAATCAAACAGCAGGCCCTTTGAATGAACAACGCCATTCAATTTACACGGCAACGTTCAACATTACAGCTAGACGACGTTTAGCCATCTGATTAAATGGCAAATTAACTAAAGTGACCATTATTTTAGTATGTGATTTGACAGAATTGGAAAACTTTTTGTAAAAAAAATTCTTGGAAGATTATTCTATTGCCATAAGTACCTAGGTGATGCATTTCATTAACCCGTAATTTCTTCTCGAATATTTGTTTAAATTTTGATTCACTCGTATGTGTCCCCATAATTTTCGTCTCTTTAATTAACACGTCTTGTGAGTTGTAACGTATATTTACTAATATTATCTTTCCGAAAAATATTTTAAAACAACACCGGCTAGTTGACGCCATATTGTAAACAAAACGCACCTAGCGCCGCAGTGGTGAGCTCTGAACTAATTAAATTAGACGGCGGCTTTTGAATCAGCTGTAGTGTTGAACGTTTGGAGCGACTCGAATATTCAATTAAAAAACTAGACGTGTTATTGAATGGCGTTGTTCAGTCAAAGGCTGTTTGATGGAACGGCTATTTTAAGCAGTTGGCTGCGACATATACCTAGAATCCACATGTTTTTTATTTCAAATCAGTTTCCCGGTCCTAAAGCCTCCATTTATGCAAAAAAGGTCAGTTTTCAAATTGTTAGTTACTCACTTCATCCATTCATGGCTTCAGTTATAATGAAGAGATTAGTAATATGAGTGTAATTAAAATCTACATAATATGAACGGATTACATACGGCGCTCATTGACGCGGACGTGGTTTAATAATGCGAGTCGGTCGGTCGGTCGTGGGTTTGTTTCCATTTATGAAAATGTACTTTCATGCGCCTCATAAGAAAAATATATCTAAGATGTATGTAATGTATAATATTTAAATAGACATGTCATGTTAAGGAAAAATAGCGGTATAGCATTTTTCAAGTAGCTAAACGCATTGCCTTATCCAAAGTATTTGAAATCTTTGAGCACCACACCTTCAGATCGAACTGTAATGCTGCAGTTTCATTATATAAATATCGCCATTTTTAGGGTTCCGTACCAAAAACGGGACCCTATTACTGAAACTTCGATGCGTGTCCGTCTGTCTCCAGGCTGTAACTCAAGAACAGTAATAGCTAGAGAGTTGAAATTTTTACAGATTATGTATTTCTGTTGCCGCTATAACAACAAATACTGAAAACAAAATAAATAAAATATTTATGGGGGGCTGCCATACAACAAACGTGATTTTTCAAACATTTTTTGCTCTGTATCAATGATGACAACAGGTAGGCACTTGAAATGTACGCAAAATACTCAGCTGTATTTATACTTTAATAATTAATAATAAAATTAAAAAATATATATATTACGGGGGTACTCCCATACAAAAACACATTTTTTTCTATTTTTGCTCTATAATGGTACGGAACCCTTCGCGCGCGAGTCCAACTCACACTTGGCCGATAATTTATTTCTTTTTTAAGCCAATAAAATAAGCCAATTAAATTCATTTAAATATTTTTTTAACCCCTCAACCCTCATAAGGACACCGGCGACCGCGATAACAATATAAATATATTGTGTCTCGATTTTCCACGATCGAGGGATATACAAAAACTGTTATCATCGTCACATATCTTATTTTTGATCTACATTAAGCAGCCTCTACACGTTGGCCGTGTTTGCCGAACAGAAGAGGACGGCGCTATACTAAAAAAAGAGATTGAATTATTTGCGTCTTTCTTTCTGGTATAGCGCCGTCCCCTTCTGTTGGGCAAACACGGCCAACGTGTAGAGGCTGTTTTAAAGTTTATATTGAGGGACAATATACGCTTGTCACTTCCTACAGACTTACAAAGTTATGGGGGTTCGAAGTGATACGGGTGGTTCTATTCATTAGCCCTATCAGCAATTAAAATGGACCCTTATAACAGGAATAAAGACGTAAAAACTAACAGATGTTTCTATGACTTAGCATATTTAATCTGAAAAGCTAAAAGAAAAATAATCACTATGATGGAGTAACAGTCGATACTAACTAGATGACGCCCGTAACACCGTTGGGCCAGTATTTACATTTTGCTAGGACAAAAAGTAACCAATGTCCTTTCCCGGGACTCAAAGTATCTCTATTACAATTTTTTTGCAAAATCGGTTCAGCAGTTTTGCAGTGAAGAGCTTATGACAGACATACACTTTTGCATTAATAATATCTTATATCTTTAAACGAGCAATTACATATAATTATATAATATATCGTTAAAATATTTGGAATCTCGCAATCGGCTCCAACGATTTTCATGAAATTTAGTATACAGGGTGTAACAAAAATAAGTGATAATACTTTAGGGTGTGTACGTGTTCCTTGTAGAGAGCTCACTGTAAAAGTTGCAGCTTTGAAAGACGAAAAATTTTTTTCACTTTTGTATGGGCAAGGGCCCGAGCGTCACGAGTTTCCCCATACAAAAGTGAAAAAAAAAATTGGTCTTTCAGCGCTGCTACTTTCACCGTGAACTCTCTACAAGGAACACGTACACACCCTAAAGTATTATCACTTATTTTTGTTACACCCTGTATAGGGGGTTTCGGCGACGATAAATCGATCTAGCTAGGAATAATTTTTAGAAAATGTCATTTTATTCGTGTTTTATCAAATACCGAGCATAGCTCGGTCAAATAACTAGTTAGTATGTATACGAGTAGATAAATAGACATCAAAAAATAGTTAGCAACTATGTTTCATTCTAATCCATATTATCAAAGTAGTTTCTTAGCTTAGTATTTCGACTTTAGAGCTTCCGACATATCCTAGCTTTAAGTATCTTTAAGTATTATATTGTCTCTTTCAGTTAGCGGAGCAAAGCAAGCAATGCTCTACAGTCAACAACAAAAACAAACTCTATAAATAAACAGTGGGTGTTCACTGTTCGTGTCTATTACTGAGCTATTTTTATTGAAAAACCGATCAAAATGAATACAAAATTACAAAGCAATCATACAGTCTGTCCCTCGCCAGGACTGTTCACATCTCCACGTCACGACGTCGTCAACGTGGAACGGTGCAGTAATGTGGCACGGTACGTTGACGTGACGTGAAAATGTACGTCAAACGTAACGTGAAAATGCACGTCACGGTGTAGCAACATTGTACGTCACCATGCCTTGTAAAACTGCTACATTCTTCACTACTGATCTAGATTTGGACCGCACAATACGTATTCTGCTTCTGCTATTGTTAAGATTAGACGGAGAGAGGGATTTAATAAAAAAAAGACGTAAAATGTTGCTAGACCGTGACGAGCATTTGTACGTTACGTTGACGTACATTTTCACGTCACGTCAACGAACGTCACGTTGACGACGTCGTGACGTGGAGATATGGACAGGCCGTTACTGTAATTAAAATCAAATTTACGTCGAACCTACAATCAGACAGGTGTCATATCATTAGTATTTTGTTCGTATTTTGTTGTCATCAGCGGACACCGGACTGTCTTGGCCACGGAGCTCATACAAAGAGGAGCTGGCCTAAGCAACTGTGCACTGTGATTTTCAACTAGGTCCTGACGTCATCATTGTGGGCGGGGCTTAAATCAGTACACTTTCAGCGTTTGTCAGGTGCACACGTAACGAGACTCCCAATAAATTGGTGTTTTCTGCGTATTTAACAAGGAAAGGATGGAGTATTGTGTTTTACAATGTCGAAAACACTCAGACAGGCGTTCTGATAATATAAATACCAACACATTTCATTTGTAAATAATTTTAAATGTAATTTAAATATAAAAGTTCTAGAACATTTCAGCTTTCAGCGTTAATTATACTACTTGACACTAGGTGGCCAAACCTTTGAAAGATAATACAGACGTAAATGCGTATAATTTTGCATACGTTTATTACAATAATCATACTTGAATACTGAAAACTGTTATACACTTAGTCTTAAACACATTTAATAGCTAAAACCGTGATTATATATTATGATATTACTTATAAACCGCCATCTGTCGTCACCTATGATAACTATTTGAAACGTAAAAAATATCCAGGGCCGTAGTACGTCCCATAATATTCAAGACAAAATGACATCTAGTGTAAAATAGTTGAACTACGTAGTAGCATCAACATCGACCTAAGCTAGTAGTTTTGCTTTTAGCCGATAGATGAAATATTAAGAAGTGGGCGGAGCTTGACACCCCCTCACCCCGCAAATTGTCACGCGTCGTTTCATAAGGAAACTTGATTACAACACCTCCTCTTAGTATTAGCTCCGTGGTCTTGACTAATGAATGTGTCTGTATTTGTCTCATAGAGTAAGAGCCTGCGATAGCTAGACCTTCCTCAGTTTCGTAAAGCTGAAAGTTTACCTGTTTGGCCATTACAGAGGTATGGAGTTTCGGTCGAGGTTACTTTAGGAGGTATTCAGTTCTGAAGTTCTACCTAACCGTCCAGAAAGAGTAAAGCTCAATTTCATAGCTTATATTCTTCGCGGTAAGTGGAGGAATCTCGTCTTCCAGTGCCGGACATTTTTACACCTTTTTTTAGGGTTTCATACCCAAAGGGTAAACACGGGACTCTATTACTGAGACTTAGATGTCTGTCCGTCTGTCTGTCTGTCTCTAGGCTGTATCTCAAAAACCACTATAGCTAGACTTCTGAAATTTTCACAGATTGTGTATTTCTGTTGCCACTTGCCGCTATAACAAAATACATACTAAAAATAAAATAAAATAATATTTAAGGGGGCTCCCATACAACAAACATATATTTTTTGCCTTTTTTGCTCGTAGTCAATAAAGGCACCAGGTAGGCACTTGAAATTTTCACAAAATTCTTAATTTTATTTGTACTTTAATTATTAATAATAATAAAAAAATGAAATATTAAAGAGGGGCTCACATACAAAAAACACAATTTTTGCCTACTTTCGCTTTATAGCGGTACGGTACCCTTCGTGCACGAGTCCGACTCGCACTTGGCCGATTATTTTTACCTCATAACGCCCAAACCACTGAACCGATTTTGCTGATTTTTGGTTTGTAGATACTTTGAGACTTAAGGACGTAGAATTATCTCGGAATAAATTCAACCGTACATTATGTACTTACGGTTCTCGGAAAATGTACGGTTCCCGCGATGAAGGATATTAGCGCGACGCAGTTGTGGGCGTTATTTAGTTCATTACATGGGTGAAGTTAGTTCTAGTATTAGGTATTAGACTAATGCCTATATACCGCGGTTCCGGTTGACGTGGAGGCTGTTTCGTATGCGCATACATCACGCCGCTTCCGCGCCGCCTGTCCACTTCCGACACGTGTCACACCAGTGTGATCGCTGATGTATAGTCAGGTATAGTCATTTGTAACAATACCACATATTGATCAAGATGTAGTAATTCTAAAGTAAGGATAAGCTATATCCAACATTTGACAGAAAATCTTCAGAAATTCAGGCAGCTGTGACACAGTTATTACTAGTACGGCTGCCAATGTTCCTATAAGGTGTACCTAATGGAATGTTTTGTTTTTATGTAATATGCTAAATTGTAGTTAAATGGATTGTAAAGGTGATAATATAATATATAAATTAAAAAAAAACGCAGGTGAGAATTTATCCCCATCTTTGTATATTTTTAATTAAAACAATAATTGACAAAATATCAAGCCAAAGCTACTACTTTATATCAACAAAGGGCATTTAGTTAGGGACTCGTCTAATAACTAGAAGTTCAGAATAAGCCTAAAATCGAAATTATCCGTTTTGGCGTAAAGGTATTTGTATTGCCAGTACTCAGTAGTCTCAAGTTCTCAACTATCGAGTGCCTGTCGATATCAACTGACACTAGATAATATAAGCAATAAGAGCTACCAGTACGAGTAAGTACTAGTTAAAGAAACATGAATTGTTATTATCCAAACCCACAACATGCAGAGAGCTGCACTAAATATCATTGCTTTAAAATTGCTATCGTTAAAATTATTATTTATTCCCAAATTATATTTCCGGGAACAAAAATTACACAGGTCAACAATAAATTTGGTGCCTGAAAACCAAAAGCTGTTTCTGTAAGAACTTTGTGCCCCGATCACATGTTTCTAAGAAATTTTCTTTCTATCAGCCCAGGTTTTTAAGATATTTCATTCCAAAGTTTCAAGAATCTAGAATTTTAGTATATTTCAGAATCGCTTTACAACTATTGAAATAATTTATTTTCATGAATTTTGATAAAATATGTTTAGTAAATATACACAATATCTATTATTTAGATCTCAATTTAAATTGCATATTATATTTTTTTATTAAAAGAGAGTTGTAAACTAAACTTTCTTTTTTCATACAAAAATTGTTACTCCACGTAGTATGAGCTAGGTAAAGCATTTTGAAAACCGTCATAATATTGGGGAAATTAGTCATAACTCATTGAAACAAGTTACATTCTCAATAAGAAGTGTCTCCCTCTGGCATACATATTACAAAACTAATAAAAATGAATACTTTCAACAGCAATGTGATTCTGAAATGGGCTAAAATGCGAGATTTTTGAAACTTTGGAATGAAATATCTTAAAAATTTGAGCTGATAGAAAGAAAGCTTCATAGAAACATATATCGTGCACACAAAACTCTTATAGGAACTGCTATTAGTTTGCACAGGATACAAATTTTTTTCGATTTTGTTGACCTGTGTTATTTATTACCCTTTTATTATATTTCACGTAAGTAACATAACGAAAGTTGTAAGAACGTATTGTAATCTGATAGCGAAAGATCGTAAACCTTAACTGATTTATTTAATATACAACAGGCGCGTGGTCATAAAAGAATTTAATTAAAACCAACTTGCGGCGAGTGAATTCTAAACTTGCTTTAATATTTATTAGTCGAATTTATTACAAACGCTTTTAACGGGCGTTACAAGGGTGTAAAATATGTAAAACATAATACATTTAGTGTTACTCACACTATAAATGCATCACACCTTTCCCACACAGTTCGGGGATAGGCTTCATTCATTATTCAATATTCATATTATTATGCCTTCGTTTTAAATTAAAAATAAAAACTGTACAGATAAAAGTATAAATTAGAGATGTGCCGACTAGTCGGTGAAGCCGACTATCCGGTCACTTTTGTAGTCGGCGACTAGTCGTCGAGTAGCCGGCAAAAAGCGCCGACTAATCGGCTTTTTACTTTTTTGCTACTATTGAAATTACAATTTACACTTTTATTATTTATAATGTGTTCAAAATATCACAGTCAATCAGTGTTACACATTATTAAATTAAATGAAGTGTTTCTGAAATTACTTGCTAGTAAAGAAATTATTTTTGGAAATATAATTTTAACAACACATTAAGTACGGTATGTATTATTAAATTCATTCAAGAGATTTCATGTAGGTACTTACATGAAATATTTAATGAAAAACATCAACAGCTGTATCACAGAAACAAAATAAAGTAACGTACACGAAGTAAACATACTTAACTCAATTCGAAACGTTTTAAAACGTGGGAGAGCCATGCTTCGGCACGAATGGGCCGGCTCGACCGGAGAAATACCACGTTCTCACAGAAAACCGGCGTGAAACAGCGCTTGCGCTGTGTTTCGCCGAGTGAGTGAGTTTACCGGAGGCCCAACCCCCTACCCTATTCCCTTCCCTACCCTCGCCTATTCCCTTCCCTTCTCTACTCTCCCCTATTCCCTTCCCTTTCCTTCCTTACCCTTCCCTATTCCCTTCCCTTCTCAACCCTCCCCTATTCCCTTCCCTTTCCTTCCTTACCCTCTCCTATTACCCTGTTCCCTCTTAAAAGGCCGGCAACGCACTTGCAGCTCTTCTGATGCTGCGAGTGTCCATGGGCGACGGAAGTTGCTTTCCATCAGGTGATCCGTTTGCTCGTCGAAACAGCAATAAAAAAGCGTTACAGAAACTTCCGAAACCATGATCGGCTTGGCCGACTAGTGAGCCGATTAGTCGGCTAGTCGGCCAAAGTCATGATCGGCACATCTCTAGTATAAATAAAGTAAGTCTTAAGACTACAGCTCGGGCGAGAAGGGCAAATATTCATTTTTCAAAGTTTCCGGACAAACAAGACTGAAGACGGTAGAATTTTTTTCATTAAATTTTGACTTAAACCATCTGTCGCCTCTGTCACGGATTAGACAAATATTTGAGATGTCCCAGGCTCCCAGGCGTTCTTACGTTAATTTATTATGGCGGTTCTTTGATGTATTCATTTTGTTTCAAAAAGTAAGCCAAATTACTTTGGATCCGAGATAAGGTACAGAATTAATTTACAAGGAGCTAAATATATAATAAACTGATATTTTGATTCCGAGAATTTGTAATACAGGATCAGCTTATTCAGTTATTACATTATTAACGAGCTTTTGCCCGCGGCTTCGCTCGCTTTAAGAAGTATTATTATGTACAAACTTTCATCCCCTATTTGAACCCCTAGGGGTTGGAATTTATCAAAATCCTTTCTTAGCGGATGCCTACGTCATAACATCTACCTGCATGCCAAATTTCAGCCCGATCCCGTCCCGCCCGTCCAGTGGTTTGGGCTGTGCGTTGATAGATCACTATGTCAATCAGACAGTCACCTTTGAGTTTTATATATTATATAGATAATTATTAAGGATTTTAAAACTTAGGATAGGCTACGACGGCAGTTTACGATGACAGAAAAATCTTCATAACTACGCCAATTTCAAGCCTCAAAATGGTATCAGATAGGGTAACAAGTTTTTCGTCTCGAGGCTAGTACTTTTGCTTACGGATTAAAAAATAGTTGAAAAGAATGTTGGTATAATAATTAATATATATTAAATAATTTTATAAAACCCGTCTCTTAATCCGGTCTTTAGGCAAACGGCGATATTATTTAGTGTGAAAAACCGTAATCCACGTAAGCCCGGGGCTGTACAACTTTGGCACTTCAACTCTTACACGGCCTAATTAATACTAAAAGTTCACGGACAATACAATTAATACCGACGACCTAGATTTTTCTCCAATTTGAGTTTTATTCAAATTATGGGGACTTTGCAGGTTTGTATTTCGAGCACCTAATCTGCAAGTAAGCATGTTATCTGCATATTTTTAATCCCCGAAAAAAAGAGGGGTGTTATAAGTTCTCTGTCTGTCTGTCTGTCTGTGTGTGTATCTGTCCGTGGCATCGTAGCATCCAAACGGATGGACCGATTTTGCTCTAGTTCTTTTGTTTGAAAGTTGACATGATCGAGAGTGTTCTTAGCTATAATTCATTATCATCAGCCTGCTCAGTGCTGGACAATCAGGGTTTATCAGGTTCATGAAAGGCCGTTAGCAACTTGTATTCGTTTCATAGGTTTTATATTTTATTCTAGTTCGTGACATTTGTGAATATACAATATACGTATACACATATTAATGGCAAGTTGACTTGGTGCTGCAGCATCACCTGGTAATCAATAGGATATCAAACTCCTCGCCAACTTACAGCAGAAGTTTCGTGTTTGGGCTCATTTTAATTGCGATAACCAGTAATAAGTAGATAGACGGTAAATATTTACATGCTGCTGCTGCAGCATCACCTGGATTCCATGGGAACCGAGCTTCGTATGAACCCAAAGTGGAGGTTTCATGTTTGGACTCATATTAACGGCCTCATCGAAAAGGACATTGATGGTTTTTAATCATGAGAATATGATTATGTTGATAGGAATTATTCTGCACTATAAACCAACACAAGTTTAAAAAGTATGAATGGACTAAAATATTACTTTGCACAAGTTAGGAATTATTTGAACTTAAAGGCAGTACTTAAATATTATTTCATTACTTTTTAAAGTTGTTTGGCGGGGTTTTTTTTTAAATTTCTTAATTTAATTTTATTATGCACGAACATTGTCATTAAAGTTTAACTTTTAACTTTACAATATCTCTGTAATTAATATTACACACGTTAATCATAAATATATGTTTTTCACTTTTTACACGCGCATCCAAATGATTTCCTGATATAAATTACTTAAAAACATGATAGAATGATAATGACTATACGTATAGGTATTATGCTTTGAGTGTTTATAGAGATGTACATAATATACTTACTCAAAACATAATCTCTACATATTTCTACTGAAGTACAGCCTTTGTGATCATAATATTGACGTTAATGATCAGCATAAGAGCCGACTCATCGCCATTTAAATCACGTACACATCTTAATCTAAATTACAGGATTACGTTTAATAATTTTGGCTCACTGTAAACACGGCCGGAATACCTGAGCTCGGCCGTTAATTGCTTTGAAGTTTACCTGGAAACATACAAACAAACAGTTTAATATAGGCACGGAATCGATAGCAAATCGATAATCTAATAATAAACAAAATAGGAAAATGTTAACACTTATTATTGGAAAATTATAGAGACAATTAAAAGTTATTTTTTTAAACGACAGCAGAAAAATCTATTAATTAGTAAAAGTCGCATTAAACAACATGTGTTAAATTACGCACACGGTAATACATAATATTAAAATGCGCTACTGCAAAAACAGAAATCAGATAGATGAATAAAATTCATTATGCATTTTAATTTTTTTTTAAATTATTTTCTGCACAAAAGGTGAGCTATTTATTTGCGTTTTAATTTTAACAACAAATTTTATTATTTGATGCACAATTTTATTAAAAAAACCGTGAACAAATTTTGTGAAGCTCACAAATTTGTTTATGTTCTCGACTACTTTAAATTATTTTAACATTTTGTTTTAACTCAAATATATAAATTTTTATCTTTCACAAAGCGAAATCTGAGTGGCAAAAACATGCGCAGCGCAAGTATTCTTACGAAATCAACAATGTTGCATTTTCTATACATTTCCTGACATTTTATTAACTCACGGATAAAATCTTTAGAGGGTCTCAGTTCAAAGGCAGTAAATTGAATCAGTGCGCCGCATCTGGAGGGAGGGGGAGGTTCAAAAGATAGAATGCACTAGCAAATTTAATAAGATCCTCGTCTTTGTAATATCAGAGCAGATTTATACGAAATTGCCTCGCCACTTAATACGATTCATCGTATAATGAACTATGTAAGTAGCAGATTTGCAGCTGAACTGAACATTTGTGCAATCTCTCGGAACATTTTTAATCTTGAAAGTACTTAGCTGCTTTATATTAAACTGTTACGTAGGGTACTTTTATTAAGACATTGAAATAAAATACTTTCTTTATGACGTTATGACACTGACATAGATTACAGTGTCCAACAGCTGAAAGATACGCATTGCGCAAGGTCACAGGCAGGATAGGAGTTAGGACTAGGTTGAACAGCTGAAAGACTAGCTTAGCCATCTTTGCGTGGTAAAATGAAAAAACGTTGCTATCTGCAACTTGTTTTTTTTAAGTTTTTAGAAAAATGTAAGTAGAGTATAAAAAATTAGCAAGTATGTTAAGTATTATTTTTAGCATAATTCCGCGAAAGTCAAGACTGGACGGACGTTGTTCGTAGAGACTAGAGTCAACATACTGAGGATGCTCCGGTGTTGTGGCGAAATGCGCGTCGAGGTTTTCAACTTGCATGGTGGTGAGAGGCCTTGCACGAATTTGCTAACATTATTGCTTGTGTGGTGGTGGTGTATGCAGGTTCTTGCATGCGATTGTACGCATAGGCAGTGTGGGAAAGGAGGGAGGTGTTGTACGCATGCGTGCTATATTATATAGCAGCGGAATATTGCTAAAATGGATTTCTGCAAGGTAACGCCTGATTCTATTAACAAAATATAGAGTAGCTCAAGAGGAACATTTTTATGAATTAGGTACAGCAATCATGCTCGCTCACGTTTGCTAGAATAAGATACAAATTCGGGTTTGTACGAGGAAACGCTATAATTTTCAGTTGCAACACGTTCAAGTGATGTTACGTCTCGCTGTTTATCTAAAGCTAATCCACGAATTATCCCACATCTTATGAAGCTTATACAAACTGTCAGATATAATATTCTGGTATGTTTCATTTCTACTGGAGTGTGCTCCACGTAACACATTCGTAGTGCGACCTAGTATCCTTGTAAACATATTCAAATGTTTGTTCGTCAATTTCACAGGCGTTAAGTAATTTTGTTTTAAAATAATAATTAATTTTAAAGATTATTTTTATAGTCAGCGGATAGAATATTGACCAAGAGATCGTTTAATATTTTGTTGTTGATTTAAGAAACCAGACTAAATCTTTTGTATATTTCTACAACTTATTTTTTTTCCAAAAACGTCCTATTTGTGTGTCATAAAATGTGTTCCGACCGAAAACCAAACTTTTGCCCTTATAAATAAACTGAAATAACATCTGTAAAAACAACCCGGGGATAGCTGTGAAATCGTAAATAGCAAAAAAAAACAAAACCCATAAATGATTTCCATAACTCATAAACAAATTGTTGATATGCGATTTTGGTATTTAGTGCACCGCGTTAGGGTCTAAAATGAGTATTCCAACTTCATTACGCACAAGTCGAAACCCCCGCATAGCGTATAGTCCGCGCCAGAAATATATAACATAAACACAACATGTTAAATGTAAACCAACACTTGGTTAGGCTATAAATAGATGTTTGTGAGATCTTTAAGATCTTGCCCCGACGCAATTTTACTCTGGACTGCGTAAATACATAGCTATGTATTACTCCACATAGCTATGTATTTATATGTAGACAGGCGAATACTTATGTGGCACCTTGCGAGTAGGTTTAGCATTCAGATTACACTCAAAAAGGAAATTCTGATGATTATGTACCTACTACACGACACGCATAAAAATACCATTATCTTTGTCCACACTGTGCCTTTTTCTGTTCGTCAACAGCGAACGTGAGACATGCCCGTGACGAATGCCCACTGACCGTATCCATAACTTCAAAAATAATAATATTGGCGTTGCGTTTTTTGACGCATTCAATTATTAAATGCGCCAATATGAAAGTTGATGACGAAAATTGAAGATGAAAGTGCACAGTGTGGACATAGCTATTAGCTACTAGCTGTTGCCCGCGACTTCGTCCGCGTGGACTTCAGTTTATAGTACTTTATAGCGCGCGATGTCAACAAAATTGGTATAGATTATGTGCACACTGCACAGCTGTTTTTGGGTATTTTGATTAATTAAGGGCCGCGCTACACCGGAATGGCAGCGGCGAGGCGAGCACTTTCAGCGCTGCCATTCCGGTGTAACGCGGCCCTAAGAGGGGTACCACTTACCAGGGTTTTAAAAAGTTTTTAAATTTGACACAAATTTTGTTGACACCGCGCGCTATAAACTAAAGACCACGCGGACGAAGTCGCGGGCAACAGCTAGTTAGTTAATATTAACGTGTATAACAATCGAAAGAATCGTAAAACCTACCTCAACATGGTACCACCTCTTATAGAAATACGCATGAGCAAGCAATAGCGCGATCTAGGGGACTCTTGGCGCCATCTGTTTTGAGTTTTTTGGAACTAAGTTAATTTAACCAAATTTACGCATTTTCACCCCCTTACAACCCCTTTTTCCAGTTAAAAAGTAGCCTATGTCCTTTCTCAAGCTTTAGACTATCTGTGTACAAAATTTCATTACAATCGGTTCAGTAGTTTTGGCGCTGTTGCTTTGAATTTGATGTCTAAGTTGGTAGGTGAGTTATTAGTTAATAACGTGTATAACAATCGAAAGAATCGAAAAATCTAGCTCAATATGGTACCACCTCTTATAGATGATGATATAGATACGTATGAGCAAGCAATAGCGCGATCTAGGGGACTCTTGGCGCCATCTGTTTTAAGTTTTTGGAACTAAGTTAATTTGACCAAATTTACGCATTTTCACCCCCTTACAACCCCTTTTTCCAGTTAAAAAGTAGCCTATGTCCTTTCTCAGGCTTTAGACTATCTGTGTACAAAATTTCATTACTATCGGTTCAGTAGTTTTGGCGTGAAAGCGAGACAGACAGACAGACAGACAGAGATACTTTCGCATTTATAATATTAGTATAGATAATATTCTAACGTATTAAAAACTATAAACAAAAACATACTAACTAATAAGTATGTATATAATATAATAAAGTAAAAAATAAAACGCCATCTGTTGAATCGTATTAGAACTAAAATGTTCATTCCATCGATATATTTCTGGATTTTTTATAATATTATACATAAAATATGTTTAAGATTTTTGAAATTTTATTTTAATACACATCCAAGACCCAGGAAAATTGAAAACTTTTTGTTCCGCCTGCGGGACTCGAACCCAGGACCCCCGGGATGAGCGCTGGCCACGTGCAATGCGAATTCATTTTCATCGAAATTTTCATGGAAATAAGATCTTTTCCCACATCAAAATGTAGCCTATGTCCTTTCTCAGACTCTAGAATAACTGTATACAAAGTTTCATTGCAATCGGTTCAGTAGTTTTGGCGTGAAAGCAAGACAGACAGACAGACAGACAGACAGACAGACAGACAGACAGACAGACAGACAGACAGAGATACTTTCGCATTTATAATATTAGTATGGATTCTCTGCCTCTTCCTAATAAAAATAAAAATAAAGTTCGTTTTACAGCGTTTCTTTAACAATCCTTTGTCCTTTTCTGTTAAGCGACGCCTCTGTTATCGCCAAAGGACGAAACAGTGTGTACTAATCTAAAGCACAGGCTTTATACGCAGTATCACACTGCGTATACAGGCTTTAGAATTTAGATACACTGTTTCGTAGGGAGGGCTTTGAAGTTTGAGTACCAAGTCTATCTATAAATAAACTGGGATGATCACCATACAGACCAAGTCCCGAAAGCTGGCAATCCATGACAGCGTTCCTCATGCAGTCGTAGCCATATCCCGGCACACTAACACCTGTGTCTATTACACTGACACTGATGGAGACGCTGTGGCAAGCTTCATAAAAAGAGCCACGGAGGTGTCAACCGAACACATAAGAGATTATAATATAAAAATGGCTATAAAAGACAGGAACGATAAAGTCCTAAGCCACATGGCGGGTAGATTCGACACAGAACGATGTCTTTTTAACAACCTAGAAACTCCACCCAGCTTGAGTGACCCCTCTCCACCAAGCCAATGTCACAACATCTAAAGGCAAAGGGTGGAGCAGCATAAAATCTAAGGAAATCGGAAAATGTCGGATCTACTGGCCGCCACACCGACTGGGACCTCACCGTTCAAAACATTAATATTATTATTATGCAATTTATAAAACAATAAATGTATATATTTATTTATTATATGTATAACATATTATACTCTATTCTATTAAATATACATATATAAAAAAAAAAAAAGTGTCCATGGCGTGATGGACCACAATTAATTAAAATTCATAATATTATTTCAATTATCCTTGGTGCGAAAAATCTAAATAATAAAATAACAAAAAAAGGATATGGACGAACAGTCTATAGACGGCCCCAATTTTATAATAAAAAAAAAAAAAAATAAACTGGGAAGAGTCCTTTGCTACATTCCTCGTGATTCGCAAATCGGACACAATTCCTTCCCTATTGCCGAGTCAGTTAACAGTTGATGCGGTCGGGTCCGTTTGGAGTTATCCTCGAGGATCTCCTGTGGCTCTTACGTCGTTAGCATAAGGCTCTGTCAAAGGTAGAATAACTGTGAACGCTCTGTACAGTGCCTATCGGAGATGTGCCTGACGTTGATAGCGGTCGGCCGTTATCACAATATACTTCAGGCGCACTCCAGCCCACCTTTTCTATTTGTCTTTATTACTAGGGCAAGATGATCGATAGAGTAGATCTGCCAGCATAATTGCTACTTTGAAGTTGAATACAATATATTCGCCTCCGTGGTCTAGTGGTATAGAGCGCGGCTCTTGACTCGGAGGTCGTGGGTTCGATTCCCGCGTTTGAAACATGTTATTTCCAAGTTTGGTTAGGACAATGCAGGCTGATCACCTAATTGTCTGACAAGTAAGATGATCCATGCGTCGGATGGGCATGTAAAAAGTCGGTCCTGCGCCTGATCTCTCTCGAGTCGTGACGGTCGTCCGTCCCACTGGGTTATGAGAGTAAAGGAATAGAGAGTGCTCTTATGTACTGCGCACACACTTGGGCACTATAAAATTACCCCTGCGTAGCTGGCCTGTAGACCTACTACGAAACTTTTTTGAGACTCAAACAATCGGACGAGAATGCCGCGTCCTGCTCTAACGTCATTTCACGTTTGTAAGAGTAGGACGCAACATTCTAGTACGATTGTTTGAGTCTCAAAACCGTTTCGTGGTACGGGCCCTGGTTGCAATGAAACCGGCCACCGTCACCGAAACCGGCGTGGGCGCTATTACAACATAATATAAAGCTTGTTGCATCGCTAGAATAAAAGAATCAATTTTTAACATTAGCATCTAAGTAGGTGTTGCTATACTTTTATGGGTGAATAATTAATGCTCCTGAAATCCAGTCAAATAGCCCGAAAGACTAATTGCTCTATAAAATTAGTAAACAAAACTGCTTTGAGCCCATTTAGCCGTTAAATGTAATAAAAGATGGGGCCGCGTTTTAAACTTTATAATAGCCTATGTTCGCGAAGTTGTAACTTGTAAGCAACGAAATGAAGTTAGACTTGAGGCAGGCCATAAACAAGGCTAAAGTCGAAGAGTTTATGTACCGGCTTAATGTTGATTCGATCTAAAATCGAAAACAATTTCGCAATTTCGAAACAAAGTACTTTACTTCAATTGAAATGGCTGAGCACACGCGCAGAATTCGGTCGTTATTGTTTTTACATCCGAGTTAACTTTAGATATATTTTCTGAGTAACTTTTAGCCCGGGCGCGCACTAGCGGCGCCGCGGCGGCCATCGAAAGTATGGTGTGGCCGCTTAACAGCGTGCGGCCAGGTGCGCGCGGCCTATGGCGGTTTCATACTTAGGTATCTATCTCGATGGCCGCAGCGGCCTGGCCGCTAGTGCGCGCATGGGCTTATAGTAGTATAGACTTTAGAGACAAGAGCTGCAAAAAGGTGTGACCAGATTCAACGTAAATAATATTAACACACCGTGACATTTCAGAAATCAGAAGTGTGTATTTAAAGTACTATTTTTAGACATTGGAAACAAGACAATGAGTCCAGTCAGGTTCATAAAACATGAACCGTTCCCTAAAAAAAACGAAATCTCTGCGCGTTTAATGATAATATTTAGGTTACTTTAATAACGATGCAGGAAAGAAGCGGCTGTACATTATAAAAGCAATGTAAGAATAACCAATATCGTCTTGCTTCATCAGGTAAGTTCTAAAATTTTCATGTAATTGAATTTTTTATCAGTTTCGTAAGTTATTCAGAGATATTTAAGCTACACCTTACGAAGGTAAATAGAAGTAAAGTTAAAACTTAAGCTTACCAAACCAAACCAATTACCAAACCTAAGTTGATATACGTTTTGTTATGATCAAATCTAACAACGAGGTCCATATAATATGTAAGTTACACAATATCGTAAGTCTTAATGAATAAATAACTGCATACCTTGTCTTCTAATATGAAGAGGGTAGGTTACAATGTGATCAATTTCACCCTTATCCTACGTTGATCAATAATGAATCTTAAATCTAATCAGACAGGGTAGCAATTCTGTTGTACGTGTACAGAAGCATCGAAATTTCCTAGCCAATTGGTTCTTGACCTCATGGTTAAGATTTTAATCCGCTCTTCGGTGAAGCAGTCAGTGTTTATACTCCAACTCCAACTAGTTATGTTTATTACTGTACAGTGTACAGAGTGCAACGGTAAAAAATATTAATGAGATATATTTTTGCGTCGCAAGCCTCAGTTTGTTTACAACTCTATTTCTTAAGAGAACGACTGTTACAACAGATGAAGCATTATTCGATTTGCCTGCATCATTTGTATGAAGATTTATCAGTAGTCACCCCTATTCGATTGTAAACAACCTTCAACAAAGAACCAAGATTTTGACAGCTTATTCATAATTATTCAAGGCTAGATACCCATAACCCCAAAGGCAGTCAAGACGGCTGGACACTTTAATGCCATATACATAGTAGATACTTATAGGCTGGATGCTGTAGTAAAAAAACGTCCGTGGCGGCTTTGTTGTGGTGGTCAGTGCCTCGTGCAAAACAAAAATAAGACAAACGGGACGAAACAGGTCCCCGGCGAAACCAGTCGAACGACTATCTCGGGCGAGCCGCTCCCAAATAGGACCTTATTGTGATCGAGTAAGGTATCGCTTGGGATCGAATCGGAATCAGTTCGGGCTATGATTTAGAGGCATTTCGATTTCCTTAGGAATTTCGGCTCACATGTGACTGTGGATGCGTTTCTTGGAAGTGGACGGCGTTTTTTGTCCGCTGTCTGCGTGCGTGCGACGAAGGTGTTATTAGAGCTACCTGCTGATATATCATACAATTTAATATTTTATAACACGAACCTAATGGAGGGTTATAAAATGTAGAGGCACACAACCAGTATTTTTGTTCTGCATGATACAGTGGTTATGTAGAATACACAGGCGCTTATGTTATTGAATTACGATATTTTAAGGTAACGTTGCCCTGATAAGTCCTATGGCATTAATTCAGTCGTTGCATAAATCATTTCTTGAAGCCCTGGAATATAAAAGGTCTAAAGTGACTTCAATAATAGAAAGTGTTTAGGTATGTAAGATATGATTGACATGTAAAGAGATAACATGCTCCAGTTTTGAAGAATGTTTGTATTGTTATCATATAAATCTTTTGATTAGCCGCCTCCTATCTTTCCTGTCTATATAGTATTGTTATTCGAACATTAGTATTGATTTTACATGAAAATGTCAGATAACATACAATTGGTTTCGCTTATCGGAACATTGGCACAAATGTACGCTACGTAACTACATAACGTTGAACAAAGATACTTAAAATCACCTTTCAATTTGAAAATGAATTCTATACACATAAAAATTCTAAACTTAATGGATGCCATGTATGATCTGATGATTCTGTCTGTATTCTCAAAAGAAATGAAAGCAGTTTCCATGATTTTGAATATACTAAGCTAAGAGATTCACTAACATCCCGTATCTGACATTTGACTAAACCTCATCTTTTGATTGGCTAACGTCACTGACCAATTAACAATGCTGTTGTATAGACAAACTGCTGTCAAATCTCAGAAACTTAAAATATGCTTGGTGAATCTTTGAACCAAAATCAATATTATAATTTTTGAACCAAAATGAGTACAAGCAGTTTAGACTCTGCAGGCGTGTGTGTCCATACCTGATACCGCCCACGACATGGCCTCGTGGTGGTAAGAGGATATGAGTGGAGGCGTAAGCGCGATCGACTCCAAAAAATCGGCCAAGTGCGAGTCGGACTCGCGTACGAAGGGTTCCGTACCGTTATGGAGCAAAAATTGTGTTTTTTGGATGGGAGCCCCCCTTAATTATTAATTTTATTTAATTTTTACTAATAATTATTTTTTTTTTTTTAATAAATTATTAATTATTAAAGTGTAAATACAATTAGGTATTTTGTGAACATTTCAGGTGCCTACTTGTTTTCATCATTGATATAGAGCAAAAAATTGCAAAAAAAATCACGTTTATTGTATGGTAGCCCCCCTTAAATATTTAATTTATTTTATTTTTAGTATTTGTTGTTATAGCGGCAACAGAAATATATAAACTGTGAGAATTTCAACTCTATAGCTATTACCGTTCTTGAGTTACAGCCTGGAGACAGACAGACGGACGGAAGTCTCAGTAATAGGGTCCCGTTTTTACCCTTTGGGCACGGAGCCCTAAAAACGACGATGCTCCATATTCATAAAAATTCGAACTATATTTTCAGCGAACGAACAGTAACTGTGGTCCCATCACTCAGTTGCGAAGTTGAGAATATGCTCATTTAGTTACTAAAATAATAATAATAATGTCTATGGACGCTTCACACAACGTCAGTCTGGCCCCGTGGTAAGCACCTGAAGGACTTGTGTTACGGGTACCAGACAACGGAAATATATTAATTAATACCTACTTTTATACTATACATATATTTAAGATTTTTTTATTATAATATGATACACATTTAATACACATCCTCATGGTCATGATGACCCAGGAACTTTGAAAATTTTTTGTTCCGTCGGCGGCTTGAGCTACCCCCGGCTTGAGCTACCAACAGCCCACCAACTGAGCCACAGAGGTCGTCAAATATTATTCATTAGTCATTGATATTGACTTTTGTAAACTTATGGCGTGCAACAAAAACGCCATTAAGAAGACTTCCCAACGTAATGGAATACAAACATGCCTGTTGACATCCAAACGTACCCTTTTGGAGGGTTGGCTAGCCATTTGGCTCAATTAGAATTTAAAACTGAACAAAAAGTATCGTTCGAAATTTCTGCGTAACACTGCCAGTCGTCTGCCCAGGTTATGTTCGTTCTTTATCTACTAATCAGTAAAAAAACCATGACGTTACGTTGATAGCGAATGTTGGGACTTGGGAACATCTGTACGGCCGTTAAGATATACAACTTAATAGGCCTCCGGGTCCCCGTGAAGATATTTTTTTAGTTTCCGCCCTTTTCCGTGGCCTTCTCGCTCGAATAGCTCGTGTTACCTTGACTGGCTCGTTTTTTGTCTGCACCACATTTTTTCTTTTTCTTTTCTTTTATCACATTACAAAGTTTTCATTCACTACGATTCGATTATTAACACTCGTATGTCTGTCGAAATGGACAAGATGAGCTCAAATTTTGTTGTGTGATTTATAATTCACATTAATTTATTCATGTCTGAGATTAATACATGCATTTACAAGATTATGGGATTAACAGAATATAAATTAATACACTATAAATTATAATACATTTAACCATGTTATTTTATTCGATTAAGGTCTGTCATTGCGACTCACGACTCAGTAATTCCATTTCAGGCTTAAGTAGTTCTCCCTAGTGCCTACACGATTCATAATAAAATACGAACATAGTTATATTAAACAAAAAGTACAATTAATTGCTACTCTATATATTTACCTATTGCAAATTACGGTGTGTTTGAAGTTGATGTGCGTCTTATTTAATTTGCCGCACACCAGAATGTGTTCGTACTACCATAATCGAGCGTTGTATTTATCGACGATATTATCTGCTATTACGATAAATCGTAGCATCCCCCGAGCCACTATAAATACCCGGCCCACAAGCTCGCAAGGACACAAAAATAATCAGAAAACATATGGGATGAAAAAGAAATGCGACGAGAGACCAGCGCGCGAGACCCGTTCAAAGAAGGGCATCCTTTATTCGCTCTTTGAAAACGAGAAAATGACTCGGTTCAAGCCGCGCTGGTCGGATGGACCAGTTTTAAATGAGCTGTTATGTTAACTTATTACATTCTTTTGTGCGGCTCTTTATGTGCTGGTAGTACAGTCACCCCAAGAAAAGGTCTCGTGGTCACTGACCATGAACAAGAATAGCTCGTAGGTACCTGCGCGGGCGCAGGCTGCGTGTGACGTCATAGATCATCGCCTCGCGCCCGGTTTCTCCTGCGAGCCCGAGCCAGTTTTATATGGTCATTAAAATACTTCAGACTCGCAAAATTGATGATTCTAAATCAAGTTTCCTCCAAACAGGAAAATATTCCAGACGAGGCTTCGGCTTGCACTCTACAAGTCAGAGAGTTTACAGTCTACACTCATGCATACTTTTATGACACCTAACTAGTTTTTAAAAGTAATACAACAAGTTTTCGGCAGTAACCTCCATGACAAATCACATTATATTCGTTATAATTATTGCATTAAACTAATAGGATTGAACAGGATTAACATAATCCGGCCAATAACTAAAAGCATTTATGTAAACATGGTTAAGACTTAAGACGCACACATACATATATTAATATACATTCGTTACTCGGACATAATCGGATCAAGTAAACGGAAGACGAACGTAACAACTAAACACACCCGAACGCCAGCACTATTTACCAAAACTCCAAAATATACTATTTGGGATATTCGAAAATAATACACAATTCAGTGATCGTGATGCAGAAATGTACAATAGTGACGAGATGAAGGTGTTTTGATCTAATTCTCAAATTCGATAGTTAAAAATCAATTAACGCCTTAGATAAATGATAGGTCTCGCGCGAAACCCATCATTTATCTAAGATTAACGCATTCGAATTGATAGAGAATAGAGTCGTTGTAATTTAGGATCACGAAGTAAAATATTAAAAAGAATATTATGATATTCACACTTTGCAGAATTTTTAAAACCTAATAATAATTCTATGCCTAAAAATACATTTGTGTTGAAAAGTACTAGCATCCGATATTTTAAAGTATCAAAAAGTTTAAAATTGTAATAAAACCTCGTCAATAATAAGTACAGATACTATCAAGTGCATATTTACATATTCTCATGGTCAAGTGGTAACTAAGTTTTGTTTTAGTGCGATTGAACCCATGACCTTGGTGGGTCCCCAAGTCGGTACCCACACCGACGAGGAAAATGCCCTCGAATGTTTTGCGCAACAAGCTCCATAGTATTTTCGTGTGATTCTTTTTTCTTTTCGTTTTCGAAATTTATTCTTAAAATACTACTAGCAGAGTAGACAGAACTAAGATAGTAGTAAGTACTCGAGCAGGGCCCCCGCTACCATATGTGCAATGTGTGCAATGCACACGGGCGCCATCCTCTAGGGGCGCCAAATCGCCATCTTTAGGAACGCAAAAAACAAGGACTCAAAAAATTTGCCGGAAGGGGCGCCAAAATCTTTTTTTTGCACACAGGCGCCAGTAGCCCTTACGGGGGCCCTGTACTCGAGAATTGACTTTAGACTGTTTTGTTTGTTACGTCTTCATCAATTCGTTTGTTGGCGTGCATAATTTGGCGATAATTCCCCTCTTATTTATACCGGAAAGGACCACCTATATTATAATTTATAGCCCATGACAATTAAACCTACGCATGTACGGGATTTAAAACATGTTCGGACGTGTTTCATTGACAATGCCGAGTACAAAGCACCAAAAAACCTTATTTGCATGAGGACCGGACGAGTGAATAAGCGGATATGATTATTCGCATAATGGTTTCAACGAAATTTTGCGGTTTCCGAACGGTGCCTTTTTATAATACATATTTGGAAAATCGAATATTTTCACAAAAACGTAGGTACTTACCATTATTTCATCAATTTAAAAAAAATACAGACGAATTCTCTAAAATTCTCAGTATCGTTTGTACTCGTATCTGTCGATTTCACCCATCCCATTCATGGGCGAGTTTAAAATGTAGTCTATAAAATATTCATGTCCCTTGATTAATAGTCGAAAGGTAACCGAAGGGCTTATGATAAAAAGCACCCGTCATCCCGGGTCGAGTCTATGTCATGACAAAGGCGTGTCATCCTGACTGTATTGCGGCCATCGGGAATTGACGTCAAATAAATTTTAGAATTTTTTCACGAGCGAAATATGACACAATTACGTTGGGTTGCACCAGAGGCGTGGTTAAAGTTATAGTCAAAGTTATGGTTATAGTTAGGGCTAATTTAATCTCATCGATCGTGGAATAACGAGACACAATAGCTTATCTATTGTTATCGCGGCCGGATGCGGCCGCTTAGGGCTTCATGAATTAAGTTTTAACCTTAACTTTGACCACAGAATTTGACAAAAGACGTTGCTGGTCCGACAAGGCTTTATAAGAACGTGGGCGCTGCTGGTAAAGGAGAACTGTCAAAAATGGCGTTTTTGTATGATGACAGCGTTAGTGCCTTGTTTCGCCACGTGCATTTAAAGCCTTGTCGTGCCTCTATTTAACCATAACCGTAGAGCTCTACGGTTATGGTTAAATATGGCGTCTTGATGGCGTCCATTTTTAACTTTAACCAAAGATTTGACATTTTGCATTGTAGTTATAGTTAAAGTTACGGTTATAGTTAAAGTTATTTGGTGCAACCCACCCTTAGTGACAGTTTATAAAATATAAGCTTCGTTATTGAGCGCTGAATTCTGTACCCCATTACTGCAATGTTTTCAGGTTTCACGCTAGAGGCAGCACCAGCACAGACTGTACACAAATTACAAAAGTTTTGTTCTACGTTTGACAACCATTCTATCAATATTCTGATATGACGTAAGCAGCATGTCGGATTTTGGTCGGATTATTTCTGCTCCAACCTTGCGTAATATCCCTATTGAGTGTAGATGTACACCGGTTTCTACTATTTGCCAAACTGACGACATCTTATAAGAATATCCAGTTTGATTGGAAAAGATTGGATTGAACAAGAGGCGACGCTGCATTTTATAAGGGGATCATAGTGCGTAATATGCACATCACGCACGAACTCCTAAGGAAAAGATTTTAAAAAGTTAATGACGCGGCGAAGACTGTGTTCGCTTGGACCCAAAAGATTGCGGTTTGCAATATTTTTGGTACTTTTGCGATATGTGTTCGGTGATGAGTGATGAGTTGATGACTGATGAATTTTGTTAAAAAAATCATTTGATTTCCCACTGCTATTTTGTGTATTAATACGATTCCATTTCAAGCACTTGTTTGAACAACAACTAAACCTGGATAAACAATACGCTATTCACCAAATAAAATAAAAAAATGTTTTATTCACTGGTGTTTATTGATTTCTAATTTGAGTTTCGGTGATTCCTCGAAAAGGGTTTGATCTAGTTCACACTCGTCATACAGATAGTTGTCTGTTACTCCAAAGTGAATCTTTATCCGCAGCCATACGGTCTCCTTTTGCGTGTATGTACAAGAGGGTGTCAAATCAAGTCGGGGTAAGAAAAAATGACGTGTGGGTGGCGCGGCAGGCACTAAAAGCCTTATTTGAACGTGTAACAGAATGTTTGATTTCCTCCAGTACTGCCGTACACACGTCTGACTGGGTAATGGGTATCGACCGGGCCTTCATAAAAAGTGGTTATAAGCGTGATGACCCGATAAAGCGATCTAGTGGACGAGGAAGTTTATAGACGGCCGAGAATCTGGTGCCATGTGTTGTGGGAATACTCGATAAGTACACTAAAATGCAGTGACGGATTAAGACTACTTGATGCCCTAAGCAATCCACGCCTGTGGGCCTCCCTATCCGTATCTCAACTAGAACCGGTCTTTGAACCTTTACTCTTCTGGTGCCCCCTCAGACGTGATGCCCTAGGCAATTGCTTTATTTGTTTAAGGGCTAATCCGTCACTGCTAAAATGAAGGTGAAATTAATGGTGAATATGTTACACGTGTGACACGAACAAGTATGGATCAGAGATCAGATATTATGTGCTGCCTCTAGTGTGAAAACGTTGCAGTAATATAATATCCTATGACTTTGCCGTTACCAGTAACTACCCAGTTGGTACTCCCCCTAATAAAAGACTCGCAAATAATAATTTGGAGTGCGGTATTAACGTCATAATCAATTTTCTATAATATCATGCGCCGTATCATATTAAGCCTTAATTAAATTTTAACGGCTGGCTTTAAACAAAACATGGTAATTAATTAATAATTAGCTTGTAACCGAATTTAAAATGAGAGGATTGTGTGTTTAAAGCGCCATTAGAAACATATTAATGACATTGTTTATTAGTAATGATTTTGGACAAGCTGATGATTATAATTTATAAATTATAACTAAAACAAATTACAACTGCTCAAACTCGTATCCTTTTTTAGTTAGTTAATATTTGAATGATTCGTTTGTTATATTATACAACAGGAAACAGCTTATATGAGTATAGATATACTATAGTGAGCCAGCAGTTTAACTAAACTAATATTAGTGGGCAGATTGTTCCAAGCCATTTATTAAAAAAAAACCCTCAGTCCTCAAAATTATATAAAGTAAAATATCACATTTTAATCATTTATAATACAATACACAGTATATTATTAATACATTATTTAAAAATACAGAATTTTGACAAATGTCTAAGCGTACAAAATTAAATCATTCGCATACACATACAACATTCACAGCATAAATAATGTACAAGAACAAAAAAAGAACATTTCTCCAACCTCCCTTTGAGTAAAAAGAAGCATTAAAATAATGGCATTCGTAGTCAATAAGCCATGTTACCTTATAATCAACGAAAAGTTTATTCAGCTTCAAACAACGTTTACCTGCAAACAAACAAAGGCAAACATTGAGTGATTAACCTATAGAACTGTACAGCGATACAAACATCTTGTATATTGAAATTTAGCAACATCATTATCAGCACGAAACGTTAACGATACACGAATTTCATTAGTTAAATGAAATCGAAGTAAAATAGTTAAATAAAGAAACTAAGTAACCAACTTAAGCTCATTGAATGATAACGAGTAAAAATACATATTATGAAGAAATAAATATATATCCTGCATTTAATGCAGAATAGATGATGCACAAAAGAAGTAAATGTAGAGCGCTTCCGTCGACTGCTGGCTCTTAGACTAAATCTATTTGATACGGTCTTAGCGAGGCTTAGCGTTACTAGGGGGTAGAGCTTGAAGCTAATTCATTACAAAGATCGCTGGTGTTTCTGGTACACGCGACCGAAGATTAACACGTACGAGGACCTAAACATACAAAACTGCTAGCAAACAAACATACAGTAGAGTAACTCAACAGACCTATTAAAATTAAACTTGTGCAGTACAGGGACAAGTTATGCGCGTGACGTGATACTCCTATGTTTTGTTCTTTACAGTTATCTGAATGTTAATGTTAATGTCTGCATAATTATGCCTAATTCGCACGATGTAGTTTGAAAACGGTCTACTGTATAATATTTATCCTGTGGTGCTAGCATGAGCTACGTCGTAATCCTGTATCCGCTGTGTATTATCACCGCCTCACACAGAGACCACACAATCTCGTATGAAATACGTTTGTTTGCGGAGGCTTAAGTTGAGAACTTGACATGTTTTTTATTGTTCCATTTGAGCTGCCTCCAGCAAACGAAACTGGGGATAAATCAATTAATTAAAAGATTATTAACGTAACTGTTTAATGCACGATTTCAAGGTAAAACAGAAGCCTCGGGCAATCAAAAACCTATTAAGTCGATTGCAATATTAAAAACCTGTTGATTTAAATAGAAATACGATGTATGAATACTTAAATCTTACTCCTATAGTGTTGCGCGTATGATGAATAAATAACAATTCCCACAAACCACGAGCCACGAGAATTCGGGAGTAATTCGCAGGAATGCCGCAAGGAGGCCTTGGCCCTTGTGGAACCGGCGCGGCCTTCGTACTGACGATACACCAGCGAATTCCCGTGAATCACACTGATACAATTTCAGATCGAGTTCTGTTCAGTCATCGCTCCGTACTCCGTAGCTGTTTCGCATAAACTTTACGACGCCGAGAGTTGAAGACACCGAAACGAAATAAGACTGAAATGACATTTTTATGGGTTTATTTATGGGAATGGACTCGGATAATGGAACGTAGGCTGACGCCGATTTTACAATAAGTGTAAAATGTATTAAGCTATGTTTCCTCGTAGAGAAATATGGGCAAACCTTTACAATTACAAGTTCCAACATCATTTCTAGGCCCGAGAACTAGTTCCGCGTATGATGTAAGCTGGTGTAAACGATATACCTAATTCATGTCCCGTGTACTACCGAGTACCGGCTAGAATAAATTCCTACAGTGACCTTACTATCGTTGCACCAGGCTAGATAGACGGAAGTTTACAAATGAATTCAAACTACATTGTAACTAGTTTTTACAGAGTAAGGGCGCATTTTCATAAGTCGTTAACTCGTACGGTATACAGCAATACGGGGAGTCTATGACAACTAATGGCGCATTATATTGGTCGTGGCATGCGTTTCAGAAATCTCCCGCACCCCACATGCAGGCCCTATCGACCAGTGAAAATGCGCCATAAAGATATTAAGGTGACGCCTTGATAATTTGGCTGCAGCGATATTTTTTTTCTCAACATGACTAAAGCGAAGAAATTAAAGTTCATTGTCAGTATTCATCATGTCTTTATCTTTGAACTAGACGTTCCACGCGGCTTCGCCCACGTAAATTAGATATTTCAGACCAATTACTCTACAAAAAATAGCCTATAATAATCCTTCACGAGGTCTACTTCTTATCTGTGCGAAAGAACAAAAAAATTGCTCCAGTAGTTCGTGAGATAAGCCTTTTCAAATAATTTCCCCAGTTTTTTCCACATTTCCCTCTATTTCTTCGCTCCTATTAGTTTTAGCGTAATAAAATATAGCCTATAGCCTTTCTCGATAAATGGGCTATCTAACACTGAAAGAATTTTTAAAATCGGACCAGTAGTCCCTGAGATTAGTGCGTTCAAATAATTTCCCTCCGTTTTTCGACATTTTCCTCTATTTCTTCGCTCCTATTAGTCTTAGCGTGATAAAATATAGCCAGATAAAAATGATTAAAACCGATAGCCTATGATGATCCTTCACGTGGTCTACTTCTTATATGTGCCAAATAAGATAAAAATTGCTCCAGTAGTTCGCGAGATAAGCCCTTTCAAATAATTTCCCCCGTTTATTCCACATTCCTATTAGTCTTAGCGTGATAAAATATAGCCTTCCTCGATAAATTGGCTATCTAATACTGAAAGAATTTTTCAAATCGGACGAGTAGTTCCTGAGATTAGCGCGTTCAAACAAACTCTTCGGCTTTATAATATTAGTATAGATTACACATAGCATAACACGATTGGTCAACTTTTATAACACAGAATAATTAATCAAAAAGACCTCTATAAAATCAGGGATTCTAATTTTGCCAACAGAGGAGACTGATTTAAGCTTCCAAAATTTGTACATAGATTAGTTCAAGCATACACTACAATTTGCCCATAGCTTATATGAAATATATTTATGGTTTTTAAATTACGCGACAAAAACCATTTTGGCGCTTACGCCCTTTCCATTTCTTGCTGTTCCATTTCTTGTTTTCTATGAAAGGCCGGTCAGGCCTCTCATATAAAACAAGCGATCTAAAACATATCTAAAGCGATTTTTTACTTTAACTCGGCGTCACCTTAAATTGTAAAATTACACCAAGGTCCGTCCATTTGAGTATACGTACGCAGACATTTTTCATCTTTTGGGCGCCGCTTGTAATAAAATCATAAATAAATGATGTCGTTTATTTTACTGCTCGGGTGGGTTAAAGAATCGATAATCTATCGTCCGTGTAAATTTATAAATAAGGCTGGAGAAGGATCATAACTTGCCCTTTCTCCGCGCATAGAAACGATCCTCAGTTTTTTCGAGTTGATTGATTGAGCCCGTATGATTGATTACATCAGGTTTGTTCCAGATAAAATATGTAGATTTAAAAAAAAGGCAAAATACGTTTGTTCAGGTATAAATAAATTCCTCTGGCGTCTTTTTATCGGCCCACTGAGCAGTGATATGTAGCTTTTGTATATCAGGCAGGCTTGTCTATTTTGATGTGATGGAAAATATAAAAACGCCCGGGGCGCACCGTCTCTCGTGAAGAAAATTATGTTATAAAACAGCTATCTGAAAACTAATTTCAGGAGTTCAAGGCATTTCTTTATCATCATTGCTGTCATTTTTTACTTTGAAGCATTTTCACGAGTTTTTAGGAATTTAGGCACTCACCTGCCTACTCAGATAAATTAAGGAAACTCTTCGCTAGACAACCTACTGTTTGTTCCAAAATGTTATGAAGCAATTTTTGGAAAAAAAAACCGGCCAAGTGCGAGTCGGACTCGCGCACCGAGGGTTCCGACAGCTTAAAGGTATTATAGACCTGAGTATTTGGTATGAATTTCAATTTAATACCTCAACGCGTTTATGAGGAAATGGGTAGTAAGTTTAAAATTATTAAAAAAAAATATATTATGTGATGTAACTAAAAATTTATGGTTTTCGTAATTTTTCCTTTATCTATGCTATAAGACGTTGCTTCGTACCAAATTTCAAGATTCTGAGTTCACGGGAAGCACCCTGTAGGTTTTGATTCCCTTGCAAGTGTCGAAAATTTGCGGCATAAACGGCTGTATCTTTTGATTGCGTTGGCTTAGAAGTTTGATTTTTTCACAGCTTCAAGGGACAGTAGACCTGAGTAATTGATATAAATTTCAGCTTCATACCTCCACGCGTTCCTGAGAAAAAGGGTCTTGACAGACGGACGGACGGACAGACGGACAACAAAGTGATCCTATAAGGGTTCCGTTTTTTCCTTTTGAGGTACGGAACCCTAAAAACACCAAAAAATGTAAGAGAAAAACGTAGGGTATGTAATTCGCCTTATAAATAGTAATAACAGATTTAAGAGGAGGCATTCGTAACTGAGTGATGTAGGGGCTCAGGCGCTCAGGGCCGCGGTACCGTGGGGTGGAATTTTTTGGCCTATTTATTGAGATTTATCGCATTGTTTGGCCGTACTTCTTGGTTATTTGCTACTATTTGGGATTGCTGGAATTAAACATTGTACCTTTCTTGATTAACTGTGCCGGTTGATATACGGCCTTTGTTATAGGTTTCGCTCCAGGTTTTATCATGAAAAAATAAGTTAGTCAATGAAAATGTGCCTAGATTTAAGACATTTTTACTATTATTGTTGCCTATTTCACAAGACTTATTCGAAGATTTTGTCGTGTCTACGAGCTTAAAATAGAAGGTAGGGCTGACTAAGGCAAGTCAAAACACAATACCTTCTGTTTCATAAGACGCAACTAATGATGAAGTTACTGTTTCGAAATCTATACTAATATTATAAATGCGAAAGTATCTCTGTCTGTCTGTCTGTCTCGCTTTCACGCCAAAACTACTGAACCGATTGTAATGAAATTTTGTACACAGATAGTCTAAAGCCTGAGAAAGGACATAGGCTACTTTTTAACTGGAAAAGAGGGTTGTAAGGGGGTGAAAATGCGTAAATTTGGTCAAATTAAGTTAGTTCCAAAAACTCAAAATAGATGGCAAAAACTCAAAATAGTACCATATCGAGTTAATATTTCGATTCTTTCGATTGTTATACATGTTATTAAATAACTCACGTACCTATAATAAATACTAAATAGTTTATGGCCTATGGGTATTGGCTATTGGGCAAAGCTAAAGTTGTGTAATGCATTATGCAGCTAAGTTGTGTAACGCTAAATAAGCTTTAAAAGGTATAAAAAAGTTTAATTTAAAAAAATCATATTATGTGCACACTACACGGCTGTTTTGGGTATTTTGATTTAAGGGGTGGATTTGGTTACCAGGGTTTAAAAAAGCTTTTGACACCAATTTTATTGACACCGCGCGCTATAAACTGAAGTCCACGCGAACGAAGTCGCGGGCAACAGCTAGTTAATTATAAAGTAAACGTCCAAAGAGTTTTTCGGTAAATGAATATAAATTATGAGGCGGCATCTGGATAACTTATTGCCTGCTACATTACTTGATAACTAAAAGCCTCCGTGGTACCCATTAAGTACGAGCTAGCATTAATTATTATTAACAAATTGATTAATTACTCGGCAAGAATTCCGGAGGGAGCCAAGTTCACGGGGAGATATGATCGCATGAAATTTGAATTTCAGTAGCGGAATATGTTGGCTATTAATAACTAAGTAGGGAGCTGATGCTTCCTGTGCTCGTGAAATTCGTGCAATTTTATCAGCTAAACATTTTGGCGTAGGAACGTAATTGCTTTATCGAGGTATCCCATAGGAACCCTGTTCTTTTTTTAATATTGGTGGGAATATAAGTTTTTACATTGGTATAATATACTTAAGTATGTTTAATAATTAATTATTGATTAACTTTAAGCTACATAAAACACATAATATTATTCTACTGGCTTATGACATGTGGCACGTACGCTATCGATTTTGTTATAACCTTTATTAGTCACAAAATGATACGCGATGACGCAGCCTATTTTTAATAAAGTCGAGGAAAAACTATATTGTATGATTCATAACCTGTAAAATTATATCAAAAAAAATACCGAAAAATCTGACGTTAGAGTTACCAGGTAAACACGATATCGAAATATTATAAGTAAATTATTATTCGATATCCGAAAAATCCATTATTATAATGTTATGTTTAGGCGTCTAGGTTATTCTAGTCGATGTCATAAAATAAAGTTTTGAGTAAAACATTCATCGGCAAATCATCACGTGATTTCCTAGTCCGTTTTATTACTCCATAAACGACCGAAACAAATTTAACTTCCGCCTTCAATTAATTAAACAATTACTTTAAAATAACTAAACTTCGAGGTAGGGATGGGAAAACAATGGATTTATCGATACCTTTGACGGATGGAGGCTTAATTTTAACATAACAAAGGAGGGTCGGACAGGCATTGTTGGACCCAGACGTTATTTAAATATTCCGTCGGGAGTCGGGACGACGGTGCAGGCTGGCTCCGGGTTTTTACTCGTTTTGTATGAAATCTGTCGCGGGCGGTCCTCGGCGCATTGAAACTTTAATGGCGCGATTAAACCCTCGTGTTTTGATGTTTGGAGCTCACATCTCGAACACTAAACACTTTTTGTTTTGCAATTTTTGTGTCGGGCTCCTAATGACGCTCACGTGATATATTACGAATTTATTTAAATGCGTCGTTTTATATGCTCCAAGCGATGCAGCCACTTTGTGTGGTAACCGGTAAAAATGTATCAATTCTGCACACGATTCTCTACCTCTACAGGTATAAATCGATTGTTGTTTAAAGCTACATTTTATCGACAAAATTGAAGTAAAACGTTTGCAACTCTACATACATTATTTAAACTGAACGTCTGTTAAAAGCTCAGGAAGTTTTATATTATGTACATCGCATACATTTTTATTTTTTAATTCGAACAATTGAAGTGTCAGACAAGCTTATAAAGTTAAGCTCTTTATTTGCGTTGAAATGCAAATGATGGTAATTTTGTGATTTGACCACGATAAAAAAAACTGACCCACATACCACTAAGCCACCTTATTTTGAAGAAATCCCCTTTTATTTTGATATTATACAAATTCTATGACAATTCTGCCCACGTGGTAGGCTAGGAGGATATCTCTTGCACAAATTAGGTCTCAACAAAATCCTCTACATAAATAAAGTATTTACACACCTAATAAAAAGCAATAAAGTGAAATGAAAGTCAAGCAAGCTCTGCTTTAATAAAACTAGGTAAGTCAGAAGTCCGAAACATTTTGACCTACGACTAAGTTCATCACTATTTGTTGCTGTAACACGGCCAAGGGCGTACAGCGAGCATATTTTATTCAGACTAAAGAACCTAGCTGTCTTATTATTGGATACGAACAAAATAATGAAGCTCAAGTTTACGGGTAAAATATTTCAATTTGTCTGTAGCTCTGCTCTAATTAGTTAAACTTACTTTTATGGCTCCTTAAATTACTTAGTAGGTCTTTGTCTAATAAGAATTAAACATTTGTACTAAAATCACTAAAAAATAATTATTAATCGTTAGCATTACTTTCTTAAGGAAATCATGAAATCAAATACATACTCAATTAAATAACAAAAACCTATATCATCCTACATTTAACGTATTCGGAGGAAAAACAGACAAGTAATCTACATTGAGCGAGCCGGCTCGAAGGACCAAGTGTCACACGCAAACCCTCTACATCATGTCTTAACCCATTGTAATTTAAATCAACCCCGGGTATATTTAGAATATTTAAGGGTTAATTCCGAGGTCCAGGTAAGGTTTATAGGATTTTAGTATTAGACAATAATTTCGGAATGTTTTTAAGAGTAAATATGAAATAAACATACCAGGACCTTTTTTATGTCAAATGAGTAATGCTGTTTTGATTTCGAATTTAGCTTACATAAGAGATTATGCAAAAGCATTCAGCTTTAAAAATCATAAATCTTATATCTTTAAACGAGCAATTCTTGTATATATGTATATAATTGGAATCTCGGAATCGGCTCCAACGATTTTCATGAAATTTAGTATATAGGGGGTTTCGGGGGCGATAAATCGATCTAGCTAGGAATCATTTTTAGAAAATGTCTTTTTATTCGTGTTTTATCGATAATCGATAAACTGAAAATATGACTCTTCCTGACATCTATTGACGAATAATAAAACTATTTCGTGAACAACTAATTGCTTTAACGACACAACAATAGCTAAAGCTATTCCAGCAGATGGCGCTGTTAAGTAACACGAAGTCAATGAGTGTTTGCTATACCGAGCAAAGCTCGGTCATCCAGGTACTTATATTAAGTAGGCACAAATGATTTTAAAGCCTTTAGTTAAGCTCGATTATTTTAAAGTGTGAATTTATCTTAAGAAATTCTTTTTATGAGCACATTGTTAGGGTCGTAATGCGGACAACAAACAGCACAAAGTAGCATTTCTACAAGTTAAACACGAGTCTGTAAATATGGAGTGTGGACAAACGGCGGCGAAACGGAAGCACTAATAAAATGTGTGTAAATAAACTTCGCTTTGTACATTATTTTAACTACGAAAATAGCACTTCCGGTGTTAGTGCTGTGGCTTGGGACAAAGAAACTGACTGATGCAGACCGTTTTCGGCCTCGGCTACTGGATTTTAAAGGGGTATTTTGGTGAACCCTAGTGACTGACGTAGAAAATTTTTTAGTTGTATGTTAGGCTATGGCCTATGCCCTTATGGCCTTATCACCATGTGCGACTTAGATGCTGCAGTGTCGGAGTAACGTCAGGGCTATAATGACATTCAATTCAGTTCAAAAAATAGGTTGTAACAAACACTTGAAAGTTCTCAAGTACATAGTACTATATTATATGCTATGACGTAAGGGCCGCGCCACACCGGAACTCGGACTCGGTACTATTTCCTTCCAAGTTCCAGCACAATGAAAGCATTCTCAATAAAAAAGAAACAAAGTGTTTCACATAAGTAAAGTAAATACCGTATGTTACGAGTACGTGAACGCCGTACAAATTTATTATTATTCGTATTAATACTTATTTTTATGGCATGTAGGAGCGCAAGGAGATATAAATACGTAAATACTGAACCGCGCGATAAAATGAACTTAAAGTCGGCGGGGTAAGGTCGAGATTTGATTGCGTCGGCACTACGGAACTCCCCTAGTAGGGGCCGGGGAGGTTGTTTATGTGATAGTACATTTTTACCTGAACGATAGAGCGAGTGTAACTGCGGCCGAGCATTAGTGCTCGTTAATTATTGAGGTCGAGCTACAGATTGGCGAACATTACAGCTTCAGTCGATACCGGATACTTACTACTCAGCTAGCCTTATGCAATATGCATCCGAGTTTCGACAGCCAGGTTAAATAAAAAATGTATAAAATTTGTCATTTGACAAAGCTACCAAACAGCAAAATCGGTTGAGTGATTTAAGCGTGAAAAGGTAACAGACAGACAGACAGCCACACTTTCACATTTACAATATTAGTATGGAATATGGATTACTTTTATCGGGCGCTTGCACACAACACGATTGGAATCGTACTAATACTAAATACGTACTATCGTACTAATATAGAACCAGATATGTATTAACTTAAAGTGGCAAAATTTAGTAACAATCACGTCGCACATAGACAAGAATTCTGTGTTGGGCAGGCATAGTTTCAAGGATACAGCTGAGTTATTTTACTGTATGATATTTACACTGTGCAATAACGGTGATTAAAGGTTGTCATGGTAATTATTGTTGATGAGTCGTTCATCCCATCATCAGGTCCGGCTTAAGTCACGATCTGCAGTAGTAGTAAAACTCCGTCTCCTTTATTAACGTAGCTTGCTACTCAGTTTCATTTATTAATGTTAAGTGATTTGAAGAAACCATATACTTAAATCTAATTAATGATTCCAAGATAAGCAAAAGTTACAGGTAGACCAACTGGTCTAACTTATAGGATATTGTAGTGCGTTAATTATAACGCACTACAATATCATCATCTATCACAAAATTAATATAAAGCAAGTCGACTAAAAGATCTTTTGCTTCTACTCCTTTTTTTGCTATCCGGTGCGTCAAGAATGAAGCCCTAGGCAAAGCTTGTTTCATATAAAACGGAAATAACGTGCTAAGAAAATTGAAACTAGGAGCACGTTGGAGAGTCCGTGTCGGATGTATTTTAAGGCTTCCGAGAGGATAGCCTAGGCCACCCGCTACGACAAATTGCGCAGAGTGCTGAGCAGGGCTGAGCTGAGCGCTGGAATATTGTGCGAGCAGCGAGGGAGAGAGAAAGCCGCTTTCTCTATCCCTCAACCCTCTTTCTCGCACAATACTGTTTTTTTTTACGAATTAAATTCTGAAATATACATAAAAAGATTACTTTGATAATTAATAATTACTAAAAGAAGGTCGACCTCACCAGACTCATGCACACACACAATGCACAAAATAAGCCCGGTGAGGTTGGCCTGCAATCAGTCCGACCACTCCGACCAGTCACCAGAGTCGGCCTTCCTGTATAATGAGAGGAGAGAAGAGCTCGACTAGCAGGCAATATTCAGCTTGACTTGCAGGCAATATTCAGCTTGACTAGCAGGCAATATTCAGCTTGACTAGCAGGTAATATTCAGCTCGACTAGCAGGCAATATTCAGCTTGACTAGCAGGCAATATTCAGCTTGACTAGCAGGCAATATTCAGCTCGACTAGCAGGCAATATTCAGCTCGACTAGCAGGCAATATTCAGCTTGACTAGCAGGCAATATTCAGCTTGACTAGCAGGCAATATTCAGCTTGACAAGCAGGCAATATTTTTTATTACCAGGAGCCTTCTACTCTTGCTAGCAAAGTTTTTGTCAGCGTGTGTCGTTACTTGGTCAAATCACGAAGTTTTTCGACACCGTAAATATTACCGGTCAACAAAGTAGCCATTTGGTCGTGACGAGTAGAATTTTCTAGATTATCCCAGTTTCGGGTGAAGTGTTTAACCTCTTATTCCCGTTAAGATAAGATTACACCAACAAATAAATACGTAGAAGTGATAACGCGGCGTGGTTTACCATCGGAAGTCGCCCTTATCAGTGATTCACACTCATTTTGTACTACGCGAGCCTGCGGTGCTGCTTGTCAATATATATCAACAAAGTTAAGTGTCTGTGCAATTACGTTAAGTATCTGATGATATCCAGTGTATTGATAATAATGAAGCTACGTATTTAAAATTGATCAGTAACTCTGTAGACATAAGTTTTTCAATATAAAGGATAGCTTTGAGAAATACAACAAATATCCTAGAAATATGAATCGGAAACCAAGAATTATTTTATCAATTTAAAAAATATATGAATATCGAATTATTATTATCGAAAACTACGTTTGAAGAGGAACAGAAAACAAGATGGCCGAACTCGCTTACAACAATTAGCCGGTCATGTGTTCCGGGTCATTGAACCATACCTACAGGTCGAAACAGATTGAAGCACAAACAAGTCGCTAACAGCCGGAGGTCAAAACACTCGACGTTTGAAAAAAACAAATGTTAACACACGAAAGAAAATAAAGAAAAATATAAATTTAAATAAGCGTAAAACACGAAATGTGTCGAGGTGATCGTTCTTTCGGCTGCTTTATAAGTAAAATCATTTTATTCATGCCTATGACTTGAGAGTTTACACTTGCTAAGTTTTGCCATAATATTTCAAACACGTGGCCAAGTTTTTGTAACTATTTTGTTATATCAATGTTCGAAAACGAGCAAACACGTCGTTTGATGGCAAGTGATGGAAATATAAGAAAATGCCCCCAGATTTTACAGTTAACAGGAGTTTATGTATTTAACGTAGCGCTTTTGCTTGACAAACTTCAAAACAATGGGGATTGTCCATTTTTTTTTTAATTTTGCTCATTACAAAATCATTTCGAGGAATAAGGTCAGTGATCGTTTTTCTGTATATAAAAGAAAAAAATACCCATTAGTTACTTATATTTTTAAACAAATATGTTTAACCTTAGTTTAACCTTCAATGGCGTTAAATTAGCAATAATTTCGACCAACATTACGTTTCGAACTTTTGGTAAGCTTCTCGTATCAGCTTTCACATAATGAGAACTTGCATTTGACGAACCAGCCATTATAAATAAGATTGAAAGGAAATTTAAAACACTACAGAGGTCAATTAGCCGCCGATGATGACGTCAGAGCGAAACTTTAAAAATTTATTGAGAAAAAACTAGCCAATGAATTTCAAAATTATTTAATTTATATTCTTAAAATACCCTATTTTAACGGAAAAAAATATAAAAAGTACATGTGATTTTTTTTTGACAATGCCCATTACCAATCATCAAAGCTGTTGATTAAACAAACTCCTAACACAGAAACCTAAGAAACTAGAGCGTTAAAAAAATACATATTGACATGATAAACGCTAAAATAGTACATTAATCCTCGGGATAACCTCATCTATAAACCTCGTAGTTTAGTCCGTCCAGACATATCCTCGGTCTTTTATACAAAATGGAAAAATATGGTAAGAGAAAATATTTTATACGGGTTTAGGGTGCCCTCGAGGCATATGGGAGGGACAGTATTTCCTACACATATTATGTGAAAAACGTGATAAAATTTACAAAACAGACAAGGCGAGGAGGTCCGAATAGATAAAATTGGTTGCGCCGGGGCCCGGGACTGTCGAGTTGATTATTTCAAGCTCAGACTGTTTTATAGAGAAGCACTGATATAACAATAGATTTTGTCCGTAATATAATATCATATTAGAATATACTGAAGAAGTAAATAAAATAAAATAAAAAAAATATTTATGAATAAACTTGAAGCAATTAATGCTATACGTGGGAGAGCCATGCTTCGGCACAAATGGGCCGGCTCGACCGGATAAATACCACGTTCTCACAGAAAACCGGCGTGAAATAGCGCTTGCGCTGTGTTTCGCCGAGTGAGTGAGTTTACCGGAGGCCCAATCCCCTAACCCCTACCCTATTCCCTTCCCTACCCTCAACTATTCCCTTCCCTTCCCTTCCCTACCCTCCCCTATTACCCTATTCCCTCTTAAAAGGCCGGCAACGCACTTGCAGCTCTTCTGATGCTGCGAGTGTCCATGGGCGACGGAAGTTGCTTTCCATCAGGTGACCCGTTTGCTCGTTTGCCCCTTATTTCATAAAAAAAAATATATATTTCAGAACGTTATACGTGTTGCCTTCCACCGATTCGGCAACTAACCCGACGAGAAGAACCTGCGGCGTTAGAAACTCTTATGACAATAAGACTTCTACATAATATTATAAGGATTAGTTATGGATTAAAACAGTAAATGCCACATAAATAAAGCATAATAATATGATTAAGGAACAACTTAATAAGAATAAGATGTTGCAAAAAAATTAGTTAAAGTACTTAAAAACTTGAGCGAACCTTTTTATTGTTTTATACGAATAACGAAAAAATATTATAGTCCACATATCCCAAGCCCTAACTTGTGTCACGTGGCAACTGACATTGTGGCAAGTGGCAAGTGGCAACCCTATGCATGCTACCTTTGATTAGCGAAGTGCACAAATTCTTAATCAGCGTTAGGGGATCATCCCACTCGTAGGATTCTCTCAGATCTCGCAGTGCCTTTCACTCGAGTAGAGCTAAAGCCTCATCAAAAGGTTTATCCTGTTGCGTTCTCCTATTCGAAACAGGTCTGTGTTGTGATGAGTATTAAATAATGATCAGGAATCTTTTTTTGTCAGCCGGCAGTCGGCAAAAAAACCTCCAGTCACTTCGGGTACAAAAAATGAAGCCTTCTAATGTATATCATTTTTCTGGAGATGCGCTTAGAGTCCCGACCTGTCCAGGTAACCACAATATTTCCACAGGTAACGTGCGAGAGAGAGGCCCAAGAGGTTCGCCCTCCATCTCACTCGTTCACCCCGAACAATGCGTACGGGCCCACTATCGATACAGTTCAGTTGATTCAGGACTTTATTATTAGTAGAGTAAGTGCTAATATATAGCGTACACAGAGATAACGCGGAGGCATCGCCGTACAATTCACACTTCCAACAAACATTATTTGACTTTTCACACAGTTTCCTCGTGTGAGGTCGTTGGCTCAAGTTTTAAGGTTACCTAATAGTCTTTGTTAATCAAAGACTGAGCATTCACTGAGATAATGCAAGATGTTTCAAGACACCGCCGTCTTATAACATTTAGTTAATTAAAGTCTTGAATAAAAATTGCTATGTAAATCGTAAACTTTGCCGTCACACCGCCGAGACACCTCCATGCCTAGCAACACGCCAAATTTTTTTTAGTTACATAAAATAGTATAAATCTTAATTAATTATAGTTAGCTATTATTATAAAAATTATTTGATAGTAAGGGATACTCAAGTTGTAAATAATACATAATAAATAATAATATAACCTACTCGTACCACCATGATTCAAGCTAAAGGCGATTGCTTTATGTGTGTGCAATAGATTCCTGCCGTAAATTATTCAAATATACGAGTACGAACAAGAATCTTTATCAAGCCGAAGTTTGTACATAATAATATTATAGAACACTTTTACAGGCACAACTTGTACTAATATTATGTAGTCTGTGACGCACACTTGAAATAGTAAATCAACCCTACTAACTTAATAGTAACTTAGCCTTTCCTTAGCTTTTCGGGACGATTGAATTTTTTAGATACGTATTATTTAAATCGGACGTTGACCCATGACACGTTTACAATTCACACCACAGTACCTCCACGGTCGAGGTATTGTGATAAAAATACGTCTAATGCCGGCACTCGACATAGGCGAACGCGTTGGCCAACGCGTCTGCAGACGCGTTGGCAGTGCGCTTGCAACGGCGTTTGTGAGTAATCCACACATAGGAAGGTCGTTCAGTATGCTTTGGATCGCGCCAATGTGCGGACGGATTCAAAATGGATGTTAAGTCGCTAACAGCTGCAGCTGTATATGTATTCACAGCTTACGAGTATAATTACTTTGTAAATGTGGACAAGAAAAAGTTTTTAAAGGGTATTCTCGAAATAAATAAATAAAAGGCGAGAAAACGTAACAAACAAAAAAATAAACTCACTTTTAAACAATATTTTATAATATTAAAATAATATAAGTAATTATTTTATTACCTACTTATTATTTATTTAATTATTACGTATAAAAATTATTACATATTATTATAATTATCATAACTATAACTCCGGGCGAACTGATCGCGCGGCCTATGTGTGGATGGAGCACGAAGCTTGCGACAAATGTCCTTTGATCTTTGCCGACATTTCCGACCCGCGCGGCAAGCTCGCAGACGCGTCGGCCAACGTCTAAATACCTACGGCCAACGCGCGAACGCCCGTTCTACACATTGGGCCAACGCGTCTGCCAACGCGTCGGCCAACGCGTTCGCCTATGTCGAGAGCCGCCATAAAGTCTTGACTTTTGAAAGCTTAATAAATACAAGATGTTTTCATAAGATAATTTTCTTTTACTTTATTTTCCCACCCGCGCCACCCACGTCCGACTCGACCAGAAAAATAACCCATAAAAGTGACAATTACGGGCAACGTTAAATTTTTCAAAGACTTCCGATTTACCTGGCCGGAATAACTAAGCAGGTTAAGTCGTGAGTTACGGCCGACTTTGACAGGATAAACTTTGACTGTGTACTTTGTGATACGGTTATCGCTGAGTCCACATAATTATCATTAAACTGTTAAGACCGAGCCTATTCATAGACGTGGCATATTGAAAGTTGGTTATTCCTTGTTTAACTTTCCTGTCCAGAACCTAACCAGCAATGTATAATAAGGAGGAGAGAGTAAGGAGTAGCTTTTTAAATTAATTTAAATTAACTTGCACCCTTTCAATGACCTAAATGATCAACCTAAAACCATTAATCGGTCCAGATTTACTTTAAACTAGCTTAAATACAAAAAGTTCAGTCTTGATAAGATATGCCTAAAATGAGACAAAAATTATGGTCACTTTGGGGATCAAAATGAGCATAAAAAGCGTCACGTATATGCTTAGATAACACGACATTACGAGCTCACGTTTCTATGGAAGTACGTGAATGGACAGAAAAATTAAAAAAAATAATAGAGAGCGGACAATCACCGTACCCCATCAGCCACATGATACACGAACATGACATAAAAATGTTTAATATCCTCTTTACGCCGACCATAAAACGTTGACCTCCTAAATTGAGACGTTTTATTATTAGAAATACGATTTTGACAGACATAAAAGTATCTTATATACTTTACGATTTGGAATATCGAATGCGAAATGGGTGACGTCTTTAAAACTACGCAGTATTTTGTTTACTGTTTGCGTAATGGCTATCTAGATAACCATTACAGCTGAGCTGATTTCAGTTAATCCAGCATGACACGCATGTGTCTACTCAAGAGTGGATGTTGTAAGCTACAGTGTACTAAGTATATTAATAAGTACATCTACTGGAAATGAACGCGACGACAAGACGCCCTATAAAAACCTCTGTTAAGTTTCGTAAAGAAATTGCTAGCCAAACCTAATTTCTACCATCGAAGATCAAACTGCTTTCGGGAGACAGATACCAATTATATTCCAAATAGGACAAAAAACAATCGCAGGGTAAACATTTAGTTAAACAAAGAAAGGCAAGCCTTCAGGCACATGTTGCGCAATAAGGTTTGTACGCCCTTTGTCCTTGACATTAGATCTTATTAGTTTAGTGTTACGCGTAGACCCAAAATAGAAAGGTTTCAAATTTTAATTTCTTCATGTAATTGGTATTCGTAGTATTTTAAATTCTGGACGAGTAGAACTTCAACGTATGGGTGTATTTAACAACTGTCAATGTAGTAAGACGGGCTAAGACAATACAATTTTATTGTGAGGGTCAGTTTACAATGCAACGTGACTCGTCGATGCAATGCGATACATTCTTAAATGGCACATCCAAATCTAAATTTTATTGACTACATATGAAGATACACATTGATTTGACAGACGTACCGCTCGCGGTATCGGCACAGGCAATGTTGGGCAATGTTCCAAATCTGAATGGCGCATTTAAAAATGTGAATTGACCCTAAGACGTGTAAAACAATAAATTGAATTGTAACTCTTATTAAAATAATCAATTAGATGACGCAGACGTTATCGAGGTATTCAATTCTAGTACCTACGGCACTACGAGTGGCCCTGGGGCTGTAGCCAAAGTCCCTTTCGTTAAAAAACGATGAAGAAATTCGTTATCAAAATGTATGGGATTTGACATTAGTCTTCGAAAGCGAAATGTCATTTAGCGATGACTTATGTCAAACACATATATTTTGATAAAGAATTTCGTCATCGTTTTTAACAAAAGATACTTTGTCTTAGGGGGCTGTACAATATGTAAGTAGTAACTACGTAGTGCCGAGTGCGTTGGAGTAGCAACCATAGTATTTAAGCGCAACTTGGCCTGCCTCGTGGAGTGGCGGCTGCGCCTGCGCAGTGAGCCAGTGACAGCTCAGGTTATAATGGGCAAATGAGTCATGTTTTTTTCATCTGTGACGCGTTTTCCTGTAGCCCGCAGCCGAGCGGCCGTGACATTTGGTGTCTGACCGATTGTACGGCCTTGGTCCGCGGTCATTTACTCCGCGCGTGAGCTGGTACATTACCTTACCGAGTTAAACCCGCCGTCTCTCTCGCACATGAACTCGACTTACCTGCAAATAAAGATAAATTCGTTATGCATAGAAAATTCAAGTTTAATTTCTCAGCCAAAAACGTTTCGTCTAATATAGCATGGGTTTTTATTTTACTAAAAGTAATAAAAACACTATTAATTTTATTACTTGAGTATTACTTGAGTTCTCTATTGAGTCTTTTAAGGAAAAATCTTGATTCGATTTCATCACATACGTGGACCAAAAATAGTCGAATCAAACTTAATCCCCGGTTTAAAAATAAAAGTAATTAATAAATGGACGTATCGTCAGGAAACGCAGATTAACCGGATGAAATATGGACGGACATTATTGGACGAGAAGTCTATCCAGCATCCTGTTTCCAATTGATTCCGAACGAAAACAGAATTAGCCAGAGTCGTTTGATTTGTTGTTAGAAAAAACATTCCCTCTCTCGAATCAATCAACCGTTCCCACTGACGCTGGAACTAAATAAAGATTTAACAAACATTTAATCGGACCGTACAGACGAATTAAATGTGTTTAGGAAAATTCTGGAGCGCTGTTACATCAGCTTGGCGGTTACTAATTGCTGCTATTACGTTTAGAATTCGATTAAACTATGGGTTTGTTCTCTTTTGTTTATTTTAGGTTGTAATCTATTCTTAAATACAGTCATTTTATTCAAAAATTCCATGGCGAGAAAAGTTCTCAAGTCCTCGCTTAGACTATCGCAAAGAAGTAATATGATTAAAATTGTTTGTTTCTTATTCGATGACAACTTGGCTATGAACGAACGCGGTATCTACAACATTTGTATATCCCGAAATACCTAGAAAATATATTTACTATTCCAAAGATTCGTCGCTGGCACTCGAAATAGTAGTCGAGAATCGAGGATTCAAAGAGACTATATAAAATGTAAATTGGATGATTTCCATGAAATCCTACGACTTCCAAATGAGTGACAAAATCGGCGTTGACGCGTTGTACAGCTACAAATTATTACGGGGCTAAAATAAACCATTTTGTCTGATTATAGAGCGAATTATCACAGGTGCCGGCGAAAACCAGAGGCATCAGAATCAACAATGAAGGTAATTTGGCTACATTATCAATGTAGTTATTTGACAAAGTAACATTGACATAATATTTTATATTAGTTTATCAGTGTCAATATTTATTGTTGATTTTGCACTAGTATCAAATATGTAATCGAATAACGGCAGTTCCCAATATTTGATCTATCTCTGGTTTTGCCCTACTAGAGATAGGAATAGCTTACATTAGACATTAGAGACATATATTTTATGTCAATTCAATGTTAGCTGCGTTGTACATGTCAAACCAGAGATAGATTAAATATTGGGAACGGCCGTTTAGTTATATGTCAATGGTCGGAGTGAGCATGTAACGTCCTTTTTTTTATGGGCAGGGGAAACGCATCATGTGTTCCCCGGGTTGGGGGTGTGCCCCAGTAAGCTGAAGCACCCCGGGAGTATGTGGGACTCCTACCCACTAAAACCACCTGCGGTTTGCCTTCAGCCGTATACGGAGTGATGTCCTGGATCTGAGCATGTAACGTCCTGTGGCTCTACCCATGAGTTTAAAGGTATAGTATTTTTCGATACTCGATACCGACTACCGTAAATTTTTAGTATGGCAAATTTTACAGCGCCTCTAGCGGTCACTTGTGGAACTAAAATCGCCATACTAAATATTTACGTAGTCGGTATCGAGTATCGATAAATATTATAGCTTTAAACTCATGGCAGAGCTACTGCACTATCTAAATGTAAAATGTTCCAGCCGTTACAGAGTTTCACAAAGACAGTATGATCAGCATAAATTTCAGAAACAGTTGACAAATATCCGGGATTGCGCAACCGTGTAAACGCACCTTTAGCGTAATGCAAAATGAAACATTAACTGAATTATAAATAAGGAAATTGTGTAACCAAGGTCACCAGTGAAGGTGGTTGGCATAGCTGAGAAATACTTCTCGCCGCTCGCAAACTCCGACAACCAGTTTGTATGCGTGTTTTATTGTTTTTAAAACCATTCTAGACTAACCTTTACCTTTAGCGGCGATCTCGAGATGCCTTTAAACTCGTTTTTCTTTTACTCTCCTGCTGCTATGGTTCTAGTCCCTTTTTCGTTTGTTTCGTTTCATCGTTATATCAAAATTATATGCAAACTTTGTGTCACTCTAAAACCTTCCCTGGACTACTACGAATATTTTAAGACTAAATTTAGACCAATCCGTTCAGCCGTTTTCGAGTTTTAGCGTTACTAACACAATTGAAAATCCATTTTTATATGTATAGATGGACAAACATAATATCATTGCCTCAATATAATAAGTAACTATTCACATTCCACATTAGCCAGTGGCCTATTTAAATACAGTACATTATAGTTATTTCATAAATGCTGTTAACGACACACTAAAACTATTTAAAGCAACATGTAGGGTTGACGACTTTTGAACATTATGTAGTTCAATACTGAAAATACTTCGAAGGAACTACGACTTTTGTCATCAAAACATAAGGTCTAGGATTGTATCTAGATATATACTAAAATACTAATAATAATTATACTATAATATTATAAAGCTGAAGAGTCTGTTTGAACGCGCTAATGTCAGGAACTACTGGTCCGATTTGAAAAATTATTTCAGTATTAGATAGCCCATTTATCGAGGAAGGCTATAATATTAAGCTAAATTCAATTGGAGCGAAGAAACAGAGGAAAATGTGAAAAAAACGGGGAAAATTATATGAAATAGCTTATTATCTTAAGAACCACTGGAGCAATTTTATGTTATTTGGCACACATGAATAATAGACTACGTGAAGGGACATAGGCTAAAAATGTACGGTTGCAGAAAAATGTGTGAAAAAGTGAAATTCCTAAATTACGCGGGCGAAGCCGCGTGAAACATTTATGTGTTCAAATTCAGACAGACAGGAAACTTGTTTAGCTGAATCTAATCAAATAGTTTACTTTTTATTTACAATGTTCTTATAATTATTATTAATAGTTATAAATTATAATTACACCTAAGTACTTACAATAATTATTCTACCATGTAAACAAGATCATAAAATATTAATTCACGTTTATCTTTAGCATTGCCTTTTTTACTCTTGCCAAATGCAAAAAAATTGGCAACAACATCCGTATACCATTTTATAGTGGAGAAATGAAAACAATATTTTACCAAAATAGAGTTCAAAGTATAAAATTCCTGTGCTTTTTGTACGGTTCTCTAAAAACAGTGAATTATTAGGTTGGGGAAAAAGTTTCTTCGCATTTTATATAAAAATTCAAAAGGTTTTTTATATAAAGTTTATTTACAATTGACTTAAGTATATAGGTGCCATTTTGTTCGATAACTTTTTGCCATCTTGTTGGTAGGGATATGATCCCATTGCTATAAAAATTTTGGAGCTTCTGATGAAAAAACTGCGACAAGTGGTTTTGGCAGTCCTCTTGTGATGTCAACCTGACATTGCCTAAGGAATTCTGCAGCGACCGAAACAGGTGGAAAACTGAACGTGCAAGGTCAGGACTATACGGCGGATGCATCCCTCCTCCCAACCAAACTCCCGTAATTTTTGCTGAGTGGCTAAAGATGTGTGAGGTCTAGCGTTATCATGGTGAAAAACCATACCCCTTCTGTTGATTAATTCCGGCCGCTTTCTCTGAACTTCTTGCTTTAATCTCATCAGTTGTTCGCAGTACAGTTCAGAATAGATGGTCCTGCCTGGCGGTAACAGCTCATAATGAATAATGCCCTTTCAATCCCACCACACATACAGTATCACCTAGTTGCGAGTTAAGCCGGGTTTCGCCACAGTCTGTGAAGCCTGACCGGCCTTTGACCACCACGAACTTTTTCGCACGTTCTTGTCGTACGTAATCCACTTTTCATCACCAGTTATCAGCTTCTTCAAAGATGGTTCGGTTTCATTACGTTGTAATAAAGAATTACAAATGAGTACACGGTTCATTAGGTTTATTTCAGTGAGCTCATGAGGCACCCAATTATTAACCTTTTTTGTGTATCCAGCTTTTTCCAAATGCGCCAAAACCGTTTTGTGGTCACTCATTAAAAAGGTTCTTCAGCTACATCGTAACTACTAATATGCCTTGCTTCACTTTTTCAAAAATGGCATCAGTTTTGTCCGTAACAAGGCGACCAGAGCGACGTGCATTTTTGATATCAAAATTTCCGGATTGAAAACGCTTAAACCAAATTTTAATGATACCAAAATCAGCCAGATACGATTGGTATAATAGCCCAAGAGATTTTATGACAAGTTCATATGAAAGCATACTATAATGCGAAAAGACTTTTTCCCCAACTTATTATTATAATTTTCATCAATTCTAAAAATAGTTCCAAGAAAGAGGATACTTCAAATTTTCAAGTATCTATTCTATTAGTTTGCTTCAGGAACTTTAACAGTTTCAAGAAAATCTACGTCATGGGATTCAGAGTAGGTACAGCAATATTTTAACTATAAAATGTTTAAGAATTCTCAACTTATTTATAAGCGTTTATTGCATATTTTTTAACCATCTTTTTGGTATTCATGAGCACAAGTAACACGTCGTCGTCGTTAAGATAAAATTTCGTGAAGAATGATAATACAAAAACAATTTAGATAAAAACAAGAGTCGTAGCGACTTAGTGCTTAGTTAGATTAAAATTATAAAAGGGCTCACTTTTGCAATAGGGGTCTGAAATTGGTTTCAGAATTCAGAAAGAAACAGGTTACTAATATTGTTAAAACGATGACAATTAGCAACGACATAATTATTTATGCCAGACTTGATGTCTTGTTTGCAAATTAATACGTAGTCAAGAAGTTAGCTATAACTGCAATAATTGCAGATAAAAAATATAAACGCGTTATAAAAATGCATTAAAATGGTACAAGTATGGATATCTGTAGGTGTAATGAAGATCGTGATTTATATCACATTGCGACAGTAAATTTTCCGTGCATTACTGTTAATTAAGTAGAAAAACAGACAAAGAGTAGCAAGCTAAGGACCTCGGTAAACACATGACGAAGCGTCGCGCGCCGCTCCAGCTCCGAGTACGCAAAGCGCACAAAGAACCGATTGGATGACTAATTTTACTCGTTATGACTCAGCTGCCAGTAAACGAGTGTAAACGGGCCGGCATGGGAACACACGGCGTTCCGGATCATGAACAACGCAGGGACAGACGCGACCGATGATTGCGCTGAAGAATTCCGATCTAGCCAGCGTAGCCTGACCCGCCGTACCTTCCCGGCGCCGTGTGACGAGGGAGCGCGCTGAATGCGTCCTACAAGTCGAAAGGCCTCCGTAACCTGGTCAAATCAAAATGCTGAGGTAGAAAGGGCGTCATGAATAATGGTTCCATTTTCCACGTCTGACGCTATTAGCTGATAATTACGAGTTTTACATAAACGATACGAGCTGATTAATTACGTTGCATTATTTTACGTCACGGTCGGAAGGGAATTTGAGAATTCCTTTGACAGCACCATTTGTAAGGTCAGAAGTCAGAACTGATTTCATCTAGAGGATTGTAATAATGATACGGAATTAAATTTATGGCACCCTTCTTGAATCTCTTAGAGAAGTCTATTGACTTTCTAAAGCTATTACATTTAATACTGGTTACGTTTTAAATTATTATGATAATAAGTGCCTAATATTTATTAGTCGTAGAGCTAATAGAGTCTTCATAACATTGAGATCTGGCAATATGTCGTATGCCGGTCAAACCTTTTTATTTTTATCGCCAAGAACGTTTCTTATTATTCAATGATAACCATTAATTAAAACGGAACATCAAAATATAATATGTTTTAATCATCTCAATTGAACGATAAAAAGAATTTCGAGTCATGGAGTTTTATTGCCGATAAAATGTATTAAAATCAGACACACCAGCAGGTTCGTATCGAAAAACTAGGACCAGTATCATGGACAAACCAGTACTGGCCTTATTCACTGTCCTTATCATTTAACTATTTAATAGGCGTGTCTGCAGCCAGTTTTTATGCCATTTCCACCTAGCCTTAACCTTGGCTATTCCTAGGAATTGTTCGACAATCTTATTGCAACTGGTGTCTGTTTCTTTTACCTTGTTAATGAAGAGTAATTTAAAAATAAATCGCACTCCTAACTACCTGCCTATACCATATTATAATATAATATATTAGTAGTACCAACCTATACAACGACTTCATCTTTATATTTAAAGACAAGGGAAAGGGGATTTCGTGTTTTGAAACTGTTCAAATGAATTTAAAGCAGTGTTTTATAAACAAAACTGGGTATAAAATGCCTTTTGTCTCCATTGGAGCGAATCCAACCGTCTTGAATCAGATGGAGTGAGGCTTTGTTTGTTGACGAGGCGTTTCTACGTCAACGCGATTAATATTCTTATGCCGCAGCATGTTGATAAATTCTTCCTATTCTAGAAGAACGAATATTTTATAGCCTAAAGCGATCTAACATAAAGAACAATAAAATATAATAATAGCTGATATGTCGGCACCAGAGCATTAAAAAAATAGTGCAGGAAACAAATCTTATAGGCTAAAATGCACTGGTTAATTTGAATGGTTATTTTTTAATTACACAGGAATACCTTGTTCTGAACAAGGATGTGGTTTAACGGCTTGTGACTACAGTAAATACTCAACAGTATGTAACCCTCGGCAAACCAGCACGCGGAGACCGGAGTAATTATTTTTTGATATTTCAATGATCACCTAACTACAATATCCGAGTTTTAAAGAGCGTGAGCAAAATTAAAGTGTAGTTTGCGTTTACTTTTAATTACTACAGAATATTTTATGACCATTTCCTTTTAACAACTTTTAATTTAATGACTGCAAGAAATTCAAATTTTCTGTGAAAAGCAAATAAAATTGTCCTTTCAAATTGCTCGAAACCTGAATTTCCAAGGAATTACTATTTTATGGCGGCGAAGTAAAAATGCTAAAGATAAGTTAACAGGCCGCCGGGTCTTTTGATCTAAATGTCAGCCTCGTAAACATTTTGTCGCCGGAAGATACTTCGGTGCTCACGGAGCCGACACTTCAACAATATATTTAGTGCAAAGTAGTTATAAATCAGCTGCAAAAGGTAATGACGTTTTTCGTTGCAATTTGCGATTTAATTCTTATATTTCAGACTTCGGAGTAAACTTTGTGAATCGCAATAAACATAGGAAAGAGCTGAAATAAAAACAATTGGCTGAGCTGAATCGCTGACAAAACTAGATATAAGATTGGGAAAGGTCAGTAACATCTGAAATCTGGCAAACCGCCGAGCGGCGACCGGACCGCGCCAGTCGTTCAGGGTCAATGCAAAATATAACTTAACATTTTAACCTTAGAGCGGACTTTTCAATGACTAGAGTTCATTGGAACCCACTTATCACGAGTATGGGAGCTCCATGAGATAATTCACATCGCACATTATTCGGTAACTAATGGCGCGTTAACGGATACCCGCGCGGGTTCTGAAGTTAGACAATAAAATAAATCTATTATATTCGAAAGGTGATTTATTTTACGGCAACCCGAGCGTTACATTGCTCGTTCATTAGAAAATTTCCTCCGAATTTAGAAATTTTCTGGGCGAAAATAGAACATGAATGAGCAAGAAATTTTGATTGAATATCCTAAAATAAAGCTGCGGTTAATCCTCCTTTCTATCCACTATCCTCCAATTTTACAGAGGTGTAGGTAAGTACTAAAGCTTTAGCTTGAAAAAAATATTCTATATAGGTATTCCAATCTAATATATACGTCGGGTACGTAAATAAGTCGGGTTTTCCTTCCTGACGCAGATTCCAGAACGCACGAACCGATTTCCACGGTTTTGCATTCGTTAGAAAGGTCTTGGGCTCCATGAGGTCTATAGAAAAAAAATCAGAAAAAACTTCAAGAGAAAAGCAGGAAAACAGGGAAAATCTTTTTTTTTTTGGAAAAACAACATTTGCCGGGACACCTAGTTTTTTAAAAAGTAGGGTGTTTTCCTTCAGTTGAGCGAAGGGCATTAAAGTCAACGATATATCAACCACAAGTTCCGGTGCGCCGGCCGCCGTACATCAGTGTGGGTTTAGTCCACGACCGACTGAATTTATAGTCGCCTTTATCCAGTGTGGGCAGCAGCCATGACACCCGTGACGTTTCCAAATCAACCCATCTGTCCATTCTCCTATTTATATAGCCTATATGGTTGCATATGAGTTGCAATTTGCTACAAAAATGTTCCAATATCAATATTTATATGCAGCTTCGGTCCTCGTTCCATCTATTTTTTATCATACCACAAAATGACGTTCTCGTGAAATGTCAAAATATCAATGTCATTAGCTTGACATTTCATGAGAATACCATTTTAGCAGTTTGACAGGAAACGGATTACCAGACTAGTTTGATGCGAGACATCCGTTGCGTACGATACCGACCTGTGGACGCTTACCTTTACGCGGTACGTCACAAATGCAAGCGTAATAAACTGTCGACGGCTGCCGTCGACTGCTGTCGACTGCCGCCGAGGCGTTTTCAAATGTAATAGCCAGGTAGATATTCTGCTATATTATGGCAAAATTATGGTAACTGACATAACTATTAACTTTTGTACACGCCGCGGGCGCTCAGCAACTACGTAATTACTTCAGGAAATTAGTAAATATTATTTACTTTAATCAAATAACCAGTTGATCTGGCAAACGTTGTTTCTTCCATATACGGTGTGACTTGTAGTAGTGCTTGAGAGCCTCAAAGAAAGATCTTTCGACCGAGGCGAGAGAGGACAACTCCGTTCAAAATGATATCACATAATGACATAAGTACATAACACATTGTAGGAGAACTCAGTAGTCATTATCATCCCAAGTTTTCAGACAAATTTCGGTACAAAAATTTAATGTTAAAATAGCGGGAAAACTAATCAGTAATCACATATTCTGACATACTTTGTATGTTTGTGTGATAAATGTACGTTGTAGGCGTTACATTTCTAGAAGTCCTAGATAGATAACCTTTATGTTTCCGTTTCCTGCTGGCAATCACAATATTATAATATATTTATTTTCTGAACCTCCAGTTAACAGCTATTTAATAAAATATTTAATGCTTGTTCCTTAAATCAGCTTAGAGATCCAAATTTCAATGACATTTTGTGATGTTTTGAGTCCCGACTCTCGTCTCGTATTGGACAATAGTGTGACATTTTTTAAGTTATAATTACATAATAAGTATATTATTTAGATTTATTTTAAGGCTATGCAAATTCCAAGTAAATTATTTAATTCAATGTTCAAGTCAAGCTCTCCTTGACTTTCTCTCAAAAGAAAGGCACTTACTTAGTGATTTGAGTGGCCCTTAATTTAAGCGTGGTTTGAATGTTCGTCTATAATCTATATTATATAATATAATATTATGTATGTCACCGTAAGATTTTAGATTGTAAACACCGCGAGATTGTAATATGACTTAGTAATGGATTGTAAGCAACCAGTTTTCCGGTGATTTAAATTAATTATTTCGTATTTAAAATAACTTCAAATGTCTGAAAATTTAATGTATAACATAAAATAAAATTTAGATATATTTAAAGTGCTGTGTGAATGTTCGGTTATTAAAATTAACCTAATTTATAATTCAAACTGCACTTTAAATATAAGTATATTTCTTATTTTCTAAATTTTATTCAATATTATACATTAAATTTTCAGGCAATTGAAGTTATTTTTAATACGAAATAATTAATTTAAAACCACCGGAAAACTGGTTGTTTACAATCCATCTCTTAGTCATATTACAATCTCGCGGTGTTTACAATCGTACGGTGACATATATAAATTATAAGGTTGTTTTGCGTATACACATTGTAATCGATCCAGTATAAAGCTCGCATGTTATATCTTATCTATCCGGCTGACTGCGTATCTGTAACGCGGAGTTTTCATTGTAGTATGAACGCTGATTAGTTGCCCCTATTTCATAATACATTTAAAAAAAAGTTATCATTTTCAGTTGTAGGTACCATACCAATTGACGGATGGCCGACCTACGTTATTCGGTCGGGTTAAATCAATCATCATTATTGGTTGAGATGTGTCTGTTAGATACTGGCAACTTAAACAAACTACGAAGGCCGCCCTCTAAACAGCTACAGTGTATTTCAATATGTAAAAAATCGGCCAAGTGCGAGTTGGAGTCGCGCACGAAGGGTTCCGTATCCTTACCACAATAGAGCAAAAACAGGCATTGAAAATTTTAATTACTTTATTTATTTAAATTTGATTATAAATTATTAAAGTACAAATAAAACTGAGTATTTCGTGAATATTTCAAGTGCCTATGTATTGCCGTTATTGATATCGAGCAAAAAATAGCAAAAAAAATCATGTTTTAGTATGGGACTCCCACTTAAATATTTAATTTATTTTGTTTTTAGTATGTGTTGATTATAGCAGCAACAGATACACAATCGTGTATATCTGTTGCTGCTATAATCAACACCTATTATACGTGGGAGAGCCATGTTTCGGCACGAATGGGCCGGCTCGACCGGATAAATACCACGTTCTCACAGAAAACCGGCGTGAAACAGCGCTTGCGCTGTGTTTTGCCGAGTGAGTGAGTTTACCGGAGGCCCAATCCCCTACCCTTTGGGTACGGAACTCTAAAAATGATAGTTCTCAAACACCGAAGAAATGTTCATTTCATTTCTATTTATGGGAGAGCTGCAATCTGTTTACTGTCAGGGTTAGTTCTTGAATAGAACTTAAATCTTTACAGCTGCACTAATTGCTCACTGTTTGAACCATCCCCTCTATTTGCCTGGTCACTCCTACGCTCAACCGATTTTAAGTGTTGCTCTTGTAAACGAGATTAGCGTGGGTGAGGGATATTTCTATCAAAATCCTATTTTATTTCATGCCTATTCCATAAATCCTCGAAATTCCAGTCAAGCGTGAAATCTTACGCCCACAGAGAGTCCAAGAAACTTCGGCATTCTTTGACTCCAATCCTATTCGTTTTTTGTGAAGCCATAGGCCACTGGGCCTGAACGTGGTCGCTACAATAGAACGAGTGAATGGACGTTTTTTGACACTTTATTGATAGAGGACATTTATTTAAGCCCGGCTGAAAAGTGCCTTTGTCCTGGACTGTACATCGAAAAAGGCGAATCTGTTCAACTAATTCTATGAAGACTTTTAAAATGGACCTACTGCTTTTATAATACAATAATTTTATACGGGTTTGTCAATCGTGATGTTGCAAAAGATCTGATCCCAGATTTGGCGTTTAGGAGAATATTTGCCGATTGTTTGTTTCGACTGGATCGTAGCTGTATTAATATTGTATTAGCCGAATAGGGATATACAGGGTTGCTATTTACTAAACAAAAACAATAGAAAACTACATGCAAGTACAAACGACAGTGCAAACATAAACTAGTTAATACATATTAAAAACTTAGCGTATCAGCCGTTCTACATAATTCATTGTTATCTATTAGATAAGCGAGCTCCCTACCCACAATCAATCAGCCGCCCCGACAAGAGCTTTGCATTTCATTATAACGAACTTGAGAACTCCATGCTTAGCTGATACGTTACCATAACTTATCACGAATAAAGAATTACCATAACGTAATAGATGAGCTCATGAATGAGGATTTATTATGAGATCGACATATAGGGCCCACCCAGTAGCCAGTAATACTTATTGTTTTATAGGTTCTGAGTTCTGACTTCTGCCATATAAGGGAGGCTTGCACCAACTTACTTTAACTATAACTGTAACTTTAACTACAATGCAAAATAGATCCTCATGGGTCGCAGTGACGTCAGGGCTACAGTGACCTGCCTTCTTTAAAAAAAAACAATGCAAAATGTCAAATCTTTCGTTAAAGTCAAAAATGGACGCCATATTTATATAACTATAAATAGATCTCGAAAAGGCTTTAAGAAGTTTAAACGGACGTGGCTAAAAAAGAAACTAACGCTGTCATCATACAAAAACGCCAGTTTTGACAGTTCACCTTTACCAGCAGCGCCCCCACCCACGTACATTTAAAGCCTTGTCGGACCAGCAACAGTCATCTGTCAATTTATGTGCTCAAAGTTAAGTTAGCTTTAACTATAAACATAACATTGACCATGTATGGATACGAAACAGCGCTCCTAGCGGTAACAACGGTAACTAATTCGATGGCATGCTAAGATTACACGGAGATTATTGAATTAAATCGTACTTTTTGAGGTACCCCCCAAAATCGAGACAGAGGTAATAATGGATGAGGTAAAGGTTCGGAAACCTACCCCAAAATTGATGGGGAGCAGGGGTGAGGGGAGGGGGGAGGAGGGGTAAACAGCCCCCGTCCCAACCCCACACTGAATTAACAAAAAATTAAAACCGACTTCCAAGGTAAAAACAATAATAACATCCTTATAATATGAACTAAAAAGTATTAAATAATTTTTCCTATCTAATAGTGCCTTTTTCCGGATTTGGCTAAACCTCAACTATTTCTGTACTCAATCTTCATCATTTTGAAGTCGGTACCAGATAGCTGAATCTTTAGTTCTCTGACAGAATATTTGAAACTTTTGGAACTGGCACCGACTTCAAAATTATGAAGATTGAGTACAGAAATAAATAGTTGAGTTTTAGCCGAATCCGGAAAAAGGCACTATTAGATAGGAAAAATTATTTAATACTTTTTAGTTCATATTATAAGGATGTTATTATTGTTTTTACCTAGGAAGTCGGTTTTAATTTTTTGTTAAAAATAATAATTTCACTCTTTTTAGTTACCTACTAACCATCGCGTAAGAAAATACTTCAACCCCTTAATATTATCTTAATCTTGGTAAATGTTTACAAACCTACCCCAATTTATTTGACAAACTACTACAAAGAAAGTTGACTATATCTGGGTGTTGTGGTCTAAGTTCCAACCTAATTGTGTTTGTTTTTGTTTTGGCGGGGGGCTGCGCCCAACGTCCCCCCCTTCGGTATCCGTGGCTGAGTAGTTAAGTAAGACCCAGTCATCACAGCCTTGAGATGCCTTAAAAATACTTCGTAAACATCAGAAAACAGATGATCTTATCTGAAGATTACGAAAATATCAAATGCGAATTTCTTCTAAACGGAGAGTTTACTGGCGGTGGAAACGGTAAGTAGGAGTTTTTCTCACCCAAAACAATCCTCCTTAATCCATGTCACCAACATTTAATTGACGTAGGTTCCTAAACCTTAGCCAAATTTTTTTAAGTATTTTCGCCATACTAACAAGGGTCACATTTCAGCCTGTCATTCGACAGGGGTTGATTTTTGAGAAAAGTATATCTGAGCTTTTTTGCTTCCCTTGGCGCCCCCTATCGATTGGTATAATAAAAAGGGGTGGTCATAGGGGGTTGTATTTTTGTCGTCAAAATTTTTCTATTTTCGCCATACTAACGAGGTTCGTATATCGGCCTGTATCTGGCCGGGGTTGATTTTTGAGAAAAGTTTATTTGAGCTTTCTTACTCCCCTTGGCGCCCCCTATCGATTGGTGTATTCAAAAGGGGTGGTTATAAGAGGTTGAATTTTTTCGTCCAAATTTTTTTAAGTATTTTCTCCGTGCTAACGAGGGTCACATTTCGGCCTGTCTTTCGACAGGGGTTGATTTTTGAGAAAAGTTTATCTGAGCTTTTTTGCTCGCCTTGGCGCCCCCTATCGATTGGTATATTCAAAAAGGGTTATAAGAAGTTAAAATTTTGACAAAAAAAAATTCTAAGTATTTTTTCCATAGTGCCCCGTTTCCTTCAGTCCAACCCAAATGTGTGCCTTACGCTCTGGAGTAAAGGTTGAATTTGTTACTTATGTTCAATTTTGTGGTACTTGAAATATTATGTATTTTGAAACAACATTATGAAACAACATTAATTATATTTTTTATTTTAAAATCGCTTTGAAATATACCAAATAAATAAGGACATAACGTGATGACTGATGATATTTTATGGTGTTGTGTGTATATTGTAACCATATACAACCATGTGAGTTGTGACATTGGTGACCCTGACATGGTAGTGATGATGATGATGATGATGATGAATGTAATTTGCATAGTAGCATATGCTTTCAGTTCTTAAAACAACGCCTAAACCCCCAAACTTGTCCCAACCCCCAAAATCTATAAGGAATCCGGAGTTCTCTTAGTATCTTCGGAACCATAGTATGCCTTGGTGCAAAATCTTGCGTTTTGGTAGCATATGCTTAGGATGCTTCTCCTAAAACCAAAATCACCATATGTTTCCATATAAATTTTGAGGAGTTCCCTTGATTACTCATGGATCCCATCATCAGATCATCACTTTTGTGAAAATAGGACCAAATTGGAGTGAAACCTAATATAACAAAACAAAAATATTGAAAATCGGTTCACAAACGGCGGAGTAGTGGTCGAACATACAAAAAAAAATATCCACAGCTGAATATATAACCTCCTCGTTTTTTGGAAGTCGGTTAAAAACCCCCAGTTTTGGAGCTACTCACCTTCTACCGTGTTAAAACTCGACATTACTTTGACGTTTTGTTTTTTTTTATGTTAATTAAACCTCCGGCTTCGGAATTGCACTGTAGGGGGTTGCCACCACCACTACTACAGAAAAAATAAGTCGACGGAGCCCTGCTATTTCTGGGTGGTTCACAAAAAAATAACCACGATGGCTAAGGCGGGTAGCGTAGCGCAGCAAAGCTAGCCATGTAACCTTTTTTTTTTCTTTTTTTTTTTTAGCCATCTAACCTAACCCAATCAAGTCTCATATGGCCAACATTGCTATTAATAACCTAGGAATTATAATAATATACCTACAGTGTCCTTATACATTTCCTACAAAATTATTTAAAAATCAAATATTATATATTATTTTAAAATGTCAATATATGAACTTACATATACCACTACATAATTAATTAATTATACATAATATAACTTTTTTTACTTTTTCTAATAGGGGTGTAGACAGTAAACGAAATACAATACAAATTATTGTTTTTTGGGAGTTTACTCATTAACTTTATAATATTTTATTTTATTAAATAAAAAGTAAATATGTAATCCGTAATATTACATGATCACAAACAGCCATCACAGAGTGTGACGTCACGATCTCCAAATTTTAAATTGTGTGTGACAGTGACATTCGATGTCAAACCCATACAAAGATTTTTGTTGTTTAAAGGACCGTTACGTCATAGCGACGCCATGATGAGCTTTATCGTTTTAGCGGGAAATTTTAAAACTAATTTTATTAAGTGGCTTCCTAACCTCTAGAACTAGTTTATAAAATTTTTTCCATATCTATCTATCTAACACCTTATCAAAATGGTCTTAGTCATAGTTGTATGGAGAAACCCACGAATCGATCGGGGTTTTCGGCGTTTTTTTGCGGTGAACATGTTACGAAATAACTCGAGCAATAACATTAATTTAAACTTCTATTTTTGTATTCTCATTTCATGTTTTACTGATTCCATTCAAGGTCATGGCGTGCCCCTTTATTTGTTCAAGCTCATACCAAAAAGTTTTATGATAAAAAACGTACTACGCATCAGTTACCTTAGGCACTAAAGTCCTGGTTTGTTACTTTCTTTTTTAACTTCTATAAAGTATTTTTTTGCATACCCATACTAATCCATATTTAGTATTATAAATGCGAAAGCCTGTCTGTCTGTCCGTCCGTCTGTATCACGCTCTAACCGCGGAACGGTTTTTGCTGAAATTTGGTATAAAGATCCTTTGAGTCCCGGAACTTAGGAGCCAGGATACTTTTTATCCCGGAAAAATATACAATTCCCGCGTGATAAACCAGTTTCAGCGCAAAGGAGTTGGGCGTCATCTTGTTCTATCTAAATCTGCTTTATGCTGGGTGTTGTCCATCGAATTCGTCGCTACATCAATTTCAATGTCGAATGAGTAATTACCAAGAAGCGATTTCTTCATATTGCGTAAATCACAAGTGTGTCATTACTGTACGAAGTATCCGCTCAATTTAGGTTACCTAAGTTTGTGTCGTAATCACTATGATTGTGAATTTAAGCTAGGCTTGACGTAGAATGTCCTAGTTAATTGTAGAATAGCAGTTATTTCGCTAAGGTCAGCTGTCTTTTAAATATTAAGGTCTTTATGCATTAAACACCGGTCTTGTTGTTTATTCTTCAAATATAAATCATCATGGCGCAATGGAGTACCAAAAATCTTACTGACTGAAATAAAACATAATTTTCTTTCGTTGCAGCATAATATTAAAGCCTAAAGGTAGGTGAAGTAATCTGTGCAAAAGTGGCTTATCTCGCTACTTGGGAGTTGGGACTAATGATTTTATTTTCGATCTTCCAAACGAACCCCTTCCCTCCCTAAAACAACCTGTTTAGAGAGGAAACGGGTCTTCATATAGAACGGGTATTTGCTGAGTCGCAAAAAATTTAAATATGACCTATCTATAATATAGATGTGTTACATCTCTGTTTAAATTGTGTGCATGATAATAATATTTAATTTTCATTATTGTGTTACAAAACTGAGTTACCTACCAGATTACAACAATTCTCATGTATTATGTAAAATAACTGTACACGTTAATAAAACAACTGTAATGGAAACATACTGATAATAATTAATTAATAAGTTATGTTATGAAATTTTGCCATTACAACCTCGTGTTAGAGGTGAGTGAATCAAATAATGATTAATTCATTAGATTTTTTTGATTATAAACCGCGTGCATATTTAAATTTTCATAAGGGTCAGTTTATACAAAAATGCATCCTCGTTTTTTGACAAGTCTCGAGCCTTGTGTTCGTCAGAGGTAAAATTAAAATTATCGATTTAAGTAAAAAAATTAAAGGTCCAAAACAAGTGACTATTATTATTTAAATTGTAGTATAAAATCGTTTATAAAGTACTTACATAACCTCAAGACCAGAAAGTAGCTTTTCAAACACAAAATACTGGTATTATACATATAAGTATGTATGTACATAGTTTAGTAGCAGGCTAGCAGATGACCTTTTTCAGACTGAATGCTGTCTATTCTATTGAACACATGTTTCACAAGGGCTTTATTATCATCGCGTCGTGGGTGGTTTCTTGTCTAGTAAGTATACTAAAACCTCGTAGGAAATTTTACAACCTAAAAGCAAATCTTGTTTTAGGGATTTTGTTTTTTAATGTTATCCCAGTAAACTCCTGCAAAACACCTCAGAAACTAGGCATAGGTCATAGGCCTTACAACTTACAAGTAATATGCAGTGAGGAAATTTCCCATATTTTTCGGTTTTATGGTAATGCCTGATCGAGCTAACTTCACCTATGGCACCTAAGTCAGATTACGATTGAGCTTAGCGCTCAATTAATATTTTTTCGAATCTGAAATTATTCCCTAAAACGCGCGTCTGGTAAATTTTTTGAGGTTTATTAATGACTGCGTCAGCGAACTGTGAAGAACAAAACTGAGCAGCATTCATCACTTTTTTACAACAATAATTCGTGTTCTCTCCTAGGTCATTTTCTCCTAAATTACAGCGTAGATTAATCGGTGAAACAAAATTATTAATGAAAACTTGAACCATTATTATTTATGGATGGCATCCGTCAACGACCGGGTGAAATGTGAGTTCTTTAATAATTCAGTGGGGCGAGGAGTTGCTGTTAATTAATTTACTTTTTACTTTAGGCACGAATAATGTCGAGTTCCGAACGTTCACTAAGCCGAACTCTCAATAGCTACTAAATATAGAATACTAGCTGTCCCGGCAAACGTTGTTTTGCCATAAAATGATTTTCCCTGTTTTTCTGCTTTTCTCTTGAAGTTTTTTTCTGATTTTTTTTCTATAGACCTCACGGAGCCCGAGACCTTTCCAATTAATGCAAAACCGTGGAAATCGGTTCGTGCGTTCTGGAGTTATAGCGTCAGGAAGGAAAACCCGACTTATTTTTATATTTTAGATTACGCAAAAGTCGGAGCAGAGGTAAAATAAATAATCCGACCAAAATCCGACACATTATATCAGAAAACTAAAAGAGAAGTAGTCACACTTTGAACAAAATCTTTTTGTTTACTGTCTTTGCTGGTGCCTGGTGCTGCCTCTAGCGTGAAAACATTGCAGTAACTGGTCTTATTAAATAAAACCAAAGATCAATCAACCAAAGAGAAAAGTAAAGTAGACTAGTATGGGTAAAAAGGGTAACTTACCTTAATAATTTAATTCAAAAATTAATAATAAGTGGCTCTACAATTTCTAAATCTCCACTATTTAGGAATTCCATAATTGTAGTTAATACCTCGATCGTGAGAATCGCAGACACAGATTTTCAATTGGTATGCGACAGCCGGGTGCCGCTTGGGGATTGTTGGGAACTTATGTTGCCAACAAACTGAAATGCAGTTTGGCGGTTTTTAGGGTAAGGACATAATGTTGTAAAATAATGGAATAAATACTTTAAAAAAAATAATAATACTCCCCACACCGGTTTCGGTGACGGTGGCCGGTTTCATTGAAACCAGACCAGGTACGCAGGAGTAATTTTTATAGTGCCCAAGTGTGTGCGCAGTACACAAGAGCACTCTCTATTCCTTTTACTCTCATAACCCAGTGGGACGGAAGACCGACACGACCGGCGAGAGATCAGGCGCAGGACCGACTTTTTACATGCCCATCCGACGCATGGATCATCTTACTTGTCAGACAATCAGGTGATCAGCCTGCATTGTCCTAACCAAACTTGGAAATAACATGTTTCCAACGCGGGATTCGAACCCACGACCTCCGGAGTCGAGAGCGACGCTCTAACCACTAGACCACGGAGGCGTTTAAAAAAAAATGTCATATGTATATCACATAATTTTTTTTACATTGGGAAATGCTTTACGCATTCCCGGAGGATTGGGGATATCTGCCAAGTGCCAGGGTATGAGACTCCCCTGCGAAGGTCTACCCACTAAAACCACACGGTGCTCCACCCCCCGCGGCAGAGTAGCGGGTACGATGTATCATGTAACCTACCGCAACTATGTAACGAATTATTGACGCATTATACTGCGTGAAATTTTAATGGTTGTTTTTCCGCAGTAAAATGATTCTATCTTAGTACTTACAATAGATTTATGAAGTTTTTTTTTATGCAGATCATAAAAAAAATTCGGCCGGGTCATAGCTGCTCGCGCCTATCGGCATAAAGTTGCCATAGTACGCCATACAAAATATTTTTTATTTTCAAAAAACAACATGCATTATTCGATAGTGCTACTATAGGTAAATCGTTCTGCTGCGGGAAAACAACCACTAAAATTTCACGTTGTATACGAGGTTACGAACTAAATTAATCCAACATTAGTTAACAGCTCTGTTTCTTATTAGATTCAGTCCGTTTTCTATCAAACAGCAAACTGTTTTCAAGATCAAGGTACTTGTACTAATATTATTGTATTCTGTTTCTGTGATACTGGTAATCTACTACATACAGACAAAGTACGTCAAAGTTCAAATGAGTGTGTTTTGGACATAAAGTTAATATACCTAGCGGAATAGAGAAACAAAGGCCTGAGCAAGAAAGTGTCACTATCAGTAACACTGCGTGGTAAAAAGAGACGTGTGATACATGACACCAGCACTCTTTTTTTGACGTCCAGTCGGCACGTGCCGCACGTTGACAATTTAATCTCATAGAATTCATGTTCAATCATGCTTGTGTAAGTGTATACGTACACATATTTTTCACACAGATGAAAAGTGAAAACCATATTTGGTTTCGTTTGACAGCTCGAGATTGTTGCTCTATTCCGCTAGGTATATTAACTTTATGGTTTGGAGGTTTGACCAATCACCGCTGGTTTGACAGGTTTGACGTATTATACCTGCATCGAAACCATAGTGTCGAATTTACAATAAAGCAGAATAAGAATCGAAGCAAAGACAGAATCGCTGTAAAGTTCTATAGATTTTTGACCAGGTTCTACTGTCTACAAAATATAATATTCGTTTCATGCATGCTCCGTGCATTTAAAGTGTATGCAAAAGCACCAAAATAAAGAAATTAACACGAATAAAACAGCCTATTAGTCAAATGAATGAACTATGTAGCTAAAGTTTATGTCAACAGGAAACTGTTGAATATTAAATATTAACAGTGATTCACCGCCATATTGACCGTCAATGCTATATTTAACTGAACTAAAAAGCACTATTACTATTTATTTGTATTAAAATACTACGTTTCTTAGTAAGTACTTGAGGCACAGAATAGATAATAGTACAACTTGAGGTATGCATATAATATGTTAAACATTGTGAAACATCCTTGGTATACAAATAAATATAATAATGTTTTTCTTTAGGGTCAATTTATATTAGCGCAGAGTTGAAGCGAAACTAAGAGAATTTCCAAAAACCGAACACAGAAAATTCAACCTTAACTCTAGAGCGTAACGTATACATTACTTCTGCAAGGCCAATCAGCGTTGGTCGGGCGCATCCACGCGAATTCGCGCGGATGCGTGCGCCTTTTCAAATTCTCAGAAGTAATAAAGTGCGTTAATACTTTGGAGTTAAGGCACAGAATAGATAATAGTACAAGGTTAAGGTTGAATTTGTTATATTCAGTTTTAATAATTCGCTTCGATGCGCTTCGACTCTGCGCTAATATAAATTGACCCTAAAATATGTTCCAAGTCCCAATAGAAGGGAATCGAACCAACGACTTCCTCCGGCCTCCCGGTTACGAGTCATGGTCAACTACTAGACCACGGAGACGTTTTTCATGTCAGGGGCTGATGATGATGGTATAGAAATATTTCTCTGGCACGTCGATACTTCTACGTGTGAAATCCAGTTGATTATGACTGTATGAGTTACATGTCCCCGTTTTTAGACAAGTAATGCTGGACGAATTTGAAATTTAAATCGCTGCGGCTCTTTCATCATCTGCGCTTCATGCAGCTCGAAAGTAAATCTGGGGACACTGTATCATTTCTTACGCAACTGCTTTGTCTCGACTCTTGCGTTGACATTATTTATATTAGGACAGTATTTCAAAACGTATCTAACATACTTAATTCAAATCCGTATGTAGGTATTACCTAACCCGGCTCCGCGCAACAAGTACAATGTAATCAAAGGTACCTACGATATACATAAAAGGTTAACATTTATTATATAAGTAATTTGATGTTTTAACCGTCGTCGACTTGTTAAATTTTTAATTACCCCCCGTTACCTTACATAAGACAATCACACTCAACCTACCTACACGTACGAAAGAGGTCGTTGACCGAGAATAGCAAAAAAATGTCGCACATGCACTATCAACGCTAAATCTATGTTTTGACGATTATTCAGTTTATTTACTTGTATTATTTAATGCATTCCGGAGAAGCGGCGTTTTAAACTTATAATTTATAAAATATGAAATATCAACATACCTTTCAATTTTGTTATCCGCACGGAAAGTTCACGTAAAACCAAACTAATCTTGTTTCTACACAAGTCAACAGCCTCCGATCAAACAGAACAGTTTATCTGAAAATAGAAACGAATTTTATTAATGTATACCTACCGTCTTAACACCGACCGGAGCCCTAACGAAGGAATTATTGCTCTAACCGCCATTGCGACGTAAACAACGTCGTTAATCGAACAAATAATCTCGAATGCGATACGCACCGATATAAAATACACGTTCACGATAGTTTTTGTCCACAACACAACGTATAGCCGGTCTTTTCGCAGCTACACTAGTTTATTTTCCGATCGCATCGTATCGAACGAGTAACATCCAACCTGTACAGCGGTCGGCGCGAGACTGAGCGAAGCTAGCGCCCTCCTCTTCGCCCCGTGTCGAGTGTGTGAGTGTTTTGTTTGTGAGGGTGCGCCCTGCGCCCCGAATCCCGACATCGGTTTATTTATTTTCGAATACAGGGTGAGGAGATCTGACTGTGCATTATAGGTGAGGTATATCGGCGGAGGAAGGTGGAGTGTTGTGAGTTGTGACTTGTGAAACTCTCGCATCAAGGATATACGTGCAAGTGCGTCGCAACTCGCAACAAACGGCCATGAACTAGCACGTCAGGCGCGGTCATTGCCACGGCCACCGGAATAAAAGACATCGGAGCACTTTAAAGATTATGGATTTAACACGAGTATTATACCTACGGGCTACAGACACGTACTTATATTAATTTGATGTAAAAGATATTCACAATATAATAATATAATATTATATATCACTAGTTAATATTATAAAACAAAGTCGCTTTTTTTCCCTCATGTGACATGTCCCTTTGTTTCCTTTAACGGATTTTGATGCGGTTTTTTGTAATAGATTAAGTGATTAAAGAGTAAGGTTTATAAATTATAAGTATAATAACATTAATTAAATAGTGGAGAAATACTGTTAATTTTGGGGTTTCTAATGTGATGTCGTAAATAATTACATTTTTTTCCGCTTACATTGCAAACGCAGGCTGAACCCTACGAGATTTATCAAAATAATGTTGTACTTACTAAGTAAGTATAGTACATTATAAAAGGTAGATACAGAAAACTCCGCAATGGTTTATGTTGTTGTGGGATATCCATGAGATAGACATACTATCACATGGATATCCCACAATAACTTTTTTTGTTATGTATTTACTTTTAAATTCAAATTATGGCTAATAGGCATGACGACTATTTTTTTTTCTTATCGGTAATTGAGAGACACTTAAAAAATAGAAACATCGTTGAAAGAATGACTCTGATAGCGTAAAAATTTACCAAGATATGACAATTCAAATATCTCATAAAAAAGACCTGCCCGAAACGCTCCATACAAAGTGCTACGAAAGTATGACGTCAGTCTTTCATAGTTTGTACGCATCGGGAGACAACTTTGTTCGACAGGTATATTAAATATTGCGTTTATGAAAGTGGTTTCATAACAAAAGTTGCTTATAATTGCGTAAGTTATCGAATTGTATACAAATATTAAAAAATTTAATTGAAAAAAAAATCGACTTGAATATCGAACTTTGAAGGCGCATAACAAAGAAAATACAAATGCTATCAATCTGAAATTTTGTGAACACTTATTTTTTACCGTGATTTCTTTATTTTATTAGGTAACAAAATTCGCTAATCTTTGACCTTGTCATCATCCCTATTTTCGAAGCGATTTTAACCAATACAGCAATAATCCTTATCTATATATTAATACGCAAACGAAAAACTTTGTATCCCTTTTGACGAAAAATGCGGAAACGTAGGTGAATGAAATTTTGCACAGTTATAGTTTATATGGTGAAGGAGTGCATCGAGCTAATATTATTTTGAAATTAGGCTTTTATCATACATTTTTTTAACAAATAAAACATTACACACGCTCGGACACACTACAGCACGCACACTCAAGAAGATGACAGATTTTTGAGTGACAAACCTATACATACGAATTATACTCTTTTATTTATGGTTGAAGTCTGTTGACAACGAGTTGAGAAATTGAAAAATATGGATTATAGTTTTTTTTTTATTGAATCTGAGATACAATACTTACACGGCCAATCTGAGATCAGCTTCCCAGAGACAAGAGTTGAAAAAAAATTTATGATAAAGTCAATTTTTTTTATAAAATATAGGTAGTAGTCCTAATGTCGTTAAAACTAAGGTCGAATTTCGACCATTGGGCGATCTCTATTTCAATTAAATACTTTAAATGCATTACTGATTTAATATAAGTAGATTTACTAGCTATTTGACCAAGCTTTACTCGGTATTCGATAAAAAACTTTCATTCGTGTTTTTATTTGTCATTTTCTAGAAATGATTCCTAGCTAGATCGATTTGTCGCCCCCGAAACCCCCTATATTTAAATACATACTAAATTTCATGAAAATCGTTGGAGCCGATTCCGAGATTCATAAATATATCTCTATAATCATCTTCTTCATATATATGAAAATGGATTTTCAAATGTGTTAGTCGCGCTAAAACTCGAAAACGGTTGAACGGATTGGGCTGATTTTAGTCTTAAAATAATCGTAGAAGTCCAGCGAAGGTTTTAAAGTGACACGAAGTTCACCGGGACAGCTAGTATATATTTTATATACAAGAATTGCTCGTTTAAAGATATAATATATACAAGATATAAGATAAGATATGGCCCTTTACATTATATGATTTTAAAAATTGCGGGATGTAGCTTTTGCGGCGGTACCGACTACCTACCAATACGGGCCACGGCGAGGCTAAAATGGTCACATTTAGCAATTCCTCTCAATCAATTCAGCAAATGAATTGTCAAAACTGTCAAACTGACAAATGTCAAATCAGTACAAAAATACAGAAATGAATTGCAAGCAGAGTTGCATTTTGCGATTTTAGAAAAATGAGAATTATGATTCATATTATGATTCTTTAAAGCGACCATTTTAGCCCCGCAGGACGTAGTAATGAATAATATATAATTAAAAACTACTGAATCGATTTTAATTATTTCTTCAGTGAGTATGTCACTCACTGAAGAAATAATTAAAATCGATTATAATATTATATTTTATACCCGCACGAAGCCGGGGCGGGTCGCTAGTAAACCTAGTAAATAATAATATTTTGCATAAACTTTAAAGCACTGATTAAACTTAAACGACTGGCTATCTTTTTCGTAACACCGTATTAGTTATTTTAAGCCCTAATCCATCTTTTTAAGTTCGTCTAGTGTCTAGACTTCAGCTAATTAGTCAGCAGCGTAAAAACTGGAAAGCTCACCCAAGATGGCCTTTTCTACTTCGACCGTTTGAGCTCATTACATCTACCGGCGCTGACCGGTCCCTGGCGGTCTTTTTCAGCTAAAACTATCCAAAAAGGGTAAAATATCAAATATATTGTATTCGGAAAAATAATATAAATCCGGAAAGTTGGGAATAACATTTTATTCCCAGAAATAAAAATTTAGTTTTTTTCTGGAATCAATAATAATTTTTTTTCGGCAATTTTACAACCTAAAAATTATTATCATATTATTAATCCCACCAAAAACATAAATGTAAAAATGGAGAGCCAAGTTCCATACAAACATTATTCTTGTCTATGGACTTCGCCGTAAAAAAGGATGGAGATCTAAATGAGTGCCAAGTTCTATAGAAAATTGAAATATGTATGTGTAGGGACCAAATAACTTTATGAACAAATAATAGAGTCTATTTCTTTGCTTTATTGAATATCTATAACAATTGATGTTGTAATACACTCCGGACAAACCATCGTGGTTTATGGAGAGTATATTTTATAACATGTATGATTTATGAAAATAAACGAATAAATTAAAAAAAAAATATTAAATAATGTGAGATCTTAAAGTAGATTAGATCTAACTTGGCCAGTTTTCATTACATCAGTCATTTCACAAAGTTATTGAATATTTTAATTCTAATGAACAGACGGACAGACGGACAGATGGACAGACGGACCTGTCTGTCCGTCTGTCCAGACAGGGATTAAAAGAATTCTATGTCTATTCCCGGGACTCAAATTATATCTCCATACCAAAGGATCATGGGCATTTTGGTATATTGCTCAACAGAGATGAAATACATACCATTAGATAGCTCTTACTGAGTAGGTAAAAAAGTTATATGGCGCCCAGCCCCTAGCAACTGTATTTTTTGAAATAATGTACAGTCAACGTACAAGGCCGGCGTTACCGACGTAGTTTTTGTCGTCTATGTGGTAAGATTTATTTGCGCTTAGAAAGGTTACGGATGTCTTAGACAGTACACCTTAGATTTACGCTCACAGTAGTAGTTTAACCCCTCCATCATACTGCTCAGTGCTCACCCTTGGACGGCGGAGCAGGTAACGATGACAAAACAGAAAATATAAATAGAAGATAAGTAATATATAAGACTGCATAAGTGTTACATAAATTGTATTAAGAACATAAATCCCTCAACTTAAAATCAAAATCCTTTCTTGCGGATGCCTTCGTCATAACATCTACCTGCGTGCAAAATTTCAGCCCGATCCAGCCAGTGGTTTGGGCTGTGCGTTGATAGATTACCATGTCAGTCAGTCACCTTTGAGTTTTATATATACAGATTATTAATAATTTCTGAATTATGAGGGGGTCAAAAGTAGCTGCAAATGGTTCGTGTAATATTACACACGGTGCTGCTCGCCAGTTCTGTTATGCTGGAACTTGGCTTGATACGCTACCGAGTGTCTAGATTTGACACGTCTGGTCTGGTATGTTAAATTTTCATTTTTCAGCACATTTTTCAAGTTTCATTGAGCTGAAATTTCTGGAAACGTTTGTACTTATTCAATTTGTATTGAATAATCAAATCGGTAGAAAATAGAAGACTTCTACTAATTAGCTGAATAGTCAACGCGACGGAGACACGGCCCCATACGTTTTGCGTCAAGGCCGGCGCCCACATAGATTTTACCACCAGCATTTTTGGTGTGTGGAAAATTTAGCATACTTAGAGCCGATTTCACCAACGTCTGTTAATGTTAAAGCTCGAATTAGTATGACATTATTTATTTCGTTTTTCATACAAATAAAAGAGAAAACATGACATTTTATCAAGCTATTAAAACTAACAGACGTGGTGAAATTGGACCTAAGTTGTAATTTGACACACGATTTTTTTACTTTTTGTGACATCTAGGGCGGCAACATACATCAGTTTTCCTGATTCGGAGACCGTATCATGAAAAATTCCGTACAACTACCACACACATCAGATTTTTTCCGTTCGGAAAAATCTGATGTGTGTGTGAGTGCACACGTTTGAAAGAAACATGGATTTCGACGAAGATTTCCTCCTTGCAATAGCATTTTTTTTCTCAGAAAAAGAAAAAGCGTCATTGTTACTGGGTACACCTACTAAACACACAAAGATTAACGGAGGGCCAATATTATGTGCAAAGAGACTATCCAGAAAGATATTTTGTCTATCATCGGATGTCCAAAAGCTCTTTCGACGAATAATTTGGTAAAATAAGAGACAAACTTGTAAAACAATATCCCTGTTATGACAATCTTCGTTGTTTAGATCCCACAGGCATGGGAACCCACAGTAAGGAATTATTAAGTGTTCAATATCACTCATCGTCAATAGTCGTATTCGTGGGTGTCCCAAGTCCCAACAATGCCTACGGTACGCGTCCGCTCAGCTTGATCGCGCTGCGCTGATGCCTGATTGAGCGTTCCGTTCGGTATTTTTTCGAATGTATATGGCGGGCCCTACAAAATGTATGTAGGCTTTGCATCCGTTTCGTTTTTTTCCGTCAGGAATTCCGGATGCATGGGCTTGCATTCAGGAAGAACGGACGGAAAAAAAACCGTACGGAAACTGATCGAACGTGTGTGACATGCAATTACTTTTGTGTGAATTTACTGTGTTCGGAGGCCCGGTTTCGGAAAACGGATCAGGAAATCGAATCAGGAAAACTGATGTATGTGGCCGCCCCTATACTAATGTTATACATGATGCGAAAGTGTCTGTCTGTCTGTTACAAAATATTAATGCTAGTGGTCAGTGAAAATAAATACATATTTGCACTTTCTTCATTAGGACATACAAGGTCAAGAGTCAATTCTTTATAATATTTAATAAGGTACTAGGATTTTTAATAAGATGACTGTAATTTACAGTTTTAATAAAAACCCTACACAACATTAAATTTCTATTACGACATAGCCATTTTCTATGGATTATTTACTATACAGAAATTGGATATCGAATAGGAAAGTGTTGTCGTAGGTCATTGCTTATCAAATTGCTCGTAACCTGGGCCACATTCGCCGGCGTCAGGAATGGAGATATTCGGGGGTTAACGACACGTCATTTGGACGATTACTAAGCAATTTTAATGCTCCTGGGACTTGGCTGTTTACATAATTACAGTTCCGCTTCCCTAATGTATTTTGGACACTACTCGCGCGCTTGGGATTCCGCCGCCCCAGTGCCGAATTCCTTCCAAGTAATAACGGTTTGAAGCCTTAGGGGAGAGGGAAGAAAGGATGATATCATCAAAAGTGTTATATTATTGAAAAAGGTGGAAATAGCTTTTTAAGGTTGCGTAGTAAATATAAGGTTCCTTAGTTGTTTTGTTTGTCCGTCTGATGATCCCCGCTATCGCAAACTACAGTTTTTTATTTAGCTATATATTTTATTTTACTACAATTTGAGTTGCCGCCAGATGAAATAATCATGAGAATCAGTCGCCACTGCTCACGTGTAGCTACTAGCTGGTTTGCACAAACAATCTCTTATATAGGTTATACCTATTATACATATAAAATTAGCACGTCCGTCGCTGCCTTAATTACGCCTCTCAAGTAGGCAATTAATGCACGCCACAAGCACGAAAGTTATTCCGTCTAGTTGTTTTGTTTCATAATGAAATTCTCTTGGCGTCAACAGGAATAGTTGTTACATATTGCGCGAACTGTGGACTGTCGACACATTTGTCACTATACGACCTACGAGTTACGACGCAACTTGCATCCTGAAACAATTTTTCGCACCTTAGTAGATAATAATAAATTTATTATGTGGGTCACTTAGGGCTACAGCGCCTACAGCTCACTTATGAATTGAGGCATGCTTCAACTCCCAAGCAGTCGGATTCGACCGCGAAAACAATAGATTTCCAGGAATCTACGATCGAGGGACTACGACAGACTATTACTAATTATTGCTTTACCAAATGCACTCGAAAGTCGAAACCAAATATGTTTATTGCAATTTTTTGTCTTAATGTCTTTCGTGTGAGCCCTCGCCCTTTTAAAGTATAATAATTATAATTTCTCTCTAACGCTGCGTCAATATTATGTATTTTGTGAATGCTGCATGGGTCATCCTATTAAGTGTCTAATACACTAGGCCGAAGTTACGCGGCGTAAATTCCGCATGATTACCTACGTCCGCAATGTCAAACGCATGTAACAAAATACGGACGGAACGCGACGGCATAGTGTGTCATCGCCCATCGGTAATTTAATTGCGGGCGCAATCATGCGGAATTTACGCCGCGTAACTTCGGCCTAGTGTATTTAGACACTAACAGCTCAAACGGATCCGTTAATAGTACGTCGCAAACTCTTATACTAGCTAAAGGTGATTGATACCATTTTTCGTAGTTAGGAATTCGGATTCAACAAGGAAAGCTATTTCTCAAGTATGGCAACCGAAAAGACCGAAGTATTTCCGAGGTTATCGATTTTCCGTAACACGAGACCCTAATAAAATCAATGTCCATAGTTGGGGTCAAATTTTTCGTCCGTCCAGTACATTTTATGCGGCCCTGATAGTAATTAGAAGAGACGTGACCGGCATTTTCAGAACACGTCTCAAAAGGAACTTTTATGTCGTGTTAGTTAGTTTCGTTTGATGAGGGTTTTACAAAGTCTTAACACCGAATAATTTTATCCAACACAAAATCAATACAACATAATATTGATTATGATATTTTATATCCTATTGATATTGCAAATAAAATAATGATTGCAGATTAAGGTAGTATAAGTTTTGTTATAAACTTAGAACCCATAGTTGATTTTTTTTATGAAATAAGGGAGCAAACGAGCAAACGGGTCACAAGATGGAAAGCAACTTCCGTCGCCCATGGACACCCGCAGCATCAGAAGAGCAGCAGGTGAGTTGCTGGCCTTTTAAGAGGGAATAGGGTAATAGGGGAGGGTAGGCATGGGAAGGAAAGGGAATAGGGGAGGGTAGTGAAGGGAATAGGGTAGGGGATTGGGCCTCCGGTAAACTCACTCACTCGGCGAAACACAGCGCAAGCGCTGTTTCACGCCGGTTTTCTGTGAGAACGTGGTATTTCGTGGCCGGTCGAGCCGGCCCATTCGTGCCGAAGCATGGCTCTCCCACGTCTAAATTGGATTGGGTGCGCGGTAACTTAGTTTCTCGTATCATTCTCTACAAAAGATCTTATTTTATAGAACGCAATATGGTACCTAACTATGTAGTTAGGTATGTACTTACTACCTAGTGCCGACATAACACAAACAAGTACGTATTCGAGCTCCCTGCGAAGTCAGATTACCAAAACAAACATCAAATTCGAGTCCATTCACAAAACAAAAGTTGTCTCACCCCGTACACGTACAGCTATAGCCTAGACCACAGTACCCCCTAGTCTGGTCGTCTAGCCGTCTGGAATTACCCCATGCATACCTACAGCCGCTGCTCCACCATTCTTGACCCTCGCAGCACGGAATAGGGAGGAAAATGCAGTAAACACGCGACAAATTTACCATTTAAACTCTCCCACTTGGAAATAGGGTTGATTTGTCAACGCCGTCTCGTCCTGAATTTGTCACGGCGAAATGGCCTTTAGCCCTTCGGGATACGGTGCGGGGTTTTCGTCAATAACTGTTACCAGGCGACGCTGCTATGGCTACGTGCATCTATAGTGTGTATTGAGTCATCAGTGCACCCAAATTGGAGGAATATTAATTAAAGGACTGCATATCTTGTTACGCTATAGCCCTTATTCGTGTATTCTGATGAGGACTTTGCAGTATCTTTTGGAGAGCTCATTCGGCTAACTACTCTAAACATTAACTCGCTTTATCTCAAATGGACTGAATTTCTGCATAGACGTAGATAATAGAAGTATGCTTAAGGACAAAAAGGCCAAAGAAATAATATTGTGCCACAGAATTTCGGCTATCACACGAAAACGCATAATATTTTTGGGGATAACATACACCTTTTCCAAGTCAAAATTTTTCTCACTTTTGGTAAAAATCGGTCAAGTCTTCAGCGGTTTAAGTTTGAACAGTTAATAGACAGACGAATTAAAAATATTTGTAAGGATAATCTGGATTAAGGCGACTCAATTACGGTTGCACAGTTTCTCACAATTTGAAGGATTTTTATGAAATTTAATGAGAAATTTTATAGTACTTATTAATAAAAAGCTTTTATCGAAATAGAAAGGTTAGGCTGTAAATCTCCGGTGTCGAGACGGCGCACTTTTATTTACGACGTTAGTGAAACATGGGGGATGGTGGTACATTAGGGAATGCCTGTGAAAGAATTTATTAAAATAACGGCCAGAATAGTTACATATAAGGTGTGGTAAAATCAACTACATATATAATTTATATGTAGTTGATTTTACCACACCTTATATATAATTTGTGCACATTAATACCACCTGAGTTATTCACTTATAGGTTCACCATGTACCTACTTAATTTGCTTTGGTTATATTGAAAGTCAATGTTGTCTGTACTCTGTGGCTGGGCTTGACATAACTCAACCAAATTACGTTGATCCGTTATCTGCCTATGAATCAATTTCTCGGATAGTATAGCAGTACACTTTAAGCAGAAAAATAATTGCCATACTCGAGAAAAACCCTGATACATAGGCGAGTTCGCCATCCAAAGGTATTATTTTACCACCTGTATCTAGAACTAATTTTTAAGAAGATATTGCATCGACAATTATTAAGCGCCTTGCACATTGCAGTACAATCAATCGCAAGAATAAACGATAGGGTTGTGCAATATGTGTTTTAATATACTTATTTAAATCGTGCGGGAACCATACTTTTTCAGGGATAAAAACTACTACTATAAGTTATAACCCTTAGGGCTTGAGTCTTTACGTATCACGTCCCATATGAAAATATGTCGTTAAAATCGCGTCAGCACGAAGAGGATTGACAGATAGAAAAACAAATTTAACTTTCGTATTTAGAGCAATATAATAGATACATATTTCACATCATAAATTTACTCGTGCGGACAAATAAATTACATTCCGGTCGATACTAAATAATATGTGAATTTAATCATGCCTAATACCGTTTAACATTTGACTTGATCGGATAACAGCGTTTTAATTAAAACGAAATTAATGTAATTTGGTGCAGCCGTATCGATTACCGAATATCCATCAATTTATCCTGTCAGAAGTGACAGACAGGGCTGACAACATATCAAACATAATTCAATTAATTTAAATGGAGAACTTCGTTGGAATTTTGTGGGGAGTCTAACATATTCCCATTACCTACGAATAATAAAAAGTAAAAACTATACAAATAAAAATATTATTAAGTACAAATTACAATGATCCCGGAAAAAAAAATCGATTGCCACGCGATTATCTTGTTTATTTGTTGATATAAAGTTAAAATTATCTATTTCTTTATTTTTAGTTGCGTTTTCTAAAAGTTGTTTTATTTAGATTTTAGAACCACGCCATAGGAAGTCGAGAATAAACTGCCCTGTAACTTTTGTCCTCTAAATGTTTTACTGTGTTTGGCTGGGACACTTATAAAAGAGATTTTATCTTTTTACATTTTATGGCAGATATTACCTCGATTTCCAGGAGACTGTTTATTTTTGCGCGATAAAAAGTAGCATTTGTCCTGACTCGTAGACTATTGACTTTAAAAATGGCTTTCTTTAAAATTACTACAATAGTTTCGGAGCCCATTCGATACAAACAAACAACCAAAAACTTAATACTTAATTTGCTATTAAATAGATCTGTTTTCTGCTAATGTATCTTCAAGGAAAAACACCATAAGTAATATATTTTCTTAAATTAAGCAAGCCGTAGTTGACTTCAAGAGACACAAGCAAGTACAAAACAATCCTCTCCCACGTCCAGAGCTTCAAGTTCAAGTAAAAAGACGTGTTAGCTTTTATTTCAAATAAAAAAATGAAGCAGTTCAGAAAAAAATGTAACGTCAAGAGCCAAGACAGGCAGAAGGCTGGCAGCCCTGGAAGTCGTTAAGGCCCATTCACTTAGCGTCTGCAACTAAACAAAGACCCCTATTATTATCAATCTACCCGCATAAAAATACACCGCCGTTCTTGATACAGAACGATTATGTATATTGTAGCCCCTAGCTCCTCTTCAATAGCTTTACTTGAAACGTATTGTATGGTAATTTTTAAACATCCTCATTTTTTCACCTTTTTAACAAGCCTTTAAGAGGGAAGGTCAATTTTTATGTTTGCATCTCTGATATTTAAAATTGTATAACTATTATAGAGTTAAAGGATTAATTTTTATTAGCCCCCGACCAATAAGAGGGGTGTTATAAGCTTCTATACATAGGCAGTAGATATACTATCGTCATACCTGTGGAATATAAGTTTTGACGATTTGCTGTGTATTCCTTTGCCGCATCACTGTTATCTGGTAGACTATGGAGACGATGGGTTCCTCCTTGTTGAAAGCAATACGCGAACTGATATAGAAAATAAGGCAAACAAGTGCCGTAGTGTAATTGCGAGTTGGGAGTCATAGAAATCGTTTGGAATTTGCGGCGCATAAAACGTATCAAATATTTTGAAAGGCTCTCTTATCACAACTCCTCGCATTAAACTTAACGAAACAAAATATATCAAACGTAAACAGTCACACTGTTATCTTGGACCGATTGTAGAAAATAAATTTACATTTTTAGAACATATTAATTATAGAGACGGGCGAAGAAGCTTAAATATTTTTTTATAGTTTCACCAAAATATCGACGTCTACATGGGGTCTCTCGTTAAAAAAGTTAAAAATTATATATACAGCCACATATTTAGGCAGAATTTGCTACAGCTCACCTGTACAGATAGCCTGCTCACAGTCTGGGCAGATAGGGCTACGATAGGAGCAGCCCGACGTAAACTTTTACAAAGCCAACGTCTCGCATTAATATTCCTGAGTAAGGGCCGGGACACAAAAACACGGCACGACGTCGTACGTCGTCGTACGGCGCCGTGTCGTGGGACTCCACGACGCGCGTCATAAAAAACCACGGCACGGCGCCGTACGGCGTCGTACGACGTCGCGTCTTAGAAACTCATCTTGAATTTCTACGTGAGTTTCTACGGCACGACGTTTTTTTTGTGTCCCGGCCCTAAGGCATATAGAACGGTCAGTGCTGAAGCACTTCCTGTCCTGTCGGGTGTTTTGCCTGTAGACTTAGAAATACAGCGTCGAGCTGCCTTATATTATAAAAATAAAAAAATACGACCCCAGATTTCTTAAGCTTGAAAGACAGAAATAAAGTAAGTAATTCGAACCGCTAAATGTAACACTACAAAATCTTAAATCTGAGTGGCAGGTTCGGTGGGATAACTCAATCAAAGGTCGGCACCTGTACAATTTCTTTCCCTCGGTACGCAAACGACTCGCTATACTTTGGATAGAAATCGATCACTGCGTTGCACAATTCTTAACCGGTCACGGCAACTTAAAGCTAAACTTCATAGATTCTAGTTGGTTCCGTCTCCATTTTGCGAGTGCTCGACCGAAGGCAGCCCGGAAGAACAAACTGTTCATCACGTACTCTGGGAATATGATCTCTGGCATGAGGAAAGAACCGATATGTTAAACAGCCTCCTGCAAATTGCAATTTGTTTCTAGAGTCGTATATTACGATGACCTCGTAGGCAGTGCAAAGAATTTCCGTGCTTTCAAACGTTTTTGTCATAAATACTATTGGAAACTACGGAAACAATCCAACACAAGCCTGTCAGTTTACTGGTTTAAGTAAAGGTCTCTATTAAGTAGGCTTAATATAATTTAATTATTTTCCCGTGATGCTTTGTTCGGACATTAATATAATGTCACGAAAATTTGGCTGTCTGTCGCTTTGCTTGGGGAGGGAAATAGGATTTCTCCTACTCCTCCTACCTTTCTTCTGATTAATTTCGTTGCGGGTCCCAAAACAGATTTAGCTTGTCCCTCGGGCATCCCTGAGATCATAATATCAAAGGGTTGGTTACCACTATTGATCCTGGCGAAACAGGAGTTGCAGTGGTGGGAATGTGTGGTGGGCCATTTGTCCGTTTTAAAGCATCTATACACATATTTAACTCTTTTGCTCTTACAGTCTACTAGGTTTTGCCCTCGTCTTCGTTTACGGGATATTATACGGTATACCCCTTGACCAAACACTTTATTGTAATAAACTCTTTTGTTGAATTACGGTGTTGAGTTTTGCAGAATCCTTTTTCAAAATCTTGTATGTTTTAAATGCATTATGGACCAAGAGAGCCTTCGTTAACGAAGGAAGGTCTGGCCCTCGCGGGCTCTATTAAAAAGTCGCTGATAATTCTTGCTGACATAAAAGACAAGGGTTATTAGTTATTACGTCTTTAATACGGTCCGGTACTGTTGTGGATCGATGGTTTAAAAAAAATATTTTTGTATGTTACATTGTAGGCCTACTATACGTGCTTGGCCCAATATAATAACGATGTGATAGTTTGAAGTAGACATGATGAATGATCCTCTGACAACACCCCAGTCTAGACGCCGTCCCCGACGAGACCCAATTAGCTCGTAAATTCACTTTAATACCGTAAATACCGTATTTATGGAGAAAAATGACGTAATTATTTCAGTTGTCAGCGGCATTTTTTTAAGTTTTTATTTCGCAGTAGATGACAGTCATCCATTGTTGCGGGCTTTTTATCTAAGACTTCCTGTCGCTTCGTGTCTAATGAGGCATTTTATTACCAGGGAAAAACTTGATCAAAGTACAAAAACGTTTGTAGAAATATTTTCCGAAGAAAAATTTATATTTCCAATTATTTTAAGGGGAGTTCGCTTATGATCTCATTTATTTGTGCCTGTAAACTCTAGGCTTTGTTCAGGTATTTCTCGGGTATTTTTATTTAAGTTTGAACAATGAAAAGATGAAAGGTGTTTAATTTGTTCGAGAGTAAGTAAATGTCCCTTTGTTGATGTAAATAAGTGGGTGTATCATAAGATTTGTCAGTTGTGAAATAAGAACATTTAAGGATATTGTAGGCATATTATGTTCAGCGAAATTAACTTGTAAATTAAAGACAGAAAAGTCGTACGCGGGTATGGAAAAATATGAGGACCTAAGAACTAAGAAGGGTCTTTTTTTAGGGTTCCATATCCAAAGGGAAAAAACGGGACCGTATTACTGAGACTTCGATGTCTGTCCGTCTGTCCGTATGTCTGTCTGTGTCCAGGCTCAAGAACCGCTATAGCTAGACTTAGGAAAACACAGATTGTGTATATCTGTGGCCGCTATAACAACAATTATACTAAAAACAAAATACTTACATTTAATATTTAAGGGGGGCTCCCATAAAACGATCGCAATTTTTTGGCCTGTTGTTCGATTTCAAATTTTTTCTATATTTTAGTAAAAATGAAGGGGGTCCCAATACAAAAAACACAATTTTGGGCCTATTTTTGCTCTATAACGGTACAGAACCCTTCGTGAGCGAGTCCAACTCGCACTGGACCAATTATTTCTTTCAAAGCTCTCTCACGGTGTATTGTATGTCATATGAGATACATATTGCAATCGAAGGTCAATAACCTTTATACGGCGAGTATATAATATTATAATATATTTTTAATACTAGAGTCAATGGTCGAAATTCGACCTTAAATTTAATAATCTTCTTCTTTAGCTCCCCGTTTAAAGTATTGACTAATTTGACAACAGACTTCGACCACAGTACAATTCGTGTGTATGGGCTTGTCGTTCAAAAGATCGTAGTGTGCACATTGTAGTGTGTGTAATGTTTTATTTGTTAAAAAATTGTATTATAAAAGCATAATTTCAAAATAATATTAGCTCGATGCACTCCTTCACAAAATTTCATTCACCTACGTTTTCGCATTTTTGTCAAATTAAGGGCTCCAAAGTTTTTCGCTCGCGTATTAATAAGTTATATATAGATAAGCAAAGAGCACATATTATATTAAGATACATTAGTCTAAATTATCCGTAAAGTTTTTCGATCATGTAATAACGCTGCTCCTCGGGATTTAGATGAAAGTTTTACAATTCCAGTATTGTTTTTTCATCTGTGGTCTGAATGCTGGTCACGCTACGCCTCAGCCACACGTTTCAATTTGTAAACACGCTCAGCGCCAGTGTGGGTAACCATTTCAATTCCTACTTTTTGCTCTGCAAATGTTTAAAGGACGACTAATCCTGTATATGGATTAATTACTCGGTGAGCAGGTGATGAGATTCTCAAATACTTGAGCGCCTAGTGTTTTCCCGAAGAATTTCAAAAAACTTCTTTGGAGGCTTTGAAGTATGGCGTTTGGTAAGTGCGGGCTTCCGATCCAAATTATGTACATACTATACGCTATAATTATTGTTATTGCGTCGTGCGATTGTCGCTTGATAATAAATACTACAAAATTTAGTAGCATAATTTAGTAGCAATTAGGTGTGATAATAAAATTTAATATTACATAATATTACACACCATGAATAATAATTCCTGTGTCAATTACCTACTTATGATCAGAAAAGTATTTTAGATTTTATCTCAGATTACTAATATCTTAAATATTATTGTTTACATTGAGGGATACAAGATCAAGCCTCGTGGGGTCAGAGAACCCCGCTTTACGAATGTGGCTGCGGTAAAACAATACAACAGTCAAAGTTTGGTATTTCATCATTTTTATCATAAAATTATGGCTATAAATATCCTGATGGTGGCCATTATCCGCGTCAACCCTTTCATTTCAAATTCTGACCAAATAAAACCCCTCGCATTTTCCAATAAAATACCTCGAAATTTTTAACCGTCGATTTCTTTGGAACAAAAATTTTAACGTACAATTTTGCGAGTCGAACTTTGCCGTGTTTTTACAGGTTAAAAATTTATTGATATTCAGATACGGACCATTTCAAAATTTAAAAACAAAGCAATTTCATACATACAACGTCAGCTCTATGAGGCCGATAAAACATACGAACGAATGCGCTTTTACCGACGATTTCGTTGCTTTGTACCTGCCTAATGGAATAAAAATCCGTGCGCCATATTTTTGAGGGTTTATATTGGTACTACCGATCGACTATCAAGCAACTTTTGCAAAAAGCTTGCATCGATTAAAAAAACGAGAAGTCGATTTTACATACATGCAGTGAACGAGTCGCATGCTCATTTCCGCTGCAGTCATTATCCCATTTGGGTACTTGGGTACATTAACTACCTGCTAAGGTCATTTGGGTACAATTACGGACCCTCCTCAAGGAGTGCCGTGGAGGGTATAAATTGGGAGGATACAGGAAAGTGTTCCAGCCGGTTGCCCCGCGCTTAATGTGACACGGTTCAGCGCACCACAAGACTTACCAGGATACAAACATATTAGTATTCCGAATAATTTATAGCTAGACTTGCCGACCCTGTGTTACGCGGGCATCAAATAAAGATAATAATTTAGCATTTCTCTTAAGAGACTATATTATATGCGAAAGCAGATCATAATACGAGAAATGCTAAATCATTATCTGTATTTTTCAGTCGGAATGCTTAAAACGTTTGTTAACGTGTGTTATTTTGCCCCATATATTATTATGGAGGCCTTGAAATCAGTCTATTGTTAAAAAAAAATTTTTAATGTGATAAGGGGGGGCAAACGAGCAAACAGGTCACCTAATGGAAAGCAACTTTCGTCGCCCATGGACACTCGCAGCATCAGAAGAGCTACATTTGATGGGGATTGGGCCTTTACCGTAGGCCGGCCGGTTTTCTGTGAGAACGTGGTATTTCTCCGGTCGAGCCGGCCCATTCGTGCCGAAGCATGGCTCTCCCACGTATAAATTATGTTATTACTTAAACAGTAAAGATTAGAATGAACTTAACAGCGGCTTCTCATTTTTAAACTTCATAATTTCCTACGTGTGTCTACCTCGAATGGTTTGGCTTCAAGATAGTTATTTCGGTTATTGCACTGGTGACGAGAAAAATGTTTTAGCTCAACATTATGTTTTAATTTATCTAACAGGCTATATATTTTTACCGTACAAGTGTTCTGCTTAACCGAGATATTACCGCGATGTCAGAGGTGTCACAAACATCTTCCCGACTCTCGCTTATATCGAGGCAAATTGTAATCGAAAGGCTGTGTTTGTGAGTACTAGTGAGCTGGAATTTCAAACATTTTCCTACTCAAAATACGCACGTAATATTATCAAGGTATTTCTGGCGCTTGCTAAACCCTATGTCACTCCTTAATTTTATTACCTATCTGTCAAAAAATCAGCTTTGCCTCTAACAACGTAAAAAGCAGCAAGTATAATATTATGTTTACGAACGTTAGTTCATAATGTAAGAATTGTAAAGTCATAGTAATTAAATTCTATTATAGTCATGTCCATAAAATACTAACAAAAATGAAATGACATGGCAAAAGTTGGTTCGGGCGAGTTCAAAAGTCGGCTCGGTCACGGCTCATGGCTTCGTTTCCATAACACGATCTACCTGCGTCCTACGGGGTGTTTACTTGTCAATAAAATTGAATACAACAAATTATAATATTTATTCAAATTCTAGATCACCCGTGAACTTCGCATCAATGCCCTCGTAATATAAACCTTCCCTGTACTTCCACGAATATTTCAAGACCAAAACCACAGAATATATATTAGTACTTAGTACCAACCAAAACTAGCTAAATCGGGTCAGTCGTTCACAAGATTTAGACTACGTAATTTAAAAATATTTTTTATTTTAAATATAGATAAAAAGGTACTTCTCATCATTTTGATAATATTATAATGGTCGTGGTCGTCGGCTTATTATAAAAATAACTACTTACCAATGATATTTTGAGTTTTTCATACAATATCATTGCTACTTACTTAATGTTAATCCTTCTATAACTTCTTTGGAGTGATTAGTACATGATATAAATGAATAAGATATGAGTAGGTAACTAAGAATTATTATAGCCCTTCGATCGCCCTTTTATACATAATAGGACATACACAAAATACACACTCATGCAAACTCTATAGTTTACTGAGAAAGTAGCAGCGTTGAAAGAGTAACTTTAATGGATTGCTGTAATAGAAATCGGAAATTTACTATTTAATTATTTTCTTGCTAAAGTAGTGCATAACACGCAACCTACAGCTTAAAACTTAAAAGTAAAGATCTGCCTAAAAATAAAATAACATTATCTAAGAAATCTAGACGAATCTCGTTATTTTAGAAAACAGTATTTTAGAGATATTTATTTTAATATTAAAATTCTATTCTTTCATAAAACGGTCCTTTAGTTCCTTAGCATTGGAGAGCTGCAGCAATATAAAACGAACGAAATTCGTTCTGACCTCACAAGGGCTCGTGTCCCAGATCGAGGTTTGCTTTGTTGCGAGAGGTATAATAAGCCGGCAGTCGGGACAGTCGGCATCGCAAATAATTTCCTTTCCACGGAAAACACGTCAAATGTGTAAACTATTGCATAGCTTTTATCGCGGTGACCGAATTAAGAAATTCCGTAACGAAAAAACCTAACACCCCCCACTCCAACCGGCACAGCGGTACGGCAACGCTGGTCGGTGCGGCGTTGCCAGACTTCGGCACGGTGTTTGTGTGCGTGCAACCAGACGCATGCGAATTATAATTGCATAAGTTGTTAAAAATGCTAACACCTTTACAGCAGTCCCCGCGTGCCACACGTATTTTTAACAGGATTTTGTTTATGTGGCAACCTAATCTTATACATGTCATTCATGTCAATGTCAATGTAATTTGGTTAGGCTATATCAATTTCAGTTGATACTCGTAGATGACGAGTTACATTAATTAGACATAGCCCGACCAAATAACGTAAAATGAAACAATTTCAGTTGATAAGTGAATTTCTTTACGGATACTTTGCTTTTATATTAACTTTACAAAAATATATTGTTCTGTGACTGTACCCAAGAGTAACCCCACAATCCTGCATCGCGCTATCGAAGTTTTCTATGCGCTTTGTTGGATATACGGCAGCTGAAATCAATCACGAGGGCCTGACCGAGCATAACACCTCGCTCTATTCGAAGACTTCTTTCCTTTGCGCACCACCACGCACATATTTTCCATTTTTCTCTTCGAAAGCTTTGTGGAAATGTTTTAAGCTGAGTTCACTGAACTTCTCTACCTACCCAAGATACGAAAGCACCATGGAATATAAGGTTCAAGTACATTAAAACTGCCATTATCATCGAAAGGTCCCATCTATCAAAACTAATCTCTATCGCTATTAAAATGCAATCAGCCGTCTAAAGTCTTCGAAGTTTGCGCGAATTTCGTTGAAATGGGCGAAGTCGGCCGAAATCCTATAAAAATACAGCGCAAATGGAAAACTTTGAGAAACTTATACCTGCAGTTGAAATACGAATAATGAATTCATTTTGGATGCTGCCTCGAAAGCCCTGACGCACACTAGGGCGTATTACGATTTACGAACATTGCAAACTGAAAAATATACTGAAATAAATCGAAATGAAATTATACATGTACAATGTAGTTATGTCTATAATAGTTATTATTCATGTAATGTGACACCACTAAAAAAATGTGGTATACAGACTTTTAAAGTGAAATAAAATGTAATGTATTTTGAACTATTTTGGTATTATATATATATATATATATAATTATTATTTTTCTGATAACATTAAACTAACAACGTTTCATACAAGAACTCCACATATGCCTACAACTTTAATTAGCAGTATAGTTTGAGCCAAACGGGAGGGAACAAGTAACTTCGCGAAGTTTTATTTCAAAGTTCGATTTAATCTGCTTAATTCAATTCTATTCAACTTCTGTTCTTTTTATGCTCGAGACTTTAACAGATAAACTTTTTCGGTGTGGGGAATTTTGTTTTGTTAGGTCGAAGTTCTACTTAATTTCGAACTTCAGGCTGCTGTACATGACAGTGATGTTATTTAACTCTTCCATCATCATCATCAACGTTCTGTTGAAATTTATTGTGTTCACAAATACTGTAGTTGTGTGTGTATACTTTTACTTTTTAATAACTTTAATTAATTCTTATGTAGGTAGTGATATTAATTCGAATTATTACAAAAGGAAATCCATATTCACAATGAAGTGTGTGTGCGTCAATACACCGTCAGTGTGCGCGTCTGTGTGAGACTGTGTGCGTGCGTCTGTTACGTGCGTTTGTCCCTAGATGGTGACATTTGCTGTGACACGACACTTAATTAGCGCTGACGACCGTTCCGGACTATATCCAAATATGGCGTACAATATACAGACACAGTTTGAACACTTTATTAAAGCGCAAATTTCGTGTTATAATCTCATGCATTGCATTAGTGGATAATAATGGTAACGATCAATTTTCGCCTACAAAATCTCGATCAGACCGCGATCAACGAAGTTGTCATTTGACAACCTCTGTGGCTCAGTTGGTGGGCTGTTGGTAGCTCAAGCCGGGGGTCGCGGGTTCGAATCCCGCCGACGGAACAAAAAGTTTTCAAAGTTCCTAAGTCATCGATGTGTATCATATAATAAAAATCCTAAATATATGTATAGTATTAAAGTATTAAATATATTTCCGTTGTCTGGTACCCGTAATACAAGTCCTTCAGGTACTTACCACGGGGCCAGACTGACGTGGTGTGAAGCGTCTATAGATATTGTTAAATTATTATTTAATCTGTTAGAACTTGTATTATTGTAATACTAGATGACGCCGTCAACTCCGTTGTGCCAAAACTCGTCTATCGCGGCGTGACCGGACATTTTTCCGGAATAAAAAGTATCCTATGTCCTTTCCCGGGACTCAAAGTATGTCCATGCCAAATAAATAATCAGTTCAGCGGTTTGGGCGTGAATAGGTAACAGACAGACAGACATACAGACATACTTTCACATTTATAATATCAAGTATGGATTTGTCTAAGAAGCTAACACAGAAAATATTATCTGAGTTTCCATTTTCTATTTTAGACTGATATTTAAAAATAAAGTATAACGTAATACCGACTAATAGTAAAGTTTCTTGCCTTAGTCTAGACATATCTTTACCAAAAGGCATTAAGTTGATGTTAAGTGTGCGCTGACTGAAATAAAACTTCACGGGGACATTATGCTAAGTAAATGTGCTGTTGGCTTGTCTTTCACGCTCTAACACCTAAATTCAACATATTATGTAGTTACGTATTTAGAAAGAAGCTCTATCTTTATACCATTTTACAATAATTTATTTAACACGGTATCCAAACGGATACGAAAACGTAGTTACCGTGGAGTTCATGTATCCAAAAAGATACATTGGCACTGAATTGTAGAGACAAAAATAATGAAAAAAAGCATATAAATATAATTTCTAAATAAAATAATAATCCTTATAATCCATTATAAATAAATTTTGCTTTTGTATGGTGGACTATGAAAGTGTTAAAAATTAAAAATGTTCTATACTATATCTATACTAAAATTACAACAATAATAATTTTAAGAGTAGACAAAAACGTTGTGGCGTAGCTTAATACATTAATTCATATTTTATGATTAATATTATAATTTATAACGAAGTTAATTAATTTTGTTATATGATTTTGGCATATGTTATTGTTGCCAGATAATAAAAGATATATGAAATATTTTAATTACAGCAGGCATCCTCAATATCTAAGGGCCTGTTTCACCACTTTCTGATAAACTGCCGAATAGGCTATTCACAACTTTTTCGACAGATTCTCCATACTTGATCTGTCAAGTTAATTGGTGGATAGCCTATTCATCACTCATCAGGAAGTGGTGAAACAGGCCCTTAATCTTTTAACTCGTTATCTCAGACATCTCAAATACATAGAGCTCCGTGAAACCGCAAATACATCCTTTTCACGACGTGTAGTTAGAAGTTAATGTAGATGGGAAAATAAAACGGCGCAAACATTTCGCGCGGCTCGGCGGCAGGGACTTGCACTAATTTTTTTCACTTAAGTTGAAAATGAAGCGACGAGCCGACTTAATGAGTTCCCCGGCACCGGATAGAACGAGGTCGTTTCCCAAATAAAACTAGACGTGGGGTAGTGATGGGACAGTGGGGACATCGATATTATGCTCATTCGAATAAGTCGATCACTCGAGTCCCCTTGAGATGAGAGATTATAGAACGAATGATTCAGATGACTAGGTCGAAAATTATAAAGAATTATAATTATGTTGTAGTATCGGTAGTAAAGAAATTTATGTTTTAATATAATTGCATTTTATTTAATTTAAACAAATAGTTGTAAAATATACGATAAAGTGCCGAGGTAACTTTTTGTGTTATAAACATTTTAGTAATCCTTATTTCTAACTGTCAGTCAAAAACTTCGGGGGAAAAATGTACAAAAAATATTTTTTAAATATTCATTCGCTCGCTGAAAATGTCCGCTGCCAATCATCTGTTATTCACTGACGAATTTCGCTGCGCTCCCAACTCCATCGTTTAGCATCCGCCATGTCAGCTCGAGGATTAAATTAGGATTCAAATTTACGATCCACCATGAGAATATTCGAAAAATAAAAATTCACACTTGTTTTATTTCTGTTAATTTTAATAATAACGTTTATTTGCAAAAACATGGTAATGACAATATTAGATGGTACAATGAGAAATAGAGCTCATGTTTTGTCGGATACATCTCGACGTGCAAATATTGTGGAAATAAAAGTTACATTTAATTTTCTTAATTCTTTGACACATAATATTTAGTTGCAGTTAGTTTTTATTATTCATAGGTTGCAGTACAATATTGTTAGTAAAAATTATAATAAATTAATCAAATGTCAAGCAGTACAAATATGCAAAAAATAAATTAAAAATTGTCAAAATGAAATGTTACTTATAATTATTACAATATTATATTATCATCATTAATAAAATCGTCAATGGTATAATACATTTTGGCTAATAGTAATTGAAATAAATTATTTTTAAATTTGTTTAATGACATTTTTTTTAAATCGTTAGGTAAGTTGTTATATATACGGATAGCCATGCAGTATGCATTTTTAGAAAATAGAGCTAGTTTCTGGTCGGGAATGCACAAGTTTTCACGTTTCCTACCTCTATATTTAGAACAGTCCTTGTTTTTAGCAAATAAGTATATATGTTTATAAACAAATATAGCCGTTTCGTAAATGTAAAGACAAGGCAAAGGCAGTATATTCAACTTTTTAAACAGCGGCTTGCAACTGTCCAAATACCCTGCGCCGCATACAGATCTTACACATTTTTTTTGGACCTTAAATGCTCTAGTAGTATCGGTTGAATTGCCCCATAGTATAATTAAGATTGTTAAAGATTTTAAAATACAAAATGCATTATTTCAAGGCAATTTTTTTTAATATGACGTATTAAATATAGTCGAACAATTTTTCATGTGAGTAGGATGTTTACCAGCCTTCGTAATGTTAATCCTGCAAAAAGCAGTACATCCACCATATACAGGAAACGACTTACGTTTTAGGTACTTAACCGTTATAGCCTTTTTATCACTCCCACGCATGTATGTTTACTTAAAAGGGTAACATTACAATCGCATTAGGTCGATTACTCGATAACATTAATCACGGTTATGCCTACCGAGCACATCACTAGCAAAAGGGAACGCGATTTCAAATACAAATTGCTACATTAACGAAATTTCACTTTGACGCTGCATTGGCTCACAACGGGCACTATGAAATTTGATTTCTTTGCTGTTTTATGAAAGTCTTTGAGGTAATGTAAGAAATTTTTTTAGGGCTTCAATGTATTTTACGTGTAGCGTTTTTATTTAACTTCTATTTTTTTAAGTTGCGAGCTTTTTATGCTGTTTGCCTTTACAGCATAAAAAGCTCGCGACAATGCTTTTACGGGAGGTCGCAGACGGCACACTTTTTGTGTGATCGAGTCTGCGGCGCACGAATGGCCGCGCCATGGCGACTGTATGTGCGCCGCAGACTCGATCAAATACAAATTATAATACAATTATAATTTGTATTTGTGAGCAGGATATTAATTTAACAAAATCCAAAAATAGGCAATAAAATGATGTCAATAATATGTACCTAAGTTAAAGAGACTCATAAAGTCAAAGACATTTTTTTAATAATTTACTGAGTCCTTAAGGTTTTATCATTATTGGAAAGTATTTTTTGTTGTGTTACCCTTTTTTAATCCTTAATGAAAATACTTATTTCAATGATATCAAGCTCTTCTCGATATTTACTAATAGGATTTACCGTATATTAAATCAACCAGCTATAAATAATAAAAACCGTCGAATCATTTTCGCGTTACTCGTCGGCCGGATGTGACGTCACATATTTCCCTACATTCGGAGCTCTATTTCCGGTGCGACATATTGCATCGTAACATCATCCGAAATCTGGACACATTTGTTTAAAAATATAATTTACAACCAGTAATAAAATATTCAGTTTACATTTCATTTCCTACATAGTCCGAACTCCGTGTTCAATATTGTAATGCTATAATTTATCAGTAAGGGTCCGTTTCATAACCGCGTACTCTGCAATGAATTGTTTATGATGAAGTTTTTTCTGCCAATCAATAAAATAAAAAGGTTTTTCTATAAGCCATTGGTTGTAAAACAGGACCCTCAAACATTAAAATCATTCGACTTTATTTATTACAAACATACGTCATACACCCTTCAAAGTTCAACTATAATATTATATTATTGTGAGTGAAAACCTTTACATCAGTTTGAATTTACACAAGATACCTCTTTATGTAAGTAATTACTAATTAGAAATGTATGTTTCGTCACGGTCTCTGACAACTGCAGCGTTCTCTTAGCTCTAGCTAACCGCATCTGCGAATGAAGGCTTTGCGAGCTTTAAGCTTTATTATGTAACGTGATTGTGCTTTTATCAGACACCGGATTCAACATTGTGAGTGAAAAAGCTTTGGTGAATTATCAAAACATAGGTATGATAATTTTGTATGCATTGATAAAAATACTTTCTTTCAGATTTTGCCTAGTGATAAATCTTGCGTTTTAATTTCAATTTTTAATATCCCATGGAGGAGAGTAAACATTTATGCTTCAACCACTAACTCAATTTTCATAAAATTCTAACAGAGATGTAAAATTAGACAATGATAACAATATAAAATAATTGTGATATTAATTAATATATAAATTAATGTAATTATTGTGCTTGTGGTCGCTGATAACCTTGTTGTTCTATGCGACCTTAAATAAATGGAAAAAAAATGTTATGTTAATTTTACATTTATGTGTACAGGTTTTAACCTAGTAAAATTATTATAGCGTCACGCGTCAGGCAGTTCTATCTAGTATTTATTGTAAGTGGTAAATACACTAAACATTGGTGTATCTCGGGCACTCGTGAATATTGAATGGTGACGGCGGTGACCGGCGACCTATCCGGTGTCCCGGGCGTGACCAAGTTACTGATGAAACCACCAACAAGATCAAGTAGAATATTAAACTTTAAATATACATGCTTCATTAAAATAAAATTTAAATATTTTTTTCAGAATTAATTTTATCTAAAAATATTTTTTGAACTTGACTCGAATCTACAATGATGCCTACCATCGGTTTGGGAACTAACCCGGCGAGAAGAACCAGCGTAAGAAATTCGCATTATACCGCGTCGTCCGTCGGTCTGATTTAGATTGTGGGAATATGCATGGTGGCCACAAAGGAAGATCTTCCGACCGAGCGAAGTGGTATGCTCGGTCAGGCCGGAGCCTACGTGATACATTTCAGCTGTCGTATATATACTGACGCGCTCAGAAAACTTCGATAGCGCGATGTAGGAATAGGCGAATTGTGGGTAACACCTCAAGATTATATATTATGTACGGAACTACTGACGACGCGACGTACTCAATACGCGGAAACTTACCCCGTATGATCTTCAATGATCTACACTACCGTCGTCGATCAGCTGCCATACAGGAGTTGCAATGGTGGGAATGTGTAGAAGACTAATGCGCGCAATTAAAAAAAATACACATTAAACAAAGGATGATATCTGGGGGGCACGGTAGTGCCCCCGCCAAGACGAGTCATTCTATATTCTTCTTGCCATTTTCCCGGTCTCAAAGTATTACCATTCGTTTCATTAAAATCGGTCCAACAAACCTGAAGGTAACAGACATACATACTTTCGTGGTTATTATTTTAATCATAGATAATAAACAGAGGATGGTAATGAAGACGGTAATCCTGTAATGAGTGCCTCAATTAACAGATGTTCGACGTAAATTTTAAACAAACACGCTACGTCGTGTAGAAATCATACATTACAGGATTATAATTACATAATCGTTTTATATTTGTAATGTTGTTAGATGGTTGTTAGTCGAAAATGATTACAATGCACAAGCAATTATTGAGTTAATAAAATAATACACGTATATATTACAAAATAACACTTTTGTTAAAAGAAATAGAGTTTATATTATGTTATAATAATCTTATATATAAAATTCTCGTGTCACATGTTAGGCCGCGTACTCCTCCGAAACGGCTTTACTGATTTTAACCAAATTTTATATGCATATTCAGTGGGTCTGAGAATCGGCTACTGGGTACTTTTTATATTGATAAGTGCATATTTTGTTGAATACTTAAATAATAGTAAATTATTACAACTCGAGACTGACGGCGACCATTGTTTGTGCGACGGGATAGGTATGGACGTTGCCATGGTGACATACTTATTTAGTCACTTCAATAAAATAATACGGGCGAAATACTTTATATGACAAAGAAACGTTTGCCGGGTCAGCTAGTTATATTTATAAATATTAAGTAATATAATAAATATATTATATTACTTAATCATTGATTACTACCACAAATAATGATTAAGTAATATATTATATAACTTAATCATTAATTCCTACTATTCTTCTAAATACAGAACTTTTGCGAGCCTCAGTGGGTTTGAAAAACACTGGTCTATGTTATAGACCAGTGTTTAACCTTGTCAGTCGAGTCGTCAGTGCTTCGTAGAGGCCGCTACGGCGTAGCACGGAATTATTTTACTGGCGTCAACCGCTGGCTTCGACGTATATACTATATTTTTTAAAGATAGCGAAATTATTAATTAAAAAAAAGTATCATCGATACATTCAGATTTCAGAGTAATGCTTATAAATCAGATAAAATTATTTATTAGAGATTACTTAATTTCTTACTTGGTGTTTTTTATATTTTGATGCGTACTGTTGTAAGAGCAAATTTATCAAATTGGTAAGCATGAGATGTGTTAATATTTTTAATAGTCTGGATTACTATAAAGTATAAAAGTTACATTATCAATATACATAACGACGCAATGTGATAATGCTTTAGGGTGTGTATCGTCCGTTATACAGAGTTTACGCTAAAATAGCAAATTTTTTTGTGATTTGCAAGCGTGCTAGCGTTATGCGTTTGCCCATACAAAAGTTACTCTTTCAGCGCTGCTACTTTCTCAGTGAAGTTTATACAGGGGACCTCATGCACACCCAAAATAATAATTATTACTACGTTTTGTTACACCTTGTATAATACTGTAACAGTTACATTAACCTTTACAAACCATTAAAAGTTATCGACCAGTTAGGTTTATAACTATTTTAATACAACTTTACGTTAACTAAGTTGCAAACTTAAACTACGAGCAATCAGTTAAATCTAGCACTTAGTTTTCTGGGCTTGGGAACTAGACGGTATTAGGCATATTAAATTGTGCAGAAGTCTTGGGTGTACTTCTCTATAGCGCAATAATTGCCATTTATGACTTGAGAATTTTTCATATAAATGGGTTTATACGATTATTATTTTATATCCTTATATGCAAAGAAAATTTTAATTTAGAGTAGATTTATTATAGTACAAATAATAAATATTTATTCATTTGTATATAAAAGTAATATTTATTTTTTATGAAAATATATATAATATGTCTTCCAATCAATATATTTGATATGGGAACTGGCCAACAAATGAAGCTGTGGGATACAATATTATGTAATAATAATTATAATCTCTCTCTTTAAATAAAGAACACTGGAACGAACTGTCGCTAGTAGTATATCCGGACCAATACGACCTGCAAAAATTTAAGAAAAAGCGTATTCCCTTTTAAAACGCAGTCAACGCACGTGCGACTCTTCTGATGTTGCTAGTGTGGGCGACCATGGGCGACCGAAGTTGCTTTCCATCAGATGACGAGTTTGCTCGTTTTCCCCCTAATTTGAAATAAAAAAAATACTTATATATATTTTACACCAGTTTCTTTAAACTTAGTTCCAACCTTGTCAAACGTGACCAAAAGCGCTTCGCTACTAATAGGAGCCTCTCAAATGCAAACTAAACCACATTAACTTCTCATAAGGCTTCCTGGGAACATTTCCTGAAAACTGTGACTTATGGCCGCAAATATTTGCAAAAAAGTACGAGACATTACGAACTTTATACACAGAAAATGTTTTAAACGTGTGAACTGTTAAATTTTGTTTTGGTGAATACTTTTATTTAACATTACATTTTATCCGTCAGCGGCAGAAGAAGGTTTATGTTTTCGGGTGTTGTAGTTGTGTCTGGAGAATAGGTACATAAAACTGCAACATTCGAAACATAAAAGGCGAGTAACCGTGGTAAGTTTTTAACATAAAATAATTTGTCATAATATAATATTTGAGCCTGAAAGGTACTTCAAGGTAAGAAGAGTCTAGTAGTGAGGGATATTGGGTAATAAAATCATTCTTTTACGTTTTCTTTTGCGTCAGTGCTGACTTTAGTTAAATATTATAAAAGTTTAATTTCGTTTTTTTATGAAATAAATGGTAGGTCAATGAAGTTATTACCGTGAGCCAATATTTAACCGAAAGTCATCAGTGACGTAATGAAAAACCAATAATATGTTGTTAACGATGAAAATTTACACGTTATGAGAAATTTAAATAACCAAATATATATACTTCATTTCAATTTTACCTATAATTAGTTTTTCATTTCATCGCTCAATTCCTGTTCATTGTTGAAATATTATAGATAGGAATAAAAACAACTTTTTTCTGTGGTAGCGGATCGAAATTAACTAAATAAAAGGCTGTTTAAAACAGTAGAAGTAGAAGTTAAAAAGATGTTTTATGTCAATCCGGGAAAAAACACGTACGTGCGACAGTACTAAAGAGAATAACTGCATAGTTATAAAACTGCAATTTATTCTCACATGTTTGGTTTATTTCAATCGAGTTTTCAACAAATTTTTTGTCTTGCATGACTCGACTTTTAGTTCTAAATAAAACCACAATTCCGTGTCGACTACGACTTGTCAAGGATTAACTTTTTAACAAAAGTGAATAAAATAATGGATGAAAAAGGATATATTTTATCACTTTGAGATAAATTATATTATATTTTTATCGTGTAGGGTAGGATCAATTACATCCGTACACAGTACGCCCGGGCCCCGGGGTTACATTTGATGCTGCATGCTAATTATACACGGAAATCTTCATTTTTGCTGGAAGCGATTTTCATAATACCATTTAAATATTTTACGTACCAATTTTGATACAAAAAATGTTTAAAAGTACACAGTCATGCTACATTTGTTTCATGTCTATAATATGTATTCTTAATTAAATTGTAACATTATTGTAACATGTTGTTATATTAATTTAAAAGTAAATTGTCTAGTATTCGAGCACTTAAAAATATACTATTTCATTTCGGGCAGTTTAATTTTTGCTCTTTAATGACGATAACTTTTCTTTTCAAGAGTCGTAATAAAGTCAATTAGTGAAGGAGCAAAGCAAAAAGAAGAAAACTCAGCGGTCGCCAAGAAGTCTGTGATCGCACTCTGACTTCAAAAGTCAAGCGTCACTCCACTGCTTGCATTTATTTGTAGCTTATGTTGTTTTTATAACTTGTACCCGATTGAGAGGAAATAAAAAATATTGAACTATTAACCGACTTTCTAAAAGCCTTTACAGTATTCTAAAAACATTACTTGTGTAGTTATTTTAATGACACAAAGTGACTAAATATTACATTGTATGTTTTGGCCATTTTTGCGCTGAACTTTTATGGGAATGACACGCTGTTGTGGAACATTCTTAAGTACGCAATAAACGCTATGGTTTACCGGAGAGACCGCGTGTGCAGGTATACCTGCGCAGGTATCAGTCGAAGGAATTGATTTTCGATTTTGCTCCGGTCGACTGCGCAGGCCTAAAATACTGCACAGGTTTATTTCCACACACGTTCCGGTCTACGTACGCTGTACCTGCGCAGGTATGCCTGCGCAGGTAGACCTCTCCGGTAAACCGTAGCGTGTATGGCGTACATTAGCAGGACGACCGAGCAATGAAAATATTGATTATGCCGTCGATTATTGGTGATCAGTTGCCTAATTATTGGTCACCATGGGCCAGCTTGGAAACGGCTTATGATAAAGTCATCTTTTCCAGTAAATCTACATCTATGCTACGACAATAACCTAGAGCGGGTAGCTAAGTATTAGTAATGTGGTATATTATAACATTATTATAATATAAGCCGCAGAGCCTCGTGCATGTGACACGCCAAAGAAAAATTACACAAATTTTTACATGACTTAACAGTACGTAGAACCACTGAAAAATCTGCATTCATTTATTTAATTAGACTGTATTTAGTCTGACATAAATGTAGCTAGCGTGCTATTATGTTGCAGTAGAAATGGTAAGGCCACAATTAGTTTAATTGATGGAATTCATTCGCCTTATCTAGACCATGCATGACTGATGTACTATGGGGGTTATCGAGGTAGGTTATTATAATAAAATCTAAATTATAATAAAATCTAGCATCGATTTTTATGCTAATTTAGTCTAATTATTATTGTTTCAGTTTAACTTTATCATATTTGTTTCCACAGCAACAAGCAGAATAAGATAATAGAGTAATAATAGTAAACTATAAGTGTACTTACAGTTTAAATCATTGATCAACCTTGCATGAAGCACTAACCTAACGAAGAATTGTCAAAACTCAATACTCACTGGAGTAAATCAAAACAACGCAAGCGTCGCTACAGGTTTAACACAAATGTTAACTTATATTAAGTTGCATATTTTTTATCGATTGTTAAATTATATGATAAGCACAAGGTGTGCAGATGGCGGGCTGCAGCTGTTGGTTCCGGCTGCCGGCTGCGGACGTGATATGTAGGAGGCCGCGGATTCGAATCAAGGGCAGATATTTGCATGCTTAAGTGAAACGAAATATTTATATCGATGACAAAATAATCAATTATTAAGGTCCTTTTTAATTAAAATATCTAAGCGGTTTTGAACGTAAGGGGCAATTCTACTTTGATCCCTCACGAATATACATCGATTGTTAATGCAATGACGCCTTCTCTATCATGGTACAAACAGGGTTATCCATCATAGTCCAACGTCGATGGTCCTTTTCGTCACATCTTTAACAACATAAACGTCTCCAAACGGATAAGGGTTGTAATTAGAAAAGTATATATATAACATTTAGAACACAAAGGTAAACAATTGAATGTGTTGCGAGTTTGAAATTGGTGCACCTTACTTAGGGCGCGCGGCGATCCCGGATTACTGTTCCTGTCAGCTACGAGTAGTACGGCTCGTCTCACCCGGCCGGCTATCCCACCCGGCCGTTTATGCCACCCAGCCGGTTATCCCACTCGGCCGGCTATCTCACTGACAAGGTTGCCATTTCTAAACTTCAGTTGCTGGGACATTGGACAAGGCTTTTTATTTAGGATTTTGAGAAATGCAAACCTTCTTCCAAATGTGGTTATTCATTACGTAGTTTTTGCGTGTCACACACTCACACTCGGAAACTTTACAATATTATTAATGGTATAATATCATATAGCATAATTTATATTATTCTTTACAAAACCTGACCGCTACTTCCACAATGCTTTTAAAAAAGCCCGTACTAACTTCGAATAGAACATAATACGGGAATAGTTTGAAAGTGGAAAAACTTGGAGCTCACCTCCGAACTGGACTGAGTAATGTCGCTTTGTGTTTTTTGTCCGATTCTCAAAGGAATTAACTTAGACGCTTTGCCGATCGGGCACTCACTAAGTCACAAACACACCTACAAACTTTGCACACAAATAAAATCAAATGCCCCGAGGTACGAGACCTTTTCACTGCAAATACGGATTGTTCCAACTTTAAAAATATGTTCCTCTCATTTTAAAAGCAGTAACTTTTTGAATAAAACTTTTTGTTTTCTCTCAAACTTCTTTTCTAACTATTTTTAAATTTTTGAAGCGACTAATTTTGTATTTTCTGTTTGAATAAAAAGTGTGTATTAATTTCGATGATAAAATCGCCTCTAGTGTACTTTACACAAAAAATATATTACAACCTAGAATGGAAAAATTAAAGCCATCAAATTATGATAATGCGAAAATCATCCAATCCGCGATTAACCTGAGTGGGCGCTGAGCTGGCTTTAGTTTCATGTATTTATTAGCAGGCAATATTATAATTATTAGTCATCGCATTACTATTCATATCGATATTATATTTTTTAAATTGAGTTTATATTTTATGTTGTTTACTCTGTTTATGTACGTTAACACTAACTATATATAATTCATTTAGAAAACCGTATACAATAATAAAATAGTGTCGCACCTTCAAATTCCTAGTGAAGACATTCAAAATGAGAGCACAACTTAGAATTATTTGTCAAAGAGGATTTTCTCTTTCGACGGCGCCTCACAGCAACACTAATGAAAAGAAATACGGTGTCTTCCTTTCCAGATACTTAAAAACGAATCTAGCGTCCAAATAAAATAAATAAACTGAGACGTATTCAGGAGTCTTCTTAGTTACGGGGCGAAATGTAAAAATCTTGACTCAGTTTCTTTACCTGTATTTGAATATTTAATATTTTAATTCTATGTCCTCTTGAATAATTTTATATTTTGGGTTTGTTTGTACAATGATACAATCCGGTTAAGTTGTTTTCATACGTTGATTATACTATTTCTGTATTTTAACTAACTTTAAAATAATTTGATATGTTTAATTTATTTATTAAAGGTTGGCGTGCATTTCATTTTAAATAATTGCTACTGGCTAATAAAAAATCATAATACTTTAGACTTATTTGTACCATCCACATGACTTAACAAAAATATAGCATAATTTATATTGTTATTTGTTTATGATAATTATTGTGATAAACAAGTAGATTCGCAAATCTTCTCATTACAGAAACATTCATTACGAAACATAAAAAAATAATCACCTACTCGGTAATGATATAAAGTCAAATCAAATTGGCCCATAAACTCCTAAGCGACGGTAGATTGGACACTTTGCTTGAAGAGGGCTTTGTCTTAAATTACGCTCCAAATCGGATAAGATGTCTCCCGACCTCCCGAGAGTTTGATTTTGTATTTTCTTCTAATGAAGCCGGCTTTTATTTTTTCAGGAAAAAACTTAGCTACCTACATAATATCAAACATACCGTTTTTATGAAATGAAATTATTTTTTATCATATTGTTGTGGTTATATTTATATTTTAATTTTGATACATAAACGTAACTAAACTAAGTGATAATACTGTATGCGTGTATGCGCTGCTATTTTCAGTTTTCAAGGTGAATTCTCTCCAAGGAACACGTCATATCTACACTACTATTGTAAAGAGGAAAGATTTGATTGTTTGTTTGTCTTGAATAGGCCCCGAAACTACTGGACCGATTTGAAAGATTATTTTACCATTGGAATCCTACATTAATTCTGCTGAACATAGGCTAAATTTTATTTTGGAAAAAAATAGGGTTCCGTAAGATATTTGGGCTTTTCGGACGCAAGGTGTAAAAAATCAACCAGAAATGTTACTTTTTTCGCGTACGCTGCCTAAACTATAAAAGATAGAACCATAAAATGTTCTAAGTAATTGTAGATCTTTTAAATATCTACAAAAAAGTCCGCGACACACTATACCTATCTATGTTGAGTGAGGCACAGTAACCATTTTTTTATTAAAAAATCTTGAAATGTTTTGGACTACATTTAAATGCCTTTATTTTACTCATGGCATTAATTCTTATCAAAATAAATTATTTCATTACTAAGTACAGTTAATATAGATAATATTTGGCCTTTAAATGATTAAAATTGGACGTTTGGTTTTAATGTTATGGCGAAATTAAAATATTACGATTTCTGCTGCACGTTGCGAATTAGGCGTCGTCAAGGCGCGACGCGCGGGTGTGCTCGCCCGGAGAGTCCACGTAAATATTAATTATTATTACCTCGATCATGGGAATCGCAGACACAATAGATTTATAATATAATAGTTATGCGACAGCCGGGTGCCGCTTCATTGATGGGATAATATTATAGTGCTTCATTAATTCATTACGTTTTGAATGACTATTATTTTTGATTGCTATTATAATTAATTTCTATAACTATAAATCAAACATAACACTTAAAATATAAAAAAATACAATAAAAATGTGTATAATAATTATAACATAGTAGTTACAGGCTAAATAGTGTAAACCATTTTTATGTTCTGCTTAACATAAACATTGACTAAGAAATAAAGATTGAAAAAAATATATTTAAAAATCAATGTCCACCCGTGCGAAGCCGGGGCGGGCCGCTAGTACAGTATATAGGTACAGTCGCCGAATTTCGTCCCCAAACCTAATTCCGTCCCCTTCGATATCTACTTATTTAAAAACTGCTATCTGTCATTAGTGGCACGAGCTAGGAGCTAGTTGCATCAGTCGGTCATTGTGAAGAAGTGAGGGCAGAGTAGACAGATGTCTATTGTGGTGAGGGCATCACGCCTTTCGTATCGGCAGGAATTGGAAAATCAAAAAGTTTTCAAAGTCAGTTTTTCATCGAAATATTCTTGGCTACCATAAAATATTGAGATGCCTGACTTATTGATACAATTTGTTTGTAAAATTAATTATTATTACCTCAGATGTTAATCGATTAAGTAACATTTTGAGATTATAATACGTTTTTTGTTTAAATAGATGAACCAAAAAAAAAATCCTAATATCGTCCCCTTACATGAACCTAATATCGTCCTCCAAGACGGTATTACGATCTCAAACAGTGAATTGATCTCGAACATTCATATCACTTCTTTTTGCTTGAAACTGTAGAAAAATATGTTTTTTTAGGGTTCCTTACCCAAAGGGTAAAAATGGGACCTTATTACTGAAACTTCGTTGTCTGTCCGTCTGTCTGTCTGTCTCCAGGCTCTATCTCGAGAACCGCTATAGCTAGACTTCTGAAATTTTCAGGAATTGTGTTACATATATTCTGTTGCCCCTACAACAACAAATACTAAAAATAAATATATTATATTTATCCCTGTAATATATTTATATTAAAGGGACGGAATTAGGAGCCCAAAAACAAATGTTAAAAATATGACTATTTTTGTTAAATTTACTTTTAAACTTTTCCTGAAAACGTTAACGCATTTTTGATTATTTTTAAGAATAAAGGAATAGTAAAGCTAAAATTTGATGTTTGATTTATAACTGTAGTATTTTATTTTATTTTTTTAGAACATTTTTAAAAAAGGGGACGATATTTGGCGACTGTACCTTACCTACCGTAAATTCTTATCTCTTGGTTTTGTTACAACCTATACATTTTCGATTTTTAAAGTTAGCGCTTGTATTAATACTAAAGAAATTAATTCATAGCCGCATCTTCGACCCATAATTTACACGGATTTTGTCAAGCTGAACTGATATAGATAATATAGAAAACGTCTACCTTTATTTGACAATGACATACCCCGATCAAAGATTTGAATTCTCGGACGGTACGTGAGTATGACTGCGCTTTTACTACTCCAAATAATATTAATATAAAATTGTAAACAAACATTTGCATTATCGAAGTCATATGAGAGCTCTAGTCGCGCCTTCAGCTATAAAATCGATATAAGGTGCTACGAACTATCGATTCTATGGTTTATGGCTCTAACGCGTCTAACTCGTGATCGCAGTTGGGAACTGTCGGCGCGCGGTAATTAAATCTAAGTCGCTGTTAAGTGCCAATATAAACTCATTTCATACGAAACTTTCCAGCGAATAATTTAACGTTGAGTCGACGTAAGATGGAATCAAGATATCAGGAACTAGACCCGGTTAAAGTTTAGACTTGATAAGATGTGGAGATTTTTTATGACGCTAATACCAGCTAAGTCTACAAATATTTTGATTGCGATATACCTAAATATGTACACAGTGCATAAGTAAATATTTTTATAATATGTACGTACAACTTTAGTATTAAAGCTGTACGGTTGAATAAAGTTGTAACATATTACCACAAAGTTGCTAGCAGTTAGCGCCGGCGGCGCGGCGTGGCGCGGCGTGGTATTCGCAAGTTGGCAACACTACTAACTATCGGATGCCATTGTTTTCCAGCTCCGTGTAATTTCCCGATAATGTGTCTCAAACTTGCATGTGCTGCAGGAAATTATCGGTATCCTTGCTGAATTGCCGATATTGCAGGTACAGAGCGATATGGAGAATAAGTCGAGACTTGCGCGTTATTTTCTACTTCTTCTTTTTATTTTAAAGCTGAACCTTTGTAGGTAGAGCTTCCACTACTCTGCCCGATTTTTCACGCAACTCTACCTGCCTTCAGCATCATACTCATATACAATATATCGTTATTATCATAAAATATATATTTTATATACAAAAAGATATAAAAGATATTGACGCCTCCGTTGTCCAGTGGTTAAGAGCGTGACTCTTGACTCGGAGGTAGTGGGTTCGATTCCCGCGTTGGAAACATGTTATTTCCAAGTTTGGTTAGGACAAAGCAGGCTGATCACCTGATTGTCCGACAAGTAAGAAGATTCATGCGTCGGATGGGCATGTAAAAAGTCGGTCCTGCGCCTGATCTCTCGCCACGAGAGTAAAGGAATAGAGAGTGCTCTTGTGTACTGCTCATACACATGGGCACTATAAAATTACTCCTGCGTACCTGGCTTGGTTTCAATGAAACCGGCCACCGTCACCGAAACCGGTGTGGGGGGTGTTATTATATTATTATAAAAGATAGTAGACAGTCGACGGTCTACACCATTTTCATACTAGATCGCCTGAATTTGGCGCACATTTGATTTCAGTTAAAAAGCTAAAAAGTTAGCTATTTAGCTTAACTTTTAAATAATTAATATTCATGATTCAGTATTTACCTTATTAGACATTGTGCGTTTTTACAATTTTGGACGTGGCAGTAATATCATGGACGTCCGCGGTAAAGTGATAACATAGTCCAGGAAAGTAAAATGTATGGAAATATAGGAAGAGGCTTTTAAATTTCCGTCGACGATAACTTTTTAACGTGCACGTTAGAGGACATCACGACGTCTACACTCTTCTGAACCGCACAAAACGTCCGCGGTGTGTAAAATCAAAAGGGCATATAACGTACCCAACGTTTTATTGTGGAAGTCGGCGTCTACGATAACGTGACGTCCGGAATTATAAAAGCGCACATATTTTGTAGACTACTAATTACAAAACATAATAACTTTTAAACAATACAAAATAGCAGAGTAAATAATTATTGAGCTTTTAATGCTTCAAATAATATTGGTATTTAAATGTTTTGTCTGTTTGTTATGTAATTTTAATTGGTCCTTTGTTAACGTTTGTACAAGTTTGGAATATTAAACGACATTTTATTGGTTAATCATCAATCATTATTTGTTCAAAAACAACAAATAAACTGTTTGTTCTGTGATCTGTCTGTCCTACTGTTTGTGTTCGCCGTCCGATTGCTTTTGTTTAGCAAACGTGCATTGTTTAATGATTTTACGATGAGAAATATTTTCATCACAAAACAAATTTATTTGGCTTACATTTTTGTACATTCAACTGATAGCCTAAGCATACTCGTATAAGTACTAAGTCGAACTACTTTTAGGAATAATATTATCTTTGTCTTATTTCTTAAGTTAACTGAATATAGTGCGAGCATTTTTCATATTTTTTTTATAAAATAAGGGGGCAAACGAGCAAACGGGTCACCACAAGAGCTGTAGATGCGTTGCCAGACTTTAAGACAGTGGCGGATTTACCAATAGGCTAAGTAGGCTGGAGCCTAGGGCGGCAGATTTAGAGGGGCGGCAAATTTAGCTTCATTTTTTATCTTACAGAAATAAAAAATCCCACCAAAACATTTCTTGTAAAATATTGCCAAGACGACCACACAAGGTTTACGGTTCACCCTGTGAAAAAGATATGAGAGCTCATGTAGAGCCAAGCTTCTGAATCCAAGCCAAGCGTTAGTAGACTGACACTAACTTAAACAAATTCTACATACCAGGAAATATGACTGTATGGCTTCGCCGTTTCACTACCGCACAGGGTGAAACCTTGTGTGGTCGTCTCAGCAAAAATTTTCAAAAAATGTTTTTGGTGGGATATAATTGTGAACTAAACGAGCGTATTGAATTTCAAAGGTCAGTTATAGGGGCGGCAAAAAATTTAATAGCCTACAGGCGGCAAATTTGTAAATCCGCCACTGTTTTAGGAGAGAATAGGGTAATAGGGTAGGGGAGAGTAGGGAAGGAAATAGGGTAGGGGATTGGGCCTCCGGTAATCTCACTCACTCGGCGAAACACAGCACAAGCGCTGTTTCACGCCGGTTTTCTGTGAGCCCGTGGTATTTCTCCGGTCGAGCCGGCCCATTCGTGTTGAAAGTGCCGTGCATATAGCTCCTAGCTAGCTCCTAGACTAAAAAGGTCAGTGAGGGCTGGGGACACCTTATTTCATTTTGACTATAGTAAATAAGTTTCCATTTTGAATGGATAGTTAGGTACTTTATAAAAAGTATCACTGCCTCATGCTACCCTACGTCTCAGTGAGAACAGACCCAAACTCAAGAAATTAGCTCCTTTAATATAACAAACGATAAAGCTCTCACGACAGCCATAAAGAATAAGATATGGAAAGAATATGGCGGATATAAATCATGAAGCTCATAATCAAAAATATCATCCCAGTAATTTTCCATTAGCATTAATTAAACCCCCACTTCAACCCCGTTACTGTCTCATCGGAACACTCCAATAAATAAACGTCACGGGAACAAAATGGGGGTTCGTTTTGATTTAATTTTTAATCTGTCCTTTAGAGCCTGCCCATTAGGGCGAGAGATATTTCCATGGAATCTCAAATGGTGTGTCATCAAATGGAGAGTAATGATTGTTTTTGTTCTGAATGGCCATCCATGTAATAAAAAAATCCGCAACACTGAATTTTTGTAATATTTCTAAATGTAAATAGTAATGTTTACATGGTAAAGCATTTAGCAAAATCCTCAGGGACCAATTCTAATATTTTCATAAAAAATCAAAACGTATAATGGGTTCCACATTATTCATTTAGTATAAAATACCATTATCAAAACTAAATAACCAACAGTTAGAAGTACTTCAGTAGTAATCAGTAGTGTTAGTGAGGGCTCTGATCAATATGAAACATCTAAATCTCTTTAATGGAGATTCATTTCCGTCGATGTCAAACTTTGCCAAACTAATTATGATTAATGGCGAATTATATTATCGGGAATTAATTTTAACATCTTAATTTATGTGCTGCGGCTTGCGGTGGAGTAGTTTAGTCAATATTTGGTGTAACTTGCTCGATAAACATTACAGGCATTGTCCTGTCACTTTCTGTACTAAATTGACGTGTTGGTCAATTTTGTACAGTTATACCACAATAGACATAACGACCAGTAGTTCGACTGCAAAGAAACGGACAGGTTTCAATATCTGTCAAATTCGTCGGGTTTCACTAGGACTATAATGAACGGAATGTGCCTCACCGCTCACGCTGGCTGATATTATAATTTATTTTTAAATATTTAAAATAAAGATTTCAAAATTGGATTCTGACAATTTTAATCGCAAGTGCCAAAATACAAACAACAATACGACCAAAGAGGAACACGTCCAGCGAATATGTCATAGTTTTAAATTCGTAGGTAACAATTTAACAACCCTAGCGATGATTTTCGTCATAATACGTCATATTTAAAAATTTCAACATCAGTTCTAAGTCGGTATACTCTATAATTCTGTTTACTCTGGTTATACTGGCTAGATACAATGTTTTGGTTTAGTCACATACTTCAATTTACATCGGTTTTTATAATCACAAAATTACAGCTGGTTATGCCTACTAGACGAAATGAGAAAAAAATATGTAAGTTATCTTAAAAAAATATAACTAGATTAATTGATGTTTTAAGGTTGCCTGACATATTATTCTGTCTCTGGATGCAAAACTAGAAACTAGTCTCTCACCTGGGAGAGTCATAAATGTCGAATATCTTAAGACAGACAGGAACTAAAGGATTTACTAGAAAACAGGATAGGATGCCCCAATTTTTTCTCTGTGCATTTTGGATATCTGTCATATTTTCCCTAGCAATTCCTCTCCTGGCGTGCTACCGCCGCCTATACTCTATCATCATCAATCAAATCTCTTATTGTTCGCGGCCATTGTTCTTATTAATTTGTGTGTGTATTCGCTGAAAACTCCGCAGATAGTATAAATCTACCTATCTTTAAAACATACTACATGGTGTAGTTTTGAAATGCATTTTACGAGTATATCTTTTTTATCTTGTTTCCTAAAAATGCTAAGATATTTTAACACCGCCGCGCCGGTTCTTCTGCGAGTTTCTTACGTCGGTTCTTCTGGCCGGGTTAGCTCCCGAACCGGTAGTAGGCCTCATGTAGACGTTTTAAAAGGCTTTATTTTTAACCGATTTAGAAATAAAAGTTGTTTTTTCGGCATTGAGGAACAATATGACAAAAAATATTCAATTCAGTATACATCCAGTTTTTATTTTACATCGAGTCATATATACCGGGTGAGACTTTTCGACAACAAAATAATGCAACTGTTCCCATTGTATTCGGCGCTCTATTCAATCTAACAAACTATCTAAAACAAAAGTCGGACGGTTCTTTTTTCTTTCTCTCAGTTTTTCTTTCAAAAAATTGTCGAGAGTGTGACATTATCAAAACGAATAGAAAACGCTCCATTACTTTTCATTTATTCAACTCTACGTGACTTTTTATAGCTTCTAGAATTCTCCAGACTCGACTGGTGAGAATTATGATAAGTTAAATATATCGTTTTTCAGTTATATTATATTTTACTAGACACTTTGGTAGAATATTTATAAAGTTAGGCGTGTTTAAAACGAATTCCGAATTACTTTACCGAGTTAAAGGTGACTTTCGCCATTCCATGTCGCCGTCCTACGTTACCTGCGTAGTACCTAATAATATGTACGAAATTTTCTTACCTGTAACAACAAAACATTTTTTTATCAATACAGTGTTAAAAAATGTTTAGAAAAAGTTTGTAATAATACTTTTTTTTTAAACGGGCTTTGGCTCACCACACATTCCCACCACTGTATCTCCTGTGTCGCCAGGATCGACAGCGGTATCCAACCACGAAAACCCTTTGATATGATCTCAGGGAGCCCGAGGGACATGCTAAAGCTGTCTTGGGACCCGCAACGAAATTAATCAGAAGAAAATAGGAGGAGTATGAAGAATTCCAGATTCCCTCCCCATATAAAGCGGGAGACAGCACAAAGTTGCAGTGACCGAAAGTCAAAGAACTGGAAGGGGGAAGCACCACGGGAATAAACGTTAGTAATAATAGTGACTACTACGCTAGTAATAATACTTGCTGAGATTTCCAATATTATAAAATTTATAGGTACCTAATTCTAGTAAAAATATCCTTACGATGAAATCTCCCTTCGCTCGGAGGTCCTAATGGCTTATAAGAAATTATCGCCAAAAGTTACGAGAATTATGAAAAAGATTGTAAAAATAAATTAAAGATTGTTATCTGCGTGAGAAAAGCCGCACGCGCCTTATAGGACGCCTGGGAAATAAGTGAAAATCAGAAAAGGTACTGTGACGAAGATGAATTTTATATGACTTCGCGCGTAACAGCCTCGCGTCGGGGTTTATAACTTGAGATATGATACAAATAAATTTGATGACGTCATACGTATACAAAAAGTAAAAGCTCGCAGGGGAAGTTTATCGTCACAGTTTCGAATTACCAGCTACGCGGTGCCAAAGTCACATAATCGTTTCTACCGTGTACGTACGTACATACATTATAATATACATTGTAATAAAAATATCTTGTATTTTCTATCGTGCAGCTAATAATTCAATAATTTAAATCATTTTCTACCTTCTCAAAAAGGTTTTCAGCCCCAGCTTTATGCCTAGGCACATTACAAACAGATAAAGGGAATTATAATATTTAAATTTTCAACACATATAAATTATCTAAGTCTAAACACATAACCTAAAATCCTTTGATCCACAAATGTTTTGAAACTTTTTCGAGTGTACGGAACAGAAATAAGAGTATATTGAAGCTACGTTTTCCATGTTATTTACATTTGCCGAGCTTTTAATGAGTTATATTATGAGCCTCCACACCGCGAGATACTTTGAGAAATCTCGAGTAAACATCCAAAGGAATTGCTGTTGAGAAACTGTGCGCGACTGTATTTGCTCTGCTCTCAATGTCTTCGATTTTTCCGAACTCCTTATTTAGCTCATGTATTTAATGTTTATGTATTAATTTCAATTACAAACGTAGGCAGATTAAAGTATGCACTCTGTGCAGTAATTTGACGACCTCTATGGCTCAATTATTGGTTGAGTGTGTGGCAGCTCAAGCCGGGGGTCACTGGTTCGAATCCCGCCGACGGAACAAAAAGTTTTTCAATGTTCCCGGGTCTGGATGTGTAAATATGTGTATGATATGATAAAAATCTTAAATATATGTATTATGTATAGTATAAAAGTATTAAACATAATATTTCCGTTGTCTGGTACCTGTAACACAACTCTTCAGGTACGTAGCACGGGGCCAGACTGACGTGGTGTGAAGTGTCCATAGATATTATGATATTATTATATTGTTATCAATTATTATACACTAATATTATGGCAAAAGCTTTGTGCGAGTATGTCTGATCAATGATCATTACACAAAGGCTTATTGAACGGGTTTTGATTTTATTTGGTGTGTTGATATTTTAAGCTCTAAATTAACTCTTAGGTACATTTTATACCAAAAAATACAGTATACCCGTTGGTAACTAGTAAAGTATCAAATGATAAATGGGTAAAATGTTTTTTAACAAATTGTAACATTTTTAGTTGAACAAATTACAAAAAAAAAACCAGAGGATTTTACAAATAAACAATACTATACTCGTATTACGTTTATTATATTTATATACGTTTAGGGACCGAGGCGAACTTAATTGGGTCCCTTTGAAAAGTTAATAATTAGGCCAATCACAAAATATATTGTTCCTTTTACAGATTTATAACAGAATAAGAATAATTATTTCATTTAGAGCTTCATTAAAAGGCATTTATTGTGAAGGTTCTCATTGATGTATTTGTTGAAAAGAAAAAGGTGTTTGATACAATTCTTCAGATTCTAAAGTACCTTCGGTACTCAATTTTCAACGCAAAATATAAACTCTTGGAAACTTGATAATGCTTTTATTCATTTTGGAGAAGTTAATGAACCACTAAACATTTAATTTAGTAACATGAATAAGCCTTATCCATACAAATATTATACTTAAATGCGAAAGTGTGTCCGTCTGTCTATCTGTCTGTCTGTTACCTATTCACGCCCAAACCGCTGCATCGATTTTGCTGAAATTTAGTATAGAGATACTTCAAGTTCCGGGAAAGGACATAGGATACTTTTCATTCCGGAAAAATATACGGTTCCCGCGCGATAAACGAATTTTGTCGCAACGGAGTTGCGGGCGTTATCTAGTATTATTATATCAACCGGCTTGTTTTTTTAAAAATGATAATATTATTATTGTCATAATATAAGTAATGAGTGCACGTGATTAACCCGTCGAGTGCAGCGGGCGGCGGGCAGCGGGCAGCTGGGCGCGGAGATGACGCGTGACGTTTCCGTGTTTAGATAACAGACCAGTTCGGAGCGGACCTTGGGTCACTTTCTTGTGGCCTCCAAAACTCACTTTCGCTCGCTGACCCCATTACTCGACCTTGGTACTCGTTTCGTATTACGTCTTACCATTTTTTTCCGATCGATTCGTGTGTACTGAATGCACGCGCACTTTAATTGTTTTAATTAAAACCGGTCGCTCATTATTTCGACGAGTACATTCGTCACGTATGCTACATGCCTGCTGCTATTTAAGTATACATTTTTGTATATTTTTTTTGTAATTATTGACTAATTGTGGATTATTTAAAAAATGTGTTTGAACTCAAGAATACAACAATAACGCAATAGGACTAACACTTTGATAAAAGCTTTAAATAGAACTTAAATAAATACTATCTTTTAAAAGTCGGTTTTAAAGTAGCGAACAAAGTAAATACGTTAGGATGTGTTCATTCTGTTTCGGAGCGGTTCAGACTTCAGCTAGAACAGAAGCTCGGAGAGCAAACGTTATTTAAAATTCGAGATAAGCCAGCTGAGTCAAAACGCTACGAGCGTGAACTAACCGTAACCGACTTGTTTAAGCCATTAACTTTTATGCGGTCATACTCATGAACGGATTTGGCTGCGACGAGCAAAAATATCGATTTTGGTCGTACGTTCTGGACATTAAAGCGGACACGAGCGAAAGGATTTTATCGGCTCTGAGCCGGAACATTCCGGAAGCAGATTATATTCAATATAATATGGTACGATGTTTTATGGATAAAGTACTAGAGTATAATAGATATTGCAAATTTCGAAACAGATTTAGATAGCTCGAGTTATAAAACTAAATTTTACGACCGACTCGGGCAACTTATAGTATAATATTAAATTGTGTTCTGGGCACTGACGGGTTAAGAATAAAAGAGGAAGAAACAAATTAACATTAAATGGAGCTAGTAGCACTTGTATTCTAGCCAATATCTAGACACGCGGTAGCGTGTCAAGCCAAGTTCCAGCATAACAGAACTGGCGAGCAGCACCGTGTATAATTCGTATTTAAAATGCATAAGGTAAGCGTATATTATGTCATAGGCCAATAAAATTAATTAATATAATATTATTACGAGTCAATTAAAACGTATGCAAGTTGTGAGCCGGCGCGCGGCGCTCCCGCGGGGCCCGTGGATTATGAATATCATTTTCCATTACGTTACAATTAATTTGAGCGATTCCGTCCGTTATTCCGTGTTACTGAGTTTATTTGTCGCGACTTTCCTGCCTATTTGACCGTATATTTTTAATTAAAGCAAAAGAGCCGAGTCTTTTTGCGTCCACTCAAAATTAAATTAAATTCGAAAGTAAAATAAAACAGAAAAGCTCGCCGTGAAATAATGAAGGACTGTAAATGCAAACAAAACTTTATATTTACGTTCACGTAGGCGTGAATGAAATTTTACGTATTAGTTTAGTTAATAATAAAATACCACGTGTAAAAGTTTTGCAATTTCAGTAGTGCTCGTATTACGCTATAAACTATTAAATTACATGCGAACCTCAGTATTAAAGCGATAATAACCGAACAAACTGCTATAAAGTATACCTCACTAAACATTCGGAGCTCAGCGCCAGAATATATTAATTAAAGCAACAAATACCTATACATACGAGTGACTAGTTAATGTCATACCTTCCCCGGGGCCGAACAAATCCAGTTCGACTTAATTTATGAAGCGGGGCAACCCTTATTGGACATCGCAAAACATAATCGCACCCCTAAACTTACACTATGAATAACCGAACTAACCCCATAAGCTTAGGGCTGCCGCTACTCAGGTTTAAGCCGAAAAGTTGACTGCACATTGAGTCAGACATTTGGGGGGAATGTTCACTAAGGTGAAAGTGGCAGAATGAAATTCAAGTCAGGCCGACTAACAAACTGGCCAAAAAAAACAGACGTCAACTACTCGGCTGGTTGTGTCCGGCTAACTCATAACGCGTGGTAGCCCTACACAAGCTTATGGCTGTGTATGAAGATATCATTCACAACTTCGAACTTTAATAATAACTTTGAGCCTCAAGAAAGGCGTTTGTGCAAACTTGAGTTAGGTTTAATCGCTCGAAATTACCTCTGTTACGGTGACACACTCTCATTATATTTTAAGACGTTTGGCCTTTAATTTAACTACAATGTGCATTCGTATTCATAATAATTACGTGTATATCAAGTTTATGTGACTTAATATTATAAGACCTAAATTTTCTACTTTATAATCATTATATTTTATATGTCCAAACTCCAAAATACGAGACGAGAAAAACTCTAAGAAATGTTTGTTTCCCATTTTATATAATTGCCAGCCTAATCACCGCAAAATAAAAATCAAAATAAACTACAGGAAAATACCCGTCATTACTTTTAATAGAAATAATTTTCCAGTAGCTTTTTTTAAAATTTATTGTTTAATTCGTGGCGAAAAGCTCTGTATAACAGCGACAAGCACAAAATATATTTCAAAAGAAACTGGGATGTCCACAACCGCACGATTTACTCGGCATTACCTGCCACTCCCTCTTCACAGCCGTTGAAGTATTTCTACAGGTCATACCATCTTTTTGAAGTCGATGAATTTCTGAAACCCCGTAACTTTATACGTGGGAGAGCCATGCTTCGGCACGAATGGGCCGGCTCGACCAGAGAAATACCACGTTCTCACAGAAAACCGGCGTGAAACAGCGCTTGCGCTGTGTTTCGCCGAGTGAGTGAGTTTACCGGAGGCCTAATCCCCTACCCTGTTCCCTTCCCTACCCTCCCCTATTTCCTTCCCTTCCCATCCCTTCTTTCCCCTATTACCCTATTCCCTCTTAAAAGGCCGGCAACGCACCTGCAGCTCTTCTGATGCTGCGAGTGTCCATGGGCGACGGTAGTTGCTTTCCATCAGGTGACCCGTTTGCTCGTTTGCCCCCTTATTTCATTAAAAAAAAAACTTGTATTTTCTGTAATTCATCCGCGAGATAATTAATATTCACAGCGAACCACTGATAAGCGATAAAGTTGTAATAACTTTTAACTATTAATTTTACATTTTCATGTAATAAATTTAATTCATCAAGGCAATGTTAAAATCGATTGGAAAAAGCAGGTTGAGTAAAATAAGAACTACATATCAAAGATCGAATCAGCAACCAACATGAAACAGAGCTCAATACGAACAAAAATATATGCCACCAGTACAGAGGGTAAAATATCAGACACAGTATAAGTCCAAGGAAATTGTTAGCGACAAATAAAGTACATGAAAAGTTATCGTTTTATACGCCGCCGGAGCACGATGCACGATGCACCTACTTACTAGTTTCAGACTTCAGAGTTCTTCGAGTAGAGATCGACTGGAATGTTGAAGAGCGCGATCGAGCGCGCGAAATATAGTCTGGCATAAAAGTGAAGAAATTAAAAAGTGGCAACACGGTAGATTTTTAGAGTGGCTCTATCTTGTATAGGTCTGCTGAAGCACAAGTGTGCGATCACAAAAATTAAATATTTACAGGACTTAATAAGGATTAATTTTACTTATGAACGTAGAACCTGTTTCGGTATTTAAAAAATAAACTGATTATTTATATAAAAAAAAAAAAAAAACTTTGGACCCCTTTTGACGAAAAATGCGGAAACCTAGATGCATGAAAATTCGCACAGTAGTTTAGGTGAAGGAGTGCATCGAGCCAACATTGTTTTGAAATTTTATCATACCTTATTTTAATAAATATAACACACTATAATGTGCACACTACGATATTTTGAATGACAAGCCTATACACACGAATTATACTAATTTATTTATGGTTGAAGTCTGTTGTCAAATTAAAAATGGATTGTTGTTTTTTTATTAAATCTGAAATAGACAATACTTTAAACTGGGAACCGAAAGAAGAAGACAGTAAATATTTTGGTAATAGATTAATAGCATTGAAACTTATAATTAAATCTAAGGTCGAATTTCGACCATTGGGCGATCTCTAGAGTATTAGCAATTCAACATGGTAGCTTTATTTGGAATATTTTTGTGACCTTTCTAAGCTCAATGGATAGAATTTAAATGTTTACTCAGTTCCATCAATGTCACAGTACATAATATTGTATTTTAAATAAGGAGCTTACGGCTTCGGGTCGATTCTCATACCTGGAATCTCGACGTAAGAGGGATGAGAATCGTGCCCTAAGTATTCGAACGTATACAGATTCGATTTCGTATTTTAATGAAACGTATAAAATTTATAAATATTTTATTTTTAGAATAACTAATAGTCTCAGTTTATAAAGGAGTGTGGTTGTTATTGTTAAAAGAATTACAGGGTTTAACCTATTAACGTCAGCTAAATTTTTGAAGATAAAAGTTATCCATCTTAGCCCCAATTTCACCAACGACTGCTAAAGTTAACGCTCGAATTAGTATCACGTTACCTCTTTCATTTTTCTTATGAATGAAAGAGAAGACATGACATTTTAACAAGCTGTTTTAACACTAACATACGTTGGTGAAATTGGGGCTTAGAGTTAGAAATATAGATTAACGATTCTTAGAGAATCATTCCTCGTGACTTATGCTTCTTAATTCTCATGAAATCAAAATCCAGAACGACCAAGCTAATGCAATAATTGTATTATTGCTCTCGATATCCATTAAAATCGATACCTTTTACATCGCTTAAGGTTTAACTACGCGAAAATTCGCATTATCGTTTCGTTAATGGCTCGTGAAACGGTCTCAGATATTATCAGATATTAAATCGAATAACCGAATCGATTAAGATACGGGTCGTCTCGATTAATATTTACGTGCCGGAGAAATTGCAGCTATTAAGATTATCGACTTGTAGACATTTTATGAGAGTATCACCTTCGTGACATCGGGTCACGAAAAAGGTGTGATATTAACGATTTTGCGACGCATTTTGCGTCTTGTGTTAAACCTCAGTTCTCAAACTTTTGGGCGGCGAATCCCTTTTACGAAGTGATATTTTTGGGAGACCACAAGAAATGTTTTGTCTGTGAATGAATTGTGTAAATGCTGTTGTCTATTCACATTTAGAAAACTCTTATGTATCGCTCGCGGAGCCCTTACAAGGCTTTAGTGAATGGCTGTGTTAAACTATACAGGGTGTAACAAAAATAAGTGATAATACTTTAGGGTGTGTACATATTCCTTGTATCTCGTTCATTGTGAAAGTAGCAGCGCTGAAAGACCAAAATTTTTTTTCACTTTTGTATGGGGGAACTTGTGACGCTCGGGCCCTTGCAAAAAGTGAAAAAAAAATCGTATTTCAGCGCTGCTACTTTCACAGTGAACTCTCTACAAGGAACACGTACACACCCTAAAGAATTATCACTTATTTTTGTTACACCCTGTATAACACGAGGAAGGTAGGTTTAACGTAGGGTTTTTTTATAACAATTATTATCACAAAAATATTATGTTACACAGACTAAGACTGGGTTGCACCAGCTAACTTTAACTTTAACTGTAACTTTAACTACAGTGCAAAATGTCAAATCTTTGGTTAAAGTTAAATATGGCGTCCTTACGTCCTGGCGTGAATTTCTCCGGTAATAGTTAAGGTTAAAGTAAAAACTAAAGGACGCCATATTTAACTATAAAAATAACTTTAGTTAAACTTTAACTTTAACCACGCCTCTGGTGCAACCCAACCTTAGTACTAAGTAGAGTGATTTCTAACAACGAATATCACAGAACATCTCAGTATGTTACTCAATCTTTCATTTAATATTTGATTCTGTCTCACCGACAGAATTATTTTACTACGCAGCGCAAACCCTAAAAATACTCTTTTAGTTAATGAACACAAACATTTGCCTTAGATAGTGAATGGAATAAGGAGGCGAACAGACTACATTACTGCGGCGTTGGCTTTCAGCGCACGTCCGTTATGAACTGTATTAGAATAGTAACAGAATATCATAACACAGGGTAGCTCGCATTATTACAGCCAACACCGCCATACGTGATCAGCACCACTAAAGCTTTTATTAGCACTGTCTCCGTTAACTTTAATAAACTAAAACATTTGAGACTATCTTGGAATGGAAGACGTGATTTTACTATCTTCACTGTATTCACATCGACGCATTCGAATAGCTGGATTGCTTAGGACAACCTTTAAGGCTAGTTTAAATAGTCAGTACTCAAGATGCATCTCGGTCTCAAGACACGGTTCAGGCTCTGTGATTGGTTGGCTGTCAAAATTTGGACCAATCATAGAGCCGAACCGCGTCTTGAGACCGAGATTCATCTTGAGTACTGACTAATTATACCGGCCTAAATAGCGTAAAGATTAAATAAATATATCAGGTAACAACACGCTGTGATAATAACTCAGGTTAGATATGTAAGTGTCCCCTGAATAAAGTTCACTGTGATCTTTCACAGCTCAGCACTGACTCAAAGAGTAAATTTTTTTTTACTTTTGTATAGGCAAATACATAACACTCAGGCGCGTGCCCATAAAAATCACAAACTAATTTGCTCTTTTAGCGCTGGCAACTTTCACAGTGAACTCTATAATTATCTAACTAAAAATACTAAAGTATTATCACTTAGATATGTTACAGCCTATATAATGAAAAAAAAAGAAGGGTAGCACTCCGGGAGTGCCGGCAGAAGTAAAAACTTGATTCTTAACGTTGTGCATTATTTTTTTAACACATTTTTTATGACAATCGATTTTTTTAATTAATCGAAGCCCTTACAATTTTTTTGATCCATTTTTTATGAAAATCGGTTTTTAAAAAATCGATTTTTTTATTAATCGAAACCCTTACAATCGATTAAATTTTTAACCCATTTTTTATGAAAATCGATTTTAAAAAAATCGTTTTTTTAATTAATCGAAACCCTTACAATTGATAAAAAAAATCGACAATCGAAAAAAACAATCAATTGTTCGATTAGTCGATTTCGATGTTACAACACTACTCTCCAACCGTCTTACGGTTTTTCGATCAGCACGAGAATCTGACGCGAGTTTCACAGTTTTTACCCATCCCACAAAAGTGTTCAACGCCGCTAAAGAAGTTTTCACTTCAAAAATGCTTCATGTATAATTATGGTTTATGTTAGACAATTGATGATAATGATAACGATGTAAGTATATTGCCCTCCGGAGTCATCAGAGATTACTTCAATCGTACTTACTGAGTTTTGATACGCAATTCGCAGAGATATAAAGCCTGGCCAACAAAAATACATAAACGACCGGCTAGAATCGACATGGATGCCTTTTATTGCCACTAGAGGGCGCTACGTTTATTTTTATTGTACTACCCACGTAATTGTAAGAAAAGGGACTGGTCAGTTGTTTATATGTCTACCTTTTTTATTGACCGTAGCCTGTTATTGTTAATGTAACGCGTAAATTACTAGTAATATCATAAGGACGGTCTACCCTATTATCATCTTGTATGCCTTCTTAAAGTGAGCTCACACGCACTCGAGAGGAGACACGGCGCTGATTTTTTTAAACCGTGTTTAAAAATAGAACATTATTTACTACACAGGACTATACGAGCTTCATTGGCGGAGTCTTGGTGTGAAGTTAAGCTTATGCTATTTTCTTGGAACATAATATTACGGTTAATTCAATCTTGCTAGGTCTTGTCTAGACTCTAGAGAATTGAAATTACGTGCAGCAACTTCCATTCTAACATAGGCGAGCGCGAAGATTTTTAAAAGGTTGTTTAAACTTTCTTAATTCCGCCTTAACATGATATTATATTCAAGAAACTATGTAACATATAGATATAATGCCTCTCAGGGAAAATTGAGTTTCTAAGTTACAATTTTAACCTTCTTTGAAATAATAGTAACAGATTCTTGTAGTCCTCACAATCAGGTAGAAGTTCTGTAGACTTAGCATGCGATTAAACATGGCCCCGTCTGTCATCAAACGAAGTCTAACGTTTTGACTGGATTGATGTAAGCTTTGCTCTCGCCTCTCTGAACCAAGTTCTTTATCAAAATTCATTCGTCACATAACAATAATTAGATCACTTCCAGGGCCTGTAGACAAGTGGCAAAGCGCTAACGCTGACGCTAACGCTAGCGCTACAAAATGTATGCGATTTGACATAAGTCATCGCTTCGCTAGCGAAAACTAATGTCAAATCCATACATTTTGTAGCGCTAGCGCTAGCGTTAGCGTTAGCGTTTTGCCACTTGTCTACAGGGGCAGATCTTCTCCGATACCCATTTTTATTTTGTTCCATTAAAGGACGCTGTTAAGCATTCGTGAATCGTGTAACCTACAAAAAAATTACGTAATGAGTTATGAATGCAGTTATGTTCTTTAGGTGGTTTAGAACAGGACTGCATTCAAAATTTAGCAACAAAAATAATTGTGGGTTAGAACAGTAATGCTTAACAGCAACCATTTAATATTATAACGATTACCGGGTTCATGAGAGCGATAAAAGCCAAGTACACACTACAGATGTATTCAAACGTGGGGGTCAGGTAGGATACAGTTGAGCGATCGCTTCTCCTTGACGTCGCTTTGAATATAATAAGGCTGTGTACACATCGTGTGATTGCTTTGCTTGCGCCGTAGGGCTGCCAAAAGCAATGAATATCACATTCTAGATGTTATCATAGGTTGTTGAATTTTTGGCTAGGATGATATAAAAGTCATATTATTGTGTTTGTCTTTAACGTGTATATTACGTATTGTAATGAGACGACTCATAAACAGACTCGTTACTGTTGTATGCCAAACAATCAGTCCAAGAAAATAAACTAACCACGATCAATGTGGGCTCTAACAACTGCTACTTAACGCAACCAAAACAACCTATTATAGGGGCGATGAACTTTTCCTCTCTTTTCAATAAATATAAGGTATTTACAGAGCATCAATGAACACTTGATACCGCGTATGCGGGTTTCTGTCTTTGTTCCATCACAATCGGAGTTAACAATAGCACAGATTCTCGGCGAAGCCCTGACTTCGAACATTTTTAATGTTTAATAAAGTAACATCCATCGATCAGCGAAACTAGGTTTTCCTTATATTCAAACTTTTTGTTGCTTTGAGAACAAAATTATATTTGCTAACCATATTTTTGTTATTATTTATCATATTTTCTACATATCCTCTTGATCTACATTCTGTCGTGATCTATAAAAGCGTTCATTAATATAAGGTCAACCACCTCTGGCCCCGTAAACAAACATTATCCCTGTCATTAAAGTAATTTGTCAACCCTAGCGAAACTCATGATCGCTCTGAAACTTTACTGTTATTATTAATCATTTTCCCGTGGTAGTTTCAGCGGAGTCTCGCAACGCAACAAATCATAGTCGCAGCCGGCGAGAGGCAGCCCTACAGATAACACCCGCGAGGTATGACCGGAGACTTATTTTTCTTTTGTCCCTGGTGTGTGGTGCAAGCGACAAGATTGAACGAGATACAACGAGTTTTCGATTGACTTTGTTAGTAAGTATAGCAAATTGTTTTTATTTCCATTTAGATAAAATTGAAAAATAAACTCTGAACTGATTTAATAGTATGTCTTGATTGTGGATATAAAAACAGACAAGTAAACAATTTTCCGAGCGATCTAAGGACGATTTTGCTACTTAATTAACGAAATAGGATTCGCACCAAAATTCTATTTTTTTACTTATCTTAACCCATTAAGACCCATAAGATCACCGGTGAGCGTCGAGACACAATAGAATAACAATAGATTTCCGAGAATCCACGATCGAAGTACTAATTCAAAATTGACCTAAAAAAAATCTCATAGCAAATAATATGTAGTTATTGAAGTTGTCGATCTATTGGCGTGTGTTTCAAATAATCGTAATTTGTAAATATTAGGGAGATACTGAATGTATGCTTGAATTTAAATAAATTGGTATTACTTTGGAAGCTAATATCATACGTGGGAGAACCATGCTTCGGCATGAATGGGCCGGCTTGACCGGAGAAATACCACGTTTCGCCGTGAGTGAGTTTACAGGAGGCCCAATCACCTACCCTATTCCCTTCCCTCCCCTCCCCTATTCCCTTCCCTTCCCATCCCTACCCTCCCCTATTACCCTATTCCCTCTTAAAAGGCCGGCAACGCACCTGCAGCTCTTCTCTGCGAGTGTCCATGGGCGACGGTAGTTGCTTTCCATCAGGTGACCCGTTTGCTCGTTTGCCCCCTTATTTCATTAAAAAAAAAGTACCTGGATGACCGAGTTTTGCTCGGTATAGCAAACACTCATTGACTTCGTGTTACTTAACAACGCCATCCGCTGGAATATCTTTAGCTGTTGTTGTGTCGTTAAAGCAATTAGTTGCTCACAAAATAGTATTATTATTCGCCAATAGATGTCAGGAAGAGTCATATTTTTCAATCTCCGTAGGGGGAGCGTCTTAATCCAAGATCGCTGCCGCTTGCCAATTGGTCCACGCTCTGTGCTCCAGAGCATATTATAGTTTTTCTTATCTCTATTGTTGAAAAGGTGAGGAATAGTGAAACAAATAGAGGAATATCGGGTGTGTGCTCGATGTTGTGAATCGGAAAAAAATTCACGTAATTTCGTCGTATTTGTCCCGGACTCAGCCTGCTGGCGTCGCTAGGGAGATTATAATATTTTACAAAAGGACCAGATTTTTTGTCACAATTATTATTGAACGAGCATTTTCTTTCTTTGTTCTTAGAATTTGAGAATTTGTTTCTGGCCTTTAGGGATTCGATGTTCGGAACTTCTGTCGTACACGTGGTAGCTCTGTGATTGAATTATAGTTTCTTGGGTGTTGTCCTACGGTGTTGTCATTTGACTGCATAGAACATAAGACTGTATAACAAATTGTTTAGTGGAGTGGAGGGTAGTTTAAGCTTGCAACACGAGACAACCATAATTTCTGACGTATTTGCTTCAAGTTTTTGAGCTGCATGCTTGGGGTCAATTCAGATCGCAACGCGACGAGGCGAGGCGAGGCGCGGTGTGGCATGTATGGATTTGACAGATTTCAATCGCGTACGTCTTGCGATCTGTCAAATCCATATAAATTTAGAAATACATCTACGCGTCGCGTTGCGGTCTGAATCAACCCTTAGGTCTACTAGGCTGAAGTAGCGCGGTAGCGTCTGAGGCAGTGTAATTTTACAATTCTTTGCAACTGAGTCCCATAAAAATGTCATCAAGTGCCGCGAGATCCTTGTACGCCTGTAACTATCCTATAGTCGTCAATGAGACAGATAAATTAATCAGGTCCGTATGAGCTAACCGAGTCTGTTATCTACGCACGTCCGCATTAAGTTTCCAGCGGTGTACTCATTATCCCGACAGATGTAATTATGGCTTTGACGTTGATAGCCTCTTTTGGATGCCACTTAAATGGCGTCAGTTTGGGGAACGTGATCATTTAGGTAACGTTTGTTAGTTCAATCAAGTTATATAAGTGTGATTAGATTTAATTACCAAGTTTCAAGTTCTCGAAAGCATCGGTAAATGTCGTCTATTTATAACTAGATGTTGCCGCTACTACGTTGCGCCTAAAATCGTTTATCGCACAGGAATCGTGATTTTTTTCTGGCATAGGTAAAAAGGTATAGTCTCCTTTTTCATATTTAAAAAAAAAAAAAGCATTTTAAATTTCACAAAAATCGGTTTTGTGGCTAACCGTCATAATATAATCATGATAACAGATTGTAAGACGGAATGAAAAGCGGAAAAACAGACTCTTTTGCATTTTACGTTGAAAAAAATATGGCAGTTATAAACTTTAAAACTCCGCGCCTTATATCTGCGGCATCCATTTTTTTTATAATAAACAAAATATCTTTATTTTCACTTAAAAATTTCTACAGGGTTTAGCACAGTCATGATCTCCACACTGGGAATTTTCTTTCTGATATTTTGGAAGAGCCACTCTCAGACAATGAGATCTACGTGGTTAAACGTAATCAATAATAAATAATCATTGATATTTTTTTTAAAATAAGTTTAAAAAACTTTATACCACCTTTGTAGTATTATGTTGTATTAGGCATCCTTCAAAGGTCTAACGAAATTAATTTGGCGATACCTATTTTAGATAAGGCGGACGATCCACCGGCGATAAGAATAATAGCGTGCTAATGTCCTCCGAGCCTCTCCTAATGAGACCCTAAATAACTGGCAAAATTAGACCACCGTAATACGAGATAAGCCCAGCTTCCGATTTACTGACTGACCGGACCAGGGGCTTTCATTACTTCTGTTTATTTGTGAGTCGGGCGAGGACGTGACTGTTAAAGTACTAGCTGACTTGGCAGACGTTGTTTTGTTATGAAATTAAAAACAGGACAAGGACACAAAATTTCATAAAAATCAGTCCAGATATAATAATAATAATAATTCTTTATTGCATTAAAATATTACAAAGTATTTTGGAATAGTTTGGAAATACATTGCTATACAAGAATTCTACTATAACATAATCTATAATCCGACCAGCCGTTTAAGCTCTAGGGTGAAAGTCAATCTACCTACCGGCAACCACATAGAATGACCATCCTTCCAAGGTAGTAAAAACGTGACTCTCCAAACTACGGGAAAATATCGATAACTGTTATGATTCCAGGACGAAGTAATCTTAAAATGAACAATTGAAATGCTTTCATTTATAAATGCAACAATAGATTTTAATACTTATAGTTTATACGTTTACGAAAATGTCGACTGGAGTTGCCAGCATTTCGTGGATTTTCTAAGGGTTTTCCACAGTACCAGTAGCTATTGTTAACTTTCAAGGTGGTTTGTTTCTCAGAAAGATTTTGAAGCCTTACATCAGAACCGGGAAATGGAAATTGTGTATAGCAAGCTTGAATAATTTTCTTTTAATAAAGTTTTTATAAGTAGTTTATTTTGGAAATGATTGTATTTTGTAAGCACTTCAGCATTTGCTTTCATGCTAGAGTGAAATATTATACTTTGATATCAATTAATTTATTTATTTAGATCAGGCATCTTGGCCCATATTATATATACCTTATAGACTAACATACATAACATTTATACTAAAACTAACATTAAGCACTAAACACGTATTGCCTGCGACGTGGTCGACGACGTCCCACTTCATAAGGTAGTAGGTATGTCAAGTTAATGTTAGCCGAGATATAGCGACTAAGTTTGACATACTCCAACCAAATTACGCTAATCCGCCCCCCCCCCCCCCCCCCTAACGCGGCTACTGCATCGAAGACGATACTACTAGAGATTACTGAAACTCAGAATGTTAAGAATATTTTGAAATGCCTACAATGATGCCTACCACCGGGAACCGGTGTGTGGTGTTCACCAGGTTCGGGAGCTAGCCCGATAAAAAATCGTTCAAGGGACGTTATCTAACTGATTAATTTCCACCTCAAAAGAGTTATTTTCAGAGTGTCGGAAGCACCGGCGTATGACCTCACCAAGGCCGGCCAATTATTCGGCGTACGGAGGTTGTTGTCCCGCGAAAATAATGGGAAATGTGCTTATTATGGGGCGACTGAACCGACGCAGGCTGTTGAACCAAGTGACGTTATAGCGCCGAAGTGTTAACGTCCAATCCAATACACAAAAAACAAGGTCTGAAACAATATCGGTAACTTGTTACACGTGTTTATCACGATTCGCGAGTTATATCGATAGATGTTTCTCATGATACGAATCGGTCCCGCGGGATATTTTTCCGCAAATTAAAGATTTGTCCTTTTCCGGGACTTAAAGTATTTTGATAGTCGATACCAAATTTCAACGCTATAGGGTAGACATAATGTTACATGCGTCTTTACGCACACAAGAGAACCTATATTGCTGAAACTGCACATTTTGTTATGAAGTACGTAAACATTATTATCAATACTTTCTTGGAAGATTAATTTACGCGACTCTACAGTCTACGCGTACTCTACATGATACTCTCAAATCTCAATTATTACTATAGGTCACTACAAGGTCAAGTATGTTTAGATGTTTTCATTCTACGAGGAATAATATATATCAAGGAACATTGCGCGTGGGATGTCAGTAAGTCTTCAATATTTTTCAAGAATTGTTTGTTTCTTTCAAATCGTTTGTTTTGTTTGTCTACTTAATATGAAACTTTGTTTTACTTTTGTTGTATAACACAAAAGATATATTTATAGCTGTGAAAAGATGTAATATAAAGAACGTTTATTTTTGTGAAAATAGACAAGGAGGATGATTCTAGTCTCCCTAGATAGTCTGCGTATGTACCATCGAGGAAATTGATTCCTAGGCAGTTGATAGACCAACGCCTTTTGGTCGAAATTCGAATCATGTCAATTCAATGTTAATCGTGATCAGTCGGATGGGTTTGACGTAACGCGACCAAACTACGTAGCCCGTAGGTCCCCCATCTGCCTAGCAATCAATTTCTCTGATAGTACAAACTACGTTGAAATTAAGAAATTTCTTTTGAGACCATATTAAATGACTTAGGAGGACATAACTGCTTATATTATCTTTTACCATAGGTGCCAGACCATAATATTTGTCTTTTAACATCAGCACATAAATTGCAATTGAGGTGCGATTGTGAAATGTCTCAAAAGATAGATAAAAGATGGAACTGCACAAACATTATTGCTCAGGTTAGTGGCTGAGCGGTACTCAGACACACTTAGCCCGAGAGCACTCTGCACTTACCGGTTAAAATCTACTTAGCACGCGACGACTATTTAGACCGAGTCAACTTACTACCTTACCAACTTACTAATAAACTCCCCGACTATAAATATCATTGATTGCCTTATTGACTTGTTTAAGACGTTGGCAATAAACCTCATATAAAAGTTAGAGCTGCTTAAACATTTGTTTAAGCATCCGTCTTTATTAAGCTATGGTTATTTACTTAGAGGTATATTTAAATATAGCGGCCCGGCCCGGCTTCGCACGGGTGGACATTGGTTTTTAAATTATTTTTTTTAAATAAAGGTAGTCAATCTTTAAGTTAAGCAGAACATAAAAATAGTTTACATTATTTAGCCTGCAACTACTATATTATAATTATTATGTACATATAACACATTTTTATTGTATTTTTTTTTTATATTTTTATATTTTAAGTGTTATGTTTGATTATTTTATCCTTACCTACAGAAGATACTATTATTTATAATATTTTGCAATTTCTTCATGTTTTTTTTTGTTTAAAATATTTTATGTTTATTTTTGTAGTTTTATGCTTTATTATTTTATGCTTACCTACATCTACTATTATATACATTTTGAAATTTTCTATTTGTTTTTGTATAAAGTATTTTTGTTGTACTTTTGCGCTTTATGTTTTTTTACACCATACTTCTTTTTGCGTAAAAGATTCCATTAAAATTGGGTTAAAGCTTCCCTGTAAACGATATTTGATGTTGTTTTATTTTGTGGCAGCAAAATAAATTGATTATCAGCAGCTCCAACTCGGGATAGGCCAACGTATAGTTGACCATGAGTAAAACATTCTTTTCGTAGGTCGATGCCTACCAATTTGAAAGTTTGACCTTGGGACTTGTTAATAGTCAATGCGAAAGATATTTTTACCGGAAATTGAAGCCGTTTAAATGGGATTGGCAGATCAGTTGGAATCATCGGTATCCTCGGTATATGAGCTAGTTGACCAGCTGCTGGGCCGGTGATAATGGTAGCTACAATTAAATTGTCCTTTAATTCTTTAATAAGCAGCCTTGTCCCATTGCACATATTTGGTGGGCATAAATTTCTCAAAAGCGTGATTGGAATTCCGATTTTTAACGTCAGTTCGTGTGGTGGAAGTCCAGAAGGATTCAGCGAATTTAAAAACTCCTGTGGATAATGGACTGCATCTTCGATATTAGTGACGGTGTCGATCGATAGCATTTATAAAGCATAAGCAAGAAGGAATATTTTGGTAGATTTTTCACACAATTATTAACACTTAATACGGTTCCCTTTTTTCTCTCATTAAATATAGCCTATATTCAGCAGAAATAGTGTGGATTAAAAAATATGCATTAATACTTCCATCGTGCATCGGCATCGTGGGTATCGCAGACACAATAGATCTTCAATTGTTATGCTGGCAGCCGGCTGCCGCTATTGGAGATTTATAGTTAAAAAAATTAATTAATTATAATAGCAATCAAAAATAATAGGTAGTCATTCAAAACTTATTTTAAAGTATAGTCTATAATTTATAAAGCATAAGCAAGAAGGAATATTTTGGTAAATTTTTCACACAATTATTAACACTTAATACGGTTCCCTTTTTTCTCTCATTAAATATAGCCTATATTCAGCAGAAATAGTGTGGATTAAAAAATATGCATTAATACTTCCATCGTGCATCGGCATCGTGGGTCATATACACAATAGATCTTCAATTGTTATGCGGGCAGCCGGCTGCCGCTATTGGAGATTTATAGTTAAAGAAATTAATTAATTATAATAGCAATCAAAAATAATAGTCATTAAAAACTTATTTAGTTCTAAAAATATTACTTTCGTAGTCATAACTTTTAAAGCTTTTTTGAAATTAGGATTATAATAATGAAGCACGATAGTCTATATCAAATCAATAAAGCAGCACCCGGCTGTCGCATAACTATTGAAAATCTATTGTGTCTGCGATTCCCACGATCGAGGTAATATTTACGTGGACTCTCCGGGCGAGTCTGTGGCACTGATAATTAAATCTCTCCCCTACCGCACGCACACCCGCGCATCGCGCCTTGACGCCCAATTCGCAACGTGCAGCAGAAATCGTAATATTTTAATTTCGCCATAACATTAAAACCAAACGTCCAATTTTAATCATTCAAAGACCAAATATTATCTACATTAACTGTACTTAGTGATGAAATAATTTATTTTGATAAGGGTCAATAGCATGATTTAAATAAACGCATTTAAATATAGTCCAAAAAAAATTCTAGATTTTTTAATAAAAAAATGGTTATTGTGCCTCACTCAACATAGATAGGTATAGTGTGTCGCGGACTTTTTTGTAGATATTTAAAAGATCTATAATTACTTAGAACATTTTATGCCTCTATCTTTTATAGTTTAGGCAGCGTACGCAAAATAAGTAACTTTTCTGGTTGATTTTTTAAACCTTGCGTCCGAAAATCCCAAATATCTTACGGAACCTTATATTTTTCCAAAATAAAAATTAGCCTATGTTCAGCAGAAATAATGCAGGATTCCAATGGTAAAAGAATTTTTCAAATCGGTCCAGTAGTTTCGGAGCCTATTCGACTCAAACAAACAAACAAACAAACAAACAAACAAAAAATCAAATCTTTCCTCTTTATAATAGTAGTGTAGAAAACACAGTTCAAACGTACTACAGACTGCTCGAACATCGTGTTAATAGTGCTCGACATTCGTTTTTCTATGGAATATGATATATTATGAAAAACCTCTTCTAAGCTCGGGATAGTCGAGATATAAATAATAATATATTACGTACATACAATTATATACATTATACATATATTATAATACATCTAGTGTTGTTCTCAAGACCTATCTTATGGGTATCCAATCGCAGTGATAATCGTAGTGAAGTATTTCTCACGCTGTCTTACGTAACATGAGCTGAACCATATGGTGTACCATTCGATACGCTTATGATCTAGTGCAGGGGTCACCAAATGGCGGACCGCGGTCCGCATCCGGACCGCCAACCCATTATTGTGTGCGGACCAAGCATGTTCGAAGATGATCTTCGTTCATCTTAGGACTTCAACATCTCCACGATTTAATGTCAATATCTATAGCTTACACCAATATTATACACTCCAAACTTCAGACATATAATTATTAATTAGCTACAAACATGGTAATTTTTCTCATTGATAGCTAAAAAATAAATTTGTAATTTTCGTAATTACCTTTGTTTTATAATTTTTTTTATATGTATAAAATGTGTGGACCGCGAAGGTCATTTCATGTCTTAAAACGGACCCAGAGCGAAACTAATTGGTGACCCCTGATCTAGTGCGTAATGCGTTGATTTCTCGCCTGCTTTATAGAACAAATAAGGAAACATTTCCTTATTTCTTCTATAAAGCAGGCGAGACGACTTACGCTTAACCCCTCCGGGACATTTTATTTTAGGCCAGGTATCCTTGTGGGAAGAGAGGGTTAAAATACATTCGTCTCCGTCAAGAAGGCCTGTCAAAAAGGCGATTTAACCCATATCTTGTCGCATGAGGTTCACCTTATACTTACCATCTTCGGTAAGGTAGTCTTAACACACTCGTAGTACAAACGGGTTAGATAACTAAAGGTTGGTTTACACTGCCAGTGGATTAATATTTTGGCGCCGAGTTGATGCTTATGAACTAAGCAGAATTATATCTCACAAATCACACTTTTTCATTCATATATTTATGCAAAGCTTCTTAGTAAATCCATTTAGGTATAAAATGTAATTCATTTACAGACCAGACCTTCGTTACAGATCTAGACCTGTAGTACTAGATTGATTATCGTATTATTCTCAATATCTTAATTTAACAAGATCTAATAAGTCCATTAGGACTTTAAGACGAGGATGTTCGAATAGGATCAAAGGGACAGAGCAATTTAGACGTTTGACCGCCAAAGGGTCCGGACCCTTAACTGATCAAGATGTGCTTCATTACTTAATTGACTGTTCTCCTTTTTAATATTCTCAAAACAAATGATCAATTTGAAATGATTATAAATCGTTTGGCAAAAATTTTGAAAGACTAAAAATGTTTCTCCACCAAATGATAATGTTTATAATTAACCTATTTCATATTCAGTTCTGACAGTTTCCATCACGCGAGATCGTGGGAGAAAATTAGTATAATATGAAACGTAATACTTCGAAATTTCTAGAACTTTTAATTGGCTAGCCGGAGCACGAACAAGCGAAAGAGTTTACGTACAGTCTTAACTTCTGCTACCTCCGGGCTACAAAACTACACCGACCGGGGCACTCTATATAACATAACTTAATATCCTCTAAAGTCTAATTAAACAAAACAAAGAGGGATGCATATTAAAACAAAATTGCATGTACGTAATATATTATTATTTATATCTCGTGCATTTAGGTATTCATATTATTATGTTGCCTTAGTTAAAGCCTACCTTATAACTACCCCTAGCTAATTTCAATTTTGGACGATCCAAAAAATAATAAGTGGGAGTCTAGATTAGTGTGACGTGACTGTCACCGGATACACTGACTCAACAGGGATGTCTTGGAGAATGTATGTGACATAAATCATTATGGGTCAATGCATACCACAACGCGACGAGGCGAGGTGTTAGGGTCAATTCAGCTGCGGTCTGAATTGACCCTAACACATAGTACTGAAATATCAGGGTCATTGTTACTTCTAATCTGGACGCACCTTTATGAAAAAATAGCTCTATGTATTCACCATTATTATAGTTATCGGTGTTAATTTGTAAACTTACGTTACAGAGTTTCTCTGAAATGAATCTCGTGTTATTCCTGTCAGGGTCATGTATCTCCACATTGTGCACCGACGTTAGCTCATCTCCAGAACTAATAAAATGAAAGTCAACGCCCTGCCCCACAGGCCACAACGATGCACCTTCGAGCCGGTACACGATTACGCACGCGAAAACGAACCCTAACTCGATCGCTGAAGCGCTAAAATTAATTCCCGACGGCATATTTAGAGCAATGTAAACAAAATTCAACCTTCTTGCAGTTTTATTAGGACTAAAGACTGAAAATGCTCAAGACGTTTCCACAAATTTACATCTGCAGCGCTCCGACTGTACGATGTTTATTTTGAATTCTATGTTAATGGGACAGGGTTCGTATCAAGGTCTGCGGACTCCGAGGAGTATTCTATTTTATCTTTCGAGTGGTTTACCGGATGAGCATGTGGCGAACGTGTTAAGTAGGTTATGAAAAGTGAAAGGTTCTGTAATGAATTGGTGAACTCCATAAAGCGGTTGGCTTAGACCAGTTCTATGAATATGTTCTGCGGTAAATGGATTCTTCCCGCATTTCCATTCCCCAGTTCCAGTTTCAAAGTGTGCTTTCAGCACGGAATACACGGGCTGGATAAAATAACCGTTACTAATGAAAGTAACTAAAGTGCCTCGCCTATATTATAAAAAGTATCAGCTGCATGCAATAATTTATTAGAACTAGAATAAAATATAAAACCGTTGCCTACTTTACGATCGTTAATTATTGTAGTTATTGACTCGAGCATTTTACCTTCTGTCGTTGGCTGAAGTCTGAACGGGACATTTACCTGAAAAAAAAACAAAATGTCATCAGAATTCCTTTAAAAATGGAACAACATTTAAAGATAACGTCGCACGGAACAATGAACACCATTTCGTCGAACACTGATCAACAATATGGCGGATTAACGATAAATGGTAGAATAGTAGGGCCGCAATCAGCGAGCCATTTCTGAACGGAAATGTATTCTGGCATGAACCTCGAGGTAACGAGACGATGTGATAATGAATTTACTTAATGGATGTGACGATTGTTCGCATTTGCCATGAACGATGTAGCTGCTATGGTCTGAGTTCGGAACGTTAATAATATAATATTATAAATAAACGAGCTTTTGCCCGCGGCTTCACTCGCGATAAGAAGTATTATTACATACAAACTTTCATCCCGTATTTTAACCCCTTGGGGTTGGAATTTATCAAAATCCTTTCTTAGCGGATGCCTTCGTCGTAACATCTACCTGCATGCACAGCCCGATCCGTCCAGAGGTTTGGGCTGTGCGTTGATAGATCACCATGTCAGTCAGTTACCTTTGAATTTTATATATTTAGATAGTATGCTAAATCAGTTGATAAAATAATGCCGAAAGAATAGTTCGTACTTTATATTTCTGAAGAATCGAGAATACACGCCTAAAGAATGTAGATATTTTCGAACAAAAACTCTTCAGAATGAATGGCAAAAACTCTGATTAAAAACAAGCATATTTAGAGAAAAGTAACGGTCGGACAGGAAAACAGGGAGAAAAAGACGCGGTTTAATTGATTTTGTCGTACACTTTTTATTGGTCAGATCGTGGAAACAGCGTTTCCAGCTTTGTTTTCCCAGACCAGACTATTGATTCTCGGATACGGTTTTTAAAAGGTTTAATGTTGTATCAGTCTACAATTTTAAATGGAAAAGTCTCTCCTAGACAATACTGAATTTAAATTCGACACAAAGCTTTGCTACATTATTATAAATGAAATAGAGGTTAAATTTCATTATTATTATTTTTTAAATGCCTCGTTCGTTTCGGGGCACCTCAATAAATAATTATCCACAGATTTTACAAAACGTTTTCGAAGATTATAAGCGCAAAGATATCTTTTATAAAGTGGTTCCGTGTCTGGAATTAATTTATTTTGTAATTTATATCACGTAAATGTATCGTTTTGTGGTGGACGGCCGAGATGATGGAGTACAACGCAAGACCCGGGAGCGTGCCTGGAATTGCCCGAAAGCAATCTCAAAGCAGACGAGATTTCATTTTTTACTGAATCCCCAGTGACACTGAAGATAAAAGGTATAACATAAAACATAGAGTTCTCATTTATAAAACGTTTGAAAAACAAATAACTTTTAATGCATTATGATTGCAATGGACTTACAACGTTACTAACGTGGAAGAGTCATGCTTCGGCACGAATGGGCCGGCTCGACCGGAGAAATACCACGTTCTCACAGAAAACCGGCGTGAAACAGCGCTTGCGCTGTGTTTCGTGTGAGTGAGTGAGTGATTTTACCGGATGCCCAATCCCCTACCGTATTCCCTTCCCTACCCTCCCCTATTCCCTTCCCTTCCCATCCCTACCCTCCCCTATTACCCTATTCCCTCTTAAAAGGCCTGCAGCTCTTCAGATGCTGCGAGTGTCCATGGGCGACGGAAGTTGCTTTCCATCAGGTGACCCGTTTGCTCGTTTGCCCCCTTATTTCATTAAAAAAAAACCAGTTGATTCTGCTTTTATGTGTCTTACGAGTATTCTTACGTTCGAGTTACAACCAAGTTTTGAAAATTATATGCAGTTAAAGCACATTTCATGTGGTGTATTTTTTTATAAAATGAGGAGGTAAACGAGTAAACGGAACAACTGATGGAAAGCAACTACCGTCGCCCATGGACACTCGCAACATTAGAAGAACTGCAGGTGCGTTATAAGTTTATTTGTAAGCTTAGATCGTAACAGTATTATAAATAACATTATTCTTGTATCACTAACGCCAAGGCTACGGAACTCTAAAATCGTAATTTACAAATGGCAGAGTCATAAATATTGCATTTGGCGTAAGCGGATGTAATGGAATTTTAATGCCGAAATTGATGGCGAGTCAATCCAGATAAATTTAGGGTTTTACATAGTTTAATTATTGTAGAGTAAAATATACTTTGTATTTTCTATTTTTAATCAAATAAATATAGCTACGGCGATAACGATTAACAAATATAGGTCGTTATTCAAACATATTTTAGCGCCGAATTCAATCATACCAATTCCCAATTCAAAGGTTTAGATTTCGGTTATTTCAGGCCGAAATGTTTAAATCTGTAGTTTCGCCGTTATATTGATAAATGAAATTAAAATTTCATTCAATCGTTTTTGTTTATTTTCTCTTAATACGTTTTCGAATGAAAAACATTTTATGTTTTCAATCGGCACACTGAAAATGAAAATTGGTTTTTCATGTTTTCGCTATAAAGTGCAGAACCTTTTATTACAAATGAATATCTGGATTTATGTGTGGTTGATTACTTCTACTTTTAATAAGAGGATAGATTTTGAATAGAATAAAGTCGAGAGAGATGTAGCAAGCGAAACGCAAAAATAGATATGCGAATAGAAGGAAATAAAACGTCGAAAACATTTTTGTCGAACATTACTTTCGAATAAAAGAATTTTGCCTCGGTTAACTTACATTTATAAGTGGGAGGGCGTAATCGAGGCGAACAACGGGAAACTGTGTTGTCAAAACAGCGAAAAGAAGGGATAAACCCCAGCAACCACTTCCAAACATCTGGTACAAGCGAATGCTGTATACAAGTGGAATCGATCGAAATCCAATAAAATTAAAGATTCAGTAAGCGTGCACGGAGAAGCTCACACAGCGCTTGCGGTGCAAACTACCCAACGCCGCGAATTACCGCCACTTCCTACGTGTCCACGTAATATTGACGTGGGTTACCCTAACACGATAATAGGGTAGAAATCTAATATTTGAAAATAAAAGATTGTATATTGTAGACCAAAAGTATTACTATTTCATTTTGTGGCTAAGGTTCAGATAAAAACTTAATAAAATTAATAAAAAAAAATCGGACAAGTGCGAGTCGGACTCGCGCGCACGATGGGTTCCGTACCGTTAAAGAGCGAAAGTAGGAGAAAAAAAATTGCCATTATGATTACGAGCCAAAATTAAGGCCAAAAAAATCGTATACTTAACGATCGTATATCAATGTTGTATAGGATAAATATTAAATTAAATAATAATTTTATTTTGTTTTTAGTATTTGTTGTTATAGCGACACCAGAAATACACAATCTGTGAAAATTTCAGAAGTCTAGCCATAGCGGTTCTTGAGATACAGCCTGGAGACAGACAGACAGACGGACAGACAGACAGACAGACATCAAAGTCTCAGTAACTATAGGGCCCCGTTTTTACCCTTTCTTCACTTCTACTTTCTTTACTTTACTTATACTCGTACTTTGGGTACGGAACCTTAAAAATCATAAATTTACTTGGTGTTACGCTTACATTCTGTTATATTGTCGTATTATGATTTTGTTTTATTTAGAAGCAGCAGTTAGCGACCACCATTTATCTTCTCTTTAAATCTTTAATTCTGTAATGGATTCTATTATAGATCTTATTTTCTTCAAAATTAGTTCCCAGCTCGTCGCCTATAGCTTGTACCGCGGCGCAGTCAAAGCCAGCAGGCGTACTCCCCACTTACGGTTAATATGTTTATTTACCGCGGCGCTACTTCAGTTCCGTAAGAGTCTAGCTAATATCCTTGAAATCGATTACATGTGAAGATATGCAAGAATATTGAAAGTTTGAGCACGAACAGAATGTTCATCATCATCCATATTAAGGATTATGGAACAACATGGAGAAGAATCTGGTCACGCCATAATACAGGCGTGTAGATAGGTAACTGTGATTGCCAGCATGATTGCGAAGCGGTCTTAACCTATACAATCAATGTCGAACATAGGCTACCATAGACGAATAAAGGGCACAGCATACATATCAACTCGGAAAGGGATCGTCACCGTATCGCCTTTCGCCTCGCCGTCAACCAGGCGTCAACCTAACGTATTACCAAAGCGTATCAGTAGCGCCTGTACGTCAACTCGTCTACGGCTAGGCTTACGCTTACGGCTCGCCGACCGCTGTCCCCTTCCGAGGCGAGGCGATTACGTTACGGTTCCGCTTAGTGTGCGTTGCAGTAGGGAGTTTCATACAAACAATATTGAACGGCTCGAGGCGCTACGGTGCCGATCCCTTTCCGAGTTGATATGTGTGCTGTGACCTTAAATCCTTCTACTCGTTAGTAATACTTTTTGGGCCATCATAGGTCAACGCGGAGAGTCCGCGTAAAACCATCGCTGTAATGGTCCGTCACTCGATTGGTCATGTAAGTTTCGTTGTATTATGAGGAGCTAATTCCAAACTTACCTAAAACATCCGTTTAAGATCGTTTAAGATCTTAATGAGATAACTTGCGAAAGAATGTCCAATTCGGAAACCCCCTCAAAAAGCTTATCCAATCCACTAATCCTTTATTCCAGCGCGTGATCAAAGTTGATCCGAATTTAACTCGGGACGAGTTGCACAAGTTCCGCCAAGTTGTTTGTTGTCTACGATAATGGAATCTCAGTTGTACCGGCTTATACGTACCACCGACCTATATTATTACCGCATTTACCGAAGTCCACGGACCACAGCTAATAGCGTAATCGACGATTACCTATTAACATACGGCCTGGTTACACCGACTCCTGCTACTAGTAATCTTACAAGAAAATCGTGCGATCTCTTTCAATTTTACGAGTAACGAGAGAGATGAAATATGTCAACGTGTGGCTTTAGTAAGCGCTGTGAAATTGGAACTAAGTTATACAACTAATAGTGTCAGGATTCAGGAATAGTTTACCGGCTATCGTATTAATTATCAGCATAAATAGACAGATCTCGAATGATTATTAATCTTTTAACGGTCGATCAATAGAGACAAACGAACATCGAGATATCTAGATTTCTGTTTCAGGTTTTAAAGTACTTTAGATTTTAGAAAATAAGGTTGCACTTTCGAAAAATTGCTCATAAATATTGTGTAGCACGTCTTACTGTATGAAGTTATCTCTGAAACATCTTGAAATACTGAAGCTTTCACCTAAACGGCCTACCTTGTAGCCGGAACTAAAAATGTTGATGCAAGTAGTTTTTTTTTTTTTTATGAAATAAGGGGGCAAACGAGCAAACAGGTCACCTGATGGAAAGCAACTTCCGTCGCCCATGGACACTCGCAGCATCAGAAGAGCTGCAGGTGCGTTGCCGGCCTTCTAAGGGGTAATAGGGGAGGGTAGGGAAGGGAATAGGGGAGGGTACGGAAGGAAATAGGGGAGGGTAGGGAAAGGAAAAGGGTAGGGGATTGGGCCTCCGGTAAACTCACTTACTCGGCGAAACACAGCGGAAGCGCTGTTTTACGCCGGTTTTCTGTGAGGACGTGGTATCTCTCCGGTCGAGCCAGCCCATTCGTGCCGAAGCATGGCTCTCCCACGTCAAAAAGTTTTAGCGCATAAATAATATTTTAGCACGAATTTAGTATCATGAATATAATAAGTAAACTCCCTCATAATATTATTGTAAATTTACGGTTTGTAAAATGTATAAAATTAGCAAATCCAAAAATCACATAAAACTGCAATAAAATTTCAAAGCTTACACCTACTTTCCTGTTTGTAATCTCCATAATGGTTAATGTGATTAAACTCGTCGGCAATTTTGAAACCTTTTTATCAAAATCTTTATTCTAATCCATTTAAATTGCTAAATTACAGTCGCTTTTATGCAAATCCTAAACTGAAGCTGGTTCGTGATTGAATTATCAATCTACTTTATTGCTTTTTACGCCAACAATGGCGACCCAATTTAAGTGGTTGTCGGTCGGTATAAGATGCAACTTATTGCACTAGAAGCTTTTACAAGGAATATTGCTTGAGCCTTTGACAATTAATGTTACAGGTACTTTAAAAGGTCAGGAAATTTTTGTATAGTTTATTTTTTGCAAAGTTTAAAGGTAAGGTTGTTATTGAATTAATGTAATATTATTTTGATATGTATTGTTCGTATATTTATTCTATGAGGTATTGTAGCGTCGCAACAATTGTCAATATAATTTTGTAGAAATTCTTAAGATTATGATTTTCGTTATTGAATAAAGTTTTTAATTTGGTATAATATTTAAAGGCCAAAAAATAATTTTTACTCTTCTAATATATAATTTAGAGGTAAAAATTTCCTCTGGTTAATTCATTGTCGATATTTTACCTCTTAATTAATATTCCTCAGAAAGCGTTATACCAAACACATCAGCGCTCCGCACTTCACGCATAATTAAAATCTTAACGAGCTTCGAGTATTAAGAGCCACATCACCGGAACAAAGAGTCGCTGGTGTTGTCAGTTTAGCTATAACTAGTTGCCCGCGACTTCGTTGGTGGAAAATCTATACATATAAATAAAATTGGAGTGTCAGTTTGTAATATTAAAATAACCGTTTTTTACTACATGCATATTAGGGTGGAGCGAAAAATGTTTTTTTTTTTTTATATTCGTTTCGGCATACCTATAAAAAGTTGCTGTTACTGTTCACAAATATACATACAAAATTTTATTTAGATCATAATAAATTTAGAGGTGCGTGCGTCGTCGTGCGTCGTTAAACGTCATGAACTTTAGAGAAAGTCGAAAAACTTTGTCAAAAACCACCAACTTCTAATATTGCCAAATTAACGCTGAATTATATTATGTGTATTCCGTTACTGTTTAAGCTTGAATATTGCTCAGATAGATGGGGAGATTGAGGCAGGAGAGGTGATTTCATTGCACTTTTCAATCGTTGTCTGAACGCCATAAAGTGCGCGCTATTATTGTAACTCTGCTTGTGAGAAACAGTGATTTTAAGCACTACCCGCAAGAAAATAAACTCCTGTAAGTAATATTTTTAAATTCCTGTTCACTTATTGTTGGTAAAATACTATTTTCGATAAAATTTATGCCAAGTATTTCTCTTTATGACAGTCATAATATGTCGTCAAAATACGAAAAGAGACATGTTATCCCGTTTTTGGTTTATCGAAGAAGTTACCAATTTCTCAACTACCAACTCATATTTCTGTTATAAAAATTACATAATTATTAATTAATATGAATCAAAGCTGGACAAAACAACAAAAGAGCCGACAGTTCATGATGTATCCCAAAGACTGGCTACGGAAATTTTACATATCTGGCGAAAAGCGTCGCTTCCCAAAAAATAAGTATATTAGGTATTTACTTGATTAAAGAACTGCAAGAAAATGATAATAGGCCGTTTAGATATAAATGCGACTAAAAAATATGAAGAAAATAAAAATACAACACAAAGAATGACTTCGTAACAAAGAGATAATGGATCCTAACCAGACGTCTTGTTCTCGTTCTTTGCATGATGACTGTTAAACCGAAAGAACGAGTTCCAGCGATTGTAGCTTCTTCTTGTAGCTAATCAATCGCCATAATAAGTAGCTGCTCAGCCACCCAAGAAAAAGAGATTCAATTTTCCATCATTAGCTCTCGTATGCGATCGTACCTGAGTCTCTGACAGAGCAGCTGCTATTATAGCTTTATCTGCTTCTTTATCTGTGTTAAAAGATGTTGATTGTTGGTATTATTATATCAAATGATTCTAGTGCTGTCATTGATCGTTAAAAATGCGATGAGAAATAATGAAAAACAGATCAGCACACACGATGCAGATCGCAAATATAAAAGTATACGCCGAATTTATTTTGATGGCAGAAAAGGTAGCTGTGATGGTACAGTTGTGAATATAGTTTTCAAAGGAAATGACATTCGTTTTATGGAAGAAGTAATTAACAAACTGTTATAGTAGTTTTTTGTTTGAAATGCCTAATTGCGAAATAAAAAAACAATTCAATACAAAACAATCTCCTTTTTTCTGATGATCATTCCTTGATAATATATCATAAATATTTAAATTTTCTCGATAAAAACATTGATACCACTAACCAGAGCCTGTAGTCAAGACCTTTTCTTTATCGATTCTTTATATAATCGTCGATCAAAATGTATAGAATTGACATTAGACTAGTCGAACGTCAACGTCATATTCGCGAATTTTTAAGTCAATTCCATACATTTTGATCGGTGATTCTATAGAAAAGCGATAAAGAAAAGGTCTTGGCTAAGGCATCAGGCTTTTATTTATTGTATTACAATGTAGTTTTTTACAAGGAACAGCAAATATAGAAAAATACTATTTATCAAAACTAAACCAATGTTTTCAAAAAATTCGTATTTTTCGAATTTTCAATTGGGTTGGGGCAACTCATAACATCAAGACAAGTAAACTATATTTTGTATGCAGAATTTACTCATCAAAGAGCAACTTTCTATTGCTATGCCATTAAAAAAAATAAAAAATTTTTTTTCTTCATACATTATCGCTCCACCCTAATGCATATGAATATATAGACGGTACTTACACCAAAATAACAATTTTTAGAATTTTTGTCTGTCTGTATGTCTGTCTCTTTGTTCCGGCTAATCTCCGAAATGACTGGACCGATTTTGACGGGACTTTTATTGGCAGATAGCTGATGTAATAAGGAGTAACTTAGGCTACTTTTTAACCGACTTCCAAAAAGGAGGAGGACATATTTTTACTTTTTTATTTTTTACCTATGTATTTTACATTTTGTTGACGCGGACGAAGTCGCGGGTAACATCTAGTCTAATATAAAAATAACACGGGTTCTCCTTCCTGACGCTATAACTCCAGAACGCACGAACCGATTTCCACGGCTTTGCTCGTTGGAACGGTTCCGTGAGGTCTTTAGAAAAAAAAATCAAAAATAACTTCAAGAGAAAAGCAGGAAAACAGGGAAAATCATTTTAATGGCAAAACAACGTTTGCCTGGACAGCTAGTACAATATATTAATTGCTATGAATAGAAAACTAACGTGCGTGGTCTGTTCTATAGTAGCCTTTATATTGCTAACAAACAATTTATCTTTTTAATATTTTAATCAAAATCGTAAGAATAAACTTTACATATTTATGTGTCAAGTTTTATCACTTGTCGCAAGGTTTTGACTGTAGACCAGAAGTATTTAAACTTTAAGGACAATGGAACCAAAAAGTAAAAAAAATCGCATATTTTAATAGCAAGCTCAAAATGTAATCATATTTTCTTCAAAATCTGTTTAGTACTTTACGCGGGAGAGCCATGCTTCGGCACGAATGGGCCGGCTCGACAGGAGAAATACCACGTTCTCACAGAAAACCGGCGTGAAACAGCGCTTGCGCTGTGTTTCGCCGAGTGAGTGAGTTTACCGGAGGCCCAATTCCCTACCCTATTCCCTTCCCTACCCTATCATATTCCCTTCCCTTCCCATCCCTACCCTCCCCGATTACCCGATTCCCTCTTAAAAGGCCGGCAACGCACCTGCAGCTCTTCTGATGCTGCGAGTGTCCATGGGCGACGGAAGTTGCTTTCCATCAGGTGACCCGTTTGCTCGTTTGCCCCCTTATTTCATAAAAAAAAAGTATTTTGGATTCGGCGGAACCCTTTCCATACCACGGAACCTATCTCAGTTTGAGATCCCTGGTGTAGACAAATGGATGGCAGGAGCGAAATTGCTGAGTGCCGGAACGACAGCCACTGCACGTTAATATTGAAAGTTTTATTATCCCGCTAAAGTTCACCATCTCCGGTGTAATTACTGCACATTTTCCACGCAAATGAAAACGTCAAGATTGATAAAGAGGCGAATTTATATTGGAAGCGCGTTGGACGCCTGCGCCCTGAGATATACGAACGAGTGTTTCACTCGCGTTAAGAAGTATTATTATATTGTACAAACTTTCATCCCCTATTTAACCCCTTGGAGGTAGAATTGATCAAAATCCGTTTTTCTAATCAAAATCTACCTGCATGCCAAATTTCAGCCCGATCGGTCCAGTGGTTTGGGCTGTGCGTTGATAGATCACCATGTCAGTCAGTCACCTTTGAGTTTTATATATCTATACTAATATTATAATATTATAATTGGGAAGAGTTTGTTTGTTTGTTTGTTTGAACGCGCTAATCTCAGGAAAATCCGATTTGAAAAATTCTTTTACTGTTGGATAGCCCATTTATCGAGGAAGGCTATAGGCTATATTTTATCACGTTAAGTATAAAAGGAGCGAAGAAATAGAGAAAAATGTGGAAAAAAACGGGAAGAAATTATTTGAAAGGGCTTATTTGAACGCGCTAATCTCAGGAAAATTCTTTCAGTGTTAGATAGCCCTTTGATCAAGGTAGGCTACAGGCTATATTTTATCACGCTAGAACTAATAAGAGCGAAGAAATAGAGGAAAATGTGGAAAAAAATGGGGGAAATTATATGAAATGGCTTATTTGAACGCGCTCATCTCAGGAACTGCTTATCCGATTTGAAAAATTATTTCAATGTTAGATAGCCCATTTATTGAGGTAGGCTATAAGCTATATTTTATCACGCTAAGACTAATAGGAACTAAGAAATAGAGGAAAATGTGGAAAAAACGTGGGAAATTATATAAAAGGGCTTATTTAAACACGCTAATCTCAGGAACTACTGGTCATTTAAAAAATTGTTAAGCAGTGTTAGATAGCCCATTTATCGAGAAAGGCTATAAGCTATATTTTATCACACTAAGACTAATAAGAGCGAAGAAATAGATGAAAATGTGGAAAAAACGGGGGAAATTATATGGGATTGCTTATTATCTCATGAACTACTGGAGCAATTTTTCTATTGCAATGAATGGAATGCAAATTGATTAAGTTGAGTGTTTATTTAAGACAAAATCCGCAACCAAAATCCAATGTAATTAACAGCTACAACTCAGGTCGACGCTCATGACGTAATATTATATTAAAAGTTTGGGGGCAACTGGTAAGTTGTGAAGCAGGTGACCGCAAACTTTGGCAGTCATCTGTAGCCTATCAATTTCCACGTAACTACTAAACTTGGTCCAACTAATTAAGACGTACTCACAACTTTGACGTACGGCGGATGTTTTACTTTAGCGAATTCTCACAAAATGCATTACGTAGAGCACAGGTAAAGTAATTAACGTCTATAGTTCACATTTGATATTATACCTGTCCCGGTGAACTCGGAGCGGTATAAAGTAACATTATAATTGAGTTTCAGTAAACAAAACTAAAAATTATTCCTTGTAACACGTACAAAAGTAAAGTACAACGTACCTACTCAGTCAGGTTTCGTTCGTTAGTTTCAACATCAGCGCAGGAAATAAAAATATACCTCTAGAAATCGGATTTTACATATTAAGGCATCACACGTGTAAAATGCAAATATTATGTCACTAAGCTGCCGTACTCAAAGACGAAAATTAATTACTTAAGTGCTTCTTTATTATTTGTAGCTTAACTGTATTTAATTGAAGATTTTGACGTAGGACCCCATACATTATATGTAAAACTCTTTATTCAATTTAAAATTGAAATTTAGTCATCATGTCAATATTATTTTGCTGTTGAAATTGGCAAATGCACTTAACTAAGTATCCACCATCTTCCTCTCTTGAATATTCCAATATACCTGATAGTATTTACTGAACTTACCCGAATTTGGATGAGGTTACCTACCGCCCTTGAATCTAATCTAAGAACATCGACCAGTATTAACTGGCCGTATGTTGCGATGCCTAAATCGTCACTGGTGGCAACGCAAATTGTGGCTTCGTAGATTTAGAGGTTTGAGTTAATCATCATCAGTGTATATATATATATATATATATATATATATATATATATATATATATATATATATATATATATATATATATATATATATATATATATATATATATATATATATATATATTTATAACATTGATAATGTTATAAATGGCATATATATATATGCCATTTATAACATTATCAATGTTATAAATGGCAGAAAGTAATTCCTTGATCAGTATTGTCATAGTAGTGTAGGCCTACTACGAAACTGTTTTGAGACTCAAACATCTCGTACGATTGTTTGATTCTCAAAAGGGTTTCGTGGTACAGCGCCAATATTGGTAAGTACGAAGTTTAAGAACACCTAAAATTAGAACTCAGTGAATAATATTTTCATTTTAGCGACGAATTCATGAGCAAAACGTAAACTGTTTATTAAAGTAGGCCTGAAGGTACAGATATATGAAATCGGAGCTAATGGAACATCGCTGTTCTGAGCCTCCCTTAATCTGATGGAGGTCGCATGTAAAATAAGTAACTACTTTAATGAAATTAAGCGATTCGCCGACGCTTTGTTACAATGTTCTGTATTCAAACTCAAACTCAAATTTTTTAAATCAGAATAATTTTTTTCAAATATTCTCTGAACGTCGGGGCTACACAGATGCCTACCACCGGTGTGCATGTTTGCTTGAGACAGTGAATTTTGGCAAATTTATTGAAATTTTACCAAGATATTTACACAATTATTTAAAAAATAAATTCTGTTAATTTTTTTCTAGAATTCCCATTTACGTATCTAGTGTTTTGTAAACTAACAGTCGCACAAAGACACTAATGATTACTTATTTTTAAAAAAGTTTTTCTAATTTCATACAGAGATCTTTATCTCTGTAAGAAATGAGAAAAACGCAAAAATAGCCATTTAATTTAATACACCATAAAATATCTTTTAGTGCAGCCAGAAGTATTTCTTGCTAGGAATTCGTGACAGCAAGAGTAGATGTTAACAAGTCAACATTTTGCGTGATGTACTCTATGAACGACCTTCAAAAGTACATTTTATCATCTCAATTACATTTCCAGTAGCTACATTTTTCCCGCAGCATACATAAAACTTATCGTTGACTTAAAATTGTAGGAAACCGCCGGTTCTAGCTTGACCTCTCTTCGTCTGGCTTATTGAGCACGCAGTGAGGTCGGAGATCTGGCCCCGAGCCAGGAGACAGATATTTGATATCATTTACCCCCTGATAGGGTAACTTCAAACCAAATAATTTCATTTACGACCCGTTTTATTAATTTTACTGTGCTGTTTATGTAAATGCTGCAAAAAAGCTTTGGTAACATACTAAGAGCTGCAGTTCAAACATTTTTATCGTGAGCTACATACACCAAAAATACCACTCGTTTTCGTAAAATTGCATTACGTTAGTATTCTGAACTATTTATTTTGAAAACAGGAGCGTGGCCCGTTGGGTATATAAATAAAATGCTAGGAACTCAAAATCTTTTACTTAATGCTCCTTTTCCCACAAGAAGAAACACTTTCATCGGATTTAAAGAGTATACATTTACGTAATATATAGTTACAGGTAAAATAGTTTTCTTTGTGCTGGGGCGGGCAACACAGGCAGCCCGGGCACATTACAGGAGTGCAGTGTGCTGTATGGCGAGTGGAAATTGAATGAACGTCAATTCCCAAAGGCACCGTATTCACTTTGTGACGTTCTATAGAAAATTCCTTAAAAATATTAAGAGTTTTCCTGCGATGATGTCGGAATACAGCTTATTCTATGAAATTCGTTGAAAAATTGAAAATGCGATGAGGTTAAATGACCTTTTAAAGTGGATTCTGTCGATGAGCAGTTTGTGAAAAATATTCGATTATTCGCGAAAACGTTCTCACACAAAGTAACAGTCCATTTTGGATAAAGACCAGCGGGGCTAAAATGGTCACATTTAGCAATTCCTCTCAATCAATTCAGCAGCAAAATGAATTGTCAAAACTGTCAAACTGACAAATGTCAAATCAGTACAAAAATACAGAAATGAATTGCAAGCAGAACTCTGCTTGCAATTCATTTCATTTTTTGCATTGCATTTTGCGATTTTAGAAAAATGAATCATATTATGATTCATATCATGATTCTTCGAAGCGACCATTTAGCCCCGCTGATGAAATTACGGCTTATTGTTATAAGCAGTATTGCTAAACTTTTGTTACACAATACTACTTCATATAACAATGAAATTTTTCATATTCTTCATACGTAAATATTTTTATTTACAAACACTTTGAGAAAGACAGACCTAAATCGCCTGCTTTCTTTGAAATATTTAGGAGGCTATCCTTGTCCGCATAGATTATTATTATCCATTTTGAATTGTAGAATTATGTAAAGCCACACCATTCGGCTGATCCGAGTTAAATTAATTGTTTATGGTGCAGTCCCTGTTTGCGATTCAATTTCGTTCTGATCCCGGCCCTGATACCTCCTGATTAACCGTTTTACGGTACTACTCATAATTAATATCGGGGGACGTATAAATTGGGATACGGAACCTATAATGAGCGCACTCGATAGTTTAAGCATACTAAATTTAGGAAATAAATGCGGTGAAATACCTCTAAATTAATATTGTGCGTTATTTGCTTCTATGTTTCTGAGCTTCTAAATGTATTTAGTTAGAAGATAATATTGTTTAAAATTCTGTTTCTATACTTTTATGTAATCAGATTTTTCCTGAATTGGTAGATAATGCAACGTGTATGTCACCTCACACATCTTCCATCAAGGACAATTAATTTTTGGAAAAAAAACTTCTTAGACGTTTAGGGCAGAGTAGACAGAACTTAGGGCATCACGTCTGTATTTAGGCGCAATTATAGTTAAGGAGGGGAAGAGGGGATTACGCGACAAGCTCGAGCGTGTCAGATTAAGCTTGTATAGGCTTCCGACATGTGTCTAGTTATCATGGTCTCACGTGGTGGGTAAAAAAAGTTTTTTTCAAATATTGATATGTCATCGGATCTGTCTAAATAAAAAACGCTCTTATTTTTTTATCAGTTTTGCCTAATGTAAAATATCTACTAGGTCTCGCTACGTTCGTGTAACTACAGTCTACACGAATAGCACCCTGGGCCCCTACAGCTATAAGAGAGATTTTACAAAATTTCAGGCATTAAAATTTTGGTTGAAGTTTGAATGTTAAGAAACGAGGAAAGATACTTGTCATGAATAAAATATGTAATCATGACAAGAAGAAGATATCGAATAAAATTCCTAACTACTCCCACAACACAATATGTGTATTGTGAATAAAAATACCTTGTGTGGGAGTAGAAGAAACAAGAAACCCGACAAAAAATTACAACATGCTACATAATATTCTTTATTACGATTTAAAAAAGGATATTTTAATAACTTTCTGAAATTGATGTATACAGGCGTAATCACTGTCTCAAGCTTACCTCTTATCGTTTCACAACTTTTGGTTCAAAGATTAAGAGAATTTTACCTTCGGCAATAATTAATATTACTGCGAAAATCCTTATTAAACAGTGTTCGCAATGTTAAGTATACAATATACATTATACAAAGCCTATAAATAAACCATGAATTTTCTGACAGATCTAAGTAACTTAATAAATAATAATCTAGATTTATTCAACATTTCTGAAAATACTTTGATATGATTACTTTTTATAAAATAATAGAAATTCGTATGATGAAACGAAACTTATAATAATCTACGAAATGCTTTTAAGTAATGACTGCCAAAAATCAGCAGCCAGACACATATTTTAGTTGCGCGGTAGAATGAGAAGAGGAAAAATAAGTATAGCATCTTATCCTACGCCACGCTCTCAGTGTATTTCTTTGCCTTACGAATTTTTGATCAGGTCACACGTCCTGATGCATCTGTCAATTCAACATATTTACGAAACCCAAAAAAGTACACAAGAACGCTAAAGGAGCTTTTACTTTAATAAAGAAATAAAAGTAATAACAGCCAGTAAGGACTAGCAGAGAATCAGTTTCGGGTAAAGTGGACTTAAGGCGACGCCTTGATAATTTGGCTGTAGCGATATCGATGTTTCTCAGCAATGACTTAAGCTAAGAAATTAAAGTTCATTGTCAGTATTCATCATGTCTTTGTTTTTGTATTACCTATAGCATAACACGATTGGTTAACTTTTATAACACAGAATGATTATTCTGTGTAATCAAAAAGACCTCTGTAAAAAAGGGATTCCTATTTTGCCAACAGAGGAGAGTGATTTCAGCTTCCTTGTACATAGATTGGTTCAAGCATACACTTTAATTTGCCCATAGCTTATATGAGATGTATTTATGGTTTTTAAATTACGCGAGAAAAACCATTTTGTCGCTTACGCCTTTTCCATTTTTTTTGCTGCCCCATTTCTTGTTTTCTATTAGAGACCGGGCCGGCCTCTCATAGAAAACAAGCAATCTAAAACATACCCAACACGGTTTTTTACTTTAAACGCGGCGTCACCTTAAGTAGACTATCACTTTAAACGTTCATAATGTGTTTTCCCGGTTTAATTAACACAAAAGCGTGCTTAATTGAAATTGTACGCGGGAATATGAATTAAAATTGTCAGTACAAGTAATCCCGATTTCGGATTACTGAAAATGGATAAGCGGTTTAGCAAACAAAATTTATGCACCGAGCTTATATCAGTTCATTATCTTATTAATACAAATGACAGCCCATTATGAATTTCGTATTAGTCACTGCATAATAATTGATTTCCGTAGTTGTTCGGTTTAAACTTTAAATTAATTCGATACTAATGAATTATTAATATTAAACTGCGCGCCTCGATTTGTAACATTCATTACGAGCAAAATCCAGATATTAGTGCTGCTGTATCTATTTAGTTTGGATGAGTTTTAGGGCTACGCATATTACTATAATACTTACTATAAATCAAACGAATATTATAAAAACAAAAGTATCTGTCTTTCGGTCTGTTGCCTGACAGGAGTGTGCACGCTTACGCCGCTGAAACGATAGTGATGAAATTTGATATAGTAATAGCACAGCGGTAATAGGTAATTTTAGCAGTGGGGAGAGGGTATAGGCTAGTATCTATTCTGTGGTATTATTATTATTATTATTATCAGCCTACAGTGTCCCACGCTGGGCAAAGGCCTCCCCTCTCTCTTTCCAAAGTTCACGATCCTGTGATGTTGTTGGCCACTCTTTATCAAACGCATCTAGTTCGTCGCGCCACCTTTTCTTGGGTCGGCCTCTGTTACGCCGACCAGTCGGTAGCCACTCCGAAACTAGACGCGCCCACTTGTCCGGGTGCATACGGGAGACGTGCCCTGCCCAGCTCCACTTAAGGCTAGCTGCCTTTCTGCCTACGTCAACGAGCTTCGTTAGGGAATTCTGTGGTATTTCCGAAAAAAACGAATTTATCTAATGTTAATTTTGTCTCACCGTCTTTTCTACTTGCTGGTTGCTACAATATTTTAAATACTACAAGACAAACACAAATACAATTTTACTATACAGTTGTAAAATAATTTTCTTTCTCGTGCATTCTTGTTGTGTAAAATTAATTTTCTTTTGTTTTCTAACAAGACAAACATGTTAAAATTGTGTAAACGGTTTTCTTTCTTTCACTATTTATTTAACCAAACTCCATGTCGAAGCATTGTTTCATTTATTTTCTTTCAAACTTTTCCATTGTTAATAGTTTTTCGTTCCATTAAAAGTTACGCTACTCGTTATTGACGTGGTGTTTCTTTAACGTTTTCTTGGTATTCGAGATTTATCGCCTCCCGTAATACGATTCCATTTTTGACAACCGAATATTGATTCGTATTTGAACACGCAATGGACTTTGTATGTGGATGATAAATTAGTTGGTATAAAACCAATTCCATTCACATAGTTATTTTCAATATTTCCAATAATGTTTTTGTTTTCGTGGTATTTGTTTTGGAATATTTGAAAAGACTGCTCGGTATTATAATTTTTTTGGGTAGAACAACATTTAAAACCAAGGCTTTGCCAAAATTAAGAGTATTCCATGATAGAAAAGTAGGTACGGGAAGTAACAAAAATTGTAAAACAAAGTGATAGTGTTTTATTCAGAATTGTTATTTATATGTGCGTATATATATAGAGATGACAGTGAAAGTGGCAGCGCTAAAAGAGTATTTTTTGGGCCAAGCGCCCTAGCCCCTAACGTCTTAGACAAAAGTAATAAAATGCTCTTTCAGCGGTGCTATTTTCACACTCTATGCAGATTATACGTGGGAGAGACATGCTTCGGCACGAATGGGCTGGCTCGACCGGAGAAATACCACGTTCTCACAGAAAACCGGCGTGAAACAGCGCTTGCGCTGTGTTTCGCCGAGTGAGTGAGTTTACCGGAGGCCCAATACCCTATCCTATTCCCTTCCCTACCCTACCTATTACCCTATTCCCTCTTAAAAGGCCGGCAACGCACTTGCAGCTGCTGTTCTAATGCTGCGAGTTCGCGCTTCCATGGCCGACGGAAGTTGCTTTCCATCAGGTGACCCATTTGCTCATTTGTCCTCTTATTTCATAAAAAAAAAACAGGGGATAATACTGTAGGATATAACACATCCTACAGTATTATTCCTTTTTTTACACCGTGTATACCTTTCTAAAACATAGCTAGTTAAAGTGTTAACCAAACAACAGTTAGAGCCTTCGGCGTACAAATTTTTCTGGTTTTAATATTAAGGAGTTAATTTCCCATACCATGGGGTTGTGGAGTGTGGAGTGTGGTGTTGTCTCCAGAGAACGCAATTTCCAACAACGACCGTACTGTAAACTAATTAAGTTTTTACTGCCCGGCAATATCGTTCTATATTAAATTTGATTATGGAAATTGGAAACGATAATAGCTTAATTGAAATGAATCTGCTGATTTGAATTCAAAATAATTGTAATCTCAGTGGAATGTCTTTATTAAAATTTTGAGCCTTTACTGTTGTATGCACAGAGTTGTATGGATGTTTATTGTTTGTAATAAATTAATCCAAACTAATATTGTAAATGCAAAAGTGTATCTCTGTCTGTCTGTCTATTACTGCTTCACGTGCAAACCGCTAAAACCTTTTTTGTGTGGAGATACTTTGCGTCTCGGGAAATGACAAAGGATGTACGGTTCCCGCGCGATAAATTAATTTTGGCGCAATCGAGTTGCGCAATGGAATTTCGGGTTTCATCTAATAGTTTCTTTTATCGCGGGCGATTTAATTATACATCTGTAATGATGAGTTTTATTTTACGTCTACGTAGACGATTTTCTACATCCAAACAACAAAATTAGTAGAAGTCTAAGAGCCTGTTTCACCACTTTCTGATAAGTGACGAATAAGCTATCCACCAATTAACTTGACAGATCAAGTCTGGAGAATCTCTTAAAAAAGTTGTGAATAGCCTATTCGGCACTTTATCAGAAAGTGGTGAAACAGGCCCCTAATATTTTGTTGTCTGTACCTGAGTAATTAAAAAAAAACAGAAGCACACGCAAATATTTACTGTTATATTTTTAAGAATTTACAAAAAATAGGAGTATATATAAGAAAGACAAAGTAAATATTATATACTTTACAGGGGACCCTCTCAGTGTTTTTTGCGAGACAGTTGCTATGAGAATCGCTTAGAAATGGCCTAAAACAACACATTTCCTATTCCATTTGAAGGCCCACTGTCCTAAAAGGGTCCGTCCGATGTATTCAGAGGCCTATGTTTATTCATATGTACCTACATTGTACATAAATATTTTTTTATCGAGACACCAGTATTAGTTTTAAAAATTCAATGCTACATTTTTGAAATGTATACTAATATTATAAAGCGGAAGAGGTTGTTTGTTTGAACGCGCCAATCTCAGGAACTACTGGTCCGATTTAAAAAAATATTTCAGTGTTTGGTAGCCCATTTATCGGCTATAGGCTATATTTTATCACGCTTAGACTAATAGGAGCGAAGAAAAAAAACGCAGGGAAATTATTTGAAAGGGCTTATCTCATGAACTACTGGAACAATTATTCTGTTATTTGGCACAGATAAGAAGTAGACCACGTGAAGGATCATAGGCTATTTTTGTGAACTAATTTGTCAAACGTCTAGTTTTTCATAAACAGGTAGGTACGGATAGATTAAAAAAAATATGCTTTTTTGTTTGGCCTGCTTCTTGTAGAAATCTGGTACAATACTAATATTAAAATCAACATCCTCTGAAGCCGATTATGATATTGACTAGGTATCTTATTGTGCTCACATTCTTAAACAATACCTATATACTTATATAATGCACAATACAATGTTACAGAATAGAAATCCATGAATTCCGATAATGCCGATCAAGGTAATCGCAATGTAATTAGATAGATATACAGAGGTTGTCATATAGTACATACACAATGTACACGAGTAAGTCTTATTATAGAGTTAATATACGTGTGATTTATCCGATCTACGACTAGACATGGAAGAAGTCATTCGAAATATATTCATGTAAAAGCAAACCAACAAAATATCTATCAAAGTCAAAGTTATATTTTATGCATAATACCATCCGCATCTTGAGCGATGGTAGCGGTTAAATCAATGTCAAGACTGATGTAGGCTGCCGTCAGAATTTCACTATGCGGATGATGACAATACTATGTGCCCATCCAATTTCCGAAGTCGGCTGGATATGGAGCGGTATTTCGTCAATGAAATATACCTTTGGAGTTCCTTAAATGAATACTGGCCGAGCCGATGCCGAAGTACTACACTCAGAAATTCACTCCACCGAATATATTCTGAATTGAATCTAAATTTCAAAATGGCGGCTCTAGAATAATCTATGGACCGAGTGCTAAGCGAGTGCTTAGCAGTTTCCATTAAGCACTTGGACATTATTAAGATGTCTGTTAATTTATTGATCAATAGCAAACGCTTATATAAACTGGATTACTGGAATTATGTGATGCTTACGCAACCTTTCGGAAAGGATAGTTTATGAAGTGAGTTTATGTAAGATATTTATGGTCCCTTGATGATAATTCACTTCTACTAATAGATCTAGTAACTAAATTAATAGTTGCACGTTAACATCAAAACTCCATGTCTCAACTATCATTCGAAGCATAACACTAGCCACAAACTAGCCATGTTGTAAATAAACTAGAAGCACTATAATTTTGTGATAATTTTACAATTTATTGAAATATCTTATACTGACTGTATAAGTGTATTATGTATTATACTGACTGTACAATACACCGTACACCAATATGCCCCAATAATAGAGCTCCAGGAAACTAAAAGCACATTCTGCCCTCTTCCATTCTATCACATTTAGCATTAGCAATTTGAGAGGCAAGGGAAAATACATCAAAATTTATGGTTCATCTACAGACGCAGGAAATTGTAGACATGCCTGCATTATATTGTTAAACATAATATTTTGTTTTAGATGTGTAAATTAAAATATGTTTTTTTTTTTTTATGAAATAAGGGGGCAAACGAGCAAACGGGTCACCTGATGGAAAGCAACTTCCGTCGCCCATGGACACTCGCAGCATCAGAAGAGCTGCAGGTGCGTTGCCGGCCTTTTAAGAGGGAATAGGGTAATAGGGGAGGGTAGGGAAGGAAAGGGAAGGGAATAGTTGAGGGTAGGGAAGGGAATAGGGTAGGGGTTAGGGGATTGGGCCTCCGGTAAACTCACTCACTCGGCGAAACACAGCGCAAGCGCTGTTTCACGCCGGTTTTCTGTGAGAACGTGGTATTTATCCGGTCGAGCCGGCCCATTCGTGCCGACGCATGGCTCTCCCACGTATAATGTTAGATAGTGAACACTTTTCAAAGCCGATTTTATTCCTCCTAGAGAATAAACATGAGTAGTTATTATAGGCGTGACTATTCTGACTCTAAACTTATCTTAATAACTAAAAATTTATAGAATTAAATGCCAATATTCTGATCATAAAAGTTTCGGCTCACACCTCAACATTGTATTTTCCTCACTTTTTTTTTATGAAATAAGGGGCAAACGAGCAAACGGGTCACCTGATGGAAAGAAACTTCCGTCGCCCATGGACACTCGTAGCATCAGAAGAGCTGCAGGTGCGTTGCCGGCCTTTTAAGAGGGAATAGTATAATAGGGGAGGGTAGGAAAGGAAATAGGGTAGGGGATTGGGCCTCCGGTAAACTCACTCACTTGGCGAAACACAGCGCTAGCGCTGTTTCACGCCGGTTTTCTGTGAGAACGTGCCGAAGCATGGCTCTCCTACGTATAGCATGGCTCTCCCACTCCCACTCACTTTTTAAGTTCTCTTTTCTATGGATCCCTACGTCTGTGGTTCCCTACATGGTCACGTGCCGGCGCAGAGGAGTGTTACGTGTAGAACTGCACCTCCACAGTTTCGTGTTATCGTCACTTAAATTCCTTTGGAAGGGAAGCCAAATGGAAGGAGCTGTTCGAAGTTATTAGAATCAATAGACGTTCCGTATTGATTTTTGAGCTGGTCTGCAGGTATTTTGTAAAGTGAATTTTATAGCTGATAGTGTTACGAGATATTTCTCCCATTATTATTAACTAATAAATTACTTTCAATTCATTTTACAGTTTAAATCAATCCATACTAATATCCATACTTCCATACTAATATTATAAATGCGAAAGTGTGTCTGTCTGTCTGTCTGTTACCTCTTCACGCTCTAACCGCTGAACCGATTTTGCTGAAATTTGGCATGGAGATAGTTTGAGTCCCGGGAAAGGATATAGGATAGTTTTTATCCCGGAAAAATTTACGGTTCCCGCGCGATAAACTAATTTTGGCGCAACGGAGATGCGGGCGTCATCTAGTTAGTCAATGCTATGTATACCGTCGTAGCGACTACAACAGATTATGGTTAAATCTGAAAGTTTTGTTCAATTCAATCAAGTCCTGTTCAAATATCTGCAAACTAAAATTTAAGGTGCCAACAACAGGATGACTGGCAACGATATGATACTTTGCCCTAACTTGCGACATCCTATACTTATACAGTCATTGTACCTAAACGAGTACAGTTATAATGGGCTGTATATCATCAGGTCATTCGTAAGAGGTCATCCGTGTTAGTCATTAGCCAGATAGCCAGCGCCATCACCTCATTAATTTTAACAACCCTCATAAGCTCCAGACTATTCTCAGTCAGGATTATTTCGTGATAATATTTTAGGACAGTTACATTATAATAAGCTAGAAATTTTAGTTACACTGTAATTTTACTTTATTTTCACTGAAATTTTAGTAATACGTGAGAACATAAATGTCAACTTTCAATGTACTAAGCAGATTGCGGACCTACGTAATTCGGTTTGGTTATATCAAGCTTAGCCGATAGATAACAACTAAAATTAACTTGATATAATGCGACCAAGTTACATAGTTCCACCATCGTATGAAACAATTTTTCAAAACAATTGTTCTAATGCTTCTAGGGCCTAGGCTATAGAATTCACATTGTTGAATTCACATTAATCGTACACAAGTAGGCAATTGCTAATAAATTACAATGTATGTAGTTAGACCGCACGTCGGCGCTGCGGTCGGGTGTCACAAGCACGGCGTGGCAGTCGCAGCCACCGCAGTGGTGTGGGATGCCTGTCCCCACCGCGCGGTGTAGCGGTTATCATGTGAGGGCCAAACTGAATCATCACGAATTCATTGTTACTTGATAATTTTCGGGATAAATTCGGACGAAACATTTTTTCGGGATAAAAAGTATCGTATGGCCTTTCCCGGGACTCAAAGTATCTCCATACCAAATTTCATCAAAATCGGTTTAGCGGTTTGTGTACGAAGAGGTAACATGCAGACAGATAAACTTTTTCATTTATAATATTAGTATGGATGGGCCAATCTGAATTGTCGTCACTCGTCACACATTCAAATCTAAAAAGTCTTATAAAAAATTGATAAACCTGTCTATATTTTTTTAGCTACTTTAAACGGCTACTTATTTGCAATCAATAGCAGATAATAAACCTGGTTTTATATTGTCGACCTCTGTGGTTCAGTGGTGAGCGCGTTGGTAGCTCAAGCCGGGGATCGCGGGTTCGAATCCCGCGGCCCGCCGACGGAATAAAAAGTTTTCAAAGTTCCTGGGTCATGGTATTAAATATGTGTATAGTATAAAAGTATTAAATATATTTCCTTTATCTGGTACCTGTAACACAAGTCCTTCAGGTACGGGACGACGCCCACGGGGCCAGACTGACGTGGTGTGAAGCGTCCATAGATATTAAATTATATAGATATTAAATATTAGGGTTTTTTTTGGAATTTCTAAGAAACCAGTAGGTACATATATTTTTCGACAGATTGAAGAACCACTTCCAAATGAGAGGTATTAAAATCTGTAATATGTTAAACAAAGAAAAATAGGAAACTTTTCGGCCGAATAACATTTGCTAATACAACTCGCACTGGAAAAATGCAGACATTTCGTCATGAGTCACAAAGTTGGTGCGCTAAAGTTTTTATACGGCACAGAGCTACAAAGTAGGAAGGCATTCGAGCACTATTTTACGACTGTCGACTTTATGATGCGCGACAGACTGTTTTAATAGGGCCACAGGAAAGCTCCACGACATCCTAAATTTCAAGATTCCTCCTCACATTTTACTCTCGAATCTGGAAAATGTCGGGAGACATGGATAATATTAAATATTTTATGTCGTGATACACAAAATGTTGAATTCCTTTGAAAGTGAATTTGAATAGCATTATGTTTATCCCGATATTTTCTTTGTATACAAAATACAAGTTCAAAAAATATTGTCTTCAATTTTCGTCTTTGACATATTCTTGTTTACGTACTATCACTTATCAGAGAAATTTAATCATAAGCAGACATACCTACCTTTTAATGTAATACCTTTTTTTTTATGCGCAGGCGTTGGGATGGCAGGCGAGAGGCGGAGGCGCTCGATCCTCGGAGAAGGCCGAGGCGGAGACCAAGGGCCAGACATGGTCGCAACGTCCCGCCTTAGCGGGGGAGCTTGGGGCGTCGGCATGGGGCTGCCGTCGCCCATGACATCGAGTCCCGGGTAGGCCACGATGCGCTAGGTGTTCCAGTGCATCGTCGCGGAGTGTGGAATGTGGTGTTTCCACGAGTGGAACCCAAAGAGGCAGAGGTGGTGGGGCTGCGGTTGTGTATTACGCGTTTCCCGTAGTCCCACCTTCAGGAGCAGGAACACCGTTGGGGTTTTAGTGGGTAGTCCTGGGTGCGGATATTACGTCCGCCCCGGGGAGTCCCACATACCTCGGTGGTCCTCCCCAGGCCCCGGGGATGCGTAAATGCATTCCCCCAACAATAAAAAACAAAAAAAGGCTTTGGGATGTGCCCCAGTTAAGCCGAAGCACCCAGGGGTATGTGGGACTCCCGACGAGCGCCGCGCTTACCCACTAAAACCACCTGCGGTTTGCCTTCAGCCGTATACGGAGGGATATCCTGGATCTGACTAACACAGGACCCTCCACGACCGGCCGTTCTATCTCAAAAGGGACCGGACTTCCACCAAAATAAGGTAAGCTTCGGCAAACTGAAGCATTCCCCTCGGCGTCGGGACTAGCTAAGCCGGGCAGGTTCCCATCCTGACCTGGAGCCCCGGATTAGACGGATGTTTAGAGGTTCGCGTAACTAGGTCTCCGCACTCCCGTCCAACGCCGGCATTTCTTCGGTACTAAAGTCTCCATTTATGTAAAAAAAAAACGCCAATTCACAAATTGTAACTTACCCACTTCATTCACTCATGTCTTCAATTAACATAACTAGCTATTTGACCGATCTTTGCTCGGTATTCGATAAAACACGAATAAAATGACATTTTCTAAAATTAATGATTCCTAGCTAGATCGATTTATCGCCGCCGAAACCCCCTTTATACTAAATTTCATGAAAATCATTGGAGCCGATTCCGAGATTCCAATTATATAATATATAATAATATATACAAGATTTGCTCGTTTAAAGATATAAGATATTATAGAGACAGCTAAAAATTTCCTTTTGCATAATCGGGTTACACTCGGTTAATATAATTAAATTAAGAAATTTAAAATAACCACCGCCAAACAACTTTAAAAAGTATTGAAATAATATATTTTACTGACTTTAAGTTTAAATAATTCCTAAGTGACAACAATTATGGACTAAAATATCACTTTACATATTTTAGTCCATAATTGTTGTCACGTTGTGTCGGGGGACCGCCAACAGTGTATTTTGCATTTTGTATCGCCATGTCACTGATTTTCTCGATTTGGCTTGCTGAAAACTGACCCTAAAACTATAATGTTATGTGAAATCAAACATCTACATTAGCGGTCCCCCGACACACCTTGACAACAATTATGGACTGAAATATCACTTTACACTTAGGAATTATTTAAACTTAAAGTCAGTAAAATATATTATTTCAATACTTTTTAAAGTTGTTTGGCGGGGGTTTTTTTAAATTTCTTAATTTAATTTTATTTCATGCTTTTTTTAACTTGTGTTGGTTATAGTGCAGAATAATTTCTATCAACAGGATCATATATATCCCAATGAATACCATCTAGGAATGTCCTTTTGGATGAGGCCGTCAATATAAGCTCATATGGAGTTCATATGGAGCTCGGCTTCTATAGAATCCAGGTGATGCTGCAGCAGCAGCATGCAATAATTTACTTTTTATCTACGCCTTACTAGTTGTCGCAATTAAAATGAGCCCAAACACAAAACCGTTGCTCTAAGTTGGTGAGGAGTTGGGTATCCTATTAATTACCAGGTGATGCTGCAGCACCAGGTCAACTTTCCATTAATGTGTAAATATTCATAAATGTCACGAACTAGAATGCAATAAAGCCCACCAAACGACTGCAAGTTGCTAATCGGCCCTTCACGAACCAGATGAACCGCGATTTTCCAGCACGGAGCAGGCTGATGATGATGAACTATAGCTAAGAACTAGTGACCGACCGAACTTTCGGTTTCGGCCAGTTTCGGCCAGAAAATCTAGTTTCGGCCTTAGTTTCGGTTTCGGCCAAAATATAGCCGAAACTTTCGGCCCCGCCGAAACTCATACGTCATTCGGTAAACTTCACAGCTAACTCGACGTGCTTGCTTGCCAGCGAGGCTCCGGCTCAGTTCGCCACCATCTATTTATTTAGTTTTGAGATTATATTGTGTTCCAGATTAGTCCCAAATCAGAAATTAGCACTTCGTTTTATTTTCATTCAATTGTCTAAACTCATTTTTATCGAAATTATATTATTGAATTTTATTTCTACGACAAACGCAGGCTTATTTAATATACAAAACTATTGGCAAATTACGTGCTATTACATATAACAATATACCAATGTTTCCCAAACAAGCGATTTAGTAAATGCTATGATAAATTAATTATATTGTGTGTTAACTTTATTTACTTAAGAATTTTGTTTGACTGTCAGATTATAGGATATATCTTGTGAGATTTATTAGTAAATCAACTCGCCTCACTCTTTTCCTTTTACTACGGGTTTTATTTAAATATTTAAAATTAGCTTTTAACTATGGACACGCAATCTCTTAGACCGTTCCTACCCTGTTAGAATCTTGTCTAGCCCACTTCCCCCTAAGCCCTCAGTATATTTTTCAGGTTTAGTGGCAAAACGCCTTCTGAAGCAAAAAAAAATGTGACGTCTACTGCTAGTTTGCTCAGTAATTTAGTTTTGAACTTCAACTGTAGTCGTGTCCATGTTTCCCATAAAAATAATATACTGCAATAAGATTGCAATTGATTGTGTTTTCAGTAGTACGTCATTAATGTCTAAGGGAGGATTTCACCAGTCACACAACTTCGTTTTATAAAACTTAGTTCTCATTACATGCGCTCCTACGGGGATGTAAATCTCGTTTTTTTTTCAAATGGATTTTATAATCTTCTCATATCTGTTATAAACGTGTTTAAATACGTTTATAACCGGTTTAGTGTGCGCTAAGTGCATTCAATTTCTTTGGTGAAATCGCACCTACTTGGAATCGTATAAAAAAACGAATTTTAGTAGATAAGGGAACGGATTATAGTCCAAAAAATTTCTAGAGAACATATTCGAGTCTAAGATTAATAATATTTATTTTAAGAAATGTCGCAAAAAGTAAAAAATTCAATGTGGTACATTTTCTTTAGTATAAAAAGTTGTAATTTATGTTAAAAATCAATCAATTTCAGTAAATAATCGTAATTTTGAATGTTTTACCCAGTTTCGGTTTCGGTTTCGGTTTCGGTTTCGGCCGAAACTAAGAGTAAGGCCGAAAGTTCGGTTTCGGTTTCGGCTGAAAAATCAGTTTCGGTCGGACACTACTAAGAACACTCTCAATTAAGTCAGCTTTCAAACAGAAAAAACTAGATCAAAATCGGTCCACCCGTTTGGATGCTACGATGCCACAGACAGACAGACAGACCGACAAACAGACACGTCAAACTTATAACACCAAAAAAGAGGTTTTTGTCGGGGGTTAAAAAAGAACTCATTACCTCTAAGTAAGTAGCCAATATACGATCACTTAAACAACATTTATTGGCGTTCGAATGTTCTAGTTAATTACAGAACAAAGGCTGTAGTATTGAGGAGGCATTAGCGCGTTGTCCAGCCCTGACAGGTTAACGGCTTCATAATTTAGCCGCACTTTATTACCTAGCGCTGTTGTTAGGTCCCAAGTAATAGGGCGCTACGGCGCACGGAAGTTCATTTATTTACTACAATACGACCGAAATGTACTCAAATGTATCAATATTTAACTGGATAATTATTTAGTTTGTAGCATGTACTGTCAGAGAAGTTGTTGAACATAATTATTATTTACCTAGTTCACCCACTCATATGTCTTTAATTGTTATGTATTTTATGTATTTCACTATAATATAATTAATTCCACTTCGATTATTTCAGACTCTATTTTGATTGAATCTAATAACATATTATCGTACTGTGGTGTTTGTTGGCAAAGTCCTGCGAAACAGCTGAACCCAATTTGATGAATGATGTTATGTCCTTAATCGCGTAGGTCCAAAAATATTTATTTTTTACAGCCGAAATAACGTATATTATGTCAAACGTTTTCCGGGTCAGCTAGTGTTAGATACAAATATCGATTTGCAAAATAAATGTTTATTGCTCCCAAACGTCATAAAATAATCGATTATAGTCGCGACTCGCGTACAACCACGTGCAGATTACGTAACGTAATCGATTCGTAACGGTTAGGTAAGAGAAAACACTGACATTGGCACTACATAGTGAAAGTAGCCCGGAGCGAAAGGTTTTAAACTCTAATACCGGGTATTAAAGTTGCAAATGCATAATTATGTCTGATCCTCAGAAGATTTTTTTGTGTACCGCCTATTTCTTAAGGAAAATGGTGTGTAGAGAATACTGAGAGAATAGTAAAATTAGACTTTGCATCACCTTAATTTATTTTATTATGATACTTTTGCAAATGGCAGCATAACATTATATTCAAAATTCATGCTACTATATTATTATATTAATACGTGAGCCAAAAACTTTGTATCCCTTTTGACGAAAAATAATGAAACGTAGGTGAATGAAATTTTGCATATTTATAGTTTATATGATAAAGGAGTGCATCGAGCTAATATTATTTTGAAATTATGCTTTTATCGTACATTTTTTTAACAAATAAAACATTACACACACTACAAGCTATACATACGAATTATACTCTTTTATTTATGGTTGAAGTCTGTTGACAAGTTGACAAATTGAAAATGGATTTATAGTTTTTTTTTTATTGAATCTAAGATATTATTAAATTAGACAATGCTTACACGGCCAGTCTGAGATCAGCTGAGTCCCAGACACAAGAGTTGAAAAAAAAATGATAAAGTCTGTTTTTTATCAAAATATAGATTGCCCTAATGTCGCTGAAACTAAGGTCGAATTTCGACCATAGGGCGATCTCTAGTTATCATAATTATACGATTCAAAAATAATATATTATAATGTGTATACCACTGTCTGTTTGTCTGTCTGTTTAACGTACAATTTGATCTACAGACATTTCGAGACACAGATAAGGACTTAGTTTCAAGGCCAAAGAAATGTAGGGTTACCGTGCAATTAACGAATCGCTACCTCACAAAGTTGTAGGCGAAATCTTTAGTTTCCTGTTTTTCTTCAACAGACATACCCAAGATTAGGTCAATGTTCTGTAAATTGATTTCGTGTTTCGTGGACTGATTTCGTTTCGGTACCTACAAGTCGCAACTACCGCCACAAATAACCCAGGATCCTGCATCGCGCTATCGAAGTTTCTGAGAACGGCAAGATATACAACGTCTGTAATGACGTCAGTGGGCTTCGGACTGACCGAGCATGCATGCAAAGAAAACTTTTAAGCGATCTTCTGAAAAATAATAATAATATTATGTAGTATCAGAGAAGTTGATACCTAGGCAGATGGGGGACCTATAACGTAGTTTGGTCGCGTTACGTCAAACCCAGCCGACAGATCACAATCAATATTGAATTGACATGATCCTACCAAATAACGTTGGTCTGTCAACTGTCTAGGAATCAATTTCGTCGATACATTTTTTTTCATCATTTAATGGTGCAATGAAATTAGCCAAAACTTGTACCAGTTTCAACGGTCAGTTATTTTCGGTTAATGTAACCTTGAGGTTATTTTCGATGTTTTATTTTAAGTTACACGTCAAAGTAGTTAGTGCTCAAATCTGCGAGTCAGAGTGACTGATCCAGTTGCGGATACGGATGTCAACTTGGATCTTCGAAATATATAGGGTGTATCTAAACTGTTGTAATACTTTAGGGTGTGTACATAATACGCTCCTTATTTGAAAGCAGCAGCGCTGGGAGAGTTACTTTTTTAAATTATCATATGCTCACATTCAAGACATTGGGGCCTTTTTCATAGAAAAATATAAAATTCTCGTGTCACATTGTTAGTTACCGTACTCCTCCGAAACGGCTTTACTGATTTTTACCAAATTATATACTTAATGCATATTCAGTAGGTCTGAGAATTGGCTACTGGGTACTTTTTATATTGATAAGTGTATATGTTGAATAATTAATAGTAAATTATGACAACTCGAGACTGACGGCGACCATTGTTTGTGCGACGGGATGTGCGATGGACGTTACCATGGTGACATACTTATTTAGTCACTTCAATAAAATAATTCGGGCGAAATACTTTATAAGTATGGCAAAACAATGTTTGCCGAGACAGCTAGTAGAAAAATATTTTCATTATGTAAAGTCAAAAGTGACTCTACATAATGGACACAAAAACAAGTGATGTCTCATAATAATACTTCAGAATTAGTCTAAAATATTTTAGAGTTCTGCTATTTTTGTATAAACACACACCCTGACCCCTGTATACAAAAATAGCAGCTAGAAACAATGTTTTCTATGTTTAATAGAATTTAAATTCGACGGGCAATTAGAATTCACGAGGCGGTACCCGAAACAATTGTTGGAAAAAATAACAAAAAACTGTGGAGATGTTATTGACATGTTTTTTATGTTCCATGGTATTGTCCTCTAATGGTGCTACATCCGTTGAGCTATTGTTTTTTGTTTCATTTTTTTCTACCGAAAAATTAAGATTGTAGATAAATATATCAAGGCCGGCGAACAATGATCTTGCAGATTAGGAGGAAATTTATTGTACCGCGGTTTTGAAACACACGAAATGTATATTATAAGACCGTATTCAAGAAGTGATTGCCACAAACATCAAAACATAATAGTAGTGTTGTTTGTATTTTTTAAAGTATATTATAATATCACTGTACCCTTGATTACTAGGCTGAGTAAGTGTCCTTATATTAAAAGTTTGTTAACAAAACAAAAATAGAAAAGTGGCACTCGCATGCACCAAATAATGTAGTGTAATTTAAACAGTTACACAAGTATAATATGATAATATGGGTAAATTAATATGAGGTCATGCGGGCGTGTGTACCCGGCCTAAGGTGATTGACGTGGCGTTCCAAAATGGCGCGCGTAATCAAATAAGCCACGTGCTTCCTTTAAAAGGCAATGACTCTATCTTTGATGATCTCGGTTCAAGGATCGAGTCTTAGGCACCGCACGGATTAGTGAATTTGAGTTTTATGCGAGAGCATTAAAGGCAATTTTCAATGTAATTAAAATTGTTAATTACTTTGGAAGTGTGTGAGAAATTTCATGGGCCCTCCTAATTGGAAACGTTAAGCCACGTACACACGGCGCTCGTGATTTATAATGCTGATGTAAGTTGGCGCTTATCTTAATACCGGGTAATCTTGGAGTAGGTAAGTAATTATTTAAGTAAAGCAGCCGAAAAAGAAAATGTTTTTACAAATTACCTTAGATACGTTCTCTGACAAACATACATTAATTTCGCGGACAAGTAAATACTACATAGGCTACGATGCGCGTAGCCGAATCCGACACTGAACCTGAAATTGCTCCCAGTTGTCCAAGCTTTAATGGTGAAAACCGGACTCACAGAAAAGTTGAAGCATACGAGAAAAACCACCGTCTAGGGTATTACATAATTGGTTCATCGTGCTCGTGCGAAGGCCATCCTTCAATTAATGTCGGCCGCGGGGGACGCGACCTTTAATAACGAATTTCTGGTGTCGCGTTATTCATTTGCCCTGTTCGTAACGCTTGTATTTTTGTAATATGCTTTACGTGATGCTAGCTCGCCACTTTCCTTTCATGAACATAATTTTTGCAGTTATTACAGGAGTTTTTTTTTTGTCAAGAGTGAATATTCTTTTTAGTATTTTGTGTTTTAGGATTTATCAGATTTAATTGGACATTGCATGCTAAAATTTTGTTGAAATCTACGTTTGAAGTTTGAACATTAGCACTGCAATAAACAAATTCACTTACGTAAAGAAAACAACAAAATTTATTAAAAACACATTATAGGATCATAAATAATTTACTATGAGTCAAATAGGTCTGGTTAATTTAGCACTACAGTTTCGTTACTTATATGTATATTAACGATAAATTACACTTACCTACACACTCAACCCCCAGGGTCTCATTTCATATAACCTCGAACGTTGTCCTCACCTGTAACAAAAATTGCTTCTAATACAACTGTGTTAATTAATTTACTTTCGATAAAATGTGATGAAATATTTTATGTAACTACACTAGCTGTCCCGCTGAACTTCGTGTCACTTTAAAACCTTCCCTGGACTTCTACGAATATTTGAAGACTAAAATTAGCCCAATCCGTTCAGCCGTTTTCGAGTTTTAGCGTTACTCACATAATTGAAAATCCATTTTTATATATTACTAGCTGTCCCGGTGAACTTCGTGTCACTTTAAAACCTTCCCTGGACTTCTACGAACATTTTAAGACTAAAATTAGCCCAATCCGTTCAGCCGTTTTCGAGTTTTAGCGCGACTAACACATTTGAAAATCCATTTTTATATATAAGATATAGATATATCTTTATTAAACTAAAACAATAAAACTAAATTACAATAAAAACTAGCGTAAAAAGAGAACAGTTTAAATATAAAAAAGGTTGTCATCCAGACTGCTGCCTTTAGGGAGAGTGCCCAGATATAGATTATTCCAACAATTAACGTTAAACAAAAACGTAATTTTAAAAGTTGTTTGCGCAAATAGCGAACTAACGAAATTGAGGTATTTCAACGTGAAATGATTTTCAAACGCGCCTAATACGACAAACACACAAATTCATTTTCGTATTACAAACGAGATAATCTATACGAAAAGCTGTTTCGAACGTATTTCAGTGTCTTTATTTTCGTAACCCGAAAAACCTCACACGTTTTCATCGCAAAAAAATTTCATATTCCATTTTCTGTTCGAATGATTTTCTTGTCCCTATTACATGATAATAAATTGAGTTTTTGTGCCGGTGACGAGAGGCAAAATTCGTTAGCGCGGTATATTCACGAGGGCCCTGATAAAACATCTAATGGAGCTACAAAATTATATGAAATTTGATTGAATATTAGATTAAGCTAACAATTTCGTAAGTGGAAAAAGTTATGTACATTCACGTTGATTGCTTGAGCTGAAAAGTAGAAGGTAGAGTAGAGTAACAGATTAGACTACATCGTTAGGGTTGATTCAGACCACAACGCGACGCGTAGATGCATTTCTAAATTTATATGGATTTGACAGATTCGCAAGACGTCTTACGCAATTGAAATCTGTCAAATTCATACAAATTTATGCCGTGCCGCGCCTCGCCTCATCGCGTTGCGATCTGAATTGACCCTATTAACATGCGTAGCAGTGCTACGCAGCGCGGCGCTACGAATGAATTCTTAATACGATGAAATCGGAGTTTAGTATGAAATCGAGCTCCGATATTTTCAACAAATCATACAAAACGTCGGTTCCTCTCGACGACGGAGAATTCTAAACATTTTAAATTTTATTTTTGCTTTCATACCGGAGTACCCATTATGAGAGCGAAAATAAAATTAGCATAAAAGTATATAATGCTTCTACTTTTGAACCTCATTGTGGTGCACGATATCCTTAGTTAATAGTACGAGCTCATGAAACCGAGCCATTTCTTCCTTTTCGAGTACTAAAGAGTGGAAATGACAAACATTTCCGTGAACACAGCGCGCTGCGCACAGAAATGCATAATTTAAGGCGCTCGTTTACGAGCAGCGCTTATAACTTCTATGTGATCTCATCCAAAAATAAACCGTAGTGGCCGTTGCACTATTTTCGGCTGTTACACGATGAAAACAATACCGAAATAGATTGATTGAAAATATCGAAACTTACACCAGATTTCTGGGCGGGCGCCAAAAACTTTGGAAGCGGAGAAAAAAGGAGGAAAGTTCCAGTTACGAAGAAGCCAGCTCGATGTCTATCGGCTTTGTTAAAAAGGCCTGCAAAAACTTACGGGAATAAGACCGAAAACTGTGCTATACTTAGACGGCATGCACACTGCAGTACAAAACGAAAAGAGACAATTTAAAATAACTACGACAAAGGCTAATGAAATAGTAAAGAATTTGATAGCCTATTTTATTTATTAACCCAATTTTTCTCATCTCAATATTCAAGATCTTGGTATATACATAATAAGAGACAGACAGCTGGAAGCGACTATGTTTTATGGAGTATGAATCGCTTCATATAATAGAGCGAAGCAGTTTTCGTCAACACCATCAGCGCTTTGTCATAATTATTCACGTTTGTTATATTAAATATTTTACAATCTATAGCGGCAACAATGGGGTTCATCACGTGAATACAAAAACAGTTCGTGAAGGAGCAGCCATTGTTTACTTTGTGATCATTATTATATATGTATCGTGGTCGACGATCACGACTCACGATCGAGTCTCCCAATAATTAGTTCGGCGTGTTGACCCACACAACTCCTCATACCAATTAGGACATGCGGCTGGATCTAGCGATCCGTAGGCCTAATTGCTCGATTCAAAAGTGGTTTCGATCTCTCGACTGTAGTCTATAGACTGTAGACTGTAGTAGTAGTAATATCAGGAGCAGATGACACGCATGAATGAAACAATTTGTTATTGGCACAATCACATTTATAGTCAGGGAGCCCTAGAACAAATTTTTTTTTATTACTATCAAGCTAATTTTTTGTAGCTTCATTTTGATAAGACAAACAATATTTTTATTTGCGAAAAATCTTGAAAGTGGTAGATAACAGAGATAGAAAGGATATACTTTGATTTGATGGTCCTAAAATATGGATTGTTCTATTTGTAGGACAATGTTACTCTGAAATTATGTAACTATTAACCTACCAATATACAAAAAAATCAGCTGGTTAAGGTTCCGTTTTAGGGTTCTGTAATCAAAAAAACTTGGTTTTTAATAATAATAAGTTTATTTCTACCAAAAATTACTTAATATGCAATTTGTGGGAGACATGGAGCCCAAACTAAGCCAAGGCCTGTATATTGGTACCCCAGGCCCCCCCTCACAAACATTGGAGTAACAAAGTAACAACTAATATAATATTCTATAACATTTTATTCTTACACTAGCTGTTGCCCGCGACTTCGTCCGCGTCAGCAAAATGTGATAACGAAGATAATAAAAAAGAGAGAATTTATCCCTTGGGCTATATCTTATACGACAACAAAAGAATTTTGGACGGAAAGAAACGGCGAAGTTATCCGTGAACAAATATAAAAAAATAAAATATATCCTCCTCCTTTATTGAAAGTCAGTTAATAAGTAGCCTAAGTTACTCCTTATTACATCAGCTATCTGCCAAAAGAAGTCCCATCAAAATCGCCCCAGCCGTTACGGAGATTAGCCGGAACAAACAGACAGACATACAGACAGACAAAAATTGTAAAAAATGCTATTTTGGTATATGTATCGTAAGTACATTCATATGCATGTAGTAAGAAACGGTTCTTTCAATATTACAAACAGACACTTAAATTTTATTTATATGTATAGATTTACACTACTACAACTTGGTTTTACTCACAAAAAATTAGAGTGATAGTAATAAAAAAAATTGTACTAGGGCTCCCTGACTATAATGTAAATACATACTAAATGGATAGAACTTACAATTACTACTGCACTCATTCCATCGAAGCTAGGAAATCGTAGACAAAATATATTCTTATCTTCACGTTCGCAAACGCTTTTAGACATACCTACAATATTAATACACCTTAAGTTTCAGATCACAATAAAAATTTTACATAATTAAAAAATATATAAACATAACATTTACGTATCCGTTGTTATCTCTTTCAACACAAGAATCCTTAAGTTTAATAACCGCGTACTCGTAGGTACGTTATAATACTTATTTACAAAATATTTCTCCCATTCGTAGCCATCAAGTGAATTGTTAAACGTTAAGATTCCAAGCGCGCTACAACTTTGTAAACTATCCTTAGTTAAGCTCGGTCTAAGATTAAACATCACACGTGCGCGAAGTTGAGAGCATTCATCATACGTGTACAGATGTTTGTAACGAGCCACGCTTTTGCTAAACGATCAACAAAAAAAAAACAGCAGACGCGACGGGATAATGGATTTTACAGGGTAATTACAAACGCCCGGTTTTGTTCGAAAATATTTTTAGTTCGCCGTCGTGTGTTTTGACGCTGCGTTTTTCGGCCGATTTCTATTATACTTATTTATTTATTTGAGATCACCATCAATTTTACAATGTGCAATAGAAGAATACAATGAGTACAAGGCCAATAACAGCTATCCACAACTTATTAAAATACGTATTAAACGATTTTACTTAATAGCTTAATATGATACTTTAGAACAATGTCTTTATTGCTATATTATTGTTCTTTAGCATAATTTTTACAATGCTCAAAAAAAATGTATCATATACTCAAGTCGCAGTATCTCACTTTTTATTTGACAAATTCCCTCCTCCGAATAAAGTTTCAACGCGAGTCGTACAATAAGATACAAAGGGTAAAATTATTTACATTCAGAATCTGAAATAGTTTTATATATTCGGCGCTAAATTGAACTACTGAATATGAAAAAGGGCCCGAATGTAGTTCCTCGTCGCAGTGGGCGGGAAGTGAAATAATGTTCCCAGTAGGGACCTTTTTGTAGCTATAAAAAGTGTTATAAGTTGATATTAGATTACAACTTTATTTAATATCTTACCTTTATATTTGAATACTTCTATATTCAAATAATATATTTTGTATCGCGTATGATGTTGTTTATTAAATTGGTTCCTAACTACCGCACTCAGACTTTTTATGCAGATTAAAAATAAAGAGTTTGACTGATAATGATTTAATCTATATATATAAAACTCAAAGGTGACTGACTGACATGGTGATCTATCAACGCACAGCCCAAACCACTGGACGGATCGGGCTGAAATTTTGCATGCAGGCAGATGTTATGACGTAGGCATCCGCTAAGAAAGGATTTTGATAAATTCCAACCCCAAGGGGTTCAAATAGGGGATAAAAGTTTGTATATAATACTTCTTAAGCCGCGGGCAAAAGCTCGTTACAGATAAGTAATTAACATTCGTCTCTGAGTGCAGCAGTAAGCATCGTAATTCGTAGGTAACGCAAAAGTGATTAGGAAACTAAAATATTTTTGGCTAAAGGAATATTCAGAGAAACTTTGGAAAATATCATTAAGTTTTCTAATTAAAAATATAATATTCTAGGGCAAGGAGACCGTGAAAAAATATATCGAATATTAATTTTGATTTAATAAAAGGTGTCAAAGGCACATAATTTATTTGCAATTTCAGAGCGAGGCCACGTTGCTGCCTAGTGTTGCGACGACGCAACGAAACAAAAAATCTCTTATCACATATGACACATCAGCCCTAGTAGACAACTGGCAAGCGTTTATCGTAAACGCTAACAAAATGTATGCGATTTGACATAAGTCATTGCTTCGCTAGCGAATACTAATGTCAAATCCCATACATTTTGTGCCGTTGGTGTTTATGATAATCGCTTGCCGCTTGTTGTGCCCAGTTGGCACTTGAAGCTGCGTAGACGCCAAACATTACCATCCCAATAATGCGTGGCCGCGACAGTACCCCCAGTGCACATTGTCACAGGAGCGCCAGCAGCACTTTGTTTTCTTTACAAAAAACGATGAGCTGCTGATTGCTGCACTCGAAAAAAAGTAAAAACATGATCATTATTGATGAGACGCAAGGGGGGGGGGGGGGGTCATACCGTATGACTTCTCTCAATTCTTTATTATTTTTTGTTTGAATTTTTAATTTGAATAATTGAAACATCGCGCTCGACAACGTGACGCACCGAAGGCACATCATGTATTTTAATAAGTAAAACGATGCGTTGAGTCGTCGCAACGCAAAGATGCGGTGTGGCTTCGCTCTTAAGTGGGAAATTTTTGAGATAAATCGTATTCGGAGTTCATCGCTCGTGCCGTCTCAAGGTCGGGTCAGGTCGGTGTGTGTGTGACTCTACAATAGACTGAATTCTTACACTTTGAGCTTGGATGCTTACTTTATTAATCTGCCAAGTGCCAATGAAGCTAAAATAAACTTATACTTAGATACTAATATTATAAATGCGAAAGTGTGCACTTTTGCAGTTATAATATTAGAAAGTATGAATTACCTAAGGCAAGTGATAAAAAGAAAACTTTACTTCATAGTATCTAATTCTCTTATATCTTAACATGGGTGTTATTACCCAGATATGAGTAACTGGTAGTACAAAGTCGGGAGTATCTCACAAATCGTGTAGCCTCAGGGTGTATACTGTATAAGCCATAAGGGCGAGAGAAATACGGTAACCAGCTCCTAACATGGCCGGAAATAATGTAACGGATCCAAATACGCTTCATGATTCATCTTACTGTACTTTGAACGTAAAAAAAAGATAATATTATTTTCAATTATAGTCGTAAGAAAAAAATCCTTTTTCAAACCTAAATAAAACGATTATTATGGTTTACCGAAATTTATTTCAATCGTTTGTTTTTTCGAGATAAATCTATATGTCTTATACCGGGTCTCAGCGTATCAAGTCAAGTGGTTTAAGCGTAAAAAGGTAAATATTACGTCTGTCTACTTGTCTAATGTTATGACAAACTTTTGTATTCATAATAATAGTAGTAGAATGCCTTTCAAAAATTTACTTGAAGTCATGTTAAGGGAATTACTTCAACGGTTTTTTCCGCGCACGTTCGACGCCAAAATAAATGGAGTATGTTTACACGTTTTCGCAATATACGTACAAGTTCCGTGTGTTCATTATATTAGTATATTGTTTTATGTATATTGTGTACGAAAATTTGCTCTTAGTAACTAGCAACATCGGCATAATATTCTACCGAATTAAGTAACTAAAACGACGACTTCTTCGTGAAACTATTATTTATTGCATAGATATAATATTAGAGATATTCAAGTTTATTAATGAGCGTAGTAGGTAAAATCAAAAAGTATAAGGGAAAGCAAAAAGTTAAAACGTTGACATAAGTTGCAACATAAGAGGTTAATTAAGACAATAAGTAAAACTGCATTACTAGATTCCTCACACAATCTTTGTCGTTACTTAGCCAGTTATTGGTGGTTAGGTAGCAACCTATATGTTACATTGTAGTTCATTATTTAATTAAATTGTTATCATTTATCATCCAGTAACATCATCAAACAAGAGAAATGTCAAAATTAGCAATGTAAAACTGTAATTTCTGCTAATTATAAAACTGAAAACCGGTTAAATAGAGCAAGAGCCTGAATACAGGCGGTCCAAATATAGCGCGTTATGAAATGAAGTTTAGTGAAATTTTGCACTGAATGGTAACAAAAGTTTGTAAACAAAAGCTCCATTGAGAAGCGGACGAACACACACCCGTATTAAACTTGTCTCAATGAGCCCCGATTTGAACCGGTGCCAACTATTTCCTTTGCGAATTGTCAACTCGCCTCTTGATTTTTAAACGCCAAACTTGGTTTGACAAACGAAACTATTGACTTGTGAGTTTGGAGGGAAGTGGTCAGCAGAAAAGTCACAATATACAGTACAACCCGCTCAAAATATCTGTAAACTCGATAAAACCACAATAGATAGCTAACGAACCAGTTGGTCGACTTAAGTATTTTTGGAAATACGTTTGACATATTATGCGGAAAACTGCGTTGCTTTGCTTAGCCCTTCAGGGGGGGTGAGCCAAAATCTTTTCGTTTTCGCTTCGTTATAGAATCGCCGATGATAATGTATGGAATTGACATAAGTATGACGTTGACGTTCAACTCGTCTTATGTCAATTCCATACATTTTGATCGGCGATTCCATAACGAAGCGAAAACGAAAAAGTTTCGGCTAAAGCCCCTGAACATGCTTGCAGCGGTACTATAGCGACGATACATCAGTTTGCTTGAAGTCAGCCTCAGCCTATTGCTTCTTTTTCTATTGTGATAAAATAAAACAATCGTAATGAAGTCATCTACATATTTTTTACTATAATGCAGCTATGTTCCTTGCTCTAGTTAGTTCTACCTTCATAAAATATGTAAAACAAACGTCAACACATTTTGACACTAAGCTCCAATAACACTGTTCTCTATTAAGAAACTTATTAACGCCTAGATATTATGATCAATGATCATAATATTATATAATATTATGTAGGATGATATTATTATTAGGGTGATAATCATAGCTACTTTGTACTATAATTTGTATACCCACATATACCGTACCGTACTAATAACATAGACATAACAGTAACCGGCTATTAAAAATCAATTAATTGGCAGGGCAAAGCGATAAACAGTGTTTACATTTGTCAGAACAATAGGCAGTTATGGATCAGGTGACCGTTGTTAGCCTTACCAGTGCGCAAGATATACATAATTTTCAATAATATGGCCGCTAGCCAAGAAAGCTTAAGCAGAGCGCAAGAAATTCTATTGCGAGATTTCTTAAGGATCCTTAGCTTGAATTAGTAAGTTAGATACAAGTCAACTCATGATATTCATGTAGGAAATGTCTAAGGTATCCTTGTAGGATTATGTATAAGTTACTCGTCATAACTCATAATAGAATATAGCTGTATCTATTAGGTTTTCTATGCATTGTTGACGTTGTAGACAAGCGTTCCTGACTCCAAAAACAACATCGTCCTCCTCCCTTCACACTCACGCCACTCTTTCATATGCCAGGTGAAAAAGGACGGCGCGGAATCATCGCCAAGTTAGTTTTACTTGAATAAAAGACGAACTATTATGATTATGAAAAAAGTGTTTTGAGCAAATTTAGGTTTTATCAATGTCTTTTTAGATATTAAAAAATATTAAAGAAAAGTCAGCAAACTTCGAAAATCCAATCAAAAATGTGTCTAAAACAAGGTTTTTTGTAAAAAGAAACTATCTAGCGTAACAAAAACACGATTAAGTACTGAAAAAATTTCAGTACTTAATCGTGTTTTCGTCTTGAGCATTTAATCTTCATGAACTGAAGTTACTTGTGTCAAAAAATCAGTTTTCTAGACCTTACAGATTTTGAGATCTAGGTTTGAGGTCTAGGTGTAAGTTAGGGTCAGGTGCGCTCTTAATTCATTATAATATCTTGCACACAATTTTGTTCGCGTGGAGAATTATTGTCGTAGTATAATAATATAATATAACTAGATGTCCCGCGCGGCTTCGCCCGCGTAAATTAGGAATTTTACGGAAACCGGATATTTTCCCATAAAAATAGCTCTTATGTCCCTACTCCCTTCACTTGGTTTACTCTATATCTGTGCCAAATATTGCCATAAAAATTGCTCCAGTAGTTCGTAATTTCTAATATTTCCCCCGTTTTTCCCACATTTTCCTGAGTTTCTTCGGTCGTATTAGTTTTAGCGTGATAATAAATAGCCTATAGCCTTATTCGATAAATTAACTATCTTACATACTCTCAGTTCAAGCAAATATACTCTCAAGCAATATTAAGTATCGATTTTTTTAAATTATCGCTTGACAAACTCGAGTCTCGATCTAAAAGACTATGCAAAGTACCAATAACAGGGTCATTATAGGCTCATAAGTCATAACCATGGGACGATGTATGGTATAAAATGGTAGTGATGATGATGATGATGATGAATATAATTTGCGTAGTAGCATATGCTTTCCGTTCTTAAAACAACGCCGAATTTCCCAAACTTGTATCTATAAAGAATCAGGAGTTCTCTCAGCACCTTCCGAACCACGGTATATAATGTATATAATATATATTATACCTCGCTGCAAAATCATGCTTAGAATACTTCTCACGAAACCGAAGTCACCACATGTTTCCATATAAATTTTGAGAAGTTCCCTCGATTACTTATGCATCCTTCATCAGATCACCACTTTTGTGAATATAATACCAAATTGGGATGATACCACATATACCAATAGAAAAATTTTGAAAATCGGTTCACAAACGGCGGAGTAAATCGCATTCAATATTATTCTAAATTGAAATAGAATAATATTGAATGCGATGATAGCGCCGTCCGCCGGATCTAATGTAAAACATTCCAAAATCAACAACTCCTTATAAATAAGAAATTAATTGAAAAAACATTTTCCAGTAGACCAAACTGTAAATCTAAACCATTCTCGAATCTCCACGAACACACACAAAAAATTTCATCAAAATTGGTCCAGTCGTTTAGGAGGAGTTCAGTCACATACACACGCACACAAGAAATATATATATTAAGATATCTATGGACGCTTCACACCACGTCAGTCTGGCCCCGTGGTAAGTACCTGAAGGACTTGTGTTACGGGTACCAGACAATGGAAATATATTTAATACTTTTATACTACACATATTTTTATTATATTATACACATAATTAATACACATCCATGAAAACTTTTTGTTCCCTCGGCGGAATTAGAACCCGCGACTCCGGCTTGAGCTACCAACAGCCCACCAACTGAGCTACAGAGGTCGCGATCATCTAATATTTATCGCGCAAATCTTTTATTGCGCTTGTCAAAATAATGTTATTTGCCATGGCAACGCCACAAACAAGTTTTTGATATTTGATTACACGTCGTTGCGTTGACATGACATGATTTTGACATGCGAAATTGAAGATTTAACAAAAATTAGACGAACACGACTGTTAACTCTCAGCTGGGGCCTGGGTTTGTCGTAGACCGCGGTAATCCAACCAAATTACCTAGTATTACCTATAGGCTATAGTTTTGCCATCTGTCGATGAATCAATTCTTATGACAGATTTTATTATGATTAAGGCATAATGATCATTGATACACCATTGTTTTATATGGGCCAATGTCAACATAGCACACCTGCGTGCTCCGGCGAATCTTACTCATACATACAGCTTTAATTCGCAAGACTGCATATTTGCTCCGACCTTACATTGTTTTAAATTACTTTAAACAAAGAAATTAAATATAAAACGCAGAAGTTATACAGTGTCATGAATTATGATCTTATTTCAGAAAGTATTAGAAATTAAGGAAAGCTTTTATTCTTAAGTCAAAATAATCTTAAAGTGGCGACAATCTCAATCTAAAATCGACATCAAATTTAGGTTCGCATATTGTGAGAGTTAATCTATTCACGCCTATGTGAATACAAAGCAGTTAAAAAATCATTATAAACCTACCATTACTTACCATTGCAATTTGCCCCTTTTTAAACTGTTACTAATAATGAGTGGTTGCCACTTGCCACAATACCAAGTTTACTTATTCTACATCCTAATTAAAGACTCGTCCGCATGTAAGGCTGTAATGGATAGCCATGATTACCACTATGATGATGACTATATGAAGCTGTCTGCTGCTCCACATTACACATTCGTCGTCGAACATGAGCAATCTTAAAATATACGATCACGTCTTGTATGTTCATCATGAGATAACGAACAACGTAGAAAGGGCGCATAATTGTAACAGAAGCCAAATTATAAAGTATACTTCGGCTATAATGCATTAATATGCATGGTGCCCACGATTTAATCTCAATAAGCACATGCATTTACAAACAAACAGTACAATATAACATTTATATCCAATTTAGGTTTTTCTAATTGACAGTGGCCTTTAGGTTCCCGCTTATCTAGATGGCTAGAGTTACATTGTAAGACCTAACTCCTACGATACATTGTTTGACAAATGTTTAGAAATTCCTATCCAAACGTGCCAATGTTCACGTTTTCACAGGATGTGTGAATAAGGTTAGATGCTTTATTTGAATGTCCAATAGCCCCATAGCCCCCTATAAGAGATCTAAACTGTATACTGAAGTTTTAGTTAAATTCCAAGTCTGATATGTTAGTAAAGTGACTTCAAAATTTGTATAAAACATTTTTCAATTATTTATTTTATTTTATTCAGAAAACACACAGCTTTTCAACACTAAGAGTACAAATTATAGAAACTTAAAGCTAATAATTATAAAGTTTTCACTTAAAAGTTACAAAAAAAATAAGCATTAATATTATGTAACATGTACAACTGTCCATGTGACTCAAACATGAGTATAAGCAAAATAACAACACTCAACAGTCATTAACTACAAACAATATAGCTAAATCTAAATACAATAATCACTTACAAAACGCACTCATTGTAACTCATTGTAGGTAACTACTCAGTACCATAAATGTAACATTTTTCATTTTTAAAATACTCATTTGATAAAGTTATATAAGTCTATATAAATTTATCAAATGAGTGTAAATAAAAGAAGTTAAATCATCTTTATTTAGTTAGGGGGCTAAAAATGTGTGAAATTCACAATACTTACTAATGTAGCTATTTTTGTTATTTCCTTCTGTTATTTCAATTTCCATTTTCTTTATAAGCAATGTTTCTAGTTTACGGTAATGGGCTGCGTTAGCTGTCAAGATAATAAAAACCTGTGACCCTAATCTATTAAAGAGCAGTAAAAAGGGGAAAATAATTATCGCGAAAGAAATACCCCTCTTAGTCATACTCATTCTTGCTAATGACTGTAACTGTGGTGTTGAGGGCGTGGTCCCAGTTACAGCGAAATATTTCAGCCTTAATTGCTTTTTATTAACTCCTGAAAGTTAAGGCTTATTAAGATAAAGATCTTATTTATTATGCTTTTGTTAACTCAGAATACACATAATATACAGTATGTAACAAAAATAAGTGATAATACCTTAGGGTGTGTACGTGTTCCTTGTGGAGAGTTCACTGTGAAAGTAGCAGCGCTGAAAGACGATTTTTTTTTTCACTTTTGTATGGGCAAGGGCCCGAGAGCGTCACGAACTCACGAGTTTCCCCATACAAAAGTGAAAAAAAATTTGGTCTTTCAGTGCTGCTACTTTCACAGTGAACTCTCTACAAGGAACACGTACACACCCTAAAGTAGTGTCACTTATTTTTATTACATAGGTATAAAAATAAGTGACACTACTTTAGGGTGTATAGTATATCTATGGGTTTCTGATTAACGATCAAAATTTTTGGCTAGGAGTAATACCACAGAATAGATATAAATAGTAATACAAAGTGACGTATGTTAGTTACTAATTGACTCCCAATTATTGTCTCCCAATGAGCCAGTCATCATTATCATAGTTCTCATGATTTTGTATAAATAAAAGATATGGCCAGATAATTTAACACAGAATCACCAATGACCCAAGGCCTTGAGTTAATTCCTGCTCCGTTTTCCTTAAGTGAAAATAATCACATTTTGCGCCTAATAAGGTAAATAAATAAAAAGCGCTAGCGATTTTACGACGCCATAAAACAATAATTGGACCACAACCTACCCACATGGAGGCCCCGGCCGGGGTGGAAGTCGCCAGTCACGCCACTCGATCACATTTCACCTAACGGCCTGTCGACGGTAACTCTGTAATTTTTTCCCAGAGCTTCTTCATGTTTGGTGCAAATTAGGACAGTGGCGTTTTCAGGAAAGCATTTTATTTGGCAAAGATTTTACATAAGACGTACAAATATTAATCGAATTAAAGAAAAAAATCAAGGCCATAAGAAAACGAGTGTACAGGGGCCAACATTTGTGGAGGTTTTTGAAAGATGCAGTAAGTGATAAAAGAAAAGATAAGACTTGAAATCTTCGAGTTTTGGTTCAGCTACCTTAACCCATAACCGACTAGAAAACTCACTTTTTGCCGAACCAAACGGAAGAACACCGCTTAAGAGGATACACCAGGGGCGAGAGAAATTGGAAATAGGTATTTGAAAATGTATTGCTGTCTCACCAATCTCAAGTCTCCCACCGCAGAGCGCGATATAGGCAACACGACAAAAGTTCTAATAAAAGAACAGAAAATCTTCGATTCGTTGTCCGCTGATTCCTTCTCCAAAACTTAACCGATTTAAGTACTTTTTTCATTAAGAATTAAAACAAGGCTTGAGCTGTATTCCTATGTTTTATTTTTTTTGTATATTTTAGTCAGTTTTGTTTTCTGGGTGTTTGATCACAGAGTAAAATCTTGCCATTTTTTTGGGTTTTTGGACGTTCTTATCTTTTTTAATCATAAAATTATGAAAAAAAAAAGAAAACATAGGGACATGCTAATAGTGGCCATAGATATTCAGGAAAAAATCATAACTCTACCGGCATTATCCAGGGAGGAAACAGGGGACAACGTTTGTATGGGAAAACGACGGTGTGGAATCCTCTTAAGCTCATCGTTCACACCATACACATGGGATTTGCGACGTAAATTATTTCTTTATGCGAGGAACGTAAATATCTGTTGTAATTTTGCGATAAGCAGCCGCGTGCTTCAGCGAGATATCAGTGGGATGAAAGGAACACGTTATTTATGTAAGCTAAATTATTTATTACCACGTGGCGCTTTTATTAAAGGACACTTTTTCATCAGATTTGTAAATGGAAATAGGTGTTTCCTGAATTCCGTAATTTGATTGTAAGTCTTCGGTTAATTAAGATAAAAACTCTGTTGTGTTCTTTTAGGGTTGGTAAAATGTTAAATTCGCGTGAATCGCGAGAATATGGATGACCTTTTCATCGAAAATTCGTACGACAGAAGTAGAGTAGACCGGCGCGGCGTAGTAGTGGAAGTAGTGAAGTTTCAAGTTTCAGCGCACGGCAAAATATAATATGGACGCTGTTAAGCATTCGTGTACATAGTACAATTATGGTCTTTAGATGATTTAGAACAAGACTGCATTCAAAATTTAACAAAAAAATTGTGGGCTAGGTCATGTTAGATGCTTAACAGCGACTATAATATATACTTCGTTGAGTTTACTTTTCACTTCTGTCGGCACTCTCGGAGTGCTAGTAGCATTTTTTTTCATTTCTACACTTTATATCATTCAAACTAATTTTCCACTATAAACTTACGCGTTCGATGTTGACGGTTGTATAATATGGGTATTGGGTTTGTATCTAATTGCATTTACACACATTCACCATTAATTTGTCAAGTTGCGTTGTGAGTGGCGATGACAATTATTATTGATCAATACTGGGAGTGCGGTCGCGGCTAGGTGATGGCGTAATCATCCAGAATTTCGCATCAGCAATTAAGCACGCACTAAAACCAGATTACGTATTAATTGAACCGGTTTTGACTGTTGATTAGACTGTGACTTCATGATAATTGGAAGAGAAAAATTGTTGATTACAATTTTTCTGATAGTATATTATATATACACTGTGTAACAAAAATAAGTGATAATAATTAAGGCTATGTACGTGTTCCTTGTAGAGAGTTCACGGTGAAAGTAGCAGCGCTGAAAGACGATTTTTTTTTTCACTTTTGTATGGGCAAGGGCCCGAGCGTCACGAGTTTCCCCATACAAAAGTGGAAAAAAACAGTGAACTCACTACAAGGAACATGTACACACCCTAAAGTATTATCACTTATTTCTGTTACACCCTGTATATATTAAGTACTAGATGTCCCGCGCGGCATCGCCCGCGTAAATTAGAAATTTTACAGAAACCGTACATTTCCCATTAAAAATATTTCCCCCGTTTTTCCCACATTTCCTGAGTTTCTTCGGTCGTATTAGTCTTAGCGTGATAATATAATATAGCCTATAGTCTTACTCTATAAATGATCTATCTAACACTGAGATAAGTTTTTAAATCGGACCTGTAGTTCCTGAGATTGACGCGTTCAAGCAAACATACTCTTCAGGTTTATAATATTAGGTAGGTATAGATTTTTTTAATTATCGCTTGACAAACTCGAGTCTCGATCTAAAAGACAATGAAATGGTATAATATGGTAGTGATGATGATGATGATGAATGTAATTTACATAGTAGCATATGCTTTCCATTCTTAAAACAACGCCGAAACTCCCAAACTTGTATCTATAAAGCGCCCATGACTATTATCAATGTCGGATGTGAAAAACGACAACTTTACAGGAGAGCGATTCAAAGTCTAAATTGTGCATAACTTTTTACTTATTTCAAGTAGGATCATGAAATTTCAGGGTAATACTATAAAAGTTATTTACGTTTGATATGTCATTATGAGTATCTCGTATTTTATGCCTAAATATGAGAAAAGTCACTTCTGACCTTTTTAATGGGGTACGAGTAATGCTGATTTGTCGGAAGTGCCAGAACCGACATTGTTACTTGTAGAAAATCGACGATTGCTTGTCGGAAGTGGCATTTACGTCATTTTTAAGTGATAACTGTTAATTTAAAAATATGTCGCATGTAGAAATTACCAACAAAAACGACAACAATTTAAAGAAAAAAAAATTGTTTTATGGACTTCTGTCAAATAAAACGTAAAAACAATGTACGTATGAAAATACAAAACATTTCTTATGATTTAAATAATTCGGAAAATCTAATTTTCATCCGAAATGAAAACTTACTTAAAACATTGAAATTAAAAATTATTACCAACACTATTTTGTTGACTTTTTGATAGCATAACATAAATTAACTAAAAAAATAAAAAAATATATATTAATTATAAAGAGAAAAAGTTTGTTTTATTCGTATGTTTGTTTGTATTGAATGGGCTCAATAACTACTGAACTAATTTTTAAAATTCTTTTACTTTTGGAAAGCTACATCATTTGCAAAGAACACAGGCTATGTATTATTCTGAAAAATATTAGGGATCCTATCGAAAATAGCAAAAATATAACCCAAAGTGGTAAAAATTTGCCAAAAATTTCATTATTTCGCTTCCGCTACGAAAAATACTGATGATACATCAAAATAATGTTATACATGTTTATAGTACTCATCATTATCTACAAAAAAACCCAGGGCAGCTTATGTCTATCTTATATGGTTAACGAATAATAACCATTACTTTCATTAAAAAATTTACTTCAAATCATCTCCTTCTAGCGTGACTTTTTTTGCATATTCGTTATTAATCCTTACCTACATAAATATCAAAATATTAATTGGAATTATGTGAAAAATAGAATTGTCCTTTAAATTATTACCATGAGCCAAATATTTTAGAAGCAAGGACAGTTCGATTAAAGCTCAAGGCGCCCGCGCCGACGCGGCAACGGCGGCGGCTACCACGAATGTGTAATGGAAAATATTATATTGGCAAGTCGAACGACCGGCTATCGATCTCATCTAGATCTTCCAAATATGCTGGAGAGAATGTTTGGGGAATACAGAAAGCACTGACGAAGGACTGACTGTTTTGCAGGCCCATGAAACGAAGTTCGCGGAGTCAAGTAGTTTCTAAAAATTTCTATATTTTAGGACACTTACGTACCACCACAGCCTTTGTTTACATGAAAAATTGAGATTAGTATTTATTAGATAAATTATTCAAAAGCAGTCTTCTCCATCCGAGATTTTCTTTGATCCATTGTGGTATTTTAAATAGCATTTTAGATATTATTTTTGGGAATTATGTCACTTTTACATAATTTGAGTAAAGCTTTATGTTTGTTGCCTACATGCTTAATAGCAAAATGCCAAGAAAGTCTGGCTTTATTGCGGCTACTAGTCACCAAATCGCAAAACCATGAAAAATACGATTAATAAATAAAAAATTATATTAATTCATTATGTATGACATGTGCCAACAAAAACCTAATTTTCGCACAAAAATTACTCATTTTAAAGCCTTCTGAAATTTCTTAAAAGTCGGTAAGCAACGACAGATATGGTACGAACTACAAGCGCCATTTAATCAATAAGAAAAGTAAATGAAATGATTATGATTTAGTACTACCGACCTTTTACCAATTTATAAATCCACATAATAATGTCAGAAGTGGCACTACCGACAATTTAACCATTTATAAAACCAATTAAAAATGTCGTATGTGGTACTACCGACATTTTACACATTTGAAAAACCGGTTAAGAACGTTGGATGTTGTACATCCTACAATTTTAAGTTACCTACGATAAATTAATGTTGATGAAGTTAAGAATTCATCTCATAATCAAATCTAAAGCAATAAAACATAAGCTATATTGTTAAAATATTTAAGAAGATTATAAAGAATAGTAAATACCATTTTCCGCACTAACGTTAGCTTTGGACATAATATTAACATCAGCATTTTTTGCCTTTTACTATATTTTTCTTAATTTCGTTGTGTACCAAGTTTTAATTGGTCGTGCTGATCTTGTAGACATTGAAAATGGCGTCGAAAAGTAAAAAAATATAACTACGGTAGCAAAAAATCAAGTGACAGTGCGACGTCCATTCCCTCCGTTAACATAGTCGGATGTGGCACATAGTGCGCTCTTACTCGCTTCCGCGTTCCGTTAATAACGTAGGTAGTGACTATCCGACATTGTTAGCGGGCTATCTTAGTAATATACGACATTTTTAATGTGGCTATTTCAGAAACTACGCATAATATAGATTTTTTCTTTTCAGCTCACGGTCAGCTGTAAGGACATATTTTATGAAATAAAACAATAATGACGATTTTGCACATCCGTCATTGCTAATAGTCATGGGCGAAAGAATCAGGAGTTCTCGCAGCACCTTCCGAATCACGGTATACCAGGTATATCTCGGTGCAAAATCTTACTTGTTGGTAGCATAATATGCTTAGAATACTTCTCACGAAACCGAAGTCACCACATGTTTCCCTATAAGTTTTGAGGAGTTCCCTCGAGTACTTATGGATCCTTCATCAGATCACAACTTTTGTGAATATAATACCAAATTGGGATGATACCCTATATACCAAAAGAAAAATTTTGAAAATCGGTTAACAAACGGCGGAGTAATCGTTGAATATAAGAAAACGAACATAACACCTTCCCCATTTTGAAAGTCGGTTAAAATTGTAGCCTATGTGTTATTCTGATGTATAAGCTATATTATTGTAAAGTTTCATTAAAATCCGTTTAGTAGTTTTTGCGTGAAAGAGTAACAAACATCCATACATCCACACATCCACACATCCATACATCCATACATCCAAACAAACTTTCGCCTTTATAATATTAAGTAGGAAGTATATATAATATATACTTAATATTAAAATGACAGAAATTTTCATATTTACCAGCTATTGTACCATTAGAGAAAATGATTTACTACGCAGGTAGGAAGTATTTGGTGGGGTTATGTCAGTCAACGCTCATGTTCATTACCTACCCAAGTTCTGCGTTTTCTTCAATCTCAAAATCAAAATCAAAAAATCAATTTATTTGATAGTACTTCATTAAGTCACCAAAAAGGTGGCCGTATATGGATTCCACGTTGGCCTATAGCTTTGTCGACACTTCACACTGTGCCTTTTTTTGTTCGTCAAGGGCATGCGTTATAGCACAGTCAACAGCGAACGTGAGGCATGCCCTCTGTACGTATCCAAAAAACAAAAATGACAATGTTGGCGTTCCTTTCGTTGACGCATTCAATTATTGAATGCGTCATGGTGGCAATCGTGGTAATCAACTACTAGACGACGCCGGCAACTCCGTAGCGCCAAAATTTAATAGTCGCCTGGGAACCGTACATTTTTCCGGGACAAAAAAGGGTCCTTTCCCGGGACTCAAAGTATCTCCATAGCAAATTTCAGCAAAACCGTTTCATCGCTGTAGGCGTGAAGAGGTAACAGACAGACAGACAGACAGACACTTTTGCGTTTATAATATTAGTATGCATGATCGTTGAGAACATTTACAATGTTCCATCGCGTCACGGTCTGGTGGTATTTGCATCGCTTATCGTTGCGTCCTGAAAGTTATCTGGGAATTAACATTGATGCGGGTTCCGCATCGTCACCGCCGCGACATTGCAATGACAATGTCGCTTATCGCCAATGTCAAACAACACGTTCCAGACAGGAAAACCGCTAATAAGAATTCTGCTATTTTAATCCAATATTAGAAATCACATATCGTGAAAATATCCAACACAAAAACATCTCAATTGATATACGTGGAAATCCATTTTGTATTTTGATAGGAAATCGAAGTGGACTTAATCGAATAAAGAACGAAGCTGCATTAATGTTGCATTATTTTTGCTGGAAAGTAGTAGACGACGGACCTTATTATGGCCACGCGCCAAACCAGCCATGTCAGTGTGTAATAGCTTCGTGTATTATTTAATTTTTCGTGTTTTCTTTCAGCGCGTCACCAGCTAACATCAGGTTCATGTCACACAAACAAGACAGATTGTTTTGTTTCGTTGAGTTGTAATCATCATCCGATAGTTTCGGGGAACGTCTTCGAACATCAAAGAGTATACAGAAACATTTCTACTCAAATTAACCCATTTAATTCCACGAGACCACCACCCAGGCAATAAATAAAAAAAAAATCTTAGCTAGTGATGTCACACCGCTTATCGACACAGCCAAGCCACAATGCTGCGTTGCGGCGTCGCATCGAAAAAACTACATTGCTTTTCAAAGGCTAGTGTTGAGGCCTGACCCTTAGTAACAATTATGGGCATTTTCAAAAAAATGTGTACCCCTGGTTTTTACCTTGTCCCTTGACTTCGCTACAGATTATTTGTAAAAAATTACATACTAACATTTTGTAATTTTAATGTAGGAGCTTAAACAAGTTTTCTTTTATTAAAATACATTCACGTTTGTATATAATTTTATTTAGTATGAGATTTATAAGGGGTTTTAAGTACCGAAACCTATTAAATTCACCTGTCCCCTTCCCAGAAGTTGTAACAAAATCTTTAATAACTATTTTTTTTCTTAAAGTAAGTTACTTAAAAAACATATGTTAGATTCTTAAATACTTAATGTATCAATTGAATGTCTTGTTATTGAAAAATCTAACATAATTTAACTACAAATTAATTAAAATTATAATCATGAAAAAACAACCCGGCCGGAATGTTCGGTTTAGTGACCGTTTTTTTTAGTTTTATAAACATACTACAAAAATATTTTCGGCACTAAATGATAGCACTATATTTCATTGTACATCGAGAAACTTCAATTTAAATTTAGTAGTTAAAAATCTGCTACAAGACGCGGACGCAGGTTGGATGGTTCTTCAGGAACGGTTTATTTGTTCAGATAAGTGACCATATTTTGTAAGCATTATTATACTTTCTCCAACTGTTTTTACTGTTGACACGTTGCAAAATTAGTTTAGTATTTAGTATAAAAAATGAAATTGTGATAACTATTATCGGTTATTTACAAACACTTTAAAAGTAAAAGAAAGTAATATTACGTGACTTCCGACTTGTGACTTTTCGTATGGTCACATATAATTGAACGGACAAGTCACAACAGGCGGAAAGCATAAGGCTTAGTTCACATTTTAAATAAATTATTTTTTATTCACAGATTTTATTAAGAAAATTGGAGATTTTTAAACTGGTACGATTAACGTACAAATATATTTTTTATTACTTATGTGTTAAGGTGACGCCGCGTTAAAGTAAAAAACCGTTTTGGATATGTTTTAGATTGCTAGTTTTCTATGAAAGGCCGGCCCGGCCTCTCACAGAAAACAAGCAATGGAACAGCAAAAAATGGAAAGGGTGTAAGCGACAAAATAGTTTTGTCGCGTAATTTAAAAACCATAAATACATTTCATATAAGCTATGGGCAAATTAAAGTGTATGCTTGAACCAATCCATGTACATTTTTGGAAGCTTAAATCAATCTCCTCTGTAGGAAAAAATAGGAATCCTTTTTTTTTACACAGGTCTATTTGATTGATTATTCTGTGTTATAAAAGTTGACCAATCGTGTTATGCTATGGGTAAATCAAAGACAAAGACATGATAAATACTGACAATGAACTTTAATTTCTTAGCTTTAGTTATTGCTGAGAAAAATCGATATCGCTACAGCCAAATCATAAAGGCGTCGACTTTACTTAACAATAAAAAATATACTATTTAAAATTTAAGTACCTAAAAGTTTTATGTTTTTTAAAAATTTTGATTTTATTTCCACTACTTTTCTATCAGTAAAGTTGAAAATCATTTTGTGTCGTTGATATTTGCAGATTTATAATAACTAGACATCAGATTATATGCATTTGCATACTTGCATATGCAAATGCATATAATGTCACTTTTTAGGCGATAGTGCATATTTTGGCAATTTTTCGTTGATAGTGCATATTTCGGTAGTTTAACTTCCATGGGCATTAAGATTGCAATCGGAAAATGTTGGTAGAAAATTATTATTGGCGTATAATAAATAAATAAAAAGTCTTTATTTTAAGAAATTAAACATCCTGGATTTTATGAAATTATAAAAATTGGCGCTTTTATTAATGTCACTACCGGAAAAGTCTTCAAAAAAATAATAAATTTTAATATTAAGTGACTTTTGATTGTGCATATTTTGTGCATATTTCGACCATTTTTCGTGCATATTTGCATGGATATTTCGGCACTTTGATCGTGCATATAATCCGATGTCATTAATAACTTAGGAATTCGTAGACATGTGAACACATCTTTATGATTATGAGATGTTCGTCCCTCTAATTATTGAAGTTAAATCTATGAAATCAAAGAATTTTTTACTTTTATAAGTAGTGCAACAATAAATATGTTTAAATAAAAGGTTTTTGTGTTATAAAAACTCCTTTAAATATGTTAAATATTACTTACTCATGTAAAAAAATGAAAAATAACCTAGTGGTTGGGTCACATAGTCACACTATGGATTAAAAATAATTGCTACTCTTGTTGATCCTTGAAATTATCTAATTTTTTTTTAATAAACAATTAAATATGCATTTCACTAGATTAAATTAACGAAGAAATCCATTTATTGCTGTATTTTTTTGTATTAAATTATATTTTACATTTAGTCGCACAACGGAATCTGTTTCGTCGAAAATTCGATTTTGTTTCAATAATATCAGAATAATATAACGTTTTCAGCGTTCTTTTTAACTTATTCCATTAGTTCAATATTTTTCCTTGTATATGACATTCAAAAATAGGTAAATAAATGACCTTAAAAAATATAGACATATTTTTGCAAGGGTACACGTTTTTTTGAAAATGCCCTTATAACAGTGGCAAGAAATTGTTAAAAATATTGTAAGTCACGATAGATAGACTCTAGAACCTCTAGGTTAGACCCCCCCCCCCCCCCCAAGGCGCGATTCAACTTAAGTTACAGCTGAGCCGGTTTGTATTGCTTAAATAAAGACACGTCAGTTTGACGTGGATACTAGCATATAATTATTATGTAAGCACAATCTTATAAAATCGAAAATTCTTTACTTTCTAATGGTATATACTAATACTAATGGTATATATAATATATATATACCATTAGCCTAAAACGGTTGGGGATTTTACACATATTTTATTTTCTGAATCACGTTTCATCAAATTTAAGACGCTCACAAAAACTCATCCTGCGTCAAACTGTGTATACTTCCATGCAATATCCGTGAGCAAACTAAAATATCGATAGTCGATACGTCTATCGACACGGGGCGCCCCTTATCGCGCCCGTATATTTATAGAGGAGTACTTTCTGAGAAAAGCATCTGTAAACATTCACGGTCAGGGTGTTGACCTTCGCCATTATGATTTCGGTTTTTTCATTTGTTACTGTCGCGTTTTGCATTAGATTAATGGTGTAACGGGGCGTTGAACGAACGAGGCTTTTATTGTTTACTTTCTGCGAAAAAAATATTACTTAATAGGAGAGTGGGTTGAATTGGCACTGTTTAATGGATGCTGAAAATGCTGTGTTGGCGAAGCATTTGCTGCATACTTTTGGTAAAGGATATTGTAAAGAATTATCTTAACTATGCTGCGCAAAATGAATGTCCATTTTACCCACGCTTCATAACATCGTGTTCTCTGCTTTGATTTTTAATTGACAATCGCTCTAAATTATCTTAATTTATACTTTGGTTTCATAATTAAGTAGCCATAAGCGGAAAATATTATATTATGTAAATTGGTACCAAGTAACATAGTACCAAATGTGATCAAATTTTTCCATACCATGCCCCAACTCCCAACTTGTCGCTAATCGAAACATCATACAAAATGCATCGGTATTTGTTTATTTTCCTTTCGACTTTTGCGAATTTCGAAACCGTTTGTCCTGTGTCACATTTAGCGTCCTTTGTTGGGTTTTGGTCCTGCTACGTTTCCGAGAAACATTTAATTCCGAAGCGTTATTTATATGCAGTAAATTTGTGGGAGGCACGCGTTTGAAACCTACCGTTTTTCCACGAAAGGCAGCTCAGTACGCTCCAGTTAAATTTAAATTACGTTCGAAAATCAAAATTTGTAGGTGTTCTAAATTATTGTACCTAGGTCTTTTAACTATAGACATATTATGCATGTTGTAGATATTCCAATTTCCAATTAATGTGACGGAATCAAATAGGAAATATAAATAGCATATGACAGACTCTATATCGTTTTCTGTTTATTGTGACGATGGTTTCCAATTCAAAGAAAACGGAAACGCGGCACGCGTCGAGGCGCGTCGCTTCGATTTCAAAGCATATGCTTCCAGGAAAAGAAAATATTGTTAGGAGCTATCAGCAGTCCATAATAAGCAGCAGCTGTATGCTAAAGTCGATGTTAATAAGTGTTTTCGTTTGGTTTTAAGAAACACGAATGCATACACTGTAATGATAAGGATTTGTGTTTATTAACATTGTATATCTAAAAATTTTGACCAGACCATACTAGACGTACAAATTGAATCAAAGTTACTAGTGCTCGTAAGCAGCACAATAGCAAATCATACTCTATAGTGGTCTAATTGACACCTAACCGCTACGCAGGAATAATTTCCAGAACAAAAAAAACGTACGCCTATGACCCTACCACAATAAAAAGTGCATGAAACCATCCGGGCTAAAATTATAATGTCGTCGCACTCGGCTCGACCGACTGCACGCTTCCGCGAGCGAAAATGAAGCTTCCCACCCGACCATAAAGCTTATTTTCCGATTATCGATCCGCCCGAGCCGAGTCCTTTGGAAAACCGACTACGACCGTCATTCAAACCTAACGAGCCTATTAAATGATATATCCGAGCGACATGCATATTTGAAAGAAAGCTCTGCGGGGACATAATAAAATACATTTTGCGAAATCAACGTAGGAATGTCCGTATTAAAATCTCCGAAGCCCGTATAATGGACCGAGGCGGCGCGAGTAGCTCACGAATTTCTACTTTTCCATTTCGAGAATATAGTTCAATTTTAGTTAGCCCTAACCGAATCGCCGATCGGCGAAGTGTTGGGAGTGCGTTTATTTGGTAGCTTAAAAATTGTTTTTATTAGTTGCGGATAAGGTCGAGAGTCGCTCGGCAGGTGCGACGGAGCGGTCGGTGTCATGACATTGCATTCCAGGCGATGCGAATGACTCGCCGATGACAACGGCCAGACAAGGGCACACGCTTGCATATGCGCGGCGCGTCGCTATACTATGTGTGAGATGTATCAATTCAATACTATTATATATTTTGCTAAGGCTCGTACGTTGAATATTTATAATTATCGCAATGTTGTTATGTATTTATGTGGGAAAGCTCCGTGGAATGCGGTAAATAGATTTTCTTTGTAGCTTGTGTTTACACATCGACACCTATGAGCATGACGTATTAATTACATATTTGCTATCTATGAAAGATCATTTCCATCAATTAAATATTTGCATACTAACATTATTATGTTAAAAATTTTATGAGTCTACTCCTTAGATAAATGATTAATTTTAAATCTATTATCATTTATCTAAGAGCTACTCATTGAATATCATGTCTATTTTTCCGAAACATTCAATCGTTTATGAAAATAGTGATACCTGTTTTATAGAAGGTAGCCACAAGCCTCAATTAAATAACTCAAACTATTCACTTGGACCAATCAATATTTCAATTCAATGATGGATGGAACCATGATCGCCTCATTTGCACAAGCTGTCTACAGTACGCACAATTTACGTCGATCATAAGCAATTATTGCAGACGAAATAGCCTTTAAAAGTTCGTAATCGTGTTTTCTATATTTGCCCATCAGGGACCATCGTGAAGAGCACAAAGGAAACAAAACGATCCTCAAAGAAAGAGAAGCATTCCAGAAATGAAGTAACAAAAGGAAGTGCCAACTATCGCATCGTAGAAATAAGGATATTGAGACACTTATAACTATGAATAGCCATTCCAATTCCTAGGAAGTAGAAACTGTATTTTGCATTTCTCATACCAATTGTAGCCTATGTCCATTAATTAATACAAGAGACGTGGCTTCCGTCGATGGGTCATTGATGATTCACTAGCGCCTCTTGAGTGGAGACGTGCCAAGTCTAGTACATTCCGAACGTGGCTTGTTATACGTGGCTCGTAATATGTAATGGAATTATTGCTGCAGATCTTCTAGTGCAGTCCTTAGTTTATGATAGAGTCTGGTAGAGTTTCAGCGGCGTCTCTCAGCTCCGCCAATACTAGCGATTACAAACGTGTAGAGGCGCATATGCGTCCAAATATTGCTTCGCAATCATGGTGACAATCATGGTTATCAAACAAGACCCAATTAGTAGAGGAAGCCCTTTCACTGTTAAAGTACTTGACTGATGATTATCTGGTTTTCAGTTAGTTATTGCAAAGTAAATAAAACCATTTTAGTCACTCAGATTAAGCAGCTGCTGCTCTACAATTTTTCCGATTTGAAAACCAAAACACGCGTTTCATGAAAATGCAAGGGGTGGTTGTCGTTTTGAATTATTTCACTCGGAAAGTTTTCGTTTGAAACTGATACGACCGGATAAAATAGGACACTTCTGCATTAAATATTTTAAGAAATAGAGATACGCGGACACAAAATTCTTCAGTTCTTCAGCACTATTTATGCTAGAATTATACTCGCGTCTCGTGGCGCGTCTCGCGGCTCGGCTGGTGGCTTGCGCGCGAGTGTAAATCATGTATTAAAGTGGCATATACCACGGAAATTGTCTAGTTCGAATTTGCCTACAAACTGAAATAGCCCCGTCTATCAGCACCAAGATGTAAGATTAAAGCATTAATATGCAAACAACGGCGTCCGGACGGCGTCTAGTGTCTAAGCGAGTACCGACATCAATGGAAGTTGCATAACTCACTTGTGCAATCCTTTTGTTAATGCACTTCATTTATAGTTTATAGTTGGAAGCGCAAACTCTGTAGAGATTAGAGTTGCATAACCGAAATCGGCAAAGCTGATTGGCTGATAAACGCACGTCCTTAAGGTTCGATTACACCTACCGAGTAGAGTGGCGAGACTGCTTGCCCTCGGTCAAATTCATAATAAACATACCGAGTGCTTGGCCAAGAGCACTGTTTCGGTGTAACCAGGCCCTTCGAGCTAGGTACTTGAAATTTCATACACGCGTTTTGCTTATAGTGTGTGTGGGCATCCACTTAGATTTTCCGAAAATCGATGGATGTTAAATAGAGGGTCAATACAGGCAGACGGCAGTATGTACCCTCTATTTAACCTCAATTAATTAACGGAAGCAAAGAAGCGGAAAAAGCCAGTCGTTAAATTATAAGCCTTAATAATAAATATAATATTATGTGTTTTTGTGTTGCTTGAATATACACTATGTGAAAGAAGATGAAGCTTCCATAAATATAATAATACAGACCTTGTTATATTATGCAATATTATACAGTGTATGTGCATACAAGAAAGTATGAATTTAATTCATATGAGAAAATATAACATAACATGACTTGTTTGAAAAACATAGCATGTGCTCAGTGCTTTAATATTTTATCAGAATATATGTAAGATGCTCTTAAAATAGATGGCTTAATTTTCGAAGTTCATCAGATTTGAAGACATGAGTGACTGAAGTGGGTAACTACTAACTAATAACTTGAAAACTGACGTTTTTTGCATAAAATATGGAGGTTTTAGGACCGACAAAATTATTTGAAATAAAAAATATGGATTCTATGCATAGCTAGAAATATTAGCTAGATGATGAGGGAGGTAAGTTACAAGGTTTGTTTAAATTATAAGGGAAAAAATGAGTCATTGCTCGTATGTTGCAAAATATTAGTTACCCACTTCATCCACTTATGCCTTCATGAATTAGAAAATATACCCATTATAAGCACGACGTCGAAAATTACCCTCCCGCGTAGAGGAAATTTAATAAAGACGGAGACCCCTACGTCGCGAACCTGCCCGGCTTCCTTCCGGCTCAGGCCAATATGGCCGACTATAATTCCCTTTTCAACTTTCAAAACTTAGAGTGAAGACGTTCTAGAACATTAAACTCATCTTTTAAAAGGATCTTCGGCTCGTCTTTCGCAGAGATTTTTTCGTAACGACATTTACCGACATGATATAAATTCTTAGTTCGTTCGTTATCTTTACTTTAGGGTTTAAAAAGTGCTTCGTATTTATTAAATAACTAGCATAAACATAAAGCAAAAAGCACAAAGGTATTAAGATGATTTACATAAGAGTATTGTGATTATTTTTACGTGTCATTGTTGATCTGCTGATAATATTATAAATATAGAAATTCTTGAGTTGATTTTACAAGTCATAGCAATATTTAAACCATTACAGTTAATTTAGACTTGAAACGGGTTGCACCCAGAATTGACTCCACCTAACAGCTGTAATTAATCTAAATGAAGCATGAATCATTATAGTGTTACTCATGAACAGTTACTCAAACAGAAGTCAACAGAAGCACATGGTATATCGTAATGGTGCTAATTCTAACGCACACAATCCGTTCGCTCGGACTGTTTTAATAGTCCGCTCATAGTTTATGTTATAGTGGTCTTTATGTTATGAGTGTTAAAGGTTATATCAGAGGTAGTATACTTCTAAACGGACTGTCCGTCTCGGAGTGAAAATGTAGCGTAAGCTGGAGTAGAAAAATAATTGACATCGTTATTCTTTGAAAGTTGAAACGTATTCTATGTATTACAGTATCAAGTTGTTTTAAACTACTATTATTTTATTGGATAAAGCGCGGCTCTTGACTCGGAGGTCGTGGGTTCGATTCCCACGTTGAAAACATGTTATTTCCAAGTTTGGTTAGGACAATACAGGCTGATCATCTAATTGTCTAACAAGTAAGATGATCCATGCATCGGATGGGCATATAAAAAGTCGGTTCTGCGCCTGATATCTCGCCAGTCATGTCGGTCTTCCGTCCCACTGGGTTATGAGAGTAAAGGAATAGGGAGTGCTCTTGTGTACTGCGCACACACTTGGGCACTATAAAATTACTCCTGCGTAGCTGGCCTGGTTTCAATGAAACCGGCCACCGTCACTGAAAACCGGTGTGGGAGCTATTATTATTATTATTTTATTGATTTAGACATTTTTGAAAATATTAAAAAAAAATTAAGGTAGGCGGTGTAATTAATATTTGATGATTATTAAAAGATGCACCGCAAAGCCAACAAATTGCTACCGAGCGGCCCAGCAACGGTAGAGCGAAAAAACAATTTCCATATTAATATGCTCTTGTATAATAATAATTGGCGTATGATTCCAAAACCAATAAAACCATTTAAAATATTCGCACATAAATATTTATAAAAGCGAACAATAAACTCGACCGTGTAAATTGAGTGCGCTAAGTTTTGATCGAAAATAAAGCGGGGATGAATTAAGAGGCATTCCAGTAATGTATGACGCTCGTGTTTGAAACCAAAAAGCGAATGGAATGAGTGTGTACACCCGGAAAATCCGCGGTGGGACAAGTCATACGCTGAAGGATTTAATTGTACATACAGGGGGTACACTTAAACCTTGTGATCCGATATAATATTGATCCTTGTTAAAAATAAAAATACACGTATTTTTTCTTTTATCAGGGTTCAGTACCCAAAAGCTAAAAACGGGACCCTATTACTAAGACTTCGTTGTCTGTCCGTCTGTCCGTCTGTATATTATGTCCCCAGGCTGTAACTCAAGAACGGTAATAGCTAGAGAATTTGAAATTTTTACACATTATGTATAATATCTGTTGCCGCTATAAAAATAAATACTAAAATCAAAATAAAGTTAGCCACTTTACTAATATATATTTAACTCTGTTGCAAGATAAAGGATATATATTATATTTCTTATTTGCTACATTATATAGTTTTCTACCTATATAAGAGGAAAATCTTCGTGCAAAGTATGTGTTCGTTGATGGGACATTACAAACTTGATAATGCCTTCTTTCAGAAATAACAGGATTATGCTGGTCATAGGGAGTATTCTTATGCGTACACGTGATGGAGTAGAGCACAAAGAGTCGCCGAACTGTAAGGACTGTAATTTACAAACTCACCTAAGAAAAGACTCTATTTCATCGAAATATAAGTATTAACTGGGATAATTATACATTTTATTTGAATAAATTGTTAGTAAATCTATATTAAAATCTCTTTAACCGAACAATTTTGTTTCTTAATATTTATTTCCAAAGATATTTAAAAAAACATGAAAAATAGAGAAGATCCGCCCGAGTAGTTACAGTTTTATGCTAAGCTAAAATGAATCTTATTGTGTTGCATTTATACGCTTGGTTTTTGGTTGTGTGCAAGGTTATCGTTTTTGATTGAGATTAATCTCCGCTTTAAATTAGGGTGGCTTAACAGTAGCAACAGGGTAAATTTTAAATCTAGCAGCTTTTATTTCAGATATTTTAGGTTATGTTTTTCAAAATAAGTTATTTAAATTTTAAATAATATTTAAATAATATATATTTATATTTTGTCACCAACGGCTACATTCATTCCATACCCTTTGCTGCAGCTAGCGCCACTCTTGGTCCCTTGGAGGATTTTTCAATACAGCTGGTCATTTCTTCAAATATTTCCCATATAAGATAGTTCTCCTCCATCTACCCTCCATAAAACAACCGCATTGTCTCTGCAAAAAGTGTCACATCAACAGGAAATCTATAATTTGTTTCTAAAAGCTGACAGTATTTCTATTAATTCGCGATATATATCGTGTGTGTCCTAAGATTATTAGAAGAAATAACATAGAAAATTCAAACTCGCTACCGGTCCTAACTTGCGTTTATATATAGGTAAGAATAAAACTCTCGGACCTACAAGATTGCTTTTCAAGTGCCATTACCCTGTTTCCCGAAAAGTGAAGCTTTTATTAGGCTGCCTTTTATTTCTACTTCGGCGTCTGTAATGTTTGACTTGTCACGAAAAGGATCTAAGGTGGAACTTAATTGCAATCCTCGGCTGGAATTTAATCCGATATCGCTTTGTTACATTGTAATTCGTGACTATTTTGTGATTCGAATGTTCTCGAAAGAACGGCAAAAAGGTATTTACGAAAAGGTTTTACTGCATAATATATATTCGGTATGTTAGTCTTTCTGCCGAATATAATAATAATTTAACGACACATATATAACAGTATACGTAGGAGAGCCATGCTTCGGCACGAATGGGCCGGCTCGACCGGAGAAATACCACGTTCTCACAGTAAAGCGGCGTGAAACAGCGCTTGCGCTGTGTTTCACCGAGTGAGTGAGTTTACCGGAGGCCCAATCCCCTACCCTATTCCCTTCCCTACCCTCCCCTATTCCCTTTCCTTTCCTACCCTCCCCTATAACCCTATTCCCTCTTAAAAGGCCGGCAACGCACCTGCAGCTCTTCTGATGCTGCGAGTGTCTATGGGCGAAGGAAGTTGCTTTCCATCAGGTGACCCGTTTGCTCGTTTTTTTTCATAAAAAAAAGTAATCAATAATAATATTATGGAAATACATAATTCGATTATAACAGTTACCGATACGCCTGTATCGGGTCTTTTGTGACCCCAACTGAATAAAATGAAAAAATCAAAAAAGGTTTTCGTTGGGAAATATTAACTAGCTCAATTTGGGTTCGGAAGGAAATTGTCAGACAAAAGCCTAGAAAGCTTTTATATTGAGCTTTTAAATAAACTAAATGAAATAGGTGATCGTTTTTGTTCTTTTCTTTGCCAAATATAGTGTCAAATTATATATTTTTACTGGTACTGCACCTACATACTGAAATTGGGGGTTCTAGATGTACTCTATCTACAATTTAGATTGTATAAAGCATATTTTCTTTTACAATGTCCTATCCCGTGGTCCTATCATTTTACCTTATCAGTTATCACTTATCTGACAGATTCAGAAACGTAATAGGTATAGCTAATTAGGAAATTAATTGCCAGAGCAAAGAGTATATTTTAATAATATTGAAATAGCAAATTTTGTTAATTTACTTGTTTAAATATTGTATACAGTTTTTCATTCTAACATTTTAATAAAATAGCAAATGTTTTGTGTAGACAAATGTACAGCTTGCAGCTAAATTTTGTTCGTCACGTAATATTTTTATTGACAGCGATTTGCGTAGTTTCAGCACAATTACTTTTCGGCAGCTAAATGAAACAATTACTTTAATATTTTCCTGTAATTAGGATTTCACTAAAACATATTATGGACTGCTTCATAACACTAAAAGTACCTTTGTCTGTCAAGACATTTTTCTATCGTACCAGGCAAAAACAAACTGAAATTCCTTTTCTAATAATAATCGGCCAAGTGCGAGTTGGACTCGCGCACGAAGAGTTCCGTACCGTTATAGAGGAAAAATAAGCGAAAAATTGTGTTTTTGTATGGGAGCCCCCCTTAATGTTTATTTTATTTTAATATTATTCTTAAATATTGAAGTAGACATACAACTAAAGCCTGTATGAAAATATAAAGTTTCTACCTGTTGCCATTATTTATATCGAGCAAAAAAGGCCAAAAAAATCATGTTTGTTGTATGGGAGCCCCCTTTAAATATTAATTTTATTTTATTTTTAGTATTTGTTGTTATAGCGGAAACAGATATAGACAATCTGTGAAAATTTCAGAACTCTAGCTATAGCCTATAGCGGTTCTTGAGATATAGCCTGGAGACAGACAGACGGACAGACAGACATCGAAGTCTCGTGAATAGGGTCCTATTTTCACCCTTTGGGTACCTACGGAACCCTAAAAATGTAGACGCTCTACGCTTAACATTACCATACCTCTATAAAACAGCAGACTTTCTAGAGTTCGTATAATATCTATGCTGCGTAAATAAAATTAGGGAGAGGTTATAACTAAGTTTTGTACAATGGACATGGATATTTTTATTAGTAAGGGGGTAGGTGTTCAATTAATTTTAACAATCGGTGGAGAGTTCACACAATTCCCGCCCAATCCCAAGTCGGAATTAAGGTGAAGTATGCTACATTACTCGGGGAGCTTTCACAAAGAAGTTTAAGCCCAATTACGCAGACCGTAACTTCTTTTTGAAGGCGAGCGCCACTTAAGCTTTCCGAGTCAATTTTTAAAAGTTAAGAGCTTTTACCTTTAATTAGATGGATCATATCAAAGGGTTGAGTGGTTGTTATGGTAAGCTTTGTATTAAATGCCTTTTATTACCGAAAATATTTTGCTTTGGTCATATCTAGTGTATTATGACCGTATAAAAATATTGAGAGGCGATAAGTGAGTTTGGGGAGATTTCTGTATGGCGGTGGCGCAATATTTTACTGCAGCAGTAGCAGAGGCTGGTTCTTCCGCAGACAAAAGTTGAAGCCTGTGTAACAGGTCCTGGTTAGATTGAAGATTTTCAAAACGTAATAGACTAGGAGAAGGTGATACGTAAGGTATAAAGACCTTACGCCGTTGACTTACAACATTGAAATAGTAACATTTTTCATGTATTTATTTTTTGTCGATAATAATAAAAATTCGAGGGCAAAATGTTAAAATAAAATTTAAAAAAAACTTAGGGTCAATTCAGACCGCAACGCGATAAGGCGAGGCGAGGCGCGGAGTGGCATACATTTGTATGGATTTGACAGATTTGAAAGACGCCTCGCGCAATTGAAATCTGTCAAATCTATACAAATTTAGAAATGTATCTACGCGTCGCGTTGCGGTTCTGAATCAACCCTTAGAATACAAGTCGACCTTTTCAAATGGTATTTAGACGACCTAGTCACAAAAACGCTAGAGGCAAAGTTTCTTAACCCAAATCTTAGGACATGGGATGCACCCACGTTACGTCAATCATCATTAATTGCCTGTCACTTGTGAATAACCCCGCTAATCCTTCCATCTCATGAGGTTGACGTAATGACGGGTCTAATTTAAACGTATTGACTGACGGGGCTTTGCTGGCGGATGGGCAAGACTTGGGAGTCATTGCCTAACTTCACCAACCGCTCCCTAACGCTAAGTGTTAGCTAATAATGTATGAATTGTAGTGCATTTTATGTGCTATCCATATCTTGAGACAGTAAAATTATATACGTGTGGCACTTGGGAACTGCTGGTAAAGCTATTTCTCCATTTTTTATCAACTTAAGCAATTAAAATTCGTATTTTTTTTTATGAAATAAGGGGGCAAACGAGCAAATCGGTCACCTGATGGAAAGCAACTTCCGTCGCCCATGGACACTCGCAGCATCAGAAGAGCTGCAGGTGCATTGCCGGCCTTTTAAGAGGGAATAGGGTAATAGGGGAGGGTAGGGATGGGAAGGGAATTGGGGAGGGCAGGGAAGGGAATAGGGTAGGGGATTGGGCCTCCGGTAAACTCACTCACTCGGTGAAACACAGCGCTAGCGCTGTTTCACGCCGGTTTTCTGTGAGAACGTGGTATTTCTCCGGTCTTGCCGACCCATTCGTGCCGAAACATGGCTCTCCCACGTATAAGTTTTATACGTAACTCGCACGCACACAAACACTGTGCCGAAGTCTACCGAACTGAAACGTCGTTTAGACGATATACGGCAACGCCGCGCGCAAGGCCCGCGATAAAAGCTAATTGCATTAATAGGTATATATTAACTACCTGTCCCGGCAAACGTTTCTTTGCCATATAAAGTATTTCGCCCGTATTATTTTATTGAAGTGACTAAATAAGTATAAGTCACCGTGGCAACGTCCATCGCTATCCCGTCGCACAAACAATGGTCGCCGTCAGTCTCGAGTTGTAATATTTTACTATTATTTATTCAACAAATGCACTTATTAACATAATAACCCAGTAGCCGAACATAAGTACCCAGTAGTTAGTAGTTAATATTAAAGAATTTCCGTGCTTTCAAACGTTTTTGTCATAAATACTATTGGAAACAATTTTTTTTTTAATTTATTGGGAGCTGGAAACGAGTCCTTTGCTCCAAAAAAAATACAATAATAATACAAAATACAACAGATTAAAATTAAAAAAAAGGAATGTCTTTCTTCTATGTTGGTTCTCACCACAGGCTCTTACCAATGTTCACACTAAGCATATTGGAAACAATCGAACACAAGTTTGCCATTATAAATATATTATATCATTTTTATGAAGTAGGCGTTATTGTATTAAGTATATTTTTTCCCGTGGTGCTTCCCCCTCTTATTCGGACATTAATTGTCATTACAATTTGGCTGTCTCCCGCTTTGCTTGGGGAGGGAAATTGGATATCTCCTACTCCTCCTACCTTTCTTCTGATTAATTTCGTTGCGGGTCCCAAGACAGATTTAGCTTGTCCCTCGGGCATCCCTGAGATCATATCAAAGGGTTTTTCCTGGCGACACAGGAGTTGCAGTGGTGGGAATGTGTGGTGGGCCTTTTGCCCGTTGTAAAGTACCCAGTAGCCGATTCTCATACTCAGACCCTCTAAATATGCGTATAAAATTTGGTTAAAATCAGTAAAGCCGTTTCGGAGGAGTACGCGGCCTAACATTGTGACACGAGAATTTTATATACATATAAGTGTCCACGTATGTTTCAATGACCGCTACGATCAATGTTAGGCCGGTTGGTGAAAACTAGCATAAGACAGCTATTCGCCTTAGATACGACTTGATTTTCATTACTTTATCCGAAATACCTTACAAAAGTATTTTTAAAATCTCATAATTAGCCGTCGCTATAATATATTTTTTTTTGCACTGCAATCATTGTTAACCCGGTATAATCTTAAAAGTGTAAGAACCCTAACTTTCAGTTCTATTGTAAACGAAATCGAAGGTGAAACCTGTCGATATATTAGAGGAGATTAGGTAATCATGATCCACAGCCCTGAGGGTGAATGTAATAGACCCACTACATGCACGTCACCGCTTGTTGGCTTTCAATTTATTTCACTTGGACACGGATTAACTTGTTTTTAGGGATGGGACGGGTTGTCGATAATTTTAAACGTTTTATATCACAGAAAAGACCAGTTTTGTTTCCGACTTCTGTCTCATTCAATTAATATTGAATGAGACAGAAGTCGGAACTGACTGTGTTCAGTGTTGCTTTTATGGTTATTTAATAATATTATGTTGAAGAAGCCATTTGACAGCCAATTACAACCATTTAAAGTGTACTCGGCGAATAGAGACGGTAGCGGTCATTGATCCCCTGTCAAAAAACTTGTCATACTGCATTATTTTCTACAGAAACCGCGATCAAGCGTCAGATGTTCCTAGCCTAAGGGCGATATCGTATTTTGCATACTCAATGTGAACTGAATATAAAGCACAATATCACTTCGAACCCATAAAAAGTTGGAGATTATCATTTTAATAGACAATAGTTACCAAGAGGTTTTCCGATGAATTTAAATCTGTGTCTGTGTCTTTATAAGAGGTCAATTTAATTCTTAAATATTCTAAATACAGTGCGAACATTTTTATTTAGCGCCGAGACTAAAAAGGTCAATGACCGCTACCGTCATGATTCGCCGAGTAGGTACACTTCAGTTATAATTAGTCCTGTGTACGTTCTAATTTCTCTAATCTTCAATAATTAAGTTTACTTTGGCACTATCTAAGAACATATTATTTTAAACGCAAACCAAGCAATTAATTATTCGATGAAACTGAAAAAACACTATGGAAATTTATAACCGTCGTAAAATATCTAGGATAATGGATACTGTGGACGCTCCGGCTGAACAAACATCGATACCTGACTATCTTCCATCCCTAGCCAGGGATTACAATCTTAACCAGAAATTGCTTATTAAGAATTCACTAGAGTAATACTTATTACCGTAAAATGTTGTATTTTCATTTGAATATCGGGTTTTTGATAACACTGCATCCGCTACGATAACTATATATTTTATTTAAATCATTGGAATATTTTTACAGATTTGTACTGATTGTTGTTTTAAAATACTTTTTAAACATCAAATCTTTAATATCATCTGATAGCGTTTCTGAAGTAGGTAAATTCAGAAAAGAAATAAGTAATAACAATCGTATTAAAAAAAATTATTACGATATTTTTTTAATACGATTGTTATTACTTATGTCTTTTCTTAATTTCGCTCTCAATTATTATTCTCTTAAAATGGTACCTCAATTTTTGCACAACCTAGAAAAATACGGAATAGCACAAATACTTACGTCAATACATACCTAATACACGTATTGCTCAAATCACTCTGCATTAATTCAGTTCTGTGAATTTCTATGTATTGCCTCAGTCCATTGTTAAGGTTCATAATAATTAATTCCTAGAATAGATTACCTATATCGACTATTGCTGACCAAATCCGTAGGTGACCCGGAACTGTACCTTTGTTAGGTTGATAGTATATAATACACGTGAACCATATTAGGTTTAGAAGTACCATTAGGGAAATTAATTTATACGGGCATTGTGGACCTACGTAGGATCTACGTAATTCTGGCAGGTTATGCCAAGTAGCGACAGAATATTACGACATTGGCTTAATTTCATGGCGGCCACACACCAAGCTTCCTATCGTCCAAGTGGATTGTGCCGTCAAGTACAACTGTCATGCCAATCCATTTCCACACACTGTCAGTTCTAACTGATCCAATCGGTAGCATCATGCCGATTGGACTATAGGAATTAGGAAGCATGGTGTATGGCCGCCATAACCCGATTATTGAGTATAGACCATGAATGATTTTTTCTGATGGTACAACTTACATAACAAGCCAGTAAGGTTTTCTCCATATTAGTGGCGATAAATGTTAATTATTATCTTTATCACAAAAACTTTATGTAAGTACTTACTTATTTTAATATTATCTTATTTAAGTATATCGATCGTTAACATATCAAGCCCCATAAGCTCACTGGTGACTGGTGAGCGAGACTCAACAGAATAACAATAGATTTTCAAGAATCCACGATCGAAGGATTAAAATAAGAGTTGTAAATGCCTACCTGTTATAAACTACAATAATAATCTGATAAGCTACACTCTATAGTTAGATAGAAATATAATACCATTACCACTAACCTGCATCTGGCGAAGAAATTCCAAGCGCGTAGTTGGTTCTAGAAATTTCTTCCCAGCGAATTCAGTCCACATGAATTGAAATTTGAATCATACGCAGTTCAAAATTTCAAATAAACAAAGTTTGTTTATCAATAACTATTTAAGTATATATTGCTAAATTAATCATAAGCTTCCGTCCATGTAAACTAGATGGCACTTTTCAAGGTAAAATTTAAACAGACGGAATTCGAAATTAGAACGAAAACACGGGAATTGTTTTTTCTCACTACACCAAAAAGTCTGGAACACACTGGGAAATTCTCAAATTCGAAATATGAATTTAAATTACGAACGAGTTCTGCATTTACACGTTCAGTTTCGCGCGCGTCAAACGAGTTTAACGCACTGAATAGAGCTGAACGATAACCGAACGATTACGTGTAGTGACGTGACCAGTGACGTACCGATGTCGATAATATTACGTCATTATTCGGCCATTACTTTTCGAATTTTGAAAATCATATTAAGTAAGTATATGATTTATTTAAAATGTCACAAGTAAAATGAAGACTAAATATTAGTTGGTAGCTTCGACCACTAATGTTGCTAGGATGTTTTGGTACAATTTTCATGGAGGCGTGAATAAAAGAAGTTGTTGATAACGGTCGCCAGCATTACTTTTCTTTTCGGTGACAAGCAAAGTAATACTTTTTTTTTGTTGGCTTTAGGCACTGACACCGGGGGTGTACTTTGCCACATATACAATATATTCTTCTTATTACAATATTTTTCTTCATTGTTTTACTATATCATCAAATCTAAAGTCTAGTCAAAGTAAAAGCAGTAAGTAAAATTCAAAATAGTCAAGAAGTCATGTCGGTCAATTCAGTAAATTGGTAGGAGGCTTTACTGAAACTTTTGACGAAGTTTTGGAGGGAATACAAAAAAACACGTTTCTGGAAGTTGCAGCAATTGCCTACACTAATTGTGCACGATAACGAATATCTAATTGTTAATATTTTACCAATACTACACATTAAAAACCCAGTCAACACAATTTTAGGAAAATGATACAAAAACACAACAGCACTCTTTCACATTCCCGCGCAAACTCCAAAATAATACCTACTTGGATGACATTTACAGGAGGGACACAGCTGTCATCAAGTGACATTTTACAATATGGCAACGAAAAATTTTAGTTTGCCAACGTCGAGATTATTGGCAGATAACCTAGTACATAATATATTACAGCAGTTATCGTTGATCCCTTGAATTATAAACTACATATCTTAAAGATAGATTTTTTGCCACCACCTACTCATTTCTAATCTGCAAAAGGAACGAACGCATTCACTTATTTTATTGTGTAAAAAAATTATCATTATTATTTTCAAGTACTATTAATCGGTGCGGAGTATGGCCAACTCTAGCAGAGTTACTGGTTCGTAGCAGGCAGCGCCAACGGTCACCACTCACCAGTCATGAAAATGATGCAAAGTTACTGATTGTTATTAAATAAGGTATATTATATGAAATATTCAAAGTATTAAATACTAGATGTTCCGCGCGGCTTCGCCCACGTAATTTAGGAATGTCACGGAAACCGTACATTTTTTCGCAAAAAAATAAACCTATATCCTTTCACGTGGTCTATTCTTTATGTGTTGTATGTGTGCCAAAAAACATAAAAATTGCTCCAGCATGTTCAAATAAGCCCTTTCAAATAATTTCCCCCGTTTTCTCCATACTTTCCTCTTTTTCTTCGCTCTTATTAGTCTCAGCGTGAAAAATATAGTCTATAGCCTTTCTGGATATGTAGGCTATCTAACACTGAAATATTTTTGCAAATCGGACCAGTAGCTCCTGAGATTAGTGCGTTCAAATAAGCCATTTCAAATAATTTCTCCCGTTTTTTCCACACTTTCCTCTATTTCTTCGCCCCTTTTAGTCTTAACGCTATATAATATAGCCTATAACGTTCCTAGATAAATAGGCTATCTAACACTGAAATAATTTTTCAAATTGGACGAGTAGTTCTTGAGATTAGCACGTTCAAATAAGCCTTTTCAAATAATTTCCCCCCGTTTTTTCCACACTTTCCTATATTTCTTCGCTCTTATTAGTTTTAACATTATAAAATATAGCCTATAGCCTTCCTCGATAAATGGACTGTCTAACACTGAAAGAATTTTTCAAATCGGACCAGTAGTTCCTGAGATTAGCGCGTTCAAACAAACAAACAAACAAACAAATTCTTCCGCTTTATAATATTAGTATAGATAGAAGTTTTTTATATTCATTAGTGACAAAGCAACTAAAAATTAAAGGTCGACGGAAGTTAGAAAATTATTGTTTTAAAATTTAAATGCTGTGTTTATTGCCAAACTCAGTTTGGTTTCGGATCAGTTTGGCAAACTGATCCGAAACAGTTTGACCGATTTTGAAGAAAATGCGTGTGCTTATAAATAAATAATTAAAGTGGCAAAAAGTTTGTTGGGTCAGCTATAAGTTATAAAAAAAACTTTAATAACAGTTTATTTATAACGACTTATCACTTATCAGTCATTCACATGCAGATAAAATTGTCAAAACATAAATAATGTGTCGTCAACTTGTGAATTGTGGTAAGATAAAGAGAGACATTGACACATATTATTGTGACTACTGTTTAACAAACTGCCTGTGGTCAGATGTGATGACCCCTTATCTATTAATTATTATAAATAAACACTTACTAACTTAACTACTACGTATTATATATGATAACGTAAACAAGTTCGCAAGTATCGAAGGTGGTATATATTTTATTGTTTAAATTTTTATGTAAATAATCAAAAGTAACTTCCAATTGTTACATTTGCCATGATAAAAAATTAAAGGCCTTATTATAATACGTTGTCCTTTCTTCCTAAGTGTCTCAATATTATCAATTATCAATTTTCTTCAAAATCGTTTTAGCTGTTTTATTGTAAAAAGTAAATTAAGTACTACTGAATCAAATATATTTGTATAAGAAAACGAAGCGATAACTCAAATAGTATCCATTTAAAACATAGCAACCGAAATAGTTAATTACTTACACGTCAAAACAGTTTCGTTTCGAATGCCAGATTAGGTGAGCTATTCGATAGGGAGGGCCGAAACCTATTAACACTCAGTTATCGATAAATGTTTGCTAATGGGAGTATAAAATGGAGTTCTGAACTAATGACATTTAGTTTACAAATCGTGATTGATCACTGGTCAGCACAAGCATCAATTTGAATTATGTCACCTTATACACGGATTCGATGCGAATTGAAACTTACCCGGCTGATATATGGCACATATTTGTCTGTGAGTCTAGGTGACAACAGTTTCTGATCAATCTTAATGATAGCGAAAGTTATTCAGGTATTGGGGTAAATTTTATTACAGGTCTTTCTCAATTATGTAGGTCATTATGTACTTCATTCATAACAAAGATTTTTTTTTTTATAATTTAACATTTATTTCTAATATTTTGCACAGTGTAAGGTATAATGTAATATTCATTCACATTTCTAGCACATTGATAAGCCTAAAAGAAAATAAATTGTTGTAATGACCAATAAAATGTCTAAATGGTCCAATAAAATTTTGACGATGTTCAATAAAAATCGTGTTTGCGATGAATTTTCATAAGCCTAATAAAATAACAGATTGAATATATTTTCCTCAATCCTTATTTTATAAATTCTACGTAGGTGTTTTCATTAATTAGCATTATAAAATATTAAATGTCTAAAAATAGTAAGTAACCATAATTATTATGATCTTAGTTAATTTTGATATTTTCTATTGTTTAAAAATATTATCATTTGTTCTGAACAATTTCATTTAAAAACATCCAGGAATTGTTTAGTAAAATTCTTTTTAGGAAACAAAATAAAAAGAAAACAGTTAAAATATATTAAATGTATCAGAAGGTGAGAAAATCACGATTTCCTAAATTTAAGTTGGTATCTTTAGGAAAGAATATTCACGTCAAACTTATTAATAAATAGATATCTGTACGCATAACGCATAATACTAAGTACAAAGAAATTGCTACGCTATATAATTTATGCACTGTCAGCTTTCCCTTGCTCCACCGACATAATATCGCAATGTATGATACCTAATTGTGCAACATTGCATAACGCGGTTCCCACGCGTTGCACCCAAACGCATCGGCGTGACACGATTTGAATGCGTCTAATCAAATTCGACTCTATTATGTGCATCGTAGAGCTCACTGTTTCTATTATTTCTGTAATAGCGTAATAAGCATATTATAGCTGAAAGAAATGTAGTTCACTTAATGATGGTTTAACACCCACTTGAGCCAGTTATTGCATAAAAAAAGAAATGTCCTGACTGACTGTCCTGACTTCTAAGTAGAATTAAAGTAAATGAAATAAGTTCTTTCTCAAAATAATGTTGTATGATTTATGAATTGAAATATGTATTGTATAATTAATAATTTATTTAAATGTAATTTCTGGTTAGTAGGAAGTAGAGTGTCGGTTTTTCTGGCCATTTTTCATTTTGGTTTGTCATAAAACTAACCTATCGCAAAACAGAACAATATCTGTCGGGCTGCTTGTATTAAATCTAGTATTTCTCATTCAGTTATACATATTTCATTAATAAGTGTTTCGAGACTTCCGAGTTAGTTTAGAAGTTATAAAGTTATAATAATTATTTTCTTATCCCGTAGCAGGACCTCCGAAGCAATGTTTTAATTTAACTTTTCGAATACTTTTTGTTTTTGTTCCTTGATTTTATTTTTACACTGGCACCTTATAAAAGTCACTTTAAGATTATAATATTTAGCGGAAAATGAGCGGAGATGCCAAACGTGTCCAAATTTCTAATCGTCTTGAATTTATTTAGATGTGTAAATTGTTTATTCATAATATTTGAGCTATTTATTGAAATCTAATACCAGATATTAGATTTCAATAAATAGAGATTGAAACAATTTTGAATCTTCACGCCTTGCTGAAATGATTGTAAGTTTTCTGAATATTCAAGAGACCATTTAAAAGAACAAAATGCATGAATGAATGAAAAAGGGAGGAGAATCTTAAGTTTTCGTAAAACACACAACAGCCTTTGTCCCATAGACTAATACATACTAGTTCCGACCTGCTTTCATTACAAACAATGCTTTAGCGAGCAAAAACTGCTTCAGGTATTCTAGAAGGTTTTTTCTTTTACATTAGTTATGAAAAACACGTGTGTCACGTTTTTCCATTGCCCGATTTGATGTAACTTTTTTGAAATATTAGATATTTTTTTTAAACTTTACTTTTAACCGATTTAGACAATTCAAAATCCCAGAGAAACTCCAAAGTAAAAGGTACCTAACTTCATTTAATAACCTCATATCATAATATTAACCTTTGCAATAAAAATCACTGAAACAGACCACTTTTGCATTAAAATGTTCTTTTTTCAAAATATGTTAAAAATAAATAAATTGTTCCATCTTAAGGTTTACATCTTAAGGCTTTCGTTTACATCTTAAGGTTCCAATCATTGGTTCCAATTATAGCTCGAAGTATTCCCCTGGTACAGTGCACTAGTGAGCTCCGGACCCGGACATGACACGTAGGCTAAAGTTCATAGTATACACTGGTGTGTTACAAGAAACACGCTCAACTTGTAAGATATAACGAACCTAGGGATGCGCGTTCGTACCTATCGACTATCGATAAAAGAGAAGAGACAATGGTTCTTTGGTCATCTGTACCAAAAAAGGAAAAGTGGAGTACGTTGTAAAACTAATAATAAATACTTATACAGTATATGAAATAAAGATATAATAATAATTAAATAACATGATTCAAGTTTCATTCATGTTGAAATCTTTTATCGAATATTATTAAATTTTACCTAAAGAAATGAACAATTTCAAAGCATTGCGAGCATAGCTACCCATTGTTTCTGGCAGATGTGCCAAGTTATTAAAAGTTAATACAAAAGAGCCAGCTGTCTGCTCTATACATCACGGTTATGAAGTGCCAGAAATTACTGTATTAATCTATTTTCATGGCTTTATTGAAAATACTTAAATACATTAAGCTATAATAAACACAAAATACCCTCCTGGATATCGAAAATATTTAATTAACAGTGAATCATTTAATAGAAGACAAATATTTGAGATAAACTAATTAGTATCTAAATTTCTATTTAAGACAGTCGATACGCCGAAGTTTATACTAACCTTAATTGGTCCGCTATTTGGTTACGCAAAATTAATGTTGATCGCAGGTTGCGCTGTGTTTCGCCGAGAGATTAAGTTTACCGGAGGCCCAATCTCCTACCCTTTTCCCTTCACTACCCTCCCCTATTCCCTTCCCCTTCCATAAACTCCCCTATTACCCTATTCCCTCTTAAAAGGCCGGCAACGCACCCGCAGCTCTTCTGATGCTGCGAGTGTCCATGGGCGACGGAAGTTGCTTTCCATTTGCTCGTTTGCCCCCTTATTTCATAAAAAAAAGGTTAAACATGGAATTCATTTTATCGATATGTTTGCGTGACTAGAATCCTATGATTTAGTTTAGGAGTTTGCCCTAGGCTACTTTCAGTGCACGATACGCTTACTGCATCTGCGTCCTATATCAAGGTGCTTGTTTTTCACTGACTAAAATATAAGCTACATAAATATTATTTACCGGGAAGATTGTATGTGCGCCGCAGACTCGATCACACAAAAAGTGTGCCGTCTGCGATCTCCCTTATGGCGCATCCACACATGCCGCCAGCTTATACCGCCGGGTTTGCCGCCAGCTTATACCGCCGGGTTTGCCGCCGACTTTCAGCCTGCCTTGCAACCGAAGCCGGTGGCATGAGTGGTTAGCCGGCAGCCGGACCGCCGACCGTGCCGCCGGTATAAGCCAGCGGCATGTGTGGATACAGCATTAGCGTGTTTACACGCGGCGCCGCAGGTGGCGGTGGTGGTGCCGCTGCCGCTGCGGCGCGTGTATTAACACGTTTACCGTTTTACTGTACCACATGGTACAGTTGGCAAAACATCATCATCATCATAATATCGAAAAATGGTACAAATTTTCGTTCAGCTCTACGCCCACGTGGAGAGTAGAACTACTTTGGTACATTTAACTTCTAGATTAATATTTTATTACATACAGAGTGTATAACGAAATTTAAAAAATGATTTTAGGGTTCCGTACCGAAAGGGTAAAAACGGGACCCTATTACTGAGACTTCGATGTCTGTCCGTCTGTCTATCTGTCTCCAGTTTGTAACTCAATAACCGCTATAGCTAGACTTATAAAATTTTCACAGATTGTGTATTTCTATTGCCGCTATGCAACAAATACTAAAAACAAAATAAAATGAATATTTAAGGGGGGCTCCCATACAACAAACGTTATTTTTTTCCTTTTTGCTCGTAATCATTAATGGCAACAGCCTACTTGAATTTTTCACAAAGTCCTTTATTAAATGTGTATTTTAATAATAATAATAAAATAAAATAGAAATCCCATACAAAAAATACATTTTTGACCTATTTTTGCTCTATAACGGTACAAATCCCTTCGAGCGCGAGTCGGACTCGCACTTGACTGATTTTATTTTAATATTATAAGTACCTAGTTATTTGGTTTCGGTATTGTGGAGTAAAAGCCAAAAGGCATTCGCAGATATTATGCGGAAGATCTGACTCAAATACAATGTTAACGAATTGGCAAACTATATGAGTTTGTTCAGAATATATTATACACATAATTTGAATACATTTTAACTACCTCTTAATATTTAACCTTGCGTAACTCTTTGAAAATACTAGCAGCGGAATTTCGGATTTAGAAATCAGATAGTAGGCCGGGACATTCGCGGGAGGGGCCGGAAATATTGTATGGACTGATATGAGGCTGATACAGCAGGAAATAAAGAAAAGAAACTTCCAGAAACAACTCGAGTGTGTAAAGAATTTTGAAGCCAAATCTTAGCTTTACCATACACACGATTATTCCTTGGTCTTGCAACAAGAAAAAAAACCAAAATTAGGGTGTGTTTTAATAATACGCAGGCAAATTCAGCACTATCATACTAATTACTACCTCTGTGGCTCAGTTGGTGGACTGACAGTCAGCTCAAGCCGGGGGTTGCGGGTTCCAATCCCGCCGACGGAACAAAAAGTTTTCAAAGTTCCTGGGTCATGGATGTGCATTAAATATATTGTGTATCATATAATAAAAATCTAAAATATATGTATGCAATAAAAAATATTAAATATATTTCCGTTGTCTGGTACCCGTAACACAAGTCCTCCAGGTACTTAGCACGGGGCCAGACTGACGTGGTATGAAGCGTTAATAGATATAAAAAAAAAGATATAAATTATTATAAAGGCGAAAGTTTGTAACTGTATATTGTTTGTTACTTATTCACGAATCACGCTTAGACGGCTGGAGCACTTTCGATAAAATTTAACATGGAGTTTAAGTTGACTTAACAAGTTAACATTGGCTACAATTTACTTCGAAAAATTTTCTTATTCCTATGGAAAAATCAATGACAATCAATTCCTCAAATAAATCGTCTACTTTTAATAGGTACGCCGACGGAGCTAATACTTAGCTCCGTGGGTTCGCCATTTACTTTCACTAAAAAACCTCAGGCGGGGCAAAACTCTAGTTAACTATTAATAGGTCTACCATACCAGAATCTGATGGCAAAAAGTGAGAAAATAAATGGACTCTAGCAATACCGGGATAATTGGAATAAAACATTTTGATCCTTTTTTTCTTATAGCGGCTGATTCTGTGTGTTAAACATGCAAATATAAAAATCTGATTCTGGTAGACCTACATAAAACTCGAGGACACAATCCAAGTGAAAGAAAATAAGTATATAATCAACTGTTTTTCTACAGCCCAAAGTGTAAACAAGAATGTAATATAAGATGGTCCCAAACTTAATATATTTGGGTGAAGTTAGTTGCAAAGCCCGCATTAGGGCTGAACATTTATCACCGTGACAGATCATCGCTGCTCTACACTCATGACAAATGTAGCGGTCAGGTATTTTCACTTAAACGGTTTTTGATGACCCTAACTTTTCTATTTCATCTTACTTATAACTTCGTATTGTACTTCTATAAGCATCTTAGTTGATTGAAAATGAAACGTCAGCATTAATAATTACTCTAATTTCTAATTCTAATATTTTCTAATAATTTATCAACAACCTTCCTTGTTATAGAGCAATATAGTCTATACTTACTATAGTCTATACTCAATTCTATGGCAAGAAAATATTTAAAACGACAAAATATTTATACAAAAATGTATCGTATGATCAAATCATTTTTTTAATAATTATTTTATTCAGAATACTGAATAAAGCTCTGTAATCTACACAAAAAGAGATACAGACACGAAGGGACGAAGGTCAATAAACATAATTGAATAAATCATAACTCTTTACAGAAATTTGAGTGACATTTGGGAGGATAAAAAGGCCACAGATAACAGCGTCCGAGCTCCATGAATCACCCTGTCGAGATTTGCATGTCAACATTACAGTTATTTCAAAGTGAACGAATTCAAAATGTGAATCGGGCATTAGAATTTCAAAGGCGCAATCCCAGTTTCAAACATTCAAATTTAGATTTCGAGAATGCCTGAATTAAGGAATTCTTTTACAGAAAATGTTCTTTTTTTGAAAAAAAAGAACACGTTCTGTAAAAAGTGTAAAAAGGTTTGGATATTTGAGATTTTGGTCTGCCAAAAATGTTCATCATTTATGCAGCTTTCTTGTTGTTATGAAAATGTGTCTTAGCAACTCTTTAGTATACTTCAAGGCACTCAATATGGCATTATAATGAATCGAGCTCGCTATTTAAAAAAAAATAGTACAAACTCGCCACTGTATTATACTAGTGCTATTAAACTTTTTGCAACTTGCTACTTGCATAAAACATTCCTAAAACATAATAACAAGTCAATCAACCAATCATGTCTTGAACTTTAAAAAGATAGGACTAAGCATCTGAGCTTCCACTACGTCACCAAGGTTACCGACTTACCGCATAAACGGCGGAAAATATAGAACAATAGGCGGTAATCATGATTAGCACACAATTCGCTATGTAGAAGGAAAGGAAGCGTTCTTGGCCCAGATGGCGCAACCCCCGGCCAGTGAGCGGTACTCAAGGATCTTACTGCGACAACTCGAAAAACATACTTTGATTGACGCTAGAATATAATACTAAAAAGCTTGTAAACCATAATCTATATTATCCATTTTATCAGCATCAAAACTAATATTATGAATGCGAAAGTGTGTACTTATATTTTTCTGACATCTGTGAATTTCGGCGTAACCCGCGGTCATACCCTAGTCTCTAGTTACTTGTTTATCGTCTTTTCTTTCTTAGAAAAGGAGTAAAGAATTGTAACAACAGACGCGTGATCTTTGTTGCTCTACGAATGTCACTTAATGTAAAGTCCGCTTCGTATAAATCGAGTACTACTACTAAAACTTTGAACAAAGATTTTCAAATCGATTTCAATAATATAATGTTATTTCAGTAATATAACACGTTATCAATAGATAAATAACGGGTCCCTACTTCCCATATCTTGACGGTGTAACCGCTGTATTGATTTTTAGTGTTTACATAACCTACGTAGCATGACTAATTTAATTGTATCGTAAAATGTAATCTATGTAAATAGGTACAATCAGTAACAAGTACTGAAACCATAATATTTATAGTTTACATTATAACACTAAGTACCAGTGACCATGGGCGTAAGTATATCTAGTACTTTTATCTATAAAAATCAAAAATTAAGAAAACGAATTTTTGCCATTTGTTTGCAATACAATATTTTTACAACTAAAAATTATACATTTTTTATTCTTTATAAACACCTAGCCCATAAAAAACTGATTTGCCCCCCCCCCCCCTTGCCCAGAACCTGGGTTATTTGCCCCCCCCCCCCCTGGCCCAGAACCTGGGTATTTTGCCCCCCCCCTGGTCCAGAACCTGGGTACGCCCATGCCAGTGACGCCACTGAAAAGGATAAATTTAATGAAAAATCATATGTTAAATTTTACTACGTTCTGAGTTTCAAATATTTGATTAAAATGTACTATGTAACTATAACTTATACAACCCACAAAATACAACGAGTGATATTTGTTTAGCGGAATCAATATTCGGTGCACCAATTAAAATTTGTTTCGCAACCGTTCCCCAGCTTCAAAATTCATCAGAAAATCAGGGAGCATAAATTTTTGTCGGAGCCGTTAAATAAAAATTTTACATCGACAGCCCAATTTGTGGTACGTATTGTGTAAAATACAATGCATAACTCAAACCCGGCTCCGTTGCAGAACTATCGGGCGAACTATTGAACCAAACATGAAAAACTAAAATCATTTAAAACTACGTACATTTAAAATCACTTTTCTATGCGCCTTTGTCCAAGGAATCGATTTGAAGAGAAAGGGGACCAAAAAAGCTAGCATTGAATAGAATTCCTGAAATACCGCTGCGGCCTCGCGCATATTGCATGTTGTATTTTCACCCACCAAGGGTCGAATTGTTTCGCCAAATTAAACACAGTTTTGAGGTTTTGTTTCAAATTTACCTATTTATGTTTATTATTTAGTAGGTAGAGTATATTTTGTCTCTATATAATATGTATTATATCACATTATACATATAATACGCCTTTATAATATTAGTAGGATGACTAGCTGTCTTTCGCCCTGGATATTATTTTATTGCCAGCCAGATAGAGCGTCCGCGGCCTAGTGGGTAGACCTTTCGCACTCGAGAGGGTGCAGGTTCGATCCCGTATGGAGGCGTGTACCAATGAGAATTTATTTTCAGATCTCAAGTACATAATTCGGACGCTTGTGCGGTGAAGGGAAACATCGTGAGGAAACCCGCACATGGTTGCTCCAAGACGTATTGACCCGCCCACTTCGCTGGACTATGGTCGACTATGTTGCGAGGATGCCTATGTGCTTGGGCAACCATACGGACATTTAAGATCATGTCCCAGGCATGATCTTAAATGTCCGTATCGAATTTTGGCGCATCGGCGTTTCGGGCATCATCTATGGATGCAAAAGCCTTGTTTTAGGTCCAGCCAACAAAATTATCAAAAACGTCTCACGCCATCGACGCCCCTAAGGAACTAATGTCCGCCATAAAACGATGGCGTTTATAATTCGGTATCAGCTGTTATACGTTATTTAACCGTTTAGCAGTGACTTTGTGGAGTACCGAGCCGGCAGTAATGAACACTTTGATCGCTGGCGCGGCGAGCCGCACTGGTTCAGCTTTATTTCTTTTGTCCGATGAATACATCAGTATCGGTTTTCGGATAGTCATTCTGCGATAAACTGCGCTGTGAAATAGCTATCGAAATATTATGATTTCAAATAATAATATCAGTACGTACATTAAAATATATAGTGCTGTAGACATTAAAATTAAACTACTTGTTAGCAGGGCTCGGAAAACTGGTTAATCTTCGCGATTCTGTTCGTTAGAAACGCGGAACGCCATACATTTCGGATCAAACGGACCGAAATTATTCCTGGTTTTGTTCAAAGAGCAAAATGAAACTGCTCCTGCTCAAAATACCGGTTAGAACCGTTCGCAATTATGTTCGCCCCGCCCACTCACACACACCATGACCCTCACCCATTATCCACACATAAACAAGTTATGGCCTATTGGCTATTAGATGGTGCTATAGAAAGGGATAGAAGATATCATTGCACTAGTTACTTTCCGCGAGGAATTAACCAGGTTAATTTCAGAGACAATACCGCTCCGAGCGACCACTCATCCAAAAACCTGGTTAAATAGCGTTAAAATACCGGTACCGCGCCCTGCTTGTTAGACTTTAAAGTACGGACAACTTACAAGTTACAATTATTTTAATAAACAGTAATTTATATTAAAACGAGCTTTTGCCCGCGGCTTCGCTCGCGTTAAGAAGTAATATTATCATCCCCTATTTGAACCCCTTGGGGTTAGAATTTATCAAAATCCTTTCTTAGCGGATGCCTACGTCATAACATCTACCTGCATGCCAAATTTCAGCCCGATCCGTCCAGTGGTTTGGGCTGTGCGTTAATAGATCACTATGTCAATCAGTCAGTCACCTTTGAATTTTATATATATATAGATTGTTAACTTTAAAGCTGTTTTACGTATTTTACATAGCTTGTAATTGAAAAGAAAAAACCAACCAACCACTTATTAAGTGGTTGGTTGCTTAAACCTAACTTAAGCGTTGCTTGAAAAGCAGTAGGTATTGAAAATTATGTTTTTGCATGTATAGCATGCTAAAGAAATAAAGGCAATCGGACTGAAAAGGCATGAATGTAAGTATGTTATGTTTACAGGAATTGCACAAAAAGGCTTACCCTTAGGCTACCTAACTGCACAACTTGGACGCGATCCAACTTCTTACTAACATCCGAATTTCCCCAGCCGAGTGTAATCTTGATAGAGTCTTTTAAAATGCATCTAAATATCTAGTATGTTTGTCTCTCGATGCTCACTCAGGACGAAGATAGTTAGTTATCCCTGGGAGATCGGTAGTCGGTACATTCGAAGCCTGATCTATTTTATTACTTTTCGACCTTACATCTCGGCACTAATGTTCAAACTTCAAACGTACGGTCTTCAACTGTTCATGAACAGTATTTACTCTGCAATTAATGAGGATGTAGAATGGTTGGTTTTCGTACATATCAATGAGTTGGGGAGTAGAATGGGGAATATTCGAGATGGGAAATAGGGATATGGCGCAGGTAAATACTCATTAACGGGATGAATTGCTGCTCATCGAAAACGATATCGAAAATTCGGTAATTGAATTTAAGGTAAATTATGCCACATGCACGCTTTATTCGCTTTATTGATCCATACTTTATAATTAAGTTTACTTTGTCAGTTAAAACTAGTACTTAATAGTGTAAAATGGAAATAAAGACTATTGACAGTTTCTTTGAGATTAACTAAAGTTATACGTTGTAAAATCAAAGTACACAATGTTGCAATTTCAATTCTAAACATTTAATATGCAACATAAAAATATTTATCTACATCTCAACGGCTTAAAAATCTGGTACAAAACTATCACCGATAGATCAATACAAAGGTACCGCTCCACTAATCTCCATAAATAACAACACGGAAGGAGATGAGATGGTCTCATTACGATAATCTGCACAAAAAGCTATCTTATAAAGAAAGCTCACAAAAGAAAATTGTGTTTCATCGGGCGCTCGACAAAAAGGCGTTCCTCATAATATAACGATTATTACGCCATGGAGGGAAATGAGATGGAGGTTTCTTTGAGCCACTTCACTAATTCCTATTACCGGCGTTGCTCGACTTTTTGCAGTCCGTCGCGAAACTTGCTGCGAATATCATTTTATGGTAGTTGCTATTTGTTCTCACGTGTTTTTATAGTGGTAAGTAGATGATAATTGATAAGTTTTCTACCTTACTTTAAAATGGCGTATCTATGTAATAAGAGTCATGTCAAGTCTAGCCGACAGATAACGACATCAGACAGCGACCACATTGTGGTCGCTGACATCAGACGACATTGACTTGACATAAACAAATATGACTTGACAAATAAAATAGCGGACCGCCGTCTATCTATGAATCAATTACTCTCATAGTACAATCATAGTAAACTTGATCTATCGAGAAAGCTATCTAGTATATTATACCTCGATCGTGGGAAAACCAGACACAATGCTATTCAATTGTTATCGCGGTCGCCGGTGACCGTGAGTGAGTGACTTGAGGCGTTAAATCTTTTTAATAAAACAGCACCTTTTTTGTCGAAGGTTAAAAAATTTTCACAGTCCAAAATTCGTTAAAAATTTCAAAGCTTGAGAGTTGAGACAGTTAATGATCTCTACTTTTTATGAATTAAACACAGCTCAAACAAAAGCCTACACAAAAGATGTACTCTACTTTTACAAACAAACTACTTGAATATTATAACATTTCAGACATTAACATAGAAACAATAGAAAATTCTGGAATCCGTCTAAATTCGACTAACAAAGCGAGGATCGAAATTATTTGAGTTAACTCTGCGTGAAATCTTGCCATTAATCTCGAGACTGCCTTCATTTCGGACGAATAAAGGATACATTAGTTGAAACGAGAGATTCAGTCCCTGGGGTATAAAAGATATGATAACAAAAAGATCCAGAGAAAAATGTTGCTCGTTTAGGATATTTTTTTATTTCGACTTCATTTATTTGCTTGATATTTTTAGATTGATATCATTGTAAATTCACAACGTCGAATTGACCTTTCGATTTGAGTTTTTAGATCAAGTCGAAAGGTCAATTAATTTATCTAAACAAGAACTATTTAAGCTTACCAACTACCTAAACAGTAAACTGTAGCCAAGAATATAATTTGCCAAACAGTAACTTTAAAAAAAAAATATATACAGACGAACATATAATCTACTCCTTTTTGGAAGTCGGTTAATAAAATGAAGAGTTTAATGGAAAATAATTACTATACTATGGAGATTATGTCTAAAGCTGTAATAAATTAAAATTTAAAGTAATCATTAAGGTGACGCCGCGTTAAAGCGATCTAAAACATATCCAAAATGATTTTTTCGTTTTAGATATGTTTTAGATCTCTTGTTTTCTATGAGAGGCCGACCCGGCCGGAAAAACAAGAAATGGTAGGGGTGTAAGCGACAAAATCGTTTTTGTCGCGTAATTTAAAAACCATAAATATATTATATTTCATATCAGATTATATCAAATCAAATTATAGTGTATGCTTGAACTAATCTGTGTACAAATTTTAGAAGCTTAATCACTCTCCTCTATTGGCAAAATTAGAATCTCTGTTTTATAGAGGTCTTTTTGATTAATTGTTCTGTGTTATAAAAGTTGACCAATCGACAATCGCGTTATGCTATGGGTAATTCAAAGATAAAGACATGATGAATACTGACAATGAACTTTAATGTCATTGTTGAGAAAAATCGATATCGCTGCAGCCAAATTATCAAGGCGTCACCTTCTCTGAGTGGGGCCGATAGAGTATTTTCAAGTATGAAATCCTGAATTACATGTGTAGAAGATACGTGTTAGGCATCCATTACACGGTAGGTTTTGCTGCCAGTTTTACCACAGTCATGACTGTGATTGTTGAATAACCTACCGTGTAAGTGACTGATGGTTGCATGAAATTGATTGACGAAAATCTGGATATCTTGATTTTTGCTTCATGCAACCATCAGTCACAAATTTTAAGTGAGTGTTGTCACATCTGACAAAATAGGGAAAAAATTTTGACTTTGACTGACATAAAACTGAAGAGAATTGAGTGACCGTCTAATACCATTGTCCATTACTCAGTCCATCAGTCACCATCAGTAAAACATAACGGAATTGACTGTCGCTTGCATGATGGTGTAATGGATGCCTTATACATACTTTTTCACAGTTGATAAGGAGCGTTCCATACAAACCGCCACCGACAACGCCGCGCCGTTGACGCGAAGTGTAATCTTGATGTAGCGAAATGTTGTTTACTTCCTTTCTTCCATCTATCCAATCATTTAGATACACCGTGGCATACGTAAACGATACAATTTGTTAGGTTTGTTTACAAATTGCGAGTATATTTCAGGTATTCTTTGCTAATGATCTCAGATTTTTTTAGTCAATAATTTGTTTGATACTTTTTGACACGGTAAATACTAATAAAATTAATCAAATTTAGTCTGGTACCTAAGGTTCAGTAAGATAAACGTATTTAAAGCTACATTTTGTCCCTAAACATAACAGTCTTCTCATAGGACCAAGGAATTCAGATATAGAACTTGTGACAAGAACACACTTTGATAAGTATCTAGTATTTATTATTAATAACCACTAAGCCACAGAGATAGTCACAAATGGAATAAGAAAACATTATGCTAATAGTATTGTTCGTCTAACATTGTAGCAAATCGAATTTAGTTTCAAGAAAATGGTCATAGATAGATGGTCGCCAGTTTCATTTCAAATTGGGAACATCTTTGTAGAAAGTGATTTATACTTAGTATCTGTTTAAAGAGAACGTTCGATCACTGTATGCTTTAAATGGAAGAAACTGTAAGTGTCAGATACAAAACATACAGAGCTTACGAGTACTTTAATAGCTTCCTTGGAGATAGAGCTAAGTAATTTGTAGAGTGAGTGAGTTTACCGGAGGCCCAAACCCCTACCCTATTCCCTTCTCTTTCCTTCCCTACCTTCCCCTATTCCCTTCCCTTCCCTACCCTCCCCTATTACCCTATTCCCTCTTAAAAGGCCGGCAACGCACTTGCAGCTCTTCTAATGCTGCGAGTGTCCATGGGCGACGGATGTTGCTTTCCATCAGGTGACCCGTTTGCTCTTTGCCCCCTAATTTCATAAAAAAAAAAGATTCGGCATGTACTGTGATATAAATCCAATAAAAATCCATACTAATATAATTATGAATGTGAAATTGTGCTTGTCTGTCTTTTAGCTCTTCAGCCAACCGCCGATTTTGCTGAAATTTAGTACGGAGGTACTTTGAGTCCCGGAAAAGGATAATGGATACTTTTTATATAGCATACAATATAGCTTAATGTACTTACGCAAAAATGTTACATATATAATTTATTGAAAACTTTTTGTTCCGTCGGCGGGATTCGAACCCGCGACCCTCTGCTTGAGCTACCAACAGCCCACTCACTGAGCCACAGAGGTCGTCAAAACGGTAGTTATCTAAACATAGTTTACATTATCTTGAAGATTATCAGCTGCATAAATTAGTTCGATATAAGCAAATAATCCGACTACTGACGGCGCATTAATGAGATGCATCGGAAGATCGCCGGAACTGTCTGCGTCACTACTCACTGCTTCATCATCATCGACCAGCATCTAAATTTGATTAGGACTACCACACTTTACCACGGAATATATTATATCAGTAGTACCAAACTTTACTTCTTTCTGGAACGGAACGCCTGATGAAAAGATAGTACTAGTCAAAAGTAAATTCCATTAAGTCCGTTTTTAAGTGTTCCGTACCCAAAGGGTAAAAACGGGACCCTATTACTAAGACTTCGATGTCTGTCCGTCTGTCCGTCCGTCCGTCAGTCTGTCTGTCTCCAAGCTGTAACTCAAGAACCGCTATAGCTAGACTTCTGAAATTTTCACAGATTGTGTATTTCTGTTGCCGCTATAACAAAAAATACTAAAAACAAAATAAAATTAATATTTAAGGGTGGCTCAAAAATCACGTTTGTATGGACAACAAACGTGATTTTTTCGGCCTTTTTTGCTCTATATCAGTAATGGCCACAGGTAGGCACATGATATTTTCACGAAGGTCTTTATTGTATGTCTACTTCAATAATTATTAATAATATTAAAATAAAATAAAAATTTGAGGGGGGCTCCTATTTAAAAAATAATTTTTGGCCTATTTTTGGTCTATAACTAAATAAAATAAATAAATAAAAATTGTTTTATTTCCGAATAGATTTGTAACAAATACTTTCAGAACGTTGCTGCTAATGGTGCCTACCACCGGTTCGGGAACTATCCCGGCGAGAAGAACCGGCGTAAGAAACTCGCACGGGGTCCCACTTTTTACCAAAAAAGTGAGAAAAAAATTATTCTTTTTTAAAATAAAATTTACAATTCTAACTTAAAATTATACAATGTCAACATCCATACATAACTGTAAGTCATAATATAATAATGTAGAAGTAGCCTTGCAAGGAGCCATCCTACTCCCAAGATGTGCCATCGTTTATGAAATCATTGACCTTGTAATAGGCTTTGGCACACAAACGTTCTTTGACTACTTTTTTAAATTTATTAATCGAAAAATTTTGAACGTTTTCTGGGATTTTATTGTACAGGCGTATACATTGACCTTTAAATGATTTACTAACTTTACTAAGTCTGATCATCGGCAAATCCAGCTTGTGCTTATTTCTGGTGTTCCTACAATGAATGTCACTTTTAGCTTTAAATTTACTTATATTTTTTCTAACATATATTACATTATCCAAAATGTATTGTGAAGCAACAGTTAGAATACCAATTTCTTTAAATTTATCTCTCAGAGATTCAAAAGAAGACATTTTATAAATAGAGCTCGCTTCTGCAGCACAAATATTGTATTAATGTCGGCAGCGTTTCCCCATAAAAGGATTCCATATGCCATTCTACTATGAAAATAACTAAAATATACTAATCGTGCCGTGTCTTCATCAGAAATTTCTCTGATTTTTCTGACTGCATATGCCGCAGAACTGAGCCTACCTGCAAGATTAACAATATGACTCCTCCCAAGCTTGAAATATACTACAAAGAAGACCTATACCGGCATCCGTTGTGGATCGACCCTTAGTAAATCCGTATTGATTGTCATGTAATAAATTGTTTGAATTAAAATGTACCAATAATTGTTTTAAAATTATTTTTTCAAAAATTTTACTAAGAGTTGGTAAAATCGATATAGGCCTATAATTTGTTGGGTCAGATTTAATTCCCGCTTTAAATAATGGTACAATCTTACTGTGCTTCATTAAGTCAGGAAAAACACCACTCTTTATGCAGTCATTGAAAATCATTGCAAGATGAGGAGCTATGATGTCAATTACAGATTTAATAATTTTTGTAGACATTCCCCAGAGATCAGTAGTATTTTTAACATTCAGCAATTTAAATGTATCAACAATGTCTCTGGGGTTAATTTCCCTAAACTTAAAATTGACATCACATTCCTTTACATTGTCTCTGAGTAGCTTTTCAGCAGCTGCAGGTGAGGAATTTAGATTTTTGGTAGTTGAGACCGGAATGTCAGCAAAGAATTTTTCAAAGACCGTCGCAACTTCTAGATTATTAGAAATCTTTTTACTATCAAAATATAGTTCAAAATCTGTGTCACGACAGGTGACGTTTCCAGTCTCATCAGATATAACCTTCCATGTAGTTTTAATTTTATTTTTAGCATTTTTAATTTTATTTTTTATATATAGAGCCTTAGCTGCTTTACAAACTTTTCTGAAGGTTTTAGAATAGTTTTTAACATATACTTTAAATGCTTCACTACTGTTGCAAGACCTTTCATCATACAATTCATTTAATTTTTGCCTACTTATCTTAATTCCTCTAGTTGCCCATTCAATAAATTTACTTTTTTTAATGCCGTTTCTAACTGTTTTAGAAGTAAATATTGTATTAAATTCAGTTCTTATTACCTTAAACAATTTATTGAAAGCTTCATCAGAGCTATGTGACCTATCCAATAACTCAATATTTAATTTTAATTTACTTCTAAATTGCTCAATACGTTTTGTGGTCACAGGATTATACACAAGATTTTTCTTTGCATTACTATCACATTTGATATTAAAGGAAGCTATTTGTCCACAGTGATCAGAACTTAAATAATTAATTATTTCTTTTTTATCTGGAACAAGATTTGTAAATATATTGTCAATACAAGTAGCAGTAGTCTCACAGACTCTTGTAGGTTCATGAAACAAACTAAAAAGGTTATATGATTTGAATAAAGATGTGAATCTAACAGTAGTGGAGTTTAAATCTAATAAATTAATGTTAAAATCACCACATATAATAACTTTTTTGTTAGATGCACAAATTTTTGTTAAAATTTGTTCCATTGTTTGCTCAAAAGAATCATATAACCCTGATGGAGGCCTATATACGCCCACAATTATAAGATGATTCAGCTCTATGCAGGCCACCTCTATTATTCGTTCAGTAGAGAGACTCACAATATCTTTACGTTCCTTAAATTTAAAGTCGTTTCTAATTAAAATTAAAGAGCCGCCTCTAATGGTATTTTCTCTACTGAACGAACTTGCTATCTGGTGATCATTGAAATTGAAAATGAGTTCGTGTGATCTGAACCAATGTTCTGATATACACATAATGTCAATGTTTAATTCCTTTAACGGTACGGAACCCTATGTGCGCGAATCCGACTTGCACTTGGCCGGTTATTTAACATAATATACAGGTGTAACAAAAATAAGTGATAATACTTTAGGGTGTGTACGTGTTCCTTGTAGAGAGTTCACTGTGAATGTAGAAGCGCTGAAAGACCAAATTTTTTTTTCACTTTTGTATGGGGAAACTCGTAACGCTCGGGCCCTTGCCCATACAAAAGTGAAAAAAAAAATCATCTTTCAGCGCTGCTACTTTCACAGTGAACTCTCTACAAGGAACACGTACACACCCTAAAGTATTATCACTTATTTTTGTTACACACTGTATAACAAAATCCTCTGAAACGGCTACACTGATTTTGATAAGGATAATTTAAGGATATTTGACCGGCCTTAGCATCGGCCAATACCTACCGGTAATTTATAGCGGAAGTAAATAAGTTATTTAGCTGTTTTGCTATTGCTTATTTTAAATAACCTGTACTACATAATAATAATAATTAATAAACTTATACGACCTGCAAACCTTCAAGAAGAGAGCGTAAAAGGCCGCACTACAGCTCTTCTGATGTTGCGAGTGTCCATGGGCGACGGTAGTTGCTTTCCATCAGGTGACCCGTTTGCTCGTTTGCCTTCTTATTTCATAAAAAAAAAATATAACGGCTAAGAGCGATAACCTCTTCGCTTCAGCTAGTATCACAGAAATCTTAACATTATTTTAGTAGGAGAGTATACAGTAAGATAGAAACATTAACCATAATATTTTTCCAACTACGCAGCAGATATTCAGCCTAGAGCATATAACGCACTCCACATAAACTCCCACAGTATGCGGAACCACAACAAGCACAACTACATAATAACGCAGTACATACGTATAATAGGTCGGTATCAATTGAGCTGGTGGCAATGATCGCGGGCTGGTCACGCTCCGGGGTCAACTGCGTCATAGAGCAACGAGTAGACAGTATTATGCCTACACCGTCGGCGTGAGTAATAAAACGATAGTGGTAGTGACTGGTGCCTAGTAATAATATACTGCTTTGTATCTAACGGCCATATTTAAAGAGATTTAATAATTTCTTAACATTAATAAAATCAAAATTTTGCCATACTTAAATATTTTTATATCATTAATATTTTATTTTTAGGTATTTTAACATTTATTTCAGGCAACAAACAGGCCCATATTATTACATATACCAATAAAAGTCTCTGAGTGCAACGGTACCAGCTGTACGGTATAAATTCAGGCTAGGCTAGTAACGTTGCGTATAAACTATACCAGAGACAAACACAGACACAGTTACAAAACGTCATGTAAATCCCACGTCTTGTGTCAGTCCACTCAGTTCACGTTTAAGTTAATTACTAGAACCTGATTAGTCAGTCTGTATAACGAAGTCTGATTAGTCAGTCTTACATAAATTAATTTATGTTTGTTTAAAATTTTCAGGGAAAATATAGAGCCGAATTACATATTTATAAATAAAATAAATAAAGCTAAGAGTATTGTTATAATTTAGAAAGATAATGAAGTAATTAAAAGGAAGCGTATTCTAACAAAATCAGTCATCCTTATTATCTTCTAAACTTAAAATTACTCTCATAATATTATGGATTCCTTATTAAAAGAACTTTGAGAATAAAGGGTCTTGTATTCTGACTTTGAACCGACTTCTAAGTACTAATCATAAGTTAAGGACTTCGAGCGTTATTAAATTCTAAGAGATTATTACGTTCAATTTCGAATAATTATTATCTTATTGAATTATTGTATGATATTATACGATCTCACTTTATTAGGAAACAATTACTCAATTATCTTCAATAACTGAATATTTAAATTCTAATTTAAATTCTCTTAGCTTATAACAATGAACAGATTTTTCCTATTACGGTATAGTTACAAAAAGTTTGATCTATCTAATAGGTATAAACGCAAGAATGTCGCTTCTGTTTTCCTGTAGGCCGATGGGTTGCTCTTCGTCACGTTGCACTCACGCTCTGCGTCCGATGCCCTTGTCCTATCTGTATGTTGTTGAGGCAGGCCGGGTCTCGCTGTGCATTCCCAACTAGGGTACCTAAATATCGCACACTTGGTTTCTATGGTACCAGATAGGTAGGTACTTACTGCTTAGTGGTATTGCTCCTTAGTCCTTAGTAGACCTTACTTTATTGGTTAAGAATTTGAAGTATAAACACAAATTTATTCTAGGACTCTATTACAATATTAGAATAACCTGTAAGAGGATACCTACTATTATCTATGTAAATAAAAATGAATTTTCGATTGTGTTAGTCTCACTTTAAAGCCAAGAACGGCTGAACCGATTTGGCTAATTTTAGTGTTTTATGAAATAAGGGGGCAAACGAGCAAACGGGTCACCTGATGGAAAGCAACTTCCGTCGCCCATGGACACTCGCAGCATCAGAAGAGCTGCAAGTGCGTTGCCGGCCTTTTAAGAGGGAATAGGGTAATAGGGGAGGGTAGGAATGGGAAGGGAATAGGGGAGGGTAGGGAAGGGAATAGTGTAGGGGATTGGGCCTCCGGTAAACTCACTCACTCGGCGAAACACAGCGCAAGCGCTGTTTCACGCCGGTTTTCTGTGTGAACGTGGTATTTCTCCGGTCGAACCGGCCCATTCGTACCGAAGCATGGCTCTCCCACGTGTAAAAAAGTATTTGTGTAAGTCCAGGGACGGGTTAGGTATATCAAGTGGGAAGTGATATGAAGTTCACCGGGAACTCTATAGTAACTCATAAGAAAAGCTGATATATTACTAATGAGTAGTTTATTTGTACCTTCAATAAAGAAATCTAGTACTGAACAGTGCCGACGAAAGTGTAAAGTTACATTTTCGCCGTTCGGTAGAAATGTCAAATTGGTTTCTTTTTTGCGTGTGCTCCTGTGTCGCGCTGCTCTGAGACAAGTGTCAAGCGATTATCGTAAACGCCAACAAAATGTATGGGATTTGACATTACTATTCGCTAGCGAAGCGATGACTTATGTCAAATCGCATACATTTTATTGGCGTTTACGATAATCGCTTACCACTTGTCTAGTAGGGCTGCTCTCCCTCCATCTTACGAATTTTCGATCAGGTTATCCCTCTTGATGCCAATTACTTTAATTTTTCGCCATTCCAAAGTAGCACACTTTTTGTTCATGAAGTTTATACTTTAAAATGTTATACTTATTATTATTAAAATCTAAGCAGCAGTTGGATACAGAACTCAAGTATCACAACACAAAACACCCTAGTTTTTGTAAGATTCCTAAATCTTAAGAGGAAGATTAACCAGGTCAGGTATGTTGTCCACACTCCTCAGTCTCGTTATACCCGGCGCCTGTAATTGCAGCTGTAACGACCAAGTGAATTAACAAGCAGCCCTAGCACAGTGCTCCGCCGTTCCTCATTTTCTGTTATGTTTGAATGAAAACTTGTAAGTCGTATTGTAAGAGCTGTGAAAAGAGATAAGATTCAAATTCATTTACCTACTTGACATTTTTTGATAGGTCATAGGAATTTATGTTGTTGATTGGTTAGTGTTTTGAGGTTAGCTAATCGTAAGCTAAGTAGAAGAGAATATCCATCATTTAATTGCCTTTGCATTCTTACTAATATTATTATAAATGCGAAAGTGTGTCTGTCTGTTACCTCGTCAATCAGTGAATCTTTGTACAGGAACCTAGGAATTAGTAAGATAGTAATTACTAATTCCTAGGTTCCTGTACAAAGATTCACTGATTCACATACCACAAAATATGAACGGTTACAATTTAGTATGTAAATATTGTAATCGTTCATATTTTTGGTAAGCATGTAAATATTTTGCAGTGAATCTTTGTACAAGAACCTAGGTAATTACTATCTTAAGCTGAATAATAAATCAAATATGGTAAATACAGTCTCGTATGGGAAATGATCTTGGTATTACGTTTGTATGAGAACTGCGATGGCACCCCAGACTCTTAAGACGCTGATAACTGCGAGTGACCTTGATAATCCGCATTTGTCGCAATTCCCAAATGTCGATTTTTATGCGAGAGAGAGAGACGTGAAGTTTTTACTTGGTAGCGTGGATACATTTTTCGTTTGTTAGAGGAAAAATAAATATTATGGGAGTATATCTAGATGTCAGAACCGAAAATTAAGTCTTACAAGCTTTGGATTTTTGTAAAAGGTATCAAATAAACTATTTTTTAAAGCATGGCTTGTATATTATTTTAGTTGGATAAGAACTGTTTAAAGTTCCTGGAAGATGTGACTTTTATATTTTTTCATCCAGTACATTAATTATTTTATTACTTATTTGAAATAAAAAATCTTTTCCAAATATAATCAACTTTTTCTTTATTTAATATGTAGAATGGATTTCTATGTTCAGTGTTTAGATACCGCTTACATCTACGTCGTAACTCGTAGTGCGATAATACTATAGCGGATAGCCTGAGATATTGCTAATCCTTCCCGCGCTGATAGACAATTTACCAGATTAGATCAATTAAGATGTATTCCCTGATATTCGAGCTTTACTGTCTTAGTAACCATTATCATTAGACACAACGAATAAGGCATTTAACAAGAGAATTCGCTATTTCCGAAGATAAGTAATTGTGACCATGAATCGTCTTCGAAATAAAGATCTTGAATAGTTACATGCTCTGTAAATCGTTTTTTTTAGTAGGGAAGTTGCCGAGTAAAGTCCTTAAATACATGCCGTATTTAGGGAATTAAAAAAAATTACAAACAAGCTTCTCATCCTGTAAAGGTGCGCTTAGACGAGGGCAATAATTGCTCGGCGACACTATGAACCGATCTCGAGCAATTAGTGCAGCAATATGAAGCAATTTCGATAAATTGCGGCAATTATTTCGGCAATATTGCTTCCAATTGCTCCAGATAATATTTCATATCGCTCAATGTCGCAGATACGAATTGACGAATATCCAATGGGCTTGGAAATTCCAGGCAATTTTTGTATCTCGTTCGAACTTGTTTGTTTTGCGGCTTGCCGTCTTGCTTCCGCGGGGAGAGCGAGAGGTCGGGTGGAAGTAAGAAAGCGTGCGGCAAGGCGTCCGGCGCGTAGTCAGCCTCTGTGTTGTGAAAATATGAGAGTGATGTGACTTTACACAATGAAAATGTCGGCCCTTTGCCAAAACGATCGTACGGTACCCAGATACGCCTATTCCTTTTTTTTTATTTTCTGTTTTTGATTAATATAGTAAAAAAGTGCTACAAGAATCCGGAAATGCTCGTGTAGGACAGTATTGCCTAGTTGATGAAGTTGCGCCATATCGCTCAATATTGTATTCCGCAATATTGATGCTTGTTGCTGTTGCCGCAAATTGCTTGATGTAATCGTGATATCTTATTTGACGAGTATTGACTGGAATTGAGCAATTTTAGTTGCCCGTGTAAGCGCACCTAAGTATTCTTGTTTGTAGTCAAAAAAATACAATTTTGCATGAAAATATTATGCTACAGTAAAAATTTACACACGCTCGTTGCGTTGCGTCACGTTGCAGCTCAGCGTGACAACAAGAAAAGTAACAAACTTAATTTCTTCTTAACAAAGAAAGACTAATGAATTACGGTTCAAGTTACGTAACAAAAATGTTGATGATTGTTTACGGTAAGAACTTTATAATTTCAACCATTCCCGGCTTAATTGTTTCACATATTTTCCTAAGCGTACTTTTACCTTCATTTCGTAATTTTCATCCTTTGTTCCACTGTTCTTACAATTTTCTTTATTCTCAATACACTGTGTTTTCGCTTGTTTCAGCATATTATTTTCCTTCGCGATTTGAATGGCTTCGAAATTAAACCTGAATATTAACTCTGTCGTTATGTTTCAGACTTTCTTTAAGTGCCCAGACGATGAAGATATTACCGAATTTTCTTGTTTTAAATATTTTTTATTTAGACTTTTGTTAGGACTATACTGTACTCGGCGAAACATGGCGGTAGCGGTCATTGACTCCCTGTCAAAAACTTGTCATTTTCTATACAAAGCCGTGATTGTATAGAAAATTACAAGTTTTTGACAGGGAGTCAATGGCCGCTACCGTAAAGAAAGATCTGTACCAACAAGACTTAAGAAATCAATATTGGCATTTCAATAATTTTTTAATTAACCTTTTGTTATTTTAATTTTTTATTTCTATGATAGCAAATTGTGTCAAGTCACCAAATAAAAATAATAAATATCTAGTAAATATCTAATATTATGTCGACCAGCAAAAAATACTTCCTCCTATGTCCAGTGGCTACAGCAAGTGCAACAAAACTATAATTTCTAGACTAAGTTATTATGAATTTGTCAAGCAGGAAGTATAGATATTGTATCAGCGCCATCTGGTAAGGAACGTTATCTGTGATCTGCCGCCCACGTGTTCGACAGCCTGAGGAATGTGGGTCTGTAGCAAGCGGGTGTTCAGCTAGGCTCATAGCGATTTTGAGTTGATAAGCGATAGAAATCATAATTTAAGTAACTTGCAGGTTAGAAGGTGGTACTCTACTTAATTGTTATCAAGTTACTTCTAACTTCTATGAAGTCTCCACTTTTCCGAAAAAGTACACGTTCCCAAAATCTCGTGTAGCGGTATAAAGCTTAGGCCAAACCTACGCGACCAGGCGACTGCGAAGCGGAGCGTCAAGTTGTCAAATGTGTTTTTTGTATACAAAACACACATTTGACAACTTGACGCTCCGCTTCGCAGTCGCCTGGTCGCGTAGGTTTGGCCTAAGCTTTACAGCTAGACCGCTAGACCGATTGTCTTAAAATTTGTATGCTTATTATGTGGTTCTAAGAGTCGACCAACATCTATTTTTAGTTCTCAAAGCGTTTTAGCATGACCAAACAGCGCTCAGACCCGAATCGCGTCTATCGAATTTTTGATATGAATTGCATTCACCCCTATCAAAATATTTAGTGAAATACCAGTGAAGTGTAAGCTTGTGCCCTAGCCCCAACTATTGCACACCAGTTCGTTTAAACTGGTCCATAATTATTATGGTTTCCAACTGATTACATAACCGAAGCTTTGAATGCGAACACTCCGCCGCGGGCTTTTCACATTTTATCCCTGAAACGTACTCCAACTTCCACAATGTTTGACTTCACAAATAGTTAATAATACACTCTATTTTGCGATTTCAATTTTGAAATCGAAATGTTTTCGATAAAACATTGTTAGATGCGGAGTTTCTGTGGTAAATTTAGTACATGCTCCGCGTTGGTCCATTTTTTACCGACTTCCAAAAAGGAGGAGGTTATACGTTCGGCTGTATGTACCTTTTTTTTTTATGTTCACCGATAACTCAGCTGTTTGTGATCCGATTTTCAAAATTCTTTTTGTGTTGTATAGGGTTTAACTCGAATTTGGTACCATGTTCACAAAAGTGGTGATCTGATGGTGGGATCCTGGAGGAATCGAGGGGACTCCTTGAAATTTGTATGCAAACATATAGTGATTTTAATTTTTTCATTCAAGGTAAATGCTACCAAAAAATGAGATTTCGCACCAGGTTATACCCTGGATCCGAAGGTACCCAACAGAACTTTTGAATCCTTATAGATACAGGTTCGGGGATTTCGGCGTTATTTAAACAACTGAAAGCATAAGCCAACACATCAATTTGTTTAATCATCATCATCAAAATCATAATTATGCTATGGGTCATCACATTATGACCCAATTATTGATGCTTTTCGTGATATTTTGCATCGAAGCAGATGTTTTTGATCATTATTTCGCTGTTTGTGGACCGATTTTCAAAATTCTTGTGTTGTTGTATAGGGTATAATCTTGATTTTGTATAATAATTACGAAAGTGGTGAGCTGATGATGGGATCTATGAGCAATCGAGGGAAATCCTTGAAATTTATCAAAAGACTCATAGTGGTTAAAATGTTATTTCTAGTAACTTAAACATATGTTACGAATAAGAGAAAGTTCATACGAAAGTGTCTCTTGGTCCAAAGACACTGAACAGAACTCCTGAACCTTTAAAGATAAAAGTTTTTAAATTGCAGCATCGCTTAGATAACTGCAAGCATTTACCACAATTTCGCTTACAGTAACATAATGTGAGTAGTTAATATTCGTAGTGGTTATTTACGCATAAAGCCTTTTCTTGTAGATAACTAAAAAGAGTGAAATTATTATTTTTAACAAAAAATCAAAACCGACTTCTAAGGTAAAAACAATAATAATATGAACAAAAAGTATTAAATAACTCTTACTCTATATTTAGTGCCTTTTTCAGAATTCGTCTAAATCTCAACTATTTCTGTACATACTACAGTATTCATTACTTTGAAGTCGGTACCAGTCCCAAAAGCTTCAGATATTTTGACATAGACTGAACTCACGATAAAATTAGCTGGTACCGACTTCAAAGTAATGAAGACTGTAGTATGTACAGAAATAGTTGAGATTTAGACGAATTCTGAAAAAGGCACTAATATAGAGTAAGAGTTATTTAATACTTTTTAGTTCATATTATTATTGTTTTTACCTTGGAAGTCGGTTTTGATTTTTTGTTAAAAATAATAATATTAAACAAAAACTGAAAGTCTACCAAAGTGGCTTGCGTTATCGTTTACTATGTTCATTCAACATCATCATTGATTGTTTATTATTTTGACGTTAGGCAATAAAAAACGTGATGAACGTGAACGTCATAATCACAAAACTGAGCCTGCACAAAACTTCAGTCAAAAAACCACAGAATCAAAAAGCTTCGTGATAAATAATAGGAAATTTTACATACCTATAAAAGTAAAAATAACAAGTTACAACCTTAACGGATTAAATCTTGTTTTAACTAAGCGTAGAATGCCATGAATGAATACAGACCAACGAAATTCAAAGCGTTTTCATTGAGACAGTGCACTAAAGTTACAAGGTGATGAGTGATGACCCGGAACGTAGCACTCTAGCATCTAGCACTGCAACTACAATTCCGATTGAATCCGAACTTAACATATCCGTAGTCTAATAGAGTGGCGTTCACAACAGGCCGGATCGTCGGCGGAATCCGTAGAGACACTCCAACATCGGCACGAGATCCGGATTGGGGCCGGATTAGATTTATTAAAACTCAATTGAAACGCGCTCTGTTTTTGAAATACGAATAGAGTCCCGTAACGCGCCCGTCAAAAGGAAAAATTCACCGGACGGTTTATTATTGCTGCCGCCATGGTAAATAAAATTCGATAGACACTTTTTTTTTCGATAGATACTTATCAGCGGAAAAAATATTCAAAAGCAGATGACGAACCTACGTATTTGGTCCAATTTATGTCAAGCCCAGGATTTGACTTAATCCGAGCAGGTAGCTAGGTCCCGGGTTCGTCATCTGCCTATGAATAAATTTCTCTGACAGTACTTCCACACATTTCTAAATAGTTACTATGGTAATTCCAACATGTGTTACTGCTGCGTACAACAAAAATTATCGGCCAAGTGCGAGTCGGACTCGCGCACGAAGGGTCCCGTACTATTATAGAACAAAATTAGGCCAAAAATTGTGTTTTTTATATGGGAGCCCCCCTTAATTTTGTATTTTATTATAATAATATTATTATTAAATATTAAATTACACATATAACTTAGGACTTTGAGAAAAAATCAAGTACCTACCTGTACTGTACTGTGCTGTACTGTTGCTATTATTGATTTTTATATTTATTTATTTAAATAAATAAAAATAAAATATAGAGCAAGAAAGGCCAAAAAGATCACGTTTGTTGTATGGGAGCACCCCTTAAATATAAATTTTATTTTGTTTTTAGTATTTGTTGTTATAGCGGCAATAGATATATACATATAATCTGTAAAAATTTCAACTCTCTAGCTATTACCGTTCTTGAGTTACAGCCTGTAGACAGACAGACGGACAGACAGACGGACATCGAAATCTCAGTAATAGGGTCCCGTTTTTACCCTTTAGGTACGGAACGCTAAAATGCAATTTAGAATCAGAAGTTATGAGCTAAACTTCATATTATGAATAGTATTTCTTTCAAACGTATGAAAGTAAATGTCGGATGGTCAGTAAATTCTTTATCACTTGTAAAATAAGAGTTTGCGTATTCCCGTTCAATCTTATTTGGTAGATTTTATGAACTATTCACATTTTGGACGTTCCCGGGGGAGAGCATCGGAATTGGATTGGATCGCTTCAGATACCAGCGTTTACCTTCCCTTATGGACGATTCGAGAAATATTTTTTTTTTGTATTTTTTCTTGTATTCGACCCTATATTGTATTATAAGTCTTATCAATTTATTACCTAACATTATGTAGGGTTCATGTAAGTTCGATATTATATCTATACTAATATTATAAATGCGAAAGTATTCACGCCCAAACCGCTGAACCGATTTTGCTGTTTGGTATGGAAATGGTTTGAGCTCTGGGAAAGGACATAGGTTACTTTTATCGCGAAAAAATGTACGATAAACGAATTTTGGCGTAACGGAGTTGTGGGCGTCATTTTGTTGGAAAAAAAAAATTAAATACATAATATATACTTTAACGAGGTAGCGTTCAAATAAATCAGAAAAAATCAGGCAAAAGAAAGTGACGTTACGCCACTCTCACCACTTTAGGTTAAAACTTTAAGGCCGGTATAAATATTAAATAGTCAGTACTCAAGATGCATCTCGGTCTCAAGACGCCGTTCGGCTCTATGATTGGTCCAAATTTTGACAGCCAACCAATCACAGAGCCTGAACCGTGTCATGAGACCGAGATGCATCTTGAGTACTGACTATTTATACCGGCCAAACAATACCGAAGTACCCTCATTTTTTCGGCCACGATTTTTTCCTTCATGTGACAATGTCTACCATAATATGTAAGTCTATGACTTTTAACTGAATAATATAATAGTCTAGATCCATTTTTAATTTCAGGAGTCGTATATATTCTCTGATGTAAAATACTTCGAAGTACGGAAAAAATCGTAATAAATATGACAAGCCAACATAAATGCCGTAACATCATGTGTATTGATGGTCCAAGGAACAAGTTTCGCCTTTTTCTGGGCACACTCGGAGCCATTTATCATCATGATATCATTAATCTAAGGCTCCGGTAAATAAATGTCGGCGATGTGTGACTTCAGAGTTCAGACTACAAAGGTTATGTGGGGGTTAATATTATTGAAGAGAAAATTTCTAATATCTATTTCCCTGTACAATTTTTTACAACTTTGAAACTGTGTCTGCCATAGTTCTTCACGCTTGCAAAACCGAATATTAGCTGATGTTTCTTATAAATGATGATGATGACTATTTGAGTCTCGGCAAATTACATAGGACAGTTTTTATTGTCAAAAAATGTACAGTTCCATCGTGACAAGCGTGTGAGCTCCATTATTCAAATTGAAAACCAATGATGGAATTTAAAAACCTAGTTCGTCATTCTAGCCCAAAAGGATCGAACAGCAGCCAGACTAAGTGAAAAGACAAATTATTGAACAAAACAGTCGTTTTATCTTCGTTTTCTTTTCGAGTATAAAATACCTTCAACGAAGTATGTCTCACGACCCTCGAATAAAAAATTACGAAAATCTCTAAAAGAAAAATTAGGGATCCGACTTTATCTGAAATAATGTCTCTATTCACAGAGCTTTAGTGCTGATCCTCGCTATTATCGGAGGCGACGGGGAAAAAGGCTGTGTTCCGTACTGAATACTACTCATAATTGGAAATTTAGCTACAATATAGGATGTATATTTACAATAAGTCTTGAATAAATAAGCAACGAAAAAAACTATAGGTATTTTTTGTATCTGGTTGCAAAATTTTACTAGTTTCAGGGCAAAAATTTATTCGCAAAAATTATTCCATATTTACATAACGAAACAAATAATATTTGGCATTACAACAAAAACGGATCTACGTATCTGAGTGGAAAAAAATATAATATAGAGTACGTCTACGAGTACTACCTATTTAGTATTTAGTAGGGAAAAACCGTGTGTGGACATTGCTCAAAGCGTTTTGACGTGATCTCTCATAAAATCTATACTAATATTATAATCTATACTTATGTTAAAGTTAGCGCCGGAATTAGTATGACGTTACCTCTTTCGATTTTCATATGAATGAAAGAGAAGACATGACATTTTAACACGCTGTTAACACTAACAGACGTTGGTGAAATTGGGGCTAAATATTATAAAGCGGAAGAGTTTGTTAGTTTGTTTGTTTGTTTGAACGCGCTAATCTCAGGAACTACTAATCCGATTTGAAAAATTATTTCAGTGTTAGTTGTCCATTTATTGAGGAAGGCTATTAGGCTATATTTAAATACAGGAAAATGTGGAAAAAAACGTGGGGAAATTATATAAAGGGCTTATTTGAACGCGCTAATCTCAGGGACTACTGGTCCGTTTTGAAAAATTCTTTCAGTGTTAAATAGCCCAGTTAAAGTGGAAAAAACGAGGGAAAATATTTGAAAGGGCTTATTTCACGAACAGTAGTTTTTAGGTTGAGCATTTTTTCTGTTATTTGGATCGGATAAGAAGTAGACCACGTGAAGGATCATAGGTTTTTTTTGTCGACAATTTTTTCTGTGAAATATCTAATTTACGCGGGCGAAGCCGCGCGTAACGTCTAGTTGTTGAATATCTAGTTGATACGTTGATAGTTGCAAATGTGTTGGGCAGGCATACATGACTGCACTCCTGCACTTCGACGGTCCACTCCTGCTGTAGATATAGGAAATTGAAAGATATGACTTCCAAACTAAAAAATTTAAATTAATATTATTTATTACTGGATTTACTGACTAAGAACCTCTTCAGATTGTCTCATGATGGATTACCTGAACGATTGCCGCCCTGGTTTTGCAGATTGTGAGCCCAGAGTGTGTAACATACAGTTGTACTATGTTCAAATTTAAATATTGGTCCAAATTATGATTCATTATTCATAGGCCAACACGGAGAGGCTGTTTTATACTCTATATATATTACAAATATATAGAGTATAAACAACTCAAACATTTAAAGACATGAGTGGAAGAAGCAGGTAAGTAACAGTTAAAAATTGCTGAAAATAAATGGAGGCTTTATTGAAATAAATATTATAATTGAAATAAAATATGTGGATTTTATGTATAGCCAGATATATTAGCCCTATGATGAGAGTAAGTTACAAGGTTTGTTTAAATTATATATGGGAAAAAAATAGTAATTGTCCTTAAGTCATAAAAAATAATTTTAATTCAGTCAAGTGTAAGCTTTTAAGGTAAAATTGCTAAAACGTTACTCTGCATTGAAATTTATTACATGCATTGCGAGTTCTCTCATCAAATGCACTCACCATAGGATTTTACAATAACAGATCTGACAATAATTTACATATCCGTTATTACCACTCACCTCCATTAAACAAGTACGCTGGACTTATGATACCTACCTGCTTTTTGTGCCTATTTGAAGCGGAATCAGCGTCCCCAATGCGGGGAAGAGAACTAAATCTGACGTAAAAATGACGTTTGAAAGTCGCCATATTGGCGCTGATAGCAGCTGTAGTGAGAGTAATTAGAACTTATGCTAGTGATGACAACCAATAACGATTAAGCGGCCATTTGCAAGTAACGTCAGATTTAGTTCTCTTCCCCCGCGTTGGGGGCGCTGACCGCTTCAAATAGGCACAAAAAGCAGGTGGGTATCATAAGTCCAGCGTACTTGTTTAATGGAGGTCAGTGGTAATAACGGATATGTAAATTATTGTCAGATCTGTTATTGTAAAACCCTATGGTGAGTGCATTTGATGCGAGAACTCGCAATGCATGTAATAAATTTCAATGTAGAGTAACGTTTTAGCAATTTTACCTTAAAAGCTTACACTTGACTGAATTAAAATTAGTCTCTTTCTAAAAGACTGCGAGAAATATGATGCTTAATAGGTCTGAAAAAGGATAACTGGATAAGTGTTTAATACTACATTTACACTCAGCCCTGTTGGACAGGGAAGTGGGGAGGGAAGTGGGCAACGTGAATATGTAAATAGGTGACTCGCGCTGCCACTGCTCATGCCGCTGCCATTGCCCGGCGCTCCCTTGAGTATCGGTTTTTCGGGCGGAAGTCAAAGGACGGGCAGCGCGAGCGCGAGTGAGTGTTTACATTCAGCTCTCTCGCTTACTTGCCGCCAGCGTTTTGAACGAAAAGTACGTGCGACAAAATCCACAAAAATATCACCGCCTACGATACCTATACATACGATAGGTACTTACGGTGTTCTATTTCTATGAATTTCCCTAATCCACAATTTCCTTTTAAATACTACGACGACGGCGTCTTCGATTCGATCTGTTTTGATTTCTTTTTAAAATATGCATATAGTTATATATACTCAGCAGACATAATGCTGTCGCCGCAACAGTTTCGATATCCGCCATCGTTGCGAGTCGTTACGTAAAAGAGTATGAGGGCTGAGTGTGACCACCCACTCGCCTCTATGCCGCAGAAGTATTAGCAATATTTCCGACAGCGGCAGGAGCAGTGGCAAGGGCTGAGTGTAAACGTCCCATAAGTGTGTGTACCTATATTAAAAATAATTTCCACTTTTTCTTATTAATTTTACTTAGAGTGGGTTGCACCAGAAGCGTGGTTAGAGTTACAGTTATGATCAAAGTCATGGTTATTGTTAAGGCTAACTTAACCTTAACCTTAACTTTGACCACAGAATTTGACAAAATATGTATGTTGCGTTTTTTTAAATTAAAGCTACAGTTAATGGTGTTGAGAGTATAAAAAATTGTATTACCCGTAAAAATCGTCAGGAAAAATGTTTGTGATAACAACACTTTGAGACTGTTTATCCCGGAAAAATGTACGGTACCCGCGTGATATTCGTATTTTGACTCCGGCGTCATCTATACTCTATATAGTCTATACTAATATTATAATATTATTAGTATAGACTATAGAGATGTTTGTTTGAACGCGCTAATCTCAGGAACTACTGGTCCGATTTGAAAAATTCAGTGTTAGATAGCCCATGTTATCGAGGAAGGCTATAGGATATATTCACGCTAAGACTAATAGGAGCGAAGAAATAGAGGAAAATGTGGAAAAAACGGGGGAAATTACTTGAAAGAGCTTATCTCACGAACTACTGGAGCAATTTTTATGTTATTTGGCACAGTTAAGAAGTAGACCACGTGAAGGATCAGCGGCTATTATTTGTGGACTAATTTGTCTGGAAATATCTAATTTACGCGGGCGAAGCCGCGCGGAACGTCTAGTGTAAATAATATAAATGTCAACGATCACCATTTTACCATGTGACATAAAATGTATGTTTACGGAAGTTTAGTGCACGTAACATAATGACGGTTACAATTTTAATTAGTCTCTTGTTTATTTATAAAGGTAAACCGAGTAATTCTGTGCAACATATACAGGCTGTTACTGTTTTTCGTTATTATTAGAACTACAGTGTAAGTTTGTAATTAATGTTGTAGACGAGAGCATGTTAGGTTTAAAGTAGGACTTCGTCATACAAAAAAAGCGAAATCTTGTGAGTTGTCACATTATGTGTCAGTTGTAACGTTAACATGCTCTTTATATATCTTAATATATATATTTCTTGTGTGCGTGTGTATGTGACTGAACTCCTCCTAAACGACTGGACCAATTTTGATGAAATTTTTTGTGTGTGTTCGTGGAGATTCGAGAATGGTTTAGATTTACAGTTTGGTCTACTGGAAAATGTTTTTTCAATTAATTTCTTATTTATAAGGAGTTGTTGATTTTGGAATGTTTTACATTAGATCCGGCGGACGGCGCTATCATCGCATTCAATATTATTCTATTTCAATTTTAGTTTGTCCTGACAGATGGTGCTACGATTAATTTGAAAAAAATTTTGTTATTCAATTCATGTGCTGATTAAAATATTAAATAAATAACACATAGGCTACAATTTTAGCCGACTTTCAAAATGGGGGAGGTGTTATGTTCGTTTTCTTATATTCAACGATTACTCCGCCGTTTGTTAACCGATTTTCAAAATTTTTCTTTTGGTATATAGGGTATCATCCCAATTTGGTATTATATTCAGAAAAGTGGTGATCTGATGAAGGATCCATAAGTAATCGAGGGAACTCCTCAAAACTTATAGGGAAACATATGGTGACTTCGGTTTCGTGAGAAGTATTCTAAGCATATGCTACCAACAAGTAAGATTTTGCACCGAGATATACCTGGTATACCGTGGTTCAGAAGGTGCTGAGAGAATTCCTGATTCTTTATAGATACAAGTTTGGGAGTTTCGGCGTTGTTTTAAGAACAGAAAGCATATGCTACTATGCAAATCACATTCTTCATCATCATCATCATCATCATCATCACTACCATATTATACCATTTCATAGTCTTTTAGATCGAGACTCGAGTTTGTCAAGCGATAATTAAAAAAAATCTATATCTACCTAATATTATAAACCTGAAGAGTATGTTTGCTTGAACGCGTCAATCTCAGAAACTACAGGTCCGATTTAAAAACTTATCTCAGTGTTAGATAGATCATTTATCGAGTAAGACTCATCATTTATCGAGAAGATTATATTATATTATTACTCTAAGACTAATACGACAGAAGAAACTCAGGAAAATGTGGGAAAAACGGGGGAAATATTTTTTATGGAAAAATGTACCTACGGATTCTGTAAAATTTCTAATTTACGCGGGCGAAGCCGCGCGGGACATCTAGTAATTATATATTTTTCTTTTGTCTGTTTTGTTGTGTTCAACTTGTATAAAAAACATTTTTGGATCATATTAATTAATTATTATTTACTTCATTTTAAAATATTTTATTTAAACAATTCTTGAATATAGCTGTAGTCTAATAAACAAATAGTTACAAAAAATAAATATAAAATATGTTAAAAAATCATATTTTCATGCGATCTGCACGGCAACGAAATAATGCTAAACTACATTTATTTGATATTTTAATATTCTGAATTGAATGTTTTTAACAATAAATACTACAATTGTTTAACAAACACCCCGTGTATGTCACCAATGCGTCTGTTCCAGTTAGCGACCGGTTTGCGATACGGCGCGGGCGCGCTAACGCAGTTGCGTAACTTCGAGTAGGTAATACAGATGTGTAGAACAACAAACAATACCTAAGGACAGGAAAAGCGCCCTTAGTAGGTTCTTAGGGCGCTTTTCCCGTCACGCATGTTGCCGTCCGTGCGCGGATTTTATCCGCATGCGGGTGACAACGGCCGCGCGTGTTCCCGCATGACAGGAAAATCTTCTGTGAAATGATAGGATGCTGGCAATTTCCATGGCCACAGATCCGCGCACGGGCGATGGCACGTATGACAGGAAAAGCGTATTTATACGTGGGAGAGCCATGCTTCGGCACGAATGGGCCGGCTCGACAGGAGAAATACCACGTTCTCACAGAAAACCGGCGTGAAACAGCGCTAGCGCTGTGTTTCGCCGAGTGAGTGAGTTTACCGGAGGCCCAATCCCCTACCTACCCTCCCCTATTCCCTTCCCTACCCTCCCCTATTCCCTTCCCATCCCTACCCTCCCCTATTACCCTATTCCCTCTTAAAAGGCCGGCAACGCACCTGCAGCTCTTCTGATGCTGCGAGTGTCCATGGGCGACGGAAGTTGCTTTCCATCAGGTGACCCGTTTGCTCGTTTGCCCCCTTATTTAATTAAAAAAAAAAAAAAGCGCTCAGTCAAAATGCATTTACTAGTATCAATTATGAAGTTAGGTCAAAAATGTATATCTTGTACCAGCTAGGGACTAGGACTCGAGGTAGCGCTTGTAATGTATTATGTTAAATCTAATACATTTTTGACATCTAAGATCTTATTAAGTTGGTTGACTTTAAGGGTCAATTCAGACCGCAACGCGACGAGGCGGGGCAAGGGGCGGCATGAATTAGTATGGATTTGACAGATTTCAATTGGGTGAGACCATAGAGTAAACATTATAGCAAGCTATAGAGTGCTTCTAACAAGGTATGAACTGTAAGCACGAGTGTGAACATATTTTCCTATAAGCGTCTTACGATGGCGCATGGAACATCACTAGACTTGCGTTATACGTTTGACAAGTATCTATAGAACTTCTGCTTACGATCGGCACAACGGGGAACGAGCGATGCGCGCGCTCTATAGCTTGCTAATGTATACTCTAAGGGTGAGACGTCTTGTGAATCTGTCAAATCCAGATAAATTTAGAAATGCATATACGCGTCACGTTGCGGTCTGAATCAACCCTAAGGGCGGATTCGACCAAACTGGAGTAAAATTTTACTCGAGTATAACTGTCTCCTAATCTAAGAGTAAGCTGGTTTTGCGTTTTTCCAACTTCTAATCCAAGAATGAGGTAATTACACAGGAGTAAATATTTACACAGGCTATTTTGGCGGAGTAAATATTAAACTAAGAATAGTTGCACAACTGGGTTCAACTGTCGCGGTCGGTGTCATTGTGAACTATAATTGACATTGTATTTAATACTCTTTGAGTAACTTGGTAAAATGCAAACGATAATACCCTAGAGTAAAATAAAGGAGTAAAATTATTCTCATGATAGTTATACTCGTGTAATTTCAAGTTTGGTCGAATCGGGCCTAAGTAGAATTGGCGCAAGCTTAGTTCTATCTACTCTTATCTAGCACAAGTGAGCCTAGTAGTCTCTAAATAATTGATAGCAATTTTGAAATGAATTTCTTAAATTACGCGTTTGTGGTTGTGGCTTATTTTGTACAAAACAATTTTCATAGAATCAAATAACCGCCATACAATAAAATTAAGTAAATATTTCAAATTAAGATGATTCGGCGTAACAACTACAAATGAACCACTTTTCTTGGTAGCGGCGTAATAAAACAAACATCAAAGTGGTTTCTTTCGTTCTAACATCAAGATAATAATGATATTGGATATCCTTTTATTAACGACTTCCAAAAAGGAGGAGGTTATATTATGTTGTATATTATGCTGTGGATTTTTTTTGTATGTTCAACGATTACTCCGCCGTTTGTGAACCGATTTTCAAAATTTTTGTTTTGTTAAATTAGGTTTCACTCCAATTTGGTACCATGTTCACAAAAGTGGTGACCTGATGATGGGATCCGTGAGTAATCGAGGGAACTCCTCAAAATTTATATGGAAACATATGGTGTTTCACGCCGGTTTTCTGTGAGCCCGTGGTATTTCTCCGGTCGAGCCGGCCCATTCGAGCCAAAGCATGGCTCTACCACGTACACTTCTGATGAGGCCACTTTTGAGCGATTCAATATTGTATGAGAGTTTTATATACTATAATCTATTTTTATACATGAGGAAATGACGCATCCCCGGTGGATTGGATATGTCGGCCGGGGTATGTGGGACTCCTGACTCCACTGGCGTGCGGTCTGCCACTAATACAGTAATACCCCTTGGTGCTCCAAGAGTTGAGGATACAATAGGCGCTACCGCAACTGTTGTGAGAGTTCTATGTCTAGGAGGAGTAGGAGGGTATTTCGATGGTGTGTAGTATTGTTACTACACACCATCGAAATACCCTCCTTTGAAATGGTCATGTTGGAGTGTTCGGTGCGTGCTGCGGCCGTATGTATCGTGAGTCGTGACGTCACGTCGCGGCGCTGCGCACGTGTGCGATGACAAGCGCTACCACTTTCTTTGTTCACTGCCAGACGTCGCGTGCGTGCGGTTGGCCAACACTGCCAGCACCAAATAGTGCGCGAATTCAGCTACGTCAGGTGGTCGTCTACATCCGACCGAAAGAAAAACAGAGCATACTAAAATCTGAATACAATAGTGCAACTCGTACGTCATACAATAATTAATAGTCTGTCGGAAATATTTAAATGACAATCATGCCTCATATTAAGAGGGCCCTATCTTTACATAGAACCAACTTACAGCGGTGGCTAGGGCCTGGGGCCGTACCACGAAACCGTTTTGACACTCAAACAATCCGTTGAGAATGCCGCGTCCTGCTCTAACAACGTCATTTCACGTTTGTTAGAGAAGGACGCAATCATTCTCGTGCGATTGTTTGAGTCTCAAAACCGTTTCGTGGTACGGGCCATGTACCATGAAACTGTTTTGAGACTCAAACAATCTTGTTTGAGTCTCAAAACAGTTTCGTAGTAGCCCTACTGATTACACCTACCGATTGACAAAATATATAATATAATAATAATATATAATATCTATGGACGCTTCACACCACGTCAGTCTGGCCCCGTGCTAAGTACCTAAAGGACTTGTGTTACAGGTACCAGACAACGGAAATATATTTAATACTTTTATACTATACATATATTTAAGATTTTTATTATATCATACACATATTTAATACACATCCAGACCCGGGAACATTGAAAACTTTTTGTTCCGTCGGCGGGATTCGAACCCGCGACCCCCGGCTTGAGCTACCAACGTGCTCACCACTGAGCCACAGAGGTCGTATTGTATGAGTATGTAATGTGTACTACGTATATATTTCAAGTGTATATTTCTGAAATAAGTACATATTTACCTATACTATTATACTAACTGAAAAGTGACAGAAGCTTACGCCTTACGTGAAGATTAACACCTTTATTAGGACGTCCAAAAACCAAATATATCACTCGATGTTGAAACAGAAAGTTACTAAAGAAATTTTCTTTCGCCCTTGTGATAAGAAAAATATGGAATAAATTCTTCAGTCATTTGAATTCATGGGTAAAGTTAGTATATCTCTCCGTCTTCGGTTCAACCCTGAACGTGGGATGAATATGTAAAGACCTTCATACATCATAATTCCCGTATGGTCCAGTGGCTGACGTTTTCTGTACGCTGGTGCGGGTTCTATTTCATCGAAATTATTTTCTGTGTTAGACAATTTTATACAGTTAGTGCTATCAGGGAAATATATTCCTATAGCTATAGGCCAAGGGTGGCCAACGTGATTAGACCTAAGATCTACTGTTTAGTGTTTACTAATGAAACCCTGTGCGATCTACCAAGTGCTTCTTGAAATCTTAAATGAATCAGCATAGTACACAATCATGAATTTTTTTATTTATGATATTGAATGTACCGTAACTTCTTGGTGGAAATTCATGTTTCACAGTAATAATATACATTTTTCATGCACTTTTTCCACTTTTATTAATAAACAATTATGTTTTACACGACCGGTTTCGATAAACCTGATGAAGATTTTATCGAAACCGGTCGTGTAAAAAATAATTGTATAAAACATAAAAACATATTATTACTGTGATTTTTTTTATTGACCAGTCTTAGTAGTTGGTCTGGTCTAATTATTTATTTATATTTTTGCCTGGCCACGATCGACTGGACTAACAGTCGCGATCGACCGGTTGGCCACCCCTGCTATAGGTACTTGTACCACAGAATATATATTAGTAGTACCAACTTGTACTATTATCTATTTTGTGCTATAGGCAGATAGCTGGCCTACGATATTCGGTTGGACTATGACAATCCCAGCCGACAAAATAATAATAATGATCATGAATCATCATCAAGGGCCTTCCTCTACGGAGATTCCGTAATTTACCGTATTTACAGCCTTATAAACTCATAATTTGAAAGCTATAAAATTATAATAAAAAAATACAGCAATAATCTTGAGTATATCAACATTCCTTTCCCCGTTTTTCTATTTTTGTTTATTATACTCATGATATTAGCTTCCAAAGTAATACCAATTTATTAAAATTGAAGCATACTTTCAGCATCTCCTTAGTATTTACAAATTACGTTTATTACGTTTATAATTATTGTGTTTCACACACGACAATAGATAGACAATTTCATTAACTACCCACATATTCCCCGTTTAAAATTTTTTTAGTTCAATTTTGAACTAAGATAAGTAAAAAATTGGATTTTTGTGCAATCTCGGCAATGAGTCAAATGTATGGTCAAGGTCGTTTGCTCGGAGGATGGCCTTAAGACTAACATGATAATTATTACCCCACCGGATTATATAGGCCTGCCATCTGCGTATGTAGTATATTCTTTCAAGATGCATAGATGCAAGCTGAATTTCGGATAAATTATATTGTTGCACTTATAATAGCTATCTAATATGCAATTAAAATAGTTCGTTACCTGGCTCATAGCTGTATAAAAGTACTCACAAAATCGTTGAATAATTAAAGAAGTCCGTAACATATAATTTCGGGTCGCCGTTAATGAAATCTAAAGTGAAATAACGTTAAACAAGCTTTTGAGGTTAAAAGTTTTTAACTTAAACGAAGCGTAGAGGTTGAATTTAATAAGTTTTAATCATATACAAAGTTAACAAGCCTCGATATTGCTTGCTTTAAATGATCGATCGATGCTTTAAAAAAGATTAAAAAAGAGAAACTTCCTTTAAATATAGTAGGCACTAGGTACACAATTAGAAAAACTGAAGTTATATTAATTATTGATATTATAATTATATAATATCTATGGACGCTTCACACCACGTCTGTCTGGCCCCGTGGTAAGTACCCGACGGACTTGTGTTACGGGTACCAGACAACGGATATTACATAATAATATGTTTAATACTTTTATACTATACATATTATATTTAAGATTTTTAAATATGATACACATATTTAATGCACATCCAAGACCCAGGAACATAGAAAACATTTTTTTCCGTCGCGCGTCGGCGGGATTCGAAGCCGCGACCTCCGGCTTGAGCGCTGACAACACGCTCAACCACTGAGCCTCAGAGGTCGTCATTATGATACTTTAAAATTTAAATACTTACAATTAATATTTTGTATATTATGTTTTATGCTTTACCAGCATCTCAATTCTCAACGGTTATTCAATTTTTCATTTTATTTAATATTTTCCAAAATATTTAATAAAATTAAATATTTTCCAAGAGTATTTAAAGGGTGAAAAACTAATTTTTTTTTACCTGAAACCACGAATACTTATGATTTAAGTACGTATCATTAACCTTAAGCACAGATTACTAAAATATAGTTACTACCTTACCTGTCTTAAACTCTGGGCCATGCTCGAACTCACAATGACCCAGTGCCGAATTTATATTTTTTAAGAGAGTAGGCCTTCCGCCGCCCCATGAACGTAATCTGTAGGGCCTCTTTGGACGCTGCCCTTAGCGCGCCCGCGGCAGTGTTTTAGGGGGGCTAGGTTAGCCTAAAGCGCTTATTCCTCTTATTCTAGCTAGGAAGTCCTAGCTAGGATCCTAAAAAATTTAGTCAAGTGGAATAACATTTAGAAAGCTAATATAGGATCATAGGAATAATAGGATCCTAAATCGGAAAAAAATGTGGCTTCTAACTGACTAAATCAGTGTTGCCAGATGGTTTCAACCTTTTATCTGTAGTGGGAACTGCTAAATCTGTATTAAAGTCAATTTATATTATGTTATAAGATCTAAAATCCATTCGTAGGTAATTCTTAAGTCTGCTGGTTGAAAGTAGTTCAGAAAGTTCATAATTCATAATTTTTCGTGGAGCAAAAATTCTTTCAACCATCTTTTTCGCCTTTTATTTATTTTTATTTTTATTGAGCCAACAGCTAAGCCTATGAGAAGACCAATTTTTTGTTGCTAGGGTAGAACTGGGGCCATTAAGAAGACGTCTGACCAAAATGACAACTGATTTAGTCACTTAATTAGGACAAGAGGAATAAGAAGCTTCTAATTAGTCTCCTACGAGTATGTAGGATCCTAGCTAGGACTTCCTTACTAGGATAAGTGGAATAAGCGCTTAACCCCCACGAGAACACTGCCGCGGGCCGCCCCTGGGCCGTGATCAATAGCGGTCTATTGATAAATCCGGGGCTACAATTGCCTACTTGAAATTTACATAGTTAACGTTTGAAGCATCTGTGCCAGTCTCCACGGACACATCATACAATTTCCAGAAGCAGCGCGTCATTCAATTGTCGCCGGTCATCGGGTCAACACGCCTTTCCTGTTTAACTAGTTCACTATCACGTGGTTACGGTGACAGTGGCCGGTTTCATTGAAACCAGACCAGAAAGAGTGATTTAATAGTCCCTAAGTGTACGCAGTATAGTCTAGTAGTAGTCAGTAGTCTAGTGGGAGGGATGACCGAAACTACTGGTGAGAGATCAAGTGCAAGACCGGCTTTTCAGAGTTCTGTAGTCAACAAGGAACCCTTATAGTTTCGGTCTGTCCGTCCGTCTGTCTGTCTGTCCGTCTGTCTGTCCGCGGCTTTACTCAGAGACTATAAGACCTACAAAGTTGTAATTCGGCATGAATGCAATTAATATTAATGATGCCAAAAAAATGGTAAGTATATAAAATCATAGAAAAATATTTTACTCTACACATCAACCGGGGATGATAATATGTTTTTTCGCGTCCACCCCACGGCCCACCGTATAGGGTGTCGTTGGATAGGTTTTTTTTAATATTACGAGTGTTCGTTGATGATTTTCCGATTTAGGGATCCATTTGTGAAATATGAAGTTTCAAAGCGGAAAAAATCGTTAGAGTCCAGTGTCCTCCCTTCTACCAGCAAAATGGTTGCCTCTGGGAATGTGAAAAAATTACAGGAGTAGGAAAATATGCTGAATTTAAATGGAAAATTATCACGGCTAAGAAGACTTCATAAGTTATTGAATAATAATAAAATTGAGTAAAAATAAAAATAAAAATATTCGGCGAAGTATAAAGGAACTTTAGATTCAAAACTGAGATGGTGTTGTTAGTAGTGTAAACTGTAAAACACGAGGTTATAAATGTACATTTATTGACCATACAAAAATTGTCAAAAACTAGCGGTACTACGGAACCCTATACGGCGCTTGGCCGATTTTATTACATCTCCAACTGACGCATTGAAAATTATAATCTAAAAATCTACCTAAAAATCTATCATTGATATCGTAGATTTTTTTTCTCAGACAAACTGGAGATCAGCCTACTTTGCCCTAACCAAACTTGGAAACAATTTTTTCCAACGCAGGAATCGAGCCCACGACCTTAGAAGCGAGAGGTACGCTCTATAATTCTGGACCACGGCGTGACTAACGCCTTAATTTTCTTCTTAATTGGGGCCACCTAAAGACTCAAACATAGATTGAGAATAAGAAATAATACGGACCCCAATTCAGCATCAAAACCATACAGCAACAATATTGATGTTGGAATAAAACCGAAAAATCGGGGACGCCAAGTAAGTCGTCACCGAAGTCATATTATAAGATAGTTGCCTGTAAGTTGTAAGTGGAGGTATCAAGCTCCTGGGGGTGTTGTATGGAAGTTATATTGTCGACCATTATTAGATGCACTATAAGGGCCTTTCGGAATTTATGTTAGTTAAATAGTTTGGTACTGGCGAAGTTGTAAATGGACGTGTCACATGACACTATTATGTTTACTTTAATGAAACTGTATACCGACGAGTATAAGTAGCTATTAATATCTTAAGTACTTATTCAAAGAAAGAAGAAGAAAATAAAAAATAAAATAAAAATAAAAAATGTTTTATTTCTGAGTAAATTTGAATCAAATTTTTTCAGAATGTCTACCTGATGCCTACCACCGGTTCGGGAACTACCCCGGCGAGAAGAACCGGCGTAAGAAACTCGCACGGGTTCCACTTTTTACCAAAAAAGTGAGAGAAAAATTATTCTTTTAAAATAAAGTTTACAATTTTGTAACTTAATATTATATACAATGTCAACATACATTATTGTAAGTCATAATATAATAATGTAGAAGTAGCCTTGCAAGAAGCCATCCTACTCCCAAGATGTGCCATCTTCTATGAAATCATTGACCTTATAATAAGCTTTGGCACACAAACGCTCTTTGACTACTTTTTTAAATTTATTAATGGAAAGATTTTGAACGTTTTCTGGGATTTTATTGTAAAGGCGTATACATTGACCTTTAAAAGATTTACTGACTTTACTAAGTCTGATCACTGGCATGTCCAGCTTGTGCTTATTTCTAGTATTTCTACAGTGAATGTCACTTTTAACTTTAAATTTATTTATATTTTTTCTAACATATATTACATTATCCAAAATGTATTGAGAAGCAACAGTTAGAATACCAATTTCTTTAAATTTATCTCTCAGAGATTCTAAAGCAGACATTTTATAAATAGAACGTATGGCTCGCTTCTGCAGCACAAATATTGTATTAATGTCGGCAGCGTTTCCCCATAAAAGGATTCCATATGACATCCTACTATGAAAATAACTAAAATATACTAATCGTGCCGTGTCTTCGTCAGAAATTTCTCTAATTTTTCTGACTGCATATGCTGCAGAACTGAGCCTACCTGCTAGATTAGCAATGTGAGGACCCCACTGTAATTTACTATCAAGTGTAATACCTAGGAATACAGTGTTATCTACCAAATTCATCTTCTCATCATTTAATAGCACATTGGTTTGGACTTGCCTAACATTGGGCAAAGTAAACTTTATACATTTAGTTTTACTAGAATTTAAAAGTAAGTTATTAACATTAAACCAATGTACTATTTTTGAGAGAGCACTGTTTACCTCGTCGTAGTTCGACTGTTGTCGCTTCACTTTAAAAATAAGTGAAGTGTCATCAGCAAAAAGCACTATCTCATTATTATTATCCTTTACTAGATAAGGTAAGTCATTTATATAGATGAGAAAAAGAAATGGGCCTAAGATAGATCCCTGTGGGACACCTAATTCTATTTTGGTTCCATTGGACCTTTTACTATTTACCTCAACCCTTTGAGTCCTATTTTTAAGGTAAGAAGTCAAAAGGCTGAGAGCAGAGTCCTTTATGCCGTAGTGGCGCAGTTTCCTGATCAATGTAGCATGCTCAACACAATCGAAGGCTTTGGAGAGATCGCAAAACACACCTAAGGCATCCTGCGACTCCTCCCAAGCTTCAAAAATACTACAAAGAAGTCCTATACCAGCATCCGTTGTGGATCGACCCTTAGTAAATCCGTATTGGTTATCGTGCAGCAAATTATTTGAATTAAAATGCACTAGTAATTGTTTTAAAATAATTTTTTCAAATATTTTACTAAAGGTCGGTAGAATCGATATAGGCCTGAAATTAGTGGGATCCGATTTAGTCCCGGCTTAAAAAGTAGAAGCTTTCGCCTCCTTAAAAAATATTATGTTACGCTGTACGCATAGATAGTGATTACTCATTAGTCACCGAGGTCAATAAAATTAAGAAGGCAATGGATCACAATAATCGCAACGACAGGGTTATGGACAAGTACGAAATAATACTGCTTACAAGACTTTTTTCTTTAGTACTTACTAGGAATCTAACATATTTTTATTAAGTATAACAAATTGGAACCCTTTATTTACTTACCCTTTCTTTTTGCATATTAAGAGGTAACTCAAATACTTACTCAAGGAAGGCTAGTACCACGGAGCTAACACAGAGGAGCTCCGTGACTAGTACTCATAGTCAGGTAGAAATATAGCAATTTTCACTGTAGTAAGATCGATGATGTGTTAGTGAGGAGTGATCCATTATTCCAGCGCACGGGCTTATGCTAAGTCCGTGTATCTGTTAGCTGAGACTGACAATACATCCTATTGGGGGTTGGGACGCTCCCGAGATGAATGGGGGATTAGATGCAACTCGAACTAACTTTAGCTTCTATATTATGTAGTTCAAGAATATTTTAAGTGAAATTTTAGCGTACAATTTAAAGCAATAAAAGTAAAGGTGAAATTAAGTATGATATCTATTAGTCTTGGAACTCTTGGAGACCTAATAATGGGTGCATGATTTGAAGCAAGTTTATCTCTTTCGGTGTTCGGATGTCGTATTAGAATAATATCTGAACATTCCAAATCATTATCCAAAGCAACTTTTAAATCATAAAAGTTTAATTACGAACAACACATAACATTATTGCAATACGCTATATTACATCCCTGCTATTAATTTTAAGTAGGCACTAATTATAAAATTAGATGTTCGTATGATTTGCATAAGAAACTGGGAATCGATCGTTGTAAATGTTATGTTTTTTTTATTTCGCTACGCAAAGTTGACAAAGGAGATAAAACATCCCCTAAAATGACATCTTGAGGCGCCTTGTTTTTAAGTCGATCCTAAATTGCTATCAAGTTATGTAACATAAGACGTTGGAAGGACAAGGTGACCGAGAACTTTTGCTCCCATTTGTTACTTAACCCTCTCAGAACAATAATTCTAAAAGTTGAGTAAAAGTCTTTGGTTCAAAAACAAAAGGTATTGTGAACATCAAACATGTCATTATGTTACAACCCCCTTTAACAATAACCAACCCTTTACAATAAAGCGTTCTGTTCTTGTTCAAAACCCCCTTTCTAATAAAGTTATTTTACGCAACGTATAACGTATTAAATACTTAACTCAAGGATTTCTGTCTTTACCATAATATAACTTTGCCATTGTGCTAGACAGAGACATGGCGACCCAGTTTTTTTGAGATCGTGTAAATAATATTATACCTATGTATTTATTATTTAAGAGGGTTCACGAGGAAGGAACTCATACATATTAAAGTATCGATCATTTTAAATGTTTTTCACCTTGATGTAATTCCAGATTCTCTATACTCTTCAATATAGTCTACTCTGACTAGACAGTACGTCTCCTCTTTATCTAGAATTAAAAAATCCAAGAAACAGTATAGGTATACATACAAGATACGCGCTAAAAACATAGCCTTTTCTGGCAGTCGGGTAAAACAAGTCACCACAATAATTACCTTTCAATAGAAATCAACGGTTTAAAATTAAGATAATTGGTCTAAAAATAACGTCGCGGTTTGGCTCGGGAGATGCATGGCGAGCGACCTTGTACAAGTTTTTAGGTCAACGACGATACCTGTTTCTCGTTTGTATTCAGTGTTCACGCGTTCTCATCATCCAGCAAACTGGCTCCATTGTGTCTTCACTTTTTCATCTTATCAGAGGCGACATCTATGATTGCCGTGGTGAACTAGTTATTGTTGCGCTATAAGGTTTTGATTTCAACAGAATTTTTAAAAGTAGGTTTTCAATTCGCCTATATTATTTACGTTACAAATATTTTAAATCTACTTGTACCAGACACCTTTATAATTAAATCTTATTTAATCGCAATAAATAAATTTCTAGGATCTATCTACAAAGTTATATAATAAATAATAATGTAAGTATTAAATTAATTTGTAATAATTGTTGTGTATATATACAAACGAATAGCAATTTACAAACAAAAAAGAGAGTCAAATTTTCTACACAGGGGGGTTGAGGAAAGCACCACGCTGTTCCTGCCGTAAAAGTCGTCATCACGACATCAAACCTCCTGGGAGGATGCCCTCACGAAGAGGGTTGCCACATGAAGGACCGGCCATACACAAGAGCACAGTCTCATTCAACACTGGTACATACCAGGCCATCGCGCATGTCACTGCTGCAGGAAAACCCGCCAAAACCTGCCGTGACGATGCAAGTAGAGGGGTTCAGAGCAGCGCCCCAGCTACCACTGCCGTACTGCGTAGAAACGGACTCCCGCTAGCGAGCGCGCGCCGCTCGTATATATACTCAGTGGCGTCAAAAACTTTGATAGCGCGATTCAGAAAAAATAATTTATTTTCAAAAATAAATCAGTTTGATAGGTTAATAAAATTCCTAAAATGTAATTAAACAAATTAAAAATACTCGGGATGTCTAATTTATGTAAAAAACATGAATAATATATTTTTTAATATAGTAAAATGGATGTAAAAAGAGATAGACATATAAAATTATGTAAAGAGGAAAAGAGATGACTCTAATAAAACGTTACAACCGCTTTATTATCGTTGCTACTTGCTGCTGATAAAGATTGAGTTTATTGTGTGTTGTTGGGTTGTATGAGACACGTGAAATTTAAGACGTGTTTACATTATTATCTTATTAATATTATGTTACAGGGTTCTTGACTTCTTGTGATAAAATATACTTTATGAGTATTTATTATTTCACCAGATGCTGCCCGCAACTGCGTTGCGCCAAAATAATTCATTTGTCAATAATTCAGCGACAACCGTACATTTTTTCACAACAAAAAGTATCCAATGGCCTTTCCTGACTCTCGAAGTGTCTTCATACCAAATTTTACCTAAATCTATTCAACCGACCAACACTAAAAAAGTGTGAAAAATGAAAATGTAAAAGACACACTTACTATCAGGGCCGGACCGTGAGCTTACGCCCTAGGCTGAAACTACTAAGGGCCACAACATTTTAATACTGTCAGTTCGTAGTACCAGCACTTAGGATTCTCAGGAATATCAACAAAAATTTAATAAAATTATAAATTAGGTATTTCGCATTATCGTTTATTTTTGACTTGACTTAGCTGGGGGCGGAAGCCCTTCAACTCATGGGGCCCTGGGCTTGAGCCCAAATAGCCATAAATGGTAGATCCGGTCCTTTTTTTATGAAATAAGAGGGCAAACGAGCAAACGGGTCACCTGATGGAAAGCAACTTCCGTCGACCATGGACACTCGCAGCATCAGAAGAGCTGCAGGTGCGTTGCCGGCCTTTTAAGAGGGAATAGGGTAATAGGGAAGGGTAGGGATGGGAAGGAATTAGTGGAGGGTAGGGAAGGGAATAGGGTAGGGGATTGGGCCTCCGGTAAACTCACTCACTCGGCGAAACACAGCGCTAGCGCTGTTTCACGCCGGTTTTCTGTGAGAACGTGGTATTTCTCCGGTCGAGCCGGCCCTTTCGTGTCGAAGCATGGCTCTCCCACGTATAACCTGCTTACTATCTATCTATAAAAAAAAATTGAAATTGAAATTGTTTATTCAGCTCAAAACATAAAAACCTTGATCTAAATACATAATTATAAAGCTATTATTTAGTTTTACAGTGGTTTTTATATATATAGTATGTGAAGATCGCAACCGGCAGCTTAGCTAGGTTACAGCATAACCTGTATTAAAGCTACCGGTCCCTTTCCCTACTTCTAATGGCATAATATAATATCGCTGAATAAATAAGGTATGCAATTAAAATTAACTTAAAATCAATGTTGAAAATTATATAAACTTGATACAATAAATTAAAAAACATATAAATTATAAAAAATCAATTTCATATTATGATATTACATTAAATACAATCAATTATTATTATATAAATAAATACAATTAATTATTATTGTTGATACAAAAGGAATTCCATAAAATGTGTAAATTTTATTATATTATGTGCGTATGAGTGTGTAGTGTGATAGAGTGTGAGTGTGCCTACAGCGTTACAGTCAGCAAATCCTCAGTATCTTCATAAGTCAATCCGAGGAGCCAGTCGTTAAGCGCAGCCTTACAATCTCTGATGTTCAGTTCATATATTGGAAGGTACTTATTGATTTTATTATATAAATAGGGAGCTATAAAGTAGTTATATCTCATCGATTGTGCAAAGTTATATTTATTAATTCGACAAATTTTGTCACTCCGGCGTTTGCTTATCTTTTTAAAAGCAGTTGCGACATGTTGTGCTAGGATTGTGCTCATTATAAAGTGTTGTCTTACAGTTACCACTCTGCAACTTTGATATAATTCCGTCGTAGGAAATGTGTAGTCTCTAAACGTAGCAACCTTTAGTATTGCTCTTTGCGCGCGTTCGAGCTTTAAAAGTTGAGATTTAGGTGCTCCACCCCAAGAGGAGATGCAATAGGTTAAGATGGATTGACAAAGAGCATGGTAAACCCTCTTAACGATATGTTGGTTGGCTACATATCGGAGCATTTTAAATCCATACTAATATTATAAATGCGAAAGTATCTCTGTCTGTCTGTCTGTCTGTCTGTCTGTCTGTCTGTCTGTCTTGCTTTCACGCCAAAACTACTGAACCGATTGCAATGAAATTTTGTACACAGTTATTCTAGAGTCTGAGAAAGGACATAGGCTACATTTTGATGTGGGAAAATATCTTATTTCCATGAAAATATCGATGAAAATGAATTCGCATTGCGCGTGGCCAGCGCTCATCCCGGGGGTCCTGGGTTCGAGTCCCGCAGGCGGAACAAAAAGTTTTCAATGTTCCTGGGTCTTGGATGTGTATTAAAATAAAATTTCAAAAATCTTAAACATATTTTATGTATAATATTATAAAAAATCCAGAAATATATCGATGGAATGAACATTTTAGTTCTAATACGATTCAACAGATGGCGTTTTATTTTTTACTTTATTGTAACACTAGCTGTTGCCCGCGACTTCGTCCGCGTGGACTTTAGTTTATAGCGCGCGGTGTCAACAAAATTTGTGTCAAATTTAAAAACTTTTTAAAATCCTGGTAAGTGGTACCCCTCTTAGGGCCGCGCTACACCGGAATGGCAGCGCTGAAAGTGCTCGCCTCGCCGCTGCCATTCCGGTGTAGCGCGGCCCTTAATTAATCAAAATACCCAAAAACAGCTGTGCAGTGTGCACATAATCTATACTAATATTATAAATGCGAAAGTATCTCTGTCTGTCTGTCTGTCTGTCAGTCTCGCTTTCACGCCAAACGCCAAAAGTATCTCTGTATGTCTGTCTGTCTGTCTGTCAGTCTCGCTTTCACGCCAAACGCCAAAACTACCGAACCGATTGTAATGAAATTTTGTATACAGATAGTCTAAAGCCTGAGAAAGGACATAGGCTACTTTTTTACTGGAAAAAAGGGTTGTAAGGGGGTGAAAATGCGTAAATTTGTTCAAATTAAGTTAGTTCCAACAGTTCATAATAGATGGCGCCGTGCGTCTTCTACATCGCGCTGACGCTTGCTCAAAAGTCTTTCTATAAGACGTGGTATCATCTTACATTTAAGTTTCGATTTTTTTCGATTGTTATATCTATTCTACGGTATTAAATAAGTCAGTACTTTATCTGTGCAGTGACGTAACCTTAAATCTATCAATGATAAATAGTTTATGGGTAAAGTTGTGTAATTGGAGGGCTAAATAAGCTTTAAAATTTGGCATAAAATATAAAGTTTAATATAAAAAAATGAAATACTTATTGTGTGCACACTGCACAGCTGTATTGATTTAAGGGGTACCAGGGTTTTTTTATAAAAGCTTTTGACACCAATTTTGTTGACATCGCGCGCTATAAACTGAAGTCCACGCGGACGAAGTCGCGGGCAACAGCTAGTATATAAATAAGTTTGCGGACTCTAGATTGAAGGAGATCTATATGTGTTGTAAAGGAGAGATTGCAATCGAGAGAGACACCTAGATATTTGATACTCTGAACTCGTAACAACCGTGGACAATCACAGGGTTGGGAATGGTTGCGACATGTATGTGCGGTTAATGTCATTGTGGTTGGGGGTTGTGAAGATGCCCGTAGGGAAAAGGTCATGTAATGTGTTTTGTCAGCATTTAGAGTGAGGGAGTTCGCAGCCAACCAAGTGGAGACCAAATCAAATGCGCTTTGTGCGGTGGAAAAAACTTCGGCCCAGGAATCACCGACAAACGTAAGTGCCGTATCGTCAGCAAACGCCGTTGTCTTGGTATTTTTGAAGTCTAATTGGCATAATTCATTTAGGCACACAAGAAACAGCGTTGGACCAATCACACTTCCCTGAGTGATGCCGTAAGTAATTGGGAGCTCTTTGCTTAGATGGTTGTTAATTTTCACACATTGAGTTCGTCTTGTCAAATAGTCTCTCAAAATATCAAGAGATAATCCTCTTACACCCACCCTTTCCAGTTTTTTGAGAAGTAAGGGCAAAGAAACCGTGTCAAAAGCCTTTGCGAGGTCCAAAAAGATTGTTAAAACCTTTTTTTTCTGATCTAAGTGCTTAGCAATGTGGTTGGTAAGGTTTAAAACAGCTTCGGACGTAGATTTGTTTCGGCGGAATCCGTATTGGTTGGGAGATAGGAGGTTTTTTGCCTCTAAGTAATTAATCAGGCGTTTGTTAATTATGCGCTCTAGAATTTTGGATAAAGCACTCAGAACAGCAATAGGGCGATAATTGGTGACACGGTCTCTAGGCCCGCTTTTATGAATAGGGTGGATTATGGCCTTTTTAAAGTAAGAAGGAAATGTTCCAGATTGGAGGCAAAGATTAAAAATATGGGTTAGTGGGGGGAGTAACTGATTTTTGAATTTCTTTAAAAATGCTGTAGATATATTATCCTACCCTACGGCACCATCTATTCGGAGGGATAGAAGAATCGATTTAATTTCGTCGTAGTCAGTGGGGAGCAGAACAAACGAGTTGGGAGGTTTGGGTCCTGAAATAAATGACTGTAGGAATGTTGGGTTATGTATAGGTCTAATATTTGCTGCGAGATTTTCACCAATAGACGCAAAGAAGTCATTAACATTGTTAATAGAACTCTCAGTGGTTGGATTAGTGTGAAGTAACTCGCTTGAAGGTAATGTGGGTTTTACTGAGTTTGTGACTCTTTTTATGACTTGCCATAGACGCTTATTATCAGTGCCAGCCTCAGTAAGTTCTTTTTTATCAAATTGACTTTTTAGTTTTTTTAGCAGTTTGTTGCAGAAATTTCTGTACCTACTATAGGTTACCTTTAGAGTTACGTTCTCTGGGTTTGTCTTAAGTGACTTGTGCATAGAGTCTCTATTTCTTATGCAACGTAGCAAGCCCGGAGTTATACAGGGTTTGAGGATTGTTTTGCGTTTAGGTACCTTAACTGGTCTGGAATTAGCCTCTATAACGTCTATAAGACAGTCAACAAACTGGATTGTAGCCTCATTTGCGTCATCTATATGAAATGTATTTTCAAAATTTAACCTATCCATGTCTCGGGATAAAGTTTCATAATTAATCTTATGTTGGATTGGTTGAGTGGGTTTTGTAGTGGATTTAATTCGATGATTGAGGCAAAGTAAAATACTATTATGGTCTGTTATAGACGAGTCCAGGACTAAGGTTTGCGCGTCGCGCTTAGACTTGAGTAAAACGTGGTCCAGGCAATTTAAGCCTCGTGTAGGTAGAGAATGTGCAGGCAGGAGGCCATGGCTTGCTGATAGATTAAGGTAATCTGAGACGTGCATGCTTTGTGGTAGATGGCTAATATCAATATTAATATCGCCAATAATAGCAATATTTTGAAAAGATGATAGCGATTGTAAAACAATATCTAACGAGGCAATAAAGTTTGATAAGTTTGTGTAAGATGGTGATCTATAGATACATAAAATAGCGTATTAATTGTCTTGCGTCAAAAGTAGACAGGTACTGTCTTTTAAGTTGATCTCGGTTATAGAGAATTTTTGATTACATTGGTTTTTTAAATATAAAACAATGCCATCATTTTGGTTTTTATTGTTAGAGCTGCAATGCGCAGTATACTTGTCTAATACGGGAATCTTTATATCATTTTTTAGCCAGCCAAAAGAAATTAATGAATTTTTAATTTTCAGTTTGTTAGTCTCGCAAAAAACTCAAGAACGTCTGTACCGATTTGGCTAATTTTAGTATTTTAATCTTAGTCTTGAAATATTCTGGGAAGTCCAGAGATGGTTTATATAAGGATTTAGGAGGAAAGTTATATATAATTTACCTGGCCATGAACTCATCTAATATTAATTTTAGATAAATATGTAACTACGAGTAAGAAGAGCTATTTTTTTCACTGTTTACAATAATTTACTTTCGGACAGTACTTTGTATTCAATTCATCTCGAGACACAGCGAAACATACGTAGAATATAAATGGTGGAAAACGTAATCGATTGTTTATAGAATATGTTTACGAATCATCAAATTATTCCGACTCATCAGTATTCCGTACGAGGGGCTGGCTTAGGGTGTACCAGTATCGGTTTTTATTCCGAACCAAATTTATTGCTCATTTATGTATTTGGGGAAGAAATGTGGATGAAGCAGAAATCTGCTTACAATTTACGAATAGAACACAACTCAGTTTTAACTTTTTAAGTACCTAGCGTACGCTCTACACGTTCAAGATTGACATTGGAATTTGCACCAAATAGAATTATTAGACCGTGCTTTTGTTTATTTTCAAAACTTTTACTCGGCCCACGAGTACGTTCGAAGATTTGTCAAAAATGTCTTCAGCTGATGACGCCTGATGAATTGAATGAGCTAATATATTTATAGCTAAAGTAAAGCCAGGTAAAGCCAAAAGAGCTGACAGCTGAGGATCGCCTGATAAAAATGCGATTGATAATAATCTGTGGGTACGCGCTATAAATGCTATAATCGATAGGATCGAAGCAGCACCCTCTCGAGTGCGAATCAAAGGTTTACCCACTAGGCCACGGAGTCCTAGACAATTTAAAAACCGAACATATTCGACAGAATTAACTATTCACGATACATCATAGTTTACATCCGAGAAAATAATAATATGATGTTAAAATAACAAACACATCTTAGATACGAGCTGTTATACTGCAAAAGAGACCTTGGGATCTTTAAAACCTTTCTTGAGAAACAAACGTACGTCAACTGTCAAGTAACCCAAGAAACGGACATTAATAATTTAAAAACAGAATATTTGTTCAGAGTAAAGAGCGATGAATAATAAAACAAGAGAAACATCATTGTTAGAAAACGTTACATTCTTCATGAAGCTTGTTAGTGCAGTGCGAATTTATAATGAGGTAAACATACATTTTTTGTTTTGTAAGACAACAGGAAAATGGACGCTCTTCCTATGGAGAAATTGGTAAGCGCGATGAAAATTTTCTGTATAAAACGTGTTCCAAACTGTTATTAGTTATTACTTTAAGGGCCCACGCCATGCCCTCACCCAGGTTGCTGTTGGTTAGCTAAGTGTGCGTATGCCTGAAGAATTTGGCTGTAAGCGGCTTTAATGTCTGAAAAATCATACCAACCTTTGTTGTGACTGGAGAATACAATATTATTGTTGTTACATTGATAACCCCAATGATGTTACGCGTTCACTTTAAATATCTTCATACTTGGAATACCTACTACCAGAGACCAGGTATATTTATTACTCTATGGTACCAGAGACCAGCATTTATTACTCTATGCTATTACTTACAAGTTCCAAGCCTTAGTGGTACTTACATGACCTACGCCAAGGTTGGCTACGAGCCTAAGACCTACCTAGGCTATCTTTTGTAATTTTGTATGGCGTTATTTATTTTCCACAAGTAGTTTAGCACTGGAGATTGAAGACGAAAAATCGAAAGCTCTGTTAAGTGCTGACGTGGGGTGGCTGCTTTAATTTATATTAATGGGTCTCAAGTCATAAGAGATGGCGATTTTACGATTTGCTTATTTATTAATTCAACTGTGTAATTTATACATTATAGATCTAATCTTATGGTAGTTAAAAATTGATGTTATGTCATTTGTCTTTTAAGCCACTTTTTTAACATATCGGACAAGAACAAAAACTGTATAAGTAAAACGACTGCTTACACAGTACGGGTCTTTTTATTGTATGGATAATGGAATTTTTCCTGTATATGACGAAGAAAGATAGGCAAACCTTGGTATTAGTTACTGTTTTAATATGTTTATAAGTCCTTACTTATAAGTTATAAGCGAAAGATTTAAGTAAATTCATACGAAAGTAACTGCCGCACTAAGAGACGAATATTTTTAAGTACCTAGATTTTGACATACGCCCTATACAATATTATCTGTCAAACTCTTCATTAAATTGAAGGTGTCTAAACACACTAGGCCGAAAAAACGCGGCCGAAGTATGGCATGATTATGCCTGCAATGTATTTTTACTTCGCGTTATATTGTATGCGTTTGACATTGCTGACGTCATGCGGAACTTCGGCCGCGTATCTTCGGCATGGTGTGATTAGAGTTTAGAGTTTAGACACTAATCATCAATAATTTATGTATCCGAATTCTGAGTGCAGCCGTAAGCTTTTGAAGAATGAAGATGTACTTGCACCACACACCACCCCCACTTAGGGTTCTTGTAAGTGGTCTGCCGCATTATTGGCAATAAACTGACCGAAACAAGGCCGCATACTGATGCTATATGACCTTGATGTGTCCACAATTATACACTGTGTATCTTCTACTTCTAGACTTGGCAGAAAATATTCATCAATAACACTTTTTAGCAACAATTTTCCTACAAAAAATTGTTACATACAGTTTGCCATTGCCTTTATTAGTGCTCGGAGTATGCCAAGTGTTTGTATGAGACAGCGGTTTTTTGTGTGTGAATTAAGTATTTCATTCTTCAAAGTCTTCAAACAGAAAAAATATTCGTCCTGTATTTTGAATAAATGGAAACTGCATGAACTTCTTATAATAAACGACACAGCATTTCGGTTGTCTATGTAAAATGTTTGCATGTTTGTTCTAAGTCGTAACTTCCACTGATGCGCCTTAATAATTACTTAACCTATTGTAAAAGATGTAAATACTCTACAATAATTATACTTCATTCGACTTCAGCAATCAGTTTGCAGTGAGTTATCAGTTTCAATGTGTATTACCTTTGTGGCATATTGGTTGAGATTTGAGACTTGAGCGTATGGTGAGCAGTCATGGCTCAAGTCAAGGCCTCAGGGGTCGCGGGTTCGAATCCCGCAGCAGGAACAAAAAGTTTTCAATGTTCCTGGGTCATGTACATGTGACATAATAAATATGTGTATCAATTATCATATTATACCTAATACAAATCTTAAAATATATGAGTAAAGTGTAATAAAATATATTTCCGTTGTCTGGCACCTGTATTATGTATAAATTATAATACATTAAGGGCGGATTCGACCAAACTGGAGTAAAATTTTACTCGAGTATAACTGTCTCCTAATCTAAGAGTAAGCTGGTTTTGCGTTTTTCCAACTTCTAATCCAAGATAAGGTAATTACACGGGAGTCAATATTTATTAGTCCTCCAGTTACTTAGTACGGTGCCGCACTGACGTGGTGTGAATCGTTCATAGATATTATATTATTAATATAATAATATAATCATTATTAAGTATGGCTTACCAACTACAATTCGTAGATGTGAATGACTGCACACGTCTACCCTATATTACTCTGCAGACTGCATTATGTAGTTACTTCTTAGCGTTCTAGATCCCTATAACTAAATAACTAACATTAATAATGATCGAAACTAGTTATCCAAAACTTCAGGCCCTTCGAAATCCTTTTTCCTTAAACAAGAGCTTTATGTCAATTCACGTAGGGTCCACTGTCATAGAAACTCCGAGGTAAAATAAGGCTGAACGCTCTTTAGAAATCGGCGTGGCTGACTGGATTTGAATTCGCATTGATTCGTCGAACTTTTATTATGCGCCACTCCTGACTCCACCTGCCTATTGGAAATTGAAATCAATGGCCACTGGCCACTGCAAAATCTAGAATGTTTACGCGATACAGAAAAAAATGATTAAATTTTCATATTTTGGAGATGGGTAAGTATGTAAGATCACAAAATGTAGATGTTTGCAGGCAGCCTGTCAACTCTCAAAAACGCAGGTTTCGGTCACGCTAACTTCAAACCCACTAACCTAGTTTTTAAGATATTTGTTACTAACAATTTGGGCCTTAGTAGCTCTCAATAAAGAATTTATTTATATTTTATTTATTTAAAGAGTGGGTACTAAGATGGTACTAAGTATGTCGTTAGATTTTTCTCCATTTTATCATTACATCTGTGCTAGAAGCCTCTACTAAAATTAGAGCTGTTAGAAAGAGTTTTATTAGATTAACTAGCTGTTCCACGCGGCTTCGCCCGCGTAATTTAAGAATTTCACGCAACCGTGTCTATTCTTGTGTGTATATGTCCTTCACGTGGTCTATTCTTCACGTTTGCCAAGTAAAATAAAAATGCCTCTATTTCTTCGCTCCTATTAGTTTTAGCGTGATAAAATATAGTCTACGGCTTTTCTCGATAAATGGGCTATCTAAAACTGAAAGAATTTTTCAAATCGGATCAGTAGTTCCTGATATTATCGCTTTCAAATAAGCCCTTTCATATAATTTCTCCCGTTTTTTCCACATTTTCCTCTATTTCTTCGGTCCTGTTAGTCATAGCGTGATAAAATATAACTTATAGCTTTCCTCGATAAATAGGCTATCTATCACTGAAAGAATTTTTCAAATCGGATCAGTAGTTCCTGCGATTAGCGCGTTCAAATAAGCCCTTTCAAATAATTTAAAAAAATCTTTCGAACTTGGATTTTGGTGGAACATACACATTACACAGTGTGTACGACGTGTACTTTTGGCGGCTTTACGTTTTTTGTCTCCATGAAAATTTAGTTTGAATTCAGCGCCGCGCTCCAACGCGCTCTTTGTTTTGGGCTTAGCTTTGGCTGTCGGCAGCAGCCTCCTTTTAATCACTTGTTTATCGATTTTACAATACCGTACATATTTTGCTCTCCGATAGCCCAGATTTTTTTTACTTTTTTACTGCTATCGCCTTTTTCATGGAATACCCCGATTTTACGCATATTACTATGTATATTGATATGTTTATTTATTAAAATTTTAGCCTATGTGTTATTCTGATGTACTAGAGATTGCCCAATGGTCGAAATTCGACCTTACTTGCAACGACATTAGGACTACTACCTATATTTTGTAAAAAATATTGACTTCATCATAGTTTTTTTCAATTCTTGTCTCTGGGACTCAGCTGATCTCAGACTGGCCGTTTAAGCATTGTCTAATTAGTATTTAAAATGAAAAAAAAAAAAACAATAATCCATTGTCAATTTGTTGTCAACAGACTTCAAACATAAATAAAAGAGTATAATTCGTATATATAGGCTTGTCACTCAAAAATCTGTCATTTTTCCTAGTAGTAGTGTCGTAGACCGTAGTGTGTGTAACGTTTTATTTGTTAAAAATATATATGATAAAAGCAATATTTTAAAATAATATTAGCTCGATGCACTCCTTCACCATATAAACTATAACTGTGCGAAATTTCATGCACCTACGTTTCCCCATTTTTCGTAAAAAGGGTTACATAGTTTTTTTTTTTTTTAATCTTATTTATTTTATAAGCCTTACATCCTGAAGATTAAGTCAGCTTAAGAGTTAAGTACATTTTACAATTATATTATAACTATTACCTTAGGACATTAGGGTCAACATATATGATCAAGGACTATTTTTATAGTATTCAAATCTTAGGCTCAGAGAATGTGTAATAAAATTTAAAAGATTATTACTGTGTTTGTCAGTGAACTCTGAGGCTAAGATTCGATGGAACAAAAAGAGGAGGTCCGCCGAAGAACACCCACTGTCTCTAAAATACCAGCCTCGGTTGTTCGTTGATTCTACATTCTAGAATTAAGTGTAGGAGGTCCTCCTCGTTCTGACATATTGAGCAGTAGGGATCGTCTCTTTTTTCATAGTGTAATTAAATTGGTATGTTCGAGTTCGGAAACAAATTGTCAATTCCTTTCGTTTCAAATGTCGTGAAAAAACCAAGGGACGCGCGGTGGTTGGTCTACAATGGATTTATACCAAATACCCTTGTTTTGAGAGCATTCATCGAAATATAATTTGAATTTAGCGTACATGTCTGCTTTGATTTTTGGAAGATGGTCAGTATAGTGAGTGAGTCATCATAAAAAGCGCAACTAGAACCGTCTCCTATCTTGGACCCATCAGTGTAAAGATGAGTGTGATCAGAATACTGTGACTGAATCATGACTTTGCAAAGTTGTTTCAGAACATGAGTGGGTATTTGAGCTTTAGGTTCGTTAACCGTGTTCACTTCGTGTATTATGATCTTATTCCAGGGGATTGATTTAATTTTTTTTTTTTTTATGAAATAAGGTGGCAAACGAGCAAACGGGTCACCTGATGGAAAGCAACTTCCGTCGCCCATGGACACTCGCAGCATCAGAAGAGCTGCAAGTGCGTTGCCGACCTTTTACGAGGGAATAGGATAATAGGGGAGGGTGGGGAAGGGAAGGGAAGGGAATAGTTGAGGGTAGGGAAGGGAATAGGGTAGGGGTTAGGGGATTGGGCATCCGGTAAACTCACTCACTCGGCGAAACACAGCGCAAGCGCTGTTTCACGCCGGTTTTCTGTGAGAACGTGGTATTTATCCGGTCGAGCCGGCCCATTCGTGCCGAAGCATGGCTCTCCCACGTATAAAATTTCACGCGAGAGTAAAAATGGGGGCAAAACTTCAAATTGTGACATAGATAAAATGGAATACTGTCTGTAACTCTCGACCAGAAGTGGCAGTTGATTTTTGCGCCAGTACCTTGTGCCCAAAATTAATGAATCGTTAAATGCTTTGATTTGCTTTCTCAGTATATCAGATTTTCTAGACGAGAGCCTCAGAAAGTATTTATTACTTAAATACTTACATTCTTCTTAACTTTAAATGTGTAATACAAAGCTCACTTTCCATTGCAAAAATTGGGGTGTCGCGAATGAAGCTTCCACAAAGGCATAGACATTGATTTTGAATCACATCCAACCTCTGGAGGAGCCTAGCACTGGCGTTGCCGAAGATAATGCATAATCAAGACGAGATCGAACTAATGCTATATAAAGTCTTCTTAAGTGTATTGGATGGACACCTCCCTTTGAACTGCTTATGCAACTTAGGACATTAACGTACGGAATACATTTTTGGGCAGTTTCAAGAATATGTTTAGTCCAGTTCAGGCGACCGTCCATCCAAACACCCAAAAACTTGACACAATTTGTAACCTCGATTTCCGTGTTATTAATTTGTATACAAATAGTAGGCACTCTGTACTTTCTAGTGAATATACACAGTTTAGTCTTTGATAGCGATATTTCTAATCCTATTTTCTCTAACATAGACATGAATATGTTAAGGCTTGATTGAATGACATTAGCACAGGATTCAAGATTTCGACCGATACAATATAATGTAAAGTCGTCAGCATATTGTGATACTTTAACTATCCTAACGAGTGCGTTGCATATCTTAATAGTATTTATATTAAACAAAACAGATGACATTGGGTCACCTTGAGCCAAACCCTGTCGACATATTCTTGTGATTTCCCTACCATCTCTTAGCCTATATATTAAGATTCTTCGTTTTAAAAATTTTCTAATGTATACACACAAAAGCGGGTCTACGCCAAATTCAAGTAAAGTGGATATAAGTGGTTCAATAGCCACATAATTATAAGCGTTACTTATATCACAGTAAGCGCATAAAACGTATTCTTTGTTTACAAAGGCAGTTTCTGTGTCTACAATAAACCTACTGAGATTGTCTTGACATGAAAAGCCACGACGAAAACCCAAAGTGCTATCGTTAAATATTTTATTATTTTCGAAATGATATTCAAGGCGACGAGTTATCATTAAATTAAAAATCTTACAAAGGCAATTAATAAGTGAGATGGCACAAAAGGTCAATATTATGATTGTTTCTGGGAAAACTCTTGAGAGTACAACTTAAAGATTGATGGACAAGAATGGCTTAACCTCCATATCCATCTGTTCGGTCCTTTCTATATAAAGAATAACCTACTACATTAATTTGATTTTCGTTTTTTAGCCAAGTTTCTGAAAGAAAGCAAATATGTATTTTCTCAGTATGTAAATAGGAATCTAAATCACTTAACTTTGGTATTAAACTTTGGCAGTTCCATATTTATCAAAACCATTACACAAAAATAAATAATTGTAAGTAGGTATATAAGTGTAAATAAATGTATATAAAAATGTATAGTTGCATAAAGTATGCTCTGTGTCAACCTAAAGGTGGCCGAGTTATTTGTTTAGGATTTTTATTACCTACATGTAAACATTTTAGTTTAATTATAATACGTGAGATCCTACTTTTAGGACTACGACTTGTTATATTAGATATCAAGTCTATAAACATTTCAATAAGGGGGTTAATCTCTTCTGTGTAGCTATAAGTAATATCGGATATGTTCTTAACTCCATATGTGCGTCTGAGATATTCTTTGATCTGTTCTCCAGACAGTGGATACGTTTTACCGGAGTCGGCTATAGAAGTTTCCAGGTGTTCCCAATTAATTGAATCTAAATCACGATGAGGCGTTTTCTTCAGTTTCTTCCCACTCTTGGACGTGTAGACCTCGTCTGCGCTAGACTGTGAGGAGTTATCGAAGTCCTCATCGCTGTTTTCTAGGTTAGGTATACATTCTTTGTCCTCGGAATCCATGATATCCGTAGTAGTCGTCGTAGATTCAGTAGGTGGATGTGGACGCTTGAATGTGTTTCCATGGACTCCTGCGTCATTTGATTAAAAATATTTGCGTCTTTAGTGTTGTCCGGGTACTTAGATGCTAGGTGTCCTTCTTTCTTACATATAAAACAAGTCATATAGTGTCCGAAGAGAAGTATAGCCAGTAACTCATTTCCTCAAAATCAATAGATATTTTGTCTGGGATTCGAGTAAAATCCTCTGGTGTTACGTAGACCTGTCTCCGAAAACTAAGGATATGATTGAAGCCTGTGGTTTAATATTCAATTCATTTAATTTCTTCTCGATTTCAGTGTGCGGTATAACGGGGCACACGTTAGATATTATTATACGTTTGTTTCTGTTGATTAGCGGCCGGATAGGTATTTTTTCGTTTTGTATTGTGATGTATTTACTATTATCAATGATTTCATCCACGGTGATCTTCGAAGATAGGTATATACAGATTCTGTTGTTTGAAATTCTTGACAAAAAGCGGATTTGAGATGGGTCTATGATTTTACCTAAAGCTTGTGCGTAGTCTTTAATTTGTACGTTTTCTAAGGCATCAATGATGATAGCTTGATCCTTTTTAGAGAACATGGTTGTTTGTGTCACAGTAGCGTAACTCGGGGTGGTGTTAAACGTTGGAGAGCTCATTTTGTACCTGTAGTCAGAAACCGTTCTGAATGTGTTATAGCCTGTAGGTACTCACTTATTAATGAAAACAATCCGATTCCATCTCGTGGCACTCACGGGTAAAACTCGTAGAAATATAGTTCACTATATTATTATACCGCTCGCAATACACGACCGATCTCGGTAATAGCTTAACGCGGTGTAAGGTTACAAAGTTTTTCTCTCACGTATTAATATACATATAGATAACCTATGTACTTACTATATTTTTGTAAAGTTTCATTAAAATCACTTTTTTTTTAATGAAATAAGGGGGCAAACGAGCAAACGGGTCACCTGATGGAAAGCAACATCCGTCGCCCATGGACACTCGCAGCATCAGAAGAGCTGCAAGTGCGTTGCCGGCCTTTTAAGAGGGAATAGGGTAATAGGAGAGGGAAGGGAAGGGAATAGGGGAGGACAAGGAAGGGAATAGGGTAGGGGATTGGGCCTCCGGTAAACTCACTCACTCGGCGAAACACAGCGCAAGCGCTGATTCACGCCGGTTTTCTGTGAGAACGTGGTATTTCTCCGGTCGAGCCGGCCCATTCGTGCCGAAGCATGGCTCTCCCACGTATAAATATATACGTATAAAATTTTATACTTGCATGTTAAAATCCATTCAGTAGTTTTTGCGTGAAAGAGTAACAAACATCCATACAAACTTTCGCCTTTATAATATTAGTAAGATGAAAGTATTTATTTAGAATTCTTTTCCTAGAAATAGTATCTACGTAATGATATTGATATACTTATTATAATATTTACTTACTTATTGATTATTGTGTTGTTTTATGTTTATTTAAAATGCTTGTGGTACAGGTTCAGTCCAGTCCCTAGAACATTTTTTTTCTTATTACTATCAACTATCAAGCTAATTTTTCGTGAATAGCTTCATTTTGATAAGACGAATAAGAATTTCCTCGGCGAAAATTCTCGAAAGAGGAAGCTAACAGATATAGGATGTAAATTATTGTAATAAGTATTTCGAAATGATGGTCCTAAAATATGAATAATTGTTCTATTTGTAGGACAATGTTACAGTTAAAATATTATATAACGAAAAATTGGTTGGTTAGAGTTTACTTTTAGGGTTCTGTTATCTGTATTTAACAATAAGTACAATCAAATGTCCCACATCAGTACTTGTTGAGTGCTTTTACGCTATGAAATCCTTTGTACAAATTGAACATCGATTATCTCGGTTACCTATTTATGGGATTTACGAGCAGCTTCCCATGAGAACTGCCTTACTGTGTGGAAACGGACATAATATCTAGTTAAAAGATCTTATATATATACTAACAAGTTACAAAAACTTCAATAGCGCGATTCAGACTCATTTCCCAAATGTATTAAAACGTATTTTAAAGATTCCTATTTGTTATAGTTATATTATGCTCCAAGTATAAAGAATTAGATATGCTCAGATTAAAATAAATAATGTAAATTATAATAAAATAAAACTAAAAAAATCAGTGATTCATCAGAGACCTTATTGAAAATTAGTCTTATCTTTCCCAGACAACCGCTAGATGTCCGCAGTGTCAACTGTATGTCAGTTTCTCCTGTGAATGCTAGATGTCTCTTTAGTGCTTCTGCATCGCGCTAGTGGAGCATGACAGCATAGACAAAATGATGGCTGGTTTCTTGTCTTATCAAACAATGAAGCTACCCACGAAAAATTTGCTTGATAATGATTTAAAAAAATTGTGCTAGGGAACGCATTTCCCAAGATTCCCGGAATAATAAATATTTATTCTAAATAAATAAATTAAACCTAGAATACTGCAAGCGTTAACTTAACGCTTATCATCAGCTGGTATGCAATATGCTCGTCGCGACATAGTAGTACCAGAAGTTAGGTAGTCCGTAGTACCAAGTTATGGTTATAGTCCTTTAGCTTTAACTTTAACCAGAGAAAGTCCTAAAAGCGCCATCTAGTGCTCTAAAGACGAGACTTTACAGAAAGTGATTATTTAACTTGAAAAATTGTTATCATGAAGCTTAATTGTTTTAAAAATTTCAATCCTTCATCCTTTAAAGAAACAAATAATATTTATATAACTGCAATACATAAAACTACAGTACTTTTACCGAATTTAAGAAAACGATACAGCTTGTTTCGAATTTTGAAAAGTTTCATATACTGAGCACTAGATGACGCTTCTAGTACGCTGGTTTAAATTTTAAGGGTGAGGGTATTGAGGGTATAAAAAATTGTATTATCCGTTAAAATCGACATGAAAAATATAACACTGTAAAACATAGTAAATTTTCACGAAAAATTTAGATATTATACGTATGATTGGAGGTTATATGGCGTCCTTGGACGCCATATTTAACTTTAACCAGAGATTTGACATTTTGCACTGACTGTAGTTAGAGTTAAAGTTACAGTTATACTTAAAGTTAGTTGGTGCAACCCAACTTAAGTAAAAAAACATATTAGTTATTAAATAAAAAAATTAAGGCAACTACGAAAAATGCCAGTAACGAAACGCATTTGTGTGTAACGTTTCGTTACTCGGTACTAGATGGCGTACCCGTTACTCAGTGCCGAATACATTATATACGGCTTGCTACTAAACAGCTCTACTGCTGAGTGCTGACTGCTGGCAGTGCTGGCTGAGAATAATTCAACAAAATATAACAATATTATTGTTACTAAACTTATATTCAACGTCTTATACATTTTTTGGTTGTCATAATTATTATTATAGAAATAGACAATATTATAATATAAGCAGTGCCGTAAATAGGGCGGTGCCACCGGTGCCCAGGCACAGGGCGTAGACTCTGGGGGGGGCGCAAAAATGGCCAAACCAGGCAGGAGTATTATTTTTTCGGTTTGCTCCCGATAATAATAGTTCCCGCTGCACCCCTAGAGCACGATTCCAACAGTAAAATAGACCTATTGCTTTGGGTAATATAATATCTAAAAAAGCAAGGGCGCAGTTGTAAAAGCTCGCACAGGGCGCAAAAAAGACTGTTTACGGCACTGAACATAAGTACTCATAATAGTATAATAGTGGAGAGTGGAGACAATGAAGGTTTTCCACCTCCAATTTCGTTGAACCTCCATCGATTTTCATGAAAATTGGTGAGTAGGTGGGGGCTAATAACCTATAAGAAACCAAAGTGACATAGTTCTAACTTGCGCTTTTGCCCTGGGAGTGGATGCCAACTCTCTCCGGTAGGAGTGTTAGTGTTCTGTGCCAAGTGCCAACCCTTCTCAAGGGTTATTTTTATAAAAACAACCCCAGGAATCGATAGACACACAAATTTTAAGAAAATTTTTTTATAAATATAGTTTTTGGAATAAATCAATACTGAGTTATTAAAAATAAATGATTATGTTTTTGCGTGAGAAAAATACATGTCTTAAAGCGGTTTTTCATAATTAACTAAGAAACTACAATATAGGTTTTTACGAAAAATGTGTAATTACCAAAATTAAAGCCAATAAAAAAACAAACCAATTTCTACTCTGAAATACCTTCTTATATTAATTCCAAGGGAGCTACAGGTATGTATATTATCTTTCGGTGAGAACCTATAAGCATTGAAATGTATTTTGCTTACTAACTGGCAGTGGGCACTAAACATAACATCAATTATACTGGCACTACATCGCTATGTTCGAGAATTGGCTACCCAAAATAATTATAGTAAATATAATTAGTTACCAAGGCTGTTCGGTCTCTCTTGACGAACGTATTTAAAATATTTATAATTATTTTTTATTAAGTTAATATAATTATTATTATGTAAATGGTAAATAACCAGTACAGGTAAATGTAAATGATATTGCAAAATAAAACAGAGTCCTTAATTTAATATTGTAATATTGGAGTACTTACACTAGAAAATGTAATAAGTACATATAAAGAAACTAAAATAATTAAGCAGATCTATGTTACATATCAAAATATTGTAAAATTTATTGTCGTAAAACTATTGTATAAAAAATATTATAAACTCACTGTTATACTAGAAAATATTGCGAATTGATTGTTGTAAAATTAAAGGTAAATAAATAAAAGAAATCAAAAAATTTAAATACTGTAGTGTAAAGTGGTAAAAGTGTACTATTTATAATAGAAATTTCACTTGTAAAAAGATAAATAAATGTAAGAATTTACCTGTATACTGTACGGGGGAACAAGAAACATTAAAAAAAAAACATAAATAACGGTAAACCGATGCATTTTATGACATGTAGGTACTTCTTTAAGATTTTTTAAAATGCTAAAATACCTTTATAATGAGCATTGTAAAAAGGTAATAGTGCATAAAAATTAAGCAAGTTATGATAAAAAATATAAGACTATGACACTTTCGATTTTTTTTGCAAAAATCCAAAAATATAACGTTCACCATTTCTACAATAATTCAAAGGGGTTTGGGTAATATTGGCGTCATTTTCAAATCTCGCGGCCACTCACCAAACCGGCATATTATGAAAGAACATATCAAGGGGAGTAAACTTTATTATGGGGGACATATAGCTAAACTAAAATCGGAGCCGAGATATTAGGCATTTTAAGTTCGTATTTTCAACTAAACGTAAATTCAATCATAACATGAATATTTAGGAAAATACAATAAAACGGCGTTATTTATTAGCTTAAAGCCTTCCTCGATAAATGGCTTAACCAACACAAAAATATTTTTTCAAATCGAACAAGCAGTTCCTGAGATTAGCACTTTCAAACACACGAACACTTCAACTTAATAATATTAGTATACAGGGTATAACAATACTAAGTGATAATACTTTAGGGTGTGTACTGTGTATGAGTCCCGTGTATTAGAGTTTACTGTGAAAGTAGTAGCGCTGAAAGAGATTTTTTTTCACTTTCGTATGGGGAAACTCTTTACGCCAGGGCGCGCAAATCACAAAAAAATTTTTTTTGGTCTTTCAGCCATGCTCTTTTCAGAGTGAACTTTACACAAGGGCCACATAATGTATACTCTAACTAAAGTATTATCACTTATGTTACAACCTGTAGATATAGATACAAGAACAATTAATTATTCATCTCGTCATTTATTTTTAATTTTAGTTACTCGTACATTTTAGAGAAGACTTATTAATCATTTAACATACAATCTACGCGCCGCGCCGTCATTTAATGAGTTTTTCAACTATTTATTTTGCTTTTGCAAAAAAATGCAAGTCCATTTTTTCTCGAATTTCTTAAAGATTTGATTTTTTTATATTTTTTGTGTAAGTAAATAGTTAATATTTTCATAAGTATATAAAAAAATATATAAAAATGGATTAGTCGCGCTAAAACTCGAAAACGGTTGAACGGATTGGGCTGATTTTAGTCTTACAATATTCGTATAAATCCAGAGAAGATTTTAAAGTGACACGAAGTTCACCGGGACAGCTAGTATTCTATTAAACATTTCTGCAGCTGTACTTCTATAATGAGTCGGGAAGTAGATTAAAAGCTGGACTGAAAATTCTGCCGAAAGCTAGTGGCGTCGGGCGTCATACTACTTTGCATACTGCAAAATTCGCTAAATAATGGAAATAATCGCCATTATATTATGGGAACAACACCCTAGAGTCATTTTACCCACAACACATTAATACACAAGAACAATAATTATAATTGCCTAATATTGCATCCGGCCCTATGAAAACTACTGTCTAATGAAATATAGTCTCAAGTCTGGCTATATTTTAGTCGGACGAGAGTTAAACCCAGTGTGAAAATATGTATGAAAAATTATTCATATTTGACGCGGACGAAGTCGTGGGCAATAGTTAGTGAGAAATATATATCCAACAGATTAATATACCCTTTCTACGCCTGTTTGTTAAGGATAGCTCCATAAAGTAACGTTAATTACTATTGATTTTGTGAACATAAGATGCAAAAATAAATATACTAAAATAATCGTAGCTCAGCTCCGATATTACTTAGAACAATTTTTATTACTAATATATGTTTCTCTAATGTAGTGCTACAAAATAGTTATGGTTTTATCCCTGGCCGCTGGAAAAAAAATGACGCCACAGGTCCATACAAAGTTACCCAATGCCCTTTATGGTTTTCTCCAAAGTTTTTTCTTCATTTTAGCATAAGTGATGACCTCATTTCCTGGTGACCCTGGTGTAGAATGCTTTTTGAAAAAAACAATGATTTAATAAAATCGAAATAAGTAATTCAAATTTTCGTAAATTATCATTTTGTTTTGAACATAACTTCAAAAATATTGAACCTTCGTAAAAAATCGAGCCCCCCTTAAATATTCATTTTATTTTGTTTTTGGTATATTTGTTGCTGTAGCGGCAACATATATTGTATACATAATCTGTGAAAGTTTCAGAAGTCTAGCTATAGCGGTTCTTGAGATAAAGCTTGGAGACAGACAGATAGTGTTGGTAAAAATAGCATTAGCAATAATAATTAATTGTTAAATGCCTATTAGCAATAATTAAATTAATCGTACTTGCTAAAAAATACGATGCTAATATTATCGTGCGTAGCAACAGTCTGCGATCATGATAAAAATCACGTCCGCACTGTTTCGCACCGCGGTGCTCTAACTGTTAATGAATTGCTATTTTTCACTCGATGCGAAATAATACACGACGCGAGCGGTGCGATGCGAACCGATAATTATTCACGATGCCGCGTTTTTAGCAAATAGCAAAGCAATAATACTTAGCATGCTGTGACATCAAAATTAGCATGTTAATGAAATTAATAGAAAATAGCATTAATTCCCACTACTACAGACAGACAGATAGGCTGACAGACAGACGGACGGACAGATAACGAAGTCTCAGCAATAAGGTCCCGTTTTTACCCTTTGGGTACGGAACCCTAAAAATGATAAAGAACAAAATTTGTGTCCGTTTCGGTTCCTGTTTCCGTGGAAATGCCGGGATAAATTGGAGCCTACATTAGTTCAAAATTTCCTAAAAATCCATCCAATAAACAAAATGGATTTCAAATTTCAAATCTTCATCAAAAAGCTACATACTTACCAAAATGACACAAAATCATAATATTTTACATGGTGAAGCCTAGTGATCCCGAAACTGAACGCAAAAAATTAGAAACTTAAGAATTTTTTAAACCCAAAAACTTAGCCCTATCATAGTATAGCGCCTTAATATTACGCAAAAATAGAGAAATTATATAGAATAATAACATTATTCTAGATGTGTTTATGAGAGAAGTTATGAAATTACTGTCGAGTGTCGAAAATGTAGAGTTCTGAAAGTAACCACTTGTTGCAATAACACTTCTCTGCCTAGCTCTGTAGGTAAGATGCTCGGTCTCTGTTTAATATATACTACATGCTGCTGGTTCAAGCCTCAGTCAAAAAAAAATTATTCACTTTTTTATGTATTTCCAATTTTGGTTTTTGTAATGTTTTGCTTGTACAATATTAAATTTTAAAATTTAATGCAATTTTTTTAATCTCGCATTGTTAATTTACAAAATTGAAAACTATATTAAAGTACATTACAGTCTCGACTCTATGGACAGAATAGACATAATAGTTGGTTATGTAACGTGCTATGGAGTTATTATTAGGACATTTAAAAAAGGGACGAAACACACTTGATTTCACTTAGTCATGGCCATGGCCAACCGGTCCTGCGGCTGAATCGCGCTATCGAAGTTTTTTCGCACGGTGAGTATATATAGAGTCGTCGGGACCTCGATCGCGGAGAGTCCGTTTCTACACAGGCAGGCAGCCGTGGCGGGGGACTGCTCTGATCCCCGCCGCTCTGAGTCGTGTTCCGCACTGGTTTTAGGGGTGGCCAAACGCGAACGCTCGAGGTGAACAAGTCGTAACTGACAGTCAAAATGAAGATGATTACTAAAACAAAGTAGGAATTAAGTTTCCTCACACCCACTGTTGTAGAAAATACGACTCTCTTTTGCGTCGCCGAAACATTGTTAAAATATTTTTTTTTACGACTGCAGCAGTTTTATTCTCTTTATATTTTGCTATTCTATAGAATTATGGAAAAATATTAATTATAACGTTGTAACTGTAGTCATTTATTTTACTTTGAGTCTAGTTAATACTTAAAAAAGCTTATAATAATGCAAATGTAGAGCAAGGGTTCGCTCTATACTATATTTTACAATGTTTAACGCGAGATTTAAGCGATTAGTTAACAATAACAAATAACGAAGAGCGTTAACGATTTATTTTTAATATTTAGTAGCTACTGTTTTCACAGTCAATCTTTCGATAAATACTAAGGGTTGCAGACCTAAACAACATTGTTTAAGTCTTGACATAAACATGTTTAGAAGCAGACTCTACTTGGTTGTATAAAATATTTTATTTTTATACAACCATGAACCAAGTAGATTTTGCTTTTAAATATTCACGAACGGTTAATAATTATGAGTAGCCTTGGAGTTAGTAGTTCAAGGTCGCGTCGGGTATCGGTCGCGGGCCGCATATCTTATCGTGACGTCACGGCTGCGTACGCGCAGACATCGTGCTCTACATTCGCCGAGTTTTGTTTGTAGAGCTACTTTTCCTCAAGTATGTACTGACAAATGTCATATTTTTGGTAGAAAAAGAACTCTTCGCTCTTGTATTTTTTATTTCTCGTATCTCTAATGTATACAGTATAGGTATAATATATTTTACCGACAATTTAATAATCGGAATGGAGAACTAGACTCGAATTTTACTATACCTAAAATTTGTTTTAATATAAGTTGATTGTATCACACTCACAAACAAACTTGTGATTTCTACCGACCCAGAATACTTCTATATCATTACTAACTCTACCAAATCCTGAATCGCACTATCGAAGTTTTTTTGCGTGCTGAGTATATATAGAGTTGTTTGTGCGGTTCACACGAGGGTCCGTTTCTACGCAGGCAGGCGGTCGTAGCGGGCACCGCGCTGAGTCCCGTGCTCGTGATCCTATAGTTTCCTGGGTCGGCTATGGTTGAACACTTGAGCTCCGTCTAATGATCATTATCATGGACAAGTTGATGACAAATTAATGTTCTTAATGCAAGTCAGGGAGTAACTATTATTTCCTAACCCCACTGCTGTAGAATATTTGACTCTCTTTTATATTTTTTTGTGAAAAAAAACTATTAGAATTTAATATTTTATGGCTAACTAGCGACCCGCCCCGGCTTCGCACGGGTAAAAAATATATAATCGATTAGTTTTTAATCGAGTAGTTTTTAATCTATACTAATATTATAAAGAGGTAAACTTTGTTTGTTTACTCATAGATCTTCTACTACTACTCGACTAAGAGCTGACGATCAAATCAGTCATGTAGCTTCAGCTGTATTAAAACTCCGTTAGCTACTTCCCTGAACAACCCTTTCTGATAATCTGCGTTCTGACAGGCCGTGGGGGGTGGGTGTGGGAGTGGTGGGGTGGGAAAAAATGAAAAAAAAATATGACTGTCTGTCTGACTGTATGACTCCAGGCTGTATCACAAGGACCGCTATAGATAGACTTCTGAAATTTATATCTATAGATAGACTTCTGAAATATGGAACCCTACGTGCGTGAGTCCGTCTCGCACTTGACCGGTTATTCTTTATTATCTATGTGAAAAAATTATAAATTAACATTTACCATCGCAAACACTATTAAGTCGCTGAAACTACATTTTTTCCAATTTTTCCCAACCCTACTACACCCACACCCACCGCCCACGGCCTGCCAGCACGCAGATTATCAGACAAGGTTGTTCAGGGAAGTAGCTAACGGAGTTTTAATACAGCTGAACCTACATTTTTTTTCTTTTTTTCCCAACCCCACTACTCCCACACCCACCGCCCACGGCCTGCCAGCACGCAGATTATCAGAAAGGGTTGTTCAGGGAAGTAGCTAACGGAGTTTTAACACAGCTGAAGCTACATGACTGATTTGGTCGTCAGCTCTCCGTCGATACTACTGATAGATCTACATTACTACTCAATAGTCAATACTCTGAAAAGATCTAAACTCCTCTGCCGCGAGCGCACCCCCGGCCCCACCTTGGTAGCAGCGCCCACTTCGAAACGGGCGTAAATCGCAATATTTTAATTTCGCCATAACTTCTAAACCAAACGTCCAATTTTAATCAATCACAGACCAAATATTGTCTACATAAACTGTACTTAGAGATGAAATAATTTATTTTGATAAGGATTATTAGCATGAGTAAAATAAATGTTTTAAATGTAGTCCAAAAAAAAATCAAGATTTTTAAATAAAAAAATGGTTGTTGTGCCTCACTTGACATAGATAGGTATAGTGTGTCGCGGACATTTTTGTCGATATTTATAATATCTACATTTATTTAGAACATTGTATGGTTCTATCTTTTATAGTTTAGGCAGCGTAGGCAAAATAAGTAAATTTTCTGGTTGTTTCCGAAAAACTGAAATATCTTACGGAACCCTATATTTTCCAAAATAAAAAGTAGCCTATGTTACTCGTAAATAATGTAGCTTTCGAATGGTGAAAGAATTTTTAAAATCGGTCCAGTAGTTTTTGAGCCTATTCATTACAATTAAACAAACAAACAAACAAAGTTTACCTCTTTATAATATTAGTATAGATATTACATGTAACAGACTATTTATTGGTAACAAAATTTATTAAAACTAAATTATAACAGTAACCAGCTCTATTATTTAACCACCAATAGAGCTAAATAAAAATAGCATCTACCTATATATTAAATCTAGTTAGCGATGTTCGTAAACCTTAATAATAAATTATTATAATTCATAAAATATAATTATTGATGAAACTGACAATTTATTGCATAAGTTTTAACCTCAGCAACCCATAGACAACTGTATACTTCCTACTCCTATCTTCTTCTGATTAAATTCGTTGCGGGTCCCAAGACTGCTTTAGCATGTCCGAGGGACAGGCTCACTGAGATCATATCAAAGGGTTTTCATGGTTGGATACCGCTGTCGATCCTGGTGACACAGGAGACACAGTGGGGGAATGTGTGGTGGGCCAAAGCCCGTATAAAAAAAAAACCCATACATATAAGCATAGGTACTTAACGTTTTCATTTTAAAATATTATTAATAAAAGAACCATAGATTTTAATGTTTTCATCGTATATTTTACCGCCAGCCGCCGGGCCTGGGGTCCGTTATGAAATTATCATATTGAAATGGCTCATAAAATTAATATTATTAATTAAGCTGCATTGTCAGGTTTTCGGATGCAGCTAGGGTTGCCATCACCTTTATTACCGTCGCCGGTCTAGCACGACAAAAATCCCGGACATTTGGCTGAAATATGGCTATTTCCCCGGACACCCATTTAAAACTATTTACTACTAGTCCCAATTTTTTCAACAAAAAATTGTTAAAATTTGATTATTTTAAGTCCTTGAAATCGTACATGATTTTGATCAAAGATTAAAGAAAGTGTGTATGCTTAGCGAGTTTTTATCTTTCGTTCATTGGACCTGGCTAAAAAGTTGGATTTCCCACAACAAAAGTCTCCGGATTTCACCCGGACACTTTTTAAAAACCCGGCCGGACGGTCCCCGGACGCCCTTCAAACTAGGACAAATTCCGGAAAATCCGGACGGATGGCAACCCTAAATACAGCTGACCACAACCGTTCATTTGCAAAAACGTTCTGCTTTACATTCATTCAACGTAAACTTAACTGACTTTAAACCAACCCGATTTTTTTCCATTCTATATTTCTGTTCTTAAAATTAGGTATGTAGGTACTTAGTTTGCTACTTTAAGATTTTAACGATCGTCGATAAAACACGAATACAATGACATTTTCTAAAAATGATTCCTAGCTAGATCGATTTATCGCCCCCGAAACCCCCTATATACTAAAATTCATGAAAATCGTTGGAGCCGATTCCGAGATTCCAATTATATATTATGTATATACATATATTATACAAGAATTGCTCGTTTAAAGATATAAGATATCCAAACACAGCGTAATGGTATTTAAACACACATTTTGGGTACATAAATATTATTCTAGGTCCTAGTATATAGGGGGATGTGTAAAGAACTTGATGATATACCTAATTTTGAAACCTGTCAAATTACTTTCGTACTTACTACTTAGCTTACATTTGCTATTACTTATTATTATATTAATGATGATATTAATGAATTATATATAGGTAGACCAACCAGTACGAGTAGAAACTAGGAACAATCGACGTATAGTTCTTAGTTCTTACTTCTTACTGTCGAAACAAGCTTCAAGCTATTTGTCTACAACGCGAAAATCGTAAACGGAATGCATTCAAATTGGCGGACTTTTACGGACATTTTAAAATAGGATGACAAGACAGACATGCCTTTGTCTCCGGTCCCACTTTGTTGCGGAATCCTTTGTGCGACCGAGTGACACACAAAACGAAGATCAGCGTGCTTACCTGGTGATTGGCAATTTATCGCCGACCGACGGGGCTTCCCCCGTAATAGTCCCTTTTGAATGCGTACCCCTTACGTTATTGCCGTTTTGTAACGAAATTGGCTGTTTTATTCACGTTTTTTGTATATTTGCTGTGTTTTCATACAGAAAAAGAGCTCGTGTTCTACAAAATTCGCCCGCAACTCCGTTGCGCCTAAATTCGATTATCACGCGGAAACCGTACATTTTCCCGGGAGAAAAGTATTCGATGTCCTCTAGCTCTAGACTAGTAAAGTATCTCCATATCAGTAAAATCGGTCTAGCCGTTTGGGCGTGAGGAGGTAACAGACAGACATACACACTTTCGCCTTTATAATATTAGTATGGATAGAATAAACACTGTCTTTCCCCAAATTTTATGTCTAATTCCCAAGGAAAATGTTGACCTAAACTGAAAATAGTAGCAGTAAAAAGTACACGAAATTCGTTCTAAATGCTGTTTGGCAAATCTGAATTCTAAGTCCTAACACGTCGTCTCCGGGGGCCGGCGTGACGAGAGCTGGATGCTCGCCCCGGCCCGTCCGGCCGTAATTAACGAAGGCGCGAATCTCGTTTGACTGCCGCGGAATGAAGTATTTTTGTTCGGGATTATGAGTTTCACAAGTCAGAAACATTAGCCGGCAAATTGAAAGACTCAACATCCTCAATGATTTATGCTTTTAGAGCTCTTATTTATCACTGTTATATGAATTGGGTTATGCCAGATTTCACTAGATATAATATTGGACTCGTCAAACATGTAGGCACATATAACAGTACTTACAGTCTTACAATATGATGTTTCATGTTAATCTTTATATATTATGTCGTAGGATGATTTGATAAATCCGTGTTTTCGCGAACTCCCTAGAATTTTCGCGAAAATTCGATTTATCAAATCATCCTACGACATCGTAGGATGATTTGATAAATCCGTGTTTTCGCGAAAATTCTAGGGATTTCGCGAAAACACGGATTTATCAAATCATCCTACGACATATATAAAACTCAAAGGTGACTGACTGACATGGTGATCTATCAACGCACAGCCCAAACCACTGGACCGATCGGGCTGAAATTTGGCATGCAGGTAGATGTTATGATGTAGGCATCCGCTAAGAAAGGATTTTGATAAATTCCAACCCCAAGGGGTTAAAATAGGGGATGAAAGTTTGTATATAATAATACTTCTTAACGCGATCGAAGCCGCGGGCAAAAGCTCGTATTAAGTATATTTTTACAGTAGATGACTCGGCCGTTCTCCATTTTTAACGAGACTAACAAAATTATATTTTAATACGACAAATCGCTCACAGAAAATATAATAATAATAATTATTAATGTTCGCATTTTTTTTTGCTGTCAATATTTTTTTTAAAAAAAAAGGGTCATATTTTCTACGACAGTGGTGGCAGGATGACGTTCCTGCGGAAGCACATTGGTTCATTTCTCATTGCTGACAAGGGAATAAATCCCAGAACTTGGATGGGAGAGCACTCACAACTCCCTAGCGGGGATAAGAGCCGCCACGACTGCCATACTGCGTAGAAACGGACCTTATTCACATTTGTTCATCGGGGGTATATATACTCAGTGTTTAAAAAAACTTTGATAGTGCGATTCAGGTGCAAAAGCTTTTTACCGTTTATTGCAGTATTTTATTAATTTTTAATCATTAATTACTTAATATTTTTATCATTAACTAGCTGTCCCGGTGATTTTCGTGTCACTTTTAAAACCTTCCCTGGACTTCTACGAATATTTTAAGACTAAAATTAGCCCAACCCGTTCAGCCGTTTTCGAGTTTTAGCGTTACTAATATAATTGAAAAACCATTTTTATATATTTGACTTTTAAGTATTATCACAAATATTTTGTATGGGAGTATAGAAAAGTGTTGTTTTTAGACTTTTTCAGGAAATTTTAATTTTTTTTTTTTTAGAATTTTTTGCTCCGTAAGAACCATCCTTGTACTTCAAGGAATATTTTAAAAAATAATTAGCGAAATCGGTCCAACCGTTCTCAAGTTTTGCGCTTAGCAACACATTCAGCGACTCATTTTTATATTATAGATTTGTCGTAACATAATCTGTTGGGAAATAAAATAATTTAGTTTTTTTAACTAATAAACTAAGGTAAGTACTTATACCTATTGAATATTATGTTTTCCTTGTAAAGTGTTCTGAATTATTCATAATTATAATATTATATTACCATAAATATTTTTATTATTTTTTTAATTTTATATTAGACATGTAAAATTAATACTAATGACCAAGGAACATCTAATTTCTAAACTTTCTAGTGCCGGCGGTAGGATTCGAACCCGCGACCCCCGAAATAGGGTGTGTCAGTTTTCCAACTTTTGATTTTTTACATAATAAGTACTACCAAATGGTTTTCAAAAGTTGTATTTGTCTGCACAACTGCATTTATTTTTTCTAATTAAGAGTTTGGCGTGCTCAAAGACCTTGTAATTTCGAAAAAGGCACAAAATCAGACAAAGAATTTTTTTTACTATTTGCAATTAGAAAAATAAGAACAACGGACTGTTTTAATATTATTAACAATGTAAATAATATCTAAAAAATATTTTAGACGTTATACGACTCTTTCTTATATTTTATACTTAGTACTTACATACCCGCGCCCTGTTTTTTATTGACCTCATTCAACTCTTACAGTTTCCACTTAAAGCGGTATTTTTCAGTTATCTGAGTGGTTCAATTGTAATTTGTGAGCTAATTAACAAATAGGAATTAGTAGGTAATTTGTTTCGTTTAATTTGATAAAACGTTTAAAATCACTTCAAAACCTGAAGGGGGTGACAGACGTGCGACTGGTGCGACTTATGGCTCGACGATCTATTAGACCTGGATCCCAAAAGGCAGCGACCTATGTGGTCGCTGCCAAAAGGATAAGACATAACTTACTTTCAAATGGATGAAACCATAGGTTCTTGGTAGTGCCTCGTGTACTTAGAATACCTGCGAATTTGTGTAGCTCTAGCTGTGACACCTGGTCAGGTACCAGGTAACAAAGTTGACTTAACTTAGACTTAAGTCTTAAACTTTATTTTCAAATGGCTAATATTTATATATAATTTGTAGATTATTGTTCTGAACTAGTATCATGTAGTGTAAGACCAAAACTATTATAAGACGTTTCAAAAAATAACTTTGTTGCTATATTTTTTTAAAGGCGTTGTTTTTATTTTATATAAAAATATAACACTTTAGAAAACAACACGATATTGCAAGAATTTATTTTTTTACTAGCTGTTGCCCGCGACTTTGTACGTGTCAGCATACTGCATAGTATAACAACAAAGATGGATAATTTTCCCCTCTTTCCTTACCCAAAGGATAAAAACGAGACCCGATAACAAAGATATTTCAGCTTGTCCGTCTGTCTGTCTGTCCATATCCAGACTGTACCTCCCCTTTCTAACATGTAGTGAATATTATTAAAGTATGAATATTATTGGATATTTTTGGTCATATACCTAGTCAAGTGCCTACTTAGCTGTTAGACCCAGATCCCAGAGCGATAAGACAACTTACTATCACAATATGGATTGAAACCTTAGGTTCTCAGTAGTTCCTTATGTACTTAGAATACCTGCGAATTTGTACTCACTCACTCATAATGTGTAAAAATGTATGTCTGTCTGTAACCTCTTCACGCCCAAACCGCTTAACCAATTTTGCTGAAATTTGGTACGGATTTAATTATTAACCACAGCTGAGCCACAGAGATCGAGAAAAGTAGCCATGCCTAATCTATACATCTATATATCTATACATATATACATATACATACATACATACATACATACATACATACATACATATAAATAAAATTGGAGTGTCTGTAATATTGAAAGAACCGTTTTTTACTACATGCATAAGAATCTATATACGCTACGTATGTAAAAATTGTAAAAAATGTTGTTTTGGTGTATACCAAAACAACATTTTTTACAATTTTTGTCTGTATGTCTGTCTGTCTGTTTGTTCCGGCTAATCTCTGAAACGGCTGGAGCTATTTTGCCGGGACTTTTTTTGGTAGATAGCTGATGTAGTAAGGTGTAACTTAGGCTACTTTTTAACCGACTTCCAAAAAGGAGGAGGTTATATTTTACTTTTTTCATATTTGTTAGCGGACTATCCATCTTTGTTATTATACTATGTTGACGCGGACGAAGTAGCGGGCAACAGCTAGTAATAAATAAACTTAATACTTACTGTGCGGTGTGCCATTGTCATATAACATATTGTTATGAAACTGTCGCAAGACCTTTTATGATCTTTTTCTTTGAGGGGCTATAAGCCATAAGCTCAGCACAGGGGCGACCTTTTGTTATCCTAGCCATACAAAAGCGCCTGCCTGCATCGCGCTATCGAAGTTTTTTGGCGCGTCGAGTATATATACCGAGTTTGGGGCATACTACATGTGGGTCCGTTTCTACACAGGTGGGCAGTCGTAGCGGGCACTGCTTTGAGTCCCGCCGCTCTGAGTGGCTATACGCACTGGTTTGTGGGTGGCCTAAGCGAACACTCGTCGAGCTCTCCAGTCTATACAGATTGCGAACGATGTCCTTTACAGACGAAAGTCTAATGAATGGTAGGAACGCTAGTTTCCTCACACCACTGCTGTAGAACATTCGACCCCTTTTTGCAATTTTTATTAATTAACCCATCAAGCCCCATAAAATCACCGGTGAGTGAGACACAATAGAATAACAATAGATTTCGAGGAATCCACGATCGAAGGATGTCACAGATATACCTACTGAAGAAAAATATATATGAATGGCGCCTCTGAAAGGCTTTTTGGAGCCATTTTAGAATTTTAGATAGGCCAATAGATGGCGCGCCGCACGCTAACTTTTTCTTGATAATTTATGTTACAAGTCCTTATCTTTGACAAAGACACAACATTTGGAGTTATGTAGATACTTAATAGTGTAAACAAATTAATACGCACAAACATTTTTCTACGGCGTACTTTAAGCTAGACTCGGCGCTAAGCCCTTCATGGATTAAAAATTCAAATTAAAACTTGTATAAAACATAAATCCCTCAGAATTAACAAGTTTAAACTGTAGTCTGTATTCCGTAAAGTGGAATTGGTCGCAAGCTTTTACTTAGTTGGATTCTAATTTCATTAGTTTGTGTGCTCGGAGTTAGTTATATTATATTTCGGCTAAACTCGATGTTCCACTGGTTGTAAATTGTAACTCGCAGATAATACTCTACTTAGTAACACTATGTAGAGCTATAACTGCCTACTAGGTACATTAATTGATAAATCCCTAATATACTTACCGTAACATTTAGATACTATTAGGAATGAGTTACTTACCTGAAGTACTTAGGGTGGGTTGCACCAACTTACTATAACTGTAACTTTAACTATAACATTAACTACAATGCAAAATGTCAAAGTCAATAATGGACGCCATATTTAACGATAACCTTGAGCTCGACAAGGCTTTAAATGAACGTGGCGATAAAAGGAACTAACGCTGTCATCATACAAAAACGCCATTGTTGACAGTTCTTTACCAGCAGCGCCCCCGCCCACGTTCATTTAAAGCCTTGTCGGATCTGCTGTCATCTGCCAAATTCTATGGTCAAAGTTTAGGTTAAAGTTAAAGTTAGCCTAACTATAACCATAACTTTGACCATATTAAGTAGATAATTATAAATAATAGCACTTAATTTTTTTTAAATTCAAATTAGTTTTTATGCTACGTTTCTTGGACATCGAATAATAATATAGACGTGTAAATTACATCCACAGTCCTATTTGGTGCGTTTGACAAATTCCAGGAACTTATTTTTGTGCTTTAATATTCTAAAAGTTTTGATTCCGGCGCGGCGGTGGAAACCTCTAATCAGAAGTTTAAGGTCCGTCAAAAATACATGCGGCTTGTTAGGGCCTATGCAAATTGTGCCTTTTGTCAAACAATCTCCCATCTCCAAGCTAACGAAACATCGTTACATGGAGGAGTTTGGGCAAACATTATCAAATCTGTCGTATTTGCACTCCGCTTGGGGCGCTTAATTAAAACATTTATTTTCCCATGCCCCTCGCAGAATTGTCTACAAAATTGTACTGATAATATTCGAAGATTTATTTCAGTTACGTTATAACATAAATGGGAGAGTGTAAGCCCTTAACACCCATAGATGAACAGATTTTGATAGAACTTGCTTTAACTTTGAGTCCCGTGTGAAAGGACATTGTTCATCTCTTTTAATAATATCATCTAAATAAATCATAGAACTTTGAATTATTTGAAAGGTTCACTTTATCAAAGACGAACCTTTAAATTGAAACTATTTTTTTAACGAGTACGAAGATAGATGAACGATTGAATGATAGAAATGATTTGTTAAGAGCATTTGTCGCCGCCCGCCGGAGTCGCTGCCACTTACTGAATTAAGGACATCGAAAAAAATTCTACCCACAATTTTTCTTGTCACCTTTTGACTTTTGTATCAAAGGCCTGGAAGATTAATCGAGTTTTAAGACCGAAAGACTAAAATAGCGGATAAAATGTATTGATAACATTCATCATACCGCCTACTTTAATCTCAAAATGAGGGATTCGAATAAAATAAATTTTGCAAGAACACCTCTACGTTCTGAGAGTTCAGATACAAATTGTGAGACGATTTCCACTCCAGGCGCACCGACTACCGAGCCCTTTATATTCTCTTCCATTACATCGCCATAAATCTTCCAAGAAATTCAAGTTTAATTCAAAAGAATTTTTAATTACACTACTCTTTACAAGTTTTTCATCAAAAGTTGGAAGCAGTTTTCTTTTGTACCTACGAGCTAAGCCGCTTCCCCGGAGTAAATTTACTTTAATCTGCTAACAAAGGATTTACGGGATAGTTGCATGATGTCTGGAATTATAGTATCTTAGACTACGAATAATAAAAACTAATCTTAGATTAATTGATTAATCCTTGGACTATAAAAAAATTCTAATGCCTTGTTTTGCTCGTCTTAAGTTCAAATTGATTCTCCACTCTTTTACATCAACCTCCATTCCTTTACTATTGTATACGATCTACTCTAGAGCAGTAATTGTAATTTTATAAATATTAAATAAAATGTAATAATAGTATGTACTCAATACCCATTTTATTATTTCTTATGTTTTAATATAAATCAAACACATGGAAGTGTAAAAAGTATTGTAAACCTTCAGTTAGGTTTACAATACTTTTTACAATTATTTTGTTTTTGACCTCGGTGTCAGTTTTTCACAAATATTATTATGTAGAGACCTATGCGCTACGGGCTCAATATTAAAAATAATATCCATATGTATGCAGTATACTGTATAGATAATCCGACCTAATCATATTCCTCACCTTCGAGATTAAATTACAAAACGGTGATTGCTGTGATTCCATGCTACAGATTTATCAAATTTAAATTTGATATTCATCTTAATTTAACCTTCTCTCTTGGGTTTAATTTTTCAGTTACTTATTTAAAAAAATATAGTTAAATCTTTTTGTATAAGTATTTCAAATACTTTACAAATAATATTATCCTTAAAAAAGTAATTACTTAGTTCAATAAAAAAATAAATGTAGTAAAGAAATACAATAATAAAGTTTAGTTAGCCAGCGACAATTCGTTCTACGCCTCTACGGCAAGTAATAGTTCAACGTTCCGAAGTTCATTGAAGCGATTTCATAAAAGTTCGAATCAATGTCACAAAGGGTACGGTAACCGTAACTCAATAAAGTCACTCACAAAATCCTGAAAATTCTTTAAATAAACAGTCTAACTAACCATATTGGGACTTATTTTATTTCACCGAGAAATTGTTCGCTAAAATCGGGACCTTTTTCTGTTATTGTTGACTTCCATTGTAAGCAAAATTGGATTAAAACTTGGGTCAGATCCTTTCTCGATACAAATGGTTTGCGGCTCGCTGAGAAATAACACGTATCCTGTGTAGCATTCGTCTCGCGTGACCGCTATATTTTAACACAAAACAAAATTAAAAGAGAAACATTAACTAAGTACCGAAACAACACAAAACACATCGAAACATTTCAAAAAGTTTGTTTATTTCGAACTTATTTTAGACAAGCATTTTAGTAAACTGTGTAGAAGAAGAATACTATATTATATAATATTACGGTTATTAAGTAGTACATAATATTAAAAAATTAAAACCCGATACATACGAGCATTCTTAATTACAAAAATCATATTAATTAGTTTTTTATGATTTTTATGTAAAACACTTTTGAGAAATCAATGATCGTTCAAAATGTACGTAGGTTACACAATATAATATTCCTGTATAATGTATAATATTATAATACTCGGATACGTTTTTAACGATTGTAATCTCGGAGATGACAAAAAAACACAAAGCTCTTCATTATAAAAAATATACTCGCAATTTATCAAAACAAATTGCCCGAAAACAATTTGGCAGCGCCATTCTAAATCAAACAAAGGTCCCAAGCACAAAACAATTGTTTTAACCCCTTATATTTTGTTTATGAATTTTGAAACAAAAATATACAACGTAATAGAATTATCCCGCCCAGAAATAGAGTCGTGGAGCTTTTGAGCTTTGAATTTATTTAGGAGCTTGCAGCTGACTCCTGACAAACTCGAAGAAGGTGCTTCAGGAATCAGATGCTATTCAGAGCAACTATTATTGCCAAAAAAATGATATCCTGGGGTTTAGGTACAATTATATTTAGGGTGAGTTGCACCAACTTACTTTAACTATAACTTTAACTTTAACCATAACAAAATGTTAAATGAACTGTCAAATCCCTAGTAAAAGACTTGTACTATTATCTATTCTGTGGTAAAAGTCCATATAATGGACGCCATATTTGACGATAACCTTAACTATAACTACGCCTCCGGTGCAACCCACCCCTAGACAATCATTAATGTGCTTGCCAAGATGTTTTTATGGAAATACTATTATATTATTATACAGGTGTAACAAAACTAAGTGATGATACTTTAGGATGTGTACGTGTTCCTCATAGAGAGTTTACTGTGAAAGTAGCAGCGCTGAAAGAATTTTTTTTTTTTCACTTTTGTATGGGGAAACTCGTGACGCTGAGGCGCTTGCCCATACAAAAGTGAAAAAAATTTGGTCTTTCAGCGCTGCTACTTTCACAGTGAACTCTCTACAAGGAACACATACACATAGTTTTGTTACACCTTGTATATACAAGTTTTCACATGTAATATACATAATACAATACGCACGTTGTACGCAATAGTCATTAGTAAAGCAATTCTCGGGGAGTATGCCGGTGAATATAGTTAGGGAGCGCTCAAAGTTACGTAATTAAATAATGTCGCGGTACACACGGCTAGGCCTAACCTGGTTATAGACACCCACAGGCAGTTAGTGCCTGGGCTTCATGCTTCAGCTATCACCGTGATCGGATTAGCTCACTTCATTTCCCGCCGGTCGGATTCAGATTCTTTTTTCGGTTTCATGTTTTATCAGAATTTCTGTTAGGGCGCGATCAGACGTGCGCGTGTTCTACAATGGGAGATCGCAGACGACGGATTTTTTGTGCCATCGACTCTGTCGTCTGCGATCTCCCTATAGCGTATGGGAAAACACGCGTGCAGCACGCGCTGAACCCGCGCAGAACCCGGGCGTGTGTTTTCCCATACGCTGTAGTACAACCCGCTACTAAACTACCATTAGTGTCCGAAGCTTCGGCTTCGGCTTCGGCGGCCGAACCCTTCGGCAAAAAAAACCATCTTCGGTGAACCTTCGGCTTCGGCCTAAAACCCGGCCGAAGCCGAAGATTTCGCCGAAGGTCCGAGCAACCGTCGAAATTGAACGAACTGTTACGAAAGACTGTGTGAAATGTGAATCGTGAGAGAGCGACGCGACGGACCGGTCGTGTATGGAGAGGGCGCTGGGAGTCACTGTCAAATACAATAAACAAACACTAACTTCTTAATAAATCATTTAATTTTTTTGTAAGAAGTTACTGTTTGTTTATTTTATTTTTTAGTCTAGTTTCAGTCTTGTCGAGTAAAACAAAGACTGATTGATTGGTCTAATTATTATTACAGTCAATATATATATATATATATATATATATATATATATATATATACAGTCAATAAAGTAGTTGTAGAATGCGTGAGCGGGAACCTAAGAGATTTCTGCTGGAACTTATTCCGGGTGCTTAGGTACAAAACATACTAAAAGTCCTTAAGTCTAGGAGGTGAGCAGGAGTGAGGGGAGGGTTACAAAAGTCAAAATTTCTAGTTTTTGGCTAATAACTAAAATACGATGCGTTGTAGCCAAATTCTGATTGAATAGCTTTACCGCTTCTATGCTTCGTTCAGTAAGTGAGAGGGCTGTAAACACATCCCCATCCCCTCCTTACACCCCTTGACGCGGTAACGCACCAGTAGCAGACGACGCAAGGCCTTACGTTAACCAGTTTCCATCAGATGGAACATACACTAATTATTGTTAGCCTGCTTAGTTAAATGTATGAAAAACATTCAGGAACGAACTGGTCGGCTACATTTTTTCCTACAATTACCTACATTTTGTAAACCTTCTGTAGTAAACCTTCAATATTGAAGTTTTAAAATAATTTTAATATTCATAGTAGCTTGTAGACAATTTTGAACAAAATTAATTACTAAGAGTCGAGATTAAGATTATAAACCTTCGGCTTCGGCTTCGGCCGAAGGTTGTGGCGATTGCCGATTAATCGACTTCGGCTTCGGCTTCGGCCAAAAATAGACCTTCGGTCGGACACTAACTACCATAAATTAAATTATAAAATTATGTTTTCATGTTCTTGTAATACTGTATATATCCGGCCGCACCCAGAGACATCCATACTAATATTATATATGCGAAAGTGTGTCTGTCTGTCTGTTACCTCGTCACGCTCAAACAGCTGAACTAATTTTGCTGAAATTCGGCATGGAGATACTTGGAGACTCGGGAAAAGACATAGGATACTTTTCATCTCAGAAAAAATTAAGGTTCCCGCGCGATAAACGAATTTTGGCGCAACAGAGTTGCGGGCGTCATCTAGTTATTAATAACTTTTTTATCTAACAAAGACTTATATTAACTTCACAGATTTCCTGTCGAACTTATAATTAAATTAAATTACTTAGTATCTAATCATCTAATCTATCTAATCTAGTCTAGTCTCTGAGCAACCGTAAATAACTAGAATTACTAAATTATATAAGCGCTAAAATACACGAATATTATAATGGACAAAGTTCAAAGAAATTATTACATAAAACGAATGTACGATAAAGCCCACATTTGAAGTTTTGAATGTTAAGTTTTAAGTTATCGTTCTCTGCTTTTGAGTCGCGGGTACAAAGAAACTTGGAATAATTTGACTGTGGGGATAGGAGATTACTTTTTGATAAACGGCGTGGTCACCGAATCGGCGAATACATCAAAATTTGGCCGTTTGCTCAAATATGCCGTATGCGATAAAAGTGCGAAAATGCACCGGTACGAGAAAAATTATTAAAAATGTGTGCTTGTAAAATATTATTTAAAAAGCACACAAAGCAGCAATAGTTTCAAAAATTAATACTTTTAGCAGAGCCTACCAATATGGTTAATACGATGATCATTTTACAGAGATGTATCCACTTTATTGTCGGATGAAAGTGTTTCTGTACCAATTAAGCTGCGACCCCCTTAAACTTGTTCTAATAACTTATTTTAATCAAGAGAATTCTTAAGCTGTTTTTACAAATAGCGCTAGCTTTGAAAGCGTTTAAGCCAGCACTTAGTTCCCGAGGCTTTGCTTCTTTAAGCTGGATTCCAACTTAGTTATTTTAAAGTTTATTTTAATTTTTCATACATTCTTATGCTCGGGTTGAAGTAATTAAAAAGGTGGGTATGTAACTCCTTAATGAGTTGAAGACGTCGAGGTTATTTCGTGTTGATAAGACATTCCCATTTTAATAAGAATTAGAGACGAAGTATTTGCCCGTATTAAGCAGAAAGTAATACCAACATAATCGTTCTAGAAACAGCTTTGTTATTTAATTATTTATTATCATGATTTAATAACCCCCTAATTCCAAACATTGTGCTATTTTTTTTAACTTAGTGCACAGAAATAAGAATAACTAGAGGAATCATAATATTAATACGCGAACGAAAAACTTTGTAACCCTTTTTACGAAAAATGGGGAAACGTAGGTGCATGAAATGTTGCACAGTTTTAGTTTATATGGTGATGGAGTGCATCGAGCTAATATTATTTTGAAATTATGCTTTTATCCTACGAATAATAAAAACTAAGGAAACGTAACTCCCATACTTCAACCGTTTTAAATTTGGCTCCTTTTCGAACACTAAAATATGACAATTCAGATTTTAGCCAAGGTCGTATCCCAGGTAACGTATCATTATTTGACGACCTCTGTGGCTTAGTGGTGAGCGCGTTGGTAGCTCAAGCCGGGGGTCGCGGGTTCGAGTCCCGCCGACGGAACAAAAAGTTTTCAAAGTTCCTGGGTCATGGATGTGTATTAAATATGTGTATCATATAATAAAAATCTTAAATATATGTATAGTATAAAAAGTATTAAATTTATTTCCGTTGTCTGGTACCTGTAACACAAGTCCTTCAGGTACTTACCACAGGGCCAGACTGACGTGGTGTGAAGCGTCCATAAATATTATTATTATATTGCGCGCCGGACGACAGCCTGCGCGGTTATTGTCATTGTCATAGTTATGAAACAAATAATTGTCAAAAGCGGATAGTATTATGCAGTATACACCAAGCACATCTACTATCACGAAGAAACGAGCACATAATAATATTATTATTTTTAAATTAAACATTTTCCTCTGATACTTAAGACATCAATAATAATTATAATTTAGGTACGTGTAATAATTATAAACAAACCTTGTACGACTCGGGCGAATCTAAAACTCTCCGAGCACCTAGAGAAGACGTTTTCAGATTACAAAAATCTATGTGCTAAATTATTACAGAATTGAAATTAAAAACTTATGTAACTCAAAATTAATATAATATTTTAATAACAGTTTTTTTTTTTTTTTGTTCATTTACATTATTAAAGGAAATACTTATTTGTTTTTGTCGGTTGAACGTAATTTATTACATTATGTTTTTTTTTTTGTTTTGTTGTAAAAAAATCAGTAGCAAGAAATATGAGAATACCCATATCATCTTAAAACGCATTTAGTATAATATCAGCCAGAGCCCAGACCCTAAAATTTCGTTTATGATTAAATTGTTACATCTTGCTGTCCATGGCGACTGTAAAAATTTTGTAATTATATTATTTTTTGATTATTGCACTTTTAGAATAACATGTAAATATAATAAGACAAACACAAAGAGACCAGCTTAATTTTATGCAAATACCCTAGCATCCAACTTAAATAAACCATATTTTTTGGGTCGACAAAAATACAAGAAATATAAGCGTAATTTTAAACAATTCACTTACAGATGAAAGGTTATTCCTGTATTAAAAGTCGTATCTGTATGACTTCTACACCTTATACACCATTTCACGGGGCATTTAGGCATTTTAACAACAAAAATATTGTAAAAAGCTACTTAAAAAGTAAGTAAACAACCCTATGTAAACAAATTGTAAAATGAGTTTGACAAAATTGTCATGTCAACCTGGTTGAATGTCACTCGAGTATATACAGGCTGTAACAAAAATAAGTGATAATACTTTAGGGTGTGTACGTGTTCCTTGTAGAGAGTTCACTGTGAAAGTAGCAGCGATGAAAGACGAAAATTTTTTTTCACTTTTGTATGGACAAGGGCCCGAGCGTCACGAGTTTCCCCATACAAAAGTGAAAAAAAAATTTGGTCTTTCAGCGCTGCTACTTTCACAGTGCACTCTCTACAAAAAACACGTACACACCCTGAAGTATTATCACTTATTTTTGTTACACCCTGTATACACGAAAAATGTGTACCGAACACATGCATAAATATGCATGTGTTCGGGTCACATTTTGTAGCCTTTTGGTGCACTTTTTTTGAAGGAGTTACTCTTCCTTGGTTTTTATTGTTCGTAGCTTTTATCATACATTTTTTTTAACAAATAAAACATGAGAAATGACAGATTTTTGAGTGACAAGCCTATATACGTAGTATATGACATTCTCTTTGCCTATATATATGAATTATACTCTTTATTTATGGTTGAAGTCTGTTGACAACAAGTTGACAAATTGAAAATGGATTATAGTATTTTTTTTATTGGATCTAAGATACTATTAGACAATGCTTACACGGCCAGTCTGAAATCAGCTAAGTACAAGAGACAAGAGTTGAATAAAAAAGATAAAGTCAATATTATTTTCATAAAGTTTGTAAAGTTATTTTTTACAAAATATAGGTAGTAGTCCTACTGTCGTTAGAACTAAGGTCGAATTTCGACCATTGGGCGATCTCTAGTAATTATTATTATCTGTCATATTAAACAGAAACCCCTTTAAATAAAACTTACATACTTCGTATGCCTAAAACTAAGCTTTAACAATGCAATAGCCGCTATTGAACAACGTACCTATAGTTTGCATGAATTCAGAAATTCGATTCATACATGAATATAAAACCACCCTAAGCTTATTGTTCGACGTTCGTAGAAACACCAACTACGAAATTAATAAGCCAAACTCTACTATAAGTAGAGTTTGGCTGTTTATATTATGTATATTGATGCACAATAATATAATTATAGGATGTATTTTTTGGTTTGAGCCACAGTATTGTAAACTAAATATTAAGCAGTTAGTTTTAACATGGAAGACATTTCCATATTAAAAATTAAAACAAATGCCACAGCGCGGACCGCAGTCGACTGAAATTTTAAATTCAAATTCAGACGTTTTGTTCAACTTGTACGTTTCTAATTAAAAGAACGTTCATTATAATATTAAGATAGTTCACTGAATAGAAAAGAAATTAAATACCATATTAATTTTTGTCTTCTTTGACTTACGTCACATCTTGTACTAAAAATTAACAAATAAATTGATTGTAAGCTTGAATTCAGCCATAGTAAGTTATTTTAAATAATAAAATATCAGGGAAACTGTTAAATGCAGATAAGATGCAATAGTTGATCTGCGTAATTTGGTCTAGTATCAATTATTGATTTAACTATGTCTAGTTAATGTTAATTTATCCCGATCAAAAATATAGGTCCGGCATTTGTGATCTACCTGTGTCAAAAATTTTCTGATGGTACTTACCTACTGTAGTAGCTGGTATAACTACTCATTGACAATTAAAGGACTTTTTGTAATTTCATTAGGTGCTCTTAATTTTCAAAAGTAATACAGAACAAAAGCTAGTAACCCTCATATACAAAAGATCCTTTGATTGAGTAAACTTTATCAATTCTGGAAGTGTGCTTAATCCTTATCAGTAATCTGAACTCCATCAGTTCTGTTTGCTTTCGCACTTGTCAGACAAAGAGATGCTTCAGTGTAATCTTAATTGAATGACGTCACGGTTTATCGATGTTATGTACAGGGCCTAATTCTTGCACCTTTGTTCTTCATTCCTTTCTTGTGCTGTCCAGGCTCCAGATCACGCCTTAGAATTAATCAGATCAAGATATAAAATTCGGTACCCCCCTTAGTTGATCGTAGAGCAAATATCACGCCAAATACAGGGAATTAGATTCAAGATAGCCAGTGGGTAACTTCGAAGGGAACTACAGGAGGAAACCCGTCTTCTACATAATATATATGTAATAAGTTTTTTAATTGAAACAAAAAACCAATGTTGTTGCTCTGCAAATAGAAATTTATTCTTAATGAAATTCACAAATCATACTTTTTACATCTACAATACAAAATAAGTTTAATCAAGTAATTACTAACCTGCAAAGAGAAACAACATTAAAAGCTATTGCTTCAAATAATGTTATTTCTATTACAATCCTTATTTAGAATATTTATTTTATAAAACACGTGGACACTTTCTGTACACGGACGTAAAATTTTTTCAGAAAAGACAAAGTGCGCCCCTTGGCCCTTCCTAATAAAACATAGAGTGAAAAAGACTTGTCACCACAGATAATAATATTCTGATGTATGTGTCGAGTATTGCGCGGGTAATTTAAATTAAATGAAGTGTAAAAGAGTTTCATTTACATATTATATCTCTACATTCTGACCTTGTACCTGTGAAGAAGAACCAGCCTTTGCCAATGCAGCGCATGCCCCTTTCACCCATCAATCATCATTCTAACTCGGTGTCAATTGAGGTAAATTATTACCTTTATTTCAGTAACAATTTAATCGTACGACGAAGACATCTAATTGTACCTAATACATTTTTAAATAATTTTTTCAAAAGTGATTTTGAATATTATGTAAGCTTAACACCGTAAGTAGCAATAATGACAAAATGACATCTTGCACCCTGCGATAAGCCAGACTTGGCGAATTCCCAAATTCACTAGTCATTTATTTCACCTCTTTATTTCAGCCATCTGCGCTTAAATGTGCTAGCTAGGCTCCTATCTTTAATATTTATAATATTACGTAATAAATATTGCATATTAAGATCTTCGCGGTTTGCTGGTTTAGGGTTTCCTTATAATATTTAATTTAGACGGTAAGTAATTAAATTTACATATACAGGACGTAGATTAAATTTCAAACTCATCAGAGTATATTTAAACCACCAACATTTTTTTACACAGGGAATGGTTTGCTTTCCTTTTTCTGACACATTGAAAATGTCGCATGATATTATGTTATGCCACAGAATTGTACCACAGATTACTAAGTAGTAACTACTTACACTAGCCCAGGAAAATTGAACTTTCGACCTAGGAATAATTCGCATAGAGCTGAAAATTTACATTTGCAAGAAACAGAAAATTACACGTAAATCGGTGCCCAGCGTCAACTTCTTGTCAAAGAACAAGCCAAGTGGTGACTTGGCTTGTTCTAAAACGTACCTGAAAATGGAAAAGATACCATAAAATACAGTACAAAGAAAAACAAATCGTAAAATTTTGTACGAAGCTGTAAATCGTTTGAGGTGAAATTCAGGCTGAATAGAAAAGTTTGTTTGTATCAAAGTTGGCGTTAGCCTAGCAGTTAGCCTCAGGCCGTGACCGAAAAGTCTGGAATAACTGAAATAAGTTACATGGGTAGGTACCTATCGCTCTATTGTAAGCAATATTTGAGTTTACACGTTCGAATAAGTTTTATTGCGACCATTTCTAGAATAATGCCTGAGCCTACCTGCAATATTGGGCCTCATAAAGAACTATAACTTACAAAGTATGTTAAATTGTACTTTTATGGTTATTATAATATACTTACTGTCTTAAGAGCATCGGTGGCTTAGTGGGTAGACCTTTGGTTTGCACTGATAGGGTGCTGGTTCGATGCCGGGTGGAGGCGTGTATCAATGAGACATTTTCAGATATCAAGTATGGACGGGGTCAATTCAGACCGCAACGCAACGCGTAGATGCATTTCTGTACCTACTGAATTGACAGTTTTCTTGAGCGCGAGAGACGTCTTGCAAATCGCGTTGCGTATGGTTAGTACCTACCAGACCGTGTATTGACAACAAGACTAAGTAAAAACCCTAAAAACAAAACCTATTCATTCCTCTGCACTAGCCAGAGGAATGAGCGTCTTGTTTTTCTTTTTTGCTTAAGAAACAGACGTATTAATTATATAATAATAATAATAGAAATGCCGTGCTAAAATGTATTAAAATAAAAAAACTTTGGGATTGTTTGGAGCCATTGTGGTACTTATTGCTGTTGACGTAGATGGCGTTACTTTTCCTTCTTCCAAGAATTTTTATTGCAATGAAGTGAATAATTCTTTATTCTAGTAAATTACAGTCAACTAACTCAAAGTTATATTGCTTCTATATTTAAATACTCAGAAAATACAAGAACTTCAGTCGACACTTCCCAAGACACTATTCAATTTTCCAGTTATGCTAAGTTGGATGGAGAGAATCAACACAATTATAAAGTTAAATAGATTTAGCGAGATGTTTAAATTAAATGAAATTTATTTCAATTTACGAATTGTATTAGGAAAATCGGATAGAAGAAAATTGTAGTATAAATTTCGCACTACATTAATGAGTTTTCTTCAATGCAGTAAAAGTGTGTTTGCTTTATCTTTATTAAAATACCTATTTAATACAGTCTTTCGTTTAATGTATCTCAAGAACCGCTACAGCTAGACTTCTGAAATTTTCACAGATTGTGTATATCTGTTGCCGCCGCGCTATAACAACAAATACTAATAACAAGATGAAATTAATATTTAAGGGGGGCTCCCATACAACTAACCTTTTTTTGCCCTTTTTTGCTCGATATCAATAATGGCAACAGGTAGGCACTTGATATTTTTACAAAGGCTTTAATTATAATACGTCTAGTTTAAAAGTTAATAATAATATTAAAATAAAATTAAAATTAAAGGGGGGCTCCCATTTTTGGTCTATTTTTGCTCTATAATGGTACGGAACCCTTCGTACGCGAGTCCGACTCACACTTGACTGATTTTTTATGCTTAACTGATCAATGGTAGAAACAACGTTTCGCAAATGACACCAAAATTGGTAAAATCTTTGCGACAGACCTAAACTCAGTAAACTGTGTCATAAAAACTCAACTACAGAACTTAGTACAATAAAATTCATAATATTATATTATCAAGAGTCAACTACATAATAAACGACTACATAAAGATAAAAATCCAATCCAGTATCAAGTTTCTTGTAAATCGGTCTAGATATTGAGTAAAATAGGTCGACGACAAGCCACCAAAATTGGAAATCACCTATTTATGTTTATTGTCTTGGAAATAATAATTATTTAAAATAAATAACGACGGGGCCAAATTATAAGCATTATGTTTTACTTTCAAAATCAAAAATGGAAACCTTACTTATCTTTAAATAAAAAATCGGATAGTTTTCAGCCTTGCCGCGCATAAAAGCGGTTTGCGAAATCCAGTCAAATATGTATATTTTAACTGGATTACCTATCTACTCTAAACTTAACACGAATAAAGGTTAGATATATGCAATCTCTTGATCTCTCTGTCTGGAAAGTCTGTGACAGACAAGAACAAAACTTTTTTAAAAGTGTAGATATATTCAAGCTTAAATCTTATTATTTATGGGAGAGCCATGCTTCGGCACGAATGGGCCGGTTTGACCGGAGAAATACCACGTTCTCGCAGAAAACCGGCGTGAAACAGCGCTTGCGCTGTGTTTCGCCGAGTGAGTGAGTTTACCGGAGGCCCAATCCTCTACCCTATTCCCTTCCCATTCCTACCCTCCCCTATTACCCTATTCCCTCTTAAAAGGCCGGCAACGCACCTGCAGCTGATGCTGCGAGTGTCCATGGGCGACGGAAGTTGCTTTCCATCAGGTGACCCGTTTGCTCGTTTGCCCCCTTATTTCATTAAAAAAAAAAATTGCGGAATTGTGCATTTTTATTAATATTCTTTTTAATAGCAATAGAAACTAATCGCCATTTCCACGTAATACACGACAGGCAGTGGGCACCAATATTCAAACAATGGGACTAGCTTTGATGTCGGAACAAAAAACTTTATTGGTTAACAATTGACTATTTGCACAGCTGTCGGACGCATTTAAACCGAACTTTAACTAATACAGGTTAAAACGAGCGCGGGTCTTTGATGTCCGGAACAACTAATTGGTTAATTATAGATGCGTGTTTTTGTTATCTCTGTTATTTTTTACACTGTGGCAAAACATTCCTTTAAACTTTTAAATGTATTTCTACAGTAAGAAAACATAGAGCTATGTAGGTGAGCCTAAATATTCACTTTTGCGGAAACCAATACCCATAGTAAATAACTTGGCGGTCCCCCGACACACCTGGACAACAATTATGGACTAAAATATTACTTTACACTTAGTAATTATGTAAACTTAAAGTCAGTAAATATTATTTTATTACTTTTTAAAGTTTTTTGGCGGGGGTTTTTTTAAATTTCTTATTTTTTTTATTTCATGCTTTTTAAACTTTTGTTGGTTATTCATAGACTGCAAAATTATTGCAGTCTATGAATGCCGTCTTGGATGAGCCCGTCAATATGAGCCCAACCATAAAACCTGAAACACTTTGGGTTCAAAAGGAGCTCGGCTTCTATAGAATCCAGGCGATGCTGTAGCAGCAGCATGCAAATATTTACTGTTTATCTACATCTTACTGATTGTCGCAATTAAAATGAGCCCAAACACGAAACCTAAAAACTGCTCTAAGTTGGTGAGGAGTTGGATATCCTATTGCTTACCAGGTGATGCTGCAGCACCAAGTCAACTTTCCAATAATGTGTATATAGTATATAATTGTATACTGTATATTCACAAATGCCACGAATGAAAATATTAAACCCATCAAACGACTGTAAGTTGCTAACGGCCTTTCAAGAACCAGATAAACCCAGATTTTTCAGCAATGCGCAGGTTGATGATGATGAATTATAGCTAAGAACACTCTCGATCATATCAGCTTTCACACAAAAAAAACTAGATCAAAATCGGTCTACCCGTTTAGATGCTACAATGCCACGGACAGATACACAACAGACAAACAGACAGACAAACACGTCAAACTTATAACACCCCTCTTTTTTGTCGGGGGTTAAAAATTAGTAGGCCTTGGCATATTATCTAAAAACTAAATACTGATTAGTACGTAGGTACTCGCTACAAAAAACTAGGCCTTTACATCCATTGTGGATGATTTATACAGTATTTTCAGAGCGAAGTAACCACTCCTAAGATACTATAGTGCCTGGGTGGGGCAAGATTTAAATGTCCGTACGGATGCCCAAGCACATACAACATTCTCGGGACATAGTCGGCCTATTCCAGAGGAAAGAACTAGTCAATACGTCTCGGACCAACTATGTACGGGTTTCCTCACGATGTTTTCCTTCACCGTACGAGCGTCCGTATAATTATGTACTTGAGATCAGAAAATATCTCATTGGTACACGCGTCCACCCGAGATCGAACCTGCACCCTCTACGAGTGCGAACCAAAGGTCTACCCATTAGGCCGCGGACGCTCTTAAAACGCTACAACGCTAAAATAGACGATAAATGCTACAAGGGGACATAGACACATAGTAAATGTGCATACATAGACGACTTAACGGTTAAGACTGCCAAAATAATATTTTGGCTTCGCCACAGTCGGTTAACTAATGAGTTACAACAATGTCATACAATAATTATTATTATTATTGAGCTCAGCGAAGCCGCTCGTGTAGATCAAAAGCGCACCACATCTAAAACATTGTTATTTCGGTCACGATCCCCAATTAACTCTTAAGCCTTTTATGACCCGACCCCGACCTTCCGATACCTTTTGTTGGTCAATGGCGAGGGAGAGCATATCTCACGGGTTTATAGTTTTTTTTACCCCTCATTGTTCATATAAAAGTAAATTTGCCATAAAAGTGAGTAATGCTTTATATCGGCAGTTAAATTATTTTGTTCGTAATCGATCGAACTGAAATATAAAATGATGTTTATTGAATTGCACGTTATATTTTCTACAGTCAAGAATAGGTACTAGACATTTAAAAAAGTTTGAGTTGTAAGAACCACTTATTAATTTGATAAGCGATGACGAATAAAAAAATTACGCAGGCCAAGACAAGGAATTCAACAAAGTACTTAAATTCTACCTACTGTAATATTATCGCCAATTAACTTACAATTAATATTTTCAAGTACAGTTTTGGATTTAAACAGCGTTTAAACGTTATAAATTAATCAGGAGTATAATATTTCTTCTGCGGCCTCAAGTCTGCGTGTTAACAGGCCGAGGGGCAGCTATGAATATTAATGTTCGCGATAAGACCCGATAGAAAGCCTATTCGAACTTGCCCCATTGTGAAAAGTTTATCGCATTAATGAGACAAGCAACAGCTAACGCCATCTATTACGGCAAAAGAAAATGTTTTGTTATGAAAATTGGTGGTCGTTCGCCGTATTTTTGCATCCGCCTGGACCTTTTCTCTATTAAATTAAGGATCATTTTCCTAGAAACTCCGAGGCAACATAACTCTAAGCATACTGTAGAGTTTTAAATACTTTTTTTTAGGGTTCCGTACCCAAAGGGTAAAAACGGGACCCTATTACTGAGACTTCGATGTCTGTCCGTCTGTATGTCTGTCTCCAGGCTGTAACTCAAGAACCGCTATAGCTAGACTTCTGAAATTTTCACAGAAATTAATTATGTATTTCTGGTGCCGCTATAACAACAAATACTAAAAACAAAAAAAAGTTAATATGGGCTCCCGTACAACAAACGTTATTTTTTTGGTTTTTGGCTGGTAATCCATAGTGGCAACAGGTAGGCACTTGAAATTTTCACAAAATCCTCAAAGTACTTACACATAATATATGTAAGTACTTTAATATTCAATAGTTAATTTAAAATAAAATAAGTAATTATATAAGGAGAGCTCCCTATACAAAAAACACATTTTTTTTCCTATTTGCGCTCTATATTACGGTAGTCAGTACGGAACCCTTCGTGCGCGAGTCCGACTCGCACTTAACCGATTATTTATATTTTTTTTATGAAATAAGGGGGCAAACGAGCAAACGGGTCACCTGATGGAAAGCAACTTCCGTCGCCCATGGACACTCGCAGCATCAGAAGAGCTGCAGGTGCGTTGCCGGCCTTTTAAGAGGGAATAGGGTAATAGGGGAAGGTAGGGATGAAAAGGGAACGGAATAAGGGAGGGTAGGGAAGGGAATAAGGTAAACTCACTCACTCGGCGAAACACAGCGCAAGCGCTGTTTCACGCCGGTTTTTTGTGAGGACGGACGTTATCTCCGGTCGAGCCGGCCCATTCCTGCCGAAGAATGGCTCTCCCACGTCTTATATTCTCTGTTATTATCTTTGTCACTGTGGTTTTGTCTGTTATTTTTTAGGGAATACTTTTAGAAGTATTTCTTTAAATGTTGTAAATAATATTCGTAATAACATAATCATGTTATTTCTACTTCAGTTGATTTTAATAACAAAAAAAATATGCACATAATTTTGTGAATATTCTATTATTGGCCTTTTACTTTTAAGATTATAATAGCAAGGTCAACCTACTTTGTTTGAGCGGTTGTACAAGAGACGGTATCCAAGGGAAAAGCACACATCTAGCACAAGCTAGAACTATAGCTAGACTTCTGCAATTTTCACAGATTGTGTATAATATATTATGTTGCCGCTATAACAACAAATACGAAAAACAAAATAAAATTAATATTTAAGAGCTCCCATATAAGAAACGTGATTTTTTTGGCCTTTATTGCTCGTAATTAATAATGGTAGCAGGTAGGCACTTCAAATACTCACTATATTTTTAATTATATTTGTATAAAATAAAATAAGGTAAATATTCCGTATCGCGCCACCAGCGATTTTGAGGCCGTTTTTTTTACAGTCGCGTTATAATCTGTAAACATCAGAACTAGTATTGTTATGATGGCGCATGACTATTTCTGGCAAAAGAAAGTCGACGGAGCCCCGCTACGCGGGGCTCCTATTTCTGGGTGTTGTGGTCTACGTTCCAACCTAACCTAACCTACTTTTAGACTTTCTGGATTGTGTATGTTTTTGTTTAGGCGGGGGGCTGAGCCTGACAAATTCGAATGCGACGAATGACACGCGCGGAGTCTCCGCGGGTTACGTGGTAATTGTGTTCTATGAAAAGGTGAAGGTAGGTGGAAAACTTATTCGCTTAATGTCAATACACTACTATACTATACAATTAAAACATTTGGGACCAAACAAAATTATTTTGCTGCTTTGGTAAAAATAAAAGATCTTTTTAGAAATTTTACTGTTCATAAATTATATTTTATTAACTTAGGCGAAATATTGTGAGGTATTGTGTACAATTTACTGGAATTACAAATTAGGCTTTAATCACTTGAACTTACATAATTAAGCGAACGAAAGTGGAGCTCAGAACTCTGCGTATAATTATTTTGTTGCGTGTATTCACAATTACTGACATCCGAGTTTATCATCAGTATCTTTTATCTTAGATATCCAGAATGTCATGAAAACTTGTAATAAAATAAATTGATGTTTTTTTAATCAATCAATGCCTGTTAGGAAATACATATAAAAAAAGCTCTTATATGGTCGACATAAAACGGGTAATTAATAATATTATATTATATTCTCGTGTCACGATGTATGGCCGCGTACTCCTCCGAAACGGTCTTATTGATTTTAACCAAATTTTACATGCATATTCAGTGGGTCTGAGAATCGGCTACTGGGTACTTATTATGAGTGCATTTATACAATTACATATTATATACAATTTGATAAGTGCATTTGTTGAATAAATAATAGTAAGTTATTACAACTCGAGACTGACGGCGACTATTGTTTGTGCGACGGGATAGCGATGGACGTCACTTCAATAAAATAATACGGGCGAAATACTTCATATGGCAAAGAAACGTTTACCGGGACAGCTAGTTATTCTATAGAAGAACGGAAAAAGTAAGAGAATGACAAAGGAAATCTGTCATTTTGTTCTCATCTGTCAGTGTTTCTACTGTGGTCATGCTAATGCGAGGCCAATGTTGAGGGGGTCCGAACTACCGCACTCAGAGACGATTATTAATTACTTAAATAATTAATTGAAGATTATGACATAAGCCACACATTATCTGTGAAGCTCTTCATTAAATTAAAGTTTCAGCATCATTTAATGTCTCTGAGTGCTGCAGTTAGATAAGTCCAAATCAAAATAGTTCGGTTTTGACACTTTTGGTCCGACTGACCCATTATGGTTTCGAAGTTACCGGAAACGGATGAACCAAAACAATCACCTCGTAAACAATCGATATCTGAAGACGGAGTCAAATATACTTTGGCGTTTTCTGTTGTTGTTTCGTAAACATTGATTCGCTTTTCGGGTGCTCAATTTAAAAGTTGTGTCGACAAATTTGTTTTATTATTTCTCCTTTGATAATTCGGAGCGAAGTATTTGACTGAAATCTTTTGTACGACGACGTGAAAATAAATAAAAATGAAGTGCACGTTTGTAACGCTAAAAGCTTTTGGGATACGTACTTGTGTTTATACTCGATGTTTGTACATATTATTATAATCTAGGTCTATGTACATATTATTATATCGTTTGAATATTACATTGTCTAGCAAAAAGATAAGAAGATTAAGGGCCAATTTAACCACGTCTGTTAGAACCAGCTTGTTAAAAATATGTAATGACTTCCTTTTCATTCATATAAAACATGAAAGAGGAAACGTGAATTCGAGCATTAACTTTAACAGTCGTTGATAAATTTGGACCTGAGTTGGATTAGGGTTTCATATACAAGTGTACGGGTTAAGTAGAAAAATAAACATGGCGTCGATCTAGATTTAGCCATAATCTGTCGACGGGTATTACGAGTGTGCAGTTAGCCGCTTACCGTCGGCTCTGTGTTTACATTGCTTTGTATAAAGTGTTGCTGTGATTTGTACCTGGGGCTACACAATACCTGACACGTGATTATACAGCGTGTTCCTAAACACTACATCGATCTGTGAAGGTATAGTTAGGAGATGGATATGGATGGATAGGGTCAGTAAAAACCGAAACTATACGAGACAAGGTTTGATAATTATAGTCTTGCACTTAATTTTAAATAGATTATTAAACTCTCATCCTTAAATATTTTCTTCTCCGGAAAAAAACATGTCGTCACTTGCGGAATACAATTTGGAATTCTCTTGTTTCAAAGTATGTAAATATGTATCATGAATGTAAGTACTTAGTTGCAAACAAACTTTATTATTATTATCTATGGGCGATTCCATTATCGCGGGTGCAACATTTTGACGCACTTAAAGCGTCCTACTGACAAAATAAAACATATTTATTAATAAATTATCTTCTGAAGGGATACATTTTAACTAGTTTAATCATGATTTGTAAATGAAAACTATAATTAAATCTAAGAAAAGCCACAAAATATGTTTGAAGTACTATCGCGGGTGCAACCAAATCGGCCCTCCATTAACAACTCGGACGAGTTCATTTGAGAATACTGTTAATTGTGAAACTTTTAGTAATTTATTAACCCATATTTCAAAAGTGTATAATACAAAGAAATGATTTAACTAGATACAATTAATTTAATTTATTAATACTAGGAATTATTAACAATTTCCACGATCGCGGGTCCAACATCAGAATATCGCGGGTGCAACAAGTCTAAAGAAATTTAATTTACTCATAAGTCTGCGACTAATTTTTACATTTTTGATATGCAATACATAATATAATAAGTAAGTTGTAATAAATACTACTTAAAATTTTCTTATTTTTTAATTATCAGTCATTTATCGATCTGAGAAAATAAATCGTCTAAATCACTAAAACAATTTAATAATGTAAATTAGGCAAACGTTTTTCGATGTATTGCTATAAAACTGAACTACAGCAAACATTAAATTCAAAATTAATATCTATAATTTAAAAGAATATGGGAAAATGATAAGTAAAAATATTTTTTTCAAAGAAAAATATTAAATTATATGATTTTTTTATGTCATTTGTAGCATGTCTTCTAAAATGTTTAAAAATAAAACAAGATTAATCATCATTTGAAACATCTGTTATGTAATACATGAAATATATCTAAAAATATAAAACACGATGTGACTCTATTGAATTTTTTATAAATCTTGTAATTACATGAAAAGTATTGATAACAAATATAATTTAACGTTATTGTTTACCTTAATAATATTAAATATGACGAAAATTACTATAATAGTCAAAAAATAAATTGTTGCTTTTGCAATTATACTGCTTCGATCGCGGGTGCAACCACTTTTAAAGTACTGTTTTTTCATTAAAACCCATAAAATAGTTTATTCCAATGATTAATTCCTATTTCCCTCTCAATTATTCTTACTTTTACAAAGTTTCAAATTATTTACAATTTATTTTAGCGAGAAAACTAAACTTTTGTACTTTTTTTATCGCGGGTGCAACAATTGCAACTTTTGTTTAGCAATGTTTGAAAACTAATTCAAAATTGTTGATTTTTTTTGCTCAGAAATATAAACTTATGTTATACAGTCAATATTATGTAGTGAAATTCAACTTCGAGCTAGTGATTTGTAGTAAAAAATAATCATGTGTGGCTTAAGCAGTTTTTCTCGCGCCGTTAGATGATATCACTTCAGAATGTTATAAATCATTCAAATTTAAATTTTTACTGATAAAAGTTCTTTTGCTAGTAAATATACATCTTTTTATTTATAATTCAATAAAAAAATGTAACAAATGCTGTAATTTAAAAATTCGTGTCAAGGGTCGTCTCTAGCGGAATCGCCCCTATACATATAAATAAAATTGGAGTGTCTGTTTGTAATATTAAAATAACCGTTTTTAACTACATGCATATGAATATTTAGCCGGTACTTACACCAAAATAACAATTTTTAGAATTTTTGTCCGTCTGTATGTCTGTCTGTTTGTTCCGGCTAATCTCCAAAATGGCTGGACCGATTTTGACGGGACTTTTATTGGCAGATAGCTGATGTAATAAGGAGTAACTTAGGCTACTTTTTATCCTACTTCCAAAAAGGAGGACATATTTTTTATTTTTTATTTTTACCTATGTATTTTACATTTTGTTGACGCGGACGAAGTCGCGGGTAACAGCTAGTTATTAATATGTGTCCAAATAAATTTTGTCTCTGTTTCTATAGATTCCTGTCGGTTTTCTTTTTCTGGCAAGCGTACATCGACAAAGCTTCAAACCTAGATTGACTGATGCCAAATAAACTTTACGACATGCTACTTGCTAGACGACTTGCCTGTACTTGGGAGTTACAGATGCAGCCATTCTCTTTCTATGCAAGAATAACTTTGAGCTTTTATACTACACTAGCTGTTGCCCGCGACTTCGTCCGCGTCCTTTAGTTTATGGTTGTTCCCGTACATCGATTGAGTCGTTTACGCGCAAATCAGAAAAGTATATTGTGTGGGAACCGCACATTTTTCCGGGACAAAAAACATTCCTTGTCCCAGATTCAAATTAGTATCTCCAATCTCCATGCAAATTTCATCAAAATAGATGAAATAGCTTAGGCGAGAATCATGAAAGTTTATTGTGCGGGAACCGTACATTTTCCGGGACAAAATTAGTATTCCTTATCTTTATACTTTGAGTCTCGAGGAAGGTCCCGAGACTCAAAGTATCTCCATATCAAATTCCATCAAAATAGATTGAATAGTTTACGCGCAAATCATAAAAGTATATTGTGCAGTAACCGTACATTTTTCCAGGACTCAAAGTATCTTTATACCAAAATAGCTGTTGCCCGCGACTTCGTCCGCGTGGACTTTAGTTTATTTTTTATTAGGTGTCAACAAAATTTGTGTCAAATTTAAAAACTTTTTAAAACCCTGGTAAGTGGTACCCCTCTTAGGGCCGCGCTACACCGGAATGGCAGCGCTGAAAGTGCTCGCCTCGCCGCTGCCATTCCGGTGTAGCGCGGCCCTTAATTAATCAAAATACCTAAAAACAGCTGTGCAGTGTGCACATAATCTATACTAATATTATAAATGTGAAAGTATCTCTGTCTGTCTGTCTGTCTGTCAGTCTCGCTTTCACGCCAAACGCCAAAACTACAGAACCGATTGTAATGAAATTTTGTTTACAGATAGTCTAAAGCCTGAGAAAGGACATAGGCTACTTTTTTACTGGAAAAAAGGGTTGTCAGGGGGTGAAAATGCGTAAATTTGTTCAAATTAAGTTAGTTCCAAAAATTCATAATAGATGGCGCCGTGCGTCTTCTACATCGCGCTGACGCTTGCTCAAAAGTCTTTCTATAACAGGTGGTATCATCTTACATTTAAGTTTCTTAATTTTTTTCGATTGTTATATCTATTCTACGGTATTAAATAAATCAGTACTTTATCTGTGCAGTGACGTAACCTTAAACCTATCAATGATAAATAGTTTATGGGTAAAGTTGTGTAATTGGGGGCTAAATAAGCTTTAAAATTTGGCATAAAATATAAAGTTTAATATAAAAAATGAAATACTTATTGTGTGCACACTGGACAGCTGTATTGATTTAAGGGGTACCAGGGTTTTTATATAAAAGCTTTTGACACCAATTTTGTTGACATCGCGCTTTATAAACTGAAGTCCACGCTGATGAAGTCGCGGGCAACAGCTGTAACTAATAAGTATGATTAGTTCTATGTTACAATGAAGAAAAAAATAAAACGCCATCTGTTGAATCGCATTAGAACTAAAATGTTCATTGCATCGATATATTCCTGGATTTTTTATAATATTATACATAAAATATATTTAAGATTTTTGAAATTTTATTTTAATACACATCCAAGCCCAGGAACATTTAAAACTTTTTGTTCCGCCTGCGGGACTCGACCAGTAGTTCCTGAGATTAGCACGTTCAAACAAACAAACAAAGTAACAAACTCTTCCGCTTTATAATATTAGTATAGAAAAGGCCTCACTCTTACTAGCTCTATATTGTACCCGGCGAAACATGGCGGTAGCGGTCAATTGACTCCCTGTCGAAAACTTGCCATTTTCTATATAAACCGCGATTGACAATCAAGTGACAGATGTTGTCAATCGCGGCTTGTTTTAGAAAATGACAAGTTTTTGACAGGCAGTCAATGACCACTACTGCCATGTTTCGCCGATTAGAGTATCTAGTATAGATCCATTACACCTTCAAATTCAAAATCTTGATCCACTAACATAGAGCGTACCTAATTAGCGTTTCTCTAAAGCTACATCGTTGAAATATGTATCAGTGCATTTGCCATCAAAATGCATTATTCGCGAGCAATTCCCGGCAGCCTCGCTGGACTGCAGCAAAGGTAAAAGTCACTGAATAATATAGCACCGAGTTAATTACAAGACGAGTTAGAGAATACCCAGATTCTGTCATTTTAAGTCGATACATCTTGCCGTTTTCAGCTAAAATAGTAAGCTAATAACATGTCAATCCATTTTAAGCCGTTTGTTTGTCATTTTACGAGAAATGAAAATATAAATATTTTAAGTGCAGTCTCAAGAAAAAAAACCGGCTAAGTGGGTGTCGGGCCACGCGCAATATAGGGTTTACGTGGAAGAGCCATGCTTCGGCATAAATGGGCCAGCTCGACCGGAGAAATACCACGGGCTCACAGAAAACAGCGCTTGCGCAGTGTTTGGCCGTTACCCTATTCCCTTCCCTACCTTCCCCTATTCCCTTCCTTACCCTTGCCTACCCTATTACCCTATTCCCACTTAAAAGGCCGACAACGCACCTGCAGCTCTTCTGTTGTTGCGAGTGTCCATGGGCGAAGGAAGTTGCTTTCCATCAGGTGACCCGTTTGCTCGTCTGACCCCTTATTTCATAAAAAAAGGGATCCGTAGTACTTACCGCTAGTTTTTGATATTTTTTGTATGGTCAATGAATGTACTATCAAAGTTGATTCCTAGGCAGATGGCGGACCTATGTAATTTGGTCGCGTTACGTCAAACCCAGCCGACCGATCACAGCTAACATTGAATTGACATTTAGCCAACCGAATGATGAAGTTGGCCATCCTCGATGGTACATTTATATCGTGTTTTACACTACTAACAACATCATCTCAGTTATGTTCAAAGAAATTTAAACGTAAAGTCCCCTAAATAAATAAATTTATACTTCGCCGAATAACTAGTTATATTGTATATTATAATAAAGCTGTGTGCACAACCACCTTCTTTTAGTTGATCGACTTATATTAATAAAAACTGCAAAAAAAATTGTCGTTTGACGTAAACAATAAAGCTGCTTGATAGGATCTGAATAAGATCTGAAGCTGAATAGTACGGGAGCCCTAGAACATTTTTTTTATTACTATCAAGCTAAATTTTCGTCTTATCAAAATGAAGCTATTCATTTTGATTAGACGAACAACATTTTTATTTGCGAAAAATCTCGAAAGTGGTAGCTAACAGGAATAGAAAGGATTTCATACTATGACTTGATGGTCTTAAAATATGGATTGTTCTATTTGTAGGACAATGTCACTCTTAAATTATATAACTATTAACCCATCAATATACAAATAAAAAACCGGCCAAGTGCGAGTCGGACTCGCGCACCGAGGGTTCCGACAGCTTAAAGGTATTATAGACCTGAGTATTTGGTATGAATTTCAATTTAATACCTCTACGCGTTTATGAGGAAATGGGTAGTAAGTTTAAAATTATTAAAAAAAAATATATTATGTGATGTAACTAAAAATTTATGGTTTTCGTAATTTTTCCTTTATCTATGCTATAAGACGTTGCTTCGTACCAAATTTCAAGATTCTGAGTTCACGGGAAGCACCCTGTAGGTTTTGATTCCCTTGCAAGTGTCGAAAATTTGCGGCATAAACGGCTGTATCTTTTGATTGCGTTGGCTTAGAAGTTTGATTTTTTCACAGCTTCAAGGGACAGTAGACCTGAGTAATTGATATGAATTTCAGCTTCATACCTCCACGCGTTCCTGAGAAAAAGGGTCTTGACAGACGGACGGACGGACAGACGGACAACAAAGTGATCCTATAAGGGTTCCGTTTTTTCCTTTTGAGGTACGGAACCCTAAAAATCAGCTTGTTAGGGTTCCGTTTGTATGAAATCCTTACTATCTCTGTTAGCTACCACTTTCAAGATTTTTCGCAAATAAAAATGTTGTTCGTCTTATCAAAACGAAGCTACTCACAAAAAATTAGCTTGATAGTGATAAAAAAAATGTTCTAGGGCTCTCATACTAGAATTAATGTTGAATTAATATAGCAGAATAGGGGCACTGACTTAGTTTACTCGGGACTGGATGACATCTAATATTATAGTGGACCACCGAAGCAAGGAACGACGATCTGTCCGATATATTTTGATCAAAATGTAAATATAAATTTGAACGCTCTTAAAAACGATGTGAGTACTTAACTTTTAACGTTACCTTCTAAACTGAACTTCTTTAACAAAGCCGCGATTGACAACATCTGACACTTCATTGTCAATCGTGGTTTATATCATAATGTTAATATACCTAGCGGAATAGAGTAACAATCTCGAGCTGTCAAACGAAACCGAAATTGGTTTTCATCTGTGTGAAAAATATGTGTACGTATACACTTACACAAGCATGATTGAATATGAATTCTATGAGATTGAATTGTCAACGTGCGGCACGTGCCGACTGGACGTCAAAAAAAGAGTGCTGCAGTCATGTATCACACGTCTCTTTTTACCACGCAGTGTTACTGATAGTGACATCTCTCTTGCTCTGGCCTTTGTTTCTCTATTCCGCTAGGTATATTAACTTTATGGGTTTATATAGAAAATGACAAGTTTTTGACAGGGAGTCAATGACCGCTACCGCCATGTTTCGCTGAGTACAGAATAGTAATCAATACAAGAAAAACGTTTATCTTATAGCTGTTTGAAACCATCATTAACCTTTAGTGGGGCTTTAGAGATTACTATCTAGCGGCACTTCGCAGTAAGAGTAGTGTCGTTTGCCCACATAAGAAGGCTTAGGACCGCGGTGGAGTAAGGAGCTTGTTCTGTACTTGGATATAATGGTAAATGGCACAATATTGTGAATTACTGAATATGTTTAAGCATTAGAGGTTTGTTCCTATGAACAAACCTCTAATGCTTAATTTAAGTCTATACTTAAAGCACAAGTAGTATAAGATTGTAAGTTGTAACAAACCACGTGAGCTACCTAAAATACTTTACGGTGTGTATTTTCCCGTACATAACGTTCACTATAAAAGTACTCAGCAGTTTATAAGTAAGTTTTATAGAGTTTCCTATAAACTGATCCACACTATACACAGATAGGTACTATCAGAGAATTTGATTCCTATGGAAATCGGGGACCTAAGTAGTTTGGTTGCGATACGTCAAACCAGCTGACAGATCACAATTAAGAGCTCACCTGACTCTAAAAATCAAACATCGTCCTTCTCTCTTCACACTCACGCCCGTCTTTCATATGCCAGGTGAAAAAGGACGGCGCGGAATTATCGCCGAGATAGTTTTACTTGAATAAAAGACGAACTATAATGATTATGAAAAAAGTGTTTTGAGCAAATTTAGGTTTTATCAATACCTTTTTAGATATTAAAAAATATTAAAGAAAAGACAGCAAACTTCGAAGATCGAAGCAAAAATGTGTCTAAAACAAGGTTTTTTGTAAAAAAAGAAACTATCGAGCATTTTTTGAGTAATCGTGTTTTCGTCTTGAGCATTTAATCTTTATGAACTGAAGTTACTTGTGTCAAAAAATCAGTTTTCTAGACCTTACAGATTTTGAGATCTAGGTTAATGTATGTAGTCAAGTTAGGGTCATATGGGCTCTTAACATTGAATTGACATATTCGACCAAATAACGTTGGTCTGTCAATTGCATAGGAATCAACTTCCTCGATGGTACATACAATTGGATCAGTTTACAAGCAGGGTGAAACCACTGAGTGCTGTAATTATTTAAAGTTTCATTTTCTTCTTATTTTTCTTTTTTCCGTATTTTTGTTATGATATAGTTATACAATTTTCAGCCTTGTCCGTCAAAATATATCAGACTGTAATATTTTATTTTCTGTTATATTTTTTTCTGTAATAATATATCAAGTACAAATAATTGTTACATAACTTTTTTTTATGAAATAAGGGGGCAAACGGGTCACCTGATGGAAAGCAACTTCCGTCGCCCATGTGTATATAAATATGTACCAAGTGAATCTTTTTATAAGTAAGATTAGTTTACAGAGTACCCCCTAAGCTTTTACCTTCTTACTAAGAGGCAGAAGGTAAACGCTTAGGGATGCAACGAAGGTACTCTTTAAACTAGGTATTTCATTGTTGGTCAAAGTTGAATAAACTTAGATTTATTTTCATAGTTTCCATGTTCTGATAGCGAACTTCCTCGCGGCATGCTAACTCAACTTTTAATAAACTATTGTAACATTGAAAATGTTGTTTATTAAAATAAAAGTTTACATTTTGTTATGTTTCTAAGTAAATTATGAATACATTCAATACTTTCATTATCAACAGTTTTGTGGAGTATCCAGTACCTAGTGAATACAGGATACCAAAGCCCACTCGAATCAAAAAGGTGTCAGGTAGACAAACTGGCAGACAGACAAACATTCGTTGTCGAATTATTATCTAATGCAAGTTGTAAGTTAATGTGACTAGAGGCTTCTTAGTTGTTGAAATATGAATCATCTTATTTATGGAGTAGGTACCTTGTTATTGCATTAACAATTTTACTATTAACAACAGGGAAGGCAATTCGTGCAGCTGCAAGGCCTCGTTTGAAGGTCTAAAATTGCCTTAACAGAAAGATTACAGTAATCCAAGCTCCCGCTCACTGACCTTAGGATTTGTGCAATTGCAAACTTTAAACAAAGTAAAGTAAATGTTTTATGAATACGAACTAGATGTCCTGCGCGGCTTCGCTCGCGTAAATTAGGAATTTCACAGAAACCGTACATTTTCGAATTAAAATAGCTATAAATACTCCTCTCACGTGGTCTACTCTATATAAGTGCCAAATATTGCTATAAAAATTGCTCCAGTAGTTCGTGAGATAAACCCTTTCTAATATTTTCCCCGTTTTAGCACATTTTCCTGAGTTTCTTCGTTCGTATTAGTCTTAGCGTGATAATATAATATAGCCTATAGCCTTACTCGATAAATGAGATATCTAACACTGAAATAAGTTTTTAAATCGACCTGTAGTTCCTGAGATTAGTGCATTCAAGCAAACATACTCTTCAGGTTTATAATATTAGGTATAGATTTTTTTAAATTATCGCTTGACAAACTCGAGCCTCGATCTAAAAGACTATGAAAAGGCTCATAATCATGGGACGATGCATGGTATAATATTATGGTAGTGATGATGATGAATGCAACTTGCATAGTAGCATATGCTTTCCGTTCTTAAAATAACGCCGAAATTCCCAAACTTGTATCTATAAAGAATCAGGAGTTCTCTCAGCACCTTCCGAACCACGGTATACCAGGTATACCTCGGTGCAAAATCTTACTTGTTTGTAGCATATGCTTAAAATATTTCTCACGAAACTGAAGTCACCACAATATGTTTCCCCATAAATTTTGAGGAGTTCCCTCGATTACTTATGGATCCTTCATCAGATCACCACTTTTGTGAATATAATACCAAATTGGGATGATACCCTACATACCAAAAGAAAAATTTTGAAAATCGGTTAACAAACGGCGGGGTAATCGTTGAACATAAGAAAACGAACATAACACCTCCCCCATTTTGAAAGTCGGTTAAAATTGTAGCCTATGTGTTATTCTGATGTATAAGCTAAACACACCGGCAAAATTAGAGGAACATAACAAAATTTTCAATTTTTTTTAAATTGTTCACTGATTTTTATATATTTACTTATTTATTTACTAATTGATTATTAAAAAGAAATTTTATATAAAATTAGGGCATAAAAACGTTAAAAATAGAAAAAAATAAAAAAATTAAGAAAATCTTTGAAATTTCAGTAGTAAGTTTTTAAGATAAATTCTCCATTTTTATTAAAGAAATGCCATGTTAAAAGCGTGTAATGCCTTCTATGGATCTCAAGAGGGCCTGGATACGCCATTCCATGCTTGCATTTTAATTGTCAATCATTTCCTGTGGGATATTCTCCTACTCCTCCACTAGCGTTAACTCGAGCTCCTGGACACATTTTGGAGCTGGAGTTTTAACTCGTACCGTTCACCCATTGATGTGCCACACGTTTTCAATCGGATCCATATCCGTAGACCACGCTGGCCTCTCCACCTGGGCTACGCCAGCATCGTTTAGGTAATAATGCCCGATTTTCTTACTCTATGGACGCACATAAAATTGAAATTACTACCTAAAACTGTGTAAAAGGCACACCATGCAGTTCCAGGATGTCGGTGCTATAGCCCTGTACTGTCAAAGTACCATCATCTATAATCATCAGCTCCATGCGGGCTCCAAATCATATGCAACTCCAAACCATTACGAAGCCTGCATCATAGGCCACTGTTTCCGGTAAGTTTGATGGCCTGTAGCTTTCCTTATGATTTATCCACATTATTTATCGCCTGTCAATACAATGTACACAGAATTTGCTCCCATCACTGTACAGCACAAGATTTCACTCGCTTGTCTAATTTTGATGTTCACGCGCAAATCTTAGCCTGGCTCTTCGGTGTCCTGTCTCAAGTTTTGGTGCCCTTGCTGGCACTTTTGAGTTTAATTTAACTTCTTTGAATCTTCTTCTTACTGTACAATCACTTACACGTTCATCTTGGACCTGTTCCGACAGGTTTCGTGTCTGCATAGCAGTTTGAGGTCGATTTCTTAAGTTTTGTTTCCTTACAAAATGGTCATCCTGAACCATTGTCACCCGATATCTGCCTTATTCTCGTCTCCGAACGTAAGATCCAGTCTCTCTGAAGCGTTGAAAGTTACGATGAACCACGGAAGCCGACACACGTAAGGCCTGACTGACCGAACGGTAGGTGTGACCTTTCTCTATCGTGGTTACAACTCTAGTTGTCGCAGATGCTGGGAAATCACTAGTTTTGTATCTAAGCAATGTGTTCTTCCAAAAACCAAACAATCAAATGAGCTGAGCACACCTTGCACCCCGCTAAAACGCCATTCTTATCAGGAACACTTACAACGTCAATAATCGAAAAACACTTATTAGGGCATAATTGCTATAAAAACCTGTCAACTTGCCAGTTTTGTTCAATATTTTATTTTTTGAATGAGTTTAGAAGCTATAAAAAAGGCTTTCAGACAGCCCGACCCACTTGAGTTCAAGTTTTGGCCCTTTTTACCTATGTTCCGCTAATTTTGCCAGTGTGTGTATATTATTGTAAAGTTTCATTAAAATCCGTTCAGTAGTTTTTGCGTGAAAGAGTAACAAACATCCATACATCCACACATCCTCACATCCATACATCTATACATCCAAACAAACTTTCGCCTTTATAATATTAGTAGGATTGGCTTAACTACGTTATACCACAGCACAAGTAATACACAGTAGAATACGTCATACGAGATGGATTAGGAGCACGTACAAACATTCGTTATTTCAGTAGCAATAATGCTTAATGTTGATGAGATATCTTATCTTATATCTTTAAACGAGCAATTCTTGTATATATATATATACTTGGAATCTCGGAATCGGCTCCAACGATTTTCATGAAATTTAGTATATAGGGGCTTTCGGGGGCGATAAATCGATCTAGCTAGGAATCATTTTCAGAAAATGTCTTTTTATTCGTGTTTTATCGATAATCGATAAACTGAAAAATATGATTCTTCCTGACATCTATTGGCAAATAATAATACTATTTTAAGAGCAACTAATTGTTTTAACGACCAGCAGATGGCGTTATTAAGTAACACGAAGTCAATGAGTGTTTGCTATACCGAGCAAAGCTCGGTAATCCAGGTAGGTACTTTTAATTAGGTACATTTATTTTTTATCGCGGAAGATGGCATATCTTTTAGCACTTTTCCGACCTAACTGCAACTAAATAATATTACATTAAAGGCTTCTCTCTTTCCTGAGATATAATTTATTCTTATTCTAGAGAAGCAATAGGGAAGACACGTCAAAAAGGTAGAGAGCATCATGTTTTTTACCCCAAAATTTACCCCAAAAGCGAGGGTGCGTCAAGGTATTCAGTGTAAATTGATCTCGTGAGTCACCAGGACAGGGCTTCGTCCTGTGACTCATTTATTTATTTTCTGTGAGTATGATTCACAGCAATATCGAATATAACTATAATTTGGGAGCAATTCTTAGAATTCATGAATTTGCTATTTTATTGCGGCAGGCTATGACTAACGTATAATTAATCGACGACCTCTGTGGCTCAGTTGGTGGGCTGTTTGTAGCTCAAGCGGGGGGTCGCGGGTTCGAATCCCGCCTACGGAACAAATAGTTTTCAAAGTTCCTGGGTCATGGATGTGAATTAAATATGTGTATTATATAATAAAAATCTTAAATATATATATAGTATAAAAGTATTAAATATAATTCCGTTGTCTGGTACCACGGAATATATTCTACAGGAAAGGGCATATGGGCGTGGCCCGCGTGCCATAGTTATGTCCAGCTGGACATAACTTAACTCGCACGCAAAAGGAAATTCGTGAGTTCGGATTTAAACCTTACGTTAGTTGACGTAAGGTGTAAAATTGCGTACAACTTCAAGTCTTATCATATTTAGCTGTCAAGCGCCATCTAGCGTTGAATAACTGAACTCGGTAGTCAGAGCCGGTATTGCTAAATTTAAATTCTTCTTTATTTCAAAAGGGTTAGGGTTGTTTTTCGACATTGTTATTAAAAAAGAAATCTCTTTGTGATTGGTTATTTCTTTTTTGTGCGAAAATGTTACTGTGTGAGTTTGGCGACAGCAGTTTCAATGAAACTTACTTGCTATGGCTCTTCCTTAATCCTTTAGTGTTATATATATTCCGTGTGTGGTACCCGTAACACAAGTCCTACAGGTATTTAGCACGGGGCCAGACTTTCGTGGCGTGAAGCGTCTATAGATATTTTTAAAATAAACTTTGGTTTTATCGAAAAAGGGTCTTGAAAAATCCTTTGATGGGAATTTAACATCGTAATCATTCAATGTGGTATATTAAATAATATAGAATTAGCGTTGTACGTATACTTTTAATCCCTCTTTGGATAAACCACTAACCATAATGTTTTATAATATCTAAGGTAACTATTATTTCGTTGTTTTGATGCAAAGGCATAAGGATTAGGTACAGCACCAATTCAAATACTCGTATGTATGTACCTACTTAATTTCACAAAAATCCACACTGAACTTATTATTGTTACAAATATTTTTATGCTACAATTATAATGATCACAACGTTAAAGTAATTACGTATACAGAGCATAATATCCTATTTCTTTGAAACCCAACTACTATATATTTTAGACGCTGCCAATACTTACTACAATGTTATGTAATACGCTGAGCTCACCTGACTCTAAAAATCAAACATCGTCCTTCTCTCTTCACACTCACGCCCGTCTTTCATATGCCAGGTGAAAAAGGACGGCGCGGAATCATCGCCGAGTTAGTTTTACTTGAATAAAAGACGAACTATAATGATTATGAAACAATGGTTTTGAGCAAATTTAGGTTTTATCAATACCTTTTTATATTTTAAAAAATATTAAAGAAAAGACAGCAAACTTCGAAGATCCAAGCAAAAATGTGTCTAAAACAAGGTTTTTTGTAAAAAAGAAACTATCGAGCATTTTTTGAGTAATCGTGTTTTCGTCTTGAGCATTTAATCTTTATGAACTGAAGTTACTTGTGTCAAGTGCCAAAAATCAGTTTTCTAGACCTTACAGATTTTGAGATCTAGGTTAAAGTATGTAGTCAAGTTAGGGTCATATGGGCTCTTAATGCTTGTATTAATTGAAAGTGCCTAAGCCTCTAAGTATATATTGGCCACACCTAATTCGTGACCAACAAAGCAATATATTAGGAGGGAGATCGAAAACTGTGGTCGGTACTAATTGAATAGGAATTAACGCTGCAACTAACGCGTTCATGAACATTACAGCTACAGTCGCTTTGTACTCCCAAAATTGTTTTACATTTCACCTCTAAAGCAAAATGCTGCGAACGCAGCTCTAAAATCATTGTTTCCATCGCCTAATTTTGTTTCTCTATGTGATATTCCGTATTTCAATCACAGAAATCTTTATTGAACATTTTACAAGAAGTCCAAAATATGATGTCGAACTATTCAAAAAATGGCAAATCCCAGTACAATTAGTATACAGATGTGTTAAATAAATATCTTAAAAATCAAAAAGGCGATAGAAGGTAAGCGAAGAGGTAAGGAAATTAAACTTTATTCCACTTTTTTATAGAAAAATTTTCTACACATGAAAAACGGGGATATCCATAAAGTTAATATACCTAGCGGAATAGAGAAACAAAGGCCTGAGTAAGAGAGATGTCACTATCAGTAACACTGCGTGGTAAAAAGAGACGTGTGATACAGCAGCATTCTTTGTTTTGACGTCCAGTCGGCACGTGCCGCACGTTGACAATTTAATCTCGTCTCATAGAAATCATGTTCAATCATGCTTGTGCAAGTGTATACGTACACATATTTTTAAACACTGATGAAACCAATTTCGGTTACGTTTGACAGCTCGAGATTGTTGCTCTATTCCGCTAGGTATATTAACTTTACGGGGATATCTGAAAGCCTTTAGAAAAATGGTCGCCGTATCAAAATTAAGATTTAAAACACTAGCTGTCCCGGCAAACGTTTCTTTGCCATATAAAGTATTTCGCCCGTATTATTTTATTGAAGTGACTAAATAAGTATGTAACCATGGCAACGTCCATCGCTATCCCGTCGCACAAACAATGGTCGCCGTCAGTCTCGAGTTGTAATCATTTACTATTATTTATTCAACAAATGCACTTATCAATATAAAAAGTACCCTGTAGCCGATTCTCAGACCCACTGAATATACATATAAAATTTGGTTAAAATCAGTTAATCCGTTTCGGAGGAGTACGCTATCTTACATTGTGACATGAGAATTTTATGTATTTGAAGATTATCAAGATGCGGGATAGCCAAGCTCTTAAAGTAACATAACCTGGTATTACAACGTGTCTATACACACCACAACAGCGTCAACCTGGCTCCCTGCCAGCCTCCGCCACCATAAACATGCAGACAACAGGCTTTTTACAAAACCTAAACGCTCGAAAAAATATTTAAAAAGCATTAGTGTCCCCTGCGGCTACAATTTTTCTCGACGTTTTGTTGGTATTGTAGTTTGGTAAAATAAATATTTTCGAACCTGCTGTTTTTATATTGCCTAATGCCTATTATATCCCATAACCTGAACACTTTTTTGGTACACTTTACGGAAAAACTATCAAGTCTATTGGCTATTGGTTTGTGCTTTAGCATAGTAATTTTTATTTATATGTAGAATGTAGATGTATCATCGGTCAGTCAAGGTTTGGTTATTATTAAAATATAAAATTTTAAAATTAATAAAAAAACTGCCTTAAATATATTTATCATTATCATTATCGTATATAATATTAAGTTACAAAATTGTAAACTTTATTTTAAAAGAATAATTTTTCTCTCACTTTTTTGGTAAAAAGTGGAACCCATGCGAGTTTCTTACGCCGGTTCTTCTCGCCGGGGGGTAGTTCCCGAACCGGTGGTAGGCATCAGGTAGACATTCTGAAAAAATTTGATTCAAATTTACTCAGAAATAAAACATTTTTTATTTTTTAATTTTTATTTTTTTATTTTATCATATTATCATTTACCACGCAGAAAAACTACACGAGCCCTCACAAATCTCGGCTTTTAGCTAGTATTTATTTATTTGTTAATACAAACGTTGACTAAAAGTTTATGATCATCAATTGTGACGCCTGCTAATTTCAACATAGCTTGAATATTTTAATTTGTTTCGTTATGTTGCATTATTTTAGTATCAGGCGCAAATTTCGTTCATATTTCTCAGTACAAATTTTCGATTATAAATAAAGTTTGGTCCGAGTAAATACAGGACGAATTTATCTCGTATCTGGATTTCAGATTTCCCACATGCCAGATACACGGCGCGTGACGTCAGCCACCACAGCGCCGCGTCCGCTCGCGGACAGAACTATTTTTTTTAATTCGCAAAAACTGGATTTATCACGTACACGAACCGCGCCTCGGTTTTTTATGTTGAAAGATTCCTATTTTAAGCATGCAAATAACATTATGTCCTGAAATTTTATTTCTCGAATTTACCATTTTATTACCATTATATACCATTTGTAAAATTAATGAATAGTAAGTTGATAATTTGAGAATAAATAAATTCCTAATTTTTCAAAACTTTTCAACATTATAATGTAACTAGCTGTTGCCCGCGACTTCGTCCGCGTTACCATAGTAGATCACAATTCACATCCCAACTATTATTTATTGTATGTTCCGCGCGGCTTCGCCTGCGTAATTAAGGATTTTTCACGCAACCGTACTATTTTGCAGCAAAAAATAGTCCTATTTCCTTCACATGGTCTATTCTTCATGTTCGCCAAATAAGAATCAAAATTGCTCCAGTAATTCATAATATAATAAGCAATCCATACTAATATTATAAGTGCGAAAGTATCTCTGTCTGTCTGTCAGTCTGTCTCGATTTCACGCCAAAATTACTGAACCGATTGCAATGAAATTTTGTACACAGTTATTCTAGAGCCTGAGAAAGGCTTTGAATATTTGCCGCAACAAATCCACAGGCGTTCTGATAGATAATGGTTGAATGACAATCAGTCAAATCTGTCAATCAGTGACTGATTGTCTATTATAGAAGTATGTTCACAGATATATCCCGGTATACTGGTCAGAGTTCCTTAGGTATAGAAATTGTATGGAATTGCCGTGGTCCCCTACCATTGATTCGTTTCGGAATATTTGCCAGTGCATATTAAAAAGCAGCCAGTAGCCGATTCTCAGACCTACTGAATATGCATATAAAATTTGGTAAAAATCAGTAAAGCCGTTTCGGAGGAGTACGGTAACTAACATTGTGACACGAGAATCCATACTTCCATACTTAATATTATAAATGCGAAAGTGTGTCTGTCTGTCTGTCTGTCTGTTACCTCTTCACGCCCAAACTGCTGAACCGATTTTGCTGAAATTTGGCATGGAGATACTTTGATACCCGGGAAAGGACATAGGATACTTTTCACCCCGGAAAAATGTACGGTTCCCGCGCGATAAACTAATTTTTTCATAACGGAGTTGCGGGCGTCATCTAGTTTTATATTATATAAGATTAAATATTTTGGGAATATTATCGATTCGTTTTGGTCAATTAAATTAGTTTTTGTTAGACTTTTATCTATAATATAAAATGAGTCGCTGAATGTGTTGCTAAGCGCAAAACTCGAGAACGGTTGGACCGATTTCGCTAATTCTTTTTTTTTAATATTCCTTGAAGTACGAGGATGGTTCTAACGGAGAGAAAAATTCTAAAAAAAAATTAAATTTCCTGAAAAAGTCTAAAAACAACACTTTTCTATACTCCCATACAAAAGATTTGTGATAATACGTATTAAAAGTCAAATATATAAAAATGGATTTTCAATTATGTTAGTAACGCTAAAACTCGAAAACGGCTGAACGGGTTGGGCTAATTTTAGTCTTAAAATATTCGTAGAAGTCCAGGGAAGGTTCACCGGGACAGCTAGTAATATTATATTAATAGCTATACTTGTACTACACTACACGTCATGACAGTCTCATTATCTCATAGGAATTAATGTTATCTGTGATGAGTCAACGGGCTTTCCTTACACGTTTTATGACTCACGCCCTTGAGTTAGAACGTAACGCCTACGTAAAACAAACCACCCACATGCTAAACCTTAAAGCTAAGTAAACGCTTGTTGCATTTTTAAGATGGGACAAATCATGATACTTGTTTAATCACCTACACCGCTGCTACACAAGGTAGGACGGGGGCTAGGGCAGACGATGCAGCAACACAAATATTTCTAAGTGTTAATAGGTTTTAAAGACTTTTTATTACTATCTACTAGCTGTTGCCCGCGACTTCGTCCGCGTGGACTTTAGTTTATAGTAATTATTGTCCCCGTACATCGATTGAATCGATTGAATTGTGTGGGAGCCGCACATTTTTCCGGTACAAAAACATTCCTTGTCCCATGCCTTGTGTAGCAGCGGTGTAGGTGATTAAACAAGTATCATGATTTGTCCCATCTTAAAAATTACGTTTAAAGCGTTTACTTAGCTTTAAGGTTTAGCATGTGGGCAAGGGCGTCGCCAGCCGATGGCGCAGGGGGGGGCAAGTTGACTTTACCTACTACAATTCATACTTTTCTCATTCTCTATAAATGAGAAAAGTAGGTATGAATTATTGTAGGTAAAGTCGACAGCACATGAAGTCACTTGTACTACCAACCTTACATCTATTACCAGATTTTAATATTATAGTGGTCGTTGTTTGCATTATGTTTGGCAACTTTTTTAGAATCTCCAGGGGGGGGCAGCTGCCCCTCCCTGCCCCCCCTTGGCGACGCCCTTGCATGGGGGTGGTTTGTTTTACGTAGGCGTTACGTTCTAACTCAAGGGCGTGAGTCATAAAACGTGTAAGGAAAGCCCGTTGACTCATCACAGATACCATTAATTCCTATGAGATAATGAGACTGTCATGACGTGTAGTGTAGAACAAGTATAGCTATTAATATAATATTACTAGCTGTCCCGGTGAACCTTCCCTGGACTTCTACGAATATTTTAAAACTAAAATTAGCCCAACCCGTTCAGCCGTTTTCGAGTTTTAGCGTTACTAACATAATTGAAAATCCATTTTTATATATTTGACTTTTAATACGGATTATCACAAATCTTTTGTATGGGAGTATAGAAAAGTGTTGTTTTTAGACTTTTTTAGGAAATTAAATTTTTTTTAGGATTTTCCTCTCCGTTCGAACCATCCTCGCACTTCAAGGAATATTAAAAAAAAAGAATTAGCGAAATCGGTCCAACCGTTCTCGAGTTTTGCGCTTAGCAACACATTCAGCGACTCTTTTTATATTATAGATCTAAGTCTAACAAAAACTAATTTAATTGACCAAAACGAATGGATAATATTCACAAAATATTTAATCTTATATAATATAAAACTAGATGACGCCCGCAACTCCGTTGTGAAAAAATTAGTTTATCGCGCGGGAACCGTACATTTTTCCGGGGTGAAAAGTATCCTTTGTCCTTTCCCGGGTCTCAAAGTATCTCCATGCCAAATTTCAGCAAAATCGGTTCAGCAGTTTGGGCGTGAAGAGGTAACAGACAGACAGACACACTTTCGCATTTATAATATTAAGTATGGAAGTATGGAAGTATGGATTCTCGTGTCACAATGTTAGTTACCGTACTCCTCCGAAACGGCTTCACTGATTTTTACCAAATTTTATATTATGCATGTTCAGTAGGTTTTTATATTAATAAGTGCATTTGTTGATTAAATAATAGTAAATTATTACAACTCGAGACGGACGGCGACCATTGTTTGTGCGACGGGATAGCGATGGACGTTGCCATGGTGTCATTCTTATTTAGTCACTTCAATAAAATAATATGTCAAAACAACGTTTGCCGGAACAGCTAGTAATTCTATAATATAAATCATACATCAGAATTCGAAGTCCCCAAAATATAATTAAATTGTTCATAATGCTCAATAAAATGTAATTATTAATTGATAACAATATTTACGAGTACTTGGAACAAAATACGATACTTGTTTAATTTCGTAATGAGATTCAAACCCCGTTCAAAGACGCGGTTACTTGAAACAAACCGCCCATCCTCAATTAGTAAAACCCAACTTTTGTTTTAATTAATAAACAAACAAAATAATAGAATTTACGTTCGAGCCATGACAACTTATCTGAATACATTTTCATAAGCAACTCCGTCCTTTATTGCTTCAACTGCAGACCGCAGACGAGCGAAATTGACGAAGATTTATTTTGTTTTAAGGATGTATAATATAATAACATTTATAAAAATAAATAAATAAAATAAATAATAATCAATACTTTACCAACAAGTATATGCTTCGGCACGAATGGGCCGGCTCGACCGGAGAAATACCACGTTCTCACAGAAAACCGGCGTGAAACAGTGCTTGCGCTGTGTTTCGCCGAGTGAGTGAGTTTACCGGAGGCCCAATCCCCTACTCTAATCCCTTCCCTACCCTCCATTATTCCCTTCCCTTCCCATCCCTACCCTCCCCTATTACCCTATACCCTCTCAAAAGGCCGGCAACGCACCTGCAGCTCTTATGATGCTGCGAGTGTCCATGGGCGACAGAAGTTGCTTTCCATCAGGTGACCCGTTTGCTCGTTTGCTCCCTTATTTCATAAAAAAAAAAAGTTATGTGAAATACTTAATTCATTTTATAAAATTTCCATTTATCGTACGTAATTTTTGCCGGAAGTGTTACAATTTTTGAGCATTCGTCAGAATTTGGTACTTTGTAAATCAAAGATAAACGGATAAAAAACTGCTTAGAAATTGATAAACAGTTTTTAATCGTTTTTTGCGATTTGTAAACCCAAAAAAGTGGGTTCACCGGTAATTCTGAGGAAATATTTCAAATTAAAATTTATGAAAATTGAAGACTATCCTTCAAATGAACGCTTGGTAAAGAAGAACCAATGATATTATAATATATTATGTTACTAATGTAATAGTAGAGGAGGTGCGCGATGCTCATTTTGAAAAGTCATTTCATACAGAGCGAAAATCGTAACAATAATTAGAATTCCACCCATACATAGGAGTTTTCATCGTCAGCTCCTTCAGAACGGGTGGGATAAAAATTGAGAGTATCTAATAGTTGTTGTTGGGATTTGAAAATACATATTGCATTGAAATTATAAAGATCCCAATTCGCACCCAATTTCTGCTCTATAACGGTACGGAACCCTTCGTGCGCGAGTCCGACTCGATCGGCCGATTTTTAAAATAAACAGGAAATTAAATCCTGCATAGTATGGCACAAAATAAGGCATTATTTGTGCCATACTATGTACTAAACTCCGGCTAAACTCTACTTCCTTTAATAACCTAACAATCACCTTTTACAACTTCGGCTGTATGGTTAATATTGAAGGATGTATTGTGTTGTAACATGTAAAGTTCGGGGAAGCGTGTTGGCCGCAAACTTCGGACAAATAAAACAGTGCTGTGAGCCCCCGGCGGCGCGGCGCGGCGTCCGGCTCGTATGCGCGTCGTCACGGGAAAACTGCTAGAATATTTAACACTATTTGAGAATTCCGCGTTTCATGTGTATAGACTACAAAATGTGCTGCTTGAAATTTTAAAGGTAAGTTGACCAACAAAGGACGTTAGTTTCACCTTAATATGTTTGTATACAGTGTGTAACAAAAATAAGTGATAATACTTTAGGGTGTGTACGTGTTCCTTGTAGAGAGTTGACTATGAAAGTAGCAGCGCTGAAAGACGAAATTTTTTTTTTCTCTTTTGTATGGGCAAGGGCCCGAGCTTCACGAGTTTCCCCATACAAAAGTGAAAAAAAATTTTGGTCTTTCAGCGCTGCTACTTTCACAGTGAACTCTCTACAAGGAACACGTACACACCCTAAAGTATTATCTCTTATTTTTGTTACACTCTGTATATGTAACCGTAATTTTGTCAAAAACTACTGGTGGTATTTTAACAGGGTTTACGGGAATAAAATCACATGGACCAGACTATGATGCTCCACGTCAATCTTGCACGATAATTGCTATAGAGTAGATACAGTTTCACAATCATGGTGGCAATCTCATCCATCATGACCCTACGTAGAGAGTAGAGGTAGAGACTTTCCGATCTTTGCCGAAAGCGACTGCGCCCGACAAAAATTCAAATAAAATGCCACTTTAAGATATTTAATTTTCTACCGACATCGGTCTAACCACTTACCACCCATGCCGCCGCTATTTTGTCGTGGCGTACTCGTAGAACGAAGTGAAACCTATATTTTATGTCATAAAGTATATTATTAATTTTTTTTAATTTTTGTCGGCTGTGGTTGCTTGCCGTGTTGTTTGGGACGGTGCCTTTATAATAATTAGATAGCGTAGGTTCTTCTGTCTGAGTCACGTCCGCTACGACTCTGCTGCGACGTCCTCGTTACCTCCGCCTGAACGCGCCGTCGCTATGATCAATAAACTTGCATAGCCATACCTACTATTTATTCTACCTTTAGACATAAAGTTAGAGAACAGAAGTAACTAAACAACATACCGAGACTGTGTATCTTCATCCTAATTTCTTATACCTTAATAAGAAACGTCGCTTATTTGGTAACAGTTTTCCACAACAGAGCCGCAATTTGCGTAATGTCCGTTGATATAATATTAACAGCACTATTCCAATGTAAATGACGTTAATATTAAAGTAGATCCTTTGAGGGCGCACTGAGCGCTGACCGTACCTACTATTTTGTTGTGATTCTCTCAAACAAATTAATGTGAAGCATTTATTCATATTCGTAATAAACTAAATTAGTCTAGTTTACTTAAAACTTTTGATAAATAATATTATGCGAGTGCCTAATGCCTATAAAACTAATCACAAACTGAAGGTTTTTTTTAGGTACTTTACCTAATTGAGATTAAGAAAAAATACCGTGTAAGTCTAGCTACTTTAACATACCAAAAAAACTATATATTATTTAAAATTCCGCTGTTTATATTATTCATTTTTAAGTGAAACGTAAGAGGATCTGCATGAAAATATAGAGACAATACTAGGAAACAGAGTTGAAACAGGCATTCGAATGAATGAACAAACAAACCAATCACACGGATCGGCTTAAAGGATATAGGTGGCGGAAATAGTTTTGAATCGTAGCGACCGCCGACCTACCGGAACTTCCGTGCCGGACTATTTCCGGTTAATCGGCTTACCGGCCTTACTCATTAATTTCAAATAACCGCTAAATGCCCCACAATCATTGTAAACAAAGGCAAATGAGAAAGATCGCCTAATGGCCATGTTAGGTCAGCCGTTAGGTCATTAAATTACAAGTTACAACACAGTATAGAATAATAACTAACACACTTATGGCTCTAGTTACTGTCATAAACACGTAACTACACGTAACATAGGGGATAAATTCAATTCATTTCAATTTGTTTATTTGATCTAAAAGTGGTAAGTACAGTAGGTGATAATTAGGTTTTTGGGTCTAACACTTTTATATAAATAAAAAAGCATGCAAATAATATCAACCGACTAAAAGTAGGTACGCGTTGATGTGTGCAACTAAAATCGTTAAACCATTAATTTTTGACTCAGTTATTCCCCTAGTCCTATAGTATGAAATTTCAATGGGTTCGGAGCTGAAAAGAGCACACACAGTATTTTTCACGTACCATAGAATTTTCCAGGTCATAGACAGATATCGATGGAAACATTGTAAATTCTTTCATCAGACCCCGCCGCATCGCCTGGGGATGTGGGGAGAGGCCACAGAGAAATCAACCAACATTCGTACATATAGTAATTTCAAATGTAATATATTCTCTACGCCGGTATATTATGACGAATCCTTTAGAGACAAAATAAGTGAACCCCTGTTCACTTATTTTGTCTACTGCCCACTTTGAGAAAAAAATATGTTGTAACGCCCCCCCATTGTGAAACAATGGGGGGCGTTAAAACATATTTAAAATGTATCTACATGAAATGAAATTACAAACCAAAGTGGGAAAGGTCAAGGCTGCTTTAGAGTTTCTTATAGGGTCGATTCATGCATAATTTTTGACGTTTTTTAACAGGAGATTATCTTTTTAACAGCGTTGGCAATTGGCTAATATTTACGTTAGCCAATCAAAAGCACTAATTAATGAAAGCTTCAGTCAAAAACCCTCAGAAACCGGGGCAATAATATATTAGGTAAATTGCTTTTATAGCACAGAATTAAATTATTTCACTTATCTTTTTTAATTCAATTTGATCTACCAATATGAATTAATGTCCGGCAAATTCACATCTCACAAAAAGTTATAAAAGATATTCCGATTTGTGCCTACTAGGCAGCTCTTTGAGGCATAAATATTAGAGTCGGCGACTCCAGTGATCTTTACAGCGCGCCCATCCGACTGTAAAAATTGCTGAAGTGCATTTTATTTGTACACATGTCTTGCGTTTTGCGAAAAACGTTCGAATTTTCGATGAAAATAATTTTCCCTGCGGCTTTTGCGTTTGTCATCTTTCAATGATTCGTTCGATCTAATAAGCGATATATTGTAGAGTTTAGACTACTAGATGACGCCCGCAACTCTGTTGTGCCAAAATTATTTTATTGCAAGGAAACCATACATTTTTCCGGAATAAACAATATTCTATGTCCTTTCCCAGGACTCAAAGTATCTCCATACCAAATTTCAGCAAAATCGGCTCAGCGGTTTAGGCGTGAAGAGGTAACAGTACAAGCTAAAGACACACACACTCACATTTATCAGGGCGAGCGAAGCGGGCCCTAGTATATCCCACAATCTGAGCACTTTTGTGGCACACTTTACAGAAAAACTATCACGCACGCGTTTTAACATATTAATTTTTAGGGTACCGTAGTCAACAAGGAACCCTTATAGTTTCGATCTGTCCGTCCGTCTGTCTGTCCGTCTGTCTGTCTGTCTGTCCGCAGTTTTGCTCAGAGACTATAGGACCTACAAAGCTGTAATTTGGCATGAATGCACATATTAATGATGCCGACAAAATGGTATATGATATCTTAAAAAATCTTTTTTTTTATGATACCTTCCCTACACATCAAGCGGGGATGTTTTTTTCGCGTCCACCCTATCGCGTGGGGTGTCGTTGGATAGGTTTTTTTTTAAATATTATGAGTATTCAAAGATCATTTTCCGATTTAGGGTCCGGATCCGTTTGTGAAATATTAAGTTTTAAAGTGTAGAAAATCGTTCGAGTCCAGTGTCCCCCCCCCCCCCCCCCCCCCTTTCTACCATCTAAAGTCTAAACAGTTGCTTCTGGAAGTCTATTCGGAGCGTGCGAAGTGGGTGGAGGGGGTAAAGAAAGCGATTGCCGCGCTTGCCGCGGCAAAAATATGCAAAAAAAGAGGCTCAGCTAATAGTCAAACAAACTAGTCAATCTTGTTTTGAAATTTTCAGAAATTGGTCTTAATTGTTTTTGTATCGTAGACTGCAAAAATAACAGCAGAAATAGGTAGTCATTATACAAATTTAATGTTTTTCCTAAATCCACTAGGAAATTAGATCAGATATAAATGGATAGCTGCTGTAAAAATGAAAAAGTAATTCGATATAACCTAAAATTGCATTATCAAGTCAATTTTATTTGAGTTGCATTTTACAAAGCTATTAATACCTACCTATTATTTTAGTGTTAATGAATAATGGATCACCGTGGTCTCCCTCTCTGGACAAAACTTGCCGTGATAGTTTCATAGAATATTTCATTTAAATTCAAAGTACCTATCAGGTGGAAGAAACAGTGACTCACAAATGACGATAAACCAGATACTACATCTGGTTTAATTGATCTTTTAGAAGCTAGAGATAGAGTTTTGAATGAAAAAGGTTTTCAAGTAAGCAAGTTTTAGATGAAAGGGGTAAAAAGTTAAAATCATTATGCCCCTATTTTGAGCAAAATAAAACGAGTACTTACTCTCAAGAGGAAACCGAAAGGACTTATGATATTGTTCGAGTAAGAATCCATATTGAAAGCAATGATATTCTATGTTACTATTTTAGAAACTCATTGATTGAAAGTGTAACTCAGAAACATGAAGAATGTTTGCAGTGTTTTAGTAAATTTATAGACTCCGATTTTCTTCAAACTCTTGAATTTGAAGAAAATTTAATTTGAAAGAAAATAAATAAAACAAGATTTTTAAAAACATTACATTTATTTTTTCAAGTATAAAGTATTGCTCGTATTTTTGTTACTGATTAAAACAGTATGTTTGCACTTGCCGCTCTGGTTATAAACGCAGCGACATTTTACTCCAGCAACAAGCCGATCATTATTATCTACCTGTAAGAATGAATATAAATGTTTAGACTTGCTTTATGCAAATGTTTAGTTACATTTTTTGGTTTGTTGAGTACTTACGGTTGAACTTGTTTTATAGTTTGCTAAAGTCACCGATGTTCGGCGAATTATATTGGCTCGTATTAAATAAAACATTGCCATTAGTTCTTCTCTACTAGGCATTAGTTCTTTCTACATCCCTTACATGTCCTGCTAACACCAATTTATTTCATTTTAGCATAGATTGGGCCTTGAACTTAAAGAGTGTTTTACACTCTCAAAACCAGTTTTTTTATGATTATATTCATTCTCCACAAGTAGTTTTTAACTAAATATAACCCAAATACCATTAATTATTGTTCTATATATTTTATTTGCTTTATTATTTACAAAATAAACAAATTTTTTTGTCGCAAAATGCTGCAAAATTAATACACTTTACAAAACGGTAAGAACAACTTTATTCTAAATTTACACTGAGTTACTAATTTTTTTACGCCCTGTTATTAACAAATTTTATTGTTTTTTTTTAATAATAAACAATGTTTCGTATGTTGCAAAACGCTGCAAATTTAATACACGTTACAAAACGGTAAGAACAACTTAATTATAAATTTGCAGCGTGCTACTAAATTTTTTTACCCTTGTTAATAACAAATTTCATTGTTTTTTAATAATAAACAATGTTCCGTATGTTGCAAAACGCTGCAAATTTAATACACGTTAGAAAACGGTAAGAATAACCTAATTCCAAATTTGCAGCGTGTTACTAATTTTTTTACACCTGTTATTAACAAATTTTATTTTATGATTTTTTAATAATAAACAATGTTCCGTGTATTGCAAAACGCTGCAAATATAAAATACACGTTACAAAACGGTAAGAACAACCTAATTCCAAATTTGCAGCGTGTTACAAATTTTTACGCAATGTTATTAACAAAAAAAATTTTTCACCCCTTTTCAACCTTTTCCGTACACCCCAGAACGCTGCAAAATCACACGGTAAGTTATTTTACCTTCTTTAACAACCCCCTAAAATTTTTACAAGTTACTAATTTCTTTCGTGTTTTGGCTTTGATGACTGGCCTACACATATAATTAAGAATTCTGTGAAAATTTTAACTGCCTGCCTGTTGTCATTATTGATATCGAGCAAAAAAGGCTAAAAAAATCATGTTTGTTGTATGGAAGCCCCCCTTAAATATTGATTTTATTTTGTTTTAAGTAAACAACTTCAAGCGTCATTTTGTTCTGGTTTAATTGTAGGTTATGAATCTGAGAATAAGAGGTGGGTTAAAGAGCCATATATTATGCCTACATTAAATCCCGTCTTCTGAAGTCTATCCTCTATCTCCATCACATGTTCCTTTCTCCTGTCCTGTGGCCCCCATCCCCTGTCCACTCCAAGCGGTCTTCGAAGAAAGGGTATTTCAAAACGATAAGTATCGTATTTGAAGTTCTAGTTTCCTGGGTCTTTAATGTAAATTAAAAAAAATTCGTGTGTAATATAGATCCAAATAAAATAGTCGTAGACGGGTGTTCAATTTTCTAAATCTCGATTTTAATAACATACATTCACGCGGACGAAGTTGCGGGCCACAGCTAGTGTGAAATAAATCACGGGAGTAGGAAATATGCTGAATTTAAAAGTAAAACTATCACGGCAAAAATTCCTTTGAACCTTGCAAAAAATAAAAATACACGTATTTTTTATTTTATAACCACTCAGTACTAAAATGTTGAATGAAATAGCTTCCAAAAGTTATCCTAAAAAACACTACAATTAATGGAATTAATGGACACGACCGCGCGTGACATGCCCCCGCGCGCGCGCTGCCCCCCGCATCACTCCCGCTCATTCCCCCGCACCGCGAGTGAACGTTCTCCAACAATTTTAAATGGGATAAAATATGTTATTAAAAAAATAATTCCCAATTTTCTTTTGGTTGCATGGACATACCTAAGCCCTGGAAAAACCGAGCTTTCTGGGGGCTTGCGTCGTTTTTTGCAATCGTAAGGCAGTTTTTTTTATACAGGGTGCAATTAAACCTTCCTGCCAAAAATTTGGCAGGAAGGTTTTTAGCTAGTAATATTAACTTACTAGCTGTGCCCCGCTGTGTCACCCGCGGTTTAAGTGATATATCATAAAAGACTATGAAAAGTACCAATAAAAGGGTCAAAACGGGACGACACTTGGTTATATAAGGGTTTATGGTAGTGATGATGATTAAGATGAAGGTAATTTGCATAGTAGCATATGCTTTCCGCTCTTAAAACAACGTCGGAACTCCTAAACTTGTATCTATAAAGAATCAGGAGTTCTCTCAGCACCTTCCGAACCATGGTTGTTACTTGTTGTAGCATAATATGCTTAGAATACTGCTCAAGAAACCGAAGTCACGACATATTTTCATATAAATTTTGAGGAGTTCCCTCGATTACTTATGGATCTCTTTATCAGGTCACGTTTTTTTATGAATATGGTACCAAATTGGAATGATAACCTATACACCAAAAGAAACATTTTGAAAATCGGTTCACAAACGGCGAGCAATCGTTGAAGATAAAAAACGAACATAACACCTCCTCCATTTCGAAAGTCGGTTAAAATTGTAGCCTATGTGTTATTCTGATGTATAAGCTATATTATTGTAAAGTTTCATTAAAATCCGTTCAGTAGTTTTTGCGTGAAAGAGTAACAAACATCCATACATCCATACATCCAAACAAACTTTCGCCTTTAAATAATATTAGTAGGAAGTAGGATTAAGTATTAATAAGTGATTTGTTAGCTCCATTTTATGTAATTAAAAGTTTGAAATTTAGCAATTTATCAAAAAAATTCTTTTTTCAGTCGAAATATAAATAAGTAACCTCATCAGATAAGACGACGTGAGATATGATATTAAAATGTTACAGCGAATAATAGTAGAACCCCAGTATATTTTATTATTTTTCCTATCTCTCGGCCCGGGGCCCTGGGGCGACGTTTGTGCGTGTGCAGTGGAGTGGCCAAATCTTTGAGGGATGAAGGTGCGAAGGTTTTCCTGAAGCCGCGGAATTTCGCCCCTCCGTGATACTCCTTTGCGAATTGTCAATATTGTTCGGACCCACCGACTTCTTGAACCGGAAACATTATCTCTTACATTCGAGAATAGGATTATGTTTTGTTACGTTTTCAATTTGAAGTCAATACTGGTAATTTTATATACTGTTTCGTGTTGCCAGCCTGTATTAGCAGTAATAAATTGTAATTTATTTTTAGAAACTGTATATAAATAATTACAAAAACGATTTATTTATTTTATTTGCAAGCAGGCGCGGTCCGAAGTCCCTTTCGGACCGCGCCTGCTTGCAAATAAAATAAAATGCATGATCCCCCCCCCCCCCCAAATCTAAGGTCAAATTGAAAAATCTCAAAATCTTGCCAAATAATAAAAGGGAATCTCTAGCTATCCCCTAACCACCACTACGTCCGACCTTAGGCAGCTGTCAACCCAGAACAGGTCGAGGGCGCAAATAAAAAAAAAATGTAGTGACTAGTGAGTGACCCCCCCAAAAATTTCAGGCTGCGACCGCGCCTGTTTGCAAGTAGACGAATCGTCCGAATTTAATTTGTCATTAAGTATAGAATTATTAAGCGAAACCGAGACATTCCAATATTTAACCACATAAATTAACATTCCGAAATTTAGCCTGGACAGTGATCATGTCATCTTGAATCCGACGCCACAGAAGTCAGTTGATGATGTTGTCTACTAGGGTGGGGCAAACTCCGACGTAATATAATGACATCAAATCAAAGGACATATTATAGTATACATATTATACTATGCAGTATTTCGGACAACAACAGAATGGTGTCGATTCTAGACGTCATGAGATATTGGATAATATTTCAGAACTAACCTTCAACGAACACCTAAGACCTAACAATATACATTCTGTTAATATTAAGGTCATAACGTACGTCGCGGTGTTAAGTATGCAGCAGCAATAACAACCGATACACGTCATGCCACTGAAATATTGAGTGCTGTGTGTGGCGACCGTAAAGCCCGCATCCATTATAGGCTACCACAGTACAAACTTACACAGAATCTATAAGTCCATATTACATAATACATACGAATCAAACATACGCACATTTGCGTTATTCATACCAATATTATAAATGCGAAAGTGTGCCTGTCTGTCTGTCATCATCAAGCCCTAACCACTTAAGCAATTTTTCTGTTTGGTATGGCGCCCGCAACACCGTTACGCCAAACTTCGTTTATCGCGCGGGGACGGTACATTTTTCCGCTATAAAAAGTGTTATAATATAGGACACTTTTCATCACGAAAAAATTTACGGTCCCCGCGCGATAAACGAATTTTGGCGTAACGGTGTTGCGGGCGCCATCTATAGTTTCAGATAACTTTAAGTTTAATCCGAAATATCAATATACAGTGTGCAACAAAAATAAGTGATAATACTTTAGGGTGTGTACGTGTTCCTTGTAGAGAGTTCACTGTGAAAGTAGCAGCTCTGAAAGACGAATTTTTTTTTCACTTTTGTAAGGGCAAGGGCCCGAACGTCACGAGTTTTCCCATACAAAAGTGAAAAAATTTTTTGGTCTTTCAGCGCTGCTACTTTCACAGTGAACTCTCTACAAGGAACACGTACACACTCTAAAGTATTATCACTTATTTTTGTTACACTCTGTATACAGGGTGCAATTAAACCTACCTGCCAAATTTTTTTTGGGGCTTAGGTATAATTAGGTGAGTACATTAAACCAAAAAAATAGGGTGTTAATTTTTTTACAATAATATATTTTATCCCAAAAAAATCGATGCACAATGGTCACTTCATAAGTTAATAATAATTACGATATTGCGACCGAGCTAGTACATCGCGCCGCGCAGATATCCAGACGAGACCGGTTATGCATAGGGGTAAAGCGGGGGTGACGCGCGGGGTGGGAGGCGGGAGGCCCGCTGCCCGCCGCGCCGCGCCGATCGCCGGCGACCGTTTAGTACCACCATATATATCTGTATTATATATGAGTACCACGCGCGTAGTTGTATAGTTAACACGTAATTATTTTGTTTGTCGGCTCGGATTATGAACAGTTCGCACTTCGCAACACCTGCACACGCCTAGCCAGCCTCGAAAACATGCCTCTGACGAGGTTAAAAGTGACAAAGTTGTGCTTAACAAACTTTTAAAGTCTTAAAGACAATGTGCAAAATGCGCTAGAATCTGCTTAGAGCAAAACGGATTGCAGTTTGAACTCGTTTGAACTATGCTAAGTGTAGACAAGATGGAAGTAAATAAGATTTAGAGGTGGGTTGTTTTGATTTTAATTTTTTAATTAGTTGTACTGTGTACATAAGTTAATTGATTTTTTTTAAATACGCCTAAATGCAAAGGATGTGGTTTAGATTTATTATAAATTTCTAAAGAGCTTATTTTTCGTAATTAAAAAGTTGTAATTTTCGATTCTTTTGATGTGTAAGTATCAATTAATTTTATTCTAAACATACCTGTCTACTTCCTTTACATTTGACGGTCCTAAGTTCGTCAAAGTATGAAGGGAAAATTCGCAACTTATGATAATAACAAGAATCAAGAATGTCAATGGAAGGCCGGGTCGGGGCCGGGCCGCGCATGTGTCCATATTTTGCGGTGTTTGGTAGGATAACTTTCGGAGGCAATTTCTCAAAATTTTAGTACTGAGTGATTTTAAAAGAAGAAATACGTGTATTTTTATTTTTAACAAGGATCAATATATCCAAATTTGGCAGGAAGGTTCAATTGCACCCTGTATAGGCAAGTATCAGGCTGTGGGCCGTGGCACGTGCGCTTTATTTGCATCAGTTTGAGCGAGTTTGACTTGAAGGATGGTAGAGTATACACTTTACACTATGCTGCATACATATTTTAACATTTTTAACATAATATAATAATATTTATGGTTAAAATTTCCTTTTCGATTTACAAATAAAAACACCCTCTGTTTTATATAAGTCTAATAATATGTATGTATTATTGGCCCTTGCAGAATACCAGTGCAGCAAGCTAGCTTGCTGAGCTTGGGCCAATTTTGACATGACATAAGTATTGTATGGTATTGTGTTTTACATGTGTTGTGTGGTGACAAAATAATTTAAATATTTTTATTCTTATTCTAATTCTATGTCTTTGTGTTTGTTCATTGCATCGTAAAGCCCGTCACAGTCTTAGCTATAATATACAAGATGTTAGTGTAAACATCGTTATCCTTGAAACCATCAAATGAGCCCGTCTAAATAAACAACTTTTTCTATGAAAACAATGCTGGGAACTCAAAAAATACTAATACTTATTGTCTAAATACTAATAGTCTTCATACCCACACAAATTGCCGATCCAGGCATCCGTATGGGTATGTACTCGTAGACGGCATTTTTTTTTTGAGTTCCCAGCATTGTTCTCGTAGAAAAAGTTGTTCATTTTGACGGGCTCATTTAATGGTTTCAAGGATAACGGTGTTTACACTAACACACTGTATATTAATATACCGTCTATCAAACAAGTGAACCGATTTTCATCAATTTTTTAAAATTTAGTTTTCATAGTTTAATTAAAGCACGTCATATTAATTATTTGATTATAAGTTATAACTTTTATTATATTTATTATTTCTTCCAATCTCCTTTACAGCTTAAGTTCCAAGTTTCTTACTTGTACTATCTCCTTTACTATTCACAGGATGCAGCAGTTTATTATGTATACAGGATGTGCGGATCCCGCTACTTTGTAAACTCTAGCTTCCTGATGTTCTAGACGATAAATCTTTCATTCATCATAACTTTGGTATTAAACCATAACCTTGCATAAACTTATATTATGTAGCACGATATCAGTAGTATAAAACAAAGTATCTTTCCCCTTTCTGTCTTCATTTATTTTATGCTTTGTCCTTAAGGAGTGAGCACACTAAGACTGGCTGTGCCGGGGCTCAGCGTGCCGGGGCGCATCGCAAAAATCCGCCTCCATACAATTTGTATGGAAGCGGATGCGCGTATCGCACACTGTGCCGGGGCGCATCGGCGCGGATTTTTGCTCGGCGGATTTCCGTCAATGCGACACGACCCGACAAGACCCGCTGCGCCCCGGCAACAGTGTGCTATAGCGCATTTTGCGCTGCGCTGAGCCCTGATCTGCCCCGGCACGCCCCGGCACGGGCCAATGTGCTCACTCCTTAGGGCTACGAAACGGGTTTCGACGCTTTTTAGGGTTCCGTACCCAAAGGATAAATACGGGACCCTGTTACTAAGACTTTGTTGTCTGTCCGTCTGTCTGTCCGTCCGTCCGTCCGTCCGTCTGTGTGTCTCCAGGCTGTATCTCAAGAACCACTAAAGCTAGACTTCTGAAATTTTCACAGATTATGTATATCTGTTGCCGCTATAACAGCAAATACTAAAACAAATAATGTTAAAATAAAATAACAATTTAAGGGGGCTCCCATACAAAAAACACAATTTTTGGTCTATTTTTGCTCTATAACGGTCACGGAACCCTTCATGCGCGAGTCACACTCGCACTTATTTATAATAGATGCAGTGATTCGAAAGGACAAATGAGAGATTTAAGAGGATATATAACGTAATATGGTTAAACAACTGATTTGATATAACGAGAAGTAGTCAGTACCAATATGGGACGCATGTGAAACTTGCCTCTATATTGAGCTAGTTTCATTTCAAAACACGATATTTCTCTATTGTATTTATTACTAAAATTAAAGTTGGTATATATATTTTATGAATCCTAGTTTATTATTTTAGTAAAACTAATTAGCAGTATCTCAACAAGATGTTGCTAGCAATTTTGTTGCGTAAAAATTCGTAAGTATATCCTGTAATAAAAGCTACAAAAGCTACTACGCTAATCTCCATACTATCAAATTTTACCTCAACAAACAGGTAATTAATAGACAGACTGAGAGACACAATTTCGCATTACTTTAAATATGTAACGATATTGTGAGAATGATGAATAAGTACATAAATATTAAATTATATTATTTTATTATATTTATTTGCAAATTTAAACTGTGCGTGTGTTCATTTACAAGTGCAATTATAGGCATGCACTATAGTAGGGGAGGGGAAGGTGCTATTTGTGTAGTCACTCGAGCGTCATGGAGACCTAGTAGGTTTTTTTACATTAGGTAAAACTGATAAAAAAATAATAAGAGCGTTTTTTTATTTTAACGGTGGGTTCAGAAACTGCAGCCATTATAAAGTTTTGAAAAAGAAATTATATCCAAAAAATTGCTTATTTAGGTTAATTATAAATATATTTCAGACAGTGCAAAATAAAATATCTGCGAAGCTTAGTTAGGAAAATACCTATCTAGCTTTATTTTTTTATATTTTAAAATGTCCCTACAGGCTTACCTAACCTTTGCTGCGTGCTTTATATGGAAGCTTCTTTGGGGTATACTAAACATCCCCTATCTTAATCTGACAGATTCGATGACATTTCAATATTTAAAAAAATATTTTTTTAACCCACCATGTGAGAAATCTGATTCCTATACCATAATAACTAGACATGTCGGCAGCCTATACAAGCTTGATCTGACACGCTCGAGCTTATCCCGAAATCCCCCCCCCCCCCCCCCCCCCAACTACTTGTTTGAGTTAAATATTCCAATCAAACGTACGTCCCAACTTTGCTTAAAACTTATCTTAAATATTTTAATTTTATCATAGACTAAGGAAAATATACTTTCTCTATGATTATTGATTATACTATATTGTATTTTTTGGGCAAAATTACAAAGTTTTTTTTAAATGTTATAACAAAGGAAAGTGATATTCAACATAAAATAATAGTGTTGAACTCATTGTTATGTAAAATGGACGATACAGCCATTTTAAAGTTATAATTTATTCGCGAAATCGCTTTACCAACTTCCAGACTCCAAATTTGGCGGCGCTAATCAAGATAACACTGTTTGTGCAATAATAAATTGTATTTTTCGTAATAGGTTAAGTTTATACTAAGGTACTTGTATCTGGGTTGAACTTAAAAAAGCGGCCAAGTGCGAGTTGGACTCGCCCATGAAGGGTTCCGCAGCAGCAATAAGGTTTATTTTTATGAAATTAAGAGGTTTTTGATTTATTTTCATATTTCAGTTGATTTAATGAAAGTTAAATTAAGGTTTACCATTTATGACGTATAAAAAAAAAGAGGCCAGATCTCGTTCAAACTAATTTTCGTTGGTAGTCTTTGTAGTAATGTACATCATATATTTTTTTAGATTTATCATGCCCCTACTTTAGAAGTTAGAGGCGGGGGGGACACACATTTTACCACTTTGGAAGAGTATCTCTCGCAAACTATTCAGGTTAGAAAAAAATGATATTAGAAACCTCAATATGATTTTTGAAGACCTATCCATAGATACCCCACACGCATAGGTTAGATGATTTTTTTTGTTTCAGATGTATCTATGGGGACCCCTAAAATGTTTAATAAATTTTCCATTTTTGTATCAAAATCTTAAAGCGATTCACAGACTACATATACTTACCAAATTTCAATAGTATAGCTCTTATAGTTTCAGAGAAAAGTGGCTGTGACATACGGACGGACAGACAGACAGACAGACAGACAGACAGACATGACGAATCTATAAGGGTTCTGTTTTTTGCCATTTGGCTACGGAACCCTAAAAACGATTTGTGCAAAATAATCGGATGCTATTCTTGATTTATCGAATTTTTGCAACTATTTTATTTGAAGTTAAAAACTTAGTCAAACAGATGCCGAGTTGTTCTCATTTTTAGGGTTCCGTACCAAAGTGTAAAAACGGGTCCTTCTACTGAGACCCTCATTACTGAGACTTCGATGTCTGTCCGTCCGTTCGTCCGTCCCTCCGTCTGTCTATCTCCAGGCTGTATCTCAAGAACCGCTATAGCTAGACTTCTGATTTTTTATAGATTGTGTATATCTGTTGCCGCTATATCAACAAATACTAAACACAAAATAAAATTAATATTAAAGGGGTCCCATACAACAAATGTGTTTTTTTTTGGCCTTTTTTTTTTGAAGTAGACAGACAGACGGACAGACAACGAAGTCTCAGTAATAGGGTCCCGTTTTTAACCTTTGGGTACGGAACCCTAAAAATACATACAGCCGAACGTATTACCTTCTCATTTTTGGAAGTCGGTCAAAAATTACCTACATTACATAGTTGTAAAGCCTCTCCGCTTTATTTGCTTAATTTCACCTTCACCCTTGACCCTTGGTAGTCCACAAATAAATTACAAATGTCAATGTGAGCGAATAGACAGTGAAAGCAGTCTATTACCGTCTAGGTCGGCTGAAAATAAAACGAGATATTTCCGATATGTTTACTGTGGCTCAAATAGAAATAGATCACTTTTACACCAGCTAAATTTAGCAGTTTTTAACAGCTTACTAAAAACATTATCTTTCATCCGGGGAAAACTTATTTCCGTTATGTTTGGGCGTTTTGGGGCGAGATAGGTTGCAATTAGGGAATGCAATACCGGGACACCGGGATCCAGAAATACCGGGGTCCCGCATGCATTTTGCGGGACTAATCCCGGTCGAAAATTTTGCGGGATCCTGCGGGACTGGCGGGATTACAAAGAAGCGTGATTCATATCATATACGTGTAACTCTGCGCTCGGGATTGCGTCTGGCGTTCATGCAGCCCGCTAAATAATTTACTTACCTTCAATTTACCGATAATAATTATAATTCACTGTTTAAATGACAATTGTACCAATCAGCGAGGAAGATTAGCAAACTTTTTCAGCTGCTACCTTGTGACGAATATCAGGAGCCGTTTGGCAGACAACACAATTAAACCTTAACTTTTTTAACATATAATATGTACTTTTATAGCTTGGGCTGTATGTATGTAACGGTATCTTTGACCACGATTTTTACGTATATTTAAAATACTTAAATGAATAATTTTAATAAAAAAAGAAAAGAAATAAGCGCGTTTTTATAGTTTTTGAACGAAGTTCCTTATCGCGCGATCGGCGTAAAGGCTAGACAGGCTAGACAGAACGATATTTGACCTCGACACTTTTTATCTCAAAATAATTCTGTCATCATACCCATTTCCCAGATCGGCAATTTGTTTGGATATGACGACGGATTTTTTTGAGTTCCTAGCATTGTTCTCATAGAAAAAGTTGTTCTTTTTTATGGGCTCATTTGATGGTTTTAAGGATAACGGTGTTCATCCGAACAACCTGTATAATATGGTTTATACTAAGGCATATATTCGGTCTATTCAAAGTACTCCTTATTGGAGGTCGGTTACAAATCAAAGCTTACTCGAGCTCATGAAAATGATATTGACAGTAGATTTCCATCCCGCCCGGGGGCACCTTCACATTCATGTATGCGCTCGGAGCGGGGCTGTCATATAGTGCACAAGTCCCACGAGGCACTGTCTTTATCTTATCTTTATACCATTTCCTCTATCTTATTTCAACATTATACAGGCTTCTGACAGCCTTAGAAATGTTTTCAGTATGATTTGAGAAGCATAGGTCACCTTTGGGAAAGAATAAATGAATTGATAGTTTAAGCTTCATGCTGCTAAATTGTAACATAAACGAGAAACTTCCCATGAGCAATATACTAATTAGTAATTACTTTGCACTATGTTATTTCAAGAGTTTTATTTCAACTAGATGACGCCAGCAACTCCGTTGTCCGAAAATTCGGTAATCGCGTGAAAACCTTACATTTTTTCAGGATAAACAGTATCCTATGTCCATACCAAAATTCAGCAAATTCGGTTTAGCGGTTAAGAGGTAATCAGACAGCCTTTCGTGTATAATATTAGTTTGAATGTGCAACAATCTACATTACGGTTTTACGGTATATAGAGCTGATGATTTTTCGAAGAACAATAGATAAGTAGAAGTTGTATTCGAATTTCAAAGTATTGTCAGCCGTAGAACGCACAAATGCTTTCGAAAATCACTCGAAAATCGAGTGTTTGAACAACTGAAAGCGTCGACAACAGTACGTCCGACATAAATGATTTATATATGCGATCTGTATTTGTTTAGGTTTATTCGTGTTTATATTACAGTGTTTGTAGTGCAATATAAACGGACATAATATCTGTAACGTCCAAATCTGAACGAAAATAACAAAGCGCGAGAAAGAACTGTACACCTATACACCCTAAAATATTAAGGTTAAACTATAGAAAATAGCAGTTTTGTACCGTCGTTGTAATCTTTACTGTGGTGCCTAAAATTTGACATCTGAAGGACTTTACCTTCCTTCCTTTTATGCCTTTGATTATTTTTGATAACTTCATTAAAAGTAAGGACATTTAAATTAATTTCGTTGCCGTTATTAATAAACCGAACTAAATAGGACGACTGTCAATACGTAATAAAATAAGTAATAACTCCTTTAGCGCAGAAATATCTTAAAATATATTATCTACCCTCAATATAAGCAAGATGAAATGGCTGAGTTTACGAGTATATTTTTACTGCCCCGATAATACGTCGGTGATAGCGGGGGAGACAATAGACATGATGAGGTCACATAGCTAGGTATATTCTACATGGTACCTCTGGCAGGCACCGTGTATATAGTATATTCAATTTCCCGAAGCATTTCCTTATTTTGCTGGAAGTCCGGTCCCTTTTGAGGCAGTTCGCCCGTGGCGGAGGGAGCTCTGTGTTTAACAGATCCAGAACATCCCTCTGTATACGGCTGATGGCAAATCGCAGGCGGTTTTAGTGGGATAGGCTCGGTGCTTCTCATCGGCCAGTCCCACATAACCCCAGGGTGCCTCAGCAAAGTGAGGCACATCCCCAACTTGGGGCATACCGGGAAAAGATACCGTGTAGTAAGTGGTCCTTTTTGGAGATGGAAAAATACTTTAAGCATCCCCGGCGGATTGGGTATATAGCATGATACATCAGCCGGTGTAAGTGATATTTACTTTATCAACTACAACCCTATGGTGCTCCATTCCCCGTTTATAGCAAAGTCGCACTAGTCGCCGGAAGTCCAACAACTTCTTCAAAAAAAGAAATCCATTCTGTCTGCAACATCGGTCATCTATTTTATCGTCTTAAACAACAATATTCAAAAAGAGATCTTCATAAAATTATGTCATATAATATCTTGAATTTTGTATTCGAGATAGTCTGGGATCACAGACATAGATCATTATAGATACCGTATGTGGATGTACTTCGCGTGCCATATCGCGCTCCCAAACGACGAGCAATGTTCGTCTTTCGGAAGTCTGTTCTTTAGTCTGCTATCGGAATCGTACGTCAATCGGAATTTTAAAAATGCCTTAATGCCTAAAAGTGCCGTACTGAGCTGTAGAAATTAAAATAGCAATGTTGGCCTTGATAATGGGCACTTTTCTTATCATCGGTACGTCACAGACCACAGAAGCTATGGGACGCTCGTTTTCATACAAATGGAGCGACATGCGGTATCTATCTGGATCTATGTCTTTTTCTGGGATCGAAGCGTTATTCGAGGCTTAAGAATCAGACCCGTGTATCGTTCACTGTTCCTTGATCTAAGCCAATTTAAATGGTCCAGATGAATGAACTGCTTCTTGAAGTAATCGTCCTACTTCCTGAAGGAAATCCGTTACGAACTCGCTACAAATAATAAAAACTAAGGAATCGTAACTCCCGTACTATGACCGTTTTAAATTTGGTTCCTTTTGGTCTGTCATGTAACGTCAGCCTAGTACCGCTCAAGGTCACCTAAATATTACAAATGTATTGAAATGTGTACCTAAGGTACACTTTTTTGACAAGTATTGTGGAGCATGTTTTTAGACGGAGTTACTTTTCCTTAGTTTTTATTATTCGTAGCGAACTCGTTATTTTGTTTCCATATAATGTGTTTAATATTTTCGAATACATATTTTAATTAATAATTTAGTAGGTATACAGTAAATCTGAAATTAATGAAAATCATTTTATAAATTACCTCGCTCGCATTTTGTATCCGTCTAAACGTTTTTAAATAAAGCTACTAATCGGTTTTCTTATTTTTTGTGATAGATTTCACAAAATGCATACAACGTTATCAGCTAATATGATAATATTATCTTACAATGTGGAATAAGCGTTGTAACTTGTACGGTCTATAGTCTATATTCCTCATGATTTCTCAATTGTTCCTAGCTTATTAAAGCAATAAACAATAATACAAATCACAAAAACAAAAATTTTCAGCGCTACGGGTCCTTCCCGTTTCATACCACAAATTTTTCATACCGCGGTATGAAACAGCGAAGTACTGCTTTTGAATTGCCTGTTTCATACCGGCGTCCGAAACAGCGAAGACCTTTTTTGAATTAGTCGATTCGTACCGCAGCGCAGATTTTAGTACAGTCAAGCTCAAAATATCTATACATATTATATAAATTTTTAAATTTTATTTTATTATTTATTAAGTACATATTATTATTTTATTTCATTATTTTAATTAAATAAATTCATCCCAGAGAAACCAAATACACATTAGACAATTTATTACGAAAAGACTATTATATACTATAAGTATTATTGTGCTTTATTAAAAAAACCTGATGATGTAAAAAAATCAAAAAGATCAACACATTCAATTGAAATAAATCAAAGAATATGAAACGAGCAAACAAGTCACCAGATAGAAAGCAACTTCCGTTGCCCATGGACACTAGCAACATCAGAAGAGCTGCAGTTGCGTTGCCATCCTTTTAAGAGGGAATAGGGTAATAGGGCAGATAGGGCAGAGGAGAGTAGGGAAGAGAAAAGGGTAGGGGATTGGGCGGTGGGCCTCCGGTAAACTCACTCACTCGGCGAAACACAGCGCAAGCGCTGTTTCACACCGGTTTTCTGTGAGCCCGTGGTATTTCTCCGATCCAGCCCGCCCATTCGTGCCGAACATGGCTCTCCCACGTCACAACCATACAAAAATAAAAAAAAATAGCGGTACCTCGGAACCCTATCAAGCTGTGATTCTATTGTCAGAAGTCTGATAGTATATAATATATATTTTTGATTTTGAAAGAAATGACATTTATTACACTGACAAATATTTTTTTATTTCTTCTTGTTGCCACTTTTCTATACGCCAGTATAAATAAGTGATCAGACTAAAAATATTTAATAAAATTCATGGTACGAATCCACCCATACCAAAAAATAATTCGTCGTTTCATACCACTCCAAGCACCGCGGTACGAAACAGGCAATTCAAAAACAGTACTTCGCTGTTTCATACCGCGGTATGAAAAATAAGTGGTATGAAACGGGAAGGACCCGCGCTACTACTTACACAGCGAACTCTATATAAGTAATTGGAACACCTACAAATTATACACCATAAAGTATTACTTTGTTTTGTTACACCCTGTATAATATGTAATTAATTACCCGAATTTTCATTACTTATATACCTTTGTCATACAAGGTGGAAGGAAGCGTTACTTGACGTTAACAACTTGTCTTGCAAAGTGCATAATATTATTCCGCTAAAGCTAATGCAAATACACGTATTGTCAAGCGATATAACATTTTGTTCCGGAAGCGAACAAATCGAAGGTTTCCGGTTCAGTGGACGGCCGAGAATTACATCCGGGATTCCCCGAACACGTCCATGTATATTTCAAATACTATGAAAGGCTTTCCTTAATCCTATTGGACTTTGATATTAATATTAACAGATGTAAAATTTTATGTAATAGACGACTTTAGACCGCTTGGTCACAATAGACATAACGACCAGTAGTTCGACTGCAAAGAGACGGACAGGTTTCAATATCTGTCAAATTCGTCGGGTTTCACTAGGATTATGAACGGAATGTGCCTCGCGCTGGCTAATATAATTTATTTTTAAATGTTTAAAACAAAGATTTCCAAATTGGATTCTGACAATTTTAATCACATGTGCCAAAACACAAACAACAATACGACCAAAGAGGAACACGTCCATCGAATATGTCATAGTTTTAAATTCGTAGGTAACAATTTAACAACCCCAGCGACGATTTTCGTCATAATACGTCAAATTTAAAAATTTCAACATCAGTTCTAAGTCGGCATACTCTATCATTCTGTCTACTCTGGCTTGGTTCCGCGTATAGATATTTATATTATAGGAAATTCCATGAAAACGGTAATTTTTTGCGCAAATGCTATATTATGTCTTACCTCGTGGTCTACTCTACTCCACAGCTGTGCCAATGTCACAGAATAGCCAATGTGCATAAAAATCGGTCCAGTAGTTCGTGACATTAGCGCGTTCAAACAAACAAACAAAAATAAAATGTATTGGTTTTTTGGCGAATAATCTTAACTTATCAACGTATATGATTCACACGATGTTTTATGATTCACACGATCGTCACGATTAGTAGACGATAATAAAAATCTACCCGCTAATCATTTAGCGATAAAATCAATGTCAATTAAACATCAATAATGATAATACGGCCCAAAAATTGTCGATAAGGCGTGCTATAAATAACTCTCTTATAGTCCAATTTATGCACGAGGGCTAGCACTTAAAAACTCAATGATAATTAAGTGGTATAACAATACTAAAACATGGATTTTTTTTTTCAATTGCGATAGTAAAGAGTATTTCTGCGATTTTGGTTTCACTTAAAGTCTTTTCTGACGTTAAAAACGTTTTTTTTTTGTTTACAAAGGTTCTATTGAATGAGAGCGAGTGTGCCGCGATCGCTTATGGAAGGATCGGAAAGCCACCTTAAGGGCGCGACTAACCCAAAATTGTCGATTTTATAATTCACTAGCTTTTGTCCGCGGCTTCGCTCGCGTGGAATTCGAAAATCGTGTACAATACGAATATTCTTGCAAATCTCCTTTAGAAACATGATGTTTTTCCAAGACCAAAAGTAGCCTATGTTACTCTCTATCCTTTCAACTAAGTCGATGCAAAAAATTAGTATGGATAGCTGTTTCCCGCGACTTCGTAGGCGTTACCATAGTATAATAACGGAAATGGATAATTCTCTCCTTTATATGGTCCCTTACTCAAATGATAAAAAACGGAACCCGATTGCAAAGATATAATATCAACCTGTCCGTCTGTCCATATCCAGGCAAAGCCATATTAATCAAATGACACTCGAAATCTGTATGTTTCACATGTTTCACTATTAATATATAATATATATTTGAATTATATTGATGAATAACTTAGTTTGTTCCTAAGGAATAGAATTAAAACTCAACACTAACGACGCAACATGTTTTTGCTTGGCAACATTACCAGGAGGGGGGGAAAGATCCCCGCATATTAATCCAATGACACTCAAAACTGTATCTTTAGTTTAGGTTAGAATAAATTCAGTTTTAATTAATAACGTTTTCAGTTAGAAAAAAGTTTGATACAAAATTTGACCGCCTCTTTGGTCCCCTTAGAGGGGGGAAAATTTATATACCAGATGTTAAGTTGGAAGAAGACAAATATAATATCTGCGAAAACCGCATTCAAATCGGATCAGTAGTTTTCGTGTGATGCTGGAACAAACATACAGACAGACAGACAGACAGACAGACAGACAGACAAACAGACAGACAGACAAAAAACTAACCACAGTTTTGGCTTCTATAGCGATGTAGTAACAGCCCCCGCTTATTATTTTTTGGATATCTTTAATGTACAGAATTGTCATTTCTACAGTTTTGTTTCAATTTCTAAACATTATATATTTCCAAGAATTTGATCTGAGTGAAAACACGATAATATCTTAAAATTTTCTCGATAGAAAAAAATCACAGAAATGCATCTAATTTTCACGAATTTTTCTTACATGGCCGTAACCGTGCATTAAACTATGTTAATATTTTAAGACTTTGTATAAAATTATATTATTGAGACACTGACCTGGCGGATTTTTAAAATAACCTGGCGATGATTCCACGTCGTCCTTTTTCACCTGGCATATGAAAGACGGGCGTGAGTGTAAAGAGCGAAGGCCGATGTAGGACTTTTTGGGTTAGTCGCCCTCGTAATTAACCGACTTCCAAAAAGGAGGAGGTTGTTAACCGACTTCCAAAAAGGAGTTTATAATACGTTCGTCTGTGGATTTTTTAAATTTCTTTTTGTATGTTCAACTCCGCCGCTTGTGAACAGATTTTCAATTTTTGTTTGTTGTATAGGGTTCAACCCCAATTTGGTACCATGTTCACAAAAGTGACCTGATGATGGGATCCATGAGTAATCGAGGGAACTCCTCAAAATGCATATGGAAGCATATAGTGATTTTGGTTTTATCTGAAGGATCCTAGGCATATGCTACCAAAAAGTAAGATTTAGCACCAAGGTATGCTATGGTTCCGAAGATACTAAGAGAACTCCGGATTCCTTATAGATACAAGTTTGGGGGTTTCGGCGATGTTTTAAGAACTGAAAGCATATGCTACCATGCAAATTACATTCATCGTAATCATCATCATCATCATCATCACTTCCATCACACGATGCATCGTTATGAGTTATGAGCTATTATTGGCACTTTTCATAGTGTTATCGATCGAGACTCGAGTTTGTCGAGTGATTTTGAAAATTATATTAATGTTCATTACAAAGTTAATGATTTACGGCCATTCCCAATATTTGATCTATCTCTGGTTTTGCCCTACTAGAGATAGGAATAACTCACATTAGACATTAGAGACATATATTTTATGTCAATTGTGAGCTATTCCTATCTCTAGTAGGGCAAAACCAGAGATAGATCAAATATTGGGAACGGCCGTTAAACAAGGTGTTGCGGTTACCAAGATGGCAATTTGATCATGTGACCTATGAGGTATGTAGGAAGCGCCTTGAAATTTATTGGGACAAATAAACTTAGTTCTATTGTTGTAGTTTAAGCATATTTTATTATGTTGAGCTGAGGAGTTTCCATGCGGAAGTTTTATTACAACGAAAGTCACTGAAGAGAACTCTAGAGCGTTTAGAGATAGGCGTTTGAACATTAATACAGCATTGCTTAATGAACTCTAAGCATATAATATACAGTGGAGTTATTTAAGAAATTCTTAAGTGATAGTGAACTCAAATGATAAGTTTTCATATGAAAGTTTGGGGGTTTCATCGTTGTTTTAATAGTTGAAAGTATGCTGCTATGCAAATTCTATTCATCATAATTCAGTGATAATATTATATAATCAATAAGTATTAAATAACCTACTTATATGTTACTGTAAAAGCTCGAACTTCGGTAAATCTTAACATTTGAGTGTAAATCTTAGGATTCACCGACGCAAGTTGCAAGTCATTACTTTGAAGTCGGTACCAGTCCCAAAAGTGCCAAAATATATAAGAACTCACAATTAAATTAGCTGGTACCGACTTCAAAATAATGAAGACTGTAGTATGTACAGAAATAGTTAAGATTTAGACGAATTCTGAAAGAGGTACCTAGTTACCTACTATTAAAGAGTAAGAGTTATTTAATACTTTTTAGTTCATATATTATTATTGTTTTTACATTTGAAGTCGGTTTTCATTTTTTGTTAAAAATAGTAATTCTAAAACCAATTGCTCTCGAACCACGTTATTAAAATTTCTACGCTGTAGGTTGTAAAACAATGAAAATTGATTACAACGAAATCAGAATTTTATTGGTACTTGGTAGTAAAATGTTTCGTAGATTGTTCGTGTTCTTACTTACTGTGAGTATACGGAGAAAATCAATTTTCATAACTTCTTTATAAATAGTAAATATATTGTGGTTATTGAGTAGTTTAAACTGCAGTACACGCGTGGACTAACATGGTAGACAGGGTCACTTTTTCAGCGATATTTTTTCAGTAAAGCTTGCTAGAAACTTGCCATTCCAGGTAATCCTCGTTTGATAAATTTGCAAAACCTCAGTACCTCCAGTAACCTGATAGTCGATTGAAATTATAGATATTTAGCATCAAAAACGCTGGACTATCATAGCTGTAGTCCGCGCGAGTATTGGTGTACTAAATTCAACCATGTATGTTTTTTTAATTATTGATTTATAACGTTTTTATTGTTCATGATTGGATATTTTATGCATTCATACTAAAATAAGTACATTTATGATAATTTAATTACAAACTAAATTTTAATCTATACCTACTTATAATAAAATCGTAGAGGTAAAATTTTTGTGCATTGAAAATAAACTTGAAAAAACGAGTCAGAGACATATTAGAAGAGTAGTAGAATACATTTTAACTGTTTTTGAATTTTTTGTTTCTCTGTCTGTTTGTCTGTTTGTCTGTTTGTACAGGCTAATCTCTGAATCCGCTGGACTGATTTCAATGAAATTTGGCATGATGATACCTTACATCCCTGGTCAACATCTTAGATACTTTTTTTTAACCGACTTTAAAAAAAGGAGGAGTTAATGTTTACTTTGCTGTTTGTGGTTAGATTTTCAAAATTCTTTTTTTGTTGTATAGATTGCCCGAATTTGATACCATGTTTACAATAAAATCGGCCAAGTGCGAGTCGGACTCACGCACGAAGGGTTCCGTACCGTTATAGAGAAAAAATAGGCCAAAAGTTTTGTATGGGAGCCCCCCTTAAATTTTATTTATATTCCAATTTTATTATTAATTATTAAATAACACATATATTTAAGGATTCTGTGAAAATTTCAACTGCCTGCCTGTTGTAATTATTGGTATCGAGCAAAAAAGGCCAAAAAAATCATTAAATATTGATTTTATTTTGTTTTCAGTATTTGTTATTATAGCGGCAACAGATATACACAATTTGTAAAAATTTCAGAACTCTAGCTATAACGGTTCTTAAGATACAGCCTGGAGATAGACAGAAGGACAGACAACGAAGTCTTATAGTAATAGGGTCCCGTTTTTACCCTTTGGGTACAGAACCCTAAAAACGGTGACTTGATAAGTAATGGAATTGAAGAAACTCCTCGGAATTTACAACGACAACCAAAGTGATTACCAATTTTAGCAAAGGTCGATCTTTAAAACTTTTCCTAATATTCGTAAACGCTTATCCAAACACTGGATGGATATTGACCACTGCGTATCTCAATTCGGTACCAGCCATGGAAATTTTAAAGTCAAACTTTACGGATCTAAGTTACTAGCATCGGTCGAGCACATATGTAAAAGTGGTAGAATATGTACGACCGAAGGCAGTATGTTTGAATCATGTTCTCTGGGAGAGTTTTTTCTGCCAAGACGAAAGAACTACAATGCTAGACAACCTACAGTGTAAATCTGATGTCGCATACTACGGTGATCGTGGACAGCAGGAAATTAATCCGTGCCTTCAAGCGTTTTTGTCATAATTATTATTGGCAACAGTCTAACACAACAAATTCCAATATTAATTTAGCTATACTTAGTACAGTTACAATTTTTATAATTATAGTTTATTTTCGTGGTGCATTAAAAATTTCGTGTGTAATGTAGATCCAAATAAAATAGTCGTAGATGGGTGTTCAATTTTGTAAATCTCGATTTTAATAACATATATTCACGCGGACGAAGTTGCGGGCAACAGCTAGTTTACCAATAATATTAAAGGTTCGAAAGTGTGTCTGTCTGTTACCTCTTAACGCCTAAACTGCTGAACAGATTTTGCTGAAATTTGTCATGGATAACTCCATATTATATCCTTAAGAGTCCCGAAAAAGGACATAGGCAGGGGCAGTACTTAAAAAATGTTGCCCTTTTGGGCTGGAGGCCCGTGGCATTTTGCCAGCCCTATAGTTACGCCACTGGACATAGGATACTTTTTGTCTCCGGAAAATGTACGGTTCCCGAACCCGCGCGACTAAAGAGTTATGGCACAACGGAGTTGCGGGCGTCATCTAGTAAATATGTATAATATATTATGACATATTAATATTTTCTTTGATAATGAAATACAATATCTTCATTTTCCATTTTCATTTTGCATGTACGGTTGAATAGTTGCTGAAAATATATTTGTTTACATTATTCAACTATTAATTAATTTTCCAATTAATACATAGCTCCACTTTCACGTCGTACAGTCGATTACCTACTCTGGTCTGTGGTATTACTTTTACACGGATGATTCGTTCTCCATCATCATGGATTTCGAAGACCTCATGAACATGATTGCTTTGGAATAGTTTGCGCCCTATAATTTTTAATTAGGTAAACGACCTGTTATTAGTAATAACTAATAAGTAATAGGTAACTAATAAGATGAACTTACAAATAAATAAATACACAGTAAAAAATCATATTCAATGAATTTGAAAGAATATATTTTCATGATCGTGTATATTTAAGTAAATATAGCTTTCGATACAGATTTTCCGCGGAAAAAGTCTGTGGAAATATTCCGAAATCCAAACTTATTGTAATTTGGCTCATTACTTTTTATTGTGCTAAAAATATAAACAATTACCAAAAAAGTGCAGTGACTTGTATGAGAATCGTATGAGAAAAGCGGTCACGAGTTTCCGCCGTCAACCGACCCGCGGCGTTGCCGTAGCTTAGCAACGATATCCAAGAGGCCTATAATTCAGGATTTTTTAAAGAATCCTACACGAATTAGCGCCACCGATAAGACGTATGTAATGGGGCAATGTCAACGTTGCATGTTAGCTCTTAATCGCCAAGAAAGTGGTGATAGATTTATCATTTCTGGTTTTATTCTGACCTGTAAGTAGGATTGAATCTCGAATAACATAAAACAAACAAAAGGGTAACTCATTTTAGTTTCACGTAAGTAATAGGTAATTAGGTACACACGTTTGATTTCATCCATACTACTAATATACAGTGTGTAACAAAAATAAGTGATAATACTTTAGGGTGTGTACGTGACACATGTTCCTTGTAGAGAGTTCACTGTCAAAGTAGCAGCGCTGAAAGACCAAATTTTTTTTTCACTTTTGTATGGGGAAACTCGTGACGCTCGGACCCTTGCCCATACAAAAGTGAAAAAGATTTTTTGTCTTTCAGAGCTGCTACTTTCACAGTGAACTCTCTACAAGAAACACGTACACACCCTAAAGTATTATCACTCATTTTTGTTACACACTGTATATTCTGTGGTATAACATATAAATAAGTCTATGATTTCATCAATACGATTTTTGTCACATTTTAATAGAAATTCACATCATATTTTTAAGTAATTTAATAATTAATTTATTTATAGTTTTGATTATAAAAGTCAGTTATTATATTTATTATATTTTTGATTTTATTTGTCATTTAAATAAAATAATAATTATCATGAAAACAATTAAGATTTTTAGATGGCCTACCATGATAGCGAGTACTCGTGTAAAATAAAACCGGCCAAGTGCGAGTTAGACTCGCGCACGAAGGGTTCTGTACCACAATATTTATAGAGCAAAAATAGGCTGATAATTGTGTTTTCTGTATGGAATTATTAAATTAAATTTATTTATATTTTATTATTAATTATTAAAGTACAAATACAAGTGAGTATCTCGTGAATAATTCGCCTTTGTGTGGCCGTTATTGATATCGAGCAAAAAATAGCAAAAAAAATCAAGTTTTTTGTATAAATATTTACAAAAAAAAAAAAAACATGAAATTTAGTATACAGGGGGTTTCGGGGGCGATAAATCGATCTAGCTAGGAATCATTTTTATAAATTGTCATTTTATTCGTGTTTTATCGATCGATCGTGATCGTGGGATCGTGATAGGCTAGCTATAGCTCGCCTTTTGAAATTTCACGATCACACATAATTTTCACAGATTGTGTATTGCCGCTATACCAACAAATACTAAAAACAGTTGCAGTCTGTATAATAGTGATACAAAATAAAAAATATAAGTATATTTCAGGTTTTACCTCTTGTTACATCGAGGGTTTTGCCAGAAGATATGGCGATATTTTGGAAGTTATGTGAGTAATATAAGTTTTTTTAAAGTGTAAGCCTATTACGAGCCTTTGCCGTATACCTTTAAAATTAAAAGTTAACCCCAGAAGTCAGAACTTTGTCAGCACACAGTGAACACCACCTGGTAAAATATCAAAGTAATCTCGTCAAACTGCACAAATAAAAGTTTCTTTCTTAACCGACTTCCAAGAAGGAGGAGGCTATATTATGTTCGTCTGTTTATACTTATATATTTTTTTGTATGTTCAACGATCACTTCGCCGTTTGTGGACCGATTTTCAAGATTTTTTCGCTATTGTATCGGGTTTAATCCGAATTTGGTACCATGTTCATAAAAATTTTTTTGGATAAATAATAAAGTATTCCAAGTAAATCTTATCAAAAAGTCAGATTTCGCATCAAGATAATAAGACAAGGTTCGAAGGTAGTGAACAGAATCTGTTCATATGTTCATATTATATTCGAAGCACATTAGATTTTGTTTTCTCTCTATCATTATTAAGTGAGTACAGAATATGATATGATTCTATATTACAAAATAAATGACTAAGCATTTATTTAATTTTTAATGCCCTAAGATTTCACTGCTGGGTTGCACACTATGCATGCAGGCTGCAGCCTTACATTTACCATTTCATGACTTTTCGTGACGATACTATTTCTTGACTATTTCTTGACGTACAACTTTTTTGAATTATGACTCACACGGAAGTACCTACATATCTGATTTGTTTCTTATCACGATGATTCATTTAAACTACCAATAATAACAATTAAGTATAAAATTAGTTCAATCACGGCCATCTCCATAAAAAATAATTAATATCACTATTAGCTACGAATAATAAAAACTAAGGAAACATAACTCCCATACTATTACCATTTTAAATTTGGTTCCATTCGAACTGTCATGTAACGTCAGCATTTATACCGCTCAAGGCCACCTAAATATTGCAAATGTATTGAAATGTGTAAGTTCCGTACCGTCTGTAAAATGTAAGGTAATTGGTGCTACGTTTTAAAATTATATACAAATACATACAATCAATAAATAAAGTTTATATGTTTTTAATGTAATTTGCACAAAATTAACAAAAAACAACGAAAAAAATTTAAATAACGCGCGTAAACAATTATCTAAATTTAAAAAAACCGGCCAAGTGCGAGTCGGACTCGCGCACCGAGGGTTCCGTACAAAAAGTAATAAGTTTATATTTATTAAAAAATATATATTTTGTAATGTAACTAAAAATTTAAGGTTTTCGGAATTTTTCCTTTATGTGTGCTATAAAACGTTGCTTCATGCCAAATTTCAAGATTCTAGGTCGACTGGAAGTACCCTTTAGGTTTTGATTCCCTTGCGAGTACTTGCGAGTTTCAAAATATGCAGCTTAAATTGCTGTTTCTTTTGATTGCGTTGACATAGAAGTTTGATTTTGTTACAGCTTAAAGGTATTATAGACCTGAGTATTTGGTATGAATTTCAATTTAATACCTCTACGCGTTTATGAGGAAATGGGTAGTAAGTTTAAAATTATTAAAAAAATATATATTATGCGATGTAACTAAAAATTTATGGTTTTCGTAATTTTTCCTTTATCTATGCTATAAGACGTTGCTTCGTACCAAATTTCAAGATTCTGAGTTCACGGGAAGCATCCTGTAGGTTTTGATTCCCTTGCAAGTGTCGAAAATTTGCGGCATAAACGGCTGTATCTTTTGATTGCGTTGGCTTAGAAGTTTGATTTTTTCACAGCTTCAAGGGACAGTAGACCTGAGTAATTGATATAAATTTCAGCTTCATACCTCCACGCGTTCCTGAGAAAAAGGGTCTTGACAGACGGACGGACGGACAGACGGACAACAAAGTGATCCTATAAGGGTTCCGTTTTTTCCTTTTGAGGTACGGAACCCTAAGGTTCCGTTTTTTCCTTTTGAGGTACGGAACCCTAAAAATCATCTATTCTCCTTTACCACCTGTAGCCTCCGATTCCAAAACCTATCTTACCAATTACAGAATGTTACCCACCAAACACAAGAGTAGAAATTTCTTAGAAGAAAGTTTTTTTCTAGAATAAATCTATTTCGGAGTAGATTTAATCGCAGTACAAATAATTACAATACAAATTTTTAGGAGTTGTAGTATTTAGGAGTAGAAATGTTTTGGAGTGTATACACATCAAAGTAAATACTTTTGAAAATAGTAATATCCAGAGTGGAATTGTTTGATAACAATAAATATCAAGGAGTAGATGTATTTGAAATTAAGTCTATTTAGGAATAGATATTTTAAATATAGGGATATCTAAAAGAAAAAACATTTGAGGATAGGGATATTTAGGAGCACGGAAATTTTATCATTGGGCTGTTCCTATGCCGAGTGAGATATCTCGTTGGCGTATGCTAGCACGGCTGGAGATGCAAATTGCAAAACAAAAATTTGTACTGCAAATATTAGTATGTGCAATGTGCATGGACACTTATTAATATTATTGTATGATATCTCTATGGTTTGCCCCAAGTGACTGTAGCCGTTCAATATTGTTATAATTGACCCTATTTATGCAAAATGGGACCAACCCACACTTTTTCCAAAATCGAGTTAATAATGCAGAAGCATTCCAAATTGACTCTTCAATCGAAGATGAAGATCACACTGGATTAGACAATTTTCACAGAACAAAACATTTTCACAACAAAGTAACCACATTCTAACAGATGTGTATTAAGTATATAAGTATGCAAACAAGAACCGAGCTGCATGATCATTGATCACCCAATGTTTTAAAAATATAAATTTTATACTTTTTTAATTAAAAGATCCATGTAGCAATGGCTCCCAGCATTTTTTTTTTAAATAAAACGTCATTTAGAACCATACAGATTTGTTCTTTGTTGATAGTATAATATTATTGTTATGTTAATAAAAAAAATATTAAGATTATGTATCCTTTTGTCGGCATCATTAACACATGTTCATTGGCACTATGTACGGGTAAATTCAATTTTTTGTTATTTTTGTGGCCGTAACAGTACACATTAGTTAGTGTTTAACGCAATTAAAAAGTGTTAGGTATTTTTGTAGGACTATTCAGCTTGTGAAAATGGCAAAAATAAATAAAATAAAAAGTAAGTTTGTTTCGTAATTTAAGCAGTGGTTGTCGATCTTTTAAAATTTGGTTATTGTTAAGGTTATATTTTGAATTTCTAAATTGTAATACTTGTGAATAGTCAACTTTACCCTGAAATATTTTAATACGGGCTTTAGATTAAAATGTATTTTTTTTTTGTGGATACGACGAATTTAATTGGTAATAATTAAAAAAGAATCCTTTTTAAAAAAGTTTAAAATCTGCTGAATTAAAATTCTTTCTACCTCAAAACTGAGCTCCTTTGACATAGACCTTAGCCGGTACCGACTTCAAAAAATATGAAAATTGGGTGCAGAAGTAGTCGAGGCTTAGCCGAATTTTGAAAAAGGCACTAATGAAGAATAAGAATTATTTCAGACTTTTTAGATCATTTTAAGAATATCGCTTTTTCCTGGGAAGTCGGTTTCAATTTTTTGTTATTCTCATAATGTCATTGTGTGGATTGGTTCTGGTTTAAGTAGGTCCAATTAAGCTGTGAGTGTCACTGTTATTTTAGCCGGAGACTGCGAACCTTTCGAGAAATATGTGAGAGACTGTAACGTGTGTATCTGCGGCGCCGACCGTACCCCCTCCTGTACTAGGCTGGACTGCACCAAGGGTGAGTATTTAAACCAGAATTACTTTACTAAGTCACAATAGAGAACGGTTTGACGCAAAAACCCTACAGTGGAATTGTTTAGGAAGGACTCGACTCTATTTTGATGTGCTAAGTAATCACATACGGTTTTGCTCGATAGTTTTACTCCAAATCGAGTAACAATAATTATTACTGTTTGGACCGCAAAACTCACAGCTCGAAGGCTCGCATCGAGACGACTCGATGGAATGAAATACATATTATATCGATGAGTAAAACTATCGAACAATTTTGAATGGACGAAAGTCCGAGCCGTGGTTTTTACTCTACGTGATTGCTCGATCGAGCAAAATCGTATATGATGAGTACCTTAATTAACCTTATTAAGTTTGAATTTTTACGCACATATAAAAAAAACTCTTTTAAAGATTTTTAAATCAAATTACACACGTTATAGCTTATCTTGAGTTTTGAAACCAGAGCAGGAAGCATTCTATTATGTAACGCAAGCAAACAATTTCATTCTTTCTTTTTCAGATAAAATTGCAGACGACGATGATTATTAGAAAAAATAGTACTTAATTATAATATTATGTAACAACAAATCTATACATATAATAAAACTGTAGAAATGACAATTCTGTACATTAAAGATATCCAAAAAATAATAAGCGGGGGCTGTTACTACATCGCTATAGAAGCCACAACTGTGGTTTGTTTTTTGTCTGTCTGTCTGTCTGTCGGTCTGTCTGTCTGTATGTTTGTTCCAGCATCACACGAAAACTACTGATCCGATTTGAATGCGGTTTTCGCAGATATATTTGTCTTCTTTCAACTTAACATCTGGTGTATAAATTTTTCCCCCCTCACCCCTCTAAGGGGACCAAAGAGGGGGTCAAATTTTGTATCAAACTATTTTCTTCAATGGACTAACTTCATATTTATTAACTGTATTTTTCAATTTAACATCTGGTGTATAAAATTTTTCCCCACCCCTTTAACCCCCAGAGGGGGTCAGATATTGTATTAAACTTTTTTTAAACATGAAAACTACTGATCCGATTTGAATATGGTTTTCGCAGATATATTTGTCTTCTTCCAACTTCATATCTGGTGTATAAAATTTTTCCCCCCTAACCCTCAAAGGGGACCAAAGAGGGGGCAGATTTTGTATCAAACTTTTTTCTTGAATAAACTTACATCATATTATAAACTGTATTTGTTTATAAACTGTACTGTGACAAGAGAGGGAGCAAGATTTTGTATAAAACTTTTTTCTTTAACACGAAAACTACTGATCCGATTTGAATACGGTTTTTGCAGATATATATGCCTTATTCAAACTAAGCATCTGCGCCGCCCCAATAAGCCCCCCCCCCCTCCCCCCCGCAAAAACGTGTTGCGTCGTTAGTGTTGAGTTTTAATTCTCCATTAGGATCAAACAAAGTTATTTATTAAAAGTAAAATTAATCTAACCAAAACTTTACATACAGATTTTGAGTGTCGTTTGATTAACATGCGGGCTTTGCCTCCGGCCGGTACTTGGGGGGGCGTAGCCTAACGAAGCAACCAATTGACTTGATTTTTGGCATCGACTTAGTTGAAAGGATAGAGAGTAACATAGGCTACTTTTGGTCTTGGAAAAACATCATGTTTCTAAAGGAGATTTGCAAGAATATTCGTATTGTACACGATTTTCGAATTCCACGCGAGCGAAGCCGCGGGCAAAAGCTAGTAAGTAATAAGTGAATAATAATATATAATACTCGCAAGCAATAAGTTGTAAGTTATAACTTATGACATATGAGTAATATCACACGCCAAAATACACTGTTAATCTGGGACACGGTGGCCAAGACGAGCCAAGCGAAGCGCAAGGGCACTACCTACTTTTTCTGGAAACGTTTCGTCGTATTTTTGAACCCTCGTGACTTTAGTTTGGATAATGCCAGATACTTAATTTTTTTAAGATATAATGAAATGAATATTTATAATAATTAAATGAGTGAAGTTTGAATATCGTATCTATTATACTTTAGATTTTATACGTGTCCAAAAACCCACAATTTTGTCGCTGAGTCACCGATCATCAAACATTAATTACATCAATTATTATTTTTTAAAAGTTAGAGAAAAAAAATATTTGAAAGCCAATTTGTCAATTAGATATGCCATAAATCATGAGTTAAATTTTTTTTTCTCCAACTTTTGAAAAAAAATATTCTGTGACTTCATACTAATCTGACCTATACCTACTTCATAGGAAAATCGTTATAACTTCTAAACTATCTGACTTAGAGCACTGAAATAAAGAATTTATGTAAGATAAAAACCTCTCCTATCTTTTTAAAACATAAAAGAACCAGTTTAATGCGCTAGATTTTTCACAAAAAGCCATTAATTAAAAAATACACAATTTTTTTCTTAAACTTTGGTTTTTTTTTATGTTTAATTCCACGAAATTTATAAGATTTTGCCTGTGTAAGCGTAGTCCACAAGTTTAGCTATCAAATGAGACCTTTTTTATCTTCATAGGATATTTACATGAGAAGTACTGGTCAGATTTGTGTGAAAGCCTGGGAAAAACTAAAATAGCTGCCATTATACAACCGTGAGAGAGAGAAAAAATTTGAGAACCAATTTGTCGATAAAATATGCCATAGTCACATTAAAGGATCGGACACCGGTGTCGGGATACATTGTATGTAAACATCTATAAATTATAAATATATAATACGAAACATTATCTAATAATCGTAATCATTATAAATGCTTTAAACAACCAGATAAGAAACAGAAAATATCTATATAATGAGGTGACTACTAAAAGTTTTATAATAAGAATTGAACATTATTGAAATATGGACATTCAAATCAAAGGAGATCTCGATGGCATCAGTGACCAGCAATTGGATTTCATAAGGAGAAAAATAAAAGAAAATAACATAAAAGGGAAAGATGCGACCGTATCCGTGATTGGGCAAGCCGGTGACAATTTTGGCGCTGCCGTGAGAGTTATCTCCATTAAGAACGAAAAAGAAGATTTTAAAATTATAGTGAAGGTTACATCAAATGTTACGAGACTATTAAATGAAACTAATATATTGGCTGTGATAACGTTTACAAATGAAATCACGATGTATAAGGAAGTTCTGCCGATGATGACTCAATTACAGAAGAATGTTGGAATAGAACCGAGTGATATGTTTCCCGTTCCTATCTGCTATGGTGCAAGCAACGAAACACCACACGAAATTATATTATTGGAAGATTTAAGGAAAGAAAAATATGTGATGTTAGATAAGTTTAAGCCCCTGCCGAATGATACCATTAAATTGATATTGCGAACCGTTGCACAGTACCATTCCTTGTGTTTTGTTTTAAAAGAAAAATGCCCCGAAGAATATACTGGATTTTGTAATAAGCTTATGAATATGAACGCAGTTGAAACATTATTGCAATATACTCAAACTTTCAAAACTATCGGACAGCAGATAAGTCAAATGTTTGAAGACAAGTTAACAGCGAATATAATAGTAAAGACAATAAATGAACAAATAGATAAAAAATTTAGGATGGAGAAATCCGAAAAAGGTTCCAAATATTTGATTATTGTTCATGGAGATTGTTGGACGAACAATTTCTTATTCAAGTTAGAGGTTTGTGACACTTTTTTTTTTCTTAATTTATATCCAGAAGATAAAACGGGACCCTATTACTGAGACTTAGATGCCTGTCCGTCTGTCTGAAAGTTGAAATTTTCAAAGATTGTGTGTTTCTGTTGCCGCTAGAACTACAAACACTAAAAACAAAATAAAATTAATATTTAATTCCCATACCTACAACAAACGTTATTTTTTGGACTTTTTTGCTCGTAATCAATCAGTTGTAATCAATAATGACAACTGCTAGGTACTTGATTTTTTTACAAAATCCTTAGTTATACCTATGTCTACTTTAATAATTAATAATAATATTTAAACAGACTAAAAATTTAAGGGGGGCTCCCATACAAAACACAATTTTTGGCCAATTTTTTCCTCTATAACGGTACGGAACACTTCGTGTGCGAGTCTGATTCGCACTTGGCCGATTTTCTTAATACTATTTTCCATGTTAATAACAATGTCAGGTAGTACACCATAATATGGTGTATTGGATATTATTATTCACTAGATGATGCCCGTAACTCCGTTGCGGCAAAACTGGTTTATCGCGCGGGGACCGTACATTTTTTCGGAACAAAAATATATTATGTCCTTTCCCGGGACTCAAAGTATCTCCATGCCAAATTTCTGCAAAATCGGTTCAGCGGTTTGGGCGTCAAGAGGTAACAGAGACACAGACAGACACACTTTAGCGTTTATAATATTAGTATGGATTATTTATATCCTATTAAGCTCGTTGTTGTCACTAATTTTTATGCAATTTTAATGTTTACGTTTAGAAGTGTAGTGCGATTAAAATACTACAAGTGAGATTATTCACAGTTAAAATTTCCTTTTTCAGGGCGACAAGCCAACGAAGTGCATTATGATCGACTACCAACTAGTGAAAGAAGCACCACCAGTCATCGATATATTTTATGTAATTTTTAACTGCACCGACTATGAAACAAGGGCCAAGCATTACTACGAGTGGATAGATTATTATCATTCACAATTAGAGATAAATTTAGATGTACACGGTTTAAAGATAAAAACCACATACCCTAAAGATAAACTCGAAAGTGACCTTTGTAGATACGCAAAAAATATGCTCGGAACGGCGATAATCTCTAATAGTCTCATGATAAGAAATAATGAAGAAATAGCCAAAATAAAGGAAACTATGTCAGAAGCAGAGAATATAGGACATTTTGCGGAAAGTTTTAATAATATGTCCGGCTTACACGTGGAAACGGTATTGCTAATAAAACAACGTATCGTGGATACAATAAAAAGCTGCATCGATTTTGGGTATTTAAATCCAAATAAATATATTTAAAATAAAATTAATGTAACTAGCATAATATGTAGTTTCATATTTTATTTACAATAATAAACCAAAATTTGGGTACGGAACCCTAAAAACTGTGTATTTATGTCTCCCTAGATATATTAGCCAGGATGATAAATGAGTTAAGTACAAGATTTGTTAAAATTATAAAAGAAAAATTAGTTATTGTCCTCATGTTATAAAATGATAGCTATCTGGTTCTTCCACTCACTCTTCTTATCGAACAAAAATGTCCTGATTTTTGATATTTTAATTTTGAATACGAATTCTTTAATATTTTCAGTAGATACTTTCCGAAATTTCCTCTTTCGAATGCCCATGAGACGTATCGTTGATTCGTTGACGTAGCTAGATGTAGTGCAGTTCCCAGGGGAGAAAAACAAATATTACACTCAATTTTACACCGTACTGAAAACACATGAAGTCACGTTTAGGAAAAATAACACATTTTTAAATACGAGTATTTATGAATCTGTGAGAACGTTGTTGTAGGTTAAAAATATAGTCACTAGTGACTACCATTATTAATTTATAATGACTTCGTTTTAATATTTTTTCTAAATGTTAACATGGATATGTGGGGTTGTTATAAAGCTACTTTAAACGTTTGTTCTCCTTACAATAAGAAATTGGAGGAATTTAATTTTTTAGATTAAAATTTTTAGTCTATACTTATGATGTACTACTGTCTACTCCTCTTACTAAAAAAAATTACACAGCGTACCTACACGAATAATAAGCATGATTCCTAGGCAGCGTATATTCCAGGTCCACAAAGACAATCAGACCTTGTATAAAATGATTCGTTGTGTAAATATTTTTATTAGAACGTAAACATTCAAGTTTCAGTAGTATGACAATAAAGAATTCGCTTGCAAAATATATTATGTGTACAAGATAAACAGTTTGTGTCAACAAGCAGTTCCCATGGTCCTTCGAGCTGTCCGTGTGAACGGGGGGATCCTGGGAACGTCCTTGAATGTCCTGTGCATGCATTTTTTTATGTGTCAATACTTAATGCAAATAAGCGACTGGCCGCGATTATATCGTGGGAGAGCCATGCTTCGGCACGAATGGGCCGGCTCGACTGGAGAAATACCACGTTCTCACAGAAAACCGGCGTGAAACAGCGCTTGCGCTGTGTTGTCCGTATGTAACAAAATGTTAGTTATTAATGAATATTGACATACATTATTAATGAATATTGACATACATTCTGATCAATTGTATTTTAGGGAGTACCGTCACAAGGCGATTAAAATAAGCACTAGAAACGGCGACAATTATGTATCAGTGGTCGCCGGTTTGTGCCTCTAGTCCAAGAGCCAGGTAAATATTTTTCCCGTGTCAAAACTCAAACGCCAGTTAATTTGCTTCCCATGGTCCTTCCCGTGTGAAATGAATGATCCTGAGAACCGTGCGTCCTCGCTGACCTTATCTAAATTATATTGCGTGGTTCAAATTTTTAAACAGGCATAAAAATTGTGTGAAATTCTTCAGTAAAAAGAAAAATTATTATCTTCTTTTGATTAATATCATTTTCTATATTATGTATTAAAAAGCTGAATTTTGAAATATATATATAGCACGGCAGTGCTCCAGCCAAGCTTTTTAGTTAAACTTATCTTTTATTCTATTAAAGGCGTTCATGTAATTGTGACAAATAACCCTTTCACTTCGCAATGCGTGCTTTATTTTACATCGATTTTCTACGACCGGCGACCCTGTATCATTAAACTCCGATCGCACAGACATAATATTATGTCTTATCCTTCCCACGATTAATAAGTGTTTATTTCTTAATTGATCGTCAGCCCTACTTAAGTGCCCATTGATGAATATTTAAAAAAAATCGAGACTTTTTTTTATTCGAAAGATAAAATTTGTATATGAGGGTATTTCTCACGGTAGTTCCTGTGAGAACCGGGGAACCCTGGGAACTCCTCGCCTGACCTTGTGGTTACCGTACCATTACTTTATAGTCCACGAGCCAGGTAAACATTTTTTATGCTCAACTTTAGGGTAGCATAATATTCCCATGCTCGATTTGGTGTGAACAAGTTCATGGGAAAAGTCATTAAGTCATGTTACGTTTTAATTGATTTCTGTTATAGTAATTTAATCGCTTTTGGGGAAAAAAACGGCGAAACCTAATAATTATTATTTATTATGCAGCTAAAAGAGCGTTTGACGCCGGTAATATTAATATTACTTATTAATTATTATCTAAAAATAAAAAATTGTATGCGATTATGTAAAAAATAAATAAAAATGACATTATTTTAAGCCAGAAAGATAAAGGGAGCAATATATTAGCTGCATAATATCTGCAATGTATTTAGTGCAGGCACCTAATTGAGGTAATCTGACTTCAACAATTTCGTTAACGAGTATTGTAATCCATAATTGTACAAGTTAAAATATGGGGGTTCACGAGTTATTCAAAAACGATTAACATATCTGCGGCGGCACGTGTCACCCTAGCGAGCGGCGCTCGGAATTCCCACTAAAATTTCATTCCCACAAGAAATATTCCAGTGTGGGACCCGAATTTGTTTGACCGTTGATATTATAACTTCGTCATCGAAACCCCACCTTAAAACCCACGGAATAAAGGAGGTTTTCCCCAAACTAGGATCGAATTTGAGATAAGTATTTTTTGCCTGTCAATTGCAAGGTTGCGATCATTATTTTGTGTTTGCTTTCCGTGAACCCTCGGCTCCATTGTGTGTAAGACACCTCCAATAAATAGCATATCTGTCGCCTTACCGACGTAAAAAATCTTACCTTACCAAATTGGGACAAAAGATACGAATAGGAACTATAAATTAGGAAGAGTTGTTAAAATATAAAGTTTTGTTAAAGATTACTTTGAAAGTTAGTTTGAAGTCCTGTTAGAAAAAACATGTCTCTAATGTAGATCACACCATTATAATTGAACGTGAGTGAAGAATCGAACAAGTAACATTTCGTAACATACGGACAATAACTCATTTTTTCCCTAATTATTTAAATAAAACTTGTAAGTTATCTACTACATAACCTAGCTTATATATCTGGCTACACATATAATCCATATTTTTTATATTTCAAATAATTTTTCCGGCCCTAAAGCCTCCATTTAAGCAAAAAAACGGGAAATTTTTTCATGTTACTTAGCTTATTCTTCTACTCACGTCTTGAATTATGGGTGAATTTAACACCTGTCTAGTCAAGACAATGTTCACATGACCCGAGCCACCAAACTCCGTTCCTAACTAAATTCCGTCAACCTTAATATCCTTCCTCTTCCCTACACACTTCTTTCCTAACTGCGCCCCATCTTTGCTTGATCTGATTATAATATAGTCTCTTTCTTGAATCACGTTAGTACACATGGACAATTTAATGCCGAAGCCTACCATGACCTGATCTTTCTCTCCTATAAAATCCGTTACCCTAAGCCCAAACCTCGCATTTTCATGCAGCATAGTTCTACAACGCAATTGACCCGGATAAGCTTAAAGTTTACCTTTTGACAATAATTAACTGGTAGGCGTTTTATAATGCGTCTACTGTGGACGAAAAGATGGGAGTTCTCAATACACTTTTATTATAGATATTTGATCTACATGCACCTTTACGACCTGTTAGGCTAAAACACCTGCCTGCGCCGTGGCTCACTGATAAAATAAAAAGGACTTATGGCTAAAAGAAACTCCACCAAAACTTAGAACTAGCCCTATACTAATAGCAATGCTAGGCGCGCTTCACTTCTCTGATCCTGTTCTTGAATGGTTCCGTAGCTATCTTTATGGTAGGACTCAATGTATAAGGCTCACTGATCGGATGTCTACTTTCTGCAGTATGTCTGCGGACGTGCCCCAAGGTGGTATCTTGTCTCCTGTCCTTTATTATAACTCCTAATAATTTAATATTATTAAATGTTTTATTTTTGCCTGAAAAAGAAAATCAAAAATATATTTTTTTGTTTGAACCCTATTTTAACCCCTTTTAATTTAAGGCTGTACATAAAATGAAATATACAGATAAAATGTAACATTCCGTATTAACTCCCAGATTTTAATTCCCACGCTCACGGCTCGACCTTCCGTCCCGTGTGAAATTTACAAAAATACAAAACGATTTTTTGGGTTCCCTACGAAATTATAAACCATTCGAATTTTCCTATGATCATATTATTATCTACTTCCAATTTAACCAGTTATAGGTTAACTATTTTTCTTTAGTTTCTGCAAAAATTTTAAGCAGAAATATTTTAGTAGCGAAAGCTGATAATATTATTATGTACCTGACCCATATTCTCCCTTATATTGCACAAAAATAACGTATATTTATTAATTGCATTGTTAGGTTAAAAAGAAAAAAGTCCGAAAACTAGTAATTGATGCAAAGCATGTCAGCTAAAGTATGTAGAGCTCATAATCGGAACCCGTTAATAAGGGCACGTTCACGCTTAGCTATTTGTAAAGTTCCCGATCGCGAAGATACCGTGGGAGCCAGGGGGTTCGTGGCGCGTGCCAGAGGATTACCCCACCACTTATTAATGTAAAATTACCCTTAATATGTTTGTAAAGGCGGGAAAAGTTTACTATCGTGATAATAAGTTAATGGCCTTTTGTGGTCTCTACCCATTTTTTTGAGTACGAAAACTGATATTCAAGGTGTAACTAAACATAGTGATAAATGATAATACTTTAGGGTGTGTACGTGTTCCTTGTAGAGAGTTCACTGTGAAAGTAGCAGCGCTGAAAGACCAAAATTTTTTTATATTTTTGTATGGGAAATCTCGTGAGTTATGACTTGTGACGCCAGGGCGCTTGCCCATACAAAACGGAAAAAAAATTAGTCTTTCAGCGCTGCTACTTTCACAGTGACCTCTTTACAAGGAACATATACACACCCTTAAGTGTTATCACTTAGTTTTGTTACACCTGTATATTTTTTGTTTAGATAATAATTTATGCTTATGGCTGTTGTGTTTGGTGATTTAATAAGGAATAATTTTAGAAAAAGTTGACCCTCGAGTTTTACATATTATATTTTTTTATGTTCTTAATTCTTATTAATTTATAACGATATTAATTCTTATATTTTTTAATGTAAAACCCTTTGATTATAACCTTGTCGCTAAGGCTAATTAAGTTTATCGTTATCAGAGCCAAGGCACGAGGCCTTTTGTCCCCTATTCACACGGGTACGGGTAGGACTAGAAGCGTGTGAACTGTGAACGGCAGGGGTGGGGTCTGGGAACATGAAATTCCGTTAAGAAATCACAAGAAATAACGAAACGAAAGAACTGCCGCGCTCAGTGATGAATATTATTAATTTTACTGTAATTAAATGAAAAGTTTGACAGAAAATGTGTTGGGCTTATGTCCAAATCTTTATTTAAAATTTACACTCAAGAGTCCGGGTGCCATCGAAATCCTGAAACAAACGTAATAAGTTAATAACTAATAAGTACCAAGATCATTTCCCATACGAGGATATTTACCATATTTGAGTTATTATTCAGCTTTATAATTAACCTATACCTATATATTATTATAATCGCCCGTGAAGATATCTATCTCGATCTAAAAGACTATAAAAGTACAATACTATAAGACTTCGTTGTCTGTCTGTCTGTCTCCAGGCTGTATCTCAAGAACCGCTATAGCTAGACTTCTGAAAATTTTGAAATCAAATGATGATGACGAATTATCTAATTTGCTTAGTAGCATATTATTATGCTTTTAGTTCTTAAAACAACGCCGAAAAATTATATATTCTACAAGGAGGTCGGAGTTATGCTCACCACCTTCGAACCATGGTAAGTATATCTTAAAGCATTATTTTATTTTTTGGTAACATATACCATATTTATAAAACCAAAATCACTATAATATGTTTCTATTTAAATTTGAGGAGTTTCCTCGATTACTAATGGATCCCATCATCAGGTCACCACTTTTGTGAACATGGTACCAAATTGGGTAATAAATACCCTATACCACAAAACAAAAACTGTGAAAATCGGTTCACAAACGGCGGAGTAATCGTTGAACAATGAACATACATTGAAAAATTACAGCCTCCTCGTTTTTTTAAAGTCGGTTAAAAGTTTAAAACTAACGTTCTTTTGCCTAAATTTAGGTTTTAGGACCGAAAAATCATTTGAAATAAAAAAATGTGGATCATGTATAGCTAAATAAATTAGCAAAGCAAGTAAGGATGAAGTAAGACTAGGTAAGTTACAAAATTTTTCCAAATTATAAGGGAAAAAATGAGGAATATTATTGTTCTTATATGTCCGTGGTTCTTATGTTGTAAAATGTTAGTCACCGGCTTCTTCCACTCGTGTTTTAATTATGACGTAAGTGTTGACTGATCTCTTCACATAACAGCAAAACTAGCTACATTAAGCCCGGCCGCACATTGTCCGAATTCTGATCAGAAACAGTTGAATTTCGCCGGACCGCCACCCCGCACACTATCTGAAATATCCTTCCGTCGAGTTCGAGCTCACTCGGCTCAGTACAAAATGTAAGAGGCAGTGCGGACGTTCAACTGTTTCTGATCAGAAATTTCGGACAATGTGCGGCCGGGCTAAAACGGAAAACAGTACTTCGAGCACTGACATAGTTATACTACGTAGTACTTACTACCTCAGTGACTTCGAGACTCATATTTCAATGGACCATCTCGTAAAATTTCATTGTCATTTCATAAGAATACCAATTTATCGTTTGATAGAAAACGGAGTGGATCGAACGAGGAAGGAAGTTAACAAATTATATTAGGTACACTAATATTGCATTAAAATATAATAGTTTGGTATTAATTTATCGGAAATTATATTATGCAGACTACAGTCATCCACATAATTATATATTCTCATACTATTAAGTAAGCATAGTTACTCAAAAAATCGGCCAAGTGCAAGTCGGACTCGCGCACGAAGGGTTCCGTACCGTTATAGAGCAAAAAAGCCCAAAAAATGTGATTTTTTGTATGTCCCTTAAATATTTATTTTATTTCAACTTTATTATAATTATTAAAGTACAAATATAAGTAAAAATTTCAAGTGCCAGCCATTATTGATATCGAGCAAAAATTGCAAGAAAATCACGTTTGTTGTATGGGAAGCCCACCTTAAATATTAATTTTATTTTGTTTTTAGTATTTGTTGTTATAGCGGAAACAGATATACACATTCTGTGAAAATTCCAGAAATCTAGCTATAGCCGTTCTTAAGATACAGCCTGGTGACAGACAGACGGACAGACATACATCGAAGTCTTAGTAATAGGGTCCCGTTTTTACCCTTTGGGTACGGAACCCTAAACATGGGCCACAAAAGTTGGTCAATAATTCAGTAATGGAATTTAAACGAGTTTTTGTCACTTGTGGCCCCTGTCACAGTATTACAATATTTACCCTATAATGTAGTACTGTGCCCCTGTGGGACACAAGTTTGGTCACACGTGACACGTTGTTGCCAATCCGTCGCCACTCGCCACGGCACGCGTCAAGGGGACCGCTACTTAGCACGGAAATTATACGATTATTTAAATTGTAAATGGTAAAGATTAATAATGTAGATCACGGGAATTAAATTAAGACATTTTTAAGCTATTGATAAGCAACCCTAATTTTTAAAGCCTTTTTTTGTATTATGACGATTGACGGGTAATTTACAGTTGTTTGGGCATGCCGCATGTCACTTATAATTAGATTTTGATGATTTTAATAACTTAATTTAAAAGAATTTTACTGGTTACAGATAAAAATATATATACTTAGTATATTTATATACAGTGCAAACAAAAGTAAATTTGTAAAACCTGATAAGATATTTTTGAACCCTATTATATTGAAAATGAATGTTTTTGTAAGATCATAACTGGCATTCTTTAGATTTCAGTTATTTTTATTGGTATCTTCTTTTTCAATCCTCGTCACAATTTTACATTCCTTATTTATTGCAGGGATATTCCCCTCACTAACCGCATAATACTTCAGTGTTAAAATTAAATATGTATCGGGAGCATTAACGCTACATTGTCCGTGTGAGAACTCGTGTTGTCCCCGGGGAACGGACCCAGGAAATGGGTTCCGTGGGAGCGAACTCAGAGAGCCGGGGGAACGCCGCCGGAACATCCTGGATTTTTGTTACTCGATACTTTGACTACACGATCGACGAACTTGTGCCAAAATAGGCACATTGCATCTCTTGTAGATGATGTAATGAACAAAACAAAGTGAGGTACTTGAGAGTCCCCTCTATAGAGTTCACTGTCAAAGAGTGACTTTATTATGTAAGCCAGGGGTCACCAAATGGCAGACCGCGGTCCGCATCCGGACCGCCGACCCATTTTGTGCGGACCAAGCATGTTCGAAGATGAACTTGTTAAAAATAAATTTAGGTCTCGACATACTGATCTCCAGGATTTAATGTCAATAGCTTGCACCAATTTCACTCCAAACAAGCAATGAAAAATTGACACTTTTCTCATTGATAAGTATGTAAATAAATACCACAGTACCTAAGCAATATTAGTCTATACTGTGATAAATACTTTTGTTATTTCCGTAATTACATTGTTTATTTTTTTATGTGCGGACCGGAAAGTCATTTTATTTCCTAAAATGGACCCCGTGCGAAACTAATTGGTGACCCCTGATGTAGGCCAATTCATGACGCTGCACTGGAGTGTGATATTTTAGCGCTACTACTTTTACAGTTAACTCTATATTAAGGGACACTTAATATACACATTCTAAAGTATTATAACTTTTTGTTACACGCTGTAATAGTAGCGCTACTACCTTACTAATTACAATTTAAATAATATAATATTATAATATGTGCAGGGTGGCCAAATAAATCACATTTCGTAGCTGAACGTTAAGTGCATACGACATTACGGTGCTAAGTGAGGTCTTGTGCTGTTATCTGCTCAATTATGACAGCTCCCAGGGGTAAACGACTGTCAAAGGGAAGGTTGAACTTTAACCGTTATCCGCCCTTATAATGGTCGAGGACGTCGTGAACTACATCAGTAAGAAGACATCCCTCCATTTGGGGGTCGAACGTCTGCAGTCTCGCCACAAGGTCAACTTCAGTTCCTTTGTGGTGAGAGTACCGACGCATCTTCTGTCGACCTTTGTAGCGGAGGCAGGGCCTGATCTAGCTTATTATCCGCTCCGGGCAAAGATAATTTTTGCCGCCCTTTACATACAGAAAACCATACAAGTCATAAGCTAGTTTTGTTGGGGAATAATGGGGGAATATTTAAGTATACTGTAAAGTACTTAAAATATATTTCCAGTATCCAACCTAAAGTAGATTGGACGGTATAATTTTCAAACTGGATGAGTAATGGCTAGGTTGGAAGGTAGGAATAAGTCATTTTGCCGCCCCTCAATTTTGCCGCTCTGGGCAAATGCCCGGCTCGCCCCCCCTTAGATCGGGCCCTGAGCGGAGGAATTCTGGCCGAATGATGGTGAAGCGCGCGTCACGTCCCCGATAAATCGTGATAAAGTGTAATTATTAAGGGTGTAAGTATATATAATTTATATGTATGTTAGTCATTAAGGTATATATTATATGGGCCTATGTAGCCTGATATAAATAAATAAAATAAAAAATTATATTCTTTACTTGGGTATTCAGTCATTTTCATGTCTTCCTAATAAGTAAAGTGTACACTGTACCCATATTATGATTATTAAAGCCAATGTTTATTTGTGTAAAAGGAGCAAATTACCAATTCTTCTTTTACCGACACTCGTGCGTAAAATTCCTTTATTCTCCGAGTCTATACTACAATTTAAGCCTTGTTGAGATAAGCGTAAAGCTTATTTTACCTCTACGGCAAGTATGTAACAGTCCTGACGTGAGAAATTTCATTTGGGACGATTTCTCTATCTCCTGCATCCCAAGGGTAGTGTTGACTTATCCTCCCTATGTTCTGTTTTCGAATTCATATTTTATTGGCCAAAAATAATGAAAGCAATAGACAAAGGAAAGCCCTGCGTGTATAAAAATATTATTTCCCTTTGTTTGTTACAATAATTGTGTGTAAAGTTGTAATCATTTGATATTCATAATTACCGACTTCCAAAAAGGAGGAGGTTATACGTTCGGCTGTATGTATCTTTTTTTTTGTATGTTAAACGATAACTCAGCCGTTGGTGATCCGATTTTCAAAATTCTTGTGTTGTATAGAGTTTAACTCGAATTTGGTGCCATGTTCACGCAAGTGGTGATCTGATGATGGGATCATCATCAAAATCATAATTATGCCATGGGTCATCACATTATGACCCAATTATTGATGCTTTTCGTGATATTTTGCATCGAAGCAGATGTTTTTGATGATTATTTCGCTGTTTGTGGACCGATTTTCAAAATTCTTGTGTTGTTGTATAGGTTATAATCTTGATTTTGTATAATAATCACGAAAGTGGTGAGCTGATGATGGGATCTATGAGCAATCGAGGGAAATCCTTGAAATTTATCTAAAGACTCATAGTGGTTAAAATGTTGTTTCTAGTAACTTAAACATATGTTACGAATAATAGAAAGTTCATACGAAGGTGTCTCTTGATCCAAAGGCACTGAACAGAACTCCTGAACCTTTAAAGATAAAAGTTTTTAAATTGCAGCATCGCTTAGATAACTGCAAGCATTTACACCAATTTCGCTTACAGTAACATAATGTGAATAGTTAAAATTCGTAGTGGTTATTTACGCATAAAACCTTATCTTGTAGATAACTAAAAAGAGTGAAATTATTATTTTTAATAAAAAATTTAAAACCGACTTCCCAGGTAAAAACAATAATAATATGAACCAAATCCCTCGATCACTAATATACAAGATACACAGTCCGCGGCAAAAAACGACCTCACTAAAAGAGCACCAAACGCAACATTATATATACGTGGGAGAGCCATGCTTCGGCACGAATGGGCCGGCTCGACCGGATAAATACCACGTTCTCACAGAAAACCGGCGTGAAACAGCGCTTGCACTGTGTTTCGCCGAGTGAGTGAGTTTACCGGAGGCCCAATCCCCTAACCCCTACCCTATTCCCTTCCCTACCCTCAACTATTCCCTTCCCTTCCCTACCCTCCCTATTACCCTATTCCCTCTTAAAAGGCCGGCAACGCACTTGCAGCTCCTCTGATGCTGCGAGTGTCCATGGGCGACGGAAGTTGCTTTCCATCAGGTGACCCGTTTGCTCGTTTGCCCCCTTATTTAATAATAAAAAAAAAAAAAAAAAAAAAACATTCTGGTGGACATTCGATTTAGTAGTTAGTGCTCGAAGTTCGAACGCTCCGCTGGGAAACATGCCCCAGTGCTCGTTCAACAATTGTAAAAATCATACCTTTAAAACGCAAAAAAGGATGGAATTTCATATTTCCGGTAAGTATTAATTTTATCCTAATATATTTCATACAATTGTATTGTAAATATTGGTATTTCGTTAAGAAATCAACAAAAAACAGTTTTAAAATTAAGTTGTAAATAAATCAACACGAAGTATAAACCATTTCAATTGCGAATACTCATACTAAAGGTACTTATCGTAGTTTATCATGCCCACTTGAAATGTTCGGGTTATACACTGTGTTTCTGTTCCATTTGGTGGAGTCGCTATTAATTATTATTTATTTTATTGCGGAATATATTTTTTTAGGTTTCCCCGAGATCCAGTTATATGTGGAGATTGGATATCAGTTATAGCACGGCAAAGATGCGAACAATTTTTCAAGCCGACTTTAGCGAGCGTTGTATGTTCTAAGCATTTTTTCGAGAGGTTTTGTATGGGACTGTGTATCTTGTATATTAGTGATCGAAGACTAAAACGTATTAAATAACTCTTACTCTATAAGCGCTGCTTTCACAGTGAACTCTCTTTAAGGAACACATACACACCCCAAAGTATTATTACTTGTTTTTGTTACACCTGTATAGATAAACATGAATAAAGTCTTTAAAAAATTCCGAAAACTAAATCTTAAAAACGAGAGAAGCAGAAAATATTAAACGAAAAATATATAATATGAGGAATTACGTAAAATTACCGTCAAGACATAAAAGTATGACAATAAACCTAGATTTAGGTTTAAGAGGATAGAATGCCCGGGGCAAAGTAAATATTTGCGTCACCTCAACAGCGCAAACGACCTGCAGCCTTAATACATTTAATGCTGTGGAAATTTGCTTAACTGATTTAACTAGCTATTAACTGGAGGTAAGTGTATTACATATATGCTCTTAACGGCTTTGGATATAATAGGGGTTTTGCGCTACGGCCTTACTTGAATGTTAAAATACCTTTTGTGTAAGGTATAAGAGGCGAGTTCAACTCGCACTTGGCCGGTTTTTCGTTTTGCGGCTGCGTATTTCGTTCCTCTCGCGTTTTATCCTCGTATTTTGTTTTCAAAGAAAATTTAATTGAAGAAATAGAAAAAAAATTTCAGATGCTGAAGGTCCTGTTGCTGACATGGCTAAACAAAAGCTGAAACTTATGTTTCGGTCTTCGGATAAAATGAAGGATTTAAGTAATACTTACACAAAAAACAAAATATGTGGGCCGATTTTTTATATTTGCATACCTAAGTATGCACCCATCACGTCATGACGTGACGTGTCGTGCAGATATCATGTAGCCAATTATCTGTCAATATTAAGCGGACCCAAGACGATCATGCAGAATGACGTGCATTACACAGATTATGTAAGAATATATTATTATGGTGCATTACGTGCTGTCATGCACACAATATGATCATTTCGCGATCGATATGTCATGCAACAATTATTAAGAGATACACCAAGGGCGAGAGAAATTGAAAACAGGTATTTGAAAATGTATTGCTGTCTCACCAATCTCAAGTCTCCCACCGCAGAGGCCAGAGCGCGATAGAGACAACACGACAAAAGTTCTAATAAAGGAACGAAAGGAAAGTTCTCCAAAACTTAACCGATTTAAGTACTTTTTTCATTAAGAATTAAAGCAAGGCTTGAGCTGTGTTCCTATGTTTTATTTTTTTGTATATTCTAGCTAGTTCTGTTTTCTGGGTGTTTGAACATTTCACAAAATCTGGTCATATTTTTGGGTTTTTGGACGTTCTTATCTTTTTTAATAACAAAATTATGAAAAAAAAAAGAAAACATAGGGACATGCTAATAGTGGCCATAGATATTCAGGAAAAAAATCATAACTGTACCGGCATTATCCAGGGAGGAAACAGGGGACAGCGTTTGTATGGAAAAACGGCGGTGTGGACTCCTCTTAATACTGTCACGTAAATGCATGTCATGCTGCATGATCGTCTTGGGTCCAGAACAAAATTTTTTTAGTATTATTAATAGAGTTTTAATTTTGATAATAATTTGAAGAAGCACGTCATTGTGTATTGCAACTAATTTTTTACGGCTTCTAAGTTATACTGTACTTAAGGGGGCGACTAACCCAAAAAATCAAACATCGTCCTTCTCTCTTCACACTCACGCCCGTCTTTCATATGCCAGGTGAAAAAGGATGACGCGGATTCATCGCCAAATTAGTTTTTTCTCAATAACTCGATATAAATATACAACATTTAAAAAATCCGCTAGGTCGATCTCTCAATGATAGAATTTTATACAATGTGTTAAAATATTAACTTAGTTCAATGTAAATTAGATGCATTATTGCAATAAATGAAAAATTCGTGAGATGCATTTTTGTAATTTTTTTCTATCGAGAAAATTTTAAGATATCGTGTTTTTGCTCAGATCGAATTCTCGGAAATATAATGTTTTTTTTTTTTATGAAATAAGGGGGCAAACGAGCAAACGGGTCACCTGATGGAAAGCAACTTCCGTCGCCCATGGACACTCGCAGCATCAGAAGAGCTGCATGTGCGTTGCCGGCCTTTTAAGAGGGAATAGGGTAATAGGGGAGGGTAGGAATGGGATGGGAACGGAATAGGGGAGGGTAGGAAAGGGAATAGGGTAGGGGATTGGGCCTCCGGTAAACTCACTCAGTCAGCGAAACACAGCGCAAGCGCTGTTTCACGCCGGTTTTCTGTGAGAACGTGGTATTTCTCCGGTCGAGCCGGCCCATTCGTGCCGAAGCATGGCACTCCCACGTAAATGTAGTATCTAATTTTAGAAAATGAAACAATTCGGGGCTTATTTTCAAGTATAAAAATGAATTATAAAATCGACACTTTAGGGTTAGTCGCCCCCTTAAGAGGAGTCCACACCGCCCTTTTTTCCATACAAACGTCCCCTGGATAATGCTAGTAGATTTATATTTTTTTTCCTGAATATCTACGGCCACTAATACAATGTCCCTATGTTTACTTTTTTTTCATAAATTAATTATTAAATAAGATATGAACGTTCAAAAACCCAAAAAAATGGCCAGATTTTCCGCTGTGTTCAAACGTCCAGAAAACAGATTTGGCTAGATTATACATAAAAAAGCAAAACATAGGAACACAGCTCAAGCCTTTTTTTGATCTTTAATGAAAAAAGTACTTAAATCGGTTAAGTTTTGGAGAAGTAATCAGGGGACAAGGAATCGTTGATTTTCTGGATTTTCTGCAGTTGTCTCTATCGCGTTCTGCGGTATAAGATTGAGGTAAGGAAGACAGCTATAGATATTACACGTACTTTTTTTTCATTTCTCTAGCCCCTGGTGTATCCTCTTAATAGAAGTTGAATAAAACTATTCTTCTTTTCTTGAAATAATAATTTCGCAAACTTTTTATAGCTTTTTTTGTAATGTAGTCGTAACTACTATATAGGTAGGTAATTATTTCCTTTATCTACTAAAGACTTTTATTCCCAAACCAAATATAATGCTTTCTGGCATAGCCAGGATAGCATATTTCTGGCCTCTATCTATTTGTTAACTTTCACGAGTGACTCTTTTCTTACTTACACTAAAGCAATGTTTAATTACTTATTGTAATTTTATACTACTTACATATTTTTCCATGCATGTGGTGAGGACAACGGAAATCGCGTCACCTTCAATGGAGAGACGTTTACCAATGACTTTTATTTAATAGTGAACACTACTGATAAACTGAGGAACTAATAGAAGTAAGTATTACTAGAAGGAAAGCTATCATTGCAAATTGCAATACATTGTTAGGAAAATGAATAAGTTCAAAATTATTTGCAAGTATTATAATATGAGTGGATTTATCCATACTAATATTATAAATGCGAAAGTATCTCTGTCTGTCTGTCTGTCTGTCTGTCTTGCTTTCACGCCAAAACTACTGAACCGATTGCAATGAAATTTTGTATACAGTTATTCTAGAGTCTGAGAAAGGACATAGGCTACATTTTGATGTGGGAAAATATCTTATTTCCATGAAAATTTCGATGAAAATGAATTCGCATTGCGCGTGGCCAGCGCTCATCCCGGGGGTCCTGGGTTCGAGTCCCGCAGGCGGAACAAAAAGTTTTCAATGTTCCTGGGTCTTGGATGTGTATTAAAATAAAATTTCAAAAATCTTAAACATATTTTATGTATAATACTAGCTGTTGCCCGCGACTTCGTCCGCGTGGACTTTAGTTTATAGCGCGCGGTGTCAACAAAATTTGTGTCAAATTTAAAAACTTTTTAATACCCTGGTAAGTGCTTCCGGTGTAGCGCGGCCCTTAATTAATCAAAATACCCAAAAACAGCTATGCAGTGTGCACATAATCTATACTAATATTATAAATGCGAAAGTATCTCTGTCTGTCTGTCTGTCTGTCAGTCTCGCTTTCACGCCAAACGCCAAAACTTCCGAACCGATTGTAATGAAATTTTGTATACAGATAGTCTAAAGCCTGAGAAAGGACATAGGCTACTTTTTTACTGGAAAAAAGGGTTGTAAGGGGGTGAAAATGCGTAAATTTGTTCAAATTAAGTTAGTTCCAACAATTCATAATAGATGGCGCCGTGCGTCTTCTACATCGCGCTGACGCTTGCTCAAAAGTCTTTCTATAAGACGTGGTATCATCTTTTTAAGTTTCGATTTTTTTCGATTGTTATATCTATTCTACGGTATTAAATAACTCAGTACTTTATCTGCAGTGACGTAACCTTAAATCTATCAATGATAAATAGTTTATGGGTAAAGTTGTGTAATTGGAGGGCTAAATAAGCTTTAAAATTTGGCATAAAGTATAAAGTTTAATATAAAAAAATGAAATACTTATTGTGTGCACACTGCACAGCTGTATTTAAGGGGTACCAGGGTTTTTTTATAAAAGCTTTTGACACCAATTTTGTTGACATCGCGCGCTATAAACTGAAGTCCACGCGGACGAAGTCGCGGGCAACAGCTAGTATTTAAATACATTTATTGACTTTACATATTCTATTGTCTTACGTTGCGAGTCTATCGCAGGGAATAAATTTAGCTTAATTTCAGGAGATATTGTTTTAGTATCTAGCTGAATTCCTGTTACCCATTACTCAGATGGTCTTACAATGGCTTTGTGTACCAATAACGCGTATATTTTAGTGTTGAACCAATATTGTACTGGTATTTTAGGTTCACAAGAATGTAGTCTTTACTGTCTATGCAATAGAATTTAAATTTGAGTAGGCGCCACGTAAATAAGTTTGTATACGAGTCTCGTGAGTACAGTATAATATTATTGTAGTCGAAGTTTTTGTTGTTTAATAATAAATTAGCACAGGTTCTAATGGAATTACCTGTGAAACTGTAAGCTCGTAGTCGTTTTAGCACTGAAAATATGTACAAACGGTGTTTACAAATTTTGTATTAAGTATAATAAATTTTACTATCATGATTATAGTTAAAAATTCAACCGTATATATGGCCAATTTCCAGAAGTAGACTACGCAAAAAGGAAAATCATAACTTTTCTGTAACGACGACTCGAACGTAATTATAATCTGTTTATTGTGGTAAGTATCTGTGGTTGTATGTTAATTTTCAAGAAAAGTAAAAAATTCCGACACACCAAAATTAAAACGTTACCTGCAAAGCTACTGATGCCTTATTGTAGGCTCAAAGGCGATCAGGTATCAGTATTTAAGATTAAAGTAGAAGTGGACGAGACACGTGGCAAGAATCAAAATCAGTGCTAGACAGTAAAGTTATATAATACCTAGTAAAAATACAAAAAAATCTCGAGATATTACAAAACCCAAAGTCACTTCAACTGAATGCATAAATTATTCGGAAGTACATAATTAATGAAGACAAAATTAAAATTTCTCCAGCTGACCCACCGGCCACCGACTCATAATTTATTAAAATGGCGTTTGAGCTATTTGTGATCTCTCACTGCTCAGTGCTCACTACTCAGATATTCAGAAGTATTTTGAAGAAACGCGAGATTTGGAAAGTTCATTTCCTCATTTTTAAACTATGATTAACTCCCTTGTGTCAATAGGAATTCATGTTGGGAACCCCATACGTTGTCTGTAAATCTCGATCGAGCAATCACGTAGAGTAAAAACCACAGCTTGCGCTTTCGTCCATACATTCAGCATTACTCGATAGTTTTACTCCAAATCGAGTAAAAATTATCGTGTGAACCGCAAAACTTTGACTATCGCTATAACGCTTGACTATCTCGACGGCTCGCGTCGAGTAAATTCGGAGGAAATTAGATTTATTTAATTCCATCGAGCCGACTCGATGCGAGCCTTCGAGCTGTGAGTTTTGCGGTTCCACACGATAATTTTTACTCGATTTGGAGTAATACTGTATGTGAGCACTGAGCATAAGTATACACAGTCTGAAATCTTTAAATAAGTAGTTTTGATATTAAATCCTCTTTGTAATTAAAATACCTTGGTCTCATAATTTCCAACAGGCGCTAGCTCCTGATTCAGCATAAATAGTTTGAGACATAAAATGTTTCAACAAGGAAAATTGGTGACATTACTTTCATTCGAGGTTCTCGAGAATCGTTTGAGAAAATTAAAAAAGCTGTTTCCACGCTTTTTACGAGGCACTTAAAATGTCTCCTAGTTTTACTGCAAAAAATATCGGACCACAAGTAAAGCTTTAGAATAGTTCAGTTGCTCTTATATTTAAAAGCCGTAAACTTGCGTTAGTTTCCCGACGATAGGGCGGAAAACACTGAGACGAGATGAATAGAAAATAGCTACTTCGAATACTTGAAGCAAAACATTTTGCATTTACTATTCAGTCAATCATCATGCCATTGCCCCCTTGATAGTCACACAATATCTATTTTGCTTTTAGGGTTCCGTACTCAAAATGTTAAATACATTTTGGGTACGAAACCCTAACCCGGAATAAGACATCGATGTATGTCCGTCTGTCTATTATTATGCATTATCTCAAAAACCACGATAGCTAGACAGTTGAAATTTTCACAAATTATCATCTCTCATCATTTGCCACTATAACCACAAATACAAATTGTTTTACCTTATACAATTATTCCCCGGTCCTATCTAAATACGAAATAAGTTTAAACTTATTTCGCACTTATTTCATGACTCTACTTTCTCCTTATCTACTTGTAAACTCGCTGTTGACTCCCAGCATTAGCCAGATAACCGGAGTGCGGTTAGCGTAAACATTTCCAAACTTTCCAAGGCAAATATTTGGCAATCACCAGTCGGTACTAACTCGATTTGCATGTACTTTAAGCCGTCTCTCAATTTGCAAGGTCAAATTAATCGTGCTGAAGTTTCCACTGCCACAAATCCCGCCAAATTCATCAAAGTTGATACTAATGTTATAAAACTTCGTATATAGTTAGTAGAGACTGTAGTAATAATATGGAAAGACGTTTTATTCACGTCATTTCATGTCGTTTATATAAACTTAGGTAAGGGATAGGTAACAAAAAATGTACTTGCTCTCTACTCTACTACACACAATAATGCTCGTAAAATAAATAATATGAAAGCGTTTAGTACAAAGTTAATCAAAAGTCTTAGACCTCAAAACTGCAATATTTTCCCAGTAAACCCTTAAATATTAACCCAAATTATGATAGACTTGTACTTTATACGTGGGGTATTTTCGGAACTTTAATCATGACTACCGAGTAAGTACCGACAAAATTGACTTTTTCGAAGGCTCACCTTAATTTATGGACCCTTGGGTGATATTGAAAAAGCTTTCATTTGAGCACCCTCGACTTACTCGCAAAGTGTGAAGATCGAAAATTTTAAAATAAAGACCTTCTGAAACGTTCCCAGAATTATTGTATTAGATCTACATAATATGAGGTAGCATTTAATGAAATACTTTCACAAAATTTCTGATATTTTAGCTTTCCAAACATACTTTATACCAAAAATGTTTACCAAATTATTATGCCTTATTAAAGCCAATTAATATAATTACTAGCTATTTGACTAAATAAAATAACATTTTCTAAAATTAATTCCTAGCTAGATGATTTATCGCGAAACCCTATATACTTAATTTCATGAAAATCGTTGGAGCCGATTCCGAGATTCCAATTATATATATTATATATATATACAAGAATTATTGCTCGTTTAAAGATATAAGATAATAGTAAATTAATTAACTAACAATTTATTACTAACTAACTTAACATTTGGAAAATACTACCAAACATTTTGAGCGTTCATTTAATTCGTGAAAATCATATTTTCTGTCAACGGAAACGCCCGTTTAAAACGAAATTTACAAATTAGATTATGTGTAATAAAAATAAATGGGTAGTCTCCTGGAGTCGAAATCGCTAACGATTATGCTCGACCATTAGCAGAATCTGTTTCGCTACCTTAGATGCCATTGTTCGACAATTAGAGCACAAATTACAATAGCTCTCACGTAGCTCATAAATCGTCAACCAGATCCCACTTAAATTAGGTACAAAGTATTTATAAATTCTATTTTTTGTGAGTTTCTGTGTGCTACGGCCTACGGCCTTAAGGCCACCTTATGCCGCCTCCCCACATAGGCCAGCGCATTCGCCAACGTGCTGGCGGTGCTCTTGCCAAGGCGGTGAGTAATCCACACATCGGAAGGTCGCTCAGTATGGGGCATGTAGGGTTCCGCAGCAGCAAATAGGCAACGTGTTTAGGAAATCAGAAATATATTTTATACATGTACCGCACCGATTTTTATCGGCGAGGTACATATATAATTGTCGAAATTGGACAAGTAAGATGGATAGTACGTGGGTCACACTGAAAGTGTTTAGAACTAGCTAGTTACAAACATTATTAATGAAAACTTTTTTTTAATTACAATTTTAAAACTCTTTGGTAACATAATCTGGTATATTACATTTATTTGTCATTTGTCTTGGTGAATTGGCAGCAAATCTAAAACTCTTGTTACACGTGAAAATTAATGATTTTTTATGACCTTCGTTGTGGGCTTACTCAATAACGAAGCTTTGATAGGCTGCTATTACCATTTCATAATGAAGCCCCATCTCGTGTTACTATTTACAATTGGTTTAACGAGTTTAAACGTGAGATCCGCGTGAGGGACGTCCTTTAACAGCGACTACTGAAGTTAACATTAGTGTTGTGCGACGCATGATAGAGGGAGATAAAAGAGTGACCCACCAGCAGATACGGACAAGCCTATGCATTGCTATGAGTCAAGTACAACAAATATTATATGAACATTTAGGCGTCAGGAAGCTTCGTACCTGATGCATTCCCCATACTTCAATCGACGACCAGAAACGCCTTCGCATGGACTGGTGTCGCCAAATATTAAATAAGTATAACGGCGGTGACTCAAATGATGTATTTGACAACCTCACAGGTGATGAAAGCTGGATATATTGCTACGAACCCGAAACCAAAAGACAATCAGCTCAAAGGGTGTTTCCTTTCGAGGTTTAGCCAACTAAGGTAAAGAAAGGAAGAAGTCAAGGCAAAAAGATGATTGCCTCATTATTTGGTCGGAAATGTAATTTTGCGACAGTTGTGCTAGAAAATGAAAGGACAGTTACTGCAGAATGGTATGTCAATCACTGTGTGCCTGTCGTCTTGGAAATATTTTTACAGCAGCGCCCTCGAAGCAGGACAATCCTTCACCACAACAATGCTTCAGCGCACTCCGCGAGACGGACTGTTGAATATTTGACTATGGCACGTGTTGAGTTATTGAGTCATACGCCATATAGTCCTGGCCTGGCGCCCTGCGGCTTTAATTTATTCCCAAGAAATAAAGATAAAATTTGAGGTACTAGCTTTACGAGCCCTGAAGATGCGATGAAAGCGTACGAAAATGCCACAGAAGAGTCCCCTAAAGAAGACTGGGCCCACTGTTTTTTCGGTGGTTCCATCGAATGTGACGATGTGAAGAGAGGAACGGAGATTACTTCTAAAAACAATAAAAGTATTGGCAACTTTCTACATTAAGCCGTTTTTCATTTTCTAAACATTTTCAGTGTTACCTAGGTAATGGTCCGGACCCCCAGGACACCCCCCTTATATACGCCCATGATTAATTTGTAAATGTGGACAAGGAAAAGTTTTTATAGGGTATTCTCGAAATAAAAAAGAAAAGGCGTGAAAACGTAACAAAGAAATAAACTCACTTTCACATTTATAATATTAAAATAATATATTTATTGCTTATTAATTTATTATTATTATACGTATATAATTATTACTTATTATTGTTATTATCACGATGCAATAATCGTGAGAAAAATAGCATGTTCAAGAACCTTCTTTTTTAGTACTTTTGATATGATTTTTTGATTCCACAGGCAGTTTTTACTCTGATAGAGCTCAATAAATTTAAATGTTTTCTCGATACTCATGTTTTTCGCCATTTAATTAAGTTCGATGTTAATTTGCCACAAGACGGAAACATGCATTTTTCATCGCTGCTCCGGGCAAACTGATCCCGCCGCCAATGTGTGGATGGAGCGCAAGGCTTGCGACAAGTGTCCTTTGATGTTTCCGACACCGCGCGGCAAGCTCGTAAGTGCGCCGACCAGCGTCCAAATACCTACCGCCAATGCGCCAACGCCCGTTCTACACATTGGGCCAGTAGCTGGGCCAGCGCGCTCGCCAACGCACTTGCCTATGTGGAGTGCCGGCATAAAACGGATTACGAGATGGTTGCAGTCGGACTGATCGCAGGCCGAACCGAGAGTACTGGCACACACGTACGGGAATGCTCAAAACGAGCCCAGTCGGATTGGACAGACCCCGTACCACGGCCTCAAGCTATGAAAATTGCAATCTTCCTCGGAAATTTCTCTTGAAAGTAATGGTGACCAAGTTGCCATTAAGACTATAAAAACCTTTCGTCTTTAGTCTATAGTTCTACACAATAATTGAAAGAGAATATCTATAAGTAGTTCGCAATAATATTTATGTAATTGTCTCGCTGTCTATTGTCCCTGGCTCTGCAACAAATGGCTGGAGACAGGCATTTAACGCTGAAATGCAGAAGCGCCTCTATTGAAACAGTATTATTCAAAACTGAAGCGTCGAGAGGAGAAAATGTCCAATAAAAATGCAAAAGGTACCTATTCTTTCTTCGTAGCTAACTAAATCGCTGTGCTAAAGGTGGCCCACACTACAAAAGCTATGCTAAGTGTTAGCGATGCAAACGTTTAGTTGCGACGTTTGACGGCTCAATCCAGACTAGGCTAAAATTCAGGTAAAATATTAGTTTACCTTGGGTCTTAGATTTTTTTGGCTTAAAGGACATTTTTTTTAACTTGGAGACCTTTGTTAAAAGGTTACATGCAAACTGTACGATTTACGAATAGTTTTTATGAAATATAATACATTTCTATTCTAAGAAATTGCTTGTTCACGCAAAAGTATGGTGTATCGATTGAACGATAAATCCTGAGGATACTACTACATCTTTTTTTTTTATGAAATAAGGGGGCAAACGAGCAAACGGGTCTGGGGTCACCTGATGGAAAGCAACTTCCGTCGCCCATGGACACTCGCAGCATCAGAAGAGCTGCAAGTGCGTTGCCGGCCTTTTAAGAGGGAATAGGGTAATAGGGGAGGGTAAGGAAGGGAAGGGAATAGGGGAGGGTAGGGAAGGGAAGGGAATAGGGGAGGGTCGAGAGGGGAATAGGGTAGGTGATTGGGCCTCCGGTAAACTCACTCACTCGACGAAACACAGCTCAAGCGCTGTTTCACGCCGGTTTTCTGTGAGATTCGTAGAGTAGGAACTATGTATTTAACAGCGCAGCTTATCAGTGTATTACCAACCTTAATTCAGGTAGATAGTATTTTTATTTTAGAATTTATTTTGCATTCAACATTCTAGAGCAACATTCAAAGCTGATACAATAAATGCAAACAAAATATCTTTCAACGCTCATATCTATACAAAAGTTAAATCGTTTTAAAAGTAGTTAAAGATAAATGATATTTAAATTTTAAACACTATTTATGCGGTATATTATAATTAGGGAATGCAATCTCGTTCTCGCGAGATCTCGGCCTTTTTAGCGAGATTGATCTCGGACGAAAAAAAGGCGAGATCTCGCGAGTTTAACGAGATTGCGCTTGAGCATAAAACCGTCTTATTTGAAGGGCGGACTGACACGGACAGAGTTGCGATCACGGCGTCAAAATAAAGAGGAGCTGGCCTAAGCAATTGTGCACTGTGATTCTCAACTAGGTCCTGAATTTTGACTTCTCGTTTTTTTGTTACTTATAAAAGAACGTCACGTTATCGTGCACGCCGGCTTCCACGATAAAACGTTGGGTGTACCTTAAATGCCCTTTTGATTTTACGCACCGCGGACGTTTTGTGCGGTTCAGAAATGTAAACTTTGTGATGTCCTCTAACGTGCACGTTAAAAAGTTATCGTCGACGGAAATTTAAAAGCTTCTCCATATATTTCCATACATTTTAATTCCCTATGTTATCGTTTTACCGCGGACGTCCACGATATTACTGCCACGTCCAAAATTAGAAGAGAAGAAAAGAGAAGACTGGCTGTTTCTTTCATTCGTTATTTGATAGATAGTAGATACGTATGACAAAGTTTACTACTTAAAAATTTTAGACAGATACTTACATCAAATAAATAAATCTTTGATGCATAAAATTCTATTGAAAAAAATCGTGAAAATTAATGTTAATCTTATAATACTTATAATATTTATTACTTTTTTTTCGTAATTTATTCAAATATTGTGATTATTTGCAAAAAACCCAGCAAACTGCTAATCTCGCGAGATCTCGAAATTGGCGAGATCTCGCGGTATTGTATTCATAAACTTGCGGGATCTCGCTTGAGCCCCAATTTCGCGAGATTTGCATTCCCTAATTATAATCTATCATAGTTATAGCGTCGGTCGTAAGCATAAAGTTAATATACCTAGTGGAAATATTAAATTTATGGTCGTAAGTAAGGATCTAGTTAAAATATGTTTATAAGTTTTTTTATACTGCACTTCTTACCTAATAACCCTGATATAAGTTGCAGTGAATTTGAACTTTATTTGAACCTGAAGCATAAATTTATAATATAACTTAACTCACAAAGGTAACAAAAAAGTCTCACCATTATTGAAGCAAGACACTTTCTTAAACATAATAATATGGTAACAATTGGTAAGATTAACAATAATCACGTTAAAGTTTTTATTATTAGTAGTAATCACAGTAAAAAAAATCTTAGTCGTGTTAGACAACAAGTATAACAACTAGATTCGGATGAATTTCATTTTCGTGGTCCAAATAATTCCTAGCGATAATAAAACTTCACAGGCGAAAAGTACAGAGACGACTGAAAACATTAATGTAAAAAAATACATGTTTGCACTACAAAAAGCGGATTATCGAAGGTTTTCGACTAGTCACATTATATGGTATGGTATATCCCGCTAACGACGTCCCCGGGATTCGTAGCCAAGCGTGATCTGCACTAAATCTGGTCGTCCCCAAACACCACTAAAATTGGACTAGCATGGGGTCATATTGATAGCAGCCCGAGGACTAATTATCTGACGAGGTCAAATCTCCCAATGAAAGTATGAAATCAGTTTGTTTAAAATATACAGGTGTAACAAAAACAAGTGATAATACTTAAGAGGATACCACAGCAGCTAGAGAAATGAAAAAAAAAGTACGTGTAATATCTATAGCTGTCTCCCTTACCTCAAGCCTATACCGCAGAACGCGATAGAGACAACTGCAGAAAATCCAGAAAATCAACGATTCGTTGTCCCCTGATTCCTTCTCCAGAACTTAACCGATTTAAGTACTTTTTTCATTAAAGATTAAAAAAAGGCTTGAGCTGTGTTCCTATGTTTTGCTTTTTTTGTATAATCTATCCAAATCTGTTTTCTGGACGTTTGAACACAGTGGAAAATCTGGCCATTTTTTTGGGTTTTTGAACGTTCATATCTTATTTAATAATTAAATTATGAAAAAAAAGAAAACATAGGGACATTGTATTAGTGGCCGTAGATATTCAGGAAAAAAATTATAACTCTACTAGCATTATCCAGGGAGGAAACAGGGGACAACGTTTGTATGGAAAAAATGGCGGCGTGGAATCCTCTTAAGGGTGTGTACGTATTCCTTGTACAGAGTTCAGTGTGAAAGTAGCAGCGCTGAAAGACCAAAATTTTTTTTTACTTTTGTATGGGGAAACTCGTGACGCTCGGGCGCTTGCCCTATATATATATATATATATATATATATATATATATACTTATATATACTTTAAATATATAAAATTACTAATTTTTGATTCTGTTAAACTGGTTGTTATTTAAGATAAAAACGAATTATTATGATATATTATAGATACTTAGTAGTTAGTACTAAATAAAACAAAGTTCATAAACTTGGCAGAAAATCAACTAAGTATATAAATTAATCGTCGAAAGAACAAGTTTAAAGAAAAATAAACCGAATTGTAATTGGAATTATAGATAAAATGTTATTTTTAAAGCATACAAAATTTAATTACTTTCTTAGACAAAAAAAAAACAATAGTAAAAACAACAGGTCCCACCGAGATTTGAACTCGGATCGTTGGATTCAGAGTCCAAAGTGCTAACCATTACACCATGGGACCGGTAGCTGTCAGTGTAAAATATCAGTACATTTTACGCAAGCACGTTTACTACGCATGTCATTATTGGTTGTCTCTTTCCGATCAGTTCGTGATTTTAACTTTTAAATAAATTAAATAATTAATACGTTTATTTCCCATATTACAACTTCCGTTTCTTACTAAAAATTTGACAAGCGTAGCCTAGAAATTTAAAACAAAGCAAGAATCTCAAAAGGACTTTCAACAATCGCACTTTGATCGATTAATAAAATACTTGATTTTAATTTAATGCTCGTCAAATGTATGGAGTTTACGTCAAAGTCATCATTAATTTCAAAGCAATTTTAGTTTAGTTTGAGTGCGTCCATTAATATCATAAAATTCCTACTTATACTTAATTCTAAGAATTAACATTGTCGGAACTCGGAGTTCTGTATATTCCAGAAAATTTATTTGACCTACATTAAAACTCGGCCATGTCTAATGCGATTACAGTGAGTTCGATTCCTGAGAAAAGGTTAATTAATTTGTCTTTGAAAGCTTCTTATAATTATAATTCCAACTACTTATCAGTTTTCTTTGTCAAATATTATAAAAGTTAATTTACATCTTTGACTTGACCAACCTGCTTAAACAGGGTGTAACAAAAATAATTGATAATACTTTAGATTAAAAATTGAACCCGACTTCCAAGTTCCAAGGTAAAAACGATATTTTTAATATGGTCTAAAAAGGTATGAAATAATTCTTATCCTTCATTAGTGCCTTTTTCAAAATTCGACTAAAATTCAACAGCTACTTCTGCATCCAATTTTAATTCTTTTAAGTCTTTTGAGGTTTAGTCGAATTTTGAAAAAGGCAATGATGAAGAATTTATGAATTACTTATTAAATATTTTTAGATCATATTAAAAATATCGTTTTTACTTTGAAAGTCAGGTTCAATTTTTTGTTAAAAAATAATAATTTTACTCTTTTTAGTTATCTACCACTACTACTACCATACGAAAGTGGTGGTTATCTACGTATTATATATATATTACACATTATATTACTGTAAGCCAAATTGTGGTAAATGTTTGCAGTTATCTAAGTGATGCTGAAATTTCCAAGCTTCTATGTTTAAAGGTTCAGGAGTTCTGTTCAGTGCCTTTGGATCCAGAGACACCTTCGTATGAAATTTCACTTATTTGTAACATATTATGCTTGAGTTACTAGAAACAACATCTTAATTTCCCTCGATTGCTTATAGATCCCATCATCAGATCATCACCTTCGTAATAATTGTACCAAATTCGGATTATACACTAACACAATAACAAAAGAATTTTCGAAATTAGTCCATAAAGAGCGGAATAATGATCAAACATATCTGTCTCGATGTAAAAAAAACTATTCAGAAAAACACTTATACCTAATACTAAAAATAGAGTCATAATGTGATGTTGCAAGATGTAAAGGTAGAAACGATGATGATGATAAGTCTAATGTACCATGAGGCCGGAGATCTGTTCACCACCTTCGAACCATGGTATATCTTGGTTCAAAATCTGACTTTTTTTTAAGATTTACTATGAATACTTCATCATTTATCTAAAATCACTATAAGTCTCCATTTGAAATACTTCAGAATATGAATCGAAATCACAATATCATCCAGATAAAATTGGGTTTTTGGTATTTATAAATAGCAAGGAATTTTCTTGATTACTTATGGATCCCATCATCAAGCCACCTTTTTTATGAACATGGTTCATGGAACCAAATTTGGATTAAACCCGATACAATAGCGAAAAAATCTTGAAAATCGGTCTACAAACGGCGAAGTGATCGTTGAACATACAAAAAAATATATATAATATATATAAACAGACGAACATTTATAACCTCCTCCTTTTTGGAAGGCGGTTAATAAAATACTAAACACTAGTCGATTTTATTGGTTACAAATTACAATAGAAGAAATGGATTAAAACTCTGGCAATCTAATTCAATAGACTAGAAAAACAGAAGCAAAGTAATTTGCAGCAAAATAGTAATAAACAGAAGGCGGGACGAACACCAAACTAATTAAGTTGGAAACGCGTCGCTTTGTCGAACCCACTAATTGATTGCTGCGAGTATAGCTATTGAATCACTCACTATTAATTCCAACATTTATTGCGGCCGCCCGTCTCACCGATACGTAACATGCGCTGTCCTAAAATGACCACTTTAATGTGTGCCACACTATATGAAAAGCTACCCCATCGTTAGCAATCATCCTATTATTCGGCATACCTAGATTATTGTCTGAAAATAAAACTATTAATAGGTTATTAGTATTTAATGGCAGTCAGTTAGGTGAGTTGGAGTTAATTAAACTGATCCCCATGGATCAGAGAAATTTCTTTCAAAACATTGTATGTTCAAAGTGGCAAATTCAGACTTGAGGGCCAAAATACGATGTAACTGCAGCAGGCCACCATCTACACGTCTAGTTTCGTCCTCATAAAATCGTTTAGAAAAGACTATATAAAGTTAAATGGTGGTACATAAAATATGCAAAAAAACTAGATAATTAATTACTTATAACTAGTAATCATAAAAAATTATTACTAAGTATTTTTAATTAATATGACTCACACTTTATAACATCAAATGCTAATATTAAATAAGAATTGAAATATAACAATATATTACAACTATTTAAAATATACGGGGCTTTGTAGTATATTTGGATCCATTCAATTGCATCGAAGCGAAACTAGCGCATATCGGCCTAGTATATATTTTAAGATTATGTCTACACTACCTATTGTATTGCCAATTTATCTGGCGATGATCGTTTCGAGTTTATTTTGGACATCTTCCAGCTATCGCAGCTGCTGTGAGTTCTGAAGATAAATTATGATTTTGTGAAAATACATCACTTTATAATTTCTTTTCTTTACTTTTTTTACTATTTTGCTAAAATAATATCCTCGCACGTTTCTACACACTACTGAATAACATGCCAGTGCAATAGACGGTGTAATAGACAGTCAATTAATTCTAGCAGCTATATGCTATTCGCTTCCCAGTCTAGTATTAGTTGGGGACTAACTTACCTGTCCTGTACACTCGCTACTAATGAAATAAAAGGTGCTTAGGCAACTTTAAATATTATAACTACACTTTGATAATTAACTGGACTGTTATTATTAAAATTTATAATTTCTATCAAATAGACTAAAATAAAATAAAAAATCACAAGGTTGCTTTTTGGTTCTCGATTAATATTCTCTATAGAATGGAATAGAATTAATAGAATATAATACTATAGTCTATATTATATTTGTTTAACAATTTCTACTAAACGTTCAACAGCAAATTGAAAATGGAAAATTCGTAGACAATCCTCCTAATATAACCTCAACACTTCATTGTCTTCGTTAAAATATTAATGGGGAGTGAGCTCTATAAGCGTAATTATAATACAACCCACTAAAATATTCCACGTTAAGTATTCTATGAGAATTTATAATTTTTTCGAGAGCCCCGATAAAAATTCAAATGAACGTAGCGTTTTCCAGACATAATTTGCTCTCTTAATATCTGGTCGGAGCAGGGCCGGATTTAAGTTTATGTCGCCACGAGCACTTAAAAAAGTATCAGCCTATGTTTTAAGGAACTCATTGGTTAATTTAAGTTTGTTTTATGCAGATATGACTCGAAAATTGAGGAATTAATTTGTCTCAATTCAAAAGACTCAATCAATTTATTTTGATTATTAATTTTCACATAAGTTGCCAAAATTATAATTTACAAATTATTTTTGTTTAACTAATAGATAGGTAGATAATATTATAAAAGCTGAATTTCTTGAATTGTTATCTGTTAAATGATAAACGCTTATAAAAATATATTGAGACAGGAAACACAAAAAAAAATCCAAAAACAAAATTTTGCCGCCTTATAAAATTACCTACCCTGGGCCTAAAATTAACCGTCTTGTGTAAATCCACCACTGGGCCAGTCCGGCTCGAGAGTCACACGGCCTTTGCCAAATCCACTTTGGATTAAGCTTTTTATACGACTTATCGGCTAGATTAAAACTGAATTCGGCCAAATACCGCCTCGTTAGGAATTATTCAGCTCGGTAATTAAGGTTTTATTTAGGAAACTAATCAAACTTTATGCTGGAACTTGTTACTGTTGTTTTCAGAATCTTATTATATTTGTGAAGTGGTATGTTTATTCAGTGCTTTAAGTTGTTTAATTTAATAAAAAATAGTATTTAGTAATGTACACCTTTATCAACTGTTAAAATTTGAATAAAGAATTCATACTAATATTATGCTTCTATTATTATTTGTCTCTGTCTGTTACCTCTTCTATTATCGGCTGAACTGATTTAGATGAAATTTGGCATGGATATACTTTGAGAGACGGGAAAGTTTAAGTTTTACCACACACGTTTTTCTGAAATTAAGAGGCGGCGCGCATGTGGATTCGCAATATTAGAAAAGTTGCAAGTGCTTTGCCAGCCCTTAAGAGGGGATGCGGTTATATAAAATTAGGGGACAAACGAGCATACAGGTCACCTGATTGAAAGTAACTACGGTCGCTAAATTGCTAGCATTTTAGAGAGAAAAAGCTTGATTGAGGAAATAGGGAAAAAGGGTATCCCTATTCATAATGTAAATAAATAAATAAATGTTATTTCCATAAACAACATTTACAGCAACCAACAGCTTATTACATCATAATGCTGTATCCACATATGCCGCCGGCTTATACCGGCGGCACGGTCGGCGGCCCGGCCGCCGGCTAACCACACAATATGCTAGGGTTGTTGAGGAAGTGATTATGAGGAAGAGGAGGAGGAAGAGGAATTGTCACGCGCAAATTTAGAGGATGCGGATGAGGAAGAGGATATTTTTGAGGAAGCGGATGAGGAATGGGATGATAGGAAATTATAAATACTAGCGGACCCAAACCAAAAGCCTTTGTCCAGTCTGTACATAACTAGGTACATACAGTAAACAAAAAATAATCTTAAGATACTGCCTGGAGCATCGAAATCTCAGTAATAGGGTCCCGTTTTTACCCTTTGGGTACGGAACCCTAAAAAGATGAGTGAATGATACAATTCTCGCGCTCTCGGCTCTGGCGTGTGCGTTGCCATGATTGGATACGCGACGCGCATGCGCAGTGAAATTCCTCATATAAAAATATTGCGGAACTTCCTCATTATGAGGAAGCGTAAGAGGAATCCTCAGCAACCCTACAATATACCGCCGACTTCGGTTGCAAGGCAGGCTGAAAGCCGGCGGCAAACCCGGCGGCATAAGCCGGTGGCATGTGTGGATGCGCCATTACAATGTACCTAAGACATGAACTTTTATATTATTACAAATTTATGTGAACAGGGTAATTTAATCTAGATTTAAGTACATGCAAGAACAAACACTACAATCTCAACTTTATAATTAGATAATTGTCAGTACCGTAACAAGTTTTCTGTTCCATTGTACGGTAAATTTAGTAGATTTTCAAATAATATAAGCTTGGTTTCTTTGAGAGAATTGTACTGAAATTTATATCGATTAACTAGTTTATTATACAGATACTCGTATGGAGAGAGAAACTTGGAGAAACGACGTGCAAATGTAGTTTTAGTGGTAGACGGTAGTGATTGGGATTTTAAAGATTCTTTCATTGAGCAAGTTCTTATAGTTGCTGGAGTTCAACACTTTCTTGTCCATGGCAACTACTGATCTCTGTAGAAACAATTTCCTTACACTGAGGACCTTGGCTTCCTTATATAGAGCTGCGGTTGGGTATCGAAGGGGCGTGAAAAATGCAGTTTTTAATACTGATGTATGTGCCATTTTTAGGTTTATAAGGACTGTTTGGGAAGCACTACCCCAGGCCAGGATTCCCCTGTTCTCTTTCCTTTTTTTTTGACATTAGGGGGCAAACAAGCAGACGGATCACCTGATGGAAAGCAACTGCCATCGCCCATATTGGACACTGTAACATCAGAAAATTTGCAATTGCATTTCCGGCCTTTTTATAGGGATAGGGAATAAGGTATAGGATGCAGTTGGGCCTCCGGTAAACTCACTCACTAGACGAAACACAGCGCAAGCGCTGTTTCACGCCGGTTTTTTGTGTGTCTGGGGTCTCTCAAGGCTAACGCATATTAGGGTTCCGTACCCAAAGGGTAAAAATGGGACCCTATTACTAAGACTTCGTTGTCTGTCAGATGTAAGCTCACATTGTTTGAAAAACACTACATATAGACAGACATAATGATACTTAAACGTATACTTATCTTTTACGTATCAACCGAACACATAAAAGATTATAACATAAAAATGGCTATAAAATACAGGAACGATAAAATCCTAAGCCACATGGCGGGTAGATTCAACACAGAACGATATCTCTTTAACACCCTAGAAACTCCACCCAGCTTGAGTGACCCTTCTCCACCAAGCCAATGTCACAACATCTAAAGGCAAAGGGTGGAGCAGCATAAAATCTAAGGAAATCGGAAAATGTCGGATCTACTGGCCGCCACACCGACTGGGACTGGGATATATATATATATATATACATATATATATATATATATATATATATATATATATATATATATATATATATATATATATATATATATATATATATAAAGTGTCCGTGTATTAAAATTCATAACATTATTTCCTTGGTGCGAAAAATCTAAATAATACAATAACAAAAAAAGGATATGGACGAACAGTCCATAGACGGCCCCAATTTTATAATATAAAAAAAAACATATACTTATAGGAGTTTCTTATAGTTAAGAGCGATACTTCAAAGTATGTTTAGATTCTTTGAAGCACAACGGAACCCTAGAAAAGGATTTATTACTATGAAGTGACATAACATATAACTCAACGTCATCAGTGGCTCACTGGGGAAACTCGAACCTCTAAGTGCAGAGTTGAGCCATGTTTTATTCAGAGTTCAGACTGACAGCAATTCCCGCGGGCTGGGAATATTAATACAGCCTCATCTTTATTAAGGCTGTGACTGTATGATCCAGAATTTGGAAAGACGGAGTAGATTGATATATTCTTCTTCAATTACTAGTTGATGCCTGCAACTCCATACTTTTTTCAGGGATAAAAATTCTATATCAAATTTCGGATTTTAAAGTGACTCCATACCAAATTTCATCGAAATCGGTTAAGCCATTTAAACGTGAAGAGGTAACAGACAGACAGACAGACACACTTTTGCATTTGTACGAGTAATATGATTATGGATATTAGTATGGATAGAGTGGCAAATCAAAAAGCGAGCATTCATTTATTTGGTTTTTAAAGGGTATTTGCCCATCACGCGTTACCACCACTGCATCACTTCTGTGATGTATCGCCATAGTCGTCAGCAGTGGCATCGAACCAAAAAAACTACCAAACCAGAAAAGACCCCGAAGGATTCATCAGTAGAAAAAGGAGTAGAAAAAGATGCTACGTGTTGGATTATAATGGCGTTGGACTCTGAAAAGTTTTGAAACACATTTATTATGAGTTATCACTCTGTGTTCATTTATATCATGAGAAGTAACTTCTCATGTAATTGTTAATTTAACATAAAACCTTATTTTGCCATATTGTCAACCTTAAAAGAAATAAACTGTATTGTAACTTATAACTTCAATTAAATTCTTACTTTATAACTTAAAGGTGACCACTTTAACTGTAACATACTTAACTGAATTTTTTATTGCATGTCTGTGTTACTATTAAACAGAAATGATCCTGAATTCTTTGAAGAAGGGCTTAAGAACTTATCAACAGACGCATTGTTACTAGCTACCTTGGTGTCACCAACTCACTTTGAAAATAATTTACGGAGACTAGGTGTAGTTTGTAGACTTAAAGCTAATCTTAACTTATAAGTTCGTCCCATCGGACGAAACGTTTGTATGTTAGATGAAATTTTGAAGTTGCTATTTAACATTATAAAAACTTTTATAATTTTATATTAAAACTCCTATATTATATTTAAAACTTACAGAGCACCTAAATCTAAATACAAAACTATTCGGAATAGGAAAACATTTGCAAAAATTTATAACGACAGATTTCCTTTTGCGACTTTAAAAATAATAGGTTTGCGTGCACAAATAGCAAAAAACTCGAGTTAAAATTACTTTAATGGCAAATACCATAAACTACGAAACATTTAAGTTAGCTAAAACAGTTTAAAATTGTACCACCCAGTAATAAACTGGCTGAAACGACGCCAAAAATTCTCTTAACACACGCCTGCAGCACATAAATCCATACACTATGGAAACTGAACCTCGCACAAATATTATTTCTGTGGGTTTACAGAAGCCAACCTTTTACAATCTGCATGAGCTAAAAAATACGTAGGAAGGGGTAGTGATGGAGTCAAGTGGGGAGTCAAAAAATGTAGAAAGTACCTAGTTGGAACTTATATCAAAGTCTTCGTTAAAGTAAAATTACTAAGGTCCAGTAGTTCCTAAAATTAGCAGGTCTATGACAGACATCGACGAATATCGACGTAAAGGACATTAAAATAACATTCATGACGTAGCTCAAGCCGGGGGTCGCGGGTTCGAGTCCCGCCGACGGAACAAAAAGTTTTCAAAGTTCCTGGGTCATGGATGTGTATTAAATATGTGTATCATATAATAAAAATCTTAAATATATGTATAGTATAAAAGTATTAAATATATTTCCGTTGTCTGGTACCTGTAACACAAGTCCTTCAGGTACTTACCACAGGGCCAGACTGACGTGGTGTGAAGCGTCCATAGATATTATTATTATTCACATCAGCGCGCCTTGTACAGTGGCGGTTACGCGCTCGCGATAGGAGAATAAAACCTTTTGTTTTTGGTATTACACAAATCAAATATTAATATATCAAATCGTTTAGGTTAGGTTTCGACAAATGTACTACATTTTTTGTTTTTTCTAGAAAGTGTGTAATTTAGCCATAAAATGATTTAATTATGAAAAACAGCGTTTTAACAGTCATCTTTGAGATTTTTTTCTATCGGGCAGAATTTATCAAATTGTGTACTGATATACCTTTGCGTATAGGAAATTTTCTCAATTTTAAAACGGTACTTTTTTTTATCTCTCTCTCAAATAATGACATTTCCTTTACAAAAAACTTTATTTAAAAAACCCATTTTACGTAGTTGCGACAGCCACAGCGCCTTAATCAATTTCTTATCATTAAAATATCTTCTTGAGTCAGCCATTATGTAGGCCAATAAACAGAGTTTACGCGCCATATTATTTTTCACAACCTATAAAAAAGCGCGTGTCATTCTGACTTAAGATTTTGAAAATAGAATAGGAACTTAAATTGAATTCTTAACACAAAGCAACGAAATGTCGGCCGTAAATCCTCGGGCATTTAGACGGTGGACGTCCGTGAAATGGGATATCGATACATAATACAGGCTCGTTAGACCGAGACGTCCACATAATATAAAGTATTTGTTGCCAGAATTGGCGACTCAATTTACCCGCCGCCGTAAGAATCACTGGAAATTGGCAACACTGATAGAGGCTATATTATATTATAACAATCAAAGGTCGATATACGCAGACACTACCAGAATACACAAGGTCCCAAGTTCCAACCATAGGAGTAATTATAAGAGCCCCTTTACACGGGTGACAATAGTCGCACGATAAATCGTGCGGCGTAAACGCCGCACCACGACAATCATATCTGTCGTAAACCCCGCATAAGCAACGATACTTTATACAGCCTTTTGTTTTTGGCATATAAAAAGAAGAAAGTTCGAGAACTTAGAATTCTAAGGCATTTCAGCTGTCTCTCGTCTCCAGTCTTCCATCGTTGGCAGTCATTTTGTTATTATAAATTTATTTTGTTTGAAATTACTAGGAATGCTAATAATAATAGGACTTTATGTAGTGTGAACTCTTAAAGTGCCAATAATAATTGCATATTTTAGTTTTCCTCTTTTTGTAGAACTATTTACAGAACCGTAGCGACATTCCGGTTCGGAGCACATCCACTTTGCGATCCGGTGGTGAGTGGTGTCCGACATTGAAATTCCAGCACTTTGCCTCCAAATTGCTGGAATTGTTCGGGAAATACTTCATGACATCAAATTATAGCTTTTTATTGGTACTGGCGTGGATTTTAAGTTTCTACGTAAGTAGCTGTTAATTAAGTCTCATAGTTGATATCTGAAATAGTCGCTTTTTATCTGAATCCTAAAAAATGGAAAAGTTCATTTGTAACAAAAATATAATACAAAAATAGTGAACGCTACATAAGATTCAGTATTGTATAATTTTCTATATTTTTGCTGTACTAAGTAAATAAATCGTCAGTAATCCAGGCTCAGCGCAACGATCGGTATTCTCTGCACGATTTTTTTATAAAAATTGCAAACATCTAATTCAAATACGTTCGAATGAAATATTCATATCATTAGGCCCGCAATTGGAGCCGGCAAACAGAATAATTGGATTAAAAAATCCCAAAATTAACCCGCACTCGCTTTTACATAATTTTATAAAAAATCAACTTCATACATATTCATACATTTATGTAAATGGTGAGCTCAACCTTCACTTCCAACTCGATTTAAATAATGTCAAAAACTTAAAAGGATCGAAATTATCAATTTAATCGTTACGATCATCATCAGCAAAATATTATTGTTGAAAAAAATTTGGTTTGCAAAAAATAGTGTCACTATATTATTCATATACTAAACTAGCTGACGCCCGCAGCTCCGTTGCGACAAAATTCGTTTATCGCGCGGGAACCGTACATTTTTCCGAGATACAAATGTATCCCCATACGTCTTTTCCCGAGACTTAAGGACATACCAAATTTCAGGAAAATCGGTTTGATAGTTTGGACGTGAAGACATGTGGTAACAGACAGACAGACACACATTTCGCACATTCGCATTTATGATATTAGTATGGATAACGAAACATTTAATGCTAATTCTTTAATCAGGAATTCATGAAGGTAAATCTTACTCGCGGTAATTAAAAGTTAAACAGCGCAATGAAAACCGAAGCCAATTTCCGGTGAATTAAAAACGCATTATAAAAATCTCAACTCCTATATTTATGGAATATCTTCAGAAACGCTTATTTAAACTTCACGCCTTTAAAGGAACCCATTTCCGCTGCGAAACTTTTAAAGTTCATCTTCATGCAAAACAAGAGCGCTGCGAGTTAGGTAGATTTTTTAAATAATTTTCCGTTGTTTTTAAAATTCCCTCTGCTTCTGAGGGCTGAATTTTACATCAGCTACTCAAACAGTGGGAGCGCATGGCTTTCGCTAAGTGCACCTTTATTTTGCCCCATTTTTCACTTTATCTATCACTGCCGTCTGCCCGTATTCTGCTATTCTAAGTGCACAATTTTCATGTTGTGAATGACGTTATAAAGTTAAGTGTTTCCTACGACTTTGTTGTGCGGTCATAATTTCAAGCGGGTGCCGTACATTTTGCACCCTCGTGAGATGAATTCGACACTTCAAATAATAAATGACACATTTACAATAAACAATAATAGTATGGAAGTTGCAGCAAAGCTTTTTAGATAATAATAAATAAACTTTATAATAACTCTGACAACAATAATGGTGCTTTCAAAATAAATAAATAAATATTATTAAAAGGGTAACTGCCGCACTCAGAGACGAATATTAGTTACATTAACTGTAATGCAATGAAGAAGAGTTTGACAGAAAAAACAGGCTTATGATAGAAGTCATAAGCCTGTTTTTTCTGTCAAACTCGTCATTGAATTAATAATAACTGGCATAATACCTAAAACTCTACATACAAGCCTTAAAACACTCGACATTCACCCACTCTCATTCATAACCCTGCAAAAGGCAGTTATACTAAATACATGCCGAATTGTTCGGAAATTTTTATCCATAGCATAACATCAAAACTTACCTGAGGTTGCTTGGCCACAAGCCCGCAACCTTAGTAGAAAATCCCTTAAAGGAGAATCTAAAAGAAAAAATATAATATTAATAATAATAATATCAATGGACGCTTCACACCACGTCAGTCTGGCCCCGTGCTAAGTACCTAATGGACTTGTATTACAGGCACCAGACAACGGAAATATATTTAATACTTTTATACTATACATATATTTAAGATTTTTATTATATCATACACATATTTAATACACATCCAGACCCGGGAACATTGAAAACTTTTTGTTCCGTCGGCGGGATTCAAACCCGCGACCCCCGGCTTGAGCTACCAACGCGCTCACCACTGAGCCACAGAGGTCGTGAATATCAATTGAAGTCATATCATTAAAATATGTCTGTGAGTGCGGCCGTTAACCTTTCAATAATAATAATTTGTTTTACTATGATAGCGCCACTATTGTTAACAGGGTTATTATAAAGTTTAGATAATTTCGTCTATCTCTTGCTGTTCTAAACTACGTTGTTTTGAGAAATCTTACAAGTAATAATTAAATTATGAAGGTTCTTAAAACTAAAATACGTAAGTACTCCATTATGCTATAAAATATTTAAGTATCAAACTTTTCTCGACCTTTCATTACTTTTCAATGGAAAATTAAATTTTAATTTATTAATTGTGTATAACGTTAAACATAGTTGTTAAGTTTTTGCCTATATTTTATTAATGTTTCATAAGAAACGTTTTTATTTTCTTATGGTCTAACAGCTCAGAAGATTTAAAAAAATTCCTGATAGTCAATTTGCTACCAAAAATCTGTAAACTTGTTAACAACATACCTACTTTTAAGTGGCACAATGGTTTATCAGGTAAAATACCTAGACATTACTAAATAGAGTTGTGAAGGCGCCGCATACACGAACATAACGCGACCCCAACATTAAAAATGTTCCATTACCGTGGCAGTGTAAAAGGCTTGCATACATTAAATAGTTATTTCCCGGGCCGTTGGCAGCCTTAAGAGCAATCTAGAGGCATCCGGGTTTATTATTACGTTATTACGCCTTCACTCTGCCTCTGTTCGTAAGAAAACATCATGTCGCCCGAGAAATATAATAATGTTATGACTTATGAATAATGCATTTTATTTTATATAAGTGACTATGTTTTTCATTTGCAACGATGGACGGAGACGCAGTTAATAAACAATGATTCGCATATCACGAAGTAAAAAATATTTAAAGCAGCAATGTAATAAATGAAATACCACTAGTTTTTGCTCGCGGTTTTCATTATATGAATATTTATCTTATAAAAGTTAAAAGCTACCACGTCTATAAATAACATACAATGAAATTCTGCGAAACTTAGATTTAGGGGCGTCACATTAACCAATTTTCCAGAACCACGTAGCCGTGTTAAGTGGAAAACAGCGAGATATATGTTTAAATCACATCACCCGTACTCCGTACTCACCTATAAATCTTCTCCCAACTAAATTAACCACACAGGTACGCTTTAAAAAGCTTTTACTGTGTGACTACTGTCTATTGTTTAGAGCAGTATGACTATTCTGTGTAGTATTTAGAGCACTAGACTGTAACGTCACTCTCACTTTTTTTTATGAAATAAAGGGGGCAAACGAGCAAACGGGTCACCTGATGGAAAGCAACTTCCGTCGCCCATGGACACTTGCAGCATCAGAAGAGCTGCAAGTGCGTTGCCGGCCTTTTAAGAGGGAACAGGGTAATAGGGGATGGTAAAGAACCGGTGGTAGGCACCGTAGCTAATATTAACATTCTGAAAGTATTTTCTTAAAATCTACTCAGAAATAAAACATTTTTTACTTTTTTTTTTTACTTTTTAAAGAAGGAAAGGGAAGGGAATAGGGCAGAGTAGAAAAGGGAAGGGAAGGGAATAGGGGAGGGTAGGGAAGGGAATAGGGTAGGGGACTGGGCCTCCGGTAAACTCACTCACTCGGCGAAACACAGCGCAAGCACTGTTTCACGCGGGTTTTCTGTGAGAACGTGGTATTTCCCCGGTCGAGCCGGCCCATTCGTGCCGAAGCATGGCTCTCCCACGTATAAACTATACATTTTTTGGATAAAAACCATCCCATGTATTTCCACCGTACGCCATACAAATAAAAATCGTACGCCATACCAATACAAATAATAATCAAAATAATAAGTCACATAACTTCATACAACTTTTGACATTTTATTAATGAGGTTTTGTGTGTCCATTCGCCGTTAAAACACAGATTACTAAATAGCTACGTAAGTTTGGACTTTAGTAGATCAATATATAATTAGTCCAACGGCACACAAATAATCAAGAAATGCAGAAACAAGGATCAAGTAGGCACAAGCATAAAATTTGGGTACCTAAGCAAAATCTAGAAATTTATCGCAGAAATGCATTTATCATGTCAATAAATATATATAATAAGCTCCCAAATAACATAAAAAGTATAACAATGTATAATAAATTTAAAAGTACTTAATTTGTTTTCCTGGCTTTTGGATAAATGTTTTTATTCAAATAAAGAATATCTCGAACACAGACAAAATGAAAAATGGTTGTGATTTTGTTAAAAATTGTACCATCTCTTGACATCTAATTAACCTTAGATTTAATTTTATTTTATGTACTTATTTGTAAATTTGACCGAATCGACTGACATAATATTATTATAACTTAATTGACATTTTATGTATTTTGAGTATTAATGAGTTCTTATTTGCATTGTTAATTTTAAGACTTTATATGAATTGACTTGTTTAATAATAAGATACTTGACTTAATTTATAAATTCGATATTATAGAAATGATATAGCATAAGCATGCTTTAGTATAATTGTAAACATAATTTTAATTTACTTACTACAATAATTATGAAACACTAATGTTCATTTAATGTTTGCACGTCGAGAAAATCGACCAAAATATGTGATCTACACTAAAACGTAGTGATTATATTCTCTTTGATCTACACTTTATAACTGTACCACCTTTTTGTACAATATTTTTGCAAATAAACTATTATTATTATTATTATTACATGCGGCGAATTTTGATATAAAAGTCAAATTGAACATTTTTTATTAGGTCACTCCTAATGACAGCAATTGCAAACATTTTGAAGTGGTCATGTAAGCAATATTCGCTTCAGCCACACCGCATATAATATCAGCTCGAAATAGCACTTTCATGCACTTAAAAGTATTGTGTGCCGTGTAAATAGCTGGTCCTTACGTGACTGCAGTCAGCCGCAGTGCGACCTCCTGCGACGCACGTACCTTACATATTACAACACGCCTTATTTTAATACTGGGACGAAAACGTCAATGTTTTGTGTCATCAAAGAAATTGCTTCATGATTCCACAATAATTGGCATTTGGTGAACCAACGTCTTATTTTGATCAGGCTATGTCAATTCAATGGTCATGAATCATGATCCGTCGGCTGGGTTTGAATTGACGCGACAAAATTACGTGGGTAGGAAATTTTATTAAACTCTCACCTGGAAAAATGATAACTGAAGGTATCACCTATGTCGCTGCTTCGCCGACGGGCTAGCTAAGACTTTCGAAGCACACCTTAGGGCCTGTCCACGTCTTCACGTCATGACGTCGTCAACGTGGAACGGTGCGGTAACGTGGCACGGTACGTTGACATGACGTGCAAATTTACGTCAACGTAACATAAAATACACGTCACGAATCACGATACAGCAACATTGTACGTCGCCATGCCTTATAAACAGCTACATTCTTTACTACTGATCTAGATGTGGACCGCACAATACGTATTCTGCTTTTGCTTTTGTTAAAAACGGAGAAAGAGAAAAAAAACGTGCATTTTTACGTCATGTTGACGTTTTATACGTCACGTCAACATAACGTAAAAATGCACGTTTTTTCCTCTTTCTTTACTTTTCGTTACCGCAGCGTTCCACGTTGACGACGTCGTGACGTAGAGTGGTGGGCAGGCCCTTAGAACTTACCACAAGAACTTTCTTCAATATAATTTTCACAAGGAGCACAATATAGCGCTGTGATAGGTTACTGGGCGGGTGTACGCGTTAGCGCTTAGAATATTATAGTTAGTTAGTGCTTAAAATATTATATGGAATACAAAGTCCATAATATTGAATTTCGTTTTGCAAGAGATTAAAAATTTTAAGTGGATACACCAGGGGCGAGAGAAATTGAAAATAGGTATTTGAAAATGTATTGCTGTCTCACCAATCTCAAGTCTCCCACCGCAGAGCGCGATAGAGACAACACGACAAAAGTTCTAATAAAAGAACAGAAAATCTTCGATTCGTTGTCCGCTGATTCCTTCTCCAAAACTTAACCGATTTAAGTAATTTTTTCATTAAGAATTAAAGCAAGGCTTGAGTTGTGTTCCTAAGTTTTTTTTTTTTTTGTATATTCTAGCCAATTTTGTTTTCTGGGTGTTTGAACACAGAGGAAAATCTGGCCATTTTTTTGGGTAAAAACCCGTCCAAAAGGACGTTCTCATCTTTTTTAATAATTAAATTATGAAAAAAAAGAAAACATAGGGACATGCTAATAGTGGCCATAGACATTCAGGAAAAAAATCATAACTCTAGCCGCATTATCCAGGGAGGAAACAGGGGACAGCGTTTGTATGGAAAATCGGTGGTGTGGACTCCTCTTAATAGCAAATATTATGTTATTTATCATTTATCAGCTCAGTAAGTATATTTTTCTATAAGTATATATTTTTCGGCGCAATATTGTAATACGATTTTTGATTAATTTACATAATGGAAAGGAAATCTTTTTGAAAGCGCCTTAGCCCGTATGCTCTACGCGCTACGCGTCGTGGCGTAGCAGTTGCTGCGTACCAGCTGGTCTACAGTGATAATAATATTATCTTCTACAATAAGGCTCAATTCACACCGGAATGGCAGAGGCGAGGCGAGCAGTTTCAGTGTCATATGATTTTAAACTTTATATTCATTATTGTAATACGTAGTATCGCTTGAGAAATCTACGGCCGCCCGTGGACGCTCGTGGCCGCTCGTGGCCTCTTGCGGCCGCCGGCGGCGGCGATTTCTCAAGTGCTAGGTACTATGTATTACAATAATGAAGATAAAGTTTAAAATCATATGACACTGAAACTGCTCGCCTCGCCTCTGCCATTCCGGTGTGAATTGAGCTTAACTGGTTTACTTGTTTTGTTTTCGTAATTATCGTGACATTTTGCATATTATGCAAAACTGCGTAATATTTTGCATCATATTATGCATATTGATATCATCATTATTTTTACATATTCTGTCTCCTAATTATTCAGTTTGTTTGTAGATTGTTACAAACCTGAAGAGGTACATAATACTTTAGAGTGCATATAAGTGTATAACATAAACAAAACGCTCGCTACTTTCATCTAAAACAAAAGCATTATATCTCATATTTATTGTCATGACAAACGAAAATAATGCCGAGACAAAATATAAGAAACATATTTTCATTAGGCGACGCTCCGCACTCAAGAATTTATTTCCAACTCATCCTAGAGAGAAACACGCGGATATTTCCGTATGTACACGGCCGGGCTGCATGCCACTACAGCCAAAAGTAAATATTTATTTTTATTTCGTTTAAGAGAACGCGGCCAAAGTTCTGCTTTTGTTTCTCTCTTTTGTTTTTATTTATTAACGCGAGCCGGCGCTGGCTGCATTTGAAAATATGCAGAACACGACATTGCATTTTAAAAACGATTACATATTTTGGCGGAGCCATAACTTAGGCGGTGGAAAATAAATTCATACATTCATTTGTATTCAAAGCTAATATCCCCGGTTGGATTATTTAAAACAAACTAGTTTCTGTATTCATAACTTTTGTGTAAACGTTTTAATGTTAACTTTTGAAGGAAATTAAATAAACAACGGTATGAATTAAAGACTAACGAATAGTTTAGCACACGAATTCTAGTTTAAATTAGTAACATTCATCAGACATTCAAACAGAATTACAGAACGGCTCAGCGTTAATAAGTTTCAATGTTGATTTATAATATTCCACTTCTAGTTTCAATACTCTCCGATCTTAAGAAATCTTTTAACAAATTCAAGAAACTTCTTTGTTATAACGTACTATATACTTCATAGGAATGGAATTTATGGCAAAAAATGCGGTTTCAAATTGTCAATTTCAATTTTTCCGGCAAAATACTTCGTCTGTATGACGTCACTACTGTTTGACAATTATTATTGACAATGGTTTGTACCCCACCCATAAAGTTAATATAGCTAGGTAATAGGTATATTATCTTTATGACCCCACCTGATTGTACCTCTCAAAAAGTTGTCATGCCCCGCGTCCCATTTAGCGTTAAAAACGATCAAAACACTCAAAATGGAGGCATTTTGATAGTTTTTAACGCTAAATGGAACGCGGGGATAGCATGTGTGACGTCACAGAACGCTGATTGGTGTTTTGAAATCCGTTCCGTTTCAAGTTACTTTTAATTCGTATTTTTTGTAAATAAACAATATTTTATAAAATATTAACCTTGCAGCGGTCCTAACTTTTTCATAAATATAATATTTGCATGTTTATTATGTTCCAATCTGCGTTTTCTCGTGTGAGGTACAAAAGTGCAGCTTTGTATAGTTTCTCGGAGTCGGGATCAGTAACTGGATTGAAATCCGCTGTAGCGTGTAATTTGTTCTTCAAAGTATTGTTGAGCAGGTCGCGGGCTGTACTTCTGATTGAATTTATAAGTTATCGAGTTCGATGCGTCCGAGTTGTGTAAACAGCTAGATTTCCTTTCTGCCGGTTTTGTTATTTATTTACTGGATGCAGTAACGATCAGAGGTTTCTGTAAGATAAGAATGTTGCAAATAGTAAGTACAGGTCTATTGTTTAATTGGTTTCTCATAGCTGAAAGTTTATGCTGCGTTATCGAACTTAAGGTACTAAAAATAATATAAATTAAGGGTAATTTGGTTCTGTAATGCCATTTTACTATCTATATTAAATAAGTATTAATATTATTTTGTTTTTAGTATTTGTTATCGTAGCGGCAACAGAAATACACAATCTGTGAAAATTTCAGTCTAGCTATAGCGGTTCTTTAGATACAGCCTGGAGACAAACAGACAGACAGACGGACGGACGGACGGACGGACGGACGGACGGACGGACAGACATCGAAGTCTCAGTAATAGAGTCCAGTTTTTACCCTTTGGGTACGGAACCCTAAAAATGATTTCATAAAAAACTACGTTTACAAATGGCGTAGTATATCTGCATGATTTCTGATCCATGACCGCCGCACTCAGAGACACACACAACTACAAACACAGTAAAGTACTCACATTCATAATCTAATTTCTATTGTACTGAGTAAGCTTCATCTTTTGTATAGCTTATCTGTTTAATGTTATTATTATGTGCAAACTTGTGCTATCTGAGTCCATTACTGTCGTCTATCGCAATAATCGCGGTAATAATATTGTATGTGTCCTTATAAATAATATTTCTATGATGTAAAGTTTATAATTACTGTTGAAGGGATTCTAGTAATAAAAAAAAAAATTATAAAGTAGTTTTATGGTTGAAAAATGACGTGGTCTAGTTGTTTCGAATTCGAATCTCGCGGGTTCAATTTCTGCGTTGGAACAAAATATATTAAGTTGTTCAAGTCAATAAATTACCTGTAACAACTTGAAAAAACATAATCCCATCACCTGATTGTCAAAAGAAAGATCTGTGCCAGTTTAGTTTTCATCACGTACCTATTAAGAGGGCGACTAACCCAAAAAATCAAACATCGTCCTCTCTCCACACTCACGCCCGTCTTCATATTATGCCAGGTGAAAAAGGATGACGCTGATTCATCGCCAAATTAGTTTTATCTCAATAACTCGATAAATATACAACATTTTAAAAATCCGCTAGGTCGGTGTCTCAATGATATAATTTTATACAATATGTTAAAATATTAACTTAGTTCAACGCACGGTTATAGCAATAAATGAAAAATTTGTGAAAATTAGATGCATCTTTGTGATTTTTTTCTATCGAGGAAATTTTAAGATATCGTGTTTTTGCTCAGATCGAATTCTTGGAAATATAATGTAGTATCTAATTTTAGAAAATAAAACAATTCGGGGCTTATTTTCAAGTATAAAAATGAATTATAACATCGAAAATTTTGGTTTAGTCGCCTCCTTAAGTATTATCAAACCCTAGTACAGAAACTACTAGTAGGTACTTCGGGATTAAACTGTAGTCTTTGACTTTCTACGATGTACCTACGTTACATTTAGTTACACTTCATATTATAATACCAGTAACTTGAAAATGACGTAAAAGTCTGGCTTTAAGAGAGAAAAAAAAAGAAATTAAAATCACAATTTTATACGTGGGAGAGCCATGCTTCGGCACGAATGGGCCGGCTCGACCGGAGAAATACCACGTTCTCACAGAAAACCGGCGTGAAACAGCGCTTGCGCTGTGTTTCGCCGAGTGAGTGAGTTTACTGGAGGCCCAATCCCCTACCCTATTCCCTTCCCTACTCTCCCCTATTCCCTTCCCTTCCCATCCCTACCCTCCCCTATTACCCTATTCCCCCTTAAAAGGCCGGCAACGCACCTGCAGCTCTGCTGATGCTGCGAGTGTCCATGGGCGACGGAAGGTGACCCGTTTGCTCGTTTTATTTCATAAAAAAAAAAAAACACTAAACAAAACGGATACATCTTTATTTACAATCGAAAAGTCCAAATGAAAAGCCACGTTGTATGTTAGTGTAAGAACTTATATTTATATACTTTTAAGACCATCTATTTCCGCTGTGACAAAATATGTTATTTTTGTCATTTGAATCGTATAATAGGAATAAATATCACAATGGTAGTTTATATATCATATAACATACTATATTTTATATCATCTTGTACAGCTTAGACGACTTGACGAAGGGCGTTCTTGGCCGCGGCGGCTGCATTGATGGGGTTGCGTCCATTGGCAACCACCCTCAAGAACTGCAAAAGAAACCGTAGTAATATGACACCAAATCATAGTACTATACTATGATTTATATAATAATACTATGATATGATTTATATAATAATATAGAATAAATAGTTATTATTACAACAGAAACATGCTGACTCCACCGAAAAACTTGACAAAAGAACTTCTTAATTGAAGCTACCGGAAACTATAGAAGTTTAGAAAATTTAAAAACCGGCGTGAAACAGCGCTTGTGCTGTGTTTCGCCGAGTGAGTGAGTTTACCGGAGGCCCAATCCCCTACCCTATTCCCTTTCCTACCTTACCCTATTCCCTTCCCTTCCCATCCCTACCCTCCCCTATTACCCTATTCCCTCTTCAAAGGCCGGCAACGCACCTACAGCTCTTCTGATGCTGCGAGTGTCCATGGGCGACGGAAGTTGCTTTCCATCAGGTGACCCGTTTGCTCGTTTGCCCCCTTATTTCATTAAAAAAAAAAAGACCGACAACGCACTTGTAATTTATTAGGTATTTTCCAACGAACGATCTGGTGTTATGAGTTTCATAGTACTAGACAATAGTTGTACCGTCGAAGAAATTGCTTTGATTCATGAGGCAGTTGACGGACCTACGTCATTTGGTCAGATTTTGTTCAGTTTACGCGACCAAAATAAGTAGGTCCGCCATCATCACTTTCGCTACAACCGTATGTAACATATAATTATTATATTAAAATAGAATAGAATAGAATACGTTTATTTTTTCCAACACACAACATATACAGAATAGAAAATAAAAAGTAAAAAGGACTTAAGCTATGAACAATTATAATTAAGTATAGGTATATGTTATGTGATGTCAAAAATTTTGTACCATGCACGCTATTTTAACTTTGAATCATGATGAAGTGAGTGAGTGATATACCTGAGCGAGAGGTCCGATGACCCTCTGCGCCGCCTGGTTGACTGGCGGCAGGGTGGCGGCGGTGATGGCTGCAGCCACGTTGTTGCTGCGGTCGTACAGCGATGAGTACAGACGCTTGGCCGAGCAGTACGCCTCATTCAGGTGCCTATAACATAATACATCCTTACAGTGTGTATGTCTGTCTATATTTTCTAAAGTCAATCCAGTCTCGTCATTTCAATTAAATAAAAAACTATTACTAGATGACGAGTTGATCGCGCGGGAACCGTTAATTTTTTTTTCTTTCATCTATTGTATCTCCAATCTCCATACCAAATTTTAGCAAAATCGGTTGAGCGGTTTGGGCGTGAAGAGGTAACAGACAGACACACTTTCGTATTTTTAATGTTAGTATGGACTATGGATCTCTTATAGTAAACCGCTAAACCGATTTGCATGGATGTATTCATTAAGCCCAGACAAGGACGTAATAGATAGTTTTTATCGCGAAAGTGAACGGTACCTTTGAACGAATAATTATTTTTATATGGAAAAGTAACGGATAACATACTGCATCCTTATTGCCGGAAAAACCAGAACCCGTAGCCAAGACGTGTTCTTTATCGCTGCTTTATGGAATCGCCGATCAAAATGTATGGAATTGACATTAGACGAGTCGAACTATAAATAAGCGATAAAGAAAAGGTAGGTAGCCAACTAAAGAGTCAGGTCAAATATGCTTCTTTTTAAAGTCAGTTAAAAATACATACGCATTGTTGACAACGTTGGAGTTGTCTAGGACCGATCCCCAGGCGCTGTCGATGTCGAACACGCGACCGCCGCTCACGCATTTACCTTGGGGTCCAGTCTGTAAAGAGCAGTGAAAAATGTTACGAATATTTGAATCTCTAGAAATACTCAAACTTGAAAAATCAATGAGTTTCTAAAATACTTAGTAACATAGAATATCATTGTGAAAAATACATTGGTATTTGTCATTTGATTTTTCGGCTATGAGCAAGATTTTTCATGACAATATTTCTGATATTTTTTTGGAATATTTAAATCTAAATTACACAAATATCTTTTAGAAAATATAGATTGTAACTTCTTAATTTAATATTCGTAATCCATACTAATATTATAAATGCGAAAGTATCTCTGTCTGTCTGTCTGTCTGTCTGTCTCGCTTTCACGCCAAAACTACTGAACCGATTGCAATGAAATTTTGTACACAGTTATTCTAGAGTCTGAGAAAGGATATAGGCTACATTTTGATGTGGGAAAATATCTTATTTCCATGAAAATATCGATGAAAATTAATTCGCATTGCGCGTGGGCAGCGCTCATCCCGGGGGTCCTGGGTTCGAGTCCCGCAGGCGGAACAAAAAGTTTTCAATGTTCCTGGGTCTTGGATGTGTATTAAAATAATTTTAGTATGGAAGTATGGATAACTGTTTTAATTTGAGCTTGTGTTACGTGTAATTTCTTGTAATTGTGAGCAATAAAGTGCTGTATTATTTTTATTTCTGGTTTTTGGGGAAGGAAAAACCTAGCTAAGCCTTATCCACGAAAAGTTGCACATTTTTGTTATACTAGGTGTCATTGGCGATAAAACATCTAAAATCTATGGTTACTCTTTCTTTGAATTTCAAGCAATGCTCTGTCTTCCATTTTCGTACATTAACAAGGTGACTTCGCTAACTGATATAACAATCAGATTGTATTTCTCCAATGAATCGTCCGACAAATTGGATATACGTAGGAATAATTGGAATAATAATAAAAACCATTGATATCAATGGAACACGTGCAGGTCGACGGCGGACGGAGATTGATTGCGGCCCTCCATCACGCCGGCAAATAGAGAAACAGCGCCATCCCTGATTGTTATTTAATTGATACCCGCGATATTTTCTAAATATTTTTTCCTATTGTTTGAATTTTATGATTTATAGTGGCCATTAATCTTCGAAATAGTGCGTTTGAGAGGGTAGAGGGCTGGAGTACGAATGCTTTCAAGTACGGCTAATGTTCGAGGAATTAAGAGGATACACCAGGGGCTAGAGAAATGAAAAAAAAGTACGTGTAATATCTATAGCTGTCTCCCTTACCTCAAGCCTATAACCGCAGAACGCGATAGAGACAACTGCAGAAAATCAACGATTCGTTGTCCCCTGATTCCTTCTCCAAAAGTTAACCTATTTAAGTATTTTTTTCATTAAAGATTAAAGAAAGGCTTGAGCTATATTCCTATGTTTTCCTTTTTATTGTATAATCGAGCCAAATCTGTTTTCTGGATGTTTGAACGCAGCGGAAAATCTGGCATTTTTTTTTGGATTTTTGAACGTTCATATATTATTTAATAATTAAATTATGAAAAAAAGGAAAACAGGGACATTGTATCAGTGGTCGTAGATATTCAGGAAAAAAATATAACTCTACTAGCATTATCCAGGGAGGAAACAGGGGACAACGTTTGTATGGAAAAAAGGGCGGTGTGGACTCCTCTTAAGGTTGCGTCCAGATCAGCGTGACGTCACTGTGACTACATTCTTCTTCGTACATTCCTGGAATGGATCGCTCCGAGAACTGCATAGTTAGCATAAGCACGTAGACAAACGAAAGAAACTAAATTTTGACAGTTTTACCGGAAAAACATTGGAGTAAAAGTTTCTTTCGTATCTCGATATCTTTCGCTTTTGAAAATCTATAAGTCAAGCATGACGATCCGCTTTTGACATTTAGTTTCTTGATTCTGTTTTTATTTTTATTATGGCACTTGGCTATAAAACCATAGACAGTGTCGAGTAAATGGCGGCAAATTAAAAAAATCGATGTATAGCAACCCTGTCTATAGCCGGAATTATAGTTTTGATCTACAAACTACGAATAATAAAGTTCCTTAGTTTTTATTATTCGTATTTCGTAGATCAAAACTATAATTCCGGCTATAGCCGGAAATTCAAAAAATCGACGTGTAGCAACAAGATTGCTACACGTCGATTTTTTGAATTTGCCGCCATTTATTCGACACTGGCCATGGTTTTATAGCCGAGGTGCCATAATAAAAAAAAAAGAACCAAGAAACTAAATGTCAAAAAAATAATTGCCGTTGCTATAATGGTTGCTATGGAATGAGTTTCTTGTCTTTGTCCACTGAAACTCAAGTCGATGGGTGGTGCCATGCTCGGGAAAAAGATATGTAGACATGGGAAAGAAACTGCCATTACTTTCTTCCGAAGAATCGACTGGGAAACCCCGTGCTAGCTATGCTGGAAAATTGTCTTGACATAATAAAATATTCTGTGTGGGTGAGTACATCTTTATGTGATCTTTATGTATACCATAATATGATATGTCATATGGTACTCATCTACAGTACTTACACACACCACTAATGGTTATACTTGAATCCAAACTGGATGCTCCGTATTCGAACTCGGGAGGAAACCCGGCGAATAATTGATGAAGACTGACGAGTCATTCCTCTAAACTGACTATTCCGAGAATTCCATATGTACGGAGCATATAAACGACGTTTCAAAATTCCTACTGACTGTTCTACGCGTATTTGAAAGATTCTCCCCTCGGAACTTCAGGGACATATCAGACAGAGCATTTACGCGGTTAAGCGTTGAAGCGGTCAGTTTTGCGTTCTTTATGTTGTCAGTTGTCACATAGAAGGCATTCTGACGCGGTCAGAACACTTCCTGTGTGAGTATATCTATGTAACGTAATATAACGCAAAGAACGCAAAACTGACCGCTTCAATGCTTGACTGCGTAACGCTTCTCTGTCTGATAGTTCCCTTATATTATATTGTAAAAAAAGTAAAATATCGACAAGCTCTCCTCTCTTCTCCTTTCGTCCACTGTCTTCGTCTACCAAGTGTGGAAATGTTCTAATATACCAGACAAAGGCAAGCATATCGTATATAAATGGCGCTGTGTACACATTTTTCTAGGGGGTAGGAACATTTCTTACCAACTCTTACCGAAAGTTGTTGATACTCACAGTGAATTTGAAGGCATTAGGCCTGGTGACGAGAGTGGTGATGGTGTCGATGTAGTTGACGAGGGCGGGCACGAAGCTGCGGACCGCGCCTTTCGCGTTACCTGACAGGTGTGCGTTGATAGCCTGAAAACAATAAAAGTTCATATGAAATCAGTTACTGCGTCTCTTATCTATATCTATAAAACTCAAAGGTGACTTACTGACTGATTGACATAGTAATCTATCAACACACAGCCCAAACCACTGGACGGATCGGGCTGAAATTTGGCATGCAGGTAGATGTTATAACGTAGGCATCCGCTAAGAAAGGATTTTGATAAATTCCAACCCCAAGGGGTTCAAATAGGGGATGATAAAAAAAAAAAAGTTTGTATACATAATAATACTTCTTAATATAGAAGCGAAGCCGCGGGCAAAAGCTCGTAATATATAAAATTCTCGTGTCACAATGTTAGGCCGCGTACTCCTCCGAAACGGCTTTACTGATTTTAACCAAATTTTATATGCATATTCAGAGGGTCTGAGAATCGGCTACTGGGTACTTATTATATTGATAAGTGCATTTGTTGAATAAATAATAGTAAATTATTACAACTCGAGACTGACGGCGACCATTGATTGTGCGACGGGATAGCGATGGATGTTGCCATGGTGACATACTTATTTAGTCACTTCAATAAAATAATACGGGCGAAATACTTTATAAGGCAAAGAAACGTTTGCCGGGACAGCTAGCCTAAGAAAATTAAGCCGAAAATGGACGATCAGCGGAAATAATTCGTGTAGTTTTGAAAATCGCTACAGTTATTCCTTGAGATATCCAGATAAACATATCGAAAATCCCCAAGGGTGGGGGGTGAGCTAAAGGTGTAGGGGGGGGTCAAAGGACCCTTTTTTTAGATTTTAGCTCATAAGTCTAAAACCTGCACAAATAGCGTAACGGTTACTTCTAGGAAAACATTCAACATAAAATTTCCTTTAAATTTGATCCTATAATTTTTTTTGTATGGTCGATACTTTAGAAGTTACAGAGTGTTCAACTTTATATAGGTATAAAAAATGAGACGGTTTTATAAATAAAATAAAATTGGTATGTTTTCAAAATGTATTCAAAACTAGAAAATAATAATTAGACAGTCTTAATTAAATCAATAATTTTCTTCTACTACATCATCATCATCTTCACCTTCTATATCTACCAAATCTACAGGTACGCCATTTGTACACGAACCCAAGCAGCCGTTGCATACTAGACTGCACGTGATACCAGCTTTTCGGCATCCACAATTACCAGTGCAATCACTTTTGCAGCGACAAAATATTGACTTCAGCACGGTGTCAGGAGCTGGAGGATCATGAGTGGTAACAGGCTCGAGGTTTCTATCAGCTCTTCGCTTCCATCCCCACATTTCAGGAGGCAGTGCGTTACCTAACCACTCTTGTACTTGGTGGAACACTCGGAATGAGTGAAATTTTGCTGATCCTTTTGTAGGTGGGAGAGAGGAAAGATCTGGTTTGGATTTGGTGCTGGATTTGACAAAAACTGAGTATCGATGTCTGTTAAGATCAAGCTGATCAGTGGCTGCACGATACATCGTCAAAAACATCCTTTCTCCTGACTCTGCTATTTCTTCAGATGTTGATGTTGGATTGTAGAAGATGGCGGCAATATCCTTGATTTTTGGTTTTTGATCAAATAGCTTAACAACTGACACTTTGCCTTTCCTGTAAATAGCTGAAGTTGTGTCGCAACCGCTGAAGCTATGTAGGAAAAGAATGGGAGAGCAAAATTAGAGTTTTTGGAGTTCTTGTGAGGAAAATATTTGCATTTCCACTTTACCTCTTCCTGGCTTCACAAAGAATATTTGCTTATCTGGTGGTGACAGAGCCATAAGAAGGACTATTAAATCTATATCTTCCCCAACAACAGCAACCTCAGGATAGTTTGCGACTTTTTCAATTGCACTTTTTATAATTGTACAATCAGCATCACTAGGTGCCACTCGTGTTTCAATTTGCTCTGCCTGCATTTTTATTATTGAAATTAAATAATATTAAACTGAAGCAGGAAAGCGCAGTATTAAAACATGTCGTTTATATAATATTTATGCCTTATTTTATCGTTTTCTACGAAAAATGCTTTTTTCAATTTACTACCAATGTATTATCGTATATTTTACATGGCAATTGTGCGAAAGGGACAAACCAATAAAATCGATTTCTCGCTCGTGCTCGCTACTATAAGGAGATATTAGTTAATAAAAATAATACTTTAGCACATGGAAGTAAGGTTCATTTTGATATTTCAAAATGATGAAGTAAGCCTTCCAGCTGTATAGTACTTCCTAATTCCATGGTGACTAGTCTAATGTTTTGTAATAATAGCAGCTAGGACAAATAATTATCTGTGAATAGCAGGTATTTGAATCAGAATAAGTTGTTTTCTTAGTCTCAGACGTTCGATGCGTGTTATTTTCGCGATTCGCACTTTTGAGGAATTTGACCCCCCCTGTAGTTCCTAAAGTATCGACAGTACAAAAAAAATTATAGGACATAATTTAGAGGAAATTTTATGTAGAAAATTTTCCAAGAAGTAACCGTAATGCTATTTGTGCAGGTTTTTTACTTATGAGCAAAAACCTAAAAAAAGGGTCCTTTGACCCCCCCCTACACTCTTAGCTCACCCCCCACCCTTGAGGACTTTTGACATGTTCATCTGGATATCACAAGGAATAACTGTAGCGATTTTCAAAACTACACGAAATATTTCCGCTGATTTTATTAATTTGATCGTATTAAGCTAGTAGTTTTATAAATTAAGTTCTGAGCGTTCTTGGTTTTCTAAATAAAGGCTCATATAAACATAGACATAGTATATATTATGTCTATGCATATAAATTATTTTCATTATTTGACACATATTAGAAAACACACAGTACGGTGTGTTTTCTAATATGTGTCAAATAATGTCATACGGTCAACGCTCTGCACGGACTACGGAGACAAGTTATGGAATGCGAGTCAAATCGTTCATTGTCAATCAAGGCCCAGAACGGTGAGTATGAATTCGAATATCGAATATCAAAAGTTATGGAAGCTGCTGAACTTACATCCAATCATTTTTAATAACACAGAAACTCATCCTCAAGTGTACTCACAGCGGCGGAAGTACAGGAGTTACCAGCGACGCCGTAGGCCAGCTCGCCGAGGCCGGCAATAGTCTGGAGTACGGCGGCGGCCTGGGACGAGGGGTCGGGCAGGTCGGCCAGGCTGTTGATGGCCTCCGTCATCACGGTGAAGTATAGACCGAGGTCACCGGTGTCCACGTACTCGAAAGCACCCTTTGTGATGGCTCTGTAATTAGTGATGTACGATCAGAGAAGTTGATTCCTAGGCAGCTGACGGACCTACGTCATTTGGTCGAGCTATGCAAATTCAATATTAGTCGTGCTATCATAGCACTGCTATGTGAATTCAAGGTTTGACTTATGCAGGTCGCCATTTGTCTAGGAATCAACTTCTCTGAATAGACAAAGATCACGACTGACACGATAAAATCGCGCTACGTAGTCCGTAGAGTTAATTCCCTGAATAGCTATTTATAAAAAGCCAAAAGGTATTCAACACGTTACAATGTTTAAAAGAATTTACAAATAAAAAGTTAATAAGTAGCTTAGGTTGGGTTGCACCAGAGGCGTGGTTAAAGTTAAGGTTAAATTATTGTTATAGTTAAATATAGCGTCCTTCAACTTTAACCTTTGACCGGAGAAATTGACGGATGACAGCTGGTCCAACAAGGTTATAAATGAAAATGGGCGGGGCGCTGCTGGTAAAGGAGAACTCTCAAAAATGGCGTTTTTGTATGATGACAGCGTTAGTTCCTTTTTTCGCCACGTGCATTTAAAACCTTGTCGAGCTCAATGGTTAGGCTGCGTTTCCACTGAAGCGGAGCGGAGTTTAGCGGTGCCCGAATTGACCAATCATGCTATTCCAGTGGAATGACAGTGAAGATTTCGAGCATGGTGATTGGTCAATTCGGCACCGCTAAGCTCCGCTCTGCTTCAGTGGAAACGTAGCCTTATGGTTAAATATGGCGTCTTGATGGCGTCCATTTTTTACTTTATTTGACATTTTGCATTGTAGTTAAAGTTAATGTTACAGTTATAGGTAAAGTTAGTTGGTGCAACCCAACCTTAGTATGCTATTAGGATTTAGGACAATATACCGTACATAAAAAGTAAAAACCTAACCATCTTATTGGCATAGAAAAAAAAAATCTTCACCCGACTACGGTGGACGTAGTCGGGTGAAGATTTTTTTTTTTCTTTCTGCCAGTTTTTGGAGCAATTTCCTTTATGTACTTAATTAATCTATATCAGGCTTCCAATAACTTACTTGTTGACTAGTCTCCCATTGTCAGGAGTGGCAGGAATGTCGTTGATGCTGTAGGGAATCACAGATACAGCGGGCAGGGCGTAGGCGCTCTACGAACACAAATACAAAATTATTATATTATTATTATGCATTCAAGTTATAACGATTCAAGATAGAGCGCTTATAATTTTTTGGGGTCAATTTATACTAGTGCAGAGACGAAGCACATCGAAGCTCAGCTGTTCAGTTTTTGGTAATTCGCTTCGATGGGCTTCGACTCTGTGTTAGTATAAATTGACCCCTAAAATTTTAAAACTAAAAACGTTTCATTAACATTATTATGTAATATAATAATTAATACATTTAATTTAAGCATTAGACCCAGTTTCATCAAGCAATGTTAAATAAATAATGGCTTGTTAAATCAGTTAATGGCCCGTTAGAGCTATCGAGCATTCCACCAGGCCCTAATGTCATGTTAAGCCCCAATTTCACCAACGTATGTTAGTGTTAACAGCTTGTTAAAATGTCATGTCTTCTCTTTCATTCATATGAAAATCGAAAGAGGTAACGTCATACTAATTCCGGCGTTAACTTTAACAGTCGTTGGTGAAATTGGGGCTAAATCACCTAACACGGTGTTAAATTTAATTCCTGCTGTGGAGGTCCGTTAAATATTTAACAGGCTGTTATATGAGTTAAAATAACAACTTTCAAAGACAATAATATGCAATATCAATAAAAGAATCTGTTTTGACTTTTGAGTCTTTCCGCCATGTTTCCGCTACGTCCTTATTATTAATTATTTTCATAGTTATGAATAATTATTTATTTTCACTGTGTCAAAAATTTAGCCTTCGGATTTTCCTTGACAATGCAAATATACTAACTTGTATCAAAATTACCAAACCGAAATATGTAAATAAAAGTTTGTATTATGATTCATGTTTTCAGCTTTGACAGATAATAATTATTAATCTGGTAAATTAAGAAGAACTATTATAGCGTAACAAATGTATGCGATCAGTGATATTTTAATTTGGTCGCATTATCTACTATTATACTAATAAGGAAGAAAGTGACGCATTGCAGCAAACATGTCGTATTAATCTTGTACAGTGCAATTTCGTCGCCTTATAACAAGAATGAACGAATTGATAGTTTTTCACTCGTTGTTCACTTAACATTGCATTTACTAATCCGCTGTTAAATTTTTACTGTGGGACATAAGTATTTTGACAGTCTGTTTAATTTTCTAAGGTCCGTTAAGTAATGCCTTGTTAGGATTTAACAAACAGAGGTTGGTGAAATTAGGTCTAAGACCCAATTTCACCAACCTCTGTTTGTTAAATCCTAACAAGGTACTAAGAATTTCAACACGTTACAATATTAATGTCCTACGTTTACGATAGCGCGCACTCCGAAATGGCTTAACTGATTTTAAACAAATTTCATATGCATATTCAGTGGGTCTGAGAATCTGCTACTGGGTACTTATTATATTGATAAGTGCATTTGTTGAATAAATAATAGTCAATTATTACAACTCGAGACTGACGACGACCATTGTTTATGCGACGGGATAGCGACGGATTTTGCCATGGTGACATACTTATTTATAGTCACTTCAATAAAATAATATGGGCGAAATACTTGATTTATATTATGACAAAACGTTTGCCGACAGCTAGTATTTATATTTAACTTTGTAACGAGTCCCTTTGTATTGCAGTTATAATAATAATTTTAATATAATTTTTAATTTATTTTCATAATAATTCTCTTTGGCCAATGAGAAAATCGAAATTTAAAAATGTGTATCAACTTTTATAATTAGGAATGATTACATTCAGAATTGCTCATTTACTCAACCCTGAATATTAATTAATAAACGGAATATAATGTTTAGCAAAAGGTACTTAGGTATTCGTACCTCAAACAATCGCACAATCACTGACCCTGGGTCCATGAGGCCCGGTACTGTTTGTCCCTCGAGAGATTAGGGACGCATAAGGCCCGATACACCTACCGAGTAGTGACGAGACAATGCCCTCGGCGGAGCACTCGGTAACTCCGTTGCGCAACTTATAAATTATCGCGCAGGAACCGTAGGTAGATTTTTCGGGACAAAAAGTATTATGTCCTTTCCCGAGACTCAAAGTACTATTTCAGCAAAATCGGTTCGGTGGCCTGGGCATGAAGAGATAACAGACAGACAGACGAACAGACGGGTAGACAGACAGACGGTTAGAGACAGACACAATTTCGCATTTATAATATTAGAATAGTACTGATTAATAGCTGATATGCTCGGCGGAGGGTCACACCACTCTACTCGGTAGGTGTAATCGAGCTTTTAAGGTTACGGACGCATACAACTTTACATATTCAGCGTTTGCAGTAAACGCATTAGGGCACAAAGGGTTGATTGAGTGATTTGGACGTTGTCAGAGGTTAACCGTTTACGGGTTAATCTGGGATTATGACACAACTTTGGAACATGAATCAATGCTCATGCGTGCGTAATTTCGAACTATGGATTAGTGCTGGGGACTTATTCTTGTGACTAGAATGTCGATTCGAGCGTAGTATATTATAATAGTAATCTATTAAATTTTAATCATTCAACGTAAAAGCCAATTCACGAAATTGTTATGAGCTCTCAGTTCCATAATAGGGTGACCAATATGACGTTCTTGTGAAAATAATATTAGCAATACAATAAAGCAATTCCTTTGTGGGTTCAAAAGCAAGATCTAAAAAGTTAAAAAAGTTACTAGCTATCTGCTGTGCCTTGTTCTCTTTTAATAGCTTTTTGCATGCAGTAACAAAATTAACAATAAGAAATGTGATCAAAGAAAGTTACATTTTTTATTTGAATTAAGTACTAAGTATATATTTCAAATCAAGTTATACCGAGCTAATACTGTAAACCAAAAAAAAATATTATTTATAATATTATGTATTTTTCTTACGGTTTAACGTCTGGCCAAAGTAGACGAATATAATTTTACAGGTTGTCCCATTTTATTGAGCACACCCATATCCACCCTATCATTTAAAACGAATGTCACTTGCAGCAAGATTTCAATAATATACGTGAGGAGAGCCGACGCCAGTAGGGACTCACAAACATTCTCATGTAAATCCGCAATCGTGCTCAGTGTGACAGCAATCCCGAAACGTCACAGACAGCGTCACACGGCGTCACATAACGACGATATTGATATCACATCAACCGTCTCATCCGTTTTGCTGCGAATACAATATTCTTGCATACTACTTGCAGTACAGTTTATCTGATTCTTCTAAATAAAATTGTTTAAATTGTCAATTAAAACACTATAATAATAGTTTAAGGGCCTGTTTCACCACTTTCTGATAAAGTGCCTAATAGACTATTCACAACTTTTTTGACAGATTCTCCATACTTGATCTGTCGAGTTAATTGGTAGATAGTCTTATCAGGAAGTGGTGAAACAGGCCCTAAGTATAATAATTCATACTAGTACAGATCTTAATCATTATTATTGAATTCCTAGTATTATCAAACAAGAATCTAAAGGGTAGTTCGGTTCGGGTAAGCCGTAAGGGGTATTTTTCCTTAATTGGGATAAATATAAGTACATTGCAACAATATTCCTTTTAACTACAACTTTTTGTAATTTAATATAATTAGTAACTATACGCAGTACAGTTTGTTGGATTCAAATCCATCGAAATATTGGCTCTACATAGCTAATTAGACTATTATTTCTTACACTTACTGTAGCGACGAGTAACACCAGCGCGAAGGACAGCATCTTGTCGGTCTGTGTGACCAACGGTATAATATACACAATATCCACAAATAGACATACATATTTATACCACAGAATCCACCTGTATACACCAATTTGTATAACAAACAACTCTACATTAATTACAACTCTTGTATCGCGCTAAAGTATATTGACACAAGTATTATATTCAATTCAAACAAAAGAATCAATCGTGTGCGTTTAAATTTCGAATTGTCTTTCAACAATGTATAATTAAGATGATTAACGTCATCGCTAAATAAATTACGGGAGCGTCGATTTCAATGGAAAAAATGTGAAAAGCTACACAGTGGATGCACATGGATTTAGATTTACTAAAATCTAGCCTACTAAGGCTAACGCACTGTCGGTCTTTATGACTTCGTAACTTCTTTGCTCTTGTCAAAATGGAATATTACGCAAAGGTCAGCGGGGCTAAAATTGTCACATTTAGCAATTCCTCTTAATCAATTCAGCAAATGAATCGTCAAAGCTGTCGAACTGACAAATGTCAAATCAATACAAAAAAAACGGAAATGATTTGCAAGCAGAGTTGCATTTTGCGATTTTTGAAAAATGAATTATATTATTATTCATATCATAATTCTTCAAAGCGACCATTTTAGCCCCGCTGAGCTGTCGGAGCCATAAAGTTAATATACTTACCTAGCGGAATAGATAAACATGATCAATCGAGATGTCACTATCAGTAACACTGCGTGGTAAAAAGAGACGGTGATATGACAGCAGAACTTTTTTTTTGACATCCAGTCGGCACTTATCGGCACGTTGACAATTTAATCTCATAGAATTCATGTTCAATCATGCTTGTGTAAGTGTATACGTACACATAATATTTTTACACACAGATGTAAACCAATTTCTGTTTCGTTTGACAGCTCGAGATTGTTGCTCTATTCCGCTAGGTAGGTATATTAACTTTATGGTCGGAGCAGAGGGCGCTACAAGCACATACAGTAAACAATCAGACCAAAATCCGACATGTTTCACACGTCATGATTGTCAGAATATTACAGAAATGTTGTCAAAGTCGAACAAAACTTTTTGCTTACTGTCTGTGCTGGTGTTACCGCCTAGCGTGAAAACTTTGCAATAATAATATAAAAATTGCACATCTATGAAGGCCAAATGTTTGATTTCAATGTACTTAAAATCCCTGGATTACGATGATACAGAAATTTTTTTAAATTCCTAACACCCATCTAAAAAATATTATTTTTAATACTCACAGACACAACAGTTAAATCTTTCCTATTTTATCTTAACATTAATTTATTAAAACAATGTTTCATATACCAAGTACTAACCTTTATTACCTACTCATATTTTTTATTTTATTTCAATTTTTTTTTCTTACATAGTTTTATATATATTTACATTTATATATTGTTTCATAAGCGTGGTGGTACCGAGCTTAAGCTTATTGATTAAATCACATCAGTTCTCACGACACAGGTTATCCTAGTGTGAGAACTACAGTTAATCTTTTGGTAATGTAAATAGCAAAAATGACACTGTAATGTTTTTAGGAAATTTGTGTTTTTGCTGAAATAAAGATTTTTTTTTATTTTTTATTTATTTAATAACTACATCCTATTAACGGCTGAAATATACATGTATTTATCATCACGAAAAGAAGGCTCTCTAGATGACGAAAGAATAAGAAAGGAAAAGGAAATAAAGGTCGTTAACAACGCCATGATGGGAGATAAAACTCTGAGAAATACAGCGACATAATTTGGCGCAGGAGCTAATGATACAGAAAGCTGATTTCCCTAACAAATGCGCTCGTCACGTGCAAATATGAGCCAAAATGTTATTCATGACTAATAAATGATTTAATTTTACCGGCAGTCTCCATAACATTGAATTAAATCTAGATTCAGCTTCTCAATATACTTGCTTGGAAAGATCTTCCCATCGAGAAAAGCGTTTGTAGATGGTTACACTGTAGCTGTAGCACTAAACATTTAGGTACTTAAGATGAAAAATGTAAAAATGTTAGATATCTCAATGAACGCGAAAGCATGCCTAAATCTTAAATAACGAAAATAAAAAACTAGTTTTTTTTTTTAATTTTGTTTTCATTTAACATAACATTCGTTACTACATAAATTTATTAACATGTTTCTAATTAAAACTTCTGTCTAGTGTGTAATTAATTACGTTTTACCTTCAAAGTTTCAGAATCTAACGATTCACAAATATATATTTCGTTAATTATAACAGTGCCTCTAGGAGCAATACATCGTTGTTAAGAAACCTGCGGAGACAGATAAAGTTCTTATAAATTATTTATTAACTGCTCTCCCGACACTTTTGTACTGAGCTTTGTTAGAGATTTGAAAAGACGAAATATTTTTTATATTTCCTTCGCGCTCCCACTGATAAGAGGCTTAGTGGGATAAATTTTATCTCTGAATTCGTAAAGGGATCATAAAAAATAATAAAAAATGATAAAAAGATTGTTTAAGGTGTATTTTTATGATTTAAATTGTTATTTTTAATTATAATGCATTTAATATAGTACCGAAATGTATTAAATTGTCTACTGTATTAATTTGTCTAAATGTATTAATTGTGTTAAATATTATTTAGTTTGCTATGTAGGTACCTACTAGCTAGTACTCTGCCTTACATTGTTCGACCACATGTGAAAATTAATAAATTAATGAATATCGTGTATTTAAAATGTTTTTTTTAGTTATTGCCATACAAACCTTCCTTGAAGTAATAAATATAATACTAATGTTTTAATCGGTAGTTTGATATTCCGACGATTACCTTTCTGGTTTGCTCTTCCCCTTCATTTTTGTACCGACATTAAATTTGAAGCCTCTACTATTGCGAATCTGTCTCTACCTAAAACCCATCCGCAACTGTTCAGTTCAAGTATAATAGCATAATTGAAGACTGCAGCATAATAAGGCATATTTGCATCTCGGATGGAGGTAGCGCTGAGAGTCCAGACCTCTTCAGGTATTGCTGATGCCTTGTTGTGGAATATATTCACATAATAAGCACTTACCTATTGTATACTGAATAATATAGGTATGGTTTAATTTTATGGTTTCCTAAAGTATTAGTGTAATCGTCATATTATTTACGTTCAAGATTAAATTAAAAAGAGAGTTAGGGCATCTTCATTTACGAAGAACAAAAATTGTATCTTACAAAACAGTTTAATTTAACAAAATCCGCAACACAGTAAACATAGCTGCAGCATTTTAAAATATAGTAACAACTTTAAACGTATGAATAACACAATAAATTGAATGTTAAGAGACTGTTAAAACAAATACAGCATTATCCCAGCGGGGAAATACGTGTAACATCTTGAAGTATTTTTATTTGGGAGTTCGCGTGAGAAACGTAGGTGGATTTTATTTTAAACGTTATTTAGTGTCTTGTTAAGCTTAACTGTACATTTAACAGGAACTAAAGAAATCGCAAATCTATAAGCGCAATGAAGAGAATTTAATTTATCGACTAATATTTCGACGGCAAAGTTAGATATCAAAATGTATGAGATTTATTAGAAAGTATTAAATTGGCTTTTGCAATAATGACAAATCCCATACACGTGATTATCCCAACAATCCCATACATATATAAATCCTTCGATCGCGGGATCTTGGAAATCTATTGTTATTACCCGTTTGTTTCTGATATCTATGGTTATTACTTATTATATTGTTGTCGCAGTCACTGGTGTCCTTATGAGGCTTGAATCTTGATAGGTTATATTCATATCTAAATACATATCTAAAAACGATCGAATACTATTCTACGAAGCTAAATATTCAGTTCTGTAAAGTTATATTTAATACATAAAATAATTATTTTGAATATTTTTTGAATATGTGCTCTAATAATCCCATTTATGTTAAACGTTATGTCCTTAAAGAATAATAAGATCAGACATCACAATCGCTTGATATTAAATTAACATAAACGGCAAGCCAATATTCTATAGCAGTCAAAACAAGAATATGAGAGAACACGAAGACTACAAAATACCAAATGTACATTGTAGAGCCAACAAAATTGAAGTTGAAGAATTTTATAACCAATATATTCTTTGATGTTCGACCTATCCGATGAAGCCTGAAGGATATAAAATTATGTTTTCCTAAAATGGACTCTAGGAGTTGGAAGTAATTTTGTGTGTTAGAAGACAATAAACTAAATTCCTAACTAATATAATTGCAACTAGGGTTGTGTTTTAAAATCATAATAATTTCTAAATCCTTGTTTTCATGAAAGTCGATTAGAACATAGTTTCATAAATTTAATTAAAACTATTATAGGATGTTTCGTATAGGCCATTACTATGCTATTACGGTAGAGCAACCTTAATTTGGCTATAAAACATTTACTCCGATTCTACTAAGTATTTAATAAAACTTTTATGCAGCTTTATTTCTTGTGCGATCCAGTCCCTTACATACTAAAAGCTGGTATCTATTGTAGTGTTCTCGCAAAATGTCAGACCAACGTTGGTAAAACCTCTAGGGCCCTGATACACGATTCGTAATTCGACTCGAATTCGGAAACTTCACAGCGTGACATCCAATAAAAGCTCGCTGCACTATGAACAATGATCGTACTTAAAGTTTCCGAATCCGAGTAAAACAGAAATCGTGAATCAACCCGCACGAGTCAGTCGTTTGACGTTTGTTTGATAATATACGTGGGAATAATTTTACTTTTTCTTGAAAAAAAAAACAGGCTGAATCTAACATGGAACGAATCTATAAGGTTGGCCGCATACACACAATTTCCGTATTTGATTTCCTAATGTAGAATTCCGACTTAGAATTAGGTGAGACTAGCGCAAACATTCGTTTTTTTCTTGCATTTGAAACGTACGTGCGAAATAAGTTCCGTTCGGAAAAAAGCGAATGTGCGCCAGTTGATGTATTTTTTACTGATTTCATGCATTCGAAAACGAATTCGGAAAACGTGTGTACTGTGTATGCCGTCAGCCTTATGCTGCAAAGAATATAGAATCGGGGTACTCGAAGGCGACGATAGCTTAAGCTGAGTATCAACCCTCGTCTATAACAATGTAGTGAGGTGCTTCTAGAGTCGTCATAATAAAGCAATAACACTTTAATTTACTACGCCTCGGGATGACGAGGCCGGGTTATTGTCGCAGATGTTACCCGCACATCAAAACATGTACAATGTTCGCTTTACAGCCATAGATTAACAAACCTCACTTTAGTACGCGTCTTTGTTCTCGTAAACATACTTGATTCATATTTCATCTTTCACCTCCCAACTTTCTGAAATTTTAAGTAGTTGTCATTTTTATGAATGTAGGCCTGTGTAGGCCTACTTTTATTAGTAGACGGCGATAGGCTGATGATGATGATGATGTCGTTTATGTCCTTAATTTCAGGAAGCGACAGCGAATAAAGCTGGCAAGCTTTATTCGCTGTCGCTGTACACCTTGGACTTTGGAGGGGCACCCCCAAAGTCCAAGGTGTAAGTACAGAGTACAGATTTATTTCGTTTACTAATTTAAAATTTTCCTCGGGACCTGGTAACCCTATTCCTATTACGTAACATTCGTAACAAAGTCATTAAAATGAGACAAAAGAAATATTATCGGGAACATCGAGGCGGCAAGATAACAAAAGATGGTGATGTTGTGTTAAATTATGATGTTTGTGTCACCTTAATTTTCCGCATCCGGATTACGCACTTGATGTTACATTTTGGTGTAGGTATAGAAAATAAGTTGGTTATTTTCATTCATCATCATCATCGTTAACCTATCATACTGCTGCTAAACATAGACCTTTTCCAATGAGTGCCAACTATCACATAATATTTATAATTTTCCTACCATTAAGGTGATCTCCCATGTTAGAAGAAAGCTGTAGTTGTCAATACTAGAACTTGTATATTATGCTAACCAAAGACTTCTAATTCTTTGATGCTAGCAGATTGAATTGGCATATAGCTTAGATAGGTAGAAGATAAGTGCTGATTTGCATTGTTACAATAGCAAGCGCTAGTGAAGTTGAATTCTGGCTCTGGATCAGTACTACACTTACATAACTTAGATTTCATTTTTTTTGTTCTTGTCTATACAGTGTGTAATAAAAATAAGTGATAATAGTTTAGGGTGTGTACCTTGTAGAGAGTTCACTGTGAAAGTAGCAGCTCTGAAAGACGAAAATTTTTTTTTACTTTTGTATGGGCAAGGGCCCGAGCGTCACGAGTTTCCCCATACAAAGGTGAACAAAATGTTAGTCTTTCAGCGCTGCTACTTTCACAGCGAACTCTCTAAGGAACACGTACACACCCTAAAGAATTATCACTTATTTTTGTTACACGCTGTATAATACAATTATTGTAAAAATGTGTATGCTTGTGTATGTTTATTAAATGCTTTATCATTATACTCAAAGACATTGTATGCCAGCGGATTTTCATCTATTTCCCTGTAATATTAAAAAGGTAAGGTCTATGTGGACGGCGTCCGACTGCCGGGTACAGCCCACGGCATTTGTCACAGCAGCTGCGCGCCTCTTTATTAAACTTGTAAAATTGCCTGTTATAAAGGTATGGTCCGTTTGTAAGCGTCAAAACAAAAAAATCGTTTTATAATAATTATACTACTTGACCCGGAAAATATCTGCTACAACAGGCCTTCGGCTGTAAGTATTTATTATTTATTAAAAATTCGTATCAATCGTTTTTAAGATCAATGCACGTATACAGACAGCGGAAAGAGACTTAAGGCGAGGATAAACCTCAATTTGTTATTCCGCGACTTCCGGTTTACCTAGTTCCAATATAATTACGAAGTTTTAAAAAATATGAGATATAAAGCACAATATTTAAAATACCTTAAACCATAATCATTTTAATAAAACGTAATACTTTGGCTGTAATTAATTTACAAACTCACCTCCGATAAAAATCTATTTCATCGAAATATAAGTATTAACTAGGATAATTATACATTTTATTTGAATAAATTGTTAGTAAATCTATATTAAAAGCTCTTTAACCGAACAATTTTGTTTCTTAATGTTTATTTCCAAAGATATTAAAAAAAAAAAGAAAAATAGAGAAGATCCGCTCGAGTGACTACAGTTTTATGCTAAGCTAAAATGAATCTTATTGCGATGCGTATACGCTTGGTCTTTGGTTGTGTGCAAAGTTATCGTTTTGGATTGAGATTAATCCCCGCCTTAATAGTTACAATCAGTTCTCTTAAAATCTATAGCTATAATATATCTAGCTTATATATACCTTTAGCTTGATAACTGACCAAATATTCTCCGCCAATATAATTAATCAAACGTGAGGCCTAGATATCCTACAATGCTAGGCTCTAATTAAGACATAAGAGGTACTTACACATCTCAATAGCTCTCACCCACCGAGCAGGCGAAGGCGATAATTTTATTTGTAATAGTTAATATTCTGAAATGATATTACAGACTCCCGTTTAAGTAAACTTTTAAATAGTACCTACCTACTATTTAAAAGTTTTCTAATTTTTAAGCTAGCTAAAATCCGAGCTTTGTGAGGGCTCGCGTCGTTTTCCTGCATGGCAATAATCTTTAAAAGGCAGTTTTTTTTTATATTTTAATAATAACCAAACCTTGACTTACTTAACAAATCTTGACCGATAATTTGTTTCTAGATTATCGGACGCATCCAAATCGCTGCTGGTGGATGCGGCTTAACAATGTACACGGTTCATCCGTGGACGTCCGCGGATGCAGAAACATCCAGCCAGCCAGATTCTGTTCAGACGTCCGAACGCTCAAGTGTATTTTGTATTAATCAGATAGAAACCATATAGAAACAAGCCGCATCCGTCAGCCGCGACTTATGAAAACGTCAGATAATTTGTTTCCAGCTTAAACATCTACAAATAAAAACTCAATAGGCGTGAGAGTTTTTCCGTAAAGTGTACCACAAAAGTGCTCAGGTTGTAGGATTATACTAGGGTTCACTTCGCTCGCCCTGATTATGTAGTTTTTTTGTTAAAAAAAATATTATTTGGTTTTGATTGGCATATATTTCGCTCACAATAGCACCCCACGGCTCGGCGTAGCACCTGTAACGGAGTGTAAGATGCAATAACGCCGCAGACTGCACTCTCACACTGTCCACTTACAAATGTACGTGTGATGTGCCTCACAATTTATTTCCCCAAGTAAAATTCCATTGTCCATTCCGAACATTATACCTAGAATATTTTCGAACGTATTACTCTGTTTTGCAAAATGTATTTGAATATGTATTCTAAAATATACAAAGTGTGAATGAATTATGTAGTCTACACATTATTACAAATACTACATACTGTTTTGCTGTCTGCAGGTATCACCAAACTGGGTTCCCGTAGAATCCTAGAGTTCCGGCTCGTGACATCCCGACAAAAAATATAAGATGTAATATCATATATACGCATGATAACGCGTAACAATTAAAAATTAAAATGCAATAAGAATGATCTTATCTGAAAACGAGCTTTTGCCCGCGGCGTCGCTCGCGTTAAGAAGTATTGTATACAAACTTTCATTCCCTATTTTAACCCCTTGGGGTTGGAATTTATCAAAATCCTTTCTTAACGGATGCCTAAGTCATAACATCTACCTGCATGCCAAATTTCATCCCGATCCGTCCAGTGGTCTGGGCTGTGCGTTGATAGATCACCATGTCAGTCAGTCACCTTTGAGTTTTATATATATATATATATATATATATATATATATATATATATATATATATATATATATATATATATATATATATATATATATAGATAGTTGAAGAAAGTAGCGTCTATTGTCTGAGATCTCAGACAGGACTCAGGACTGGGACAACAATATTAATTTTGACCACATTAATCTCCTGTTGGGAATTATTGTATTGCAATTGTGCAAACGATATTTAAATTGGTACAAAATTACAGGCCTTATCGTCTCAACTTCTAACACTATCTTTATTAGAATAAACATAATATTTGAATTAATTAAGTTGTTAAAATATTATTTAATTTATCTATAAGTAAATAGAGTATGTAAATACAAATGAAAATATGTATGTCCAGCTAGCAACTGAAATAATCACTGCGCACGATCCCAAACATTAGCCAGCACCAATAACTCATATTTTACGAGTTACAGCGCTGCAATTTTCGTGAAATTAAAATTGTAGTGCGGTTTTGCCGTTACAGCGAACTAATCGGCGTACGCTCGCCTTTTTGCACCATAACCGATACGATAAAATGCGGTATGTGACAATGCTACCGAGTGGACATTTTGTTCAATGGATTCTCAACTCTAGGAAACGCTATGCCATTAATTTTCCATTATAATAAATTATAAGCAAAAAAGTTTTTAAAAAAAAGCTTTTATTTAAATACTCTAAAAAGAAAAAATAAATTTCCCCTTAAAAATTCTAACTATTAAATTATAACCTCAATATATTGTTACGGTACACGGTATACGGACATGTAGTGCCATCTAGCGGCAAACCAGCGAAACTGATCAGGGGACACACTACACATAAATCCCCTACTCGAAACTAGATGGCGCTAGGTGGTACATGCTCGAGCCTCCTAGAAAGTTCCACTTGTTTACTTGTTTACGTGAATCGGAAACTTTCTGGAATTCGTCTCGCCATATAAAAAGCTGCAGGTAGACGGCCCGGCAGTTCAGTTCGAATCGAACTATCATCAAGCGATCTTCGGAGTGAAAACAAGTGATCAATAGTGAGTGAACCAGTGAACTTACGACTCGGCAACGACCTAGGACAGTGATAGTGCTTAGTGTTTTGGACTTAGTGCTTAGTGTTTGAGACCTAGTGCTTAGTGCAGTGTTAATAAAGTCTTCAAGAGAGTCAGCAGGTCTTTCTCTCCAAATCCTCGAACCCTAGCACGTAACAATATTATACAATTTGCATGATAATAAAAGCTTGTCGCGTGATTTGTAATTTAAAACTCGAACTCCTTTATTTTAGAGCGCCTTCTGTTGTCAACTTGTCACATAATATATTAGAAATGCAGTAGGAGTTCTATAAGATAAGATAGATTGATTATTATTATACCATGTGATTATATTATTAAACAAATTATTCTAACGTATTAAAAACTATAAACAAAAACATACTAACTAATAAGTATGATTAGTTCTATGTTACAATAAAGTAAAAAATAAAACGCCATCTGTTGAATCGTATTAGAACTAAAATGTTCATTGCATCGATATATTTCTGGATTTTTTATAATATTATACATAAATTAATACATTTAAGATTTTTGAAATATTATTTTAATACACATCCAAGACCCAGGAACATTCAAAACTTTTTGTTCCGCCTGCGGGACTCGAACCCAGGACCCCCGGGATGAGCGCTGCCCACGCGCAATGCGAATTAATTTTCATCGATATTTTCATGGAAATAAGATATTTTCCCACATCAAAATGTAGCCTATGTCCTTTCTCAGACTCTAGAATAACTGTGTACAAAATTTCATTGCAATCAGTTCAGTAGTTTTGGCGTGAAAGCGAGACACACAGACAGACAGACAGACAGAGATACTTTCGCATTTATAATATTAGTATGGATTAGTTGCCAATTAGTTAAACAATTAGTTGCCAAAAAAATAGTATTATTATTTGCCAATAGATGTCAGGAAAGTCATATTTTTCAGTTTATCGATTATCGATAGAACACGAATAAAAAGACATTTTCTGAAAATGATTCCTAGCTAGATCGATTTATCGCCCCCGAAACCCCCTATATACTAAATCAACTCATGAAAATCGTTGGAGCCGATTCCGATATTATATATATATATATATATATATATATATATATATATATATATATATATATATATATATATATATATATATATATATATATATAGTGTCATATACGACACATACGTCATATTCTCTGTGTAGCGATACTCTGTACATTGTTTTCTGACTTAGCTGTAATACTGACTATTTACATATTTTTATGACTTTCAAACCTAGTCTCTCACGAAATAATTAGGAAACAAAACAATATTGTTATATTTGTAAACCAAAAATGTTGACTAGGTTTCGAAAAAAAACCTAGTCTAGGTACTGACTAGCTCTCAAGACGTCATATTACGGCGCTGTATTGTACTGGTATTTCACTAGTTAGACAAGACAATGTGACGAATTATAATTATATCAAAACATAGAGATATACGAAAAAGCACTGGCAAATATTCCGAAACGAAGCAATGGTATGGGTCCACGGCAATTCTATACAAATTGCCGTGGACCTAAGGAGCTCTGGCCAGTATACTGGGATGATATTTGTGAACACACTCTAAGTTTTCTATAATAGACAATCAGTCACTGATTGACAGATTATTGACTGATGTCATTCAATCATTATCTATCAAAACGCCTGTGGATTTCTTGTGGCAAATATTCAAAGCAAAATTTGCTTTTAAAAATCAACGATTCGTTCGAATTTGTGATCTCAACGATTTATCATTATTATTGTTTTATTTATCAAAAACGAAGACAATGTCTGCCTTCGAAATCATAATTTAAACATTTTGGCATAAAAATATTTTTTCCTGTATTTGTTTTCGCTGAGTGCTAGAAGAAATAAAAATTTGAAAGTATTATTTTTTAACACACTTTTTTAGTGGTAAAATGGACATAAATCAACATTTTAAGACAATGTCTACCTTAATAAGGAACGTTACAAACCTACAAAAAATGTTTGAATGCTTATAATTACTTCTGGTCAAAGATTTATCGAAAATAAAAACATGAATTTGTATAGTATATGGCCAAGTATATTACGTAATACAAAGAGTACGTCTTGACAACGAGTAAGAGGTTGTGAACGCAATTTTCACAATCTTCAAGAGAAAGCGGAGTCATCGTGGCTATTACAGTCTTGCATCATCTCAAACTTGCATTACTATAAATTCTAAAACTTAGTTATAATTTTTTCTTATGATAATGAGAAAGAGAATAATCTTGTGTATTTATAACATGTTTGTCAGTAACAACAGCAAGTACTATCAGAGAAGTTGATTCCTAGGCAGATGGGGGACCTAAGTAGTTTGGTCGCGTTAGGCTCAATTCACACCGGAATGGCAGAGGCGAGGCGAGTAGTTTCAGTGTCATATGATTTTAAACTTTATGTTCATTGTTGTAATACGTAGTATCGCTTGAGAAATCTACGGCCGCCCGTGGACGCTCGTGGCCGCTCGTGGCCGCTCGTGGACGCTCGTGGCCTCTTGCGGCCGCCGGCGGCGGCGATTCCTCAAGCGATACTATGTATTACAATAATGAAGATAAAGTTTAAAATCATATGACACTGAAACTGCTCGTCTCGCCTCTGCCATTCCGGTGTGATTTGAGCCTAACGTGATACGTGAAACCCAGCCGATAGATCACAATTAACATTGAACTGACATGATCCGATCAAATGACGTTGGTCTGCCTAGGAATCAATTTCCTCGATGGTACTTACATAATATCTATGCCCATGAATTTTTTATGCAGGTTTTATTGTATTGTAAGTTTTTTTTCTTTAAACTCCAAGCAAGGGTTACGTTATCCCAAGTTATATGTGTAAAATGGAAACAATCATAGCTCAACCGAAATTCTTTATTATCTCCTCAATGTACCCCAAGTCCTTGTCATCCGTCAGAAACTTTTTGACAGACGGAGTGGTCCGACGCGTCATGGGGACCGGCAGAGCCTTTATAACCTCATGAACCTGAAAAACAAAAACTACATCAATAATAAATAGCATGATAATTAATGGCACAATCGTTTATGTAACTTTACGAAGCATTTAAAGAAAGGGCATTGGAATAAAGGCTACAAAGCATTTAACTTCTAATGATTTCCCTTTTCACGTTGACTTTGGACTAGCATCTCAAATCATGGCTAGATATTTAGGCTATTACAATAGAATACCCGTCACTAAATTTTAAACATTCGGGACGAATTCGAAGGATTGAAAAACTAGGCCCCAGCCTGTATTAGGCTTCTTGAAATTAGCGGGCAGCGCGGCGGGGCGGGAGCGGCGGCGGTGCATGACAATGTATGGATTTCTATTATGGATAAGCCGTCTAGCGGCGAACGGCGCGTGGCGTACTAAAGATAAAATTAGTACATATAGGATAATGATACAAATTATAATACCCTTTGCCTAGCCGTTTGAAAGTTTAGCAGCTGGTCGAGCGCACGCCGCTTCTCCGACAGCCGAGAGTTCTGGTAAAGGCGGAGAGCTCGATGAAACTGAAATTATCATCAAATATATTATTAGAATAGATATCTCATATCTCCATAATTGTACTCAAACTCAGTAAGAATTTCATAACTGTAAACGCTGTACAGACAGGCGTTCTAATTATAGCTTAGAGCAGTGGTCTCCAAGCAACCTAAATTATATATAACTACTTAGATGTTACACGCAACTGCGATCATGCAGAAATTCGCGTATGAACTGTACACATTATAGGTATGAAACATTTCCTTGCTCTCGCACTACAATTACTTTATAACTATACTTCTTCTGTCTTAAAGTGTAAAATCATAGTTACTGGTTCCCACCACGCCGCGCAGTATAGATTAAAAAATATAATATTCTGCATAAGCTCAATAGTTAGTGAACTTCAAATTGCTGAAGCAATTAAATCAATCTAGGTGCTGAAACTAGTCAACCGTTGACTAGTTCGCCAAGACCAAAAACCTAACCATGTTAAATCAACTAACTATAAATGGGACAGTTAAGCTTGCTTTACCCTCTCCAACAAACACCAGCTGTTCTTAGTATTCTGTAGCAGGACGAGCGGCGTGAGGACAGCGGCGTAGAGCGCAGCCGCGCGGTCCAGCGGATCCGCCGCGTCGGAGAGGTGGTCCAACGTCGCGCGGTAATTCGCCAGAAAAGCCGCGTTTGAGTTATCACGGTCTAAGCTGTGAATACAATTATTTAATATTAGGTTGGAAAATGAGAGAGATTTTAATTTTTTGCGAAACATATTGCCAGATCCTATATTTCTGTTAACATAATATAGGCGCACTTAGCAGGTATGAATGTCAACTACAAAAGCATGAAATATGTTTCTAGTAAAATATAAGTACAATAGTTTTAATGTACCTCACACTTTCATACCAGTATTTTAATTGAAAGCATTCGGTGGCCTAATAGCTGGGATCAGCCCGCGGCGCTGTGTCAATATCGCAAAAAGTATACAAAAGCCGAAAACACCTGACCCGCTCTGTTTACCCCTCCCCCCCTCGTCTCCACTATATCCAGGTCACCTGATATTTGACACATCCACCCTAGATACACGGTTGAAGATGCACGTCATCAGCTTTAACCGGATTGTTAAAGAAGGAATATGTTCATAATTCCTTGTTTTGGATGTCATAAAATATATTCAAGTTTTTGACTTCTTGATGGTAAGTAATAGTTGTCCGTTAGCCCGGTGAATTGTTACGTTCCTCATTTATGTCGAATACCATCATCGTTTCAGTCAGGTTTTCTGAGAGCTTGTGTTATTGATCCGGACTTGATTCGTGTCAAAGCAAGGTTCTCATAACACCTTATAATTTTTTTTATTCGCAGAAGAAACGCTTTATGCGTGCCCCGAATTGGGGATGTGCCCCAGATAACTGAAGCACCCCGGGGGTATGTGGGACTGGCCACCAGCCGAACCACTAAAACCACCTACGGTTTGCCATCAGCCTGAATGGAGATCTAAAAACAGTTTATGCCTGAGGTATAAATAAGTAGCATTTTCAAGCTGTATGAATTCACAAGATGATTTTTTACTTTAAAAGATCAACACGTCATAGACGCAGGTATTATCTAGGATTTCATATCATCGCCGCAACAAAAATTTCAACGGAGCTCAAAAATAAAAGCGAGTGTCATATAAAAAACATTATCACTTGCCCCGATTTTGAGTGAGCAGTGAGCAGTAACATTGTGTCGTAATGAAACACAAACACTGGACATTGAGTACAACGCTACGGCAAACAACACTAATTTCCTAGTGACGTACCAACTTGTACTATGACGTCGACGGTCGATGTTCTTCCAAATAGTGCATTATGTTATGAAAGTGTTTTAGCCATTAATTCACGTATTGAATTAGAAATATTGTAATAAAAACTAATAGAAAAACTACTTTACAGTAATTTGTAAGATGAAATAAAAATTATTATAAAGCAGATTAGAGACAAGGTACTAATCATCGATACATCCTAAAAAACCCTATATAGATAAACCCATTTATACCAACGAGTTACTACTAGCATAAATGGCATAAAATTAACCGATGAATGCTTAAACCGACTAAACCCGGCACATTCATTATCATTATTAGACAATAATTAATTGATAAACACGTCTATCGGTTTCGGAACAATATACACGACTGACCAGTAATCCCCAAAGTGGTCCAGGTGGGCCCCCAGGGTTCCACACGAGACTCATCGGGCCTGACAAAAATGAGAACGAGATGACGAAAGGTCCATGAAAATTTATTTAGTTTGCAGTGAAAAACTAAAATGATGGCTTGATTTTTCTTATCAGAAAGCATAGGAAGATAATTTGTTCAGAAGCAAAGCGACTGTAACTTAAAATAATAGCAAGTTTCATGTAGGTATTAGTTTTGTAGGAATGGGGTGCTCCAAGGGGTCCACCGTAGCCACCTAAATTATGAAAGTGGTCCACGAATCAAATGAGTTTGGAAACCTCTGTTATACACAATATACACCACAAATTAAACACACTGTGTGCATTGGCCCAAGAACATAACATTTGTTCACATGTTTGGCTTTAGTTAATATTGTTATGCATTACATACACAGTAATGAGTTCTGTTCAGTGAACATTGAAAATCATATCTGTGAAATATAATTGACGAGCAATGAATTACCTCATTTCAAGTTATTTCACCTTATTAATATTAACTAAGCTATGTATGTTTTCTTGCACAAATAAAGGTTTTTTTTCTTTCTTTCTGTTAGCTTAGTCACAAAGTTACTGCCTTATTTACGTCATTTAAACCTCTTTATACTCACTATGGTAGTACATGGAGGAATTGCTTCACAATATCTGTGTTGCTAGGACGAATACTCAAGCAGGCCTCATCCCTATTTTCATTTCTGTCGGAATTTTCCAACTCACAGAGAACAGGACTAAATACCACCTACGGTGAAGATTTATAAATAAATTAGTATTTTCAGACCTATTAAAACAGACCTAGAAGAGGCAAGCGTTATTTCGGCATTTACTGAACATTCTCGGAGAAGCACGCCCCTATATTAATTATTATGTTATCTATACACGAGAACCATTCATTTTACTTTTTAAAATTAGTATTTGGGTGAATTTCAACAAATGACCATTTTTTAATCATATCGGTGAACTTTTTTATTTATACACATTTTATATACTTTTCAGGTTGTATGTATTCTTTAGGATACAAAATGTTCCCAAAAATATCATTAACGTATCGTTTAGGACTAAGGAGAAAATTCAGTTTGAATTCTGGTTTCCACCGATATGATAAACCGGCACCGATTTTTATTTCTGTGCACCGATATGATAAGCTTAACCACCGAAATGACATACTATTCCAGCGATATGATAATATTATATTTATAATATTATATTTATGTATTTATTTTGATCAAGAATAGAGTACATAAAATTAAAATATTTTTAAAATGTTTTACAATATTTGAGTGGATTTCAACAACTTGCATTTTTATACAATTTTGGTGGAAATTTTTGTTTCCACCAAAATTGAAGATTAGGTGTTTACGGGTAACTGGTACAACAACCACCACCTAGACGAGTTAGCTTATGACAGAATGAAGTGGATAGCGTATTTTTAATGCTTCAAGAATCAATGGTATTTTGTAAAAATAATGTTTTACACACCCTCTTACCCACCGAAATTTGACGACTGGTATTTGCGAGAAAAATAATCATTAAAAGAAACTACGTGCACTAAAGTTACATCACATTAACTTAACTATAAACAAACCAAAACTCTACCGATATTCAGAATAACAACATGATATTATTGCCACAAGTAGGAAAATTTAAGTACAACAAAATTGCATAAAATCAGGGGTTTTGTGATAAAACGGTTTTCTTTCATTTCTGGCTGGAAACTGGTACGACCCAGCCCACAGCCACCTCCTAAACGGGTTAGCGTGTGGTTGAATGAAGCAAATGGCGTATTTTTAATGCTTAAGGGATCAATGGTATTTTTTAGTAACAACGTTTCGTAAATCCCACCAAAATAAAATTGATATAATATTATGAAGAGTCAACTATACAGTGTGTAACAAAAACTAGTGATAATACTTAAGGGTGTGTACATGTTCCTTGTAGAGAGTTTACTGTGAAAGCAGCAGCTCTGAAAGACGAACATTTTTTTCACTTTTGTATGGGCAAGGGCCCGAGCGTCACGAGTTTCCCCATACAAAAGTGAAAAAAAAATTTGGTCTTTCAGCGCTGCTACTTTCACAGTGAACTCTCTACAAGGAACACGTACACACCCTAAAGTATTATCACTTGTTTTTGTTACACCCTGTATAAAATGACTACATGAAAATAAAAATCTAATCCAGTATCAAGTTTTCTGTTAATCGGTCTCTAGACCGATTATTGAGTAAAATAGTTCGGCGACAAGCCACTAAAATTGGAAATCGCCTATTTATGTTTATTTTCTTGGAAAATAATAATTATTTTTAAAAAATTAATATAGGCCCAAATTATAAGCGTTATGTTTTACTTTTAAAATCAAAAATGAAAACGATATCTTGAAAAAATAAGATAGTTTTCAGTCTTACCGCGCAAAAAAGCGGTTTGACAAATCCAGTTATTTGATGTAGGGATATAGAATAAATTTTTTTTCAAATTTATCATCGTTGTCTTTATTAAAATGAACTAGATGTGAAAAGAAAAATAAAGTAAAAACTTTAAATGACCCATACATCCTTACATCCATTCGTTTTTACTATCATGCGCATTTGTAATTTCTTTGTATACTTAACGAAATGCCACTAGATCAACCGATATGATAAAACAATTCACCGATATGGTAAAATTATCAACCGATATGATAAAGCAATCCACCGATGTGACAAAACTGTGCGTTGGTCATGATTCCAAACACCGATATTAGATTTAAGACACCGATTCGTTTTTTCTTATAATTTCGGTGTAAATTATCATATCGGTGGTTAAAATGACCACCGATTACACCGATATGAGAGCAGCGACGTGAGAAAAAACGCACTTTTTAGGAAATTATAAAAAATGTATTACATCTAAGATAAATTTGGTTACAGATAATGAAGCTACATCCATTAGAACCAAACAACAATTTTAAAACTATTAATTACATTAAAAAAATTCAATCACCGATATTATAAAATAATTGCCCGAGAGCATTTTAATGGCATACTTATATTGTTGGCACGAATATGCAGCGGTTTGATGCAAATCTGTCTTGACTGCGTGGAAGCACACACTAAGGAGTAAATTAAAATTGGGGTGGTGAGACTGTCCGACTCGTGGATGAAAAGTAATGCTCAAATTTCTTTTATCCAGCGATATGAGGAAAATTCTCAGGACAAGTACATTTGTGCCTCTAAGTAACTATAATCGTTAATTATATAATAAAATATGGTAAGTATATAATAATAGATTAACTAATATTCTACGAAATAATATAAGTTATACCCTTAAATTATTCATATTTTCTAGTATGTAAGCGTTTTTGTTTGTAAAAAAAGTAGAGGGACAGCACCGATTTGATAAAAATAGATCTTTAACGGCGGTTCCCAATATTTGATCTATCTCTGGTTTGACCCTACTAGAGATAGGAATAGCTCACATTAGACATAAAAATGTCAATTGTGAGCTATTCCTATCTCTAGTAGGGCAAAACCAGAGATAGATCAAATATTGGGAACGGCCGTAAGTTATTTATTTCTACCTTTGTAATAGTCCTAGGCATATTATATTTTTGCCACAATCCTATAGCTACCCATTGAATAGTAAAACAAATAATTTACAACAATACTCCCTTTTTTTAATAGTAATTTCAACGAAGACAAAAAAAAAGCCGTTTGGGAAATTCACCCATTTGTGTTATCGCAGAGCACTTAAGCCCAACTAAAACCATGCCAGGTTTTATCAAAATCCGTTATAAGTAGGTATTGAGTAAAAGAGAACATCCAATGAAAATATTTTAGTGTGCGTAGCTTGCTTCGGTACTTGCTACGGCAGTGCTACGCGTTCACCGTAGGAAGCGTAGCAAGCTACGAAGATCAGATTTTATTTTTTGTTTGTAAAATATAAGTTTGACAATTAATTATAATTTTTAATAAGCTTACCAAAATGACTATAAAATACATTGCCTCCAAAGTTATTGAGTCCATTTTAATTTTTAATATTTAAATATTTATTGTGAGAAATATCTTCATAATAATTAATAACAAATAATGCGATAATGCATAAGAAAAAAATTCTAAAAGTGACATTGTTGCTTAAAGTGAAAATTCGGTCAAAATTCTCTTTTTTTTAATAATGAGTAGAAGCACAGAAGTACAATAATATAATATTCTAGCATTAGGGTTCCGTACCCAAAGGGTAGAACCCTAATGCTAGAATATTATATTCTTCTTCGATGTCTGTCCGTCTACAGACGGACAGGTCCGTCTGTCCGTCTGTCTCCGGCTGTAACTCAAGAACAACTATAGCTAGAATTCTGAAATTTTCACAGATTGTGTATATTTGTTGCCGCTATAACAACAAATACTAAAAACAAATAAAATTAATATGGGGCTCACATACAACAAACGTGATTTTTTGGCCTTTTTTGCTCTATATCAATAATGGCAACAGGTAGGTACTTGATTTTTTCTCAAAGTCCTTAATTATATGTGTACTTTAATATTTTATAATAATATTAAAATAATATTGAAAATCAAGGGGGGCTCCCATACAAAAAACACAATTTTTGGCCTAATTTTCCTCTATAATGGTACGGAACTCTAGGTGTGCGAGTCCGACTCGCACTTGGCCAATTATTCTACGACTGCTGTATGTATTTTCCAAGTATTTTCATTGCAAAACCTATTTTTGGTAAGGAAATAATTAATTAGCCTTTTAATAAAACAATTTATTAACACAAAATTTGTTTAAAAAACAATAATAACAAAAAAACTATGAGGAATCACAAAAAATGGCAACGATATTATGTTGCTGCCGCAGCGCATAAGGGTTTCATATCTTACGGGCATGGGGGGAAATGTCATTGTGACCTCTTCAGGACTCACTGCTGTGGTGCTCGGAGTGACCTAAGAAAAAAAAATATATTGTCCAGGGATTCTCAAACTGTATGCGAGTACCCTGGGAAAGTAGCAAGGGGCGCCGCAAGTTTTCTATGGTCATACGAAACAAAAAGTAATACATTTTAAAACATTTTTTTTACTATTACAATGAAAACTGTAGATATTTTTAACTTCTTTCATGTACTTCTTTTTCAAATAAGAGGTACAGCAGGCGCCCTAATAAGATACAAAATACATAATATTATCTTATACTTATATAAAATTCTCGTGTCACAACTCACAATGTTAGTTACCGTACTCCTCCGAAACGGCTTTACTGATTTTTACCAAATTTTATATGCGTATTCACTATTCAGTAGGTCTGAGACTCGGCTACTGGCTCCTTTTTATAATAAGTGCATTTGTTGAATAAATAATAGTAAATTATTACAACTCGAGACTGACGGCGACCATTGTTTGTGCGACGGGATAGCGATGGACGTTGCCATGGCGGATTACTTTTTTAGTCTCTTCAATAAAATTCAATATGGGCGAAATACTTTATATGGCAAAACAACGTTTACCGGGACAGCTAGTAATTTATAATGGTGCGTTTTCCTTAAGTATACGAACCTCGCGTGTTGTATGAGTTGGTTTGTTTCTTTTTCGGAGAAGCTGAAAATATAAATCAGTCATGAATTTAATTATTACTTCTTATCACCTTTTAGATTCTAGAAGCTTATGGGCTAGAAGGAGGGGTTTATGAGTTTGAGTCTATGTATATTTTATGTGTCCACATTTTCGCATATTTCTCAAGATAAATAACTATTTCTAAAGTTTATCGCAACTGAGCTTAAGATGTACCATTTTAATAGTAACACAAATTTTTGGGAGGCTCACAGCACCTACATCAAAGTATCAAAAAACTAGACTACTTTACTTGCCGATTTCCTAGACTGATGCATGATATTGAGTGCGGCGAAGTGTTGTACGAAATTATCAACGACTAAGCGCGCCTTGCCCATCACTACATACATGGTGCGCAGATGTTCTACCACATCGGAAGGCTCCACAGTCTTCAGGAACTGACTCACCTGGCAACAGACTTGTAATTGTAACGTTAAAAGTTCAGAAATAGAACGGGTCACGCAGATCTCCCCCATAGATTTCTTCTTTCCTACATTAAATGCGGACTACAGCGAGAGGTGCTAAACTAAAACACTAATGATTGTTTTTAACAAAAGATTGCGTCAATTTTTTTAAATACCAAGACACTGCCATGGTCAATGGCACAGAAATAAATCAAGTTTTATTTCTGTGGTTAATGGTAACTGGTAAAGCCTTAGGTTTTTGTAAAATCAGTCCAGCAAACAGACGACAGATATTATGTTTTTGTACTTAACCTTATGGATTGAACACCATCCATTCTTCTCGACATTGTCAGGGTCGGTGACAGCTATCCACACCAGCGCCATGACCCTCGGGAAGGTGGTGTGGGGCTCCGTCCTCAGCACCTCTGGAGTCTTCACCAACGACACCAAGTCGGGTTCCGACTCGTAGGAGGACACTTCCACCAGTATCTTAGAGTTGACGAGCGTTCGGACTAACTGTTTAACCACGACGTTGTCATTGTCTAGTTTCCTTTAAAAATTGTTTTATTTAACAAAATATGAATAATTTTCTGTGAAATTTATCTTACAAGTTAGTAAAGGACTTTTTGTTAGGGACTTTTACATTGTTAAAACGAAATGTGCTTAACCTAAGAACTTGTATGTATCTAGTACAGGTTTTTGACAGAAGTTTATATTTTCAATAGCGCCGTTGATTACTTATTTAAATGCTTAACGTTAGCTAATCAAAAACGATAAAAGAATATATTATAATTTTCAATCAAAAAATCTAAGAAATCAGACATAAGTAACTCTGCTACTATATCAACTAACCTCAGCATCTCCAACATATACCGTCCGACCTTTCTCGGAGACGGTGCAGCATACTCGTGACACCTGGTCAGCGGAGCCTCCTCCACCATAGCTCCCTGACGCTCGTCCTCCGCCGCCAGCCAGTCCAGGGTCAAAGAGGATCTATACGCCGCCAGCCCAGAGAGAGTGGTACGTGTCACGTTGAAATGGAATATTGCGCTACACTGAAAGGAAAAATGCAGTGAGTAGACTTGAAAATTGGGGACAGCAATAAAAAACAATTAAAAACACAACATTTTAACCCCATCAACTACCAATCTCAAGCGGCACCCGGGTGCCGCATAACAATTGAGAAGCTATTGTGTCTGCGATTCCCACGATCGAGGTATTAACTTCAAAATATCTTGACCATAGACTTAATATAGCATTATAGGTTTATGATCTTGACAATGTTATAAGGTGATCGCACATTCATCAGCACCGCATTTTAGATTTCGTTTCGTTCGGTGCGGTGCGTACTGCGCGTGAATGACAAAATATTATAATACTAATTCGGCCTCTCCAAGTTGGCCTAGGTAAGGATAGATATACCAATACACGATAATATGTAGCACTTCCGTATAAAATGATTGGCTATGATCGACGTCAAATTTGCATGTTATAGAAAGCTTAAGATCATGGCAGCAATCATGGCTAGTATCAGGGTCCGATGTTTAGCCGCTCCGGGCAAAGATCATTTTAATTACCGCCCTTTTCATACAGAAAACCATTTAAGTCATGGGCTACACTCTGGGCAAGTGCCCCGTAGATCGCGCCCTGGCTATCATGGACCCAACGTGGAGAGGGGCATTCAAATAAAGTGACTTTACTTGTCGTAACTTTAAATTTGTTTATCTCTCCAAAGAAGTCCATTTGACCGATAACGTAATTCAAACAATTAAAAATCAATTACAAAATTCGCGAAGTTATCCGAAATTTCGTTAGTCGTTTGAAGTCCATCAAAATTATTGGCCTCCCTAAACTTTGCCTATTACTCGGCCTTTGTGAAGATAATTTTCTTAATAAACAAAGAATGCATTGCCAACATGGAGCGCTCCACGAGAATTATAACTGAACAAACTTTTTCAATTTGCCCTTCTTTAAGAAAACTGTAATGACTGTATAAACGAATTTGCGCGATATTTTAAACAATTTCAAAGGAGCAATACGCGACTCGGCGGAAGTGGCTTTCACAGACTTCGTATTAAAAGGAGTAATTATTATTCTCATAACAAGTAACCTGTTTAACCGAGATTAAAGCCTTGTTTAAATAAATAATTCATTGCAACCAGAAAAATATGATCGAACATTAGGCACTTCGAGACGTTTTCAATACTTTGTACAGTATAATAAACTCATACAATATAAAGTGAATAGCTATGCAGCTAGTTGCTGGCAACTAATCGTCTCATATTATTAAAATCTAGATCCTGTCTACTCTACTCAGGCAAGATTTCATGCTAGTCTATTATTTTTTCAACCTACCGCCATTTCATAACGTGTCCTAGGCGTAAAATATACCTAGGGCTAGGTTAAAATCACACGAGATAACTAACCCTAGCAAAATAACTATTATCTTATCATTAGAGACGTGCCTCGCCGTGTTTATCATGTTCGCTGGCAGACATTTTCATAAACAAGTGTGCCTTGCATAAAGTTAATTTAAATAAATTACCTCTAGCTCCTCCTATTATAAAACGCAATTTACATCTTATCTTATAATTAGGACGGCATATATGACCTATTTTACCGACTGTGCTATGCAAGAGACGGCTTTTTGTTCCTAGGACGTAATGGGTAGGTAATCTTTATCCGTTCGTGTAAAACTTTTAATTTTCCAAAGTTTCCTTTTATTTCCGCATGACCAAGACGACAATTTAAAATATTTCGCGAGTGGAAAATTTATTCAGCGCGGAGTTTTACAAAATTATACCTGATGTTATTCATCGCGCCGAGTAAAATACTGCCGGCTCGAAATACTTTATTACACACATAAATTTCGCCCCTACGTCTTATTTTTGCCGCGCCTCTTTGAATTTTAATTAAACTGGCAACACATGCCAGCCATCCATCTGCTGCAAGACAATATTACGCTTGTTTATCAAAGCCTAGTAGGGCGATAAACTTTTTTCGGTATAGATTGTCCCGGAGGTAAAGTGCCTTTTAGTCTGCCAGACGCTGTAGGTTGAAAAAGCCAAAGACAAATAAGATTTTCATTAACAAGTTACAAGAGGCAGTTTATTATCGCCCTCGAATTTCGGTTCAGCTCTTCTAACCAACTTACTAATTAGGTAGCTATTATAGAACGCTAAACCGTTATTTACAGCTCATCGCACTCTGACATCCACGTGTTGCCTGAATCTGCCACACGCCGCGCCACTAGAGATATCCAAGAGGCCTATACAGTTTCGTGAAAACAACCATTAAAATTTCACGCGGTATAAATTACATAAAGAATTTTGGGTTATATCGAATCTTAAAAAAAATTACATGGGACAGAAGAGAGATTAAATATATTTTTTTAATGAAATAAGGTGGCAAACGAGCAAACGGGTCACCTGATGGAAAGCAACTACCGTCGCCCATGGACACTCGCAACATCAGAAGAGCTGCATGATGATGCAGAGGGAATTATACGCTCTCTTCTTGAAGGTTTGCAAAGTTACGCGAGAAACGCACGGTGGAAGACTGCCACTCATCAAGGTGATGAGGATGGTATATTTTTCGCGTGGAACGATGGCGAAAAGATGCAGGTGGTATGATTCCGAACAATTGCTCAGAGCTCTCCCCGTGATACAACTGATAGAGGATGCAGATTGAAGCTACATCTCAGCGTTATTCCAAGGGGTCCAAGCTGTTTGAAACACTATGGCAGTCAACAATTCGAGTGGCCCTTTGTTGGATACGATCCAGAGGCTGGAGCAGTTGATATTTTGGCGCCCCTGCCCAGAGATGAGAACAATATTCCATATGAGGCCGAACCTGCGCCTTGTAGAGTTGTAGGCGATGGTCCGGAGTGAAGTACTGTCTGGCTCTATTCAGAACACCAAGCTTCTTCGAGGCTAACTTGGCCTTACCCTCTAGAGTCTAGATGATATCGAAACTGGACTTCGCTTGATATGTTAACGCCAAGTACTTATATTTCAATGCTATGGGAGATGGTCAAAGATGTGCCCTCAAAACGAGGATATAATACGACCATTGGTGACTTTTTAGTGGTGAATGCGCAGACTTGTGTCTTGGCGGGGTTGAATTGGACTAAGTTACGTCTACCCCATTCAGAGACTTTCTCCAATGAATTCTCTATTTTAGAAGTTTGAGAGTGATTCCCATTTAAAGGGTGGGAATTTATGGGCATGCATGATGCATCACACCTCTTAAACATCACTGTGTATTTCTTGAGTAAAGAGTGGGTAATTGTGGTGGGTAAAAAACATTACCCTCCTTCCTACTGAAGTAGGACTTGTTTCATTTTACGCTATGATTTATGAATGCGACTGTTATCCAACTGTTATCTAATTAAATATTAATATTATACATGTCAATAACAATACATACCTCCATTACGAATATTAAGACTATAAAGCGTATTAGCATTGTAATTTAAAATGAAAATTTGCTAACATTATAACAGAGAATGTAACCAAAAATGCATAGCAAAATAATCAGTAAGTACCTATATGATTTTTCTCTATGAAAATAAATTGCGTTCTACGTTGGTTCTACGGATATGTTTACAACATAGAGCATAGAGCTTTACATAGAGTTTGACAAGAGTTTTGAAGTATATAATATCTTCTTCTTCATACAAGAAATAACAATAAGAATATACACAGATGATACACAGCGTCGTAACGGGGATTCTACTTTTTGCCCATAAAGTTAATATACCTAATAGCGGAATATATTAACTTTGTTTTTGCCACACGTGTCGGGGCTTGATTTGCCCCAAGAATCGTCTTGTTAATGCACTTGTCTGTCAGATTTTTTGTGAAAGACAAGACGTGTAAATAATAAATTCTGGTTCTAGCATCATCAGTCTTGATCAACACGCATTGCCGACAAATTCTTCCAAATACGTGTCAGTCTGTGTAGATCTTTGCATTGAGCTTCATTTAAAAATGCAAGAGGGAAAAAGAACGTCGCACAGAGTTGAGCGAGACCGCACCGACACTACGCGACGCGACATTTAACGCTATTTAAAGAACTAACGTTTGACACGTCACGTCGTGTCGCGTACGATATTTTTCACTCTTGCATTCATAGACAAATATAATTTGCATTTTTAAATGAAATCAGCCGTTAGTTTCTGTGTATACAGAGGACATAGCCTAAAGTAGCAGCTCTGGATTTATAAATAGGCCGTATAGGCCGCGGTCTAAGGGAGCGGCAAATTTCGTACATGGGGCAGCAGAAAAAAAGTGGCGTACACTCAAAAAATATAAAGCCGACACTGTAAACTTGGTATTGATTGACAGAGACTAAGATTCACTCGGCGTAACTGGGCGGGAGCGGTCATTGACTCCCTGTCAAAAACTTGTAATCTATTACATATAAATAAAATTGGAGTGTCTGTTTGTAATATTAAAATAACCGTTTTTTACTACATACATATGAATATTTAGAGGTTACTTGCACTAAAATAACAATTTTTAGAATTTTTGTCTGTCTGTATGTCTGTCTGTTTGTTCCGGCTAATCTCCGAAATGGCTGGACCGATTTTGACGGGACTTTTATTGGCAGATAGCAGATAAGGAGTAACTTAGGCTACTTTTTAACCGACTTCCAAAAAGGAGGAGGATATTTTTTTTTACCTATGTATTTTACATTTGGTTGACGCGGACGAAGTCGCGGGTAACAGCTAGTTTTCTACATAAACCGCGATTGACAATAAGGTGTCAGATGTTGTCAATCGCGGCTTTGTTACATAGAAAATGACAAGTTTTTGACAGGAAGTCAATGACCGCTACCGCCCAGTTACGCCGAGTAAACCTTAGTTGGTATTGATAAATATGGATATATTATTATGGACGTATTTGTTTGGTAGAGCAGTGATGGCCGCCGATTGATTTTTAAATTATATGTTACTTTATACTTACCTATAATATGATTGTTATACCTACATATATATTATATATGATAAACAACAGGTTTCAACAAAAAACTTGTTAATTTAAAAATATATTTTATTATAAAATATATAACACTTATAATAATTACAAAATACATTACACTAGTATTTTGATGAAAATTCACCGACAGTAAAAATCTCAACTTGATCTTAGTTTCCCTGCGTTGTATAAACTGTTTACAAAAATATAAATTAAAAAATATTAAATATACAAATAAAATTTAACAATATTTTATATTACAGATTACAGGTCTTACAGGCGACGGTCAGACTTTTTATGATGCGTATGCAGTGCGACGTCACGCCCCGCCGCGCGCGCATTCACAGACACTACACAAGCGTAATATGTGAATGTGTTGATCGTGCCAGCTTTATCAATTATCAGTGTTATTAGCTGCTTTTTAGGGTTCCGTACCCAAAGGGTCAAAACGGGATCCTATTACTGAGACTTCGATGTCTGTCTGTCTGTCTGTCTCCAGGCTGTATCTCAAGAACCGCTATAGCTAGACTTCTGTCACAGATTGTGAATTCCTGTTGCCGCTATAACAACAAATACTAAAAACATAATAAAATTAATATTTAAGGGGGCTCACATACAACAAACGTGATTTTTTTTACTTTCTTTGCTCGATAATAATAATGGCAACAGGTAGGGACATGAAATTTTCACAAAGTCCTTAATTATGTATAGTACTTTAATAATTAATAATAATATTAGAATAAAATAAAAATTTAAGGGGGGCTACAAAAAACACAATTTTTGGCCTAATTTTGTTCTATAACGGCACGGAACCCTTCGTGCGCGAGGCCAACTCGCAATAGGCCGATAATTTAATAAAAATATATTGTAGTGTCAAACTTACACATAAGTTGCATTTTATTTTATAAAAAAATATTAACAAACGTTAATTTCATAAAGTATTGTGATATATTTATATATTTAAAAAAGATTGAACACTTCACTTCTTAAAATTAAGTTTATTTACATAGAATTTGTTGCACTCTGACATTGTATAAGTTATCAAAAGTATACTTTACATAAATCCTTTGCTTTTGGTCGTTATATATTGTATTTACATCGTTACTACAATATTACTATAAAATATAGTTTATTAAGTATTTCTTTGTACTGAACATAGCAGTCACAGGAAAGGGATAGTTAGAATCTAGGTCTAATCTAAGAGGATAAAGTGCTAGTACTTTACTAGAAGACTGGATTCGCATTGCGGCAGTGTAGTTGTAAGACGAACTTTATCTAATAAATACTCTTTTTAAGAAGGCGACTTAGTCCAAAATTGTCGATTTTATAAATCATTTTTGTACTTGATAATAAGCCCCGAATTGTTTAATTTTCTAAACACAGATACTACATTATATTTCCGAGAATTCGATCTGAGCGAAAACACGATATCGTAAAATTTTCTCGATAGAAAAAAAACACAAACATGCATCTAACTTTGACGATTTTTTTCATATATTGCCAAAACCATGCATTAAACTGAGTTAATATTTTTACACATCTAATAAAATTCTATCACCGAGGGTTCGACCTAGCGGATTCTAATTCAAAAACTGGGAATCTAATTCAAAAGTAGTCTTACCGTGTTCTCGTAATTTATACGGATAATAATGAAGGCATACCGTAGAAACACACTTCATAAGATACAATCTATATTTACAAATAATTATTTTCTCGGCTGCAAAGATTTGAATGTAATTTAGTGTTTAACTTTAAGAGGTTTTAGGAAACCATAATCGTTTTTCCAGTTTTAGTAGTAATACTCTCAACTCTTAGCAAAACCCGGGTATTGAATCTATATACAGTGTGTAACAAAAATAAGTGATAATACTTAAGGGTGTGTACGTATTTCTTGTAGAGAGTTCACTGTGAAATTAGCAGCTCTGAAAGACGAAAATTTTTTTTCACTTTTGTATGGGCAAGGGCCCGAGCGTCACGAGTTTCTCCATACAAAAGTAAAAAAAAAATTTGGTCTTTCAGCGCTGCTACTTTCACAGTGAACTCTCTACAAGGAACACATACACACACTAAAGTATTATCACTTGTTTTTGTTACACCCTGTATATATATAAAAATGGATTTTCAATTGTGTTAGTAACGCTGAAACTCGAAAACGGCTGAACGGATTGGGCTAATTTTAGTCTTAAAATATTCGTAGAAGTCCAGGGAAGGTTTTGAAGTTCACCGGGACAGCTAGTAAAATATAAATTAGATTCCTGATTAGTACATAATATTATGTAAATGTTAATTTGTTTCTACCGACATTTACATGCCGTTGTAAGCGGGACCGCCGCCTCCCTCCGGGACCACCCAGTTGATATTTTGTGAGGGATCCTTGATATCACAAGTCTTACCTGAAAATAAAAATTAGTTAATGTTATTTGTATTACAATAATTATAGGAGCAATTATCAGATAGATAGTAATATAATATACTTACAGTGTATACAATTTTGTGCGTTAATTTGTAGCCTCTGACCGTCTCCGGTTTCCATCGGGACATACTCGTACACTCCTGAAATTGAGAAAGATAGAATTATCAATTACTGATAACTAATTCATATATAATATTGAGAATCCATCTCGTGGTATGGCTAAGCGGCAAAGACATAAATATAGCTCTTTTAGTTTCGTAGAAAAGTGTCTGTGACATACGGACGGACGGACGGGCAGACAGACAGACAGACAGACAGACATGACGAATCTATAAGGGTTCCGTTTTTTGCCATTTGGCTACGGAACCCTAAAACTTGACACACAAACTGCAAGCATTTTCATGCTTCTTATTTCCAACTTTTGTGAAATTATCTTGTTTTCCAACATAAGCGATACCACTTTTTTTATGACAAACTTTTAAATACTAATCGTATTATGATTTATGCGCCAATCATTAGCAATCTGATACTCTTTTGTAGGTGCCGATATACACAATATTATTATTTTCAATATAATATAATGACTCTGAATACAGGTTAGTGATATTACCTGCGGGGCAGAACCGCGCCTCAGGTCCGTCGAACTCGGCCAGGTTGCGCTTGACGGGCACGCTGTCGTCGCGCAGCGTCAGGTGGGGAGGTTGGTCCGACTCGTGGTTCGTACCTGAAATATCATTCATATCACGTTAAAACCAACATGCTAATCTTAATTTTTCCATAGAAATTTACATGCGATGTATGAAGTTAAAGATATAATATTGATAGCTAAATATACCTCTTCCTTTTCTAGAAAAACTTACACCAGTTTAAATCAATTAGAAACTCGGTCATACCGTAATTTGTTAAACACCTGCAAACTAACTGATCTGTATGGGGGCATGTGCTATCGCTATGGGCTATCATCTATTTGTCCTCTTATGCGTATCATTCTAAAACCTATGCTGCCTTATACTGTTATGTTTAACAGTAGCTAGCACTTAATAATCGCTACACAGTATTATTATAATTATTCAGCTCATAATATTTTCTTCAAGATACACTATATAGCAAAGTTTTTACCTGTCAACGCCACAGACGACAGCAAGTCGAAGGTGATGACACCGTCAGGCTTGGGGTACTCGATCGGCTGGCACTCTTTCGCCGGCTTCAACTTTGAGTGGTCCGCACCTGAAATTTTTTTTTTATGAAGTAAGGGGGCAAACGAGCAAACGGGTCACCTGATGGAAAGCAACTTCCGTCGCCCATGGACACTCACAGCATCAGAGGAGTTGCCGGCCTTTTAAGAGGGAATAAGGTAATAGGGGAGGGTAGGGAAGGGAAGGGAATAGGATAGGGGATTGGGCCTCCGGTAAACTCACTCACTCGGCGAAACACAGCGCAAGCGCTGTTTCACGCCGGTTTTCTGTGAGAACGTGGTATTTCTCCGGTCGAGCCGGCCCATTCGTGCCGAAGCATGGCTCTCCCACTTATTAAATTTCGCCCTAAGGATCAATTAACAGGATACAGGACCTGTTTTAATATGCATCAATTATTGTTATTATCAATAAAATTATAGCCATTAAACTTGAACTTTATTTACCACACAAGATACACGTTTCATTGTAAGAGTTTGAATTTTAAACTGGCGCTACGTTTTAATTAAGTCGTAAACAGGGCTAAAATAATAAATCTTATTTTTTAATACTTTGATCTATTCTTGATTCCGATTATTTTTATATAATTCGGCCAAATGAATCTGCCATTGTATTTATAAATTGCGCGGACAAAACACTAAAATTGGTAGCATAACAGAAAGAGCTTTGGAGATAAAACTAAGTCTATACCTAGGACCCAAATATTGGCCGGTAAAAAAAACTATTAAAAAAATATAACTGTCATAGTGTACCTCCATGACTGAGCGTCCAGGGCTCCATGCCACGGACGGCGGTGGAGAAAGCGGAGTAGGCGATGCCGCCGTACAGACCGAGAGACGTGTGGAACGATGGACGGCAGTTACGCACTTGCTGAAAATTTAATTAAATATATTTTATTTTCGAATTGGTAACAAAGTTTGTCTTTCTGAAAGTCTACAATAACTACCACTGTAAAAATACAGAATAATATACTAACAGAGAAATTAATTCATAGCACACAACGATCACTCGGCAAAAAAGGAAGAGGAAAGCATAGTATTCGTCATTCTCTTTTACTGTACTCAGCGTTGCCAGACGTCCCGAATTTGGCGGGACGTCCCGATTTTTTCATCAAAATTAATGTCCCGCGCGGGACAGGCTCAGTCCCGCTTTTCGGAGAAAGCCTGAACGTACGTGCAGCGTGCTGAGAAAGAAAGGTGCGTACTGCGTAATGAAGATAAGAGTGTGGGAGGTAGAGGGGTGGATTTTCTTTGGCTACTTTAGCTATCTATTGTCACGTAAACGTTATTTTAACACAAATCAAAAGATAAAGATTAAAAAAACTTTTGATTTTATACCTTTTTTACTTTGTCCCGCTTTTAACTGAAGAATCCCGCTTTTTCACTCAAAAAGTTCCAAAGTCCCGACTTGGCACAAAAAAATCTGGCAACGCTGACTGTACTTGTGTCTTATGTACTTTTAATTTTCATAATACTATAGTAGCGTTACATATTGTTAAACCTTTACATTAAATAATTACTATGGGATTTACGTCTTGTAAAACCATAATGTTGACCGACAAGCTTTTAGTGTTACCTTTAATTCCTTGTACACATATGAGCTCTTCAGTTTGTCCTCGTACAGAGTGGGCGTTACTCCCTTCTCGTGAGTCGCCTCGCCCGATATAATGAGCTCCATTGCCGCTTCCGCAGCGAGCATACCTGGAAACAGTAATTCAATATTTAAATCGACTCTGTTATGATAATGAGGCGTTTGGTTAACCCATCAATCCCCAAACGACAGGCGGCTGCCGCATAACAATTGAAAATCTATTGCGTCTGCGATAGTACTGACCACTCTTCATGGCGTTGTGCGTTCCCTTGATGCGCGGCACGTTGAGGTACCCCGCGGTGTCTCCGGCCAGCACTCCGCCGGGGAACACCGGCACCGGCAGACACTGCCATCCCCCCTCCACCAGAGCACGAGCACCGTACGCCACGCGACTGCCACCTGGAATACACGTCAATAACAAATTAAAAAAAAAATACGTATGACACTCGGGCACTGCCGCGGTTAAGGTCTTGCATAGTAGCTTTTATAAACTTATGCAATTATCTCTAGTCTAGTCATCGCACCCACACAAACACCGCGCCACGCTGAAAGGCTACGCAGCACTGCTGTACAGGTCAGGGGGGGTGGATTAGGTTAAGAGCGTTTACGTCGTACGCATAATTTCAAGTTTCAGGTAATTCAGTGCACTTTTATTCACACAGAAGCTAGTGCGACTGTGTGCGTGAGTTGGTTCATTATTGTCAAATCAAAAGATTTTGATCCGTGCGGTATGCGGATGCAATGTCGATGCGAGTCGATTTATTATTATTGATTATGATTTACCATTACATTTTAGCATACTATTACTACCATGGACTTAATATATACTGTCGTATAGACCATCTGACAACCCGAAAATGCGTGACCATTTTCGATCTGTCAATGTGTGCGTGTGCTAGTGATGTATATTTTACTATCGATAGTATAGTATTTTGCTATCGATAGTATAGTCCGTTCGAGTTATTTTACCTGAGTTTCTATAAGAAATAAATAATATGCAGCTTTGACAGATTTTATATTTCAAATTAGGTATCATAAATTTTAATTGCCAAAAAAAGGTGACGACTGAAAAGTAGATACACATTTTCGTTTGGAATGATTTTTCTATCGTCGGATATGTTATGACATGAGGTTCTTATAGGGGTAAATAATATACACATAACACATTATAAAGTTACTTATTTATTACTCAGGTAAAATCTATCTGGTAAATCAGCCCTTACATTGAAAGTAAACGTTGAAAGTAAACAACACACATAGTATATTATATTTTATTTTTAAATTAAATACATATCATAAAATATCATAATATATTTTTTTACAATTATTTTTAACCGACTTCCAAAAAGGAGGAGGTTAGACGTTCGGCTGTGGATATATTTTTTATGTATGTTCAACGAATACTCCGCCGTTTGTGAACCGATTTTCAAAATTTTTCTTTTGTTGTACATTGTATTGTTCCGAGTAGGTACCATGTTCACAAAAGTGGTGGTCTGGTGATGGAAACCATAAGAAATCGAAGTGACTCCTTGATATTCAAATGGGAACATATGGTTATTTTGAATTTATATGTTGTATTTGACAACATTTTTTTGTAAACATTTTTTTAAGCTTTTTGCATTAAATATCAATATAATTAATAATAAGGTTTTAAAATACATTAAAAAAATCAAAAATTATTTTTTTCTGAAATAATCAATTACGGGACCAGACTGATGTGTCGTGAACCATTCATAAATAGTAAGCGACAGCCAGACTTTTGTCATTTAATAAAAGCTGAAAGTTTGCCTGTTTCTGACCTCTACAGAGGTAAGAATGACCAGCAACTATGGAGTTTCGGTCGCGACTCGCGGTTACTTAAGGAGGTATCCAGTTATGAAGGTCCTTCGAGAAAGAGTAAAGCTCAATATCATAATTTGTATTCTTCGCAGTTAGTTGAGGAATCTCGTCTTCCAGTGCTGGACATCTTTGACAGTTGTTTCCCACTGCCAGACACCCTCATGGCTCAAAGTCTAATACTTTAAGAAGGTTTAAGGGTGCCTGGCAGTGGGAAACAACTGTTAATTATTATTTTTAACTAAAAATTCAAACCAACTTCCAAAGTAAAAACAATAATAACATCTATATTATATGAACTAAAAAGTATTAAATAATTTTTCCTATCTAATAGTGCCTTTTTCCGAATTCGGCTAAAAAACCACTATTTCTGTACTCAATCTTCATCATTTTGAAGTCGGTACCAGATAGCTGAATCTTCAGTCTGCCAGAATATTTGAAACTTTTGGAACTGGCACCGACTTCAAAATTATGAAGATTGAGTACAGAAAGTTGATTTTTAGCCGAATTCGGAAAAAGATGCCAGCCCCATCGTATCTATAGGTATGATTAACAATTAATTAAATATCCTATACAAACACACTGCCGCATCGCTTGCAGGTGAGGATATTATGCTTACATACCAACATAAATCAGTAATACTAACCTTAAATTTATCAATTAACTCCTTCCTTTCATCCGCAGTCCGCACCTTTCACACATCTCTTTTTAGTTACTTACCTAGTAAACCATCGCGTACGGTACTATACTTACGTAGAATAACACACCTGCATATTATTCTACGTATCTTATTAGTTATTACAATTTGTTAACAGTCACACATACAAAATATTATATCAGCTGCAGATAATTTTAAACAATACCACAGAATAGATAATAGTACAAGTACATTTAAAAATATTATTGAAGCAACTTACTTCTCAGAAGTAATGTCAAATGTGTGCCTTACGCTCTGGAGTTAAGGTTGAATTTGTTATGTTAATTTTTTGTGACATTGGTGACCCTGTCGTGGTAATGATGATGATGATGATGAATGTAATTTGCATAGTAGCATATGCTTTCAGTTCTTAAAACAACGCCTAAACCCCCAAACTTGTATCTATAAGGAATCCTGAGTTCTCTTAGTATCTTTGGAACCATAGTATACCTCGGTGCAAAATCTTGCGTTTTGATAGCATATGCTTAGGATGCTTCCCATAAAACCAAAATCACCATATGTTTCCATATAAATTTCGAGGAGTTTCCTCGATTACTCATGGTTCCCATCATCAGGTCACCACGTTTGTGAAAATGGGACCAAATTGAAGTGAAACCTCATACAACAAAACAAAAATTTCAAAAATCGGTCCACAAACGGCGGAGTAATCGTTGAACACACAGCCGAACATATAACCTTCTCCTTTTTGGAAGTCGGTTAAAAATGTCCGGCACTGGAAGAAGTGATTGCTACACTTACTGTAAATAATATAAGCTATGAAATTCAGCTTTACTCTTTCTCGAAGGTCAGGTAGACCATCAGAACTGGATACCTCCTTAAGTAATTGCGACCAAAACTCCATAGTTGTTGGTCGTTCTTTTCTCTGTAGAGGTCACAAACAGGCAAACTTTCAGCTTTTCTAATAGCTTTCAGTTTTGCAGATAGATATGATTTAGGCATGAAACTAGCACATATTATTCTATTAACTGTACTTAACTTCGGAAGTCGGTCAAAAATACTGCTATTCAAATACAATTCAAGGTACCTTTTCTGCGTGTTGGTTTTCACATTCATCTTTTTCTGTTATTGTTTCTTCAGTTGATTTACTTTTATATTGCCTGAAATACAAACAGAAAGCACACAAAACATGTTATTTGTAAGTAAGTAATTAAATGAAAAAATATGTTGAAGTAAGGATAACATTGATAATTATAGCAACCTTTTAGCCTCTCTTGCCTTTTCCAAACTTTCCAAATTTTCTACATCTTTGCGTTTTCTTTTCTTTGCTAAAAACATCTTCATTTTGTTTCCCATTAGTTCTGTAATGTAATGTTTTTTAATAGTAAAATTATTTTCCGCCATAAAAAATACATACATAAAATATAATATATTACTTACCAACAAAATAAAATATTTTTCTTACCAAAGAACCAAGATTTTTCGATCGCGCTATAAATGTTCACTACTCAGGTATGCGCGACAAGGGCCAACAAGGGTCATGCGCAGCACGGAGCGATACGTCCTTCCTTCAGCAAGCCTCGCGGCGGACTAATTTGAATTGCTTTGCGCGCAGCGATTTATAGTAGTTTTAAAATATTTGTAGAAAAAAAATGACAAAATATTTGTTGATTAAAGAGTTCTTTTATCATATGAAGCTATTATTATATTGAAATAAGTAAGCTAAATAGGTAAAAATAAGGTTTTAAATTCTTGATATTTCTCATTCTTTGAATTGAAATTTCTTATAGTTAAATACCAAAATGAAATATTTTTTTCTGCTAACTATTTGCTTAAGGATCTTGTCAATATGTTATAATATTTTTTTTTCTAATTAGATCTGTCGCTGGTTTCGTAAATTAAAAGCTTCGAAACTGATACTAAAACGGAATTTAAGAAAACCTCTGTTAAGGTATCGAGATTTAATGTACAAAAGCTCTAAAAATCGTTAAAAATCGTTTTTTTTCTATGCTAACTATAAGGACAGTGAAATTTCCTATAAAAATAAGTAATCAACATTTTTATAAAGGTAAGTGGTTGGTGACTTATTCAAGTTTGAAAAGTACAATTTTAAGCCAAATTTATACGTGGGAGAGCCATGCTTCGGTACAAATGGGCCGGCTCGACCGGAGAAATACCACGTTCTCACAGAAAACCGGCGTGAAACAGCGCTTGCGCTGTGTTTCGCCAAGTTCCTCCGGTTAACTCACTCAGAGTTAACCGGAGGCCCAATCCCCTAACCCCTACCCTATTCCCTTCCCTACCCTAAACTATTCCATTCCCTTCCCTTCTCTACCCTCCCCTATTACCCTATTCCCTCTTAAAAGGCCGGCAACGCACTTGCAGCTCTTCTGATGCTGCGAGTGTCCATGGGCGACGGAAGTTGCTTTCCATCAGGTGACCCGTTTGCTCGTTTATTTCATAAAAATAAAAAATAAAAATAAAAAAAATTAAGCGTGAACGGCGTAAACGCTCTTAAGGGGGTTTAGGTTTTTTCAAATTGAGAAACCTCCTTCGTTTTTGTAGTTGGTTAAATACAGTGTCGCTTCAGTGCCGATATGTTATTAATCATTAATCATGTTACCCAAATATGGTACATAGATATTATGTATAAACTTAATTATTTTTGCGAATGCTAATTAAGCCAACACTACTCCATTATGAAATCAAAATTATTCACTCGTAATTGAAAGTTTAAATCTCAAGGATATGATAATTTACGTGATACAACACATTACACAGTTAATAGTTATTAGTTAATATTTTACTTTATTCATTTACTTTCATAATGTGAAATAAATAATAATACATTATTAAACGGAAAAATGTAGGTAGAAGAACTGGCTTAGTAACTGTGTAACGTGTGATGACGACGCCTCCGTGGTCTAGTGGTATAGAGCGCGGCTCTTGACTCGGAGGTCGAGGGTTCGATCCCGCGTTGGAAACTTGTTACTTCCAAGTTTGGTTAGGACAATGCAGGCTGATCACCTGATTGTCTGACAAGTAAAATGATCCATGCGTCGGATGGGCATGTAAAAAGTCGGTCCTGCGCCTGATCTCTCGCCGGTCGTGTCGGTCTTCCGTCCCACTGGGTTATGAGAGTAAAGGAATAGAGAGTGCTCTTGTGTACTGCGCACACACTTGGGCACTATAAAATTACTCCTGCGTAGCTGGCCTAGTATCAATGAAACCGGCCACCGTCACCGAAATCGGTGTGGGAGCTATTATTATTATTAACGTGTGATGAGGTTACAAATATTGAGGGCAAATATTTTCAAGTTCAACACTTTAGAATCGCGATCCTTCTTTAATCCTATTGCGATTACATTTTAATACTAATTTATTTGAGGTTATGAGTTTGTACCTTCAAACAATGGTTTGATGTAGGGGTGTGTCTTGAATTTCTGGAATTCTTTGAAAGGGCTGAGGTAGGGATTAGCATAGTCGAGTCCAACGACGAAGCCCGCCGCTACTAAGGGCGCTTCGCCCTCTTCCACCTTGAGATGATAGATGAAGGAACCTCCATATGTATTCTTGTCTAAGGGCCAGCCACACGTGTGCTCTACCAAGCCAGGTTTGTGATTCTGAAAATATTATAAACAAAGATACAATATAATATTAAATTAACAAAAGATATTAAATATTCTTATAGAATATTATTTAATCACTACGAAATAATAAAGAATAAAAAAAGAGAGAAAGAATGAATTAATATAAACAGAATCAAAAAGAAATCAGAAAAAAATATAACGGATTTTAGGTAGAATTTTGTAATAGTAATACTTACTTCAGGTTTAACTTCCCAAAGCTCCTTAAGACCAATGCCGTAGGACTGTGGTTCGCTTTTTTCACGTAAGTTGTACTTTTTTGACACCATTTTCGTTAAATGTCCATGGCAACCTAAGGACGAAATAGACTATTTAAATAAAAATTCTTTCCGCGCCAAAAACTACTATTGTATAAACAGTTTTTAATCAAATATTTTACACTTAAATCTGTCCACAACAATGGCAACATACCCTCGGCAAAAATTGTGATTTTCGAGTGGAACTCCATTCCTCTTTCAAACATGTCCTTGGGGCTGCCATCTTTGGCGATTCCCACATCACCAGTAGCCACGCCTTTCAGTGATCCATCATCTCGATACAGGAGGTCTGCTCCTGCACACCCTGGCCACACCTGAAATAAGTTTTTTTACGAACATTGTATCATTTTTTTACAAGAGGACAAACAGGACTTTTGAAATTCTAAAGGTTTCTCAGAAATTCTCAGGTTACTGTGAAGTCTGATTACTTTGTAACATTAAGGCCCTCTTGGCCAGTTGCTTAAAAATATTATGTACTATTTGTATGCACAAATGTGCCTAAATTGTACTGTTAAATGTAATTAGAGTAACTAATTCATGATACTATAATGATGATTTAATTATGGTTGACATAATTAAATCACCAATAATAATCATCAATATTCAAAATCAACATTGACATCACCTAACCAAATAACATTGATCTACCATCAGCTGTTTATGAATAAATTTTTCTCATGATTTACCATTTTATGTACATATTCTATTTACCTCTGCTCCAGCAGCCTCCGCCTGTTCACCTAACCACTTCACCAAGTGTCCCAATCTCACTACATAGTTTCCATGATTGTAGTTTGGCAAACCTAAAATGACCAAGTTACTTTAACTCAATTCAAATAATTTTTTGTATAATGTTGTAAAATATTAAAACATATCAGTTGATGTATAATTTTAAGTTTAAACACAAGCTTATTTACCACATTTTACAAAGAAATATAAAATTATCTAAGGACATTATTTTTACCTGGAAATACTGGTAGTGGAATTCTACCACTTTTAGTTAGAATGCCGAATTTGTCTGAAGTGACAGGGGTGTTGAGTGGTGCACCCTTTTCCTGCCAGTCTGGGATGAGCTCATTGAGGGCTATGGGATCCACACAGGCTCCAGACAGTATGTGACCTCCGGTCTCCGCTGCTTTCTCTAATAAAGTAACTCTGACTTCCTGTAGTGTAAGATTTTTTTTTATTAGAATGCAGCTTTCAGACATTTTTTTACAAATATTTACAGATATTTTATATTCTTTTATGTAAAATTATTTTTCTCTACTCTGGGCATCCTTCACCTTGGAAGATTATTTTCTTGAAATATAAATAATCATATTATATTTATATTCAACACAACTAAAGTATGAAGACTTACAGCTCCTTTCTCTTCTGCTATCTGCCTGGCCCGAATGGCAGCAGCCATTCCCGCTGGGCCTCCACCAATAATGAGAATATCTGTCTCCTCCGCTATTCTCTCCATGTTTATTTCTGCAAGATTCGAAGCTTTTCAATAATTTTAAAACTAATTTCATAAACCTGACTTATTATTTGCTGAAGCCACTAGTCAGTCTATAAAATGTATCTAGTTATATTAGTAAGAGTTCATTACATTTTAAACTATTTTGTAGCCTTGGAACACAAATTTTTGTTATGGTGATGAGATTCTTATCTATAGTTTACAGTTTCAAGTTAACTTGAAGGTAAACAATATTGATAAGGTTTGGGTGTTTAATAAATTACGCAAATATAGATAAAAATTCCATATTGCTGGCCTTACCTTTCCATCTTGAATCTTTATCTCGAGGATGTATAGTATAATGTGTTGTTATTTTTGGATACACATCTGAATACAGTCTTCGGGCAGCACTCGTTAGCCTCCCTACTAAAATCACAAAAATATAACGTTCATTTATTTGACAAACAAATTATTTGTATAAAATGAACTTTGAACTTCTAATTTTAAAACGCTATTGCGTAATGATAAATTAAGTCAAGTAATTACAAATATTACGAAGACATATATTTTTAATTTCTAGTCTCCATTTCTAGTCTGCAACCATTTATTTCATTTATTTATTTAAAAACAATTCGAAAACAACAGCTGATAGAAATCGCACACAAACTGTGCAATAACTCTAAGAAATCGTTCATTCAAATCGAGTAAAATAATTTATACACATACTTATATATTTAATATTTTAAATACAAGGTTATAATTATGAAAATAGGGTTGGAAATATCAATAAAAAAACAATAATAATATTTACCCTGACGAGCCGAACTAACGATAGCTGACGCCATTTTTAATTTACTGACAAGTGACAACTGACAAGCACAGATTAGTTATATGTACCTAGTACTGACAAGGGACGTTTTTTGACACATCAGTACAAATGACACTGACAACATTTTTTTTAAGAAAAGAAAATGTTCACAGATATTTGTAACTGCCGATCCACACTCGCGGCGGCGCGGATCGCGCATTCTGCCAAATTTACAATAGACTTATTATAAACTGTCGTAAAATTTACAGACCCACACTCGCAAAGTTCGCGACATGTTCGCAATGTTGTCACTTTTTAATTTCTTCACTTTCTTGATGCACTATAGTTTGCGCTCTTGAGCCGTATTTATCTTACTTTATATTATAAACTAGATGTCCCGCGCGGCTTCGCTCGCGTAAATTATTAGGAATTTTACGGAAATCGTATATTTTTGCGCAACAAAATAGCTTATTCTCTTCACGTAGTCTACTCTATATCTGTGCCAAATAACATACAAAATTGCTTTAGTAGTTCGTGAGATAAACCCTTGCTAATAATTTTCCGTTTTAACCACATTTCCTCTGTTTCTTCGGTCCTATTAGTTTGCGTGATAAAATAGCCTATAGCCTTCTTTGATAAATGAGCTATTTAACACTAAAATATTTTTTTATCGGACCGATAGTTCCTGTGATTAACGTGTTCAATCAAACAAATAAATATTTTTTAAATCGCTTGACAAAATCGAATCTTGATCTAAATGACTATGAAAAGTACAAATGGGTCATAATAGGCTCATAATCATGGGATGCATATAACTTTATAAGGTATATTTATTTATTTGGTAGTAATGATGAATGTAATTTGCATAGTAGCATATGCTTTCCGTTCTTAAAGCAATGCAAAGGAGTTCTCTCAGCACCTTCCCAATCTAATCATGGTATACCTTGGTGCAAAATCTTACTTGTTGATTGCATAATATGCTCAGACTACTTCCCACGAAACCGAAGTCACCACATGTTTCCATATAAATTTTAAGGAGTTCCCTCGATTAGTCATGGCTCCCAGCATCAGATCACCACTTTTGCTAGTATAGTACCAAATTGGGATGACACTCTGTACGCCAAAAGAAAAATCCAAACAAACTTTTATAATATTATAAAATAAATAAAGTACTTATATAAAGTATAAAGTAGGATTAATTATATTCTGTTCACTAAACAATGCTGGCATGTCTTGTATGGCAAAAGCCCTTATTAAAATAAAGATCAAAAAAAAATCTGTGGCGGTACCCACAATTCGCCTAACAATCCTGCACCGCGCTATCGAAATTTCGGAGAACGGCAAGATATAGGTATACAACGTCTGAGATGACGTCAGTGGGCTTAGGCCTGACCGAGCATACCACCTCGCTCGGTCGGAAGATCTTCCTTTGTGGCCACCACGAATCTCTTTGTCGCGGGACAGAAAACCGACAACAATCGGGGAACGGACCGCGAAGTGCGAAACATATGCAAATCGGATCTCTCACTCATGCTTCGCAGGAATTTCGCGGCGCCGCGGCGTCGCGCACGGTTCGCGCGCGAGTGGGGATGCGGTCGGAGAACCAGCCGCGAAGTGCGAAAAATATGCGAACCGGATCCACACTCACGTTTCGCGGAAATTCCGCGGCGTCACGCGCGGTTCGCGCGCGAGTGGGGATGGGGCCTAAGTCCTAACATTAGTGAACCTAATTTCTTGGTCGTCGCGTTGAGTGACGGGTCTCTGGGTTGTGATTTCAGATTTATGAGTTGTGACAACAGTAAAAAATGCAAAACATTGTTAAATCCACTGTAAAATTCGGTATCAACTTTTTTAAGATCACTAGCTTGACGTTAAAGTAATATTGGTTATAAATCTGTCAAACGGTGTCGCTTAAAGGGCCCATTCACGGCAGGCCGCCTTGCTGTCCGCCGGCTTATGTAGGATAGTGAACAATCCTACATAAGCCAAAGGAATGCAATGCAGGATAGTGAATGGGCCACTTTAGTAGAGGTGGTGGTAAGCATAGACTTAATATTTTCATTATAGGTTTATGGTGGTAAGTTACATAAACCTATAATGCTAATATTATGTCTATGGTAAGTTACCACCACCTCTACTAAAGTGGCCCATTCACAACTGGCACTGGGGGCCTACCAGTTACCACTGGTAACTGGTAGGCCCCCAGTGCCAGTTGTGACGTACCGTCTAAAGGTAAGCGTCCACAGGTCGGTATCGTACGCAACGGACGTCTCGCATCAAACGGATAATTTTTTTTACAGTACGTCCGCTGACTCGGCACCGGCAGCGTACGGATTACCGATGAATGCTCAAAAGGAGGGTGTGGATGGAAAAGTCGAAAGCAGAAATTTTGACATAGGAACTTTGTTTGGACTAATTTGAAGATAAACATACTGGCTAGTCGCCTTATACCTACATACTGGACTTTTGCATTTTTTAGTTCAATTTTGAACTAAGATAAGTAAAAAAATAGGATATTGGCGCGATCTCGGCAACGCGGCAAATGTATGGTCAAGGTTGTTTGCTTAGGGGATGGCCTTAAGTGGGGAACAACGACGGTAACTACCAACTAAATAACTTACAATGCTATTTTATTACTTATCTGAAATCTGAATAAATATATATTTACCCCCATAACCGTTTTGAAATTTGGATAAAATTAAAAGACAGACTTGGAATCCCCCATTGTTCCACCACCACCTTCAGCCCCAGGGGCCAGTACATTGATACGTGCATAATTTGCTCTGCTTTAGATATTCCCCACCTGCCTTAGATTTTTACGGAGCGAAGGCTATTTAGTAGGAGGCAAAATAAATAGTTACTTCAGCATTACATTATGAGAAGTTTATTTTATAAAGAAAAAGCTTAAAATAAATTACATTAACAAGTCAAATTACAATCATCTCCTCACTTAACGGGCTTCATTTGCCATAGTCCATCGTTGAGGTAATGACAGTTTTCTATTCCAACGCCCTTGTTAACCTTTGCACTGGAAAAGAAAGGAAGAGTCATTTTTTTGTAAATTAACTGGGCAGTGGACATCGCTGCAAGCAAAGTTTATTCGTTTCCTGATCTATGTTTATCAAGTCTACATTTTTTGCTTAGCTATTTATGCTGCTTTCCGATTTAATTCGATCATAATGTAAACAAAGCTATCAATAAAAATATTAAACGACATATTTTAATTACATAACACACAATAGGAATACAATGGCAAATTAATTTGCTCGCGTCTTAATTTTTTGTTTAAGTACATTTAAAATTTAAATTAAAGTGAAACGCATTACGCAATGAGGACTAAAGTTTAAGAATCGAATTCTTGCAAATTGCAATGATAAAAATCGGCCAAGTGCGAGTTAAACTCGCGCACGAAGGGTTCCATACCATTATAGAGCAAAAATAGACCAAAAATTGTGTTTTTGTATGGGAGCCCCCCTTAAATTTTTATTTTATTTAAATACTAGCTGTTGCCCGCGACTTCATCCGCGTGGACTTCAGTTTATAGCGCGCGATGTCAACAAAATTGGTGTCAAAAGCTTTTATAAAAAAAACCCTGGTACCTACCCCTTAAATCAAAACAGCTGTGCAGTGTGCACATATTATTTCATTTTTTAAAATTAAACTAAAGCTTATTATGCCAAATTTTAAAGCTTATTTAGCCCCCCAATTACACAACTTTACCCATAAACTATTTATCATTGATAGGTTTAAGGTTAAGTCACTGTATATAATATAAATTACTGACTTATTAAATAATGTAATAAAGAAATAACAATCGAAAAAAAATCGTAACTGGATTGTATGATGATACCACCTCTTATAGAAAGATGTTGGGCAAGCGTTAGCGCGATGTAAGAGACGCACGGTGCCATCTAATATGAATTTTTAGAACTAACTTAATTTGAACAAATTTTCGTATTTTCACCCCCTTACAACCCTTTTTTCCAGTAAAAAAGTAGCCTATGTCCTTTCTCAGGCTTTAGACTATCTGTATACAAAATTTCATTACAATCGGTTCGGTAGTTTTGGCGTGAAAGCGAGACAGACAGACAGACAGACAGAGATACTTTCGCATTTATTATATTAGTATAGATTATTATTAATTATTGACGTAGATATATAATTAAGTTATTTGTGAAAATATTAAGTGCCTACCTGTTGCTATTATTGAGTCCCGTTTTTACCCTTTGGGTACGCAACCCTAAAAATCACGTTTGTTGTATGGGAGTCCCCGTTAAATATAAATTTTATTTTGTTTTTAGTATTTGTTGTTATAGCGGCAACAGATATACTTACACAATCTGTGAAAATTTCAGAAATCTAGCTATAGCGAGCTAGCTAGCTAGCTATCTAGCGAGTTACAGCCTGGAGACACACAGACACACAGACAGACAGACGGACAGACCTTGGACGTGGGAGAGCCATGCTTCGGCACAAATGGGCCGGCTCGACCGGAGAAATACCACGTCCTCACAGAAAACCGGCGTGAAACAGCGCTTCCGCTGTGTTTCGCCGAGTGAGTGAGTTTACCGGAGGCCCAAATCCCCTACCCTTTTCCCTTCCCTACCCGCCCCTATTTCCTTCCGTACCCTCCTTTATTCCCTTCCGTACCCTGCCCTATTCCCTTCCCTACCCTCCCCTATTACCCCTTAAAAGCCCGGCAACGCACCTGCAGCTCTTCTGATGCTGCGAGTGTCCATGGGCGCCGGAAGTTGCTTTCCTTAAAAATTTTCATAAAAAAAAAAGACATTGAAGTCTTAGGCCGGTATAAATAGTCAGTACTCAAGATGCATCTCGGTCTCAAGACACGGTTCAGGCTCTGTGATTGATTGGCTGTCAAATTTTGGACCAACCATAGAAGCGAACCGCGTCTTGAGACCGAGATGCATATTGATTACTGACTATTTATACGGGCCTTAGTAATAGGGTCCCGTTTTTACCGAACCCTAAAAACTTGGAAAAACTGAAAACAAAAGATAGAAAAATAATTACATGTCGTCAGTCGACAAAGACGTCATGCCAACAGCCAAAGCGTGCTCTTTGCCCTCAGCCATGACGGCGACTACGCTGCCCTTCTCCACAGATGACATTCGAGCTCCGGGAGACGTCAGCCCGGGGCACATGATGTTAGCCCCGCTGAGCACGAAGCGGATAGCACCCTTGTCCACCTGTTGCATCGGCAGGAAGAATGGGTCTGGAAAGAATACGCAAATCAGAAACGCAATGTGCTCACAGCTAACAACAACTGACAACAAGCAACAGTTGTATTGCATGCGTGATGCGATGCACCACTAGTGCATGCTGCGGGACGAATATTATAGAACTAGAATTTTCAGTTCCAAAAGTAATGTTTAAAAAAATTAAAGTTTTCCTTGATACTGATTACAAAACTTATTCTTATTTTATTCATTTCATACAAAGTATTTAAATTAGACGTTCACTTTACAAAAATCCACCGTCCAACTTTAGTCAGGGGCGGATATAAGTTCTAGTGTAACCCAAAATTTCACCCATAAGGGCCAACGCGTGCAACGGAGCGCGGATGCGGGCGACGACGCTGCCCATACTATTGAATCATTTATTCACACGCGCGCGTGTGCCCGCGCGAGTTTTAGCGTTGGCCCAGGTTGGCCCTAAGTATTCCCGTCAAAATTTCGGCTATCATACTTTTTCGTCGTGCATAAAAAGGATACTTAATGTAATTTTTTCAATGGAAAATTCACAACATTTTCTATTTTCTTACATTTATGTAGAAGCCGCAATGTTGGCATCCACGGTCCCTCTCGGTGGCGGAAAAAAAGGAGTTCCCCAGCGCTGTTTACCATTATTTCTATGTGGTCGTGACTAAAAAGACAGAACAAATCACTTCTATGCTATAATATTATGTTATTAATAGATTAGATATACTTATTATAAATACGTACATAATATTTACATTGCGCTATACTATTTTCAACATTCTAAAAAGGGGGAATAAAATGGCAATTTAAGAAATTCTACGTTCTGTGATTATATTTTTAGTACCAAAATATTAAACATACTTTCATAAATTATAATAAATATCTTTGCTTTGAAGATTACATCCATTAATATGTCACAGTACAGTGGCCTCATTATACGTCATGGAAAATGATTGACCCCTGTGTAGTAGGTACATGCGCATGTATTACACTATACACTGCAAGATAAATTATACATACTGTTATGTAATTTATAAATGTATGCAATATTATTGCGTGGCTGCGGCCTCAGACCCGTCCAACATAGTTTGCACAGTAGATTCTCCTAATGACCTAGAATCAACATAGTAGATTCTAGGTCATAAGCGAGTTTAGGGGTCTTATTAATAAAAAAATATTACTACTTTTCCACGTACACGCTAATCTAATATGGATGTATGTCAGTGTTTGTTACTGATTTTTATGCAAATCTTTACCATTTTACAATACGAAATGTGTCCTTTTTCGGCAGAACCTGATCGATGTGATTCTCCAAATGTGGGTACAACTCCAACAGTCGCGCCCTGATACCCTTCTGAACTGAAGACTTAAGTTGCTGAACTCCGGAAATGCTCTCCTTTTCGTCAAATCTGAAACATAATTTATCTCTTCTTGTAAAACACAAGAGGTAACAAGTCAATATTACACTTACAAAAATCGCTAGATATTGATTTTGGCAAATGTTCAATTGTTTCAATGCTAATCATCAGAGTATTATGTATTACGTAAACATTTTAGTGTATGTTATTCATATATTAGATTAAGGTTTTGTATGAAAAATATGTAACAGTTGGGTTAATACTGTTCGTATTAGGTAGGTACAGTTTTGTGTGGTTTTGTCCTTCGTAGGTTTGCCTACGGCTTATTAGGTTTCTCGACGTAGCTCAACCATTTTCCATTCAAGTGTGCAAAGTGCAAACTATTACAATATTAACATAGGTTAAGGTAACATATTGCAAGTTTGTCTTGATCCTATTAGCTGATGCATTTAAGCAGCTCACGTGTGTCTTGCTTAGTAGACATAGTATCTTTAAAATAATATATTAAATTATGAGAAAAAGAGTTTAAAAAATAAATAAAGCAATAGATGACGCCCGCGACTCCGTTGCGACTTGCGATAAAATTCGTTCATCACACGGGAACCGTACATTTTTTCTGGTATAAACAGAGTCCTTTGTCCTTTCTCGGGACTCAAAGTATTTTCATACCAAATTTCATCTAAATGTGTTAAGCGGTTTGGGCGTGACGAGGTAACAGAGAGACAGACATCGACGCTTTCGCATTTATTTTTATTTATTAGTTTGGATTCGTGTTAATGACAAAGTCATAATCATTTTTAGGGTTCCGTAAACAACAAGGAACCCTTATAGTTTCGGTCCATCCGTCCGTCTTTCCGCGGTTATGCTCAGAGACTCTAGGACCTATAAAGCTGTAATTTGGCATGAATGTACATATTAATGATGTCGACAATATGGTACATGAAATCTATAAAAAAAATTATAGTACCTTCCCTACACTTCAAGTGGGGATGATTTTTTTTTTGTCGTCCAACCCATCTGTGGGGTGTCGTTGGATAGGTTTTCTAAAAATATTATGAGTATTCATAGATCAATTTCCAATTTAGGGATCCGTTTGTGAAATATTAAGTTTTGAAATGAAAAAGATCGTTAGAGTCCAGTCCCCCCCCCCCCCCTACCAGCTAAACGGTTGCTTCTGGAAATATGAAAAAATTCACGGGAGTAGGAAATGGGCGATTCCATTATCGCGGGTACAACATTTTGACGCACTTAAAGCGTCCTACTGACAAAATAAAACACATTTATTAATAAATTATCTTTTGAAGGGATACATTTTAACTAGTTCAATCATAAATTGTAAATGAAAACTAAAATTAAATCTAAGAAAAGCCATAAAACATGTTTGAAGTACTATCGCGGGTGCAACCAAATTGGTCCTGTTCATTTGAGAATACTGCTAATTGTGGAACTTTTCGTAATTTATTAACCCATATTTCAAAAGTGTATAAGACAAAGAAATGATTTAACTAGATACAATTAATTTAAGTAATTAGTACTAGGAATTATTAACAATTTTCACGATCGCGGGTGCAACATCAGAATATCGCGGGCGCAACGAGTCTAAAGAAATTGAATTTATTCATAAGTCTGCGACTAATTTCTACAGTTTTGATATGCAATAAATAATATTATTAGTAAATTGTAATAATACTATTTCAAATTTTATTATTTTTTAATTATCAGTCATTTATCGATATAAAGAAATCATCTAAATCACTAAAAACAATTAAATAATGTAACTTATGCAAACCTTTTTTGATGTATTGTTATAAAACCGAACTACAGCACACCTTTAATTCAAAATTAATATTTATAATTTAAAAGAATAGAGGAGAATTATATGTAAAACTATTTTTTTCAAAGAAAATTATTAAGTATTTATGATTTTTCCTGTCATTTGTAGCATTTCTTCTAAAATATTTAAAAATAAAAGAATATAAATAATCATTTTGAAACATCTGTTAAGTAATACATGAAATACTTCGAAAAATATAAAACATGGTGCGACTCCATTCAAATTTTTATAAATCTTGTAATTACATGTAAAGTATTAATAACAAATATAATCTAACGTTATTGTTTACCTTAATAATATGAAATAAGACGAAAATCACTACAATAGTCAAAAAATAATTTGTTGCATTTCCAATTGTACTGCTTCGATCGCGGGCGCAACCACTTTAAAGGTTTTGTTTTTTTATTAAAAATAATAAAATAGTTTGTTCTAATGATTAATTCTAATTTCCCTCACATTTCTCCTTACTTTCACAAAGTTTTAAATTATTAACAACATATTTTAGCGAGAAAACTAAACTTTTGTACCTTTTTTGTCGCGGGTGCAACCATGGCAATTTTCCTTTAATAATGTTTGAAAACTATTTCAAAATTGTTGTTTTTTTGCACCGAAATATAAACTTATGTTATACAGTCAATATTATGTAATGAAATTCAACTTCGTGCTAGTGATTTAGAGTAAAAATGATCATGTGTGGCATAAGCAGTTTTTCTCGCGCCGTTAGATGATATCATTTCAAATTGCTCTAAATCATTCAAATTACAATTTTTACTCATAAAAGTTCTTTTGCTAATAAATATACATCTTTTTATTTATAATTCAATAAAAAATGTAACAAATGCTATAAGTACTTTAAAAATTCGTGTTGAGGGTCGTCTCTAGCGGAATCGCCCAAATATGCTGAATTTAAAAGAAAAACTATCACGGCTAAGAGGACTTCATAAGTTATTGAGTAATAGGTAGTCGATCAACTAAAAAAATGTATTCGGCGAAGTATAAAGGAACTTTTCGTTCAAACTCCTCTGAAAGTAACTGAGATGATGTTGTTAGTAGTTATAAATGTATATTCACTGACCATACAAAATTAAAAAAAAAACTAGCGGTACTACAGAACCCTATATTGCGGGTGACCCGACACGCACAAATGAATGTTCTGAATAATAACTTTATGAACAAGTCTAATGGATATTCCGCGCGGATATTCCACAACACAATTAAAACTGGAAAATATCTACGTCATAGACTATGTCGTTTACAACACATTATCCTGTGTTGTAAAATTGTTATGATATTGTATTGTAACTTGAGGCAGTTTTACTTATCCTGGGTCTTAGATGATACTCGCAAGTTTTTGGCAGAAGCATCAAAAGCCTTAGCTGTTTTTCCTTTCCAATGACCTAAATTATTTTATTAGTCGAATAAAAAATATTGTTATCTAGAAAGGCGTATATCTACATAGTAGATTGTATTATACGGTTTCCATATTATATCGACGGTTATCAATTTTATTGACAGGGTTGGCTATAAGCCTATTACGTAAATTCTTATATGATTATACAGAATATAGACTACCTATAACCTCCTCCTTTTTGGAAGGCGGTTAAAAATAAGGTTAAGTTCGTACCTCGTCCGCCTTAGTAAGGAGTAAGGACGTTATTTTAAGGTAAATAAATAAATAAAAACTCTCTATTGAAACAAAATCAGTAAATAAATTTAAACGCAAGTTACAAAAAGAGAAATGGTTTGAATTGGCGGCCTTACTGGTGGAAGCAGTCTCTTTCAGGCAACCATAAAAATATTTTGGGGTCTCTATTTTTCCTGACCAACTTAGATAATGTTTGCAAAACAAATACTAAGCAGACGAAACCATGACCGCTGACAGAATGTAGCGTTTAATAATAGACGCTAATCCTATTACTATACGGACGTTCGTGGCAGGCCTCAGTCGAATTACGTTCAATGCCACCAACAAACACGTGCATCGTGCGTCTGACTGCCGAGATCACGTGTTGGTATTGGAATGATATTGTTATTCAATTATTTTTACGAGCTGTGGGTAACGAAAGGAAAACTTGAATCTTACATAGGATAGGTACTTATTTAAATTATAATATTTACATCATGCTGCATTTTTTAAAAACTACCCCGTCTACTCATAATTGAACTAATATTTTACTAAAAAACTTTTCAATAAATACTTACAAGATCCAACTTACAAAAAGAACTGAAATCCCAACAAAAACATTTCTTGTAAAATATTTTCGCATCATCTCCGCGACGGAAGCGAAACAGCGAAGCCATACATATTTACTGGTATGTAGAATTTGTTTAAGTTGGGGTCAGTAGAGTTAGGCCGTGTAGATTCAGAAGCTTGGCTCAACATGAGATCTGATATTTTTTTCCCAGGGGTAAACCTTACGTGTGGTCGTCTCGGGCCTCGGCAACATTTTACAAGAAATGTTTTTGGTGGGATAACATAGTATTTTTAGATTGTCTACATCAATCATCATGGTCTAAAAACTTAATAATATTATCTTATCGCGATAATACACTATCATACTAATCTAGGGCATAGATATTTAGACAAGTAAACAATAATTTTAGAGACGAGTGAACTTTGAAAATTGAAATTAACATCAGGATTGATTACTCTATTTACCCGGAAATTACAAAGCTGCAAATGATACACAAAATATATTATCTTTATGCACTGACAGCCTGCCAATATTTTTAGCAGCTGTACCTACTAGTTCGTCAACAATCAACATGAATACGTCAATCATGTCAACATAAAGTACAAACACGGTTTTGTCATATTTTGTGACGGTATCAAGTTCTTGTAGGGTTTTGAGTTTTATTGATGACTAGATGTCCCGAGCGGCTTCGCCCGCGTAAATTAGGAATTTTACAGAAACCATACATTTTCCCATAAAAAATATTTCCCCCGTTTTTCCCACATTTTCCTGAGTTTCTTTGGTCGTATTAGTCTTAGCGTGATAATATAATATAGCCTATAGTCTTACTCGATAAACGATCTATCTAACACTGAGATAAGTTTTTAAATCGGACCTGTAGTTCCTGAGATTGACGCGTTCAAGCAAACATACTCTTCAGGTTTATAATATTAGGTAGGTATAGATTTTTTTAATTGTCGCTTAACAAACTCGAGTCCCGATCTAAAAGACTATGAAATGGTATACTTAATATGGTAGTGATGATGATGATGATGATGATGATAAATGTAATTTGCATAGTAGCATATGCTTTCTGTTCTTAAAACAACGCCGAAACTCCCAAACTTGAACCCCTCCCAAAGAATCAGGAGTTCTCTCAGCACCTTCCGAACCACGTATACCAGGTATATATCGGTGCAAAATCTTACTTGTTGGTAGCATATGCTTAGAATACTTCTCACAAAACCGAAGTCACCACATGTTTTCCTATAAGTTTTGAGGAGTTCCCTCGATTACTTATGGATCCTTCATCAGATCACCACTTTTGTGAATATAATAAATACCAAATTGGGATGTTACCCTATATACCAAAAGAAAAATTTTGAAAATCGGTTAACAAACGGCGGAGTAATCGTTGAATATAAGAAAACGAACATAACACCTCACCCATTTTGAAAGTCGGTTAAAATTGTAGTCTATGTGTTATTCTGATTTATAAGCTATATTATTGTAGAGTTTCATTAAAATCCGTCCAGTAGTTTTTGCGTGAAAGAGTGAAAATCGGTTAACAAACGGCGGAGTAATCGTTGAATATAAGAAAACGAACATAACACCTCCCCCATTTTGAAAGTCGGTTAAAATTGTAGCCTATGTGTTATTCTGATGTATAAGCTATATTATTGTAAAGTTTCATTAAAATCCGTTCAGTAGTTTTTGCGTGAAAGAGTAACAAACATCCATACATCCACACATCCATACATCCAAACAAACTTTCGCCTTTATAATATTAGTAGGATATCATAATTTAAATTTCACGAAAGTACGCATGTTTTTATCAATGTGTAACTAGCTGTTGCCCGCGACTTCGTCCGCGTGGACTTCAGTTTATAGCGCGCGATGTCAACAAAATTGGTGTCAAAAGCTTTTATAAAAAAACCCTGGTAGGTACCCCTTAAATCAATACAGCTGTGCAGTGTGCACACAATAAGTACTTCATTTTTTTTATATTAAACTTTATATTTTATGCCAAATTTTAAAGCGTATTTAGCCCCCCAATTACACAACTTTACCCATAAACTATTTATCATTGATAGGTTTAGCCCCAATTTCACCAACGTCTGTTAGTGTTAACAGCCTGTTAAAATGTCCTGTCTTCTCTTTCATTCATATGAAAAACGAAACAGCTAACATGATACTAATTCGAGCATTAACTTTAGCAGTCGTTGGTGAAATTTGGTCTTAAGGTTACGTCACTGCCTGCACAGATAAAGTACTGAGTTATTTAATACCGTAGAATAGATATAACAATCGAAAAAAATCGAGACTTAAATGTAAGATGATACCACCTCTTATAGAAAGACTTTTGAGCAAGCGTCAGCGCGATGTAGAAGACGCACGGCGCCATTTATTATGAATTTTTTGAACAAATTTACGACCCTTACAACCCTTTTTTCCAGTAAAAAAGTAGCCTATGTCCTTTCTCCGGCTTTAGAGTATCTGTATACAATATTTCACTACAATCGGTTCGGTAGTTTTGGCGTTTGGCGTGAAAGTGAGACTGACAGACAGACAGACAGACATAGATACTTTCGCATTTATAATATTAGTATAGATTATGTGCACACTGCACAGCTGTTTTTGGGTATTTTGATTAATTAAGGGCCGCGCTACACCGGAATGGCAGCGGCGAGGCGAGCACTTTCAGCGCTGCCATTCCGGTGTAGCGCGGCCCTAAGAGGGGTACAACTTACCAGGGTTTTAAAAAGTTTTTAAATTTGACACAAATTTTGTTGACACCGCGCGCTATAAACTAAAGTCCACGCGGACGAAGTCGCGGGCAACAGCTAGTTATGAATAAAAACAATAATATATAATAAAGTAGGTATGATTCGTTCTGTTACAATAATGAAGTAAAAAATAAAACGCCATCTGTTTTCATATATTAGAATTAAAATGTTGATTGCATTGATATATTTTCTGGATGGAATATAGGCCAACACGGTACACTCGAACTCCTTAGAAATGCAGTAGGAGTTCTATAAGATAAGATAGATTGATTATTATTATACCAAGTGATAATATTATTAAACATTATATTCTAACGTATTAAAAACTATAAACAAAAACATAATAACTAATAAGTATGATTAGTTCTATGTTACAATGAAGTAAAAAAAAATCTGTTAAATCGTATTAGAACTAAAATGTTCATTGCATCGATATATTTCTGGATTTTTTATAATATTATACATAAAATATATTTAAGATTTTTGAAATATTATTTTAATACACATCCAAGACCCAGGGACATTGAAAACTTTTTGTTCCGCCTGCGGGACTCGAACCCAGGACCCCCGGGATGAGCGCTGGCCACGCGCAATGCGAATTAATTTTCATCGATATTTTCATGGAAATAAGATATTTTCCCACATCAAAATGTAGCCTATGTCCTTTCTCAGACTCTAGAATAACTGTGTACAAAATTTCATTGCAATCGGTTCAGTAGTTTTGGCGTGAAAGCGAGACAGACAGACAGACAGAGATACTTTCGCATTTATAATATTATTAGTAATTAGTATATTAGTATTAGTATATAGTATATTAGTATTAGTATATTAGTATATATAGTATATTAGTATATTAGTATTAGTATTAGTATAGATTGATTTCATGAAAAGTAAGGACTTCGGTGGGCACTATCGTGAGTAGAGATGGGCGATGGGTAAATACCCAATCTACCCACCTGGGTATTTACCGGGTAGATTGGGTATTTACCGGGTAGATTGGGTAAATACCCAAAAATGGTGGGTATTTATAATTCAGCGTACGTTTTCACATATTTTTTTTAGTAAATCCTTAGTAAAACCTCCATTAAATACTGCAAATTTGGTCACTAGCCCGTAACTGTTCGAATAAGCCCCTTTAAGTCTTAAACTAATGTATGTTTGCAATACAAAACCATGTTTTTCATGAATTTCGGCCGCATGTCAAAGAGTAACGCTGTGTTTTTGAACTTTTTTCCTAAATTTTGGTTTTGTATGTGTGATATTAATATTCTTTAAAGTATACTGCCTTTTAATGGTGATAAAGTTTTGGGAATTGAGTAAATCGTCTTAGTGGACGCCTTCATCGTTAAGGGAAACACGCGTGCGAAATTTCAAAACATTCATCCCTCCTTTAGGCTAAACTTTGAAAAATTCTAATATACATAGGTTCTCGTAATTCAATATTTGTTAGTAATTGTAGGCACTTAATACGAAATATTGTGTAATTGTGTCTAAGAAATTATAAGGTTCCACTAACTAACCTTGAGCCTATACTATTACAACCTCAAGGTATAAAACCTCTTTTAGGTAAGAATTTTGTGAAATACAATTATAGTGGATGCCTACTTTATTAGAGGAACACGTGTGCAAAATCTTGTCTCCTATATAACCAGTACACAATGTCACGATGACCCACTGCAGGCCACGCCATTGCCCGCCACGCCTGAAAATCGTCCGCCATCATACACCATTACTCCGTTTACACAATGGCGATGGCTAGTAGTGGGCCAGTATGGTCAATTGTGAAGAGGCACCTTTACAGTCTTGACACCTATATATTATGTACATGCAAATTAATGTATTATGTAAATGAGTACTGTTTTTGTATAAACGCAACTAATGATCAAATATAAAAAGTTCTTGGCCTGTGCGTTACTTAAAAGAAAAAAATTCCCTTTTAACCGTGGGAGAGCGATTCTTCGGTACGAATGGGTCGACTCCGAAAAAACCGGCGTAAAACAGCGCTTGCACTGTGTTTCCTTCAACACGCAAAAGAGAATGCCGATCTTATGACATGTCCTCATGTCGTCCAACTCGACCCTTTATGATGAGGGCGGAAACTGCCAACCGGTATGGTTGGTTATGGTAACGAAGTATGAGCGTCATGTCGGATATTCGGTTTTATCAGCGCTCAGTGCAAGTAGCTCCAGTGAGTGCTCCAGAGTTGGCTCCAGTCTTTACGCGTCTTTTTTGGCTCAACTATCCTACTCACATAGTTTTGGCTTCTTGAAAGACAGCTTTTTGAGAAAAAAATTGTCCCCCCGCAATGTAAAGTAGAGATTATAATATTAATCCCCAAACCCGGAAAAGATCCATAGGATGAAAAATCTCACCGGCCTATAAGTCTTCTGCCAGTGCCCTCCAAGGTCTTAGAAATACTCTTCCTGAAACGCATGATGCCAGAAATCAGAGCGAGTAAACTGTTACCCGATCACCAATTCTGTTTTCGCCAAGCGCATGGGACCGTGGAGCAGGTACACAGACTGGTAGAAGAAATTCAAAAAGCTTTTGAAAGCAAATCTTACTATTTTTCTGGACATATCACAGGCCTTTGATCGATTATGGCATCTTGAACTGTTGTATAAAGTTCGTAAAAAGCCACCCTTAAACTTCTACCTCTTTATAAACGCATACCTCAGCAATAGATATTTCTATGTTGAGTACGGAGATAGTGTCACATGTCTCCATGAAATCGAAGCAGGAGTGCCGCAAGGCAGTATATTGGGCCCTTATCTCTACCTTCTAAACACATTAGACCTTCCAAGTACTGATGAAGCTCTGACATATACATACGCAGATGACACAGCAATCCTCGCAGTAGACCAAACAGCCCATGAAGCATCGGCAACATTGCAAAGAACCTTAAACGAAATATCATAATGGTTAAAAGATTGGAGAATAAAAGCCAACGAGAATAAATCTTTCCATGTAACTTTCACATTAAGTCACGAAACATGTCCAGAAGTAGAACTTAATCGGATAAAAATACCACAGTCAAACGATGTTAGATACCTAGGAATTTATCTCGACAGGCGATTAACATGGAGAACACATATATGGAACAAAAGAAAGGCTTTAGACAAGCAGCTACGAAAGCTTTACTGGCTGATAAAATAAACTTATTTTGTATAAAAGCATACTCAAACCCATCTGGACCTATGGGATGCAGTTGTGGGGCACAACCTCCACATCAAACACAGAAATTCTACAACGATTCCTCGAAAACCCTCGTATAACTGGAGCCCCATATTATGTTACGAATAGCCAAATCTACAATGATCTAAAAATCAAGTAAGTATGTAAAAGAGAAAATTAAAAACTCCCTTCAAAACTATTATAAAAGAATAAAATGACATCCCAATATGTTGGCAAAAAAATTGATAAAAACTCTACCAAACCAAACATTCAAAAGATTATAAACATTCAAAAGACGAGCCCCACAAAATCTTCTGTAAATAAAGATAAATAGTAAATATATAGACGCATCAATGGATGCGTGCCATACAAAGAAGAAATTCAAAACGACTAGTTCAATGTCTAGAAGTCAAATCGCTAGCAGAATGAGAAGTTAAAAAAATCAGAAGCAAATCAAAGCAAATCAGATTTTATATAAGATAGGACGTTTTATATGTATAAATAATAAAAAATTATACCTACATATTTTTCTATATAATTTCTTTAACCAGGTACATACACTGTCTATTTTAAAAGTAATTTTCAAGGGTCTTCTAATATTTTTTCTAATTTTTTTTTTAAATATTTTAAAGGTTTTTCAAATATTTTAAATTATTAATAAAATAATAGAATGTAAATAAAAAAAATCGGCCAAGTGCGAGTCGGACTCGCGCACGAAGGGTTCCGTACCATTATAGAGAAAAATTAGGACAAAATTTGTGTTTTTCGTATGGCAGCCCCTCTTAATTTTTTTATTTTATATTAATATTATTATTAAATATTAAAGTTAACATCCATCTAAAGACTGTGTAAAAATTCAAGTACCTACATTTTGCTATTATTGATAAGATAGCAGAAAAGGCCAAAAAAAACACGTTCGTTGTATGGTAGCCCCCCATAAATATTAATTTTATTTTACTTTTAGTATTTGTTTTATTAGTGGCAACGGATATACACAATCTGTGAAAATTTCAACTCTCTAGCTATTACCGTTCTTGAGGCGGTTGTGACTTAAGTATTGAATTTTATCTACCCGCCCTTTTGGGTAGATACGGGTATTTACCGGGTACGTGAGGGTAAATACCGGGTAGATGGGTAAATACCCAGGTACGTGCCCATCTCTAAATTCGTGAGTCGTGACTCGTGACCCCAGACTATGGTATTTAAATAGCATTTTACTAGATAGATGCTGACTGCTGGCAAACGCAGAAAATCATAATATGTAAAGTATTTTCCCATTGTTAATTTTTGAATTGTGAAAAACCCGAAAAACCCGTTTTTCATTAAACAAAAACCCGAAAACCCAGGTGGGTCCGAGTTTCGATGCCCTAGCCGTAGCTCTACCCACTAAAACCCGACCGTGTTCCTTTCTGCGCCGATTCTGGCAGAACCACGGGAAGTGTGGGGCCACTACACACAATAGTTCGAGGCAATCGCGTGTTTAAAGGTGTATCATGTAACTTATAACCTAATTGGTACGACTGTAGACTGCTAAACATAACAACTTACACGGTAGCTGTAGTGATGCAAAATTACGAATTGACAAATCCGGCCTAAATGTGCAACGCTGCTGCAAGGTTGCATTTCAGGCTATTGTAAAGTTTAAAGAATATTATTATTTATTATGTCTGCGCAGAAAGTGTAATCGCGCAGCCCGTTATGACTTATTATTTCTATCAGTGTACTTACTTATAATAATATTATAGTCACTACAAAATACATAATATTATTATAAAACAAAGTCCCGCCGGCCGCCACGTCTGTCTGTCTATCTGTTAGCGGTTAACTCTAAAACTAGTTCACTATACACTGATTTCCATGCGGTTTTCACCAATCGATAGAATGATTCTTTCGGAAGGTTAAGTATATAATGAAAATACCCAACACCTATAAGCTTTTGCCACAGATTACACGGTGGGTTTTGACTTCGGAGTTTTGACCCAACCACTTCAAAGTTATTAACTTCATATCCAAATTCATAGTATGATGGTAGATTTTAAAATAATAATAATAATATCTATGGACGCTTCACACCACGGTCTGGTCTGGCCCCGTGCTAAGTACCTGAAGGACTTGTGTTACAGGTACCAGACAACGGAAATATATTATTTAATACTTTTATACTATACATATATTTAATATTTTTATTATATTATCATACACATCCAGACCCGGGAACATTGAAAACTTTCCGTCGGCGGGATTCGAACCCGTGACTCCCGGCTTTAGCTGCCACACACTCAACCAATTGAGCCACAGAGGTCGTCAAAAAAATATTCTTGATTATTGGATAAATTTTTATATTTGCACTAGATGTCCCGCGCGGCTGCGCCCGCGTAAATTAGGAATTTTACAGAAACCGTATATTTTCCCATAAAAAATATTTCCCCCGTTTTTCCCACATTTTCCTGAATTTCTTCGGTCGTATTAGTCTTAGCGTGATAATATAATAATATAGCCTATAGTCTTACTCGATAAATGATCTATCTAACACTGAGATAAGTTTTTAAATCAGACCTGTAGTTCCTGAGATTGACGCGTTCAAGCAAACATTTTCTTCAGGTTTATATAAAATAAAAAAATCTATGTCTACCTAATATTTTAGGTAGACATAGATTTTTTAAATTATCGCTTGACAAACTCGAGTCTCGATCTAAAAGACTATGAAATGGTATAATATGGTAGTGATGAATATGATGATGAATGTAATTTGCATAGTAGCATATGCTTTCTGTTCTTGAAACAACGCCGAAACTCCCAAACTTGTATCTGTAAAGAATCAGGAGTTCTCTCAGCATTTTCCGGACCACGGTATACCAGTTATATCTTGGTGCAAAATCTTACTTGTTGGTAGCATATGCTTAGAATACTTCTCACGAAACCGAAGTCACCACATGTTTCCCTATAAGTTTTGAGGAGTTCCCTCTATTACTTACGGATCCTTCATCAGATCACCATTTTTGTGAATATAATACCAAATTAGGATGATACCCTATATACCAAAAGAAAAATTTTGAAAATCGGTTAACAAACGGCGGAGTAATCGTTGAATATAAGAAAACGAATATAACACCTCCCCCATTTTGAAAGTCGGTTAAAATTATAACCTATGTGTTATTCTGATGTATGAGCTATATTATTGTAAAGTTTCATTAAAATCCGTTCAGTAGTTTTTGCGTGAAAGATTAACAAACATCCATACATCCACACATCCATACATCCATACATCCAAACAAACTTTCGCCTTTATAATATTAGTAGGATGATATTACATCTATACTAATATTATAAAGAGGTAAACTTTGTTTGTTTGTTTGTTTGTTTAATTGTAATGAATAGGCTCAAAAACTACTGGACCGATTTTAAAAATTCTTTCACCATTCGAAAGCTACATTATTTATGAGTAACATAGGCTACTTTTTATTTTGGAAAAATAGGGTTTCGCAAGATATTTTAGTTTTTCGGAAACAACCAGAAAATTTACTTATTTTGCGTACGCTGCCTAAACTATAAAAGATAGAACCATACAATGTTGTAAGTAAATGTAGATCTTATAAGTATCTACAAAAATGTCCGCGACACACTATACTTATCTATGTCGAATAAGGCACAATAACAATTTTGCTAAGTATTTAAAAATCTTGAATTTTTTTGGACAACATTATACGCGTTTATTTTACTTATGCAATTAATCCTTATGAAAATAAATTATTTCATCACTAAGTACGGTTTATTTAGATAACATTTGGTCTTTGAATGATTAAAATTGGACGTTTAGTTTTGAAATTATGGCGAAATGAAAATATAACGAACTATCGTTATATTGGTGACGCCCACTAGGGCGTCACCAAGCGGGGGTGCGCGTGCGGGAGAAAGACAATCTATGCAGTGTGCACTATATGCATCCCTTCGGATAATGACTGCGTCCGCGTCGTCGATGTTAGTGTTGCAGTCTGTGAATTGACCTGAGAATCAGTTTGCTGACCGAGTCTTTCCTGGGTACGCTTTTTGCAGCCGTAACCGACATCCACGCGGGCGGAGCCGCGGGCGACCGCTAGTAATAATATTATGTACAACTCTAAGACAATAAGCTATAAGTAGGTAATAATATAGCCTTGTGGTCTCATAGGTAACTAAAAAGGGTAGAATTATTATTTTTTAACAAAAAATTAGAACCGACTTCCAAGGTAAAAACAAAAGTAATATTCTTAAAAATAATCTAAAAAGAATCAAATAATTCTTATTCGTTATTATAGTGCCGTCTTCAGACTTCGCCTAAACCTCAACTATTTCTGTACTCAATCTTCATTTTGAAGTCGGTAACTCGGTACCAGCCCGAAAAACGAAACGACTTCCTTTTGCATGTAATGTCGGTCACGTTTATGTTTGACTAGCTGTTGCCCGCGACTTCGTCCGCGTGGACTTCAGTTTATAGCGCGCGATGTCAACAAAATTTGTGTCAAAAGCTTTTATAAAAAAAACCCTGGTACCCCTTAAATCAAAACAGCTGTGCAGTGTGCACATAATATTTAATTTTTTTTAAATTAAACTTTATATATTATGCCAAATTTTAAAGCTTATTTAGCCCCCTTAACTTTACCCATAAACTATTTATCATTGATAGGTTTAAGGTTACGTCACTGTATAATGTATATTATAATATTAAGTACTGACTTATTAAATAACGTAGAAAAGAAATAACAATCGAAAAAAAATCGGGACTCGAAGGTATGATGATACCACCTCTTATAGAAAGATGTTAGTCAAGCGTTAGCGCGATGTAAAAGACGCACGGCGCCATCTAGTATGAATTTTTGGAACTAACTTAATTTGAACAAATTTTCGTATTTTCACCCCCTTACAACCTTTTTTTCCAGTAAAAAAGTAGCCTATGTCCTTTCTCAGGCTTTAGACTATCTGTATACAAAATTTCATTACAATCGGTTCGGTAGTTTTGGCGTGAAAGCGAGACAGACAGACAGACAGACAGACAGACAGACAGACAGACAGACAGAGATACTTTCGCATTTATCGCATCGCATTTCGCTCTGGTAAGTACTAATACCTGCTGATAAGTGGTTTGGCATGGTTTGTACCAGCGCAACGTTACTATTGCATATTTTTAGATTAAAAAGTAGTTATTGTAAGATAATAATAATTGTAGTAGTCAGACATACGATATCGCGGACTTTTACGTTGATATTAATGTCCTCTATAAGACTATAGTACATCACTTTGCGATAAGTAAGTATAGTCTATAATTTATAAAGCATAAGCAAGAAGGAATATTTTGGTAGATTTTTCACACAATTATTAACACTTAATACGGTTCCCTTTTTTCTCTCATTAAATATAGCCTATATTCAGCAGAAATAGTGTGGATTAAAAAATATGCATTAATACTTCCATCGTGCATCGGCATCGTGGGTATCGCAGACACAATAGATCTTCAATTGTTATGCTGGCAGCCGGCTGCCGCTATTGGAGATTTATAGTTAAAGAAATTAATTAATTATAATAGCAATCAAAAATAATAGTCATTCAAAACTTATTTTAAAAAGTTCTAAAAATATTACTTTCGTAGTCATAACTTTTAAAGCTTTTTTGAAATTAGGATTATAATAATGAAGCACGATAGTCTATATCAAATCAATAAAGCAGCACCCGGCTGTCGCATAACTATTGAAAATCTATTGTATCTGCCATTCCCACGATCGAGGTAATATTTACGTGGACTCTCCGGGCGAGTCTGTGGCACTGATAATTAAATCTCTCCCCTACCGCACGCACACCCGCGCATCGCGCCTTGACGCCCAATTCGCAACGTGCAGCAGAAATCGTAATATTTTAATTTCGCCATAACATTAAAACCAAACGTCCAATTTTAATCATTCAAAGACCAAATATTATCTACATTAACTGTACTTAGTTATGAAATAATTTATTTTGATAAGGGTCAATAGCATGATTTAAATAAACGCATTTAAATATAGTCCAAAAAAAATTCTAGATTTTTTAATAAAAAAATGGTTATTGTGCCTCACTCAACATAGATAGGTATAGTGTGTAGCGGACTTTTTTGTAGATATTTAAAAGATCTATAATTACTTAGAACATTTTATGCCTCTATCTTTTATAGTTTAGGCAGCGTACGCAAAATAAGTAACTTTTCTGGTTGATTTTTTAAACCTTGCGTCCGAAAATCCCAAATATCTTACGGAACCTTATATTTTTCCAAAATAAAAATTAGCCTATGTTCAGCAGAAATAATGCAGGATTCCAATGGTAAAAGAATTTTTCAAATCGGTCCAGTAGTTTCGGAGCCTATTCGACTCAAACAAACAAACAAACAAACAAAAAATCAAATCTTTCCTCTTTATAATAGTAGTGTAGACTAAATAAATGCTATTTGAAAACAACAGTGTACTTACACCATTTTTTCTGCATAAGTTAACTTGTTTAATCTGCTACAAAGCCATCTTAAAATTGATATTAACAACATGATAGTAACCATAATATATGACAAAATAAAACGCAAGTCGTATCAAATGTAGAGTCAGTCACATATGGAATTGTCCTTTAAATTAATACGTGAGAGAAAAACTTTGTAACCCTTTTTACGAAAAATGGGGAAACGTAGGTGCATGAAATTTCGCACAGTTATAGTTTATATGGTGAAGGAGTGCATCGAGCTAATATTATTTTAAAATAATGCCTTAATCATATATATTTTTAACAAATAAATCGTTACACACTCTACGACACTACTACTAGGAAAAATGACAGATTTTTGAGTGACAAGCCTATACATACCAATTATACTCTTTTATTTATGGTCGAAGTCTGTTGACAACAAGTTGACAAATTGAAAATGGATTATTGTTTTTTTTATTAAATTTTAGATACTATTAGACAACGCTTAAACGGCCAGTCTGAGATCAGAGACAAGAATTGAAAAAAACTATGATGAAGTCAATATTTTTTACAAAATATAGGTAGTAGTCCTAATGTCGTTGCAAGTAAGGTCGAATTTCGACCGTTGGGCGAACTCTAGTAGTACTTAATAGTAAGAATACCGTAATATTATAAATTATAATATTACAGGCTTCTTTGGAAGAATAAAACTTAATTAAGTGGGAATTGCTGTTTTCATCAATAGAGTTTTCATAATATAATATTTAATGTACCTATTATGTAGGTACCTACCTAGTAGTAAGTACTTACATAATATTAGTGACGTGGGCTAAGAGAATATTATAATCACTACGTTTTGTCGTGGGTTCGATTACCGCGTTGAAAACATGTTATTTCCAAGTTTAGTTAGGTCAATGCAGGCTGATCACCTGATAGTCTGATAAGTACATGATAAGTAAGATGTTCCAAGCGTCGGATGCACGGCCGTAGCTAGAGGGAGGCATTGGGGGGCAATGCCCTACCTTAAAATCATAATGCCCTACCTTAAAAATACCAAAACCCAAGAAATCAATAAATTCTGATTATTTTTTTGTACTTCTGCCCTACCTGTAACCAATGCTGCCCTACCTCAAATCTGACTGTAGCTACAGCCCTGGTCGGATGGGCATGTAAAAAGTTAGTCCTGCGCCTGATCTCTCGCCAGTCGTGTCGGTCTTCCGTCACACTGGGTTATGAGAGCAAAGGAATAGAGAGTGCTCTTGTGTACTGCGCACACACTTGGGCAATGTAAAATTACTCCTGCGTAACTGGCCTGATTTCAATAAAACCGGCGGCCACCGCACTGCCCCCGACACCGAAACCGGTGTGGGATTTTTTTGGAACTAACGTCATAATTAATAAGTACTTAATTATTTTAAAGTAAAACAAAATTTATCATATCATTCTTTAATGCATACTTTCAAATAAAAATGAACAAAGAATAGTTGAACAAACAAGTTAAGCAATAACAACAAAAAGTGGTTATGTATAAAGGTACCTATAGACAACATTACAACAATTTTACGTGTTGTGTTTTTAAACATCATGAAAGACTTGAAATGAATATGTGGGCCAAGCCAATCTATAAGATTAAATTTTTGTATGGAAATTATAGCCTCTTTGTATATTTACAAGATTATATAAATTTATGAAAAATATTGTCTTTGTTATCAGTCACATACAAACTGGCTCTGATGGGATTTTAGGGTTCCGTAGCCAAATGGCAAAAAACGGAACACTTATTTTATTATTTTCTTGCAAGTAAACAAATGTACATAAGTAATATTTAGGAAACTAATTTATTTGACAGTTAAGATCAGTGATAATGGTACGATTATTAATTCTAAAATGCATTACTGACAATATCCGTTTATTAGCTAAGTAATCTAATTTTTAAAACCATATGATTAAACAATAAACATACTTCTTATGCAATACAATATCAAGAAGTACTTGACTGTATATTATAACTCCACTTTTTTATACCATAAAATCTTTTAATTATATTTGAACACTTACAACAATTTAGAATATACTTTATTATTTAACTAATACAGACCACATATTATTTTAATTGAAAACTACCTCAAGACCTTATTTAAACATATTTTGAACGGTTTTTATAATTTTGATTGATGACAATGATAATAATTATTAATGATGGAATGTAATAAAAACAATAAATAAATTAAAAAAACGCCTAGAAAAATATGTTCGAATCTATTTACTGGAATATCAACGTCTTATATGAAATATGAGATTCTAATTTAAATGTGCGAATTTATATGAAACGAATGGATACAAAAATTATACTATTATAACTACATTCTTAGCTCAAACCTCTTAAGCAGTGCAACAGGCAACTGTCGATGAAACATTTGACACACTCTTCACAAATGCTTGATAAATAATAGAATTTAAATTCTGTGAATCTTGAAATTTATGTGCTTAAGGCTTGTGGCTGTTGTTGTGATGCTTTAGTCAATAATCACCCCTTTATGTGGTCAACAAATATTACTGTAAATTAAGTACATTCCAAAAAGTTTTAATTATTTTTTATATAAAATTCATAAACTATGGTAAAAAACTCTATGGACTGTATGGTTTATTTTTATCAGTGCAAGACTAAAGTATCTTTAAACTAAATTACAGTTACTTTAATAGTACTTACTTCCACCAATTATTATAAATTAATTATAATTATCATAAACAATAAGTAGTAACTTAGTAATGGATTGAAACAGGAATGAACAACGACAAATTAGTCCACAAAAAATAGCATTGTATAAACAATGAATGTCAAGAATATGTACCATTAGTCCTGTTCAAACCCATAATTTTCTATTACATGAAACAAGAAATATTTTTGACCCAAAAGTAATAAAAACAAAAACATCAAAGAAAATATTATGAAAATATAAATATATTTATAAATTTAATAAAACAAATAGTGAACCAGTTAAGAGTGTCTATAAAATACTTATTGCATACGGTAGTTATTAAACTATTAAAATAAATTAGTTTTGTTTATGCATACAGTAGTTTTACTGTAGCCTCAGTGAAAAAGTAAAAAACATACAATTAAAAATTTAAAAACAAGTTCTATGTGCAAAATTGAAAGAAGACATTATTAGTCTAGATACTTTCTATGGTCTACTATCACTTTTGGTGTCAGGTGAGGCTAGAATGCAATAGATGAAGGTGGCATAGAACACTCTCCAACAGTCACTCTATAAGAAGCCAGTTCACTTATGCCATGGTAATGCACAAAAGCAGCAACAATAACAAGAACATGAAATATTTGATGTGATTGGAACCAAATATCACACTTCCCTGGGAACCAACGTTCAGGAACTCTGAGAGCATAAAACATTGCTCCTAAAATATAAAGTAAGCCCATCAGAACCAGCCAACCGAGAGAAGCCTTGCTGACCTGACTGAACCATCCCTCGGTGATGCCATAGTGTATAGCCGGCACTACACCAGACAGACCAAAGCCCATGAAAACTCCAGCTCGAAGTGGTCTCAGTCGCGGTTCAGAAAACTTATCCCACAGAGAAACAATTATTGACAGTATACCAAGCACGATTACCACAGAAAGATATATAATTTTGGGTCTGTAGTGGCAATAAAAGCTGTAATATAACCAAGGAACAAAGGACCCCATTATCAGTAGAGCTATGCCACAGTAGTCTAGTTTGGAAAACAGTTTTCCAACCATTTCTGAGTGACAATACAATGTGTGGTACGCAAAGGAAAATCCGAGGCAGATGATAGCACCAACAAAAAATACACCAAAGATCATCTTCTCTTGCATTTGAATTTCAATTGACGGGCGAGACAGGAAATAAATAGCCACTCCTATGAATGCAATACATCCCAGCAAATGGGTCCATATATTGCCAGTTTCAGTGTGAATACGGAAAATCGACGCAAAGCAGGCACTGAACGAAGGTAGGGGTGGTCTATGGCCCTTGTGGAGGTAATCGTTGTCTTGCAACCACCGCGGCAAATGTCTAAAATGACAGACGTTCCACGAAGCCTCCCAAACTTTACGCACGAACTCTTCAGCTTGTTCCGCGGCGTTGTGGGCGAGAGCGCCTAGATCGATTTCATCAGATAGAACGCCAGCTTTGAGCACTTCTGCCATCTCCGCGTCGAGAAGATGTTGGTCTTCCGGAGTCGATGGTAGTGGACATCCTTCCTCCTCCTCCGCTAGTACTTCATCAAGTTCGTCTATAGGTGAAGCTAGACTCTCGGCGTCGGGATCCCATACTTGCCGTCGTCGAATTCCGTCCGAAGATACGCTTTGGGACCCCGTGTCAGAATCCACTTCCCACATCTTTACGCCTTTGTCGTTTACTCGATATTGAAAAACATCAGCGAATTTGGATTTCGAGAGTCGATTAAAATTCAATTACGTCACGAAATAGAAATCACTACGTCTTTTGTTTCTTCACACTTCACAGTAATGGTGGTCACAATGTTGAAAAAAAGGAAATATCCAAGAGGCCGTGACAAAATGTAACTTACAGTAACACTTACAGATTTCAAACAAGTGTACACGTTAAAAACTATTGCGCGAATGTGATTTTAGAAATACGAATTCAAGAGGGCCGTGCATTTCATTATCTCCTTGTGTTGTAACTTGTACGAAATCGGAAATACGTGACGTTGAGTCTCTCTCGCTCACCACAGCTGATGACAGCTGTCTACACTCTACGCTTGTGAGTACTGAGTTGTGAATGACTGAAGTAGTGTTGTACTTATGTCAATGTAAAAAGTGCATCGACTAAATACCCCAATCGATTATGGGGATGAACTCGATGAGTGTTACAAAGTATGTATGAAAATAACAATGGAATAAGGAGGAAATATAATTAATATTCTCAATAATTGCAATATTATACTACCTAAAAGCCGAGCTTTGTGGGGGCTCGCGTCGTTTTTCTGCGTCGTAACAATTTTACACATCTACATATATAAATAAAAATTACTATGTTAAAGCACAATATCTTTACGGATATACACTTTACGGAATAACTATCACTGTAGTGATAGTTTATAATAGATAGATTCCGTAAAGTATACCACAAAAGTCCTTAGGTTGTGGAATATACTAGGGCTCGCTTCGCTCGCCCTGATAAAGACGTAACTTTATGAAGTGCCTTATCAATATGTTTGAAAATCTTCGTTTTTTTTTACATAAAGCTACAAAGATCAAAAAATAATTTGCAATGAAAGAATGTGGATTTTATGTAAACCTACAAATTTAGCTAGATGACGAAATATGTAAAGTACAAGGTTCGTTCAAATTAAAGGGAAAAAATATGAATGATTGCTGATTGCATACAAATTATACAGTTTAGCTGTTTTCTCCACTTATATCTTCATTACTTTATTTAAGTACATACATAAAACTTGACTAATGTGAATACACCAGGTACCTGCTGTTGCCATTCATAATATCAAACAAATACCCAAAGCTGCGGAACTCTTGAAAATATGTTGTTGACGATTTGTTATTTTAAATTCTTTACATTAGTAAATAGTAATTAAATCATGCTTATTCTAATTCATATTACTGTATGTGCCTGAATCCTGATACGTTAGAAAAACAACAAACAAACGCCAATAACATTGACTAGGATCTAGGAAGCGTGACCGAACAAAAATAGAATAAAAACGGCGTTCATTGCTGCATGGGAATCCCGTTTAAATATGTATTTGAATTTTTAAATTAACTACTAAAGCGATAAAATCGTGTTTGTTGCCACATAAACATGTATTCAATTTAATTTTTTTTGTTATAGTGGCAAAAGAAATACATTATTTCGTGGTTCTTGAGATACAACCTGGTGACGGATTTAACGGACAGATGGACAGACAGCGAAGTTTTAGTGTTTTTACATTGTAGCTACGGATCCCTAAAAGAACAAAAAAGACTGCCACGTAGATTAGCGTATGTAAAGCCTAGAGTTAAAAATGAAAACTGAAATTAGGTTAAGTTGAAAGTAAAACTCCGAATCGGATTTAATGTGCAATATCTTAATCGAATGATAAATTAGAAAACTAAATAAAAATTGATACATACTGTGCGTCAAGAAAGTAAAGAAATTAAAAAGTGGCATAATCGTAGTGTCATCCCTTTTTTCTTACATTGATTTGAAAGGGATGACACTACTGTGTTGCCACTTTTTTATTTCTTCACTTTCTTGACGCACCATAAAAATATTTACCCCGAATACCGATTCCTGAACCCCTTTTCCTCCTTAACTCAGTTATACACGAATGTCCATCACTACTCTGTTCTACAACTCTATACTCTATAGTCTATGTTGACACACGTTATATCCGCCCTTTATTGCTATTGGTCAATTATGTGACGTCAATATAGATTGTCATCAAAAGAACATAACCTATATTGTTTCATATAATTTTTCACAATAAAATAGCAACGAAACGTACTTACTTTTTGAACATGATGAATAACTTTATAAACGATATAATATAAGAGACTGATTTTAACTACAAAAACACTTTAAATCAAGATTTTTATATTTCCCGAATCTCTCGAGAATCTATTTAGCCGAAACGTCAAAAGTTGTTGGGAAATGGTAGACCATTGGTGGACCAGTGGACCAATCACAGCTTCGGAATTATTTATGGTTCTGTTATTTTTTTAACATTACTAATTTTTTTACACATCCTACCGCTTATGTATAAGAAAGTTTTTAAAATTTATTTCAAATATTCAAAATAAGTACTAAAGAATCGTGAAAAATAAAATTCACTGGATCTAAACTAATTTCATGTTGGGGTTTATTTATTATTATTTGTTAACAATTTTTAGAACGAAAAGGAAAAGTTAATATCTTAATAATTTTTACGTCAAAGTCAAACTGGAACGCATTGTTTTGACTTAGGTTTTGACTTTTATTTCTGATTTAAAATTTGGTTATTTTTGAAGTTCACATGGTGTTTTAGTCGCTAAAATCATGTCTAATCTTCTTGAAGTTATAATCACTAGTGACTGTAACAATACTTTATGGACAAGTTCTATTTGGGATCCCCATACTGGAACAAATTTGATGACATACAAGGGCGGAGGCACTGCTGAATCTCGAAGCTTGTGCTTAATCGGAAAAGACTATTTAGCATCAATTGAAAGAACGAAACCTGTACTCCACGTATGGCCCTTGAATTCACATCAAACTGTCCAAGGAATTCGCTTTATTCTTCCCGGTAAAGCGACATCATTTGCAGTTTCTCCTGACGGTGTGTATTGCATTGCTGGTATAGAAGAGAAAATATACCTGTGGCAAATTTCATCTGGAAACCTTCTAACAATAATAAATCGTCATTATCAGAAAGTCAATCTACTGAAATTTACTTCTGATGGATGTTTCATTGTATCAGCTGCAGAAGATGGAATGGTAATGGTCTGGTCCCTGGCCAATGTAGTAGCAAATCCCGAGGTGGAATTGCTTACACAAGCAACAGCAGGACAACACGACCCAGTATATATTTTTTCAGACCACTCTTTGCCAGTGACAGATTTATGTTTAAGCAAAACAGGAATGCACGGAAGACTGGTCACTGTATCTAGTGACAGAACATGTAAAGTTTATGATCTATCATCTGGTGAAATACTTTTGAATATTATTTATGATGAGCCTTTATCATCAGTATGTTTTGATGTATTAGAACTTTCCATTTTTGTGGGAACCACAGAAGGAAAAATACATCAGTTTAGCTTAACAAATTCACCCAGAAATAGAGATATTCTGATTAATAATGATGATAGTGCTAAATTTTCTGGTCATTCCAAAGCTGTAAACTGTTTATCGGTATCTCTCAGTGGTGAAATATTATTATCGGGATCTCAAGATGAGCAAGCAATTTTGTGGCACATCAAAAGCAGACAACCTGTACGCCATATAAAACATAAAGGGCCAGTCATGAATGCCTTTTTCACCCTTAATGTTGACACAATTTACAAGCAAGAATTTTCACCGTCTATTATATTACATAGTTTGGAGAGGGCTTTAGAAACTAACTTGGATGAAGTAAACCCAATCGAGATATTAATAAATGACGTAAATGACTTCTGGCCACAATATAAAACTAATGTTATACACACTAACACTTCATCTATGGAACTTGAAAATGATTTTAAACACCAGGAAGCAGAAATGAAAAAAGAACTTGAAAACTTGAAAAAGATTAATTCAAACTTATATGCTATATCTATACAGAATGCCTTTAATGCTATACCTTTAGTAAACAAAAGCAAGAAAAAGAAAGCAACGTAAAATAATTAAAGTGCCGAAACATTTAATTATAACAAATAAATGCTTCAAGGAAATGTTTTTTCATTATATTTACTGATATTACTGATATTTTAATTAAACTGGTTTTTATAATTGACTAGATGACACCCGCAACTCTGTTGCGCCAAAATTCGTTTATCGAGCGTTAACCATACATTTTTCCGGGATAAAAAATATCCTTTCTCGGGACTCCAAGTATCTCCATGCCAAATTTCAGCAAAATCGGTTCAGCGGTTCGAACGTGAAGAGGTAACAGACAGACAGACACACTTTCGCATTTATAATATTAGTATGGATGTCATGTGAATCCAGAGTTTAATTCATGTATTTTTCTCTGTGGTTCAATTTGATAAAGCGTCATTTTGTATTATCTGCGCGCTATTAGAATGGGACGCGACCACGATGCGACCTTTAATATCTGAGATGAGTGGACAGCTGGCCAACAAAATGATGTTTTTGTTTGCGTACATTTCTTTTAAAGTTTTGTTTTAATTTTTTTGTGATAATAATAGGTGTTAATATTATGTGATATTATTATAGTATTTAAATAATAATGCGTGAAAAAAGGGGTCAGATTTCGAATAGTCGATCACGATTCACGCCAAATAATTCTGGCAATTGATTAATATTTCGATGAAGAATGAAGTCGGTGTTCTAACGCATTAAAAATTATGATAGGTACAGTCATAGATTTAAATAGTGACACACTTGGATATGATATGGGTAAGGAGTAAGGACTAAGGAACCAAGTTATTCAGGAATTATGATTCCTGAATTCCACAATCATTGGTAAAGTATTAATTATTACCAAGAAGTCTTTTTCATGAAGTTTAAGGATTGCTTAAAAATACAAAAAAAGTACTTAAATGAAAGAGTTGTATCTGCCACAAGGTTTACCAAAAACACAGTAATATCTTTAATGTACAGGATCGATCGATTGTACCTATTACTAAACTTAAGTATAAATTAATGTTCAGAATATTTTTACTAACGCTACTGCCTACTAATTCATACTTAAATCATAATTCATAAGCAAACTGTTATTTTTTATTTAGTTTGACATGGTTCCATCCAAGTCTGATCTCACGCGAATTATATTCCTCTGTATTCATAACTTATGTAACATATTATATCTTATCTTGTTGTGTAGGTATGTATAGGTCTACCAGAATCTGATGGCAAAAAGTGAGAAAATAAATTGACTCTAGCCCGGCTCCGGGGTAATTGGAATAAGTAAAACATTTTGATCCTTTTTTTTCTTATGGCGGCTGATTCTGTGTGTTAAACATGCAAATATAAAAATTTATCCAATGATTAAGGATATTTGGTGAAAATCTGCTGTAAAAAAACCGGCCAAGTGCGAGTTGGACTCGCCTATGAAGGGTGCCGCAGCAGATTAGAAAAAAATGATTACTATGAACTTATACTATTGAAACGGCGCGGCGGCGGCCATACAGTCGGCATGGCCGCGCCATGCCGACTGTACCTATGGGCGCCGCAGACTCGATCGCACAAAAAGTCTGTCGTCTGCGATCTCCCTTAGTCAGTAAACCGCTTTAAGATTTTGATACAAAAATGGAAAAATTATTAAAAATTTTAGGGTCCTAACACCTATACCTATAACTGAAACAAAAAAAAAATCATCTAACCTATGCGTGTGGGGTGCCTACTTATCTATAGATGGGTCTTCAAAAATCATATTAATGAGGTTTCTAATATAATTTTTTTCTAACCTGAATAATGTATGAGAAGAGATGCTCTTTCAAAGTGGTACAATGTGTGTGCCCCCCCCCCCCCCTCTAACTTCTAAAGTAGGGGCATGATAGGTCTAAGTAGTTTTTTTTATACGTCATTTAAATGGTAAACCTTAATTTAACTTTCATTAAATGAACTGAAATATGAAAATAAATCAAAAACCTCTTAATTTCATAAAAATAAACCTAATTGCTGCTGCGGAACACTTCATGGGTGAGTCCAATTCGCACTTGGCCGGTTTTTTATTTCGCTTTAAATCGCAGATTTGAAAGAACGTTATTTTTTTAACCCTACCTATTTTGGTGTTTTGGTTGCGGGCTGCGAATTGCGATACCAAGGTCCAAGATAAGGCCGAGTCCAGTGAGTCCTGACTCCTGGTTCTAATTTGTTTTATTTTTAAGGATGTTTAAATAACATTTATAAATTCAAAGATTCTGACCTAAATTCGAAATATATAGTAGAAGTAAGCCTCCTGCATAGATCGATGCCAAAAAATCAATACCTTACCGACAAGTTATGTGAAATACTAAAATTTCCATTTATCATACGTAATGTTTGCCGGAAGTGTTACAATTTTTGAGAATTCGTCAGAATTGGGAACTTTGTATCAAAGATAAACAGCTAAAAACTGCTTATCAATTTCTTTGTACGATTTACGATTTGCGATTTTAAGCCTGAGGAAATATTTAAAACTAGCTGTTGCCCGCGACTTCGTCCGCGTGGACTTTAGTTTATAGCGCGCGGTGTCAACAAAATTTGTGTCAAATTTAAAAACTTTTTAAAACCCTGGTAAGTGGTACCCCTCTTAGGGCCGCGCTACACCGGATTGGCAGCGCTGAAAGTGCTCGCCTCGCCGCTGCCATTCCGGTGTAGCGCGGCCCTTAATTAATCAAAATACCCAAAAACAGCTGTGCAGTGATGTGAAAGTATCTCTGTCTGTCTGTCAGTCTCGCTTTCACGCCAAACGCCAAAACTACCGAACCGATTCTAATGAAATTTTGTATACAGATAGTCTAAAGCCTGAGAAAGGACATAGGCAAGTAGTTTTACTGGAAAAAAGGGTTGTCAGGGGGTGAAAATGCGTAAATTTGTTCAAATTAAGTTGGTTCCAAAAATTCATAATAGATGGCGCCGTGCGTCTTCTACATCGCGCTGACGCTTGCTCAAAAGTCTTTCTATAAGAGGTGGTATCATCTTAAATTTAAGTTTCGATATTTTTCGCTTGTTATATCTATTCTACGGTATTAAATAACTCAGTACTTTATCTGTGCAGTGACGTAACCTTAAACCTATCAATAATAAATAGTTTATGGGTAAAGCTGTGTAATTGGGGGGCTAAATAAGCTTTAAAATTTGGCATAAAATATAAAGTTAAATATAAAAAATTAAGTACTTATTGTGTGCACACTGCACAGCTGTATTGATTTAAGGGGTACCAGGGTTTTTTTTATAAAAGCTTTTGACACCAATTTTGTTGACATCGCGCTTTATAAACTGAAGTCCACGCGGACGAAGTCGCGGGCAACACCTAGTAACTAATAAGTATGATTAGTTCTATGTTACAATGAAGTAAAAAGTAAAATGCCATCTGTTGAATCGTATTAGAACTAAAATGTTCATTGCATCGATATATTTCTGGATTTTTTATAATATTATACATAAAATATATTTAAGTAAAAAATAAAACGCCATCTGTTTTCATATATTAGAATTGAAAAGTTGATTGCATTGATATATTTTCTGGATGGAATATAGGCCAACACGCCGGTACACTTGAACTCCTTTATTTTAGAGCGCCTTCGGTTGTCAACTTGTCACGTATATTAGAAATGCAGAAGGAGTTCTAAAAGATAAGATAGATTGATTATTATTATACCAAGTGATAATATTATTAAACATAATATTCTAACGTATTAAAAACTATAAACAAACATAATAACTAATAAGTATGATTAGTTCTATGTTACAATGAAGTAAAAAATAAAACGCCATCTGTTGAATCGTATTAGAACTAAAATATTCATTGCATCGATATATTTATGGATTTTTTATAATATTATACATAAAATATGTTTAAGATTTTTGAAATTTTATTTTAATACACATCCAAGACCCAGGAACATTGAAAACTTTTTGTTCCGCCTGCGGGACTCGAACCCAGGACCCCCGGGATGAGCGCTGGCCACGCGCAATGCGAATTCATTTTCATCGATATTTTCATGGAAATATGATATTTTCCCACATCAAAATGTAGCCTATGTCCTTTCTCAGACTCTAGAATAACTGTGTACAAAATTTCATTGCAATCGGTTCAGTAGTTTTGGCGTGAAAGCGAGACAGACAGACAGACAGACAGAGATACTCTCGCATTTATAATATTATAATTAATAATTATATAATTAGTATGGATTGAAATTGATGAAAACTTTCCCTCGAAGGGTGCGACCATAAACTTATAATATACTATGGGTGCGACAAAGCTAAAAACGAACGTGAGCGGGGCGCTGCTGGTAAAGAAGAGCTGTCAAAAATGTCGTTTTTGTATGATGGCTGCTTCGATCACTAATATACAAGATACACAGTCCCATACAAAAACTCTCGAAAATCTGTCGCCGAGTAATAAATGGACTATTACTTATATATATACTTATATAATAAATAATTTTAATAGTCCATTTTTTAATTTTTCCAAAGTTTAATGTATAAAGTGTGGAGTAATTATTTTTACTTGTAATATTATGTTGTTCTAATATGTTTAATTTTATAGTGACTTTAACTAAAATATACGTGTATACATTGAATATAAATGCTTAGCACATACAACGCTCGCTAAAGTCGGCTTGAAAAATTGTTCGCATCTTTGCCGTGCTATAACTGATATCTAATCTCCTCATCTAACTGGATCTCGAGGAAACCTAAAAAAAAATATTCCTCAATAAAATAAATAATAATTAATAGCGACTCCACCAAATCGAACAGAAACACAGTGTATAACCCGAACATTTCAAGTGGGCATGATAAACTACGATAAGTACCTTTAGTATGAGTATTAGCAATTGAGAACTTAATTTTAAAACTGTTTTTTGTTGATTTCTTAACGAAATACCAATATTTATAATACAATTGTATGAAATAGATTAGGATAAAATTAATACTTACCGGAAATATGAAATTCCATCCTTTTTCTGCGTTTTAAACGCATGATTTTTATAATTGTTAAACGAGCACTGGGACATGTTTCACAGCGGAGCGTTCGAGCACTACTAAATCGAAAGTCCACCAGAATGTTGCGTTTGGTGCTCTTTTAGTGAGGTCGTTTTTTGCCGCGGACTGTGTATCTTGTATATTAGTGATCGAAGGATGGCTGCGTTAGTTCCTTTTTCGTCATTCATTTAAAGTTGTGTTTTGCCGAGCTCTAGGCCGCCATTATTTTGCGGTAGTCAAATTACATATTTTTTTCAATAAGTAATAATTAAATATAAAATAATTCTTTAAAAATATATTATAAAAATCATTATAATTAATAATAAGTGTCTGGGTGTCAAATTTTTTACAGATTTAGTACTTTTAGTACGGAATTTGACCTTATATACATCCTAAAATAGGGTAAATGAGTAGTAATTGGACAGTACCAGTCATTGGACAAAGCATAAAAACACAATATTTAAAAACTGCCTGGTTTTAAAGTAATAAAACGCCTGATTTTAAAGAAAAACAGGTAATTTTTAAAGCAACCTTATTAAATAGGTATTGTGTTTTATTGAGAAACTATAATAAATTAATAATATTATATTAATATTATGACCTAACTCCTAAAGCGCTTATTCCACGTCTTATCCTAGCTAGGACGTCCTAGGGGGGTATTACCTACATTATCATTTATATAATTATGATCATTTCTATGATCATATATAGGATGCAATATATATGATCATTTGATCATATCTGCGTAGGTATTACATTATCATATTTCATTGATCCTTTAACCTATTTTACGTCATATGTGGTTTCAATAGCCAATGGAGAGCGCTAACGCTGACAGGTATTGACGTCAGGGTTACTAGAAATACTAGATCTCAGAGGATTCGATTTGTCAAAAGACATCGTCATTTTTAATATGGCTTGTTTTTTGTTATTTCAGCAAGATTATGACCATAGACATAATATTAGCATTATAGGTTTATGATTACGACTATGATTACGACAGTATATATTAAGTCTATGAAGATTATCCAATTATTACATTACATTATTTGAAACATGACTGTACTGTCCAAGCACTTTGACTTTTGCAAATTATTTATTTTCAAACAATAAAAAAATTAAATGTCAGAAAAGATGGCCAAATGTCAATCACGTCAACCGCGTCATCGCATCGTACTTACGATTATTTTCAAGACTCGAATTGCATTTTAATTTCAAATACGAATTTGCAATAAAATAAAACCCATGTGCATTTATTCTCATAAAGTGTTTAACGAAATGTTGCTCGCAAGTTTGAGCCTTTGAAAATGAGTTTATGACATACTGAATAAAGGTAAAAAGCAAGTTTTGAAAAGATACGTTAGTATAGTTTGCGTCACAATCAAAACAGTGTTTTTTGTTTATTATTTTCAGTTTCAAAACGAAATGTCGAAGGCCGTGATTATTCCTGACTGTAATAAAGACGTCGGTGGCATCAAAGATGAAATTAGTTTATCTCCTAGCGATAAAAAGAATGGGGCGATAAGTTTGTTTAGTAGATTATTGCGTTTAGATTCTCTCGGTAAAAAACCAAACTCACCCGATAGTCCTCCATCGACGGAACCACCTACGACATATTATGGAGTTTACATACCATGTGAAATCAAGAAGGGGCCGGATGAAGGTACAATTTATTTTTAGTTTTGCGTACTTACAAACTACTAATTTATCTATATTTTTCTTATCGATTTGGGTCAGATTAAGGTGCAATAGCCTCTTGAGTACCTTTGTTTATTATTGTATAATATTTATCTATAAATGTATGTTGATGATAATGATACTAGCATCGCGCGGTCTGTGAGACCCCATGTCCATGCTTCCCATACAAAGAATTATGTAGTGTGCAATCAATGTCTAAATAAAATGTCTTGAAATAACTTCTGCCTATGTTTTTTAGTGAAATTCTTCATTGTAATACATAAAAAACTTGGAATCGATCAAACAATTGGAATATTGCACTGAAAATGTCCTAAGGAACAAATTTGGGAGAGCTAATATTTAGGAAAATTTTTTACAGCAAAAATTAATTGGATCTGTCTAGATAACTAAAATAAATACTAACCACAATACGTTTAGTTACATTTAAGCTATAATTACGTTTGTCATGGCCTTTACCATGTGAAATGGCTACCAATAATTTTGTCCATGTTCGACCTATGTCAAAATTTTTGTTATATGTTCAGAAGTTTAAATTCCAATTTTAATCACGCTTAAGATCAAGCAAAAAATCACGTTTGTTGTATGGGAGTCCCCCTTAAATATTTAATTTATTTTGTTTTTAGTATTTGTTGTTGTAGCGGCCACAGAAATACATTATCTGTGAAAATTTTATCTCTCTAGCTATTACCGTTCTTGAGTTACAGCCTGGAGACAGACAGACGGACGGACAGACATTGAAGTCTTAGTAATAGGGTCCCGTTTTTACCCTTTGGGTACGGAACCCTAAAAAAGAATTTTGAAAATCAGACTCCAAACAGCAAAGTAAACATTAACTGCCCCTTTTTTGGAAGTCGGTTAAAAAAAGTATCTAAGATGTTGACCAGGGATGTAAGGTATTACCATGCCAAATTTCATTGAAATCGGTCCAGCGGATTCAGAGATTAGCCTGTACAAACAGTTAAAATGCTATTACTCGTTAGACGTGGGAGAGCCATGCTTCGGCGGGAATGGGCCGGCTCGACCGGAGAAATACCACATTCTCACAGAAAACTGGCTTGAAACAGCACAGCTTGCGCTGTGTTTAGCCGAGTGAGTGAGTTTACCGGAGGCCCAATCCCCTACCCTATTTCTTTCCCTACCTTCCCCTATTCCCTTCCCATCCCTACCCTCCCCTATTACACTATTCCCTTTAAAAAGGCCGGCAACTCACCTGCAGCTCTTCTGATGCTGCGAGTGTCCATGGGCGACGGAAGTTGCTTTCCATCAGGTGACCCGTTCGCTCATTTGCCCTCTTATTTCATAAAAAAAAAAAAAACTTCTAAAATGCCCCTGACTCATTTTTTCAAGTTTATTTTCAATGTACAAAAATTTTACCTCTACGATTTTATTATAAGTATAGATAGATATAGATTTTATCTATATAAAAATGATATTTTTTCGTCACAGGCGAATGAAGGTCTTAAAAGTGACTTGTTTGCTTATAATGCTTCATTTTACAATATAATTTAAAATTTTGGATATTTATCCCATACATTCCCTAAATCAATTGTGTGTTAAGGAATTTAAGCAAAAATAATACATAAAAGTCATTAAATTACCTGAAAAACAGATGAAAATACAAGTGGTCTGTCAGACCCCATGTCCATAAGTATGTTACAACTTTTAGATGTCCATAGTTAAAGGTTAAAAATTTATAATGTTATTTAAATTGAACATAGGTAGATGAATAAAAACAATTTTCTCATTGTTTTAGAAGCATTACATGTGTATGAAAATAAATCACAAGCTCTAGAGTTGGTGCGGAGATACAAATTAGCTAGATTTAAAGCATTTAAAAATCACCAAGAAGCTGTGTCCTTTGCTTTAAGAGGCGCTGAAACTGAAACATGGGATGGTTGTGGAAATGGTAAACTTTCTTTATTTTCCTTAAATATTATAATTTTACTAATTTTAATTGTAAACCATCAATGTACTTTTCTTAACTGTTTGTAAATTATGCAGTTTTAAGACATAAGTCATAAGAAGGAATAACAATACTCTTAGCAGTTGTTTTATTAAAACTGTTTATACAGAGATGACAAAACTTTTTTATCCAATTTGGTAAAGATATTTGTATTTTTTCAGGTTTAGGAGAAAAGCCATATCCATTTAAAGCTCCATCACCACAGGACATGGTAGCACTCAGAAAGGCAATTGAGAAGGGCTGCCTTGCCTTAGTTCGGGACCGAATTTGGGACAACCCAAGGTATCTGATCAGCAGTGGCAATAGTCCCACCATTTTACAGGTATTTAAAAATAGTAATTTGAATTTTGACTCTGGATTTTTTTATAAAAAAGAAAATACATTTTTAAACAAAGCAAAACTATTCTACATATAAAATATGTTATGTATAGGGTTGCCAACTTTCGAAAGGACCAACTACATCAAGTACATATCCATGTACTAGATTGTTAGAAGTTGTTTTAGATTTATTTATGAAAGCCAGCGATAAAAGCTATGGAATAGCTTAAATCATTATTAGTTTTTGAAAAACCGGAAAAATTATTTCTCTCCGGGAGGACGGGAGGTTAAGCATTATAACCGGAGACTCCCAGGCAATCCGGGAGGGTTGTGAACCCCTGTTATGCATTCTGAATTTATGAAACCCTCCCAGCCCAAGACAAGCCTTAGTAGGTTTTTATACGTGGGAGAGCCATGCTTCGGCACGAATGGGCCGGCTCGACCGGAGAAATAACACGTTCTCACAGAAAACCGGCGTGAAACAGCGCTTGCGCTGTGTTTCGCCGAGTGAGTGAGTTTACCGGAGGCCCAATCCCCTACCCTATTTCTTTCCCTACCCTCCCCTATTCCCTTCCGTACCCTCCCCTAATCCCTCCCCTTCCCATCCCTACCCTCCCCTATTACCCTATTCCCTCTTAAAAGGCCGGCAACGCACCTGCAGCTCTTCTGATGCTGCGAGTGTCCATGGGCGACGGAAGTTGCTTTCCATCAGGTGACCCGTTTGCTCGTTTGCCCCCTTATTTCATTAAAAAAAAATAGTAAAGCAGTCCCAAAGTAGCTAATGTCTGTAAGATTTACCTGTAAGGCTGTACTTGATCTAGATGTAAAATTAGTCTTGTCTTTCAACTCTTAAAACAATACAAACAAATCTTAATATATATATTTCTTGTGTGCGTGTGTATGTGACTGAACTCCTCCTAAACGACTGGACCAATTTTGATGAAATTTTTTGTGTGTGTTCGTGGAGATTCGAGAATGGTTTAGATTTACAGTTTGGTCTACTGGAAAATGTTTTTTCAATTAATTTCTTATTTATAAGGAGTTGTTGATTTTGGAATGTTTTACATTAGATCCGGATGGACGTTGCCATGGTGACATAATTATTTAGTCACTGCAATAATAATATGGGCGAAATACTTTATATGGCCAAACAACGTTTGCCGGAACAGCTAGTATGATATAAACCTAAACTTGTGTTGTTGAGCGTGGCTCTTGACTCCGGAGGTTGTGAGTTCGATTCCTGCTTTGGAAACATGTTATTTCCAAGTTTGGTTAGGACAATGCAGGCTGATCACCTGATTGTCTGACAAGTAAGATGATCCTTGCGTCCGCGTCAGAGGGGCATGTAAAAAGTTGGTCCTGCGCCTGATCTCTTGCCAGTCGTGTTGGTCTTCCACTGGGTTATAAGAGTGAGGGAATAGAGAGTGATCTTGTGTACTGCACACACACTTGGGCACTATAAAATTACTCCTGCATAACTGGCCTGGTTTCAATTAAACCGGCCACCGTCACTAAAACAGGTGTAGGAGTTATTATTATTACACTAAACAACTGAAGCAATTATTTTTTTTGTGAAAAAACGTAGGACAGTTTTAATCCAAAAAAGGACAGTTTCTGTGCACTAAACGAATTTCGGTGCAATACCAGGGCTACATCTTGTCATATGAGGTATTATTATGCTTATTTACAGGAAGGTGCTCGATTCAATGCCTTACATGTGGCGGCTCGAGCCATGAATGCAGAGATGTGTAACTTAATATTGACAACAGTAGGGGACCCAAGTTTTGTTCAGTTACTGTATGGTGCTGATACTGATTCTGAGGCTTGCAAAGTAAGTACTTTAAGTTTTGAGGGTTCCGTACCCAAAGAGTAAAAACAGGACCCTATTACTAAGACTTTGTTGTCTGTCCGTCTGATTGTCTTCAGGCTGTAACTCAAGAACGGTAATAGCTAGATAGTTGCAATTTTCACAAATAACAAATAGTAAAAGCAAAATAAAATTAATATTTAAGGGTTTACAATAAACGTGATTTTTTGGCCTTTTTTCTCTACATATATCAATAATAACAACACGTTGGTTGATTTTTAATTATAATAATATTAATCTATATTAATCTATACATATAAATGAAATTGGAGTGTCTGTTTGTAATATTGAAAGAACCGTTTTTTACTACATGCATATGAATGTATATACGGTACTAGCTGTTGTCCGCGACTAAATCCGCGTTAAAATAGTAAAATAACAAAGATGGATAGTTTTCTCCTTTTTGTTTTTGTGGTTCCTTATACAAAGGGTAAAAACGGACCCTATTTAAGCAAACGTCAAACGCAAACGTCAATAAACTTTCATGTTTTCTAACTCAAGAAATGACGGACTTTTATTGAAACTTTCTACCCCAATTTCACCCCCTTGGGGGTATAATTACCAGAAACACTTAAATACGTATCCATTCATTTTTAATCAGCAGTCCAAAAATAAACTTTCATGTTTCTAACTTAAGAAATGACGGACTTTCATTTAAACTTTCAACCCCTATTTCACCCCCTTGGGGGTAGAATTTTCAGAAACGCTTAAACACGTATCCAATCATTTTTAATCAGTAACCCAAACATAAAATTTCATGTTTCTAACTCAAGAAATAACGGAGTTTCATTCAAAATTTCAACCCCAATTTCCCCCCCTGGGGGGTAGAATTTCAAAAAACGCTTAAATACGTATCCATTCATTTTTAATCAGTAACCCAAAAATAAAGTTTCATGTTTCTAACTCAAGAAATGACGGACTTTCATTAAAACTTTCAGGACATGTAATTTTATAAGTATAGATAGACACCAAAACAACATTTTTTACAATTTTTGTCTGTCTGTATGTCTGTCTGTTTGTTCCGGCTAATCTCTGAAATGGCTGGAGCGATTTGACGGGACTTTTTTTTGGCAGATAGCTGATGCAGTAAGGAGTAACTTAGGCTACTTTTTAACCGAATGCCAAAAAGAAGGAGGATATATTTTACTTTTTTCATATTTGTTAGCAGGCTATCCATCTTTGTTATTATACTATGTAGTATGTTGACGCGGACGAAGTCGCGGGCAACAGCTAGTATTAAATAAAAAATAAAGACGGGCTCCCATACAAGAAACACAAATTTTGCCCTAATTTTGCACTATAACGGTACGGAACCCTTCGTGCGCGAGTCAGACTCGCACTTGATGATTTTTTAAAATACTTATAAGATATTAAATATATACTTAAAAAATCTCTCTTTTACAAGTGAAAAAAAATGTTGTATAATTCTTTTATAGAATAATTTTCGTATATTTGGCAATTTTTGTTTGTAGTTTACTTATTTTACTGTATTGTAGATAACTTTTGTAACTTGATTGTAATACTTACTACATTCTGTGAATAAAAATTTGTATTTTTATTAAAATTTGTTTGTGTATTTAGGAGTTTGCTGGAATATTAGTAGACCGTTATCTGAACACTCCAGATAAAGTCGCCAACGAAACTCCCCTACATTTCGCTGCGAAGTTCGGAGCGGAACAGGCAGTCGACGTCTTGACTTCGTTCTCTCAATGCAATCGTAATGCACAGAACAGAGATGGGAATACGCCTAAAGATGTAAGTGACCTATACTAATATTAAAAATGCGAGTCTGTTACTCTCAACAATTCTAGATGAAATTATGTTTTGAGATTTATTTATTTATTTATTAACCCATTTGCTGATACAATAGGTAGTTATGACATTCTTGTGCTTATTTTCACTGCACTTTTGTATGTTTTAGGTATCAGCGTGTCCTGATGACACATAGGTCTCCCCTAGATGTTTCCACTTCTCCCTCTCCTGGGTTAGTCTTAGCCAGAGGTGGCCTGCAACTCATCTGAAGTCATCAGACCATCTTTTCCTTGGTCTACCTCGTTTTCTTTTTGTATTGTTTCGAGGTACCCATAATGTCGTTAATTCTGTCCATTTTTCCGAATTGTCTCTGAGTATATGCCCTGCCCAACACCATTTTAGTTTTTTGCTCTATCTTATAGCATCCTCTAGTTTAGTTATTTCTCTTATGTCTATAGCTCTCTTTTTGTCTCTTATTGAGTATCCAAGCATGCTCCTTTCCATGCTCCTCTGGCATGTGACAATCTTTTGTTGTTGTTTTTGGGTGAGGGCCCAAGTTTGGCACCCCTAAGTTAGTATTGGAAGGATGCAGATGTTGAATACTTTCCGTTTTGCTGCCATGGTGTAGTGTTTGCTTTTGAATATCTCTTTCAGCGACCAGTATCTGTTCCAGGAGTTTGTTATTCGTTCAATTTCTTGATCTGATTGGTCAGAGAAAGAGATCAGTTGGCCTAGGTATATGACGATTGACGTATGAATTAACATATTCAAAGTGCTCACCATCCACTATTAAAAGCTGTTTAATGTCATTTGTCATGGCCTTTGTCCTTAGTTTGTTTATTGTCAGCCCCTGATAAAGAGGCTTTATCAGGGGCTGACAATGATGACAATGAACTGAGCCTTCCTCAACAAATGGGCTATTCTAACACTGAAAGAATTTTTCTAATCGGACCAGTAGTTCCTGAGATTGACAAATAAGCCCTTTCAAATAATTTCCCCCTTTTTTTTCACACTTTCCTCTATTTCTTCGCTCCTATTAGTATTAGCGTGATAAAATATAGCCTATAACCTTCCTCGACATAATTATGGGCTATCTAACACTAAAAGATTTTTTTCAAATACTACATAGTACTTAATCTATAAAATACTAAATACTACATAATACTTAATTTGCTATTTTAACCTAATCCCATCATCACTGATCAGTCATATTATGTAAAAGTCCTTTTAAATATACAGTAACAAAATATTTTCGCTCGGCATGTTTGTAGAAGTAGATACAATGTTAAAAATTTGTGCAATTTTTCAAATTTGCTAATTTTCATTACCATCCATAGGTGGTCTGCACTCGTGCCAACAATAAGGAGGCTGCGGAGAGAATCTGTGCACTATTAGAAGAGCGGTTTTACGTGCCAGTTCTGCACAGCGAGGATGCCAGCTCTCCTCCAACAATCGGACAGCCGTTTACACCTGCAGATCCACCTGTAAGTCTTTTTTAAATATATCTTAAAAGTCGCTTCTGTTCTGATGACCATTATAACTATGTATATCTAAATATATAAAACTCAAAGGTGACTGACTGACATAGTGCTCTATCAACGCACAGCCCATGGCTGTCTGTTGTGTGGCTGTCACTGGCTGCAATTTGGCATGCAGGTAGATATTATGACGTAGGCATCCGCTGAGAGCGCTTACAGACGAACGGCACATGTCGGCGGCACGCGTCGGCGGCAGTCAACGGCAGGCGACGGCACGTGACGGTGGCAGTCGACGGCAGCCGTCGTCAGTTTATCACGCTTGCAGTAATTGTGACGTACCGCGTAAAGGTAAACGTCCACAGGTCGGTATCGTACGCAACGGACGTCTCGCATTAAACGTATAATTTTTTTAAAGTACGTCCACTATCGGCAGCGTACGGATTACCGACTAGTTAGTATGTTTATCTTCAAATTAACCCAAACAAAGTTCCTAAATCAAAATTTCTTCTTTTGACTTTTCCATCCACACCCCCATTTTGAGCATTAATTTACTAGGCTAGTCGGTAATCCGTATGCTGCCCATAAAGTGGATGAGTGGAACAGTGGTGGTGTACCATACCGACCTGTGGACACTTACTTTTAGGAGGTACGTCAGAACTGGGGGCCTACCACCACCTCTACTAAGCGACACCGTTTGACAGATGAGCATTGAGCAATATAGTTAAGCAATAAATGTGCACAGGCGTCCGAACGAAACAGACAAATAACCTAAAAACAATGAGACTCAGTCTGTCTTGCTCTAACAATAGAGTATTCAATATATTTGTTTCAACTGTGTAAAGTGCGAGTTGCCAGACTTCAAAAATTCGGTCAGATAGTTATCTATGGAATAAATGACATTTGAAAAATTGACTGTGACTTATTCGACGGTTAAACCATCGAATAACTTTATTCTTCAGTTAAAGAGACAGATCACAGAAACATATTTCTCTATGTAAAAGTTAACACCTCTTAAATTCATTGAAAGTAGAAAGTTTCAAACTGAATAAAATAATTAAGCATTGAAAGCAATAGGTATGGCAACAATGCGCGTTGCGTGCGTTTGCCTAATTTACTAGTTCATACTAATTAGTGTATTAGTTGATTAGTTTTTTATGTAAAAGCACTCAGTAAAATCCCAATAAAGGTAGATTTGTGGCACGAATTGTACTACTAAATAGAATGAAAAATACAAGTTATTTGACGTAATTGATATTTTTGTTTTTACGATTGTCGTTAATTTTGTTTCGAAATTAACTATTGTTGCTGGAATGAAACAAGACATGATGAATGGTTTTTTCAGTATCAAAATCAAGATCAATAACTTTTTGCATACTTATATTTAATTTCTATACTGTATTCTAGAGTGGCGTGCAAGGAGTAAGGCAGAAATGCAGTGCATTACTTGCCATTCACAGATATTTTAATTTAATGTTCGTACGTTTTAGATGACAGTCAGGGAGCCCTAGAACATTTTTTTTTATTACTATCAAGAAAATTTTTTGTGAGTAGCTTTATTTTGATAAGACAAACAACATTTTTATTCGCGAAAAATCTTGAAACCACTTTCAAGATTTTTCGCAGATAAAAATGTCAATTTAACATTGTCCAACAAATAGAACAGTCCATATTTTAGGACCATCAAATCAAAGTATGAAATCCTTTCTATCTCTGTTAGTTACCACTTTGAAGAGTTTTCCCATGAAGCTACTCACAAAAAATTAGCTTGATAGTAATAACAAAAAAATGTTCTAGGGCTCCCTGACTATAAACCATGCACGGACTAAAGTAGTAGAAAAAAAAGTAGAAAAGCTCGACAAAAAGTCGTTGACACGTTATTGGTAGCCATTATGATTTGTACACATGATATAATGGATACCTTTGTACGATATAAGTTTAATAACAACGAGCTGTTATCCCACAGGAGTTAAACACGGACCCGCTGTCGCCCCGTGTAGAGATCCGCGCGTTCGCCGGGCCAATGCGCGCGGGCGACGCGTGCACGTTCCGTCGGCGGTGGCGTACGCCGCCGCGCGCCGCACGACCATTCCGACTGAGAGAGATGACTAAGGGATTGGAGACTGTGGGACGGTAATTTTGTTGCTTACTTACCTCAAGATAATCTTTTAAAAAATCAGATATATAATAGGTCTACCAGAATCTGATGGCAAAAAGTGGGAAATTAAATTGAATAGCGGCTTATTCTGTGTTTGCAGTGTGAAACATGCAAATATAAAAATTTATCAAATAATCAAGGATATTTTTGAAAATCTGCCATCAGATTCTGGTATACCTATACATTTACCAAAAATCGTAGTGAAGTTACCTCAAAATATTAAAGGCGAGATCGCACTAGGCGACATTACGGGCCGACCCACACGTACCACAACCACACGACAACCATAACCGCACCACGTGGTCGGACGTATATTTCGTATTGTAAATGAACTGGAAATCGTACGTACCATATTTTGCAGTCGTTGTCCACCACTTGTGTGATACCGACCACATCGCAACCACAACGTTGCGTCGATGCAATGATTCTCCTCCTCCGTTTTATTGACTTTCGTACGTAACTACATTGCAATCACTTGCGACAACGCAACCACGTCGGCATTTTGTCGGTACCAATACGCAACTACAAAAAGCTGCAGCGACACCATTCACACGTAACCACTGCTCGACGACATTTTGTCGTTGCGATGTGGTGTGGTTGTGGTACGTGTGGGTTGGCCCTACGCTGCAGCGCAGTGATGTTTTATGGCGTGTCACTCAGCTAACTGGTTTCCAGCACTGTATTCCGCCTTGTATCAATGTAAACATGTACAGAATTCAGTAGGTATAACTTAAACCAGCTCAGCATTATATAGGTATATCTGTAAAAAAAAATATAATACGTTTAATATATTTTTCGGTTTTGCTTTTCAGAAACTTAGCCGAACAGATGAAAATAGGTTGGAAAGAATACTGGCCTTTTCTGGATACTTTTACTGATTTGCGGAGCACAGAAGGACTGACTCTATTGGAGAACTATCTCAAGACGAAATACGAAAACGCGTGTTCGTTTGTGTACAACGACAGCGTGAACCAATCGCATTCTCCGGAGGAGTTGTCCATGTCGGGCATAAGTCTTAACGTCACTCAGGAGCAGGGAAACGAGGCTTTGAGTCCTATGTCGGAGCTGTGTGTAGCCTTAAAGACGTGTAGAATAACTGACAGACACACGAGAGTCAGAAAAATGGAGCCGGCCAAACCGATACCTCGGCCGCAACGAACTAACGGTGACACCACTCCTCCTATCAACCACACGGTCAGCCAAATCCTGTGCATAGATCGCACGTGTCAAGTTTTCGCGAAAAGAATAGCGAACGCTCTAATATTCTCCCTAACCGCTGAACCTGAGGTAGTCGGTGACTCTTTGAAGTCTGAGTGTAAGAATTTGCAGCACACCATCTATACCTATATGAACGACGAGAGGTTCCAAGCGATAGACTTCGCTTTAATACATTCGAGGCTAGCCCAGCTCGTAGTTTATACGTTAAAACAGCGGACTCAAGAGATGGACGATATAGACAATTTAGTCGGATTCCTGCTGAAGCTCCGTTGCCCCAACGACGATATTTTCAGCTCGGACGACGAGAGGAAACCGTTCTCGTGTCGGAACAACAGAATAAGATTGACCCACGTGATAGACTCGCACGTCCGTTGTCTCGCTAGTTTTATTTCTGAGGAGATTACGGAGTCTGAGTCAACCAAAGGCCCGGCGATCTCCGAAACTGATTGCGCTGAAATATGGAATAAGACGTCGAAGTGTCGGTGCGACTGGAAAGTGGACGCGTTCGATAGAAACAGCAAGAAGAACGCTTCTTTCCGCAAGAGCCGCTTGTCAAGCAGTCCGCAGAGTGAGAGTTTTATTCGACGGCTGTCATACAATGAGGATATAGGTAATGCTTTATTATTGTACTAGAATCTAGATGTTGCAACGCAACTTTGACACTGCAATTTGTTAACTGTATAAAAATTGTTAATTTCGCAATAATAACAAGCAGCCGCCGTACTCAGAGACATTTAATTATGATTAACCTTCAATTTAATGAAGAGTTTGACAAATAATGTCAAAATGTTGATAAATGGCTTATGTCAAAATTTTGAATTAATTACATTTAACTAATTAATGTTCCACTCTAAGTGCGGCAGTATGTTATTCATTGTATGTTAGCAAATTCCAAATTCCAATTTGGATCCTTTTGGATGGAATCCCTGATCCAATTTAGATGGAATTAATAGCAAATTCCATCCAAATTGGATCAGCAGCTTATGTCACATCACACATGTGTGACAATATAACAAACAAACACGAAACATATGCTATGCTATTTGTATTATGAGACAGTAAACATTTTGTTTAATTTTAATATTAACTATGATATGAGTGAGTGTGAATTATGATTATATAAAGTTTTTATTTGTATTGTAGGTGATGGCAGATTGCAGAATAAAGTAGCAGAAAGTTGCTTTAGTGTGAACTCGCCGGGAGGGGACGGAGCTACTGCGTTTACTGTAGACGTCACCAAGTGCCAAGTTGTTGAAGCTGAGGTAAATAAATAATGCTTTAATATTTATAAGCTAAATTATTATTTGAAATTATAAGATGAATGTTACTTGGTAACAAAGTAGTAATAGTCAATAAAGTTAATCCCTTTTAAAATTATTAACAAACAAAAATATTGGCTATCTCTTTTCCACAAAAAGATTTGTCACTACAGTCTCTCGTGACGTTATGCTGGCACTTCACATGGCTATTTGTATTTGCTATTGGCTATTTGTTGTATTTGGCAACATTATTGACGAATATGCAAACAAGCAAATAAAGGCAAATACGACCTTCCCCACCTGGCCGTCAAATAGCAAACTTACAAACATTCGATTCAGAAATTTTAACTCAGGAATTTCAACACTTTTTATTGTCCCAGCTCATATTTTCGTTTTCCGCTGTTTTTCGCTCACGATACAACACTGAAAATGACTGAAAATTTGTTAAAAATCACCTGAAATTTATAAATACACCGTCTATTGTCTAGTTGACGGCACCGGTTTATTTGTGTACTTGCATATTTGACTCTTTTGATGTACGTCAATACACGTATCCGTACACAAAGGTACGGATACGTGTATTTGGTATTGGTCATATTTGTCAAATAGGCAAATAAGGCCAATACTTTGTCAAACATACCGTCTACACGTGGTGATTGTTTGGCGAATACATCAAATACGCAAATACAAATAGCCATGTAAAGTGACAACATTAGAGTTTGGCTTACACATGGTGCTTGTTTGGCGAATACATCAAATACGCAAATACAAATAGCCATGTGAAGTGCCAGCATTAGAGTTTCGCTTTGTTTCTTGTTCTTACTAATTGCAATTATTTATGCCTTCATTATTTACAAAATCCTATAAACGGGATTAACACTATATTTTATTATTGAGTTAAACTTTATAAAAGTTCTTTTTTCAAGTGAAGGTAAGTAATAATCGGCGTTAGTAACAACAATACAAGAAAGTTATTACTTGTTGTTGTTATTTATGATATCGTTTCAGATATCGGATGACGAGTCCGGGTCGGAGTCGGAGGGGTCGTACGTGACGGCGGACGAGCACGACGCGCCGGACGACCGGATGTCTGACGCCAGCGACCAGGCCCTAGCAGAACCTTTCATTTACGGGTAAATCTAATATATGAAATCTGGTGTCACGGGGTGCGTGGTTGAACTCCTCTGAAACGGCTCGACCGATTTTCGTGAATCTTAGCGAGCATATCGGCTAGGGTTGAGAATCGGACAACATCTACTTTTTATATTGATAAGTGCATATTTTGTTGAATAAATAATTATAGTAAATTATTACAACTCGAGACTGACGGCGACCATTGTTTGTCTGACGGGATAGCGATGGACGTTGTCATGGTGACATACTTATTTAGTCACTCCAATAAATCGAAATACTTTATACGGCAAAACAACGTTCGCCGGGACAGCTAGTTTTATATAAACATGTTGGATGCGAGTAGCAGAGGGTCGGGCGTCTTAGGGCCGGGACACATAAACACGATACGACGTCGTGCCGTGTATCGCGTCGTAGAAACTCACGAAGCGTGTTATTTTAAATTCAAAGAAATTAACTGCGATAATTCACCCTGCATTGTATCGACGGCGTCGTGCCGTGTATCGTGGTACGTTACGATGTGGCGACGTAGGTTTTTACGATGCTCGTCGTAGATTCCCACGACGCGACGTCGCATCGTGGTATGACACGACGTCGTATCGTGTTTATGTGTCCCGGCCCTCAGGGTCAATTCAGACCGCAACGCGACGCGTAGATGCATTTCTAAAATATGGATTTGACAGACTTACAAGACGTCTCACGTAATTAAATCTGTCAAATCCATATAAATTTAGAAATTCATATCTACGCGTCGCGTTGCGGTCTGAATTGACCCTGAGAGAGGTGACTAGCTGTGGACGAGTACAGGCTGATTAGACGTTTTATAAAGCGGGGTCCACACTCGCGGCGCGAAAGCCCGCGAAGGCTGCGAACCGCGATTGTGGAGGCTTTCGCGGCTTCGCGTTCGCGCTTCGCGGCTTTCCCCGTCCGGTGTCGGTTTTTTGGCCCGCGACAAAGGGCTCACGAAGCGCGAACGCGAACATCATCCACACTCGCTTTTATTCGCTGCTGCACACAATATCAGAGCAGCAGCAACAGTGATTTCAATGTCCATTTTACTCAAATGTGCGAACGTAAATGCGAAGATTGCGAGTGTAGAGGGCCGTATTAGTTCGCGTCGTGTTCAAGGCGCATAGCACCCGTGAATCGCGGCCGCAATTCGCGCTGCGAGTGTGGAGCCCGCTTAAGGAACTATTATTACCTGTCAAATTTATAATGAATGAGTGCTATTATACATAATACTCATTCATAAAAATATTTAAACTTTTGCAAGTTGCTTCTTATTTTGTATACTTCTATGGAAGAATCATAAAGTTATAATTAACAAAATAATTTTAACAATTTTAGTGAAGAGCCGACCAAAATAGATCGACTTGTGTATGAAGCAGTTAAAGATGTATCTCTGACATCGGAGGCGTATCCAAACGTTTTTCGCTGGAAGCACACCGTGGCTCTGTACACGGACGAAGAGAGAGAAAGGTGAGAAACTAGCCTAGGGCTATATCCCAAAATGTTTACATTTTGTAATAAACTTTACGGAAAAACTATCACGCCTATTGATTTGAGCTATAACATAGTAATTTTTATTTATACATTGTGTAGATGTGTTAAAAATACGCCAAATTTCATTAAAATTGTTTAAAAACGAACATAATATTATATTTATATCTATTTGCTATTTCAGCTGGCAACCAGCTAAGAACACGGAGGATAGCCGGTGCAGTGTAAGATGGGGTGCGGACGACAGCGTCTGCCAAAGTCCCGTCAGCAACCTGCTCAGTCCACATAGCCCGAGTGTCAGCATGAGCCCGCACAGCCCGCGCGGCCGCCTGCGACTGCGGGCCATTAGATGTAGTACACCTACCAGGGAGGCGAGAGAAGATAATTCAAGAGATCTGCCCTTACAGGTTCGATTTGTGTGTAAAGTTTATGTGAGGTTGTACTGATTTGCTGCAGTATGCCACGGCATCGCGTCTTTGCGCCGATGCACCGTGTCTCCTTTAGGCTTCAGTCTCGAAATCAGCGGGCAGTGGGTCCCAGTGGCGGTGGCGCGTTCCAACGTATAGATTTAAATGGATAAGCCGTCTAGTACGCCGCGCCGAGGCCTGCCCATATAATTATTCTATACATTGGAACGCGCCGACGCCCGTCACATCCCGCTGCCCGCTGATATCGGGAATGAAGCTTGCAGCTGTGTCATATTATAATATAATATTGAACAAGGAAAATTCTTCTTCCCCTTCGTACCTAAAACTTGCGTAAAGGATTCATAACTTAACATTATTATTTTTAGTATCAGTAGGATTAAAATAGATTCTTTTTTACAGGTGTCGAACTGGCTACGTATTACAGGACCCAACTCGCCAAAGTCAGCACTAGCGACCAAACACGTAGAACACAATGTCAGTTTTGGATTCTAACATTGATCTCCGAGGCGAGATAAAGGCATATTTTTATAAACATAATATATGAGTTAGTCAAACTGTGATTTTAATATTGGCATAATAATGATAATTGTTAACATAATAATATGTAAATCTAACGTGCTTCTTGTAAATTCTCTCATCATTATTTCAAATGACATAACAACAGCTGTAGTTGATATTAGAAAATCATACACAATTATAGTAAAAAAGTAATTTTATTTTTAATACTTATTAACATTATTACAGGAATGCAGCAGCTAAATGTTTACATCTATTTTAAAAGATTTGTCTTCAATCTCAAACATAATATTTTTTCACATATTTCAAAAAATAACGCAAAGAAAAAATTCTCACAAAATATAACATTATTTTGATACTGGGTGTCTATTTTAGCTTTAGAATTTATAATTTGTTTGCACAATGCTTTACATAAAACTTTGTAGTTATAATAATTGCTATAAACTTATCTTAACTTAATAGTTAATTTACACGACTGTTCTCATCTTTTGTTTCAGTGTATATCTGAGATACAATTAATATTTTCACTTATCATTTTCATGTTATTACTGCCTTATTTCGAAAAAATATTGTCTATTATTTTATTTTTAAGTTTTAGATTAACGTTTATTAACCAGGCCTTACATCTAGGATGCTTTATTTTGCATATCACATGAAAATATTATCGATTTAATTAAATTTTATCGATCCATTATATCTGAATAAGTATTAGACATTTCTAAATAAATCTCATTACTATTATTATTGTTTGTCAAATAGTATTAGGGCCTGTTTTACCATTTTCTGATATGAAGTGCCGAATAGGCCATTCACAACTTTTTTGATAGATTCTCCATACTTCATCTGTCAAGTTAAGGGTGGATAGCCTATTCGGCACTTATCAGGAAGTGGTGAAACAGGCCCTTAGTCAAGTGTTTCGTTTCGTTTTTCCTCTGATCAATCTCTTTGTTCAGAAGTTGACAATAAAGTTTCCGAATAAGCATTTACTGTTCACATAATATTAAATATTATTTTGTTTTGTGTCGTTGAATGGGAAGTTACACTAGCGTATTATGTTCAAGTTTGTACTTTTATATTGATAACAAATTGATGTATATAAATAGTATGTTTTATATATTATAATTCGCGTGAAAATAAATTATGACAAGTTGTGAATTTTGGTTTTGCTCATTTAATCCCAAAAGTTCTCTCCTTCAGATGATTTTAGTATGGATATAGGAGAATTTGTTTTGTTTTCTAATAAACTATTATCAATATCGGGAATGGAAAAGTCTTCTTCATATTCACCTGAGTGCTTTTCTATTTCCTTTGACTTTTCTTCATTTAGTTCCACTGAATTATTCATGTCTCGAGTTTCTTTCGGAGTATCAGATTTGCTTTCTTCTGTTTTATTTGTGTTTATGTTATCTTTTACAGAAATTGAATTGCATCGATTTTCATTTATATCAATATCTGTCTCTTGTAAAGGGGGTATATTTATTGGGTTATCAACTTCAGTTACGGGATTTGTGTGATCAATATTTTCAGTTTCAGCATTTGCATCGTGCTTTTGAACATTTTTTGATGATTTTGCTGAAATATTATCGCTAGTCTTTGTTTTAAGACCACTCGGATCTTTCGAAGTGTCAGATGCTACGGAATCTTCATTTTTAATATTTGTACTACTTTCTTTTAAAATTCCATTTAAATCCACATTATCTCTGGTACTTTCATTTTGAGGCACTTTAACTAAGTCATTTATAAAATCAGGCTCATTTAAAATTTTATTAGATTTTTCACTGATTATTTCTTCAACGGCCCTAGTTATTTCAACTATCTTTTCATTTACAATAGGCTCTTTCGTATCATTTTTCATTCGAACATTATTACTTGAAGATTTTTTCGTACTTATGATAATTGAATCTTCTTTAGACTTATCAAAAACGTTATCACTAAAACTTTTAAGAGCGTTTTCTATAACTGCTGAGCTGTTTCCGTCGTATTCTGATACTTTTGTAGTGTTTAGTACTTTCAATTCAGTAGTTTCTTCACCAGAAACTTCAATCTCAGTTTGAGATGACGCATTTGGTTCAACAACAAGACATTTATCAAGCGTATTTTCTGCTTCTTTACTCTTGGTATGTTTCGACGTATTCCTGTTAGGAAAATCTAGTTCTACTTTTTGAACACAATATAAGTCTATTTTATTTTGTTTTTTACGTGCATTTCTTCTTATGTTAGTACTAGACTGGTACAATTTTCTGAATTCCATTAGTGGTGTCTCCAAATAGTTCAAGCTATGCCATTCTCCTTTTCGCTCTTTATCTTCCATAGTGTTTCTTTTGTACTTAAGTTCATCAACTTTATTTAATCTGATGTTTAATGCTGTAATTTTGTCGTCATCGTGGTATTTACGTAAGTATTTATCAAAATCCAAATTAGTTTGTTGATGTATTTTTTCATATGAATGATTACAATCAATCTTGTTTTCTTCAAGACATCTTTGGTTTTCTTTTTGGACATGTTTGATCTCTTTGGTATCTAAATACAAAATAACATATTAATATTGTTTTAATAAAACAAAACACAAAAAACCAAAGATTAAATAATACATTTTGATAACTGAAATTAATTTTATCCTTACCCATTTTAGATGTAAGTACATAATTTTCTTGATTAAAAAGCAGTCGATTTTCTTGAGCTCTTTTTTGTCTAAATTTCAAATAAGACTTCTCGACCGCTTCTGCCTCGATTTCAAGTTTCTTTAAACGTAATTTCGCTTCTCTGATCGTTTTATTTGAACTTGTATCTTTTTTCGCTATCAATTCTTTGTGGTTTCTGCAAATGTAAAATCAAAGATTGTTAAATTATAACGATTATAGATTACATTATCATTTATGATAATTTCTATATTTTTATACATGATCATTTCTATGATCATATATAGGATCCAATATATATGATCATTTGATCATATCTGCATATTACATTATCATATTTCATTGATCCTATTTTACGTCATATGTGGTTTCAATAGCCAATGGAGAGCGCTAACGCTGACAGGTATTGACGTCAGGGTTACTAGATCTCAGAGAATTCGATTTGTCAAAAGACATCGTCATTTTTAATATGGCTTGTTTTTTGTTATTTCAGCAAGATTATCCAAAAATAATTACATTACATTATTTGAAACATATTAACAAACAAGAAATTAAAAACTCTTTTTTATATTAAATAACTGGCAACACCTATTTCTATGACCGTATTGGATCCAATCTCTCAGCAAATGTCAAAAATCTATGATCAAGGAAGAAATGAATCATATGTTTATATTACATTATCCAATATTTTGACTCAATGATCTCGGATCCAATATACAGGATGTAACAAAAATAAGTGATAATACTTTAGGGTGTGTACGTGTTCCTTGTAGAGAGTTCACTGTGAAAGTAGCAGCGCTGAAAGACCAATATTTTTTTTCACTTTTGTATGGAGAAACTCGTGACGCTCGGGCCCTTGCCCATACAAAAGTGAAAAAAAATTTTGGTCTTTCAGCGCTGCTATTTTTCCAGTGAACTCTCTACCAGGAACACGTACACACCCTAAAGTATTATCACTTATTTTTGTTACACCCTGTATATGATAATCTAATATCCCCCTATGTAATTTATGATAGGTCATGCTTACTTTTTCAATAGATCTCTAGTTTCCCTTAATGTTTTTGGACTGCTGTTTTTTAACGTTCGATCTTGGCTTTCTATATTAATTGCCGGCCTAAAGTAAAAGTTATAGTGTTAAATATATATGTTAAATATATAGTGTTAGAATAATAGCTATAGTACAGGTTCCCTAGAATCATTTTTTATGCGAAATTTCTCGAATATGGTGGCCAACAGAGAGAAAGGATTTAATATTCAGATTTGATGGTCCTAAAATATGGATCGTTCTATTTGTAGGACAATGCTACTATTAATTTATATAACTATTAACCTATTTACCTATCAATATGCAAAAAATCCGCTCGTTAGGGTTCCGTAATCAACAAAACTTGGTTAAGTCGACCAAGTTTTGTTGATTACGGAAAATTAGCTTGATATTAATAAAAAAAATTGTTCTAGGGAACCCGGACTACTACTCTTTATATTCGTGCATCGATTTTTGGCTAATGGCTAAATTACTAGTCTTGTATGCAACGAATATAAATTATAACTATCTAATTAGTTCCTACAGAGATAAAAGCATTCGTGCGCGAGTGAAGTGGCAAATAGCGATGAAGGATGTCTCAGTATTTCAACATGCTTCGCAACTGTAACTACCTTATTATAATAAGGTAGTTACAGTTGCGTATAGAGCCTTACGTTTGTAGCGGCACAGAGTTCGTGGATGCGTTGCTCGCCGTCTGATTTATCTGACGCAGGCTGAGCGACAACAGTTCGATGTGTGAACTTTGCTGTAAAAAAATATAAAGGTAATATTTATGCCACATGCTTAGCAGAGTCCAGATAGGATATTCAGGCATTGTATTCAAACATAAACAACTAATATCATTGCCATTTAATGTAGAGAGTCAGCTCAGACAAAATTTATTTCAGGGCAGAATCTACATGCGGGTTTCCATACCTGTTTAGAGAACTCCTGGAGTTTTTCGTGTTCTTCTCTCAATCGCTTTAGCGTGTCTGAGCAGGTTCCATCACATCTACTGTAGCTAGTCACATCCTGGGACCATTTGTGATACATTGAAACAGTCTGAAAAATAAATCATAGCATATCATAGTATCTTTTAGGATCTATTTTTAAGTTTTTCTAAATAAAACTCTACAATTCGTTTCTCAACCTACCTGACTAAAGTTAACATTTTTCAGTTTCTTCAAATCATTGACAACATGGTTTACCTTTACTCTGGTATCATTATCATTAGTTGTTTCATTGTTTATTTTAAAGAGCGTATCCTGATTTGCTTTATTTTCACTAGACAATGCAATGTACTTTTTCAATGCATCTAATTCATTCTTCAAATAATTATATTGTTGAACTAAATTAGCTCTCTCATTCATGTTTAAAGTCGTAAGTAATTTCAAATTAGTTTCGTTGAGTTTCTTAAGTTTTTCTAGTTCCTGTCTTTCATTGTCTATTGCATTTCTTTCTTTATTTAAATTTTGTTGCTGTTCATCTAAAAGCTTTAGTTCATGCGATATTTGTTTCTGCATTTCTTCTCCTTTAATTTTGAGTGTTTCTTCTGCTTTTTGAAGCTGAGATTTTAGGCTGTTCTCCTGATAAATTAATTTTAAAAATAATTATAATAAACCACTTACTACATATTTAGGGTGGGTTCCACCAGAGGCGTGGTTAAAGTTAAAGTTATGGCTAACTTTAACTTTAACCTTAACTTTGACCACAGAATTTGACAGATGACAGCTGGTCCGACAAGGCTTTAAATGAACGTGGGCGGCGGGGCGCTGCTGGTAAAGGAGATCTGTCAAAAATAGCGTTTTTGTATGATGACTGAAAGTTCCTTTTTTCGCCACGTCCATTTAAAGACTTGTCGAGCCCACGGTAATATGGCGTCCATTTTTTTACTTTAACCAAAGATTTGACATTTTGCATTGTAGTTATAGTTAAAGTAAGTTGGTACAACCCACCCTTAAGGTTCTTAGCAAACATGGCAGTGATATTATACCACGAATAACTCATTTACATTCAGATACCGAATAAGGCATTTAGAGAAATTCTATTTTCTTAATTTGATTCTTATATCCTTGGCACCTTGTTAGTCAAGGCGGCAGCGTCTTTCTTCATCTTGTGTCGGGCGTCTTTCAATTTCTCATGTGCGTCTTTAAGCGTGGCGGCCAGTCCTTCAACAAACTCTTTCCTCTCTCGGAACTCCGCTTCCATTACTATCCTTCGACTTTCCATCTCTTTCTCTAGCTGTTAACAGATAAAATTTATGGATCGCATCGTAAAGGGTGCTCAATTAATGCCTTGTTGAATACAAAGGTCAATGAGAGGTTAAATTTCAAATGAGACTGAAAATAGATCATTTCGAGTGAGTACAATGTTTCATGACAGCCTGGCATCCTAATTATTTTACTTGAACGCAACATTAACAAAGCTTATAGCGTTTTCGGCATCTAGAACTGCCCCGGGCAGGGCAGGCAGGGCGGGCCGAACGGATACGAAAATAGCCGAAGTCTAAATTAATTATGTCTACGTGCTTTGTGGATCATCGGTTCGTTTATTTCCGTATCCAATATCCATACGGCCTGCCCTGCCTGCCCTGCCCCGGGGCAGTTCCAGATGCCGAAAACGGTATACTGTAGTTTCTTGTTTGATCCAGTTTGTTTCTGTTTTAGTTTCGTTAGATCAAACAAGATTCGAAGTTGTGTTAAAAAGTAGCATTGGGGTATATGTACATTGTACACTTATAATAATTCTGTTACTTTAACTCCTTTGTCATCTTTGCCTACCTCAAGTCGATGTTTCTGCATCAGTGACGCGTGATTTACGATCGAACGTTTTACTTTCTTCTCATCTCCCTCTCTCAATATTTCTATTTCCCCTTCGTAGACATTTTTCAGTTGTTCAAACATCTGAAAAACATAGAATTTTGTTACCTTATAGTTTTGAAGCAATAGTAAACCACAAAAGTAATCTACACTATTATAAAGAGGAAAGATTTGATTGTTTGTTTGTCTTGAATAGGCTCCGAAACGACTGGACCGATTTGAAAGATTCTTTTACCATTGGAATCCTACATTAATTCTGCTGAACATAGGCAACATTTTATTTTGGAAAAAAATAGGGTTCCGTAAGATATTTGGGATTTTCGGACGCAAGGTGTAAAAAATCAACCAGAAATGTTACTTTTTTCGCGTACGCTGCCTAAACTATAAAAGATAATAATAATAATAATAAATAAATAAATAATGTTCTAAGTAATTGTAGATCTTTTAAATATCTACAAAAAAGTCCGCGACATACTATACGCATCTATGTTGAGTGAGGCACAATAACCATTTTTTTATTAAAAAATCTTGAATGTTTTTGGACTACATTTAAATGCCTTTATTTTACTCATGGCATTAATTCTTATCAAAATAAATTATTTCATTACTAAGTACAGTTAATGTAGATAATATTTGGTCTTTGAATGATTAAAATTGGACGTTTGCTTTTAATGTTATGGCGAAATTAAAATATTGCGATTTCTGCTGCACGTTGCGAATTGGGCGTCGTCAAGGCGCGCCGCGCGGGTGTGCTCGCCCGGAGAGTCCACGTAAATATTAATTATTATTACCTCGATCATGGGAATCGCAGACACAATAGATTTATAATATAATAGTTATGCGACAGCCGGGTGCGCTTCATTGATGGGATAATATTATAGTGCTTCATTAATTCATTACGTTTTAAATGACTATTATTTTTGATTGCTATTATAATTAATTTCTATAACTATAAATCTCCAATAGTGGCAGCCGGCTGCCAGCATAACAATTATTGAAGATCTATTGTGTCTGCGATACCCACGATGCCAATAGAAGTATAATTAATGAAAATACAATAAAAATGTGTATCATAATTATAATATAGTAGTTACAGGCTAAATAGTGTAAACCATTTTTATGTTCTGCTAAACATAAAGATTGACTAAGGGGGATATTAGATTATCATACATATTGGATCCGAGATCATTGAGTCAATGATATTGGATAATGTAATATAGACATATGATTCATTTCTTCCTTGATCATAGATTTTTGACATTTGCTGAGAGATTGGATCCAATACGGTCATAGAAATAGGTGCTGCCAGTTATTTAATATAAAAAAGAGTTTTTAATTTCTTGTTCATTAATATGTTTCAAATAATGTAATGTAATTATTTTTCTAATTATATACTTGGATAATCTTGCTGAAATAACAAAAAACAAGCCATATAAAAATGACGATGTCTTTTGACAAATCGAATTCTCTGAGATCTAGTAACCCTGACGTCAATACCTGTCAGCGTTAGAGCTCTCCATTGGCTATTGAAACCAAATATGACGTAAAATAGGATCAATGAAATATGATAATGTAATATGCAGATATGATCAAATGATCATATATATTGGATCCTATATATGATCATAGAAATGATCCAATATAAATGATAATGAAATACCCCCCTTAGAAATAAAGATTGAAAAAAATCATTTAAAAATCAATGTCCGGGGCGGGCCACTAGTAAATAATAAAGTTGAAAGTGAATGTAAACCTCTTCTATAAGCCTTTCCTCAATCATTTTTATTTTAGAGTCCATAGCTTTTTCGTCAGAATTATTACAAGGTAATTTTAGTCCTTTCTGAAACTTGAAAAGGTACATAATAAATAACCTAAACTCAAAAAACAATTACACTGTTTATGTTTATACAGATTACAGACTATGATATTATAATACTACTTAATATAAAGTAATTACCTCAACCATATGTTTTTTTCTCTTTTTATACTTTTCTTTTATATGAAATAAATAGTTCTGACAGAGCTCACAACATAAATAATGTTTGCACTTATTTTTCTTGTTAAGTGAGTCAATATTGAGACTATCTGCATTTAAAAAAATAAATAAAACATGAGTGCTTTTAAAATTGACAATAAATTATAAAGAAAATATATATTTATAGGTATGTGTTTTATAAACTTTTTGATACATAAAAGCTTCATACCTTCATCTACATTGTAAACTAGATTGCTTGTTAGGTTCTTGAGAATGCTCATCAAAAGAGGCTCATCATGGTTTTGGTAATCCTCCAATATTTTTAACATCTGCACCTGGTCACTATGCACTCCTGAAAAGTTTTAAAAGTTAGATCTTGAGATTAAGGAGTAGACAGACAAGAACATAAGCCAAAAGACATAGGAACAAATAATTAAGGGAGAAAATGCCTTTACGTATTATGTAAGATACTTACCTAAATAATTGAGGATTTGAAAAATGTCATCAGTGGAAAACTGTAGATTATCATCATTCATAGAATTTTTATACAAATTCTTGGCAAAGTCAAATGCCATATTAGCTAAAGGTATTTCTGAGATAAAGACAGACAGACTGTAGCCAAATTTCTGAAAATAAGCAAATTAATGCTTAGAAAGATATTATAAATAGGTATCATTATAAATTAAATATTAGCTTCAAAATGCACACATACTTGTTTCATGAGATATTCTGCTATTACAGCATTTATTGCTTGAAATTTAAATTGCAATCTTTGTGTAAAATGTTTTTTGGTTTCTGGTATATCCCCTGAAAAGTAATTGCAATTATAATATAAACTTGTTCAACAATAAAAACTTTACATGATCTAATATATTAATCAGTGTTAAGTTACATCAGAACTCCCAAGGTTAGGCATCTAAAAACACAACAATTTAAGGCGACACCTAGATAATTTGGCTATAGCAATATCGATTTTTCTCAGCACTGACTAAAGCTAAAAAATTAAAGTTCATTGTCAGTATTCACTGTCATCATGTCTTTGTTTTTGAATTACCCATAGCATAACACCATTGGTCAACTTTTAAAACGCAGAATAATCAATCAAAAAGACCTCTGTAAAAAAAGGGATTCCTATATTTTTGCCAACAGAGGAGAGCGATTTAAGCTTCCAAAATTTGTACATAAATTGGTTCAAGCATACACTTTTGCCCATAGCTTAAATGAAATGTATTTATGGTTTTTGTCGTTATGCCCTTTCCATTTTTGCTGTTCCATTGCTTGTTGCAAAACAAGCAATCTAAAACATATCCAACACGGTTTTTTACTTTAATGCGGTGTCACCTTTAAAGCAATTCAAAATAAGTCTAGAAAAGCAAATAATGCGCTACTTTAGCCTTGATAGCCTTGCCGATTAGGAGCTCTTGGTAGTTTATGCTTACTACTATATAACTGCTCTTGTCTACATAAACTAAATAGTAAGCCTATAAAATAGGTAAGGTAATAATAATAATTAATATTATGATCAAAGTTACCGCTTTGCACACTTTGTAGGAATGTAAATACATGTCCACGTAAATAAGCTCTTAGATCATTTAAAACACCATTCTTTTCAAATAAATTAGTTATAAATGCTTGAAATTCCTCGGCACTACCGCAAGCTTTTAGTTTTAAGTTTTCATCAGTGTTATCGCTTTCCATAATCACGATTTTACTAGTTTATGTACACAAATTATTGCTTTTTTTTCCTTCTATTTTGGCAACTTGACATCAAATAAATTATTATGACCATAAAAGTTCTTCTTCTTCTTCTTTTTTTTATATATATAATGGCACTTCCACAGATTACTAGTATATATTTGTAGAGGCACTTCGGCAATAACCATGGCCAGTGTCGAGTATAATATTATGGCGGGAAAACAATATTCTATATACAATTTTTTCTATATTATCGTCAGGTCAGTCAGGTCTAAAGTCTAGTCAAAGTCTAAGTATACAGTCAATACAGTCAAGAAGTCAAGTCGGTCGATTCCATAGACATAATATAATGCTATTATGTCTATGGTCGATTCAGTAAAGTGGTAGGACGCTTTACTGAAACTTTTGATGGAGTTTTGGAGGGAACACAAAAGAGCACGTTTCTGGTTATTACATCACTTTCCTATACTTGTGCACGATAACGAATATTTAATGGTTAATATCCTACCAATATTACACATTAAAAACCCAGATAAAATAATATAAAAACACAACATCACTCTTTCACATTCTTCTAAAAACTCTTCTTCTTCTTTTTTTTTTTTATATGGCGACTAGCATAAAACTATTGCCAGTGTCGAGTGTTAAAGGTTGGGAAACTTATGACGCGGTAAAGGTAGGGATAGCAGGGACGAAATTTTGGATAGGATCAGGAAAATTTTGGTATACAAATAAAATATACTTTTAATTATAATAAAAATAATAAGATACGAAACATCAGTGATTACATATTTTATAAACTTAAATTATTACTTAATATTAATTCAGATAAAATACTTAAATATTTAATAGGGTCACATAATATACACATCATACTAGTAGGAAGAGGAACATGAAGGGAGTGTAAAGAGGATAAAAACGATGTATGATCAAGCAAAGGACACGAGAAAAATATGTGATCTAAAGTTCCCGTGTCCTCCCCACAATCACACATATCATTATTGAATACGCCAATTCTATTTAGATGGCTAGGAATACACGCGTGTCCTAATCGCATTCTGATTATAGATGAAATCACTCGTTTTGAACTATTGATTCTATTAAACCAAGACTTTTTTGGTACTAGGGGTTGCAGATTGTACATCCGGTTACCCTTATGTCGTCCAGTTAATTCCCAATATTTATTCTATTCTCTATATAAATCAATTGCCGGTACACTCAAAAGGTCACTGGGATAAATTTGAAATGGATACATGTCGCCACTCTGTACTGCATCCTTAGCTATTTCATCTGCTTTTTCATTGCCTAAAATTCCTGAGTGGCTAGGAACCCAAGAAAATGACACTGTATATCCTTTCTCAATGCATTTATAAAGTTTATATCTGATATCAAAAATAATATGGTGATAGGGTTTACTGCGAAATGGAAATTTTTCAATACCCTGTAATGCACACAGCGGAACCACAAAACTCAACAATATCTAGCATTAAATGTTCACTAAAAACCTTTATTAACACTTTTATTACATGAAATATGCAGACCGACTCCTTTGTAATGTCCTAGCAAGTAGGACATAACATTACACGCTTTTGACGCTTATACACCGATATAAGGCTCTCTCAAGCCTATAGTACAGCCCGTCAAAAAAGTCACGACATTAATAGAGTCGCCACTTGTTTCCGGTGTGGCCTCTTATGGCCACACTGTATCCAGCATAAACCTATAATGCAAGAAGTTTACACCCTTGCTACAACAGTATATATTATGTCTATGGTATCCAGTCACTATAAAAGATTTTGATAGGTACTTTATATTAAGTACAGTGTAAAAAACACGTAAATATTATTATGATTTATTTATATTATGTAGTTAAGAAAATTTGAAATAACTATGATGTATTTATAGTGTGTTTATTTACGACATTACAAGAAACAATCTAATCTATGTAAAGTATTATAATCTTTGTATATGGCATAGTCTGTCTCTGTCAAGAAAGTGAAGAAATTAAAAAGTGGCAACATCGTAGTGTCATCCCTTTCAAACCAATCTAAGAAAAAAGGGTGACATTACGATGTTTCCACTTTTAATTTCTTCACTTTCTTGATGGACTATATAAAAATGCAATAACTCGATTAAACGGTTGAACCGATGTGGCTAATTTTAGTCTTAAAATATTCCTGGAAGTCCAGGGAAGGTTTATAAGTGACACGAAGTTCACGGGACATCCAATCACTAGTGAGACATATTATGAATTTGTAGCACCTGTTATTTATGTACCCTCTTCCTGAGAGCTGCAGAGCTACTTTGATGACTGCCAGTGAAAGCTCACTCCTTTTTTATTAAGGAACTACTTATTTAAGAAAATACAAAAAATAAATTAATTAATAACACGGTTTTGTTATTTTAATAAAATATGATCGTCCAAATATTCTACAATGCAGCCGGAAACAGAATCTTCTCCACTTTCTAGGTCCATGTAGTTACAGCAGTGGTGTCACAGTGAAGAGGCACTTTCATCTTCAATAAGCAGCTCTTCAATATCCTAATAAAGGGTAATTCCCACTTCTTGTATTTATTTTCAGTGTTTTTTTTTTCAAAATGTTAGCATAAATTCTCCCAGTCATTTCGGTTATTTCGTTAAACCCCTTTTCCTATACCTGTAAACATAAAACGTAAAAATTGTAATATATTACAATGCATCAAAGTATTAAAGGAGTTAAGCACATATACTGTGACGCGAGAATTTTATATACATCTAAGATGTATAATTAGAATTACACAAAGCACCTAAGTCAAAGTATCAATCATTGTTAGGCGCGTTATATGATAGATTTCTTTGACAGTTCATTGTTTACGTAAACATAGGGTTTATGTAAAATTATTGCTTTATTAAACTACATAATACTTACTCAGGCTACTTAAAATTGCAATAAACAATAAAATTAACTAACAATATTTATAAAACAAACGCTTAATTACCTGCTACTATGGTGATTGAGCGATCAGAATCGGAAATGTGGACGCGAGAATTTCAGTAATATTTTCGCATTTTACTATTTTCCTTCAATGAAAATCTTCAAATTTTCAGCACTTATGACACGTCTTTCACTTTAATTATTCATAATAATCACAGTAACATGTAGTTTTCACATTGTAAAACTAAATTTAAGCAAATTGAAAATCTTTGTTTTGTAAATTTTATGTCATAGAGTAATTCATACAACAAAGGGACAAATGTCAAAAGAGTGTTGCTATTGCTTAAAAAAAAGTTTCGCCTCCTAGACATTCTTGACGCACTATACCTCAATGATCGTGAAGCATTGGTGAAGCATAATATAAAACTAGTGAGTCGGCTTAAAATATTAATGTAAATTGTAATCAATAATGTAATGGCGTAATTTATATTATACCTACGTTTAAACTATATTTATATAATATTTTTTAATTTTTTCTCACTATTAAGTAGGAGCCTGGGTAATTAGTTAAGTGGTAAGTTCAAAATACAAGTCGAGAGTTAGTATAATATTTACTATATATCAGGGGTCACTAAATGGCGGACCGCGGTCCGCATCCCGATCGCCGCGCCGCCGCCGACCCATTGTGTGCGCACCAAGCATGTTCGAAGATGATCTCGGGAAACATCTCCACGATTTAATGTCATCAATCAATCTAAAATATTTCACTCCAAACTTCAGAGAGATAATTAGCTACAAAAATGACTATTTTGATAGGTATCTAATTATTATCTCTCTGAAGGAAAATTATCAAGTGAAAATTGATAATTATAGTTTGTGCGTTTTAAGATGATATGGGTGACAGTTTTCATATTCCTTGCTACGGGTTTTTTTTTTACAAGAAAACAAAAAAAATCAAAATGTAATAAATTTTAAATTATATTCCATCTACAAAAACAAATGTTTTCTCGAAAAGTTGCTAAATGCTAACTTATTAATATAAAATTATAAATATTAACTGTGAAAAATTATTGTTACGAAAACATTTGAAAAATGTCAGATGCATAAAACGGAACTTATGTCAATAGAGATTGACTCTGTTGAATCGAAATCGAATCGATAAAAAAGAGCGGTGATCTTAAATCGCCGGCCGCCGCACCAGTGTCAGTACGAACTACGAAATCGATAATTTCGATTGCAATTCCTTTACGAAGTGATTCGATATTTTAATTTTTGTTAGGTAACTTCTCTATAACTATTGTCAATTATAATGTGTCACGCATGCATATCATCCACGTGTATTATTTTCCTTTATGATATCATCATTAAAACGCACAAACTAAAGATACCTACTTTTTACTTAAATAAATACCTCAAGTAATTTCAGTAATCACTAATCACCTTTTTTTATTTTTTTTTGTATATAAAATGTGTGGACCACGAAGGTCATTTCGTGTCTTAAAAGGGACCCCGAACGAAACTAATTGGTGACCCCTGCCTGCCTACTGCCTAGCATACGCCAACGAGATATCTCACTCTACATGTTTTCTCGATGTTTGATGGTTTGTCTCTTCATCTCTATTGTTCCTAGCATGACAAACATTTTTTCTCGTGTAGATCTATCATCGAAATAACACATTTTTATAAGTAGAGTTTTGTCGAGATTTTGACATTATGAGACGAGTAGTTTTTAATTATCTCGAGAGTGAGATATCTTGCTAGACAGGCTGGTATATATTATAGTGCCAAGAAACCATTGTATAACCTACGAAACTAAATGGTTTTACCTTTTGACTTTCAACCTTATCGCCTTTACAATAAGGTACAAATCCTTAAGTTCATATAAGGGTCGATAAATCATAGGCGTTGTGTTCGCGCAGTGTAAAGCACTGCGCGAACACAACGCCTTTTACGTCAAATATAATATATTTTTGATGTAATATGATTTTTTTCTATCAAATTATACAATGTAGTTATAGTGATTAGAGTGATTAATAATTTTGTGTGTCCTCTCAACAGTCCCTGTGGCGCAGAGGATAGCGCGTTGGACTTCTAATCCAAAGGTCGTGGGTTCGATCCCCACCAGGGATGGTACATTGATTTAGTTTTTTTTAGTATAAAAATATTTAAATGTACATTTTATTATTATCGATTTTGAATGGCTATATAGAACCACGCTTAAACAGAGTAACATTATGCGTACCATTATAATATGTAAGTACGTATGTAGTAATGTACCTAGTTGATAGTTCGCACTTCACTGTGAAAGTAGCAGCTCTGAAAGAGTTTTTTTTCTCGTGCAAGCCTGGTCAGCCTGCGGTCAGCTCAATCGCATTCGACTGGCTTTCTCCACGGGGAGATGATAATATTTATATTTTATCTTATTTACAAATTACAGTAAACTAACATATGATGATTTTTGAGTTGGAGTTTGGAGCACGAAGGGGTGGGCTAAATTGCAAAATAAAGCTATGATATAGGTTAGTCTTGGCCGGCTTAGTCAATATCTGAAATAGAGAATGCTCAAAAGTTAAGTTAGACTTACGTTAGCTTGTAAAGTAATTTTATTATTATTTAATATTTATTAATAATAAATAAGGCTTATCTATGTGATAAAGCTGGCTTTAGATCCTTTCGAACATCAGGGCAGAGGTACTAACGGGAACCTCAGCTAACTTATTTGGAGTTACATATAAACTTACGAAACTTACTCGTAGTTAGGAGTTAGGACTTGGAACTTGGAAGTTAAAACCAAAGGCTGAATTAAGTACCTATATTAGAATAGGCAGAGCTCAAAATAACAAGTAACGATAGACTAATCACAGGATACTGGATAGGTTATTATTACTTATTAGTTATTACGTATCCTTAGTATGACAATTGAACTATTAATTTATAATGGGCTTAGCGTTGAGAATAAATCTTATTTCTGGTTTCGTTCTGTATGATTCTCTGCGTCTTACTTACCTTTACTCATATCAGTATCACCCCCATACCGGTACATAGACCGCTTCAGTCACTTTGCATCAGGGTGATGCGTCTACAGCTAGTCCTATCTATACGCATCCGGCATCTCGCTATAGGTAAAACCGTAAAGGCTGTATTCACTTTAATTAGTGCGAGTGCAGGTGGCATGGCAGGTGGAGTGCAGTTACTAGTAGTTAGTGTCCAATTCTTGTTAAGTGGCTCTGTTTAGTAGTAGGCAGTAGCCGTCGACTAGCGAGTATTACAGTATATTATGGTTGTATTAGCTCAGTGATATGGACGAACATCGTGAAGTGCGTTTGCAATTGGAATAAGTACTCAAAGAAGTATTAAACGTTGTGCTGTCTGAAACGGGAACACTTTTGGAAGCTGAATTTGCAATTTTTACTCCCTGGAAGAATTCTTCTCTAAAGATAAAAATTAATCAGTTGTTGAAAGATAACAAAGTTCAATAAAATAAATAAAAAAAATAAATACTCATATACAATAAATATTATATGTATATACAGGATGTAATAAAAACAAGTGATAATACTTTAGGGTGTGTACGTGTTCCTTGCAGAGATATTACTGTGAAAGTAGCAGCGCTGAAAGACCAAAATTTTTTTTCACTTTTGTATGGGGAAACTCGTGACGCTGGGGCTCTTGCCAAAACAAAAGTGAAAAAAAAATGTTCGTCTTTCAGAGCTGCTACTTTCACAGTGAACTCTCTATAAAGAACACGTACACACCCTAAAGTATTATCACTTATTTTTGTTACACACTGTAGATATATCATATATTATACAGGGTGTAACAAAAATAAGTGATAATACTTTAGGGTGTGTACGTGTTCCTTGTAGAGAGTTCACTGTGAAAGTAGCAGCGCCGAAATACCAAAAAAATTTTTTCACTTTTGTATGGGGAAACTCGTGACGCTCGAGCCATTGCCCATACAAAAGTGAAAAAAAAATTTCGTCTTTCAGAGCTGCTACTTTAACAGTGAACTCTCTACAAGGAACACGTACACACCCTAAAGTATTATCACTTATTTTTGTTACACACTGTATACTAGTATAGTTACCTATACAATAAGAAATATTGTTAACTAGCTGTTGCCCGCGACTTCGTCCGCGTGGACTTCAGTTTATAGCGCGCGATGTCAACAAAAACCCTTTTTTCCAGTAAAAAAGTAGCCTATGTCCTTTCTCAGGCTTTAGACTATCTGTATACAAAATTTCATTACAATCGGTTCGGTAGTTTTGGCGTTTGGCGTGAAAGCGAGACTGACAGACCGACAGAGATACTTTCGCATTTATAATATTAGTATAGAGTTACAATAATGAAGTAAAAATAAAGCGCCATCTGTTTTCATATATTAGAATTGAAATGTTGATTGCATTGATATATTTTCTGGATGAAATATAGGCCAACACGGTACACTCGAACTCCTTAGAAATGCAGTAGGAGTTCTATAAGATAAGATAGATTGATTATTATTATACCAAGTGATAATATTATTAAACATAATATTCTAACGTATTAAAACTATAAACAAAAACATAATAACTAATAAGTATAATTAGTTCTATGTTACAATGAAGTAAAAAATAAAACGCCATCTGTTGAATCGTATTAGAACTAAAATGTTCATTGCATCGATATATTTCTGGATTTTTTATAATATTATACATAAAATATATTTAAGATTTTTGAAATATTATTTTAATACACATCCAAGACCCAGGAACATTGAAAACTTTTTGTTCCGCCTGCGGGACTCGAACCCAGGACCCCCGGGATGAGCGCTGGCCACGCGCAATGCGAATTAATTTTCATCGATATTTTGATGGAAATAAGATATTTTCCCACATCAAAATGTAGCCTATGTCCTTTCTCAGACTCTAGAATAACTGTGTACAAAATTTCATTGCAATCGGTTCAGTAGTTTTGGCGTGAAAGCGAGACAGACAGACAGAGATACTTTCGCATTTATAATATTAGTATAGACTAGTATAGATATAAGAACTTACCACATCGGTAAGTTCTTATATTCAAAACAGAAAACTCAAAAAATCAAATTAGCTTGAAAATAATAATTTTAATAGATACCAAGTGTCGTACCGTACAAAACAGTAGTAA